>NC_087359.1:7350550-8600550 GCF_030014295.1 Loxodonta africana
GAATTTCCTTTCTATTCTTATTTTGCTGAGAGTTTTTATCATGAATGGATGTTGGACATTGTCAAATGCCTTTTCTGCATGAGTTGACAAGATCATGTGATTCTTGTCTTTTGTTTTATTTATGTGATGGATTACATTGATTGTTTTTCTAATGTGTAACCATCCCTGCATACCTAGTATGAATCTGACTTGGTCGTGGTGAATTATTTTTTTGATATGTTGTTGAATTCTATTGGCTAGAATTTTGTTGAGAATTTTTGCATCTATGTTCATGAGAGGTATTGGTCTGTAATTTCCTTTTTTTGTGGTGTCTTTACCTGGTTTTAGTATTGGGGTTATACTGGCTTCATAGAATGAATTTAAGATTATTCCACCCTTCTCTATGCTCCGAAATACCTTTAGTAGTAGTGGTGTTAACTCTTCTCTGAAATTTTGGTAGAACTCTTTGGGGAAGCCATCAGGGACAGGGCTTTTTTGTTGTTGTTGTTGGGAGTTTTTTAAATTACCTTTTCAATCTCTTCCTTTGTTATAGGTTTATTTAGTTGTTCTACCTCTGTTTGTGTTAGTTTAGGTAGATAGTGTATTTCTAGAAATTTGGCCATTTCCTCTAGGTTTTCAAATTCGTTAGAGTAAAATTTTTCATGGTTTTTGTTGTGATCCTTTTAATTTCAGTTGGGTGTGTTCTGATATCATCCATCTCATTTCTTACTTGGGTTATTTGCTTCCTCTCCTGTTTTTCTTTTGTCAGTTTGGCCAATGGTTTATCGATTTTATTGATCTTTTCAAAGAATCAGCTTTTGGTCTTGTTAACTCTTTTGATTGTTTTTCTATTCTCTATTTCTTTAATTCTGCTCTAATTTTTATTATTTGCTTTCTTCTCGTGCACCAGGGCTCTTTTTGCTTTTCTTTTTCTATTTGTTAGATTTGTAGGGTTAATGTTTTTGTTTTGGCCCTTGCTTCTTTTTTGAATGTGTGAATTTTTTGCTATAAATTGACCTCCGAGCACTGCTTTTGCTATGTCCCAAAGGTTCTAGTAGGATGCGTTTTCATTCTCATTTGAATCTATGAATTTCTTCATTCCATCCTTAATTTCTTCTGTAACCCAATCATTTTTAGAGCAAGGTGTTGTTCAGTTTCTATGTGTCTGATTTTTTTCCTTGTTTTTCTGTTACAGATTTCTACTCTTACAGCTTTACAGTCAGAGAAGATGCTTTGTAATATTTCGATCCTTTGGATTCCATTAAGGTTTGCTTTATGGCCTAATATGTGGCCTATTCTGAAGACTGTTCCAAGTGTTTTGGAAAAGAAAATACACTTGGCTGCTGTTGGGTGGAGTGTTTTTATGAGGTCGAGTTGGTTGATGGTGGCATTCAGATCTTCTATGACTTTCTGGATGCTCTGACCATTATTAAAAGTGGTGTGTTGAAGTCTCCTGCTATTATTGTGGAGCTGTCTATCTCTCTTTTCAATACTGTTAGAGTTTGTTTTATGTATTTTGGAGCCTTGTCATTGGGTGCTTAAATATTTATTATGGATGTGTCCCCCTGATGTATTGACCACTTAATTATATAGTGTCCTTCCTTATCCTTAATGGTGGATTTTACTTTAAAGTGTATTTTGTCAGAAATTAATATTGCCACTCCTGCTTTTTTTTTTATTGTTGTTTGCTTGATATATTTTTTTCCACCCTGTGAGTTTTAGTTTGTTTGTGTCTTTAAGTCTAAGGTGTGTCTCTTGTAGGCAACATATAGAGGGATCATGGTTTGTTTATCCATTCTGCTCTCTGTCTCTTTATTGGTGCATTTAATCCATTTACATTCAGCAAAATTATTGATAAATATAAGTTTAGTGCTGTCATTTTGATGTAATTTTTGTGAGTTGCTGACAGTTTCTTTGTTCCACTTTTCTCTTCTGAGTCATTTTCTTTATATATTATCTTTTCCTCTTTTTCATTGTTGTTGATTTTGTATTTGCTCAGTCTTTATGTTTTTCTTGTTTTTTATATTGATGTGAAGAATTATTAATTTCCTTTGTGGTTACCTTAATATTTACTCCTATTTTTCTAAGTTTAAACCAATCTTTTATTTCTTTGTATCGCCCTGACTTCCTCTCCATGTGAAAGATCTGACTACATTTTTTAGTCCCTCTTTTTTGTTTTAATGTTGTCTTACATAATGATGTATCTGTTTCCCTGTTTTGAGCATTTTTGCTTTGATTTATTTTGTGATTTGCCTATCTGGGCTGATATCTCGTTGCTCTGTCCTATGTTCTAGTTTTGTTCTAGATCTTATGAACTTTCAACTGGAGGACTCTTTTCAGTATTTCTTGTAATATTGGTTTTGGTTTTTGCAAATTCCGTAAACTTCTATTTGTCTGGAAATGTCCTAATTTTGCCATTATATTTGAGAGACAGTTTTGTTGGCAATTTTTTCCTTCAATGCTTTATATCAGTCATCCCATTGCCTTCTTGTCTGCATGGTTTCTGCTTAGTAGTCTGAGGTTATTCTTATGGATTCTTCTTCGTAGGTGACTTTTCATCTATTCCTAGCTGCTCTTAAATTTCTCTCTTTATCTTTGGGTTTGGCAAGTTTGATTATAATATGTCTTGGTGGATTTCTTTTGGAATCTACCTTGTGTAGGGTTTGATGAGCATCTTGGATAGACTTCTTCTCATCTTTCACAATATCAGGGAAGTTTTCTGCCAACAAATCTTCAACAATTCTTTCTGTATTTTTTGTTATCCCCCCCCCCAGTTCTGATAGTCCAATTGCTCATAGGTTATTCTTGATAGAGTCCCACATAATTCTTAAATTTTCTTCATTTTTTAAAAATACTTTTGTCTGATTTTCCCTCACATATGTTGGTGCCAAGTGCTTTATCTTCAGTCTCACTAATTCTGACTTCCATTGCCTCAATCCTGCTCTTATGACTTTCTATTGAATTGCCTAATTCCAAAGTTTTGTTGTTGATCTTCTGAATTTCTGTTTGCTGTCTCTCTATGGATTCTTGCAGCTTGCTAATTTTGTCACTGTATTCTTGTCTAATCTGCTTAAGTTCTTCTAATGCTTTGTCTGTGTGCTGCTTGGCTTGTTCTGTGTTTTTCTCGGCCTCCTTCCTGATCTCATGACGAGTTCTGTGTATTAATCTTTTGTATTCTACCTCCGGTAATTGCAGGCAGTTTTATCCATCCAGAATATTTCTTGAGTCTTTGTTTTGGGAGCTTGTTGAAGCCATTATGGTCTGCCTCTTTATGTGATTTTTGTGATGTCTCTAAGCCATTAATAAGTAATTGTATTTATGTATTTTAGGTTTGCTTATTGTGCCCTAGGTTCTTGTTTTGTTATGCCCAGATAGGCCGCTTGAGTGAGCTGGTTTGATTATTGGTGCCTTTGAAGGTCTAATGTCCGGTCACCAGGTGGTTAGGGTTGTTACTAGGTATGTGATCCCAAGAGTCCTTTCACTTTTCTTGTATGGATTCAATTCAAGTATCCAGGTAGTCCATCACCAAGTGTGTGGTGCAGACTCTCATCTACAGTCTTAGATAAGCAGGGGTGATTAGTATAGGCAAAGCCATCCACCTGCAACAGGGGGTCACACACTGAGCAAGGCAGAAGGCTGACAACCTCCCTGAATGTCTGTAGGAAAGCACATCCCTGTTGCCTAGAATGCATAGGTGGGTAGGTTTTGCAGCCGTACTATGAGCACCCAATGCTGTTGGCACCACCTATTCCTGGACCTCTGTTGCAGGTGGCTAAGTGTTGTGGGTGAAGCCACCAGTCCTCAGGTCCCTGATGTGGGTAGGTGCGGACTCTGCTTAACAGGCAGAGCAGTGTCAAATGTCACGAACCTACCTCTCCACCATGTAGCCGAAACAGCTGAAGTTAGACTTCAGGTATATACCCTGCTGTATTGTGGTAATGAGAGCCTACGCTGTAAATTTGGGCCCACATAGATCTATGCAGGTGTGAAAGGCATTGAAAATGTGTGGACCCCTAATGCCTGTGCCTAGGCAAAGGAATTGTTTCTGCCCTGAGTTCACTGCTTAGGGGAGCTGGCAGGTTATTTTTTCCCTATTTGTTAATTTGTTCCCTCTTCAATGCCAGGAGAATAGCTCAGGGTGAGTGCAGGGCCCTTCTTCCAGCCCAGGGGGTGCATCCAGCTGGGACCCAGTGCAGAGCAGAAAGGGAGCAGGTAAGTGTGGGAGAGGTTTTTCCCAAAGGGGTATTTTTGGATCCTCAGGGTGTGTTAAACACAGCTACTTATCTTTTTCCAATTGAGGGCCACGTCTTACTTGTTCTGAAGGATTGAGCATACTCTCTGCTGCTTGTCTTTCCCAATGTGGAAAACATGTCCCAAACGCCACCAGTTGCCTCACTGCGTCGGCACCAGTGGAATCCACCTGTGGGCTGCTGGTTTCCCCGGGTCACATCTGGCAACCCCTCGCTGCTTCTGAACCATTTCTCTCTTCCTCTGCCTCTCAGTCTGATTTCTCAGCTTTGCCTTTGAAGTTCAGACCTGCTAGCTTGTCATACATAATTGATTCACTTGTTTTTTTAAGGTCTTTGTTGTAAGAGGGACCACAGGAAGCATTGACTACTCCATCATCTTGGCCCCACTTCCTTCTTCCATTTTCTTTTGATGCTTCTTGTATCATTTAGTATTTTCCAATTAGAATCCTTCACTGCTGTAACTCAAGGTTTGAATTTTTCGTCAGTTCTTTCAGCTTGAGAAGGACAAACATGTGCTTCCCTTTTGGTTTTATATCTCCAGGTCTTTGCACATTTCATTATAACACTTTACTTTGTCTTCTCTAGCTGTCCTTTGAAATCTTCTCTTTTACTTCATCATTTCTTCCTTTCACTTTAGCTATTCTACGTTCAGGAGCAACTTTCAGAGCCTCTTCTGACATCCATTTTCGTCTTTTCTTTCTTGTCTTTTTAATTGCCTCTTGCTTTCTTCATGTATGAGGTCCTTGATGTCATTCCACAATTCATCGGGTCTTCAGTTGTTAGTGTTCAATGAGTTAAATCTGTTCATGAGATGGTCTCTAAGTTCAGGTGGAATATACTCAAAGTTGTACTTTGGCTCTAGTGGACTTATTCTAATTTTCTTCACCTTTAACTTGAACTTGCTTGTGAGCAATTGACGGTCTGTTCCACAGTTGGCCCCTGGCCAACAATATCAGAACAATAAAAAAGGGAATAAATGGTGCAGGTATAGAACTGTCTAATGGAGAGGAAGGCAAGGCGACACCAAGTAATAATATATTGCTTCAAACCTAGGAAGATAGGGATAAATTTCAAGTTAACCACAAAGAAATTTAACAAACCCACTCATCAAAATAAAGAAGAAAAACAAAAAGTCTCTGTAAAACCAAATCTACAAAAATAAAAGAAGTGGGAAAAAAAATCCAAGAAAAAAAGGAATTCAGCACAGGAGAGTAAGAGGAGCAAAGAAAATATCTGCACCACAAAAAAAAAGCACTACAAAAAGACAGCAATAAACTCACACCTATCAATAATTAAACTGAATGTAAATGGCCTAAATGCACCCATAAAGAGTCAGAGAGAGACAGAAAGGATAAAAAAACAAGACCCATCAATATGCTGTCCATAAGAGAAACACTTTAGAAGGAAAGAAGTAATACATCAAAAAAAAAAAAAAAAAAAAAAAACTCTAACAGCAGTGAAAAGAGAAATTGACAGTTCTACAGCAATAGTAGGAGACATCAACACGCCACTCTTGGTAAAGGACAGAACATCTATTCAGAAATTCAGCAAAGATACAGAAGATCTAAAAGGCACAATCAGCTAAATTGAACTCTTAGACATATATAGAACACTCCACCCAACGGTTGCGAAGTACACATCCTTTTCCAGTGCACATGGAAAGTTCTTCAGAATAGACCACATCTCAGGCCACAGAGCAACCCTCAATAAAATCCAAAACATCAAGATTATACAAGGTATCTTCTCTGACCACAGCACCGTCAAAGTAGAAATTAATAACAGGAAGAGCAAGGAAAAAAAAATCAATTACATAGAAACTGAATGACACCCTGCTTAACAACCACTGGGTAATAGAAGAAATCAGAGATGGAATAAAAAAAATTCCCAGAATTAAATTAGAATGACAACACATCATACCAAAACCTTTGGGACACAGCAAAGGCAATCCTTAGGGATCAATTTACAGCAATAGACGCGCACATCAAAAAAGAAAAAAGGGAGAAAATGAAAACATTAACTACAGAACTCAAACAAATAGAAAGAGAACACCAAAAGAAGCCCACAGCCAACAGAAGAAAGGAAAAGATAAAGATCAGAGCAGAAATAAATGAAATAGAGAATAGAAAAACAGTAGAAAGAATCAACAAAAACAAAAGTTGATTCTTTGAAAGGATCAACAAAATTGACAAACCAGTGGCCAAACTGACAAAAGAAAAACACGAGAGGACACAAATAACTCAAATAAGAAATGAAATGGGGGACATTACAACAGAAACTACTGAAATAAAGGGGATAATAACAGAGTATTATGAAAAACTACACTCCAACAAGTTTGAAAACCTAGAGGAAATGGGCAATTTCTAGAAACACACTACCTACCCAAACTAACATGAAATGACATTGAAAATCTGAACAGACCCACAACAAGAGAAGAGACTGAAAAGGTGAAAAAAAGAAAAAAAAAGACTCCGAACCAAAAAAAAAAAAAAAAAAACTCTGGCCCAGACTGGCTTCTCTGGAGAATTCTACCAAACATTCAGAAAGAGCTTACACCAGTACTACTCGAACTGTTTCAGAACATAGAAAAGGAAGATATACTTCCAAATTCACTCTATGAAGCCAGCATAACTCTGAGACCAAACCCAGGCAAAGACAACACAAAAAAATTGCAGATGAATATCTCTCATGAATATAGATGCAAAAATTCTCAACAAAATTCCAGCCAATAGAATTCAGCATCATATCAAAAAAAATAATACACCATGACCAAGTGGGATTCATACCAGGTATACAAGGATGGTTCAACATTACAAAATCAATCAATGTAATCCACCGCATAAATGAAAGAATAGAAAAGAATCACGTAATCATCTCAATTGATGCAGAAAAGGCATTCGAGTCCAACACCCATTCCTGATAAAAGCTCTCAATAAAATAGATTTAGAAGGGAAATTTGTCAACATAATAAAAGGCTCTATGTAAAACCAACAGCCAGCATCATTATTAATGGAGAGAGGCTGAAAAAAGTCCCACTGAGAACAGGAACAAGACAAGGATGCCCTTTATCACAACTCTTATTTAACCCTGTGCTGGAAGTCCTAGTTAAAGCAATAAGGCAAGAAAAAGAAATAAAAGGCATCCAAATTCATAATGAAGAAGTTAAACTTTCCCTATTTGTGGATGATTTTTATGATACTATACACAGAAAAGCCAAAAGACTCCAGGAGATAATTACTGGAACTAATAGATTCAGTAGAGTTGCAGGACACAAGGTAAACATAAAAAAATCAGTTGGATCCCTATACACCAATAAAGAGAACAATGAAAAGGATATCAGGAAAAAAATACCATTTATAATAGCCCCTAAAAAAAATAAAATACTTAGGAATAAATCCAACTAAGGATGTAAAAAAAGACCTATACAAAAAAATCTACAAAACACTACTGCAAGAAGCCAAAAGAGATCTACATAAATGGAAAAACATACCATGTTCGTGGATAGGTAGACTCAACATTGTGAAAATGACAATTCTACCCAAGGTACAAATGCAATCCAAATCCAAATCCCAACAACATTCTTTAAAAAGATGCAAAATCTAATAATTAACTTTATATGGAAAGGGAAGAAGCCCCGGGTAAGTAAAGCACTATTGAAGAAAAATAAAGTAGGAGAACTCGAACTACTCGACCTCAGAATCTACACATAGCTATGATAACCAAAACAGCCTGGTACTGGTACAAAGACAGGTACAGTGACCAATGGAATAGAATTAAGAACTCAGATGTAGATCTATCCACCTATTGTAACCTGATCTTTGACAAGGATGCAAAGTTCATCAAGTGGGGACAAAACAGTCTTTTTAATGTATGGTGCTGGCAAAACTGGATGTCCATCTGCAAAAAAAAAAAAAAAGGACCCATATGTCACACTATACACAAAAACTAATTCAAAATGGATCAAAGACCTAAATATAAAACCAGAAACTATAAAGATAAGAGAAGAAGAAATAGAATCAATGCTAGAGGCCCTAATTCATGCTATTAATAGGATCCAAACCATAATGGACAACACACAAACTCCAGAAGATAAGCTAGATAACTGGGATCTTCTAAAAATTAAACACTTACCCTCATCAAAAGACTTTACCAAAAGTGTAAAAAGAGAACATACAGACTTGGAAAAACATTTTGGCTATTAGAAATTGGACAAAGGTCTAATCTCTAAAATCTACAAGAAAATCCAACACCTCTACAACAACAAGACAAATAATCCAGTTAAAAATGGGCAAAGGAAATGAACAGACACTTCAACAAAGAAATTCAAGCAGCCAACAGACACAAGAGGAAATGCTTGCGATCACTAGCCATTAGAGAAATGCAAATCAAAGCCACAATGAGATCCCATCTCACCCCAGCATTACTGGTAGGAAAAAAAAAAACAGAAAATAACAAATGTTGGAAAGGCTGTGGGGAGATTGGAACTCTTAGGCACTACTGGTGGGAAAGAAAAATGATACAACAATTTTGGAAAATGATATGGTGCTTGCTTAGAAAGTTAGAAATAGAAATACCATATGATCCAGCAATACCATTTCTAGGAATATACCTTAGAGAAATAAGAGTCATCACACGACTAGACATATGCACACTCATGTTCATTGCAGCATTGTTCACGGTAGCAATGAAATGGAAACAACCTACATGCCCATCAACAGATGAATGGATAAACAAACAATGGTACATACACACAATGGAGTATTACACAACCATAAGGAACAATGATAAATCTGAGAAGCATCTCATAACGTGGATGAATCTGGATGGCATTATGCTGAGTGAAATAAGTCAATCATGAAAGGAAAAATATTGTATGAGACCACTACTATAAAAACTCATAAGAAGGCTTACACACAAAAAAGAAACAATCTTTGCGGGTTACGAGGGGGGGCTGGGGATGGAAAAATGCAAAATGGACAATGGATAAGTGGTAACTTTGGTGAAGGGTAAGACAGTACACAATACTGGGGAAGCCAGTACAGCTTGTACAAACCAAGGTCATGGAAGCTTCGTAGACACATACAAACTCCCTGAGGTACTGAATTGCTGGTCTGAGGGCTGTGGGGACCATGGTCTTGGGGAACATATAGTGCAATTGGCATATCATAGCTTATAAAGAAAATGTTCTACATCCTACTTTGGTGAGTAGCGTCTGGGCTTTTAAAAGCTTGTGAGCGGCCATCTAAGATACTCCACTGGTCTCACCCTTTCAGCAGCAAAGGAGAATGAAGAAAACTAAAAATACGAGGGAAAGATCAGTCCAAAGGACTAAGAGACCACAACTACCACGGCCTCCACCAGACTGAATTTAGTACAACTAGATTATGACTGGCTACCACCAATGACTGACCTGATAGGAATCACAATAGAAGGTCCTGGAGAGAGCTGGAGAAAAAATGTAGAACAAAATTCTAACCGATCAAAAAAGACGAGATTAACTGGCCTGACAGACACTGGAGACACCCTGAGAGTATGGCCCCCAGACACACTTTTAGCTCGGTAATGAAGTCACTCTTGAGTTTCATCCTTCAGCCAAAGATTAGACAGGCCCATAAAACAAAACAAGACTAAAGAGGCACACCAGCCCAGGGGCAAGGACTAGTAGGCAAGAGGGGACAAGGAAGCTTGTAATAGGGAACTCGAGATTGAGAAGGGAGAGCGTTGACATGTCGTGGGGTTGGTAACCAATATCATGAAACAATATGTGTACTAACTGCTTAATGAGAAGCTAGTTTATTCTGTAAACCTTCATGTAAAGTACAATTTGAAAAAAGAAACGGTTGAGGTTGGTGATCAGTATTTTCCTCACTTGCTCCAACTGGAACAGTGCTGGTCCTCACAGCACTGCAGATCCATAAGGAAATGGTGCCCAAGTGAGAACGATGGTCACAGTTTGTCGCTGTGCTCTCTGGTTCAAACATTTCTCCTGACCATAAATTTCAAGCAAAATGAAAGTATTAAGAACCCGTCTGTGTCCACATTGCCCATGAATAGATTTCCCCAAGTGTCCATGTGTGTTCTCATAGGGGCCCAAGCATTGTTTTTCTGACCCCACGATCAAATTGTCTGTGGGCCTCCAGCAACATTGTGTTGCTTCTGCTCAGTCTGTGTTTGTAAGGTAACCCCTCCACATCTCTCACTTATCCCAGAAGTTAACCGCATGGATCAAACAGGAAATAACCAACCGAAAATATCTTAATTCTTAAGTTACATTTCTTGCTGCTGACTGCTTTGTAACTTTAGACCATTAGTCTTTACAGGGTTATTATTATTTAGCTTGTTGAATTACATTTATTTCATTGATCGACATTGCTCCCCTTATTTTCTAAATAGACAAAATAACTTGAAAATATTCCTTTAAAAAAAGAAACATGGTCATGACAAAAGTCATTAATATTGTCCCCAGATTCAATCTTCCTTTAGTAGTCCAAGCAGAGAGATCTCAGTCTTTATGGTCTCAGAACGTGAGTCTCGTTTGATGTGGGCCAGCACACAGTTGGTACAGCCACCACCAGTTCATGGGTTCCAGTACTTTATACTTATTGCATAGATTTTCCTCCCTCCTTCCCTCTCCCTTCTTCCCTCTCTTTCTTTTGTTCTTATTCCACAAAAGATTTGAAATGCCTAAAAAATGATTAGTAAAAAAAAAAAAAAGTGAAGTCACCCTCCATTCTCACTCTCACAAAATAAAGCTGTTAAAAACATATCAAAGGGAAATGTGGTGCCCATTCCCAAAACATAATCTCTTATGATGTCATTTTAGATGAAAGTTCACTGAGAGTTTTTATTGGGAGGGGGGTATGTTAAATACTGGTGGAGTAATTACACTAGCTTCTAACAGCAGATATGAACCACTCCCCCCCTTTTTTTCAGAAGCACTATTTCACAAGCAAAGTTCTCCAAATGTCTGTGAGATACTTGTGAATTAGACTTTCAGGCTTTCTTCCAGCTCCTCCAGCTTCAGTGCCACATATTTTGGCACTGAAAACAAATGGTTTTCATTGTTTTAAAGCCGCATTCTGATTCATAAATAGCTCTGTCCAAAGTTTCCTTGAAAACATTTCTTTTGACCAAACGTCTTGGAACACTTTGAGATGGGAGAAGAGGATTCCTGAGCTATGTCATCATGAAATCTTTCTGCCTCCAGCTTCTTTTGGGTAATTCGTGAGCAGTCCATGTGCTTTGCTCTAGCACAGAGCCCTGGGGTTCTTTACAGCATCTGGAATCCTGACCTTCTGTGGGCTTTACCTCCTCAGTGTGATCATCAGCAACTAGCGTGTCATTAAGCTTAGATATCTTAGGGTATCAAAATCATGATTTGATCATCACTTCAGTTAAAAAAAAAAAAAAAAGAGACAAAAATTTAGTATTTCTGAGATGTTAGCCAAGACCGAAACCAAAAAACCAAACCCTTTGCTGTTGAGTTGATCCTGACTCACAGTGATCCTATAGTACACAGTAGCACTGTCCAACAATGTTTCTAAGGAACAGCTGGTGGATTTGAACTCCCAACCTTTTGGTTAGCAGCCAAGCTCTTAGCCACTGCACCACCAGGACATCATTAGCCAAGAGGTGGCATAAAAATAAGGAAATTCCATCTACTGTGATGCTAGTTAGGAGAGAGCCTGTGAGAAAGCTTCCTGTGTCCAAGTTTAATCCAAGAGCAAGATGAGATGGACTGATGGCCCCAGCACACACACACTGAGGCCTATGGGGCTGACCAGCATCCCAGTACACAAAGCATCTCTCACCAAGCAGGCGGTAGAGTACACGGCTGATAAAAATGACAGCATGTGAGCCCACTTTACCAGGAGTTCTTCACATTTTAGTTAAAGGAGAATACTGCAGGCAGCTTTGAATGTTTTTGTAAAACTCAAGTCAGGCATCCTTTTGTTTGGAGACAAGTTAGAGCCATTGCTAAAGCCCCTGTCATCAGCAGGAAATGATGCTGCCTAGGAACCCTTGCTGCAGTCCCTAAAAATGAGGAGTTCCTGGCCTTGGCCTGTGCTATGGCTGAGACACAGTTCGTCTTATGCCAACCTTGTCTTAAATCTAGAAATATCATTATATGTAATCACTATAGGGTTGCTGTGAGTCAGAATCAACAGGATAGCAATGGGTTTGGTCTGGTTTTGGTAATCACAAATGATTGTTTCTGTTTAGTTAACATCCTCATCTTTTTTCCCCGGGACTGTTTATCTTCTTCCAGAAAACAACTATTATGGGGAAAAAGTATGTTCTCCTTTAGAAGTTTAAACTGATGAAGGAATTCCAGATATTTAAACCTACCAACATTTTTAATTTTTATTTTTTGCAACTAACTCTGGTAATGTCTACATTTTCCCAGGAGTTTGAATATCTGATAGAATAGTTTTCATTTTATCTTTTCTTATAGATTATAATCGAGCATCAATTTATGCCTCAAGCCTGAGTTTTGAACTAAAGCAGATTTAGGCAAGAATACGCCTTCTTCTGCTATTGAGTATATCACTGTAACTATTTCTTCTGTCTCTTATTTCTGATGCCCCAAATTTGCTAACTGTAATATTGTCCTACTTGTAATGAGAAGAACCCCTGGAGTTGTTCTATGATGCATCCAAAAGTGAATTCCCGCCACCTACCTGTTGACTTTTTAATGGATGCTCAAAATAATAATATTCGTGAACTATTTTCCTCAGAACATTAGTGTCTTATGAGATAATATATGATGGTCCATGATAAAAAGGGATCATTGGTGAAACTAGTTTGGAAAGTATTGGATTTTAAACACTTGCACATTGATGTATCAAAGACCCTAAGAATGGTTGCAATAAAAATCTAGAAACCTCAGTTGTTCTGCCCAGTATTTCCTACCAGATCCTTTCTCTAATATGTAAAACAATTTGCAGAATACTGTGTGAAGTTCTTTAGCTGGAAAGAGAAGCAGATATTTATGTGACAGCAGTTGCTGGTACATGATTCCATCTGAAAAACTGTATGATTGATTGATAGCCGCTCTTTAATTTTGTTGTTTGCTCTGCTATTTTATCTGATTGGAGATTTTCCTCAGATATCAGAGATGACATGACAGAAAAACATAGAAAAAATATATTTCATTTTTCACAGGGACAGATTTCATCCCTTTATGATCAGTTCTTCTCTGTGAAAATGTTGGCACCAAACCAAAAAAACAAACCCTTTGCTGTCAATAGTGACATGAAATTCATCTATTAAAAATAAAAATAAAAAATAATTAAAAAAAATGTGCTTTCCTACATTTTGTTTCACAATGACCAACCTTCATAGGTGCAAAACAAACCTCTTTTCATTTTAGGTGTGAGACCACTGTACTTGAATGCCAAATTCACACAGAAAATAAAGATTCAAGCTTAGATCTTCTGACTCCAAATCCAGCTCTCTTCCCAGAACCTCATACAGCACCATTTGCTAAACATCAGAACTTAGCCTGAAAAAGATCTATCTTACAAATACCAATACAGAGAAAGGGAGTTTACTAAACTGGTTCAGAGGCTGGGCTTGCGAGTCACACTGACCAGGGCTAGATGGGTTGCTTATTAGTTTTGTGACCTTGAAAAAATCTTTTAACCTTTCTGAGCTTCACTTTACTGGTTGAAAAATGAGGCTAATACCACTTACCTTGCTGTGATGTTGTGAGGATTTAATGAAATAGTGTATTCAAAATAACGCAAAACCCAGAGCAAAGTACAAGTTCAGAAAATTAGTAGCTGCTGTGAGTCAATCTGAGTCAGAATTGACTCGATGGGCAATGGGTTTGGTTTTGGGTTTGGTGGGTCGATCACTGAAAGGCAGAACGACCATCAGGTAGGGCAGGTATGGGTCCAAGGGTAGGTTCACTGCAAGCTTCAGCACCACTGAGGTGGCTGGAGTCAATTCATCCAGAATTCCTGATGTAATTCAGCTGAAGCATATTAATTTACATATCTATCTTGAATTCATTCGATAAATATTTATTGAGCCAGACATTGCTCTAGATGCTTAGGATGCATCAGTGAACAAAAAGACCAAAATCTTTGCCCTGATTGGGCTCCTGTTTTAGCAGGAGAAGATAGACAATAGCTAGTTGGCAACATAAGTGAGAAATTTATTTAGCATGTTAGAAGGTAATAAATGCTACCAATAGTAGAAAAACAGAGCAGAGTAAGGAGGCCAAGGGTGCAGGGGGAGGAACAGCTTGCAATGTGAATAAGGTGGTCAGGGCTGGCCTCATTTCAAAGATGGCATTTAAACAAAGACTTGATGGAGATGAGTGAATACAAAGGGATTGCTTGGAGGAAGAGCAAAATAGTAGAATGTACATCCTTGCAAAGGACTGAAGAGTGACTTGCTACTGTAAGCCATTATCAGAGGTTTGCCTTTACTCTAAATGAGGTGAGGAGCCACTAGAAGTTTACAAGCAGAGGAGTGATTTGGCCTTATTTACACTTTAAGAAAAAAGTTAGCTGTACTGCTGAGAATTAAAGGGGCAGGTATATTAATGTTCATTGCAGCGGAATTCACAATAGCCAAAAAGTGGAAAAAACCCAAGTGTCTATGAACAGATGAATGGATAAAAAAAAAAAATGTGGTGTATACATACAATAGAATATTGTTCAGCAATAAAGAGAAATCAAGTTCTGATACATGCTATGGCATAGATGTACCTTGAAAACATTATGCTAAGTAAAATGTTAGACAGAAAAGGAAAAATGATGTATAGTTCCACTTTTGTAAAATATTTAGAATAAGCAAATGTATAGACAGAAAGTATATTAGCAGTTACCAAAGGCTAAGATGGGGGGGAGATAAGAGAGAATGGGGAGTTATTGCTTAAAGGGTACCGAGTTTCTGTTTGGAGTGATGAAAAAATTTGGAAATAGATAGCGGTGAGGGTTGCACAAATACGGTGAATATAATAAACGTCACTGAATCATACACTTAAAAATAGTTAAAATAGAAAGAAAATTTGTTATATATATTTTACCACTTTTTTTTTTTAAGTAAAGGGACAAGTGTGGAAGCAGAAAAACATTTAGGAACTTTGCAGTGCAACAGGTTTCTCTTTATACATAGCTTTTCTGGCCCTGAGATTGTAGTTTTGCCAAGGTGATTTGCTAGGCCACAATCTTACAAAGGAATTGGACAGTTTACTATACAAATAAGGTGTGTAAAACCCTTGCAGGGACTGGACAGCTTATTATGCAAATGAGGTGACTGTGGCCTACTGAGGGCATTGGTCAGTTCATGGTCTTGGTGAGGGAGTAGACTTATAAAAAAGCTAAACCCACAGAAGTTGAGAGGGACCTCACTGCCATTAGGAAGAAGAACCTGGAACAAAGTTCATCCTTTGGACCTGGGTTCCCTGTGGTGAGAACCTCCTAGATCCAGAAGACAGAGAGAGTTGTAACACTGAAGATGGCAGCAGGTCCATTTGGTAGTGACAAGATAATAGTGACACAAAATGGTAGCAGCATGAAAAGTCAGTGGCACAAGCAGTGGGAACCAGGAGACTGGAGTAAGACAGCTGTGGCGGGCCTCCCAACCTACCTAGCAAGAGTGCTGAAAGCCTTCAGGCAAGAGGCTTGCTGATAGAGTGGGGTGCCTGTGGGCCCATGCTGGAGGAGCTAAAGCATCATAACACTTGTTGGAGCAGGGCAGAGGCCAGGTCTAGGGGGGCAAAGGACTGAGTGTGGACTCCCTGCTAGCATGGCCAAGAAGGAGCTGAGAATTGTCTTAGTTGGAAGCTGTCCTGACTGACAAACTGTATCCTGAGCTCCTCCTCTTACCTTCAAGTTGATCCGGATCCTGAGTTGCAGCCTATTACTTCCCTAGTAAACCATGTAGTCACGGGTATGGTCTGCTAAGTTCTGTGTGGTCATTGCAAAAAAATTATTAAGTAGAGAGTGCCATGTGGGGGATGGCTGAGGTCAAAACTGATGAAAACCTTTGAGGGTGGAGGTATGCCTGACCTCCACCTCATAGGAATCAGCTTTGGGATTATGATGGTTCTTATTCTCCCTCCTCCTGAAGCCAGATGACTCCTGACACGGCTAAATTTTGAAGGCAAAACCAAGAGAATTTCCTGAAAGATTGGCGAAGGGAAAAAGGGACTCAAAAGTGACTCCGAGATTTTAGTGCAAGGCACTGTTAGGATGGAGTTGCCACCAAATGTGATGGGATTCCATATTAATGATTATTGTGGTCACTGCCAAACTCTACCATGTTGACTAAGCAACAGACCTGGCCATAGTCCAAAAATAAATAGTCTTGTATAATGGTAGAGTCAATACAGAATTAGGTAGTTGAAGGGAAAAAAAAATGTTGATGACACTATTCTTATTACAAGCAGTCCCAATGTACTCTGCCATCATTTTGTCACCAGCTACCTGGGGTTCAGTAGTGACTGTCACACCAGTCTTTCAAGAGTAATTCTTGGGCAGGGGATTATCAGTTAGGAGGAAAACTGAGCGTATAATAAGTTTCAGTTGAATACCTAGCAGTAAAACTGCAGGCACTTTCTGTATGCTATAGTTTATAATAGAAAAGCAAAGGTATGAGAAATGGTAATAACTGTTCTTAAGTTTATAGCACCATATTACGATTTTAAGCGGTAAAAGTTTATTTATTTCTGTCTGGATAAGAAAGTAGTGCTTTAGGACTGGATATAATTAAGGGATTGTTCCTACGGACAAAGCTATTTAAATTCCATAAACTATTAAAGTAATTCCCCAGCTGCTATTCCCTAAGCCACCAAGAAAACGATAATGTATTTTACCAGCAGTGTAGAGTTGGGTACATGATGATCTTCAGTTTTTTTGTTCCAGTTTAAGATGTACTTGAAATTACTTTTTTCCCTTACCATAAAGTTCCCTCTAAAAATTTACAAGTAGTTTTCCGTTATTTTCTGCATAGTTTTCCCAATCTCCTGCTTATCATGATCATAAGATAAGCAGAAATATCAAGATAAAGCAAAAGGGATCAGCTGTTTTTATTTAGGTAAGACAGAACTCCAGCACACAAGATATCTACACCCATGAGTAAAATGCATAAGCTTTCACTATTCCTTTTTCCTGATAAGATATATGATTGGTGGGATGAAATATTACAGCAAAAGTGTGATTATTACTATTTTAGCCTCAACTTAAGAGTCAATGTGATTTAATATATTTATTAGTATCTCCTCTCTTTACAAAACCAGCAATTTGTTACTGTCTGTTATTGAGATGGATTGACACAGTGACTGCAATGATGAACTCAAACATAGCTACAATTGTGAGGATGGTGCAGGGCCAGGCAGCATTTTGTTCTGTTGTACATAGGGTGGCTACGGGTCAGAATTGACTCTATGAAGCCAACAACAACAACACTATATTATTTATATCAACTTACAAAATGCTGACTTTTTTCCTTCTTGCACAATCCTTTCTTCACTACATGTCCCCCTTCCAGTACCACCCATTTTTCTTCTCTTTCTACAGCAAACACCACAAGAGTTGTCTATCCTGCCTTGAATTTCTTTTCTATCATAATTCTCTCTCAAATCTACTCCAATTAAACTTTCATTCTAACCCCCCCAAATACTTTTTAAATGACTTCCATGTTCCTAAATCATGTGCCCAATCTCATATCTCATCTCACTTTGACCTACCAACATTATTGGACAGAGTTGATTCCTCCATTCCACTTGGAACATTCTCTGCCTTTGGCTTCTGGGATGCCCCATTCTCTTGATACTCATACTGTCTACAACACTGGTTATTTCTTATCTCTCCAGCATCTAATTTTGTCATGTATAAGTCAGCAAGAAAAAGATGCATACAGAAAATGAGAAATTGAACGCAGTAATAAAATATTTATTTAAAAAGTGTACCCAACCCAGTGTAAGCAGGGTTAATGAGACCATCAAGGTGTAGTGAAGCCCACCCTTGAACTAACGAGAGCAGGAATTTCTTACTACATTTAGGCCTCAAGGGGCAGAGAGAGGGAGCAGCTACTGGAACTTGTCAAGAGGCAGAGATATAGTGTCTAACTGGAGCTTTGGTCTTTAATGGAGGAATACCGTCTCTGCCAAACTTGGAAGGAGAGAACGAAGAGAATAAATACCTAATCACTTTTTACTCTGCCGTCCATACCCTATGTGTTCCTCATTTTCCTGAATGTCTTTGGAAACCAAAGAGCAAAGAAGGCTGGTTGAAGCTGAGGTCAACCTCTCACAGCACAGAGCAGAGTAGAATGGGCTGAAAAGTGTGTCGAGAGGCAAAGCAGAGCACCTAGGCAGGGATCAACCTTGATCCACTTCATTGCTCTCTTCAAATCCACCCAATAGACATTTCATCCAGCTTCATGGCTTTGAGTTCCATCTTTATTCTTACGACTCCCAAACTTCTTCAAATACCTCCTTTGAACTCCAGTTTCATATATCCAATCAACCATTACAAACCTCCACTTGGAAATATAGTAGGCATTTTAAGATTGATGTGTCCACACTTACCAAAACCAAAGACTAAGAAATAAACCCAAGCACAGCTTGAGAAAATGAAAAGTCGCTTACAAAAGGGAAACAATAAGACTAAACTCATTACCTGACAGAAACTATGCAAGCAAGAAGGCAATGGAATGACATATATAAAAACTCGAAAGAAAAAAAAAAAAAACTGCCAAACGAGAATAATATATTCTGCAAAATCCTCTCTAAAATATGATGGACAAATTAGGACATTTCCAGATAAACAGAAATTAAGAGAATTTATGAAAACCAAATGAAACTTACAATACATATTAAAGGGAGACTTTCAATTAGAGAACCAGTAACAGCAGATAACAACTGGAGTCTAGGACACAGGACAGCTTCAGCCAGATACTAACCAAGGTAAAGAGCTCTCAATAATAAAGCTAAAAGAATTAACACAGGGAAAAAAAGAGGTAAATCTGTAAATGATGGCAAAGTCAAAACAATAGAAGGGAGAATAAACAGTGTAGGTACAGAACTTTCAAATGGTGAGGAAATCAAGGAGACATCAAATAAGAAAAACTGGTCGAAACTTAGGGAGATAAGGGTAAATTTCAAGATAACCACAAAGAAAGTTAACAAACCTATTCATCAGAATAAAAAAGAAATAAAAAATCTCAGTAAAAATGAAATCTAAAATAAAAAAGAAAAGAAAACCCACATACAAAAAAAGAAACTCAGCACAGGAAAGTAAGAGGAAAAAACATCAGCACCACAAAAAAGGGACAATATGACAGCAAAAAACTCATGCCCATCAATAATCCATATTTATGCCTATTCCCAAGAAAGGTAATCCAACTGAATGGGGAAATTATCGAACAATATCATTAATATCACACACAAGTAAAATTTTGCTGAAGATCATTCAAAAGCAGCTTCAGCAGTACATACACAATTAAGTGCCAGAAATTCAAGCCAGATTCAGAAGAGGACATGGAACTGGGGATGTCATTGCTGATGTCAGATGAATCTGGCTGAAAGCAGAGAATACCAGAAAGATGTTTTCCTGTGTTCTATTGACTATGCAAAGGCATTCAACTATGTGGATTATATCAAATTATGGATAACATTGTGAAGAATGGGAATTCCAGAACACTTAATTATGCTCATGAGGAACCTTTACACAGATCAGGAGGCAGTTGTTTGAACAGAACAAGGGGATATTGCTTGGTTTAAAGTTAGGAAAAGGGTACATCAGGGTTGTATCCTTTCACCACACCTATTCAATCTGTATGCTTAGCAAATAATCTGAGAAGCTGGACTCTATGAAGAAGAACAGGGCATCAAGATTGGAGGAAGGTGAATTAACAACCTGTGTTATGTGGATGACACAACATTGCTGGCTGAAAGTGAAGAGACCACAGCTTTCAGTATGGATTACACCTCGATATAAAGAAAACAAAATCCTCATAACTAGACCCATAAGCAACATCGTGATAAACAGAGAAAATACTGAGGTTGTTAAGGATTTCATTTTACTTGGATCCACAATCCACATCCATGGAAGCAGCAGTCAAGAAATCAAATGATGCATTGCATTAGGCAAATCTGTCGCAAAAAGACCTCTTTAAAGTGTTGAAAACCAAAGATGTCACCCTGAAGACTAAGGTGCCTCTGACCCATGGTTTTTTCAATCGCCTCATATGCATGTGAAAGTTGGGCAATGAATAAGGAATACCAAAGGAGAATTGAAACCTTTGAATTGTGGTGTTGGCAAAGAACATTGAATATACCATGGACTGCCAGAAGAATGAACAAATCTGTCTTGGAAAATGTACAAACAGAATGCTCCTTGGAAGTAAGGATAGTAAGACTGCATCTTGCATACTTGGACATGTTATCAGGAGGGATCGGTCCATGGACAAGGACATCATGCTTGGTAAAGTAGAGGGTCAGGGGAAAAGAGGAAGACCCTCAACGAGATGGATTGACACTGTGGCTAGAACAATGGGCTCAAGCACGGCAATGATTGTGAAGATGTTGCAGGATTGAGCAGTGTTTCATTCTGTTGTACATGGGCTCTCAGTGAGTCAGAACAGGCACCACGGAACTTAAGAACAATAAAAAAAAAAAAATCAATAATCACACTGAATATAAATGGCTTAAATACACCTGGAAAGAGACAGAAAGTTGTGGAATGGGTAAAAAAGCAGGACCCATCAATATGCTATTTACAAGAGACACACCCTAGACACAAAGACAAATATATTAAAAATCAAAGGACAGAAAAAATATATCAAGCAAATAGTAATGAAAAAAGGGCAAGAGTGGCGATACTAATCTCAGATAAAATAGATTTTAAGGCAAAATCAACCATAAAGGACAATGAAGAACATTATAGAATGATTAAACGGACAATTCACTAAGAAGACATAATCTAAATAAATGTCTACACACCCAATGACAGGGCTCCAAAATACATAAAACAAATTCTAACAGCACTGAAAAGAGACAATTCCACAATAATAGCAGGAGACTTCAACACACCATTCTCAGTAAAGACAGAACATCTAGGAAGAAACTCAACAAAGGAACAGAAGATCTAAAGGCCAAAATCAACCAACTTGACCTCATAGACATATATAAAACACTCTACCCAACAGCAGAAAAGTATACATTCTTTTCAAATGCACGTGGAACATTCTCCAGAATAAACCACATTTTAGACCACAAAGCAACCCTGAATAAAACACACAACATTGAAATAATACAAGGCATTCACTCTGATCACAATGCCATAAAAGTAGAAATCAATAAAAGAAGAGCAAGGAAAAAAAATCAAATGCATGGAAACTGAATAACACCTTGCTTAAAAACAACTGGATAATAGAAGAAATTAAACGTGGAATAAAAAAATTTCTAGAATTAAATTAGAGTGAAAAGACATCATACCAAAACCTTTGGAACACAGCAAAGGCAGCACTCAGAGCCCAATTTATAGCAAAGAATGCACACATCAAAAAAGAAAAATGGGCCAAAATCAAAATGTTAGCCCTACAACTCAGACAAATAGAAAGAGAATGGCAAAAGAAGCCCATGGCCACTAGAAGAATGGAAATAATAAAGAGCAGAAATAAATGAAATAGAGAACAGAAAAACAATAAACAGAATCAACAAGACCAAACGTTGTTCTTTGAAAAGATCAACAAAATTGACAAACCACTGGCCGAACTGACGAAAGAAAAACAGGAGAGGAAGCAAAGGACCCAAATGAGAAATAAGATGGGGAATATTACAATAGACCAGACTGAAATAAAAAGGATCATAACAGAATACTATGAAAAATTGTACTCTGACAAATTTGAGAACCTAGAGGAAATATACAAATTCCTAGAAGCACACTATCTACCTTAACTAACACAAACTGAGATAGAATATCTGAACAAACATATAACAAGAGAAGAGATTGAGGCGGCAGTTTAAAAAAAAAAAAAACTCCCAACAAAATAAAAAGCCCTGGCCTGGATGGCTTCACTGGAGAATTCTACCAAACGCTCAGAGAAGAGCTCACACCAGTACTACTCAAACTATTTCAGAACAGAAAAGGAAAGAAAGAATACATCTGAATTCATTCTATGAAGCTAGCCTAGCCCTGATAGCAAAAACAGGCAAAGACACCACAAAAAAAGAAAATTATAGATCAATATCTCTCATTAATAATAATAATTAATAATAATAATAATAAATAATAAAAATTCTCAACAAAATTCTAGCCAATAGAACTCAGCAGCATACAAAAAAATAGTACACCGTGATCAAGTGAAATTCGTATCATCTATGCAAGGATGGTTCAACATTAGAAAATCAATTAATGTAATCCACCACATAAATAAAACAAAAGAATCACATGACGAACTCAATCAAAGCAGAAAGAGCATTTGATAAAGTCCAACACAAATTCTGGATAAAAATGCTCAATAAAATAGGGATAGAAGGAAAATTCCCCAACATAATAAAGGGAATCTATACAGAAAAAAAAAAAAATTTTTTTTTTTTTTTTTTTTTATACAGAGTCAACCCTGGTGGCGCAATGGTTAAGTACTACGGCTGGAAACCAAGAGGTTGGCAGTTCAAATCCACCAGCCACTCCTTGGAAACTCTATGGGGCAGTTCTCTGTCCTATAGGCTCACTATGAGTCAGAATCAACTAGACAGCAGTGGGCTTGGTTTGGGTTTTATACAAAACCAACAGCCAACATCATTTTCAACAGAGACAGGTTGAAAGCATTCCACCTGAGAACTGGAACAAGGCAAGAACGCCCTTTATCATCATTCCTATTTAACATTGTGCTGGAAGTCCTTGTTAGAGCAATGAGGTAAGAAAAAGAAATAAAGGACATCATATCTGGAAAGAAAGAAGTAAAATTATCCCTATTCACTAGATTATATGACCCTATACAGAAAGAATCCCAAAGATTCCATACGAAAACTACTGGAACTAACAGAAAGATCCAAAAGAGCAGCAGGATCAATGTACAAAAATTGGTTTTATTACTCTACACCAACAAAGAGAACTTCAAAAAGGATATCAGGAAAACAATACCAATTAATAACGGCCAACAGAAACAAAATACTTAGGAATAAATCTAACCAGATATGTAAAAGGCCTATAGAAAGAAGACTACAAAACCCTATGGCAAGAAACCAAAAGAAACCTGTTGTTGTTGATGTTAGGTGCCTTAAAGTTGGTTTCGATACATAGTGACCCCATGTACGATAGAACAAAACACTGTCTGGTTCTGTGCCTTCTTCACAATAGTTGCTGTGTGAACCCATTGTTGCAGCCACAGTGTCAATCTGTCTCACTGAGGGCCTTCCTCTTTTCCCGAGTCTTTACCTTACCGAGCACGAAGTCCTTCTCCAGGACTGATTCCTCCTGATAACATGTCCAAAGTACGTGAAACAAAGGCTCCCCATCCTTGCTTCCAAAGAACATTGGCTATACTTCTTCCAAGTCAGGCTTGTTTGTTCTTCTGGCAGTCCATGGTATATTCAATGTTCTTCACCAATACCATAATCCAAAGGTATCAATTCTTCGATAGTCCTTATTTGTAGCACAGCTTTTACATGCGTGACGTGTGTGAAAATATCATGGCTTGGGTTAAGTGCACCTTAGTCCTCAAATTGACATCTTTGCTTTTCAACACTTTAAATAGGTTTTTTGCAGTAGATTTGCCTTTTACAATACTTCCTTTGATTTCTTGCTGCTGCTTCCATGGGTGTTGATTGTGGATCTGAGTAAAATGAAATTCTTGACAACTTCATTATTTTCTCCATTTATCATGATGTTGATTATTGGTCCAGTGTGAGGATTTCTGTTTTCTTTATGTTGGGGTGTAATCTATACTGAAGGCTGTGGTCTTTTATCATCTTCATTTTCATCAAGAAAGTTTTGTCATTTGTGTATCACAAGTTGTTAATGCATCTTCCTCCAATCTTGATGCCCCGTTTTTCTTCATCTAGTCCAGATTCTCAAGTTATTTGCTCAGCATACAGATTAAATAAGTACAGTGAAAAGATACAACCTTGATGCACACCTTTCCTGATTTTGAACTATGCAGTATTCCCTTGTTCTGTTCGAACAACTGCCTCTTGGTCTAAGTACACGTTATACATGAGCACAATTATGTGTTCTGGAATTCCCATTTTTTGCAATGTTATCCACAATTTTTAAAGATCTGTACAATCGAATGCCTTTACATAGCCAATAAAACACAGGTAAACATCTTTCTGGTATTTTATGCTTTCAGCCAAGATCTATCCAACATCTCCAATGATATCCTGTAGTTCTGGCCAACATGGTGCCATAGACAGAAGCACCAGCTATCCCTCCACAGCAAAGACTAAAAAAACTAAGTAAAACAGAGAGAGACATCATTCCTGGAACTTGAACTGTCAAATGAAGAGATAAGGAACTCAGCAAAGCACCGAATGTAATAAGAAACTCACACATCACAAGCTCCCCTCTCTTTTTTGCCTACTTGCACCGTGCACTGAGCATCATACCCCTAAGCAGCACAGGCATGGCCTACTGGAACCTGCCCAGCACTGATTCCTGGCCTACCCTGTTGGCCCTAGCATGTACCACAAACAACCTGTCCCAGTCCCTCCCCTTCAGATGGATTTGCCCTGCTGCACCATAGCTGAATGGCTGGCCCTTCCCATTGAACGAGGAGGTGAAAAGTACCGTGACTGCAGATAAGCAAACAACAAAGAATGCACAACCTGTCTGCTCAGACATAACCAAATAAAACAAAAAAATCAGGATGAAACAAACAAATCTACAATCAAGAAATGAAGAAAATAACTGCCAAATGTTCTGAAGACAGCAGACAATATCAAAACATATTAAAAAAAAAAAAACAGGACAGAATGGTTCCAGTAGGCATCCAAAATAAAACACCAGATCACTTTCTAGTATAAGAAAAGCCACTCAAACTACTGGATAGGGAATTCAAATCTCTAATATTCAGAGCAATCCAAGAGTTGAAGCAAAAAGTAGACAAAAATGAGGAGAGAAATAGACAAATTTATGGAAAAGGCAGGCAAATTCATGGAAAATACTGACAAAAATGGAAAAATTCAGGAAAATAATAGAGGAACAAAATGCAAAAATAAATTCACAACTAGAAATCATTCAAAAACAACAGTTAGAAATCCAAAAGATAAACAACAAGATTTCAGAAACGGACAGTGTCATAGAAGGGCTGAGGAGCAAGTTTGAAATGATGGAAGACAGAATCAGTGAAATTGAAGACAAACAGCTGGATACAACACTGTTTGAAAAAAAATCAGAAAAAAAGAACAAAGAAAAAGAAACCCTGAGAATTATGTGGGTTACAATCAAAAGCAAAAATTTGCGAGTGATTGGAGTTCCAGAACAGGGAGAGAAAACAGAAAACACAGGGAGGGTCATTGAAGATTTGCTGACAGAAAACTTTCCTAATATCATGAATGATGAAAAGCTGACCTTCCAAGAAGCTCAATGAACTCCATGTAGGATAGACCTAAAAAGAAAAACACCAAGGCATATCAGAATCACACTCTCTAAAACCAAAGACAAAGAAAAAATCCTGTGAGTAGCTCAAGAAAAAACAAAAAGTCACATACAGAGGAGAAACAATAAGACTAGGCTCTGATTATCCAGCAGAAACAACACAGGCAAGAAGGCAATGGGATGACATATATAAAACCTTGAAAGAAAAAAATTGCAAACCAAGACTCATATATCTTACAAAACTTTCATTCAAATGTGGTGAAATCAGGACATTTCCAGATAAACAGAAATTAAGGGAATATGTAAAAAACAAACCAAACTTATAAGAATTATTAAAGGTAGTCCTTCAGTCTGAGAACAAACAACATCAGGCAACAGCCAGAATCTAGGACGCAAGATTGCACCAGCCAGATACCAACCCAGGAAATGAACTCTCAAGGACTATCCAAAACCAAAACATTGCAACAGGGAACCACAGAGCTTAATCTGTAAATGACAACAATGTCAGAACAATAGAAGAGGGAATAAATGGTATAGGTATAGAACTTCCTATTGGAGAAGAAGGCAAGGTGATACCAAGTAATAATAGACAGATTCAAACCTAGGAAATAAGGGTAATTTTCAAGGTAGACACAAAGAAAGTTAACAAACCTACTCATCAAATTAAAGAAGAAAAACATAAAGTCTCAGTAAAAACAAAATACACAAAAACAAAAGAAATGTAAAAAAAAAAATCCACAAACAAAAGGAATTCAGCACAGGATAGTAAGTGGAACAAAGAAAATGTATGCACAACAGAAAAAAAAAAGCAATACAAAATGACAGCAATAAACTCATACCTATCAATAAAAACACTGAACATAAATGGCCTAAATGCACCATAAAGAGACAGAGAATGACGGATTGGATAAAAAAAAAAAAACAGGATCCATTAATATACTATCTAAAAGAGACACACCTTAGAAACAAAGATGTAAATTTGTTAAAAATCAAAGGATGCAAAAAATATATATATCAAACAAATAACTATCAAAAAAGATCAGGAGTGGCAATACTAATCTCAGGTAAGAGACTTTAAAACAAAATCCACTATAAAAGACAAAGAAAGGCACTACATAATGATTAAAAGGGTGATCCATCATGAAGACTTAACCATAGTAAACATCTACACACCCAATGACAGGGCTCCAAAATACATAAAACAAACTCTAACAGCACTGAAAACAGAAATTGACAGTTCCGCAATAATAGGAGACTTCAACATACCACTCTCAGTAAAAGACGGAACATCTAGAAAGAAACTCAACAAAGATAGAAGAGCTAAAGAACATAATCAGCCAACGTGATCTCATAGACATGTATAGAACACTCTACCAGCTGCAAATACACATTCTTTTCCAATGCACATGGGACGTTCTCCAGAATAGACCACATCTTAGGCCACAGAGCAACCCTCAAGAAAATTCAAAGCATTGAGATAATACAAAGTGTCTTCTCTGACCACAATGCCATCAAAGTAGAAATTAACAACAGGGAGAGTACGGAAAAAAAAATCAATTACATGGAAACTGAATAACACTCTGCTTAATTACCACTGGGTAACAGAAGAAATCAAAGATGGAATCAAAAAGTTTCTAGACTCAAACAAGAATGAAAACACATCATACCCAAACCTTTGGGACACAGCAAAGGCAGTCCTCAGAGATCAATTTATAGTACTAGATGCACACATCAAAAAAGAAGAAAGGGACAAAATCAAAACATTAGTTACACAACTTGAACAAACAGAAAGAGGACAGCAAAAGAAGCCCAGAGCCACCAGAAGAAAGGAAATAATAAAGATCTGAGCAGAAATAAATGAAATAGAGAATAGAAAAACAATAAAAAGAATCAACAAAACCAAAAGTTGGTTATTTGAAAGAATTAACAATATTGACAAACCACTGGCCAAACTGACAAAAGAAAAACAGGAAAGTATGCAAATAACCCAAATAAGGAATGAAATGGGGGGTGTTACAACAGACCCAACTGAAATAAAAAGGATCATACTAGAGTGTTATGAAAATCTATACTCCAAGAAATTTGAAAATCTAGAGGAAATGGACAATTTTCTAGAGACATGTAACCTACCCAAACTAGCAATGATATCCCTTGTGCCACTTCCTCTTCTGCATCTGGCTTATATTTCTGGCCATTCTCTGTCAATGTGCTGCTGTAACCATTTTTTAATCATCTTCAGCAAAATTTTACTTGTGTGTGATATTAAAGACATTGTTCGATAACTTCCTCATTCTGTTGGATCACCTTTCTTTGGAATGGGCACAAATATGGAACTCTTCCAGTCAGTTGGCCAGGTATCTGTCTTCCAAATTTCTTGGCATAGATGAGTGAGTACCTCCAGTGCTGCATCCACTTGTTGAAACATCTCAGTTGGTATACTGTCAATTTCTGGAGCCTTGTTTTTTGCCAATGCCTTCAGAGCAGCTTGGACTTCCTTCCTTCAATACCATTGGCTCTTGATCATATGCTACCTCCTGAAACGATTGACAGTCGATCAATTATTTTTCAGTGACTATCTGTATTCCTTCCACCTTCTTTTGATGCTTCCAGTGTTGTTCAATATTTTCCCAGTAGAATCCTTCAAAATTGCAACTTCAGGCTTGAATTTTTCCTTCAGTTCTTTCAGTTTGATAAATGTGGAGTATGTTCTTTCCTTTTGGTTTTCCAACTCCAGGTCTTCGCACATTTCATTATAATAATTTAATCTGACTTCATGAGCAGCGCTTTGAAATCTTCTGTCCAGCTCATTTCTTCTATTCACTCTAGTTACTCTACATTCAAAAGCAAGTTTCAGAGTCTCTTCTGACACCCATTTTGGTCTTTTCCTTTCTTTTCTGACTTTTTAAAGAGACCTAAATAAATGGAAAAAACATACCATGCTCCTGGATAGGAAAACTTGGCATTGTGAAAATGTCAATCCTACCTAAAGTGATCTACAGATATAATGCAATCCAGATCTAAATACCAACCGCATTCTTTAACAAAATGGAAAAACTAATCAACTTTATAACTTTATATGGAAAAGAAAAAGGCTCTGGGTAAGCAAAACATTATTGAAAAAAAAGAACAAAGTAGGAAGCCTCACACTACCTTATCTCAGAACCTACTGTAAAGAAATGGTAGTCAAAATCGCCTGGTACTGATGCAATGACAGGCACATAGACCGATGGAGCAGGATCAAAAACCCAGATGTAAATCCATTCACCTATGGTCAGCTGATCTTTGACAAAAGACCAAAGTGCAATTAAATGGGGAAAACACAGCCTTTTTAACAAATGGTGCTGTTAAAACTGGATTTCTGTCTGTAAAAAAAGGAAACAAGACCTATACCTCACATCACATAGAAAAACTAACTCAAAATGTATCAGAGGCCTAAATATAGAACCTTAAAGGATAAAGATAATGGAAGAAAAATAGAGACAACACTAGAGGCCCTATTACATGGCATAAAAACTATACAAACCATAACTAACAATGCAGAAACACCAGAAGATAACCTAGATAGCTGGGCACTCCTAAAAATTAAACACTTTTGTTCATCAAAAGATCTCATCAAAAAAGTAAAAAGAGAAACTACAGGCTGAGAAAAAAAAATTGGCTATGACTCTGACAAGAGTGTAATCTCTAAAATATACGGAACACTTCAACATCTCAACAACAAACAACGTAATTAAAAAATCGGCAAAGGATATGAACAGACACTTCACCGAAGAAGACATTCAGACAGCTAAAAGACACATGAGGAAATGCTTGTGACCATTAGCCATTAGAAAAATGCAGATCAAAACTGCAATGAGATCCCATTTCACCCCGACATTACTGACAATAATCAAAAAGCGGAAGAAAAAAAACAAAACAGAAAATAATAAATGTTGGAGAGGTTGCAGGAGAGGTTATGCACTGCTGGTAGAAATGCACAATGGTATAACCACTATGGAAAACAGTATGGTGCCTCCTTAAAAAGCTAGAAATAGAAATACCATATGATCCAGCAATCCCACTCCTAGGAATATATCCAAGAAAAATAAGAGCTGTCACACAAATAGATATATGCACACCCATGTTCATTGCAGTATTATTCAAATAGCAAAAAGATGGAAGTGCCTATCAACACATGAACGGATAAACAAACTATGGTACATATGCACAACGCAATACTATGCAACGATGAAGAACAAATTATGAATCTGGGAAACATCTCACAACATGGATAAATCTGGAGGGTATTATGCCAAGTGAAATAAGTCAATCACAAAAAGACAAATATTGTCTGAGATCACTATTAAAACCCAAGAAAAGGTTTACATACAGAAAAAAATGTCTTTGTTGGTGAGGACAGGGGTGAGGGGTGGGGTGGGGAAATAATTAACTAGATAATAGACAAGTGGTAACTTTGGTGAAGGGAAAGACAACACACAATATAGGGGAAGTCAGCACAACTTGGCCAAGGCAAAGGCACAGAAGCTTCCTAAACCAAGAAAAACCCACAGCCGTCGAGTCGATTCTGACTCATAGTGACCCTATAGGACAGAGTAGAACTGCCCCATAGAGTTTCCAAGGAGTGCCTGGCAGATTCGAACTGCCAGCCTCTTGGTTAGTGGCTGTTGCACTTAACCACTATGCCACCAGGGTTTCCAGAAGCTTCCTAGGCACATCCAAACACCTTGAGGGACTGAGTTCCTGGGGCTGAGAGCTGGGGACCATGGTCTCAGGGTACATCTAGGTCAGTTGGCATAATATAGTTCATAAAGAAAATGTTCTGTATTGTAGTGTGGTGAGTATTGTCTGGGATCTTAAAAGTTTGCAAATGGCAGTCTAAGATACATCTATTAGTTCCAACATGTTTGGAGAAAAGGAGAATTAAGAAAATCAAAGACACAAGGAAAATATTAGCCCAAAGGATTAAAAGACAATATCAACCACAGCCTCCACCAGCCTAAGCCCAGAAGAACTAGATGGTGGGCAACTACCAACATCAACCACCCTGACAGGGATCACAGTAGAGGGTCCTGGGTAGAGCAGGAGAAAAATGTAGAACAAAATTCAAATTCACCAAAAAACAAACAAACAAAGACTAGAATTACTGCTCTGACACAGGCTGGAGGAACCCCCAAGACTATGGCCTCAAGACACCCTGCTAACTCAGAACTGAAATCCACCTTTCAGCCAAAGATTCAACAGGCCTATAAAACAAAAAACAACACATGTGAGAAACATGGTTCTTAGTTCAATCAAGTATTTGAGACAAATTGGGCAACACCTGCCCAAAAGCAAAGAAGAGAAGGCAGGAAGGGACAGGAAAACTGGAGGAATGGACACAGGGAACCCAGGTGGAAAGGGAAAGGGGGAAAGTGCTGACACGTTGCAGAGATTGCTTGTGCACCACGTTTTTGAATGAAAAATGATTAAAAAGAGAAAATACCTGAGGGCACCAAAATGACTTACCTTAAGCAAATAATACTTAAATTTAAAGAAAAAAATAAAGGTCACCCAGAATAAGAAAGAAAAAAAAATTGATTGTATCTAGAACTGAGCTCATTTTAAAGCAGAGTCACCTGCTCTTCCACAGCTTTCCTAGTTCAGGAAATAGCAACTGGGCTAAAATCCCCACTGTTATCTTTGACTCTTCTCCTTTTCTCATGGTCCAGCTCTGAGCTGTCAGCTTCTCACCACCTCTACCTCAGTCAAAGTCATTATTTTCGCTGGCCTAGATTGCTTTATCTGTCACCTATGCCTTTGGCCCTCCCTCTATAGGCTATTTTCAACACAGCAGTCACAGTGGCCCTTTTCAATTATGCTGCTCAAAACCCTCCAGTGACTTCCATCTCACTCACAGTAAAAACTCCAGACCATCCAACGGCCTGTTTGGTCTTATATGATCTCCTATTACTTTCTCTCCCTCATTATGACCCGACACACTGGCCTTGCTTGTCGTGAAGTGTAGTTTTTCCCAATCATGCTCCAGCCACAGGGCCCTTGTACTTCCTGTTCCTCCACCTGGGACACTCATTTCCCCAACACCACATCAGTTCTGTGCTCACCAGTGCCTATACTCCTCGGTTTGCTCTATACTCCTGGCCCATTGCCTATTTGTAAGTAGATGACATAATATCTTCGGATAATATTTTATTTCTTTATTTTTAATATCTAGGGCAGTTATTGACTTCTGTACACACCCTACAAGCATAGGAAAGTCTCTTGGTCTGGAACTGGCAGGCTGTTCTCAGGGCGAAATGGCTGAGAGGAACACAGGGAGTGATCAGAGGCAGAATGAGGAAATCAAAACAAGGGCCGCAAAATACGACGAGGAATGGTGTGTCACTGACGAACGTATGAAAATAGTTTGCATTAGAAATTAGAGTATGTTCTTGTCGTGTGCTGTCAAGTCTATTCTGATGCATAGCAACCCCATGTGAATGAGTAGAAATGCTCCACAGGGTTTTCTTGGCTGTAATACAGAAGCAGATTGCCAGGTCTTCTCTCCCTCGGAGCTGCTGGGTGAGTCCAAACTGCCAACTTTTCAGTTAGCAGCTAAGTGCCTAACTGTTTTGCCACCAAGGCTTCTTAGCAATGATATAAAACCAAAACCAAACCAGTAGCCATCAAGTCAATTCAGACTCATAGCTATCCTATAAGACAAAGTAGAACTGCCCCATAGGGTTTCCAAGGAGCAGCTGGGGGATTTGGTCTGCCAACCTTTTGGTTAGTAGCTGAGCTGTTAACCACTTCGCCAATGATATGTTGTTGTTGTTGTTAGGTGCTGTCAAGTCAGTTCTGACTCATAGCGACCCCAAGTGCAAGGGAACAAAACACTGCTGGGTCCTGCACCATCCTCATTATCATTATGCTAGAGGCCATTGTTGGTTTAGGAACAGGCAAATTCTTAAATCCCTTTTTGTGCTTATGGTTAAAAACAAATGAATAGATTCTTTTATTGGAATTTCAGACAAATGTAATATCCAGATAATTTTCTGGTATATTGTAATTACCCGTGTCTGTTTTTCATGATATTTTTGGAAAATACGTTAAAGAGTTATTATAAAAGAAGGAAGTTGCCGTATTTATTTAACATAATGCTATCTATCCATAGGATAGCTTCTCTCATACACAGACAGACTTGTGCAGCCTTCTGTTGGTCAGTTTTGCCTTAAAAGAGAGCCAATTCCAGAGCAGAGATGTGGAATCCAACACCACCAAGGAACAGGGACCAGCAGGAGACGCCCAGCAGCTAAGGCCCGGCAGCAGGAGATGGTGTGGTGGGCATCCCAGCCCCCATGAAGAGAGAAAGCTGAGTGTCTTTGGGCAGCAACTGAGGGCCAGGGAGAAGTATGTCTGCGAGCACAGCTAAAGAGAGGCTGTCCTGACGGAAGAACTGTATTCTGAGTGTTCCTGAGCCTGAGTTGTAACTGTTTCTTCCCTAATAAACCCCATGATTGTCAGTATGGTTTGTGAGATCTGTGTGGCCGTTGCAATGAGTAATCCAACACAGCAAGGGAGTAGACAGTGCTGTGGGAGGGATGGTTGGTGTTACAGTTGGTAAAGATGGTGGAGAGAGGAGGTGAGACAGGGAAGAGACAGGGCTGGCAGAATTAAATAAGTGCTTCATTTCAAGGCCCTGTGTACACGACTAGATATAATTAAATCTAAACTTAAGTACAGAGCACTGTATAACTTTTACTGCTGGCACCTAAGAACTAGTTGTGATTAACAAACTAGGTGCTTAGACAAGATAAGGGGCTACATTTCAAGACCCTGTGTGCTTGACCAGCTATAAATTACTGATAATCCTCCTGAACTGTTTTTCAAGGCCTCACCAGGCACAGAGCATACGCAGTAAAGATCGACATGGCCTATGAATGACCTTCAAGTGAGACAAACATGAACTCGTACCCCTCGCCGGGGCTTGAACCAAGATCCAGAGGCATCACACATGCACAACATCCCAGAATAAGTCCTGTTCAACATTCCAGCAGCCTTTGTGACAGACTCCATCTTGGCTCCAGCAAGCTCTGCCAGGAAGTCCATCTTGAATTCTAACTGCACACGCATTTGATTTTTATAATCTCTCCCCTTCTCCTGGAAATCTCCACCCATCTAATGAATAAAGATAATGCCTTTTTCCCACCTAAAAACTTTTATAAGCTCTAGGGAATCCTTTGTCCAGTGAGAGACTGGAGGCTAGTGTAGGTGGAAATCCCTCTCCCTCTCTCCCTCGCGAGCCTTTTACTCTGTCCCTAATAAACCTTTGTTCGTGTAGAACCTCTGAGCCTCTCCTGCTCGTTCTTGGTCAGAAGAAGGTAAGAACCTAAGCAGGGCTTAGTCCTAAGCTGGGAAGCCCTTCCCTGTAACAGAGGCATGCCTGACCTCCACCACATAGGAATCAGCCTTGGGCAGTTGATCTTGGTTTGCCTTCCCCTTTGTGGGGTTGGAGGAGGTCAGATGCTGCCCCCAGGCCATTTTTACACCCCCTCTGACTGTATCTCCCAGTGTGGTCTATACTTCCTGCACCCCCCTAGTGATGTTGCTGCCGTTTGTATCATCCAGGATCTCCTGAAGGAATCTGAGCTCACTGCAATCAAAGACTGCTTCATCTCTTTTTTGTTTATACCCTAGCGTATAACAGAGTGCCTGTCATCTAGTAAGTGCTTGTTAATCAATTAGTTAATCCGCCAAACAATTCTAGTCTTTTCCTTGTGTTGCACTGGTACCAATGTTCCAAAACAATTAGACCTCTGCAAATATAGATAACAGTTTCAAATATACCATAACCTGTTTGTATCTACCACACTAATAGTGTGAACTTGACCATGTCGTTTATCTATCAAATCCTTAGTTTTCTCAATGGGAGAACTGGATGAAAAGACTGTAACTTACCCAAAAGTGGAGACGCTGGTGGTGTAGTGATTAAGTGCTACAGCTGGTAACCAAAGGGTCAGCAGTTCGAATCCATCAGGTGCTCCTTGGAAACTCTATGGGGCAGTTCTACTCTGTCCTATAGGGTCGCCATGAGTCCGAATCAGCTCAACAGCAATAGGTTTTTTGGGTTACCCAGAAGTTTGGATTTGCGTTAGAAGGGATTTTAATTACCATAACCCTTGCCTTTAATCCCCAGCCTTATTTTTCAAGTATCTCCCAGCATTAGTTTTTAAAAAATGTGATGTTTCTTCTTGAGGCATTTAGTAAAAAACATCGTGTTCTTTCCTAATTTATATGAAAACACTTGAGGAGAGAGACTTGACTTATAGTCCATGAATTATGAGGCCGGTGTTCAGACTGCACTTTCTTCCTTAGCTAAAAAGAATTTTATTTTCTCCTTTCCAAGCTGTAATATATCTTCCTTCTTGCATGCCTTAAATTATGACCACCAAGAGGAAACAACTTGCTTTGGTGAAGAAATTGCTGGGCTAAACAAAGTATATGTTCTCTCTAACATTCTATTCTGCTGCAGTCCTGAGTGTGCTGATTACTTGGAGCCAATAGAACAAAAAATCATTGCCTCTGTTTTAGAGATCTGGCCTCTGACCTTAGGTGGTGCAAACATGTTCAGCAGCGAACCAAAAGGCTGTAGATTCGAATCCACCCAGAGGTACCTCGGAAGAAAAGCCTGGTGATCTAATTCTGAAAAATCAGCCACTGAAAGCCCTATGGAGCACAGTTCTACTCTGACACACATGGAGCCACCAAAAGGCAGAATCAACTCCAGGGTAACTGGGTTTTTCCCGAGAGTAGTAGTTCTGGTTCTCATTTCACAAAGGACTCTTTGGGATAATCGGACAGTTTTACTTATGGAACAGTCACATACACCAAGTACAGATTAATATGTTTTGAAGTATTAGACTATAATACATGCATACTGTAACTTATCTTTCTATATGTTATGGAGTCGAATGAAAACTAGCCAGTGGTTGGCTTTTGTTAATCCCATTAATACACTCCTGTTTGAAAGTTTTGCTACTACCTACCTCTTTCTTGTTCATCAGTGCTTTAAAAATCTGCTTTGGCAATTCCTCTCTAGAAGATTCCACAAATACTGAGTGCATATTATCTGGGGAAAGTATGACTGCTTTTTTACTTTTTAAGCATACAAGTGACTATACTTCATGTAAAGATACAAATAACAGAGAAATATGAAAAATTGTAAAAGTTATGTTCTCATTCTATCCCCAGCCTCTCGCACGGTCAGCACTTTGCTGTGAGAACTTTTACTATACTTTTAAAATTTACCCTAAATATATACAAATCCATAATTTTGTGTTTGCTGCCTCTTTCTAGCTATATGGTTCACTCTGCACTTACTTTCTACAACTCATGTTTCTTACACAGAATTTATAACTGGAAATCATTCCCTGCCAGTAATGAAGACATATTTCATCCTTTTAATCATTAACTAATATTTACTGGTATTTAATTTTTTTTGTGATTGTTGAGAATGTACACAGCAAAACATACACCAATTCAACAGTTTCTAAGTTCAGCATTTAGTGACATTGATTACATTCTTCTAGTCAGGCAACCATTCTTACCCTCCATTTCTGAGTTGTTCCTCCCCCATTAACATAAATTCACTGCCCTCTCAGGTTCCTATCTAATCCTTCAAGTTACTATTATCAGTTTGGTCCCATATACATAGTTCTTAAAAGAGCATAATGCCCAAGGTAGACATTTTTTTACTATTTAAGCTAAATTATTGTTTGATTTTAAGAAGATTTCAGGGAATACTTTTGGTTTAAAGTTTAAAGATTGTCTCAAGGCAATAGTTTCAATGGTTTATCCAGGCTTTATGGCTTCAGGGAGTCTGGAGTCCATTAAAATTTGAAATTCTGCTCTGCATTTTCCCCCTTTTGATCAGAATTCTTCTATGGAATCTTCGATCAAAATGTTCAGTAATGATAGCTAATGGCAAAAGAGGAAGTTATTCATGGAGGGAATTAGCCATGTATTCCACATCCTTCTCCTATTTCTGACTCTCTTCTTCTGTTGGTCCAGGCGAGTAGAGACCAATTGTTGTGTCCTGGATGGTCGCTTGTGTGCTTTTAAAATCCCAGGCGCTACGTATTGAATTAGGAAGTAGAACAGAAGCATTAAACATGTTATTAGGCCAATTAACTGGGATGTCCCATGAAACTATGACTCTAAGCCTGTAAACCAAAAAATCAAATCTCATGAGGTGTTTGGTTGTACATAAGCAGCCTCAGCAGATACTCTTTTTTTGTCATTGTTATAAATATATCTACCACACAACTTTGGCCAATTCAACTTCGTACAGGTGTACAACTTATTGACAGCAATTACAATAATCAGCTGTTCAACCCTACCCTTAATCAACCTGATATTTCCATCACCATTAATCCTCCCTTTCCCTCTCCCTCTCACCCCCCGATAGCCACTTTGGTCTCTATACATTTGCCTTTTCTTGTTGTTTTATATAAACGAGGTCATACAGTATTTGTCCTTTTGTAGTTGACTTATTTCACTCAGCATAACGTCTTCCAGCTCCATTTATATTGTAGCATGTATCAAGGCTTTATTTCTCCTAAAGAGGAGTATTCCGCTGTGTGTATGTACCACATTTTGTTTATCCATTCATCTGGTGATGGGCATTTAGGTTGTTTGTGAATAGTGCCAAAATGGACATTGGTTTACAAGTCTCTGTTTGAGTCTCTGTTTCAAGTCTTTTGGGTGTATATCTAGGACTGGGATTACTAGGTCATATGGTAGTTCTATTTTTAGTTTTTTGAATAACTGCCTCCCTGTTTTCCACAATGGCTGTACCATTTTGCATTCCCATCAGCAATGGGTAAGGGGTCCAATTTCCCCACATCCTCACCCACATTTGTTATTTGCTGTTTTTCACCCCTAGTGGGGGCGAAATGGTACCTCATTGTGGTTTGGATCTGCATCTTCCTTATGGCTAATGACATTGGGCATCTTTTCATGTATTTGGCAGCCATTTGAATGTCCTCTTAGGGGAAATATCTATTCAAGTCCTTTGTCCATTTTATGATTGGGTTATTTGTCTGTTTGTTGTTAAGAAGTCAAAATTTTATACACATTTTGAATATTAGATTTTTTTTGGAACATTTTATCGTGTTTTAGGTGAAAATCTGCATATCAAATTAGCTTCCCATTCAATAGATCATACACAAGTTGTTCCATGACACTGGCTGCAATCCCTGCGATGTGTCAGCACTCTCCCCATTTCCACCCCATTTCCATTTGTTTAGTTTCCCTGCCCCTTCCTACCTTCTCATCTTTGCTTTTGGGCAAATGCCATTCCCTTAGTCTCATATAGTTGATTGCTCTAAGGAGCACATTACTCATGGTTGTTATCAACCTATTGGTCCTGTCTATTATTGGCTAGGAAAACCTGGTGGCATAGTGGTTTAGTGCTATGGCTGCTAACCAAAATGTCAGTGGTTTGAATCCACCAGGTGCTCCTTGGAAACTCTATGGGGCAGTTCTACTCTGTCCTATAGGGTCACTAAGAGTCGGAATCAAGTCAACAGCAACAGGTTTGGTTTGGGGTTTTCTTATTGGCTAAAAGGTGATTTGTGAGAGTGGCTTCAGTTCCAAGTTAGAAGGGTACCTTAGGGCTATAGTCTCGGGCATTCCTCTGGTCTCTATCAAACCAGTAAGTCTGGACTTTTTGTGAACTTGAATTTTGTTCTACATTTTTCTCCCACTCTAACTGGGAACTTCTATTGTGTTCCTGTTTACAGTGGTCATAGCGGTAGCTGGGCACCGTCTAGTACTTCTGGTCTCAGGCTAGTGGAGGCCGTGGCTCATGTAGGCCATTAGTCCTTTGGACTGATTGCTTCCTTGAGTCTTTGGTTTTCTTCACTCTCCTTTGCTTGAGACAGGAAGAGACCAATTGTTGTACTTCCGGTGCCTGTTCCCAAGCTGTTAAGACCACAGATGCTATTCATCTTGGTAGGATGTAGAACATTATTTTATGAACTATGTTGTGCCAATAGACCTAGATGTCCCCTGAGACTATGATCCTTAGCCTTCAAGCCCAGTATCTCAGTCCTATAAGGTGTTTGGTAACGGCTAAGTAGTTTCCATAGCTGTGCCCCCATGTGTTCTATTTTCTGTATGAATATATATGCAGCACATACAAATATATATATATAGAAATATCCACAACCATACCTATATATGCTCACAGGTGTACTGTCGTACACCTCCCTCACCTATTTAGCATACATATCTACCTATGTATCTACTTGCAAATTAGTGTTTATCTTTACTGTTGTAGGTTTCTGTATGCTATAATATTTACTGTAGTTGCCCTTTGTTCTTACTTACCTCTCTGTGTAGTATCTTTCTTTTCTTGGTCACATCATGCTGACTTTCCCCTATTATGTGTTTCCTTTCCCTTCACCTAAAATAACACATATCTAGTATCTGGTTAGTTATTCTCCCTCCGTCCACCTCACATCTCTGGTAACTACCAAAGAATGCTTCTATGTGTAAAACTTTTCTTGATTTTTTACAATAGTGGTCTCATACAATATATGTGTTTTTGTGATTGACTTATTTCACTCAGCATAATGTTCTTGTGGCTCAGTCGTTAGGCACATGACTGTTAACCAAAAGGTGGGCAGTTCAAACCCACCAGCTGCTCCACAGGAGACAGGTATGGCAGTCTGCTCCCATAAAGATTAAAGCATTGGAAACCCTATGAGGCAGCTCTACCCTCTCCTATAGGGCTGCTGAGTCAGAATTGACTTGACAGCAACAAATTTTTTTAATGTCCTTCAGATTCATCCATGTTGTGAGATGTTTCACAGATTCATCATTATTCTTTATTCCACTGTGTGTGTGTACCACAGTTTGTTTATCCATTCACCTAGGACATCTAGGTTGTTTCCATCTTTTTGCTGTTGAGAATAACGCTGCAATGAACATGGATGTGTATATGTCTATTCGTGTCATGGCTCTTATTTCTCTAGGATTGTTGGATCATACATTATATTTATTTCTAGCTTTTTAAGGAAGTGCCATACCATTTTCCATAGTGGTTTTACCATTTTACATTCCTACCAGCAGTGTATAAGAGTTCCAATTTCCCTGACAACCTCGCCAGCATTTGTTGTTTTCTGTTTTATTGATCAGTGTCATTCATGCTTGGGTGAGATGGTATCTCACTGTAGTTTTGATTTGCATCTCTTAATGGCGAATAGTCGCAAGCATCTCTTCATGTGTTAGCTGCTCGAATGTCTTCTTTGATGAAGTGTCTGTTCATGTACTTAGTCCATTTTTAACTGGGTTGTTTGTCTTTTTGTTGTTGATGTGTTGAAGTTTTCTATCAATTTGAGAGATTAAACCCTTGTCAGATATGTCCTTGCAAAAAATGTTTTCCCAGTCTGTAGGTTTACTTTTTACTCTTTTGGAGAAGGCTTTTGAAGAACATAAGTATTTGATTTTCAGGAGGTCCCAGTTATATACTTTATCTTCTGCTGTTTCTGCATTCTTGGTTGTTCAATATTCTATTATGCCATAAATTAGGATACCTAACTTTGTTGGTATATTATCTTCCACGAGCTTTATAGTTTTAGGTTTTACATTTAAGTCTTTGATCCATTTTGAGTTAGTTTTTGCATATGGTGTGAGGTATGGATCCTTATTCATTTTTTTGCAAATGAGTGTCTAGATTTGCCAGCATCATTTGTTAAAGAGACTGTCTCTGCCCCATTTAATGTACTTGGACCATTTGCTGAAGGTCAGCTGTCCATAGATGGAGGGATTTACTTCTGGCTCGTCAATTCTATTCCATTGGTATATGTGTCTGTTGTACCAGTACCAGGTTGCTTTGGCTATTGTGGCTGTATAGTAGGTTCTAAGATCTGGAAGTGTGAGGTCTCCTACTTTAGTCTTCTTCAGTAATGTTTTATTTATCTGGGGCTTCTTTCCTTTCCATATAAAATTGGAGATTACTTATTCTATTTCCTTAAAGAATGTTGTTGGAATTTGAATCAATATTCCATCATATTTGTAGATTGCTTTGGGTAGCATTGATATTTTACAATGTTAAGTCTTCCTATCCATGAGCATTTTTCCATTTATGTAGGTCTCTTTTGGTTTCTTGCAGTAGCGTTTTGTAGTTTTTCTTTGTATAAGTCTTTTATGTCCCTAGATTTATTCCTAAGCCTCTTTTGGGGGGCTATTGTAAATGGTATTGTTTTCCTGATTGCTTTTCAGAGTTCTCCTTGTTAGTGTAGAGAAATTCAACTGATTTTTGTATGTTGATCTTGTACCCTCTCACTTTGCTGAATTTTTGTTTTAGCTCCAGTAACATTCTTGTGGAGTCTCTGGGATTTTCTATGTACAGGATCATGTCATCTTCAAACACGGATAGTTTCACTTCTTCCTTAGTGATTTGGATGCCCTTTATTTTCCTTCCTTGCCTTATTACTCCAGCTACAACTTCAAGTACAATATTGAATAAGAGTGGTGATAATGGGCATCCTTGTCTGGTCCCTGTTCTCAAGGGGAATGCTTTCAGTCTCTCTCTGTTAAGAATCATGTTGACTGTTGGTTTTGTGTGTATACCCCTACTTATGTTGAGGAATTTCTCTTCTATTCCATTTTGCTGAGCATTTTTATCAGAAACGGGTGTTGGATTTTACCAAATGCCTTTCCTGCATAGATTGAGATGGTGATGTGATTCTTTTCCTTTGTTTTATTTATGTAATGAATTTCATTGATTGATTTTCTGATGCTGGACTTTCCTTGCATCCCTAATATGAATTCCACTTAATCATGATGTATTATATTTTTGATTTGTTGTTGAATCTTATTGGCTAGAATTTTGTTGATAGTTTTTGTGTCTGTATTCATGAGGGATATTGATCTGTAATTTTCTTTTTTAGTGGTGTCTTTCTCTGGCTTTGGTATTAGGGTTATGCTCACTTCATAGAATTAATTAGGGTATGTTCCTTCCTTTTCTATGTTCTGGAATAGTTTGAGTAGAATTGGTGTAAACTCTTCTCTGTATGTTTGGTAGAATTCCCCAGTGAAGCCATCTGGGCCAAGGCTTTTTTTTTTTTGGTGGTGGGGGGAGGAGGTTTTATGAACTCTTCAATTTCTTCTTTTGTTATGAGTCTGTTCAACTTTTCTACTTCAGTCTGTGTTAATTTAGGTAAGTAGTATGTTTCTAGAAATTTGTCCATTTCTTCTAGGCTTTCAAATTTGTTGAAGTATAATTTTTCATAATACTCTGCTATGATCCATTTTATCTCAGTTGGTTCTGTTGTAATGTCTCCCATCTCATTTCTTATTTTCATAATTTGGCCTGTGTTTTGTCAATTTTATTGATTCTCTCAAAGAACCCGTCTTTTGTCTTGTTGCTTTTCTCTTTTCTGCCTCATTTATTTCTCCTCTAATCTTTATTATTTGTTTTCTTCTGGTGACCTTGGGCTTCTTTTGCTGCCTTTTTTTTTTTTTTTCTGAATTGTAGGGTTAAGCTATTGATTTTGGCCATTTCTTCTTTTTTGATTTGTTTACTGCTATGAATTCTCCTCTAAGCAAGGTTTTGCTGTGTCTCAAAGGTTTTGGTATGTTCTGTTTTCATTCTCATTTGATTCTAGGAATTTTTTTTTAATTTAATTTTTAATTTCTTCTGTTATCCAGTGTTTTTAAGCATAGTGTTATTCAGTTTCCATGTATTTGATTTTTCCTGTTATTGATTTCTAGCTTTATAGCATTGTGATCAGAGAAGGTGCTTTATATTATTTCAATGTTTTTGAACTTATTAAGACTTGCTTTGTGTCCTAAAATATAGTCTATTCTGGAGAATGATCCATGTGCATTGGAGAAGAATGTGGATTGTGTTGCTGATGGCTGGAATGTTCTGTATATGCCTATGAAGTCAAATTTGTCGATTGTGTTATTTAGGTCTTCTATGAGTCGGAATCAACTCGACGGCAGTGGGGGGGTGTATGCGTGTGTGATATCTTTGTTGTGTTACTTTCTAGTTGTTCTGTTCATCTTCAAAAATGGTGTATTAAAGTCTTCTGCTATTTTTGTGGAACTATTTCTCTTTTCAATACTGTAGAAGATTGTTTTCTGTATTTTGGAGATCTACCACTGTGTGGGTAAATATTTATTATCGTTATGTTCTCTTGGTGGGTTGACACTTTAATCATTATGTAATGCCCTTCCTTGTCTCTTGTGATGTATTTTGCCTCAAAGTCTGTATTATCAGAAATTAATATTGCCGCTGCTGCTTTTCTTTTGTTGCTGTCTGCTTCGCATTATTTTTTTTCCATCCTTTGATTTTTAACCTATTCATGTCTTTGTACCTCAGGTGTGTCTCTTGTAGCAACATATTGATGAGTCTTTTTTTTTTTTTTAATATACTCTGCCACTGTCTGTCTCTTGAATGATACATTTAAAGCATTAACATTCAGTGTGATTATCTATAGGTATAAATTTATGGCTGTCGTTTTGTTTTGATTGTGTGTGTGTGTGTGTGGTGTTGACAGTTTCTTTGTTCTGATTAATTATCTGTGTTGGGTGTTTTTCTTTATGAATTTTATTTTCTTTTCCTTTGTTGCTGCTTTTGTGTTTACTAAATCTTTAAAGTTTTCTTCTTTTTTTGGCACAGATGTTAAGAGCTCAGCTGCTAGCCAGTCAGCAGCTCAAATCCACTAGCTGCTCCTTGGAAACTCTAAGCGGCAGCTCTACTCTGTCCTATAAGGTCACTATAAGTTGGAATTGAGTTTATGGCAATGGATTTCCTTTTTTTTTTGGTTTATTTTGGTGGGTAGAATTATTAATTTTCTTTGTGGTTACCCTGAAATTTATCTTTCTCTAGGTTTTATTATTATTTATTGTGCTTTAAGTGAACGTTTACAAATCAAGTCAGTCTCTCACGCAAAAACTTATACACACCTTGATATGTACTTCTAGCTGCTCTCTCCCTAATGAGACAGCACACTCCTCCTTTCCACCCTCTATTCCCTGTGACCTTTCAACCAGCTCCTGTCCCCCTCTGCCTTCTCATCTCCCCTCCAGACAGGAGCTGGCCACATAGCCTCAAGTGTCTAATTCAGCCAAGAAGCCCACTCCTCATCAGTATCATTTTCTGTATTATAGTCCAGTCCAACCCCTGTTTGCAGAGTTGGCTTTGAGAATGGTTCCAGTCTCGGGCTAACAGAGGGTCCAGGGACCATCACCTCTGGGGAGCCTCCAGTCTCAGTGAGACCATTAAGTATGGCCTTTTTATGAGAATTTGAGGTCTGCATCCCACTGTTCTCCTGCTCCATCAGGGATTCTATGTTGTGTTCCCTGTCAGGGCAGTCATCGGTTGTAGCCAGGCACCACCTAGTTCTTCTGGTCTCAGTTTGATGTAGTCTCTGGTTTTGTTGCCCTTCCTGTCTCTTGGGCTCATATTTATCTTGTGTCTTTGGTGTTATTCATTCTTCTTTTCTCCAGGTGGGTTGAGACCAGTTGATGCATCTTAGATGGCCGCTTGCCAGCGTTTAAGACCCCAGACACCACTCATCAAAGTGGGATGCAGAATGTTTCCTTAATACATTTTGGTATGCCAGTTGACCTAGAAGTCCCCTGAAACCATGGCCCCAGACCCCCGTCTCTGCTACTCAGGCCTTTGAAGTGTTTGGTTGTATTCAGGAAACTTCTTAGCTTTTGGTTTTGTCCAGTTGTGCTGACCTCCCTATATTGTGTGTTGTTTTTCCCTTCACCTAAAACAGTTCTTGTCTACTATCTGATTAGTGAACAACCCTCTCCCTCCTTCCCCAACCTCATAACTGTCAAAGAATATTTTCTTCTGTGTTTCAATTTTTTCTTGAGTTCTTGTAATAGTGGTCCTATACAATATTTGTCCTTTTGCAACTAATTTCACTTAGCATAATGCCTTCCAGATTCCTCCATGTTATGAGATGTTTCATGGATTCATCATTGTTCTTAATCATTATATAGTATTCCATTATGCAAATATACCATTATTTATCCATTCATCTGTTGGTAGGCACGTTGGTTCCTTCCATCTCTTTGCTATTGTAAACAGTGCTGCAATGAACATGGGTGTGCATATATCTGTTCGTGCTAAGGCTCTTCTTTCTCTAGGATATATTTTACGAATGGGAATCCTGGATCTTATGGAAGTTCTGTATCTAGCTTTTTTTTTTTTAATAATTTTTATTTTGCTTTAAGTGAAAGTTTACAAATCAAGTCAGTCTGTCACATACAAGCTTATATACACCTTACTCCATACTCCCACTTACTCTGCCCCTAATGAGTCAGCCCGCTCCCTCCTTCCAGTCTCTCCTTTCGTGACAGTTTTGCCAGTTTCTAACACTCTCTACCCTCCTATCTCCCCTCCAGACGGGAGATGCCATCACAGTCTCAAGTGTCCACCTGATACAAGTAGGTCACTCTTCATCCTGATCTCTCTCCAACCCATTGTCCAGTCCCTCCATGTCTGATGAGTTGTCTTTGGGAATGGTTCCTGTCCTGGGCCAACAGAAGGTTTGGGGACCATGACCACTGGGATTCTTCTAGTCTCAGTCAGACCATTAAGTCTGGTCTTTTTATGAGAATTTGGGGTCTGCATCCCACGGTTCTCCTGCTCCCTCAGGGGTTCTCTGTTGTGCTCCCTGTCAGGGCAGTCATCAGTTGTAGCTGGGCACCATGTAGTTCTTCTGGTCTCAGGATGATGTAAGTCTCTAGTTCATGTTGCCCTTTCTGTCTCTTTGGCTCATAGTTACTGTGTGGCCTTGGTATTCTTCCTTCTGCTTTGATCCAGGTGGGTTGAGACCAATTGATGCATCTTAGATGGCCGCTTGTTAGCATTTAAGACGCCACACTTCAAAGTGGGATGTAGAATGTTTTCATAATAGAATTATTTTGCCAATTTGACTTAGAAGTCCCCTTAAGCCATAGTCCCCAAAGCCCCGCCCTTGCTTCGCTGACCTTCGAAGCATTCAGTTTATCCCAGAAACTTCTTTGCTTTTGATCCAGTCCAGGTGAGCTGACCTTCCCTGTATTGAGCATTGTTCTTCCCTTCACCTAAAGTAGTTTTTATCTACTAACTAATAAGTAAATAACCCTCTCCCGCTCTGCCTCACTCCCCTCCTCGTAACCACAAAAGAGTGTGTTCTTCCCAGTTTATACTATTTCTCAAGATCTTATAATAGTTGTCTTATACAATATTTGCCCTTTTGCCTCTGACTAATTTCACTCAGCATAATGCCTTCCAGGTTCCTCCATGTTATGAAATGTTTCACAGATTCATCACTATTCTTTATCGATGCGTAGTATTCCGTTCTGTGAATATACCATAATTTATTTAACCATTCATCCGTTGATGGATACCTTGGTTGCTTCCAGCTTTTTGCTATTTTAAACAGAGCTGCAATAAACATGGGTGTGCATATATCTGTTCATGTAAAGGCTCTTATTTCTCTAGGGTATATTCCCCGGAGTGGGATTTCTGGGTTGAATGGTAGTTCTATTTCTAACTTTTTAAGAAAACGCCAGATAGATTTCCAAAGTGGTTGTACCATTTCACATTTCCAGCAAGAGTATATAAGAGTTCCAATCTCTCTGCAGCCTCTCCAACATTTATTATTTTGTGTTTTTTGGATTAATGCCAGCCTTGTTGGAGTGACATGGAATCTCATCGTAGTTTTAATTTGCATTTCTCTAATGGCTAATGATGAGAGCATTTTCTCATGTATCTGTTAGCTGCCTGAATAGCTTCTTCAGTGAAGTGTGTGTTCATATTCTTTGCCCACTTTTTGATTGGGTTGTTTGTCTTTTTGTGGTTAAGTTTTAACAGAATCATATAGATTTCAGAGATCAAGCGCTGGTCGGAGATGTCATAGCTGAAATTTTTTTTCCCAATCTGTAGGTGGTCTTTTTACTCTTTTGGTGAAGTCTTTAGATGAGCATAGGTGTTTGATATTTAGGAGCTCCCAGTTATCTGGTTTCTCTTCGTCATTTTTGGTAATGTTTTGTATTCTGTTTATGCCTTGTATTAGGGCTCCTAAGGTTGTCCCTATTTTTTCTTCCATGATCTTTATCATTTTTGTCTTTATGTTTAGGTCTTTGACCCACTTGGAGTTAGTTTTTGTGCATGGTGTGAGGTATGGGTCCTGTTTCATTTTTTTGCAAATGGACATCCAGTTATGCCAGCACCATTTGTTAAAAAGACTATCTTTTCCCCAGTTGACTGACACTGGGCCTTCGTCAAATATCAGCTGCTCATATGTGGATGGATTTATATCTGGGTTCTCAATTCTCTTCCATTGGTCTATGTGCCTGTTGTTGTACCAGTACCAGGCTGTTTTGACCACTGTGGCTGTATAACATGTGATAAAATCAGGTAGAGTGAGGCCTCCCTCTTTCTTCTTCTTTTTCAGTAATGCTTTACTTATGCAGGGCTTTTTTCCCCTCCATATGAAGTTGGAGATTTGTTTCTCCATCACATTAAAAAATGTCATTGGAATTTGGATTGGAAGTGCATTGTATGTATAGATGGCTTTTGGTAGAACAGACATTTTTACTATGTTAAGTCTTCCTATCCATGAGCAAGGTATGTTTTTCCACTTATGTAGGTCCCTTTTAGTTTCTTGCACTAGTACTTTGTAGTTTTCTTTGCATAGGTCTTTTACATCTTTGGTAAGATTTATTCCTAAGTATCTTATCTTCTTGGGGGCTACTGTGAATGGTATTGATTTGGTGATTTCCTTTTCGATGTTCTTTTTGTTGATGTAAAGGAATCCAACTGATTTTTGTATGTTTATCTTATAACCTGAGACTCTGCCAAACTCTTCTATTAGTTTCAGTAGTTTTCTGGAGGATTCCTTAGGGTTTTCTGTGTATAAGATCATGTCATCTGCAAATAGCGATAATTTAACTTCTTCCTTGCCAGCCTGGATGCCCTTTATTTCTTTGTCTAGCCTAATTGCTCTGGCTAGGACCCCTAGCATAATGTTGAATAAGAGTGGTGATAAAGGGCATCCTTGTCTGGTTCCCATTCTGAAGGGAAATGCTTTCAGGCTCTCTCCATTTAGTGTGATGTTGGCTGATGGCTTTGTATAGATGCCCTTTATTATGTTGAGAAATTTTCCTTCAATTCCTATTTTGCTGAGAGTTTTTATCATGAATGGGTGTTGGACTTTGTCAAATGCCTTTTCTGCAGCAATTGATAAGATTATGTGGTTTTTGTGTTTTGTTTTATTTATATGGTGGATTACATTAATGGTTTTTCTAATATTAAACCAATCTTGCATACCTGGTATAAATCCCACTTGGTCATAGTGGATTATTTTTTTGATATGTTGTTGAATTCCATTGGCTAGAATTTTGTTGAGGATTTTTGCATTTATGTTCTTGAGGGATATAAGTCTGTAATTTTCTTTTTTGTGGTGTATTTACCTGGTTTTGGTATCAGGGATATGGTGGCTTCATAGAATGAGTTTGGTAGTATTCTATCCTTTTCTATGCTCTGAAATACCTTTAGTAGTAGTGGTGTTAACTCTTCTCTGAAAGTTTGGTAGAACTCTGCAGTGAAGCCGTCCGGGCCAGGGCTTTTTTTTTGTTGGGAGTTTTTTGATTCCCATTTCAATCTCTTTTTTCGTTATGGGTCTATTTAGTTGTTCTACTACTGATTGTGTTAGTTTAGGTAGGTAGTGTTTTTCTAGGAATTCATCCATTACTTCTAGGTTTGCAAATTTGTTAGAGTACAATTTTTCGTAATAATCTGACATGATTTTTTAAATTTCCGTTGAGTCTGTTTTGATGTGGCCCATCTCATTTCTTATTTGGGTTATTTGTTTCCTTTCCTGTATTTCTTTAGTCAGTCTGGCCAATGCTTTATCAATTTTGTTAATTTTTTCCAAGAACCAGCTTTTGGCTTTGGTAATTCTCTCAATTGTTTTTCTGTTCTCTAATTCATTTAGTTCAGCTCTAATTTTTATTATTTGTTTTCTTCTGGTGCCTGATGGATTCTTTTGTTGTTCGCTTTCTATTTGTTCAAGTTGTAGGGACAGTTCTCTGATTTTGGCTCTTTCTTCATGCATGTGTGCATTTATCGATATAAATTGACCTCTGAGCCCTGCTTTTACTGTGTCCCAGAGGTTTTGATAGGAAGTGTTTTCATTCTCGTTGCATTCTATGAATTTCTTTGTTCCCTCCTTAATGTCTTCTATAACCCAGTCTTTTTTGAGCAGAGTATTGTTCATTTTCCAAGTATTTGATTTCTTTTCCCTAATTTTTCTGTTATTCATTTCCACTTTTATGGCCTTCTGGTCTGAGAAGATGCTTTGTAATATTTCGATGTTTTGGATTCTGCAAAGGTTTGTTTTATGACCTAATATGTGATCTATTCTAGAGAATGTTCCATGTGCACTAGAAAAAAAAGTATGCTTTGCAGCTGTTGGGTGGAGTGTTCTGTATAAGTTTATGAGGTGAAGTTGGTTGATTGTAGCAATTAGGTCTTCCGTGTCTCTATTGAGCTTCTTACTGGAAGTCCTGTCCTTCTCCGAAAGTGGTGTGTTGAAGTCTCTTACTATAATTGTGGAGGTGTCTATCTCACTTTTCACTTCTGTTAAAGTTTGTTTTCTGTATCTTGCAGCCCTGTCATTGAGTGCATAAATATTTAATATGGTTATATCTTCTAGGTAAATTGTCCCTTTAATAATTATGTAGTGTCCTTCTTTATCCTTTGTGGTGGATTTAACTTTAAAGTCTATTTTGTCAGAAATTAATATTGTTACTCCTGCTCTTTTTTGCTTACTGTTTGCTTGATATATTTTTTTCCATCCTTTGAGTTTTAGTTTGTTTGTGTCTCTAAGTCTACGGTGTGTCTCTTGTAGGCAGCATATAGACAGATCGTGTTTCTTTATCCAGTCTGAGACTCTCCGTCTCTTTATTGGTTTATTTAGTCTATTTACATTCAGCGTAATTATAGATAAGTACGTGTTTAGTGCTGTCATTTTGATGCCTTTTTGTGTATGTTGTTAAGAATTTCATTTTTCCACTTAATTTTTTGTGCTGAGACATTTTTCTTTGTAAATTGTGTGTTCGTCATTTTCATAGTAGTTGAATTTATGTTTGCCGAGTTGTTACATTTTTCTTGGCTTTTATTTTGAGTTATGGAGTTGTTATACCTCTTTGTGGTTACCTTAATATTTACTCCTATTTTTCTAAGTAAAATCTAAATTGTGTTGTCCTGTATTGCCTTGTTTTCCTCTCCATATGGCAGTTCCATTCCTCCTGTATTTAGTCCCTCTTTTTGATTATTGTGACCTTTTACATATTGACTTCAATGATTCCCTGTTTTGAGCATTTGTTTCTTTTTAAAATTAATTTTAATTTGTTTTTGTGATTTCCCTATTTCAGATGATATCAGGATGTTCTGTTCTGTAACCTTGTGTTGTGCTGGTATCTGATATTATTGGTTTTCTGACCAATTTCCTTTAGTATTTCTTGTAGCTTTGGTTTTTGCAAATTCTCTAAGCTTGTGTTTATCTGTAAATGTTTTAATTTCACCTTCATATTTGAGAGAGAGCTTTGCTGGATATATGATCCTTGGCTGGCAGTTTTTCTCCTTCAGTGCTCTATATGTGTCATCCCAATGCCTTCTTGCCTGCGTGGTTTCTGCTGAGTAGTCTGAACTTATTCTTATTGATTCTCCATTGTAGGAGACCTTTCTTTTCTCCCTGGCTGCTTTTAAAATTTTCTCTTTATCTTTGGTTTTGGCAAGTTTGATGATAATATGTTTTGTGATTTTCTTTTTGGATCAATCTTAAATGGGGTTCGATGAGCATCTTGGATAGATATCCTTTCGTCTTTCATGATGTCAGGGAAGTTTTCTGCCAACAGATCTTCAACTATTCTCTCTGTATTTTCTATTATCCCTCCCTGTTCTGGGACTTCAATCACACACAAGTTATTCTTCTTGATAGAGTCCCACATGATTCTTAGGGTTTTTTCATTTTTTTTAATTCTTTTACCTGTTTTTTTTCAGCTATATTCGTGTCAATTCCCTTGTCCTCCAGGTCCCCACTCTTTATTCCAATTGCTCGAGTCTGCTCCTCTGACTTCCTATTGAGTTGTCTAATTCTGTAATTTTACTGTTAATCTTTTGGATTTCTGAATGCTGTCTCTCTATGGATTCTTGCAGCTTATTAATTTTTCCACTGTGTTCTTGAATAATCTTTTTGATTTCTTCAACTGTTTTATCAGTGTGTTCCTTAGCTTTTTCTGTAGATTGCCTTATTTCATATCTGAGGTCATCCCTGATGTCTCGAAGCATTCTGTAAATTAGTTTTTTATATTCTGCATCTGGCAATTCCAGGATTGTATCTTCATTTGGGAAAGATTTGGATTCTTTAGTTTGGGGAGTTGTAGAAGCAATCATGGTCTGCTTCTTTATGTGGTTTGATATCGACTGCTGTCTCTGAGTCATCTATAAGATATTGTAGTGATTTATTTTGTATTTGCTCACTGAGTCTTATCTTGTTTTGTTTTCTTTCAATATACGTAGATGGGCTACTAGATTGTGCTGTCTTGATTGTTGTAGCCCTTGAATCACTTATGTCCTATTACCAGCTGGTTTGGGCTGTTACCAGATATATAAGCCTAAGAGTCCATGCACTATTCTTGAGTAGAACCTGATTTGGGTCATCAAGTGTGTGGTGCAGACTGTCACCTATCCACCTAGAGGAATAGTCGTGTTAGTTGTGTACACCAGATTCTAGTAGCAGCTGGGGTTCACACTCCATGAGGGGCAGGATGCTGACAGACTTCCCCAAGTGCCAGTGGGGTAGGTGTGTCTCTTTTCCTAAAGCACTTTGGTGGGTGGGCTCTGCAGCTGTACCTTAGGCACCCAATGCAAGTACCTCTACAGATTGGTAGGTGTCACCATCCTTAGACCCCTAAGGGAGGAGGCTAGGTGGTCTGGGTGGAGCTTCAGCCCTCAGTTCCCAGTTGTGGGTCAGTGAGGGCTCTGTTGAATACTCAGAGATATCAGACCTGGGAAACTTGTCTTTCCAGTAATCCGCTAAAACAATTACAGTCAGATCCCTATCAGAATTGCCTTTGCATTATAATAGCCACCTTGTTCCTTGTAGAGATGAAAGCCCAAGACTGTGGATCTCATATGCTTGGCTGGAGCTGGTTCTGTATTTTTAGTCCAATTAGATAGGATTCTTGGCCCCTGGGTCTTTTGTAGCTGCTTCTCTCAGGCCAGGAGAATTGGTTAGGAAAAGACCAAAAAAAAAAAAAAAAGAAAGAAAAGAAAGAAAGAAAAACTGCAGAGCACTTCACTCTCTGGCTCCGGAAATTCCAGTGTTAATGAAGCCGGCTGGGCAGGGGAGGGGAGGGATCAGATAAATAGGAGAGAGTAGCACCCTGGAATGTAGACAATGTTACTTATCTTGTTTGGTGATGACTGTTTTATCTGAGTTTTCTGAGGGGCGTGTAGCCTGTGTGTGTTGGCTGGGTCGAGATTGCCCCTGAGGGTCAGGCCCGCGTCCTGTGATTGTGATGCCTCAGAAGCCATGGTCAGTTCCTCCGCTCCCAGTCCAAAGCCCAGCGCCAAGGTTCCCCGGCTGGGACGCTGCACTCCAGGCTCCAAAATCAGTTGCTGCCTTCCGGTGACTTCTCCTCCTGTCAGCCATGTCGCTGCACTGCCTGTGTGCACTGGCTGGGTTTCCCCCAAAGTCACTTCTGGGGGCTAGGGCTGTGACCATGTTTGTGCAGTCTCAGGATGCCATGCTTAGCTCCCCTGCGCCCAGTCCAAAGACCGGTGCCAATGTTTTCTGACTGGGATGCTGGCTTCAGGCTCCAAAAGCAGTTGTTGCTTCTCCGTGGTTGTTCATCCTCAGTCTCGGTCACTCAGGTCAACTCTTTAGATCTGTGTTTGATGGTCAGAGTTCGTAGATTGTCATGTATGTGATCGATTCACTTGTTTTTCCAAGTCTTTGTTGCAAGAGGGATCCGAGGTAGCTTCTACCTAGTCAGCCATCTTGGCCCCGCCTCCCTATTTCTAGCTTTTTAAGGAAGCACCAAATCAATTTCCAAAGTGTTTGTATCATTTTACATTCCCACCAGCAGTGTATAAGTGTTCCAGTCTCTGCACAACCTCTCCAACATTTATTGTTTTGTGTTTTTTGGATTAATGCCAGCCTTGTTGGAGTGAGATGGTATCTCATGGAAATTTTGATTTGCATTTCTCTAATGCTTAATGATCATGAGCATTTCCTCATGTATCTGTTAGCTGCCTGAATGTCTTCTTTGGTGAAGTGCCTGTTCTTATCCTTTGCCCATTTTTTAATTGGATTATTTATCTTTTTGTTGTTGAGTTTTTGCAGTATCGTGTAGATTTTAGAGACAGACGCTGATTGAAGCTGTCATGTCTTACTAAGTTTAAAACAGACTGTTATTTCTTGATATCACCTTGACTTCTCCATATGGATGTTCTATATCTACACCATTTATTCTCTTTTTTTGTTTGGAAGTTATCATCAATTGCGAATTGACATCTCTGGTTCCCTGTTTTCAGTTTTGTAGCTTTATTTTACTTTTGGCAGTTCTTTATCTGGTTGGTATCTGGGCGATGCTTTCATGTCTCTTAGTGCCAGGTTGTTATCTGATGTTGATGGCTCTCTGTCCAAAAGATTCCCTTTAATATTTCTTTGTAAGGGTGCTCTGGTTTTTAAAAATTCCCTTAGTTTCTGTTTATCTGGTAATATCCTAATTTTCCATCATATTTGAGAGACAGTTTTGTTGGATACGTGTGATTCTTGGTTGGCAAATTTTTCTTCCATGGTTTTATATATGTCATTCTATTGCCTTCTTACCTGCATCATGTCTGCTAAGAAATCAGGGTTTAGTCTTACTGGTGCCCCTTTGTAGGTGAGATTTTGTTTTTCTCCAGCTGCTCTTGGAATTCTTTTTCGTCTTTGGTTTTGGAAACTTTGATTATGATATATTTTTGTGATTTTCTATTGAGGTGTATGTTGTCTCATCTTTCATTATATTAAGGAAATTTTCTACCAGCAAACCCTCAAAGATTCTTTCTGTGATTATTATTATTATCAATATTTGTCTTCCCCTGTCCTGGAATTCCAGTCCTCTTGATAGTGTCCCACGAAACTCTTAGACTTTCATCATTTTTCTTCATTCTTTTTTTTGATTTTTCCTCAAACAAGTTAGTCTCAAGGAATTTGTCTTCTATTTCACTAATTCTTTCCTCCATTAATTCGATTCTACTTCTACATCTTTCCATTGAATTATGTCTTTCTGATATTTTATTGTTAATCTTTATGGTATTTCTTATTGATGTATATTTGAGTCCATCACAATACTTTTCCATTAAAACATGTTCTCATCTTTGCACTTATAACTTTATGCACATGTATTTCTGCTGAAATTTGTTTTTGTTTTTGAGAGACACAACCAAATTGCATTCCAAAAAGCCATACTAATTTATATTCTTTTTTAATCATTTTTATTGTGCTTTAAGTGGAAGTTTATAAATCAAGTCAGTCTCTTATAAAAAAACTTATATACACCTTGCTACGTACTCCCAATTACTCTTCCCCTAATGAGACAGTCTGCTCTGTCCCTCCGCTCTCTCTTTTTGTGTCCATTTCGGCAGCTTCTAACCCCCTCTACCCTCTCATCTCCCCTCCAGGCAGGAGATGCCAACATAGTCTTAAGTGTTCACCTCATCCAACAAGTTCACTCCTCACTGGCTTCCCTCTCCAACTCATTGTCCAGTCCAAGCCATGCCTGAAGAGTTGGCTTTGGGAATGGTTCCTCGCCTGGACCAACAGAAGGTCTGGGGGCCATGACCACTGGGGTCCTTCTACTCTCAGTCAGACCATTAAGTCTGGTCTTTTTATGAGAATTTGGGGTCTGCATCCCACTGCTCTCCTGCTCCCTCAGGGGTTCTCTGTTGTGTTCCCTGTCAGAGCACTCATTGGTTATAGCCAGGCACATCTAGTTCTTCTGGTCTCAGGATGACATAGTCTCTGGTTCCTGTGGCCCTTTCTGTCTCTTGCGCTTGTAATTACCTTGTGTCCTTGGTGTTCTTCATTCTCCTTTGATCCCTAATTTATATTCTTATCAATAGTGTATTAGCCTATCTGTTCCCCACTTCATTACCAACACCTGATATTGTTAACCTTTTAAAGTTTTTTTATTCTAATTGGGAAAAAATATTATCTTGTGTTTTAAGTTGCATTTGAGATTACTAGTGACATTGATTATATGTTCATATGTTTGAGACATTTGTATTTTTCTTCTGTAAATTCTGTATTCATAACTTTTATCTATTTTTCTATTGGGTTGCTTATTTTTCGTATAAAAAAAGAAAAAAAATTTTATGTGAAATATGCATGAATATATACAGATTACATATTAAAATATGAAGTATTTTTATTCAGTCCCTTGACTTTTCCTTGTGTTCATTGTATCCTTCAAGATATAGTTAAAACTGGGAATTTTTTTGTTTTATTTAAGATATTTTCCTGCTCCTAAACTATTTTTTAAATATATTTTTGTATATTATATAAGCTAGTTAATTTATCTGAACTTTAATTTTTGTGTGTGATATACCATAGAGATCTAAACTCATTTCCCCAAGCATAGCCAGTTATTAGCCATCCTTTTTTTTTTTTTTTAATTTTTATTAAGCTTCAAGTGAACATTTACCATTCCAATCAGTCTGTCACATGTAGGTTTACATACATCTTACTCCCTTCTCCCACTTGCTCTCCCTCTATTGAGTCAGCCCTTTCAGTCTCTCGTTTCGTGCCAATTTTGCCATCTTCCCTCTCTCTCTATCTTCCCATCCCCCCTCCAGTCAAGAGTTGCCAACACATTCTCCCGTGTCCACCTGATTTAATTAGCTCACTCTTCATCCCCACTGACCAGTCCTTTTCATGCCTGATGATTTGTCTTCGGGAATGGTTCCTGTCCTGTGCCATCAGAAGTTCTGGGGAGCATTGTATCTGGGATTCCTCTAGTCACAATCATACCATTAGGTGTGGTCTTTTAATGAGAATTTGGGGTCTGTATCCCATTGGTCTCCTGATCCCTCAGGAGTTGTCTGTTGTGCTCCCTGACAGGACAGACATCGATTGTGGCCGGGCACCAACTAGTTCTTCTGGTCTCAGGATAATGTAGGTCTCTGGTTCATGTGGCCCTTTCTGTCTCTTGGGTTCTTAGTTGTCGTGTGACCTTGGTGTTCTTCCTTTGCCTTTGCTCCAGGTGGGTTGAGACCAATTAATGTATTTTAGATGGCTGCTTGTTGGCATTTAGGACCCCAGGTGCCACAATTCAAAGTGGGATGCAGAGTGTTTTCATAATAGAATTGTTTTGCCCATTGACTTAGAAGTCCCCTCAAACCAAGTTCCCCAGACCTCAGCCCCTGCTTCGCTGACCTTTGAAGCTTTCATTTTATCCCGGAAACCTCTTTACTTTTAATCCAGTCCAATTGGGCTGACCTTCCTTGTATTGAGTGTTGTCTTTCCCTTCACCCAAAGCAGTTCTTATCTACAGATTGATCAATAAAAAGCCCTCTCCCTCCCTCCCTCCCTCCCCCCTTTGTAACCACAAAAGTATGTGTTCTTCTCCATTTTTTCTATTTCTCAAGATCTTATAATAGTGGTCTTATACAATATTTGTCCTTTTGCGACTGACTCATTTCGCTCAGCATAATACCTTCCAGATTCCTCCATGTTATGAAATGTTTCAGAGATTCGTCACTGTTCTTTATCGTTGCGTAGTATTCCATTGTGTGAATATACCACAATTTATTTACCCATTCGTCTGTTGATGGACATCTTGGTTGCTTCCAGCTTTTTGCTATTGTAAACAGAGCTGCAATAAACATGGGTGTGCATATATCTGTTTGTGTGAAGGCTCTTGTATCTTAGGGTATATTCCGAGGAGTGGGATTTCTGGGTTGTATGGTAGTTCTATTTCTAACTGTTTAAGATAACGCCAGATAGATTTCCAAAGTGGTTGTACCATTTTACAATCCCACCAGCAGTGTATGAGAGTTCCAATCTCTCCGCAGCCTCTCCAACATTTATTATTTTGTGTTTTTTGAATTAATGCCAGTCTAGTTGGTGTGAGATGGAATCTCATCGTAGTTTTAATTTGCATTTCTCTAATGGCTAATGATCGAGAGCATTTTGTCATGTATCTGTTGGCTGCCTGAATATCTTCCTTAGTGAAATGTGTGTTCATATCCTTTGCGCACTTCTTGATTGGGTTGTTTGTCTTTTTGTGGTTGACTTTTAACAGAATCATGTAGATTTTAGAGATCAGGCGCTGGTCTGAGATGTCATGGCTGAAAATTCTTTCCCAGTCTGTAGGTGGTCTTTTTACTCTTTTGGTGAAGTCTTTAGATGAGCATAGGTGTTTGATTTTTAGGAGCTCCCAGTTATCTGGTTTCTCTTCATCATTTTTGGTAATGTTTTGTATTCTGTTTATGCCTTGTATTAGGGCTCCTAGGGTAGATCCTATTTTTTCTTCCATGATTTTTATCGTTTTAGTCTTTTTGTTTAGGTCTTTGATCCATTTGGAGTTAGTTTTTGTGCATGGTGTGAGGTATGGGTCCTGTTTCATTCTTTTGCAAATGGATATCCAGGTATGCCAGCACCATTTGTTAAAAAGACTATTATTTCCCCAATTGACTGACACTGGTCCTTTGTCAAATATCAGCTGCTCATACGTGGATGGATTTATATCTGGATTCTCAATTCTGTTCCATTGGTCTATGTGCCTGTTGTTGTACCAGTACCAGGCTGTTTTGACTACTGTAGCTATATAATAGGTTCTGAAATCAGGTAGGGTGAGGCCTCCCACTTTCTTCTTCTCTTTCAGTGTTGTTTTGCTGATCCGGGGGTTCTTTCCTTTCCATATGAAATTAGTGATTTGTTTCTCTATCCCCTTAAAGTATGACATTGGTATTTGGATTGGAAGTGCATTATATGTATAAATGGCTTTTGGTAGAATAGACATTTTTACTATGTTAAGTCTTCCTATCCATGAGCAGGGTATGTTTTTCCACTTAAGTATGTCCTTTTGAATTTCTTGTAGCAGAGTTTTATAGTTTTCTTTGTATAGGTCTTTTACATCCTTGGTAAGATTTATTCCTAAGTATCTTATCTTCTTGGGGGCTACTGTGAATGATATTGATTTGGTTATTTCCTCTTCAGTGTTCTTTTTGTTGATGTAGAGGAATCCAAGTGATTTTTGTATGTTTATTTTATATCCTGAGACTATTCCAAACTCTTCTATTAGTTTCAGTAGTTTTCTGGAGGATTCCTTAGGGTTTTCCATGTATACGATCATGTCATCTGCAAATAGTGATAGCTTTACTTCCTACTTACCAATCTGGATACTCTTTATTTCTTTGTCTAGACTAATTGCCCTGGCTAGGACTTCAAGTACGATGTTGAATAAGAACGGTGATAAAGGGCATCCTTGTCTGGTTCCCGTTCTCAAGGGAAATGCTTTCAGGTTCTCTCCATGTAGAGTGATACTGGCTGTTGGCTTTGCATAGATGCCCTTTATTATGTTGAGGAATTTTCCCTCAATTCCTATTTTGGTGAGAGTTTTTATCATAAATCGGTGTTGAACTTTGTCAAATGCCTTTTCTGCATCTATTGATAAGATCATGTGGTTTTTATCTTTTGTTTTATTTATGTGATGGATTACATTAATGGTTTTTCTGATATTAAACCAGCCTTGCATACCTGGTATAAATCCCACTTGATGAGGGTGAATTATTTTTTTGATGTGTTGTTGGATTCTATTGGCTAGAATTTTGTTGAGGATTTTTGCATCTATGTTCATGAGGGATATAGGTCTAAAATTTTCTTTTTTTGTAATGTCTTTACCTGGTTTTGGTATCAGGGAGATGGTAGCTTCATAGAATGAGTTGGGTAGTATTCCGTCTTTTTCTATGCTTTGAAATGCCTTCAATAGTAATGGTGTTAAGTCTTCTCTGAAGGTTTGGTAGAACTCTGCAGTGAAGCCATCTGGGCCAGGACTTTTTTTTCTTGGAAGTTTTTTGATTACCGTTTCAATCTCTTTTTTTGTTATGGCTCTATTTAGTTGTTCTACTTCTGAATGTGTTAGTTTAGGTAGGTAGTATTGTTCCAAGAATTTATCCATTTCTTCTAGGTTTTCAAATTTGTTAGAGTACAATTTTATGTAGTAATCTGATATGATTCTTTTGATTTCATTTGGTTCTGTTGTGATGTGGTCCTTCTCGTTTCTTATTTGGGTTATTTGTTTCCTTTCCTGTTTTTCTTTAGTCAGTCTAGCCAATGGTTTATCAATTTTGTTAATTTTTTCAAAGAACCAGCTTTTGGCTTTGTTAATTCTTTCAATTGTCTTTCTGTTCTCTAATTCATTTAGTTCAGCTCTAATTTTTATTATTTGTTTTCTTCTGGTGGCTGACGGGTTCTTTTGTTGCTCACTTTCTATTTGTTCAAGTTGTCGGGACAGTTCTCTGATTTTGGCTCTTTCTTCTTTTTGTATGTGTGCATTTATCGATATAAATTGGCCTCTGAGCACTGCTTTTGCTGTGTCCCAGAGGTTTTGATAGGAAGTATTTTCATTCTCGTTGCTTTCTAAGAATTTCCTTATTCCCTCCTTGATGTCTTCTATAACCCAGTCTTTTTTCAGGAGGGTATTGTTCACTTTCCAAGTATTTGATTTCTTTTCCCTAGTTTTTCTGTTATTGATTTCTAGCTTCATTGCCTTGTGGTCTGAGAAGATGCTTTGTAATATTTCGATGTTTTGGATTCTGCAAAGATTTGTTTTATGACCTAATATGTGGTCTATTCTAGAGAATGTTCCATGTGCACTAGAAAAAAAAGTATATTTTGCAGCAGTTGGGTGGAGAGTTCTGTATAAGTCAATGAGGTCAAGTTGGTTGATTGTTGTAAGTAGGTCTTCCGTGTCTGTATTGAGCTTCTTACTGGATGTTCTGTCCTTCTCCGAAAGTGGTGTGTTGAAGTCTCCTACTATATATGTGGAGGTGTCTATCTCACTTTTCAATTCTGTTAAAATTTGATTTATGTATCTTGCAGCCCTGTCATTAGGTGCGTAAATATTTAATATGGTTATGTTTTCCTGATCAATTGTCCCTTTTATCATTATATAGTGTCCTTCTTTATCCTTTGTGGCAGATTTAAGTCCAAAGTCTATTTTGTCAGAAATTAATATTGCTACTCCTCTTCTTTTTTGCTTATTGTTTGCTTAATATATTTTTTTCTATCCTTTGAGTTTTAGTTTGTTTGTGTCTCTAAGTCTAAGGTGTGTCTCTTGTAGGCAGCATATAGATGGATCGTGTTTTTTTATCCAGTCTGTGACTCTCTGTCTTTTTATTGGTGCATTTAGTCCATTTACATTCAGCGTAATTATAGATAAGTAAGTTTTTAGTGCTGTCATTTTGATGCCTTTTCATGTGTGTTGTTGGCCATTTCATTTTTCCACATGCTTTTTTTGTGCTGAGACGTTTTTCTTAGTAGCTTGTGAGATCCTCATTTTCATAATGTTTAACTTTGTGTTTATTGAGTCGTTACGTTTTTCTTGGCTTTTTTCTTGAGTTATGGAATTGATATTCCTTTTTGTGGTTACCTTTTTATTTACCCCTATTTTTCTAAGTAAAAACCTAACTTGTATCCTTCTATATCGCCTTGTATCACTCTCCGTTTTGCAGTTCAATGCCTCCTATATTTAGTCCCTCTTTTTGATTATTTTGATCGTTTATCTATTGATTTCCATGATTTCCTGTTGTGTGTATTATTTTGTTTATTTATTTATTTTTTAGAATTAGTCTTAATTTGTTTGTTTTTGTGCTTTCCCTATTTGAGTTGCGTTGATATCAGGATGTTCTGTTTTGTGACCTTGTATTGTGCTGATACCTGATATTATTGGTCATCTGGCCAAACAATCTCCTTTAGCATTTCTTGCAGTCTTGGTTTGGTTTTTGCAAATTCTCTAAACTTGTGTTTATCTGTAAATATCTTAATTTCGCCTTCATATTTCAGAGAGAGTTTTGCTGGATATATGATCCTTGGTTGGCAGTTTTTCTCATTCCGTGCTCTGTATACGTCGTCCCATTCCCTTCTTGCCTGCATGGTTTCTGCTGAGTAGTCTGAACTTATTCTTATTGATTCTCCCTTGAAGGAAACCTTTCTTTTCTCCCTGGCTGGTTTTAAAATTTTCTGATTGTCTTTGGTTTTGGCAAGTTTGATGATAATATGTCTTGGTGTTTTTCTTTCTGGATCAATCTTAAATGGGGTTCGATGAGCATCTTGGATAGATATCCTTTCATCTTTCATGATGTCAGGGAAGTTTTGTGTCAGGATTTCTTCAACTATTTTCTCTGTGTTTTCTGTCCCCCCTCCCTGTTCTGGGACTCCAATCACTCGCAAGTTATCCTTCTTGAGAGAGTCCCACATGATTCTTAGGGTTTCTTCATTTTTTTTAATTCTTTTATCTGATTTTTTTTCAGCTATGTTGGTGTTGTTTCCCTGGTCCTCCAGAAGTCCCAGTCTACATTCTAATTGCTTGAGTCTGCTCCTCTGACTTTCTATTGTGTTGTCAAATTCTGTAATTTTATTGTTAATCTTTTGGATTTCTACATGCTGTCTCTCTATGGATTCTTGCAACTTGTTAATTTTTCCACTATGTTCTTGAATAATCTTTTTGAGTTCTTCAACAGTTTTATCAGTGTGTTCCTTGGCTTTTTCTGCATTTATCCTAATTTCATTTGTGATATCTTTAAGCATTCTGTAAATTAGTTTTTTTATATTCTGTATCTGATAATTCCAGGATTGTATCTTCATTTGGGAAAGATTTTGCTTCTTTTGTTTGGGGGGTTGGAGAAGCTGTCATGGTCTGTTTCTTTATGTGGTTTGATATGGACTGCTGTCTCCGAGCCATCACTGGGAAACTAGATTTTCCAGGTAGTCGGCAAAAAGAAAATACAGTCAGATCCCTATCTGAATTCTCCCTCTGGCTCCGGGTATTCGGATGTTAATGGGGCTGCCTGGGGAGGGTGGGGGAGGGATCAGAGAGCTAGGAGTGTAGCACCACAGAATATAGAGCTGAACACCGCGTTCACGCTCCGCCCCTGTTCGCCAAAATCCGGGCGGGACGGGTCCCCGGCTAGGACGCTGCTTTCCTTGCTCGGAGATCTGTCACTTCCTCCCAGGGACTTCTCCCTCCGGTGCGCGGCACACACGCACTGGGTGGGCGTTTCCCGCACGAACGGGTGGGCCGGCCCCCAGGGTCTATTCAGGCGATTATAATTGGGCCCCGCTGTCATGCCCCAACCGTGCGCATGCCCTAATCCCAGCGGGACAACTTCTGGGTTGGGACACTGCTTTCCCCTTTCCGGAACCAGTCACTTCGTCCCGGGGACTTCTCCTTCTGGTGTGCCACACCTCTCGCGAGAACTGGGTGGGCGTCACCTGCACGGCCAGGTGGGCCCGCCCCCTGGGTCAATTCCGGGGAATAAAAATGGACCCCGCACTCATGCCCCGCCCGCGCGCCCAGATCCCAGCGGAATGGCTCCCCGTCTGGGATGCTGCCTTCCCTGCCTGGAGACCAGTCACCTCCGGGGATTTCTCCCTCCGGTGTGCCACGCCACACGCGTGGACTGGGTGTGCGTCCTCCCGCACGAACGTGTGGGCCCCACCCCGGGGTCACTTTAGGGAAATATAGTTGACCCCCCCCCCGCTCGCGCCCCATCCACCTCTCGCCTAACTCCCGGCGGGACGGCACCCCAGCTGGGACGCTGTTCTCCCCCCTTCCAGATCAGTCACTGCCTCCCGGGTGCTTCTCCCTCCGGCTGCGCCTCTATGCAGCCCGCGCCAACCAGCTAGACTTCCTCCTGGGATGGGTTCGGGGGGGAAGGGGTGGGCACCCTTTCTGTGCCGTCTGCCCCCCTGGGCTCTGCCCCAGATCAGGCTCCGAAGGTCACCTGCCTGGTACGCTGGCTCCTGGTTCTGAAAACGGTCACTGTCTGCCCATATTTGTTCGTTTTCCATCTCTAAGTCTGTGCTTGTTGTTCAGAGTTCGTAGATTGTTATGTATGTGATCGATTCCCTTTTTTTTCCGAGTCTTTTTTGCAAGAGGAATCCGCGGTAGCGTCCACCTAGTCCGCCATCTTGGCCCCCAACTAGCCATCCTTTTTGAACAGTGGATCTTTTCCCCACTAACTTAGAAATAACAAATTTATGAAATGTTCATGCTGTGTATTTACATGAATCTCTTTCTTCACATTTTACTGTTATCCACTGATTTGTGACTTATTAAAATAATACTACACATTTTAATTGACAGTTAAATAAAATTTTTATATTCTTATTTTTCAAGACAGTCGCAGCAATATTTATAGATTTTCTCTTCAAATAAATTTCTATAGTGCATATCAAATTGCATTCAGACAATTGTTTGGGAATTTCTATTGTAAGTAAATAAAATAGACTTATTTGAAGAAATTTTTCATGTCTAAATAATTGAATAAATGGTATATATTTTGGGTTATGTTTTAATTTTTAAATAAAGCTTTATATTATTCTGTGTAACTCATTGCTGTTGAGTTGATTCCAACTGAAATGACCCTATAGGCCAGAGTAGAACAGCCCCATAGGGTTTCCAAGGAGAAGCTGGTGGATTTGAACTGCTGACCTTTTGGTTAGTTAGCAGCTATAGCTTGCTGTATCTCTTAGCCACTGCACCACCAGGGATTCATTCTTCATAAAGATCCTACATATTTCTTAAGTTTTTTCACAGATATTTAATAATTTATTTTGTTTTCACTTTTAGAGTATACATTTTTATTAAGTTTTCAAATTGGCTCCTACTGTTCTATAGAAAAACTAGTGATTTTGTTGGTTTATTTTAAATACTAGAAGCTTACTATATTCTCATATTGGTTTTAATAGATTTTTAGGTTATTCTAGATAATAATGAAAATCCTATTTTTTTTCAACAATTATCCTTTTTTTTTTAAGCTTAATTTTTGGCTAAGACATAAGAACTGAGCTAAGAATTAGATGTGTTAATCGGCTCTCTTGTTCTGTTCCCAAAACAATAGTAATGCTTTTTATATTTCTCCACTAATTATTATACTTAATAAGTTTTACATGAAAACATTCTATCATGTTATATAAAAAAGTTTCTTCCTATTCCATAACTAAGAGGTTTTGGTTTTTAAATTAGGAATTTAATCAAGTGATCTCTTTCACATTGACCAAGATGATAATATTTATTCTCATTTAATCTCATAGTAAATAACATTAATCAATACCACATGATTGAACCATCTTCGCATTCTTTGGTTAAGCCTTGGTTGGCCAAGATGGATCATTATTTAAAAATATAGCAATAATTAATTTTCTAAAATTTTACTTTGGATTTACACATCTACATTCGTATGCATCACTGACATTTTCATTTTTATGCTCTTCTTTCTGGTTTTAGTATCAAGATTATGCTCTCTTCATGGAATGAGTTATTAAATTCTTTATTCTACCTCTGGAATATTTAAATTATCTCTTTCTATCTGAAACTAATGGCCACTTTTAGGGTTTGGGGATTTTTTTAATTCTTTTCAATTTATATATATATAAACTAGTCTATATAAAATATTATATATATATTAGTCTATTCCCATTTTCTCTCATTTCTTGAGTAAATTTGATCTTGTGATATGCTAATTAACATTTCCTTGAAAACAGACAATTTCTTCTTGAGCAAACACTTATTTTTATTGAGGCTGAAATGAAGGACTGAATAAATAGGCAATGTTCCTTTTAACTCTTATGATTTTGTGATGTTAAGCATGTGGCAAAAATAGAACCTGCAGGTACCAATGCATCTAATAATGACTCAAGATGTATTAATAGGGTATAGTATGAAAAATGCAAAAATTATCCTTCTGATTTAAATTACGTTTTATTTATTCAGAAACCCTGGTGGTGTAGTGGCTAAGTGCTACAGCTGCTAACCAAAATGTCGGCAGTTCGAATCCGCCAGGCGCTCCTTGGAAACTCTACGGGGCAGTTCTACTCTGTCCTATAGGGTCGCTATGAGTTGGAATTTACTCGACGGCAGTGGGATGGTGGTGGTGGTTTATTTACTCAAAGGACCTCTGGAGGCACAGTGTTTAAGCTGCTAACATAAAGGCTGGTAGTTCGAACACAACAGCCACTCCATGGGAGACAAATATGACAAGTCTGTTTTTATAAAGGTTTTTTTACAGCCTTGGAAACCCTATAGGGCAGTCCTACTCTGTCTTATAGTGTCACTATGAGTCAGAATTGACTCAATGGCTCCAGATTTGATTTTTGGTTATTTATTGAAGTTAGATGTTGTCTTGTTGCTCCGTAACAGTACAATAATCTTTTTTTTCTTCTCAATGTAAATTAAATATCATTTCTTGTGCCTGACATCTTATTTATCTAAAATAAAAAACTTTAACACCACATTAGAATTCTTCACATAAAACAGGATAGACATAAATGAAGTTTGAATAGAATGCAGTTAGATAGCATTCCAGCAAATTTTGGGAATCACAGATAAGTCATACTTTGGACAAATAAAATCAAAGCTATTAAATTCAAAGAAGAAATTCGTTCCCATAATTCTTGAAAAAAGTGATTAAAATTAAATTTCTGTGAACTCACATTATTTTTTCTAGCATGAGGAATATTTTCTCATTCTTCTGCTTTAACAGCCTGGCCTCTCATACTTTCATACCCTGGTCTTCATGCTTAGTTTTAGTATTCATGTTCCATATATATACACATATATTACTGTTGAGTCCGTTCCAACACATAGCAACTTTATAGGACAGGGTAGAACCGTCCCATAGGGTTTCCAAAGCAGTGATCTTTACAGATGCAGACTGGCACATCTTTCTCCTGCAGAGTGGCTGGTGGGTTCAAATCACTGACTTTTTCTTTAGCAGTCAAGTGCTTAACCACTGTGACACCAGGGCTTCATATGTATATATATATATATATATATATTTTTTTATATATGTTGTTGTGTGCCATCGGGTTGATTTCTCCTCATAGTGATCCTATATGATAGAATAGAACCTCTCCATAGGGTTTTCTAGGCTGTAATCTTTATAGGGAAACCCTGGTAGCATAGTGGTTAAGAGCTATGGCTGCTAACCAAAAGGTCGGCAGTTTGAATCCAGCAGGTGCTCCTTGGAATCCATATGGAGCAGTTCTACTCTGTCCTATGGGGTCGCTATGAGTTGGAATCTACTAGGCAGCAATAGGTTTGGTTTGGAATCTTTACAGGAGCAGAGCACCAGGTCTTTTCTCCCAAGGAGTGACTGGTGGATTCAAACCACCAAACTTTTGGTTAGCAGTTGAGCACTTAACCATATATATACATATATATATACACACACATACATATATATGTATATACACACACGTATAACCATTGGAAAACCGCTAGTATACATATACTATATATATATAACCATATATATTCACAGACACACACATATATACACAGACACATATGTATACCTATTGGAAAACTACAGCTCTCAAGATATACCCATCTCTTCTAGAGTTCAGTTATTCTCTTTAGCTGCATGTAAGCCTGGAGATTTCTTGAGTTATTTAAAATCCAGCACCAAAGCATCAGTTGACTTATAGAAATTATTTATTGTAGCTATTTTCTCAAAAGAAGACCATTTCTTTCCAGGATTTGGTTAATGTCTAAAACTATAGGGGAGGTGCAAATCAATCTAACAGCAACTGCAGGGTGGAAAAAAGTATGTGGTGAGCAGAGGGGGTAGGGGAGCAGAAAAGCTAAAATTCAATTATATGGGAATGCAAATAATTTGCTCTGAAAGCCTGGATAGCTTTTTCCAAGTTTATTTTGTTAAATCATTCCCTTCCTGGTTAGCCCAGGTGGCCTCTAACTGGGTGCATGTGGCTCATCATAGCCATGAGGAAGAAGAAGAAGACGGGTGCCAGAGAATCCAACTTAGCAATAGGTTCCTGACACTCTGTTAGGGTATGGGAAGTCCTCACATTAGTCACCTCTTTGAGTTAAGGGCTTACATTTTTCTCTAACCTAGATAAATGCTACTCACACACACACACACACGCACACACAAAACTAAACAAACAACAGCAAAAATAAAACTCTATCTACCAACTAATCTAATTACTAATGGTTATCAGTACTACGATTATAAAAATAGTTAACAGAGAGCTGGACACTGAGAGACTAGGACCCAGAGTGGAAAATTGTGATGCAGTTCTAGGGTTGTGGTGAGGGGACCATAAGCAAAGAGAAGGAGTGTGAGAAGGTGAGGTAGACCTAAACAGTGTATTCTTTCCTTCCTTCCTTCTTTTCTTCTTTCCTTCTTTTCTTCTTTAAGCTTTCGTTTGTAAAGCATATATTGAATAGGCAGCCCTGTTAGGCAATGGAGAAACAAATACGAATAAATATGAACAGTGTCTAGAAGAGCTCACAGTATAGAGAACGAAGGACATAATTATTAGTTTTTAGTACCTAAAAATATATATTTAATGTAAAGTCCCTAGGTGGCATAACTGGTTTGCATTCAAATACTAACTTAATGGTTGGCAGTTTGAACCCACTCAGCAGCACCGTGGAAGAAAAGCTTGGTGGTCTGCTTCTATAAAGATTACAGCCAAAAGAACCCAATGGAGCAGTACTACCCTGTAACACATGGAGTCACCAGGAGTCAGAACTGACTTGACAGCAATGGGTTATATTTCACGTGCTTTTTTGGTTTCCTAGAGAGAACAAAAGCACTGACAAAGTTCTTATTAACTAGGCTTGGCCAGTTTATTATCACAGTGTAAATTCCATAAGCACTTGATGCCAGATTTATTAGTTGTCTTAGGCTGGGTTCTCTAGAGAGCCAAAACCCGTAAATTGTATAAATATGTATAGGGAGATATTTATATCAAGGAAACAGCTCATGCGATTGTAGAGGCCAGAATATCCCAAGTCCATGGATCAGAATAGAGGCTTCTCCCAATTCACATAGTCACTGGGGCTGGTGAACCCAAGATCAGCTGGTCAGAGAGCAGGGCTCTTGTTCACAGGCTGTGAAGACAGACGAATCCCAAAATTGGCGGACAAGCTGATAGCTCAAGTCCCAAGAACCAGAGATCAGGAGGCGGCCACAGAATCCAGAGCAAGCAAAAAGCCAGAACGTCTGCTTATATTTGGATGCGGGCCACACCCCCAAGGAAACGCCGCTTCCACTGATTGGCTACTCACAGCAGATTCCATCATGGCAGTGATCACATATAAACCTAAGAATCATGGCCCAGCCAAGTTGACACACAGTCTTAACCATCACAGTAGTCATGACAAATTTTCTCAAAACTAGGATAAAAAACAAAACAATCTGTTGCCATCAAGTCAATTCCAACTCATAGTGACCCTATAGGACAGAGCAGAACTACCCTATATGGTTTCTAAGGTTGTAATCTTCAGGGAGGCAGGCTGCGCCATCTTTCTCCCACAGAGCAGCTGGTGAGTTTGAACCACTGACCTTTAGGTTGCCAGCTGAGTACTTAACCACTGCACCACTGGAGCTTCTTAGGATATATACATATATCTTTATAAATATAACTGAAATAATAGAACATATTGTTTTAATGATTATTTTGAATGTATAATATGTCTCACAACTAGTGTGGGATAAAGTACTTAATTTGGGAGTCAAGTGACCATCTTAACATAGATTAAGTTTGGGTTATTGTTTCAGCTCAAAATTGTAAATTCATATGACTATTGAGGCTAAAGATATTAATCATTTTTAAAAACAGTTTTTTTCTATGTACAAGCCGTTCACATAATTGTTGCATTGGCAAGACCGCATTGAATCCTCACAACCCTCCTACGAAACCAAAATAAAAAAATACATTACCGTTGAGTTGATTGTGACTGATGGCAACCCCATGTGTTACAGAACTGAAATGCTCCATAGGATTTTCTTGGCTGTAATATTTTTGGAAGCAGATAACCAGACTTTTTTCCTGTGGTGCTGCTAAGTTAGTTTGAACCACCAACCTTTAGGTTTGTAGAGGAGTGCGAACTGTTTGCACCACCCAGGGACATGTCCTATGAAACAGGTATCCTTATTTTCAGATAAGGAGACCAGGGGTTAATGAGGCCACCATGTAGCTTTCCCAAGGTCACACAGCTAGTAAGTGCTGGAAATGGCATCTTAACCCACCTCTGACTACTAAGACTGCTTATTTTTGGCATTTACCTCCCATCAGAAGCTGCTACAGATAATTAACTAGTGGAGTGAGCAGAGTGTCGTGGGTGTCTGTTGGAAGCAATAAACGTGGAAAAGGCAATCCATCATAGCAATCAGTTGTGCCATCTGCTCTAGTGGCTCTTGGCACTGGCCCACAGACAGTGAGATTCTGGTACCAAGACCAACATTGTTGTTCTGCTACCACTAGGGTTCTGACCATCTGTCCTGAGGCTGCATCACCCAACAACCCATCTTTCTTTCTTTGGGCCCTGCCAGTCAGTTTCTGGAGTCCTGGTGACACAAAGACTTCCCAGGCGGATATCAAAGAATATTTTTTGTTGCCTTGCCTGTGGTGATGTTTTGCATGAAGGAAGAATAAAGCTTGTTTCAGCTGGAGGCCACCAGTGTGCACATAGCAGGAGCAGAAAAATGACATAGAAAGACACTAGTGAGAGACTCTGGCCTTGGCCACAATAAGCCAAATGGGAAATTCATTGTGGGCCCTTCAGTGACTTCAGCAGCTGGGTTTTGAGGTTTTTCTGCAGAGCACAATCACTGATATGATTTCTTCAGTGGCACTCAGATTTGTGTCTCTATTCCAACTTTTAATTTCTGTGAGAAAGAATCTGATTATCCTAAATATAGGGCTGTGGCCAGAGGGGCCTGTCCATTAGGGGTTGACCACTATATATTGGGGCTATTCCCCAAAATGAGGGATTTGTTTTGAGTTGGAGAGCTGCTCCTAAGTGATGTCTACCACAAGTAAATGTTTCCATCATCTTTTCTTTAACTCTTTGTTAGTTTATGCCAGAATTTCGTGTCTCCAGATGAAAAAGAGATGGTTGAAGACGGATGGCTAAAGGCCATGTAAGACATGCCTTCTCTACCTGATTTATGGAATGAGGTGCATGGATGTTATCCTTGTCTCTTGTTTTTCCGTACTGACAATCTTCCAGTCATTTGGACAATCATTTGGGGACTTCCATACCTGAGTCACAGAGCCCACTATCTAAGCAGAGTAAGCAGGGCTTTCAGGCTGAATGATGATTTACCATATTCCTGAAGACTGAAAAATTTCCCTTCTCTCACTCAAGGGGAGACATTCTTCCGATGCATTGCCATATCTCTGAAAAGCTCCAGCATGTTTATATACTTGGATTCATCTAGCAAACATTTACTCAGCTCCAATGCTGTGCCTGGTACTGGGATAGGTGCTGTCAATACAACAAAGAGTAAGAGAGAGTCCTGAACACAAGGACCTCATAGTCTAATGGAGAAAATCAACAAGTGGGCAGATAATGATGTCACAAAGGCAAATGCATTTATACAGGGAAGCCAGGGAAATGCCTTCCAGAATGGTGGTGTGAGTCACTCCATGGACCCTCTCCCTCATGAAACTTTCAACTTAAAAGCAACCTTTTAAATTGTTTGGAAATGGTCCTAAGGGCAAACTGCAAATTTTGAAACTTTTATTCAAGAAAATCTACTGCATCTCACTAAAAACTGTGAAAGTCTGTAGCATTTGAGCCATAACTTGTTCCTACATCCCAGCTCAGTGTGATTAAAGCAAGTGTAGCCAAGAAGATGGGAATCCATTTCCCCTAGCCTGCAATCTAGGGCTACAATTTATCCCTGGGAGGGTCAAGTCACCAGCATCTACCATCCTTCCCCGCAGCTCCACATTGCAGAAACTCTACTCCAGGAAAGCATAGCATAGAGGTCTGGGACTATGTTCTCCACCTGGCCTCCAATCATAGGCTGCAAGCTCTCCCCAAGGTGCAAAATGCTGAGAACACAGGACAGTGATCGCCCCCACCCCATCTTGTTTGTAGGGCAGAGGTTTCTTGCCAGGAGAAGTAAGTCAAGAGGACTAGAGGCTAAAATTCATTAAGAATGTCCCTTTGGGAGGTGTGAGCCTCTGTCCCCACTCCCCTTAATTTCCAAAGTAATGATGCAGAAATTGTTCCCGGGCTTCAAGAACAGAAAGCTTATAGCTCTTCCTAAGGTGGTTGAATTTATTTAGAACAGAGAATGGGGAGTTCAAGCCTAAAACAAACAAACAAACAAAAAAACCTGTTGCTGTAGAGTCAATTCCAATTCATAGCGACCCCATGGCAGTGTTAAAACAAGGAAGACCTTGATGATGAGCAATTATCAGGAGGGTGGTACCTCAGTTATAGCAACATACTAGAAGTTTAACAGAGAAAACGAAAGAAAGAGATAGATAGCTGAGGGTCTTCCTGCATTCAAAGAAAGCCTCAAAACTTGGCCTCAAAGACTTCTCCTACAAAGAGATCAATTTTAAGTGGAATAAATTGTTATGGATTAAATTGTGACCCCCCCCCAAAATGTGTCAGCTTAGTTAGGCCATAATTCTCAGTATTGTATGGTTGTCCTCCATTTAATGACTGATGTAATTTTCCTATGTGTTGTAAACCCTAATCTCTGCGTATGATTAATGAGGCAAAATTGGGTTATGTCAAAGAAGATTAGGGTGGGATGTAACACCCTTACTCAAGTCACTTCCCTGATCTAATGTAAAAGAAATTTCCCTGGGGTGCAGCCTGTATCAATTTTATCTTACAAAAAGTGAAGTGAGCAGGGAGTTGTGGACCTCATACCACCAAGAAAGCAGCACCAGGACCAAAGCGTGTCCTTTCGACCAGGGGTTCCTGTGCGGAGAAGCTCCTAGACCACAGAAAGATTAATAACAAGGACCTTCCTCCAGACAAAGGAAAGCCTTCGCCTGGAGCTGATGCCCTGAATTTGGACTTCTAGCCTCCTGGATTGTGAGAAAATAAATTTCTCTTTGTTAAAGCCATCCACTTGTGGTATTTCTGTTATAGGAGCATTAGATAACTACAACACAAACTGTGGGAAAATTTATGTCCTACGGTATTGTTGAAAACAATATAGCAATAAGCTAGCAATTAGTGAAGACTAACAGCTTTAGTCCCTGGGTGGCACAAACTGTTAAGTGCTCAACTAATATCAGGAAGTTCAATTCTACCAGAAACACCTTGGAAGACAGACCTCAGTGACATGTTCCCAAAAGGAAACAGCCTTGAAAACTCTATGGAGCAGATCTATTCTGCATGCATAGGGTTGCAATGAGTTGGAATTGACTTAATGGCAACTAACAACAACAGCTTACTGTGATACCATTAAACCCAACCCATGGCTGTCGAGTCGATTCCAACTCATAGCAACCCTATAGGACAGAGTAGAACTGACCCAAAGAGTTTCCAAGGAGCGCCTGGCGGATTTGAACTGCTGATCTCTTGGTTAGCAGCCGTAGCACTTAACCACTACGTCACCAGGGTTTCCGTGATACCATTAGGAAAATGCAAATCAAAATGACACTGAGATAACAGTTGCACCTTCTGTTGTTAGGTGCCAATGTGTTGGCTTCGACTCATAGCGACCCTCTGTACAACAGAACAAAACACTACCCTGTCCTGTGCCATCCTCACAATCATTGTTATGCTTAGGCCCATTGTTGCAGCCACTGTGTCAATTCATCTCATTGAGGGTCTTCCTCTTTTTCGATGACCATCTACTTTACTGAGCATAATGTCTTTCTCCAGGGACTGATCCTTCCTGACAACATGTCCAAAGTATGTAAGACATAGTCTCGCCATCCTTGCTTCTAAGGAGCATTCTGGTTGTACTTCTCCAAGACAGATTTGTTCATTCTTTTGGCAGTCCATGATATATTCAATATTCTTCATCAACAACACAATTCAAAGGCATCAATTTTTCTTCAGTTTTCTTTATTTATCATCTAACGTTTATATGCATAAGAGGTGACTAAAAATACCATGGCGTCAGTCAGGTGCACCTCAGTCTTCAAGGTGACATCTTTGCTTTTCAACACTTTAGAGAGGTCTTTTGCAGCAGATTTGCTCAATGCAATGCGTCTTTTGGTTTATTGACTGCTGCTTCCATGAGTGTTGACTGTGGATCCAAGTAAAACAAAATCCTTGACAACTTCAACCTTTTCCCTGTTTATCATAATGTTGCTTATTGGTCCAGTTGAGAGGATTTTTGTTTTCTTTAGGTTGAGATGTAATCCATACTGAAGGCTGTGGTCTTTGATCTTTATCAGTAAGTGCTTCAAGTCTTCTTCGCTTTCAGCAAGGAAGGTTGTGTCACCTGCATAACACTGGTTTTTAATGAGTCTTCCTCCAATTCTGATGCCCCGTTCTTCTTCATACAGTCCAGCTTCTCAGATTATTTGCTCAGCGTATAGATTGAATAGGTATGGTGAAAGGATACAACCTTGACACACACCTTTCCTGACTTTAAACCATGCAGTACCCCCTTGCTGTGTCAGAACAACTGCCTCTTGATCTACATACAGGTTCGTTTTGAGCACGATTAAGTGCTCTGGAATACTTATTCTTCATGATGTTATCCATAATTTGGTATGATTCACATAGTCGAATGCCTATGCATAGTCAATAAAACACAAGTTAACATCTTTCTGGTATTCTCTGCTTTCAGCTGGGAACCATCTGACATCAGCAATGATATCTCTTGTTCTGTGTCTTCTGAATCCGGCTTGAATTTCTGGCAGTTTCCTGTCAATATACCACTGTAGCTGCCTTTGAGTGATTTTCAGCAAAAAAAAAAAAAAGATCTTGAAGATTACATCTATTAGGATGGCTATAATCAAAAAGACAGACAATAGAAAGAGTTGTTGATAATGTGTACAAATTGGAACCCTTATACATTGCTGGCAGGGATGTAGAATTGTGCAACTCCTGTAAAAAAATGTTTGGAAGCTACTCAAAATGTTAAAGTTTCTTTATGATTCTGAAATTCTGCTTCTAGGAATATACTCAAGAGAACTGAAATAATATGTCAACACAAAACTTATACGTGAATGTTCATAGCAGCATTATTCATAATAGTAAGGAATTGGGAATAACCCAAAGTTTATCAACTGACAAATGGATAAATGTGGTATATCCATATAAAAAATATATTTAAAAAATATACTGATATGTTAATATACTGATGTGTTAATTGGCCATAAAAAGAATGAAGTAGTGCTACATGCTACAACATGAAAGAACCTTGAAAACACTATGCTAAGTTAAAGAAGCCAGTCACCAAAGATGATTCCATTTATATTAAATTTCTAGGCTAATAAAAAAATATAGTCAGAAAGTAGATTAATGGTTGCCCATAGATGGGAGGGGTTAGGGGCTAGTATGTGTGTGGTTTCTTTGGGGGTGATGAAATTGCTTTGAAATGTTTGTCCAACTCTATGAATATAATGCAATCCATTGAATTGTATGTTTTAAGTGGGTGAATTATTTTTGATATACAAACTGTATCTCAATGAAGATGTTTTAAAAAAAGAATTCAAGTCATACCAACACATGGTAAGGCCGAGCTCAGGCTAGGTTAAATTACTTACAGCAAAGAATGTATCTTTTATCAGAAAATACAAGTGTCATGTTCTGAACAGTGATTAGGAACTAACCTGTTTAAGGTGACGAAGTGGTGGGAATAAAGTTGTAGGCAAAGGAAACACCATGTGCAAAGCCAGAGACAGCATGACATCTCTAGTAAATGATAAGCCAGGTACATGTGTCATTTAGAGACATGGAATCTGGGTGGTAAGAAGCAAAACTGGAGGGATTAAAAAAAAAAAGGACCAGATCATGAAGGGCTTGATGCCATACAAAGAAATTAGGATTTTGCTCAGAAAGTGCTGCTGAGCTGTTAAAAAAAAAAAAAAAGAAAGAAAAAGAAAAGAATTAAGCAGGGAATAAGGTTAAATAAGCAGGGAAATTAGATTTTTGTGATTTAGATCGGTCACTTTGATAGCAGAAATGAAGACAGTCAAGACAATAGACAGACAGTTTGGGAGGGGCTTGAATAAGGGAAGGACACGATGGTCCTCAAATCTACAAGCACTTCAGAGATATCCAGGTCTCACTTTAGACTGCATTAACACTAATTTCTGACACCTGCAGTTTAGCCAAAAAGTTGTAATACTCTATCATTACATTCAAAGTTTTCAGCAGAGCTTTCAAACTAAGACAGACTAGAAAGAAGGACCTGGCAGGCTACTTGTGAAAAAAATTGACCAGTGAAAACCTTATGAATAATGGTGGAGCATTGTCTGGCATAGGGACAGAAAATGAGTCCCTCAGGTTGGAAGGCACACAAAATACAACTGGAGAAGAACTGCCTTCTCAAAGTAGAGTCAACCTTAATGACGTTGGTGGAATAAAGCTCTTGGGACCTTCATTGGCTGATGTGACATTACTCAAAATGAAAAGACACAGCTGCAAACATCCATTAATAACTGGAACAAGGAATGTACAAAGTATGGATATAGGAAAATTGAAAGTCATCAAAAATGAAATAGAATACATAAAGATTATTATCCTAGGCATTACTGAGTTGAAATGGACAGGTGTTGGCCATTTTGAATCAGACAAACACATGTTCTACTATGCTGGGAATGACAAAAGGAAGAGAAATGGCATCTCATTCATTGTCAAAAAGAATATTTCAGGACCTATCCTGAACTACATCGTTGTTAGCTATTGGATAATATCTATATGCCTACAAGGAAGAACAGTTAATATGTACAACTATTATTCAGATTACCCACCAATCACTAAGGCCAAAGTTGGAGAAATTGAAGATTTTACCAGCTTTCGAAGTCTGAAATTGGTCAAACATGAACTCATGATGCACTGATAATTACTGGTGATTGGAATGAGAAAGTTGGGAAAAAAAGAAGGAGAATCAGTAGTTGGAAAATATGGCCTTGGAAATAGAAATGACACTGGAGATCACATGATGGAATTTTGCAAGACCAACAATTTCTTCATTGTAAATATCTTTTTTCAATAACATAAACTGCAACTATATATCTGGATGTGCCTGAGTGGAATACACAGGAATCAAACCAACTACATCTGTGGAAAGAGGGGATGGAAAAGCTCAATATCATCACTAAGAACATGGCCAAGTGTCAGCTGCGGAACAGACCATCAATTGATCGTATGCAAGTTCAAGGTGAAGCTGAAGAAAATTAGAGCAAGTCCACAAGAGACAAAATACAACCTTCAGTGTATTTCACCTAAATTCAGAGACCATCTCAAGAATAGGTTTGATGCACTGAACACTGATGATCGAAGACCAGATGAGTTGTGAGATGACATCAAGGACATCATACATGAAGAAAGCAAGAGGTCATTAAAGAGACAGGAAAGAAAGAAAAGACCAACATGGATGTCAGAAGAGACTCTGAAACTTGTTTTGAATGTAGAGTAGCTAAAGAGAAATGGAAGACATGATGAAGTAAAAGAGCTGGACAGAAGATTTCAAAGGGCAGCTCAAGAAGACAAAGTACAATAATGAAATGTGCAGAGTCCTGAGGATAGAAAACCAAAAGGGAAGAAAATGCTTGGCATTTCTCAAGATGAAAGAATTAAAGAGAAACTCAAGCCTCGAGTTGAAATATTGAAAGATCCTGCAGGGAATATATTGAATGACACAGGAAGCATCAAAAGAAGATGGAAGGAATACACAGAATCACTGTATCAAAAAGAATTCATTGACATTCAACCATTTTAGGAGGTAGCATATGATCAAGAACTGATGGTGCTGAAGGAAGAAGTCCAAGCTACATGGAAAGCACTGGCAGAAAACGAGGTTCCAGGAATTGACAGAATACCAATTGAGATCTATCAAAAATGGATGCAGTACTGGAAATGTTCACTTCTATATGCCGAGAGATTTGGAAGACAGCTACCTGGCCAACAGACTGTAGAAGATTCATATTTATACCCATTCCAAAGAAAGGTGAGTCAACAGAAAGGGATATTATCCAACGATATCATTAATGTCACACACAAGTACAATTTTGTTGAAGATCATAAAATAGTGGTTGCAGCAGTACATCGACAGGGAGGTGCCAGAAACTTAAGCCAGATTCAGAAGAGGACTCAGAATGAGTGATATCATCACTGATGTCAGATGGATCTTGGCTGAAAGCAGAGAATAACAAAAAGATGTTTACCTGTGTTTTATCGACTATGCAAAGGCATTCAACTGTTGGATCATAACAAATTATGGATAATATTGGGAAGAATGGGGATTCTAGGACACTTAATTGTTCTCATGAGGAAACTGTACATAGACCAAGAGGCAGTTGTTTGAAGAGAACAAAGGAATACTGCATGGTTTAAAGTCAGGAAAAGTGTGTGTCAGGGTTGCATCCTTTCACCACAGTTATTCAGTCTGTATGCTCAGCAAATTATCCAAGAAACTGAACTATAAGAAAAACGCAGCGTCAAAATTGGAGGAAGACTCATTAATAATCTGTATTATGCAGATAACACAACCTTGCTTGCTGAAAGTGAAGAGGACTTGAAGCACTTACTGATGGAGACTACAGCCTTCAGTATGGATTAAACCTCAACATAAAGAAAACAAAAATCCTCACAACTGGACCAATAAGCAACATCATGATAAATCGAGAAAATATTGAAATTGTCAAGGATTTCATTTTATTTGGATCCACATTTAAAGCCTATGGAAGCAGCAGTCAAGAAATCAAATGCCATATTGCATTGGGCAAGTCTGCTGTAAAAGACCTTTTTAAAGTGCTCAAAAGGAAAAATTTTAGTTTGTGGACTAAGGTGTGCTTGACACAAGCCATGGTGTTCTCAACTGCTTAATATACATGGGAAAGCTGAACAATGAATAAGGAAGACCTAAGAAGAATTGATGCCTTGGAATTATGATATTGGTGAAGAATATCGAATATACCACGGGCTGCCAGAAGACTGAACAAATCTGCCTTGGAAGAAGCACAGTGAAAAAACTGCTTAGAAGAGAGGATGGCAAGGCTTCATGTCACTAACTTTGGAAGCATTATAAGGAGGGACCAGTCCCTGGGGAAGGACATCATGCTTCGTAAAGTGGAAGATCAGTGAAAAAGAGGAAGATCCTCAATGAGATGGATTGGCCCAGTGGCTGCAACAATAGGCTCAAGTATAACAACAATTGTGAGGATGGTGCAGGAACGAGCAGTGTTTCATTCTGTTATACATAGCGTTGTTATGAGTTGGAACTGCTTTGATGGCACCTCACAACAACAACACATTCAAATACGAAGAGAATTGTTTTGGAGATTCAAGGTCTAAAGTTCCTGCTTCCAGAGCTCAAGTTCATTACCCCTAAGAATTTAGATTTTGTTACCATCCGTCACCCAAGACACCCTAGTTAGACATGTCATCTGAGCTAAACTTAGTTACTGCCATCATGAAAACCACCAGGTTAATTTCAAACTCATTCTACTGCATATACCTAAGCCACAAGTGGAAATTAACCAATTCACTTTTCTGACTCTCGTATACTTACTCAAGTCTCTCAGGTTCTTCTGAGTTTTACAACTATGAAGTGTGAGCTCTTTACATTCTGAATTTGAAAATATAAAGCAGTATTTTCAAAATGTTCATTCTGAAACTAGTCAGACACCAATTACAAACTGTGTTGACCGTGGAATTGAGCCTAATGAGCCTGTCTTCAAGGATATGGAATGAAGAAGTGGATGACTCACCAAGGGGCTTCAGAAGCCAGATGGATGGTTTGATCCGTATTAACTGTCTGTTTGTGGTGTTTCAAAAATAGCTGTAACACCCAGAAGGGGACAAAGTTCAATTGGCCATTAACCTATCGTCATTTTAGTGAACCTAAAACAGGTGGGGGAAATATATTGTTATGCCAACTGAATTAATGCAACACCTTCCCCTAATTTGCACTTTATCAAATCAACCACAATCATTAAAGTATATGAATTCATAAATGCCATGGTCCTCACTTTACAGATTAGGTGGTAATAAGTTAAGTAATTTGTACAAAATTGACAACAGGACCAGGATTAAGCCTTCAACTACAAGTGTCTAATAGCCAGTCTGGCTGCCTCTTAAAAACCAGTTACCATCAAGTTGATTACAACATGTGTATTGAAGTAGAACTGTACTCCCTAGAGTTTTCAATGGCTGAACTTTTGGAAGTAGTTTTCCAGGTCTTTCTTTCAAGGTGTCTTTGGATGGGCTTGAACCTCCAACCTTTTGGTTAGCATTGAGATCCTTAACTTTTTGCACCACCCAGGGAGTAATCCCTAAGGATTGTTCAATTGGCCTAATTTCTGGGATGCCTGCTTTGGACTATTTTGTCATGGGGACTCACAAGGATCCTTTTCAGAGTTCAAACCTTATAAAATTGAGTTTTCTACACGTCCCCTCAACCCATTCACCTAGGAGGTCCGCCCCTCCTTCTTTATCAGCTTCACTCTCAGTTCCTCAGGGAACTGTCTCTGATTATGCCAGGCCTCTTCCCTGTTGTGGTCATTGTGAGAATGTGCCTTGTAGATCTCTCTGTGTGGGAAGCATGACTGACTCTGTGGGCATCTGCTCTGCTCCCTTGAGGCCACACTTCCCACATGCTGCCACAGCCAGTGATCAAACATGGCAGAGAGATGGTCACTCCTCCAGTGGGTGACCCTGGATTGGGTACTCCCTGATGGACCAACCTTCTTTCCTTCCCTCTGTCCTTCACTTGGGGTTAGGCCTGCTTTGTGGCCTGATGACTATTCAGCTTCCCTCATCTCTCTGTCTTTTCTCTCACAGACTTTGCCCCTAACAAATTTCTTACACATCTAACCAGTCTTCTTGGTATCTGCCTCTTGGAGCATCTGCATTAACACATCAGTTATTAACTATCAAGAGACATGTTTCTCTGTCACAGCAGGGTCATAAACTGATGTGCAGCATCAGTTCCAAAGAGATAAAGGAAGAAGTAGGAGATGAAAGGACTGTTCACGTCTAAATTCTTATCTAACTCATCTCTCAAATATTCACTGATAAGGAAAAATTCATCTGGAATCTTTGAGTTGAGGGTAGGACCATGTATTTAAAAACTAATGAAAGTATATGAGTGAAATTAAACTCATTTTGATCGTTACACATCTCAAAAGGGTTACATAATATGATTTTAGGACGAAGGAATAATCTTGGCAAATCTCCTTTCCCCCTTCCTTCTCAGGCCAACCCCATTTTTTTCTGCTGAGTTTGTTCTGAAGTTAAATCATCGGGATGTCATCCCTGTTAAAACACAAATATCTCCGAGAGGGGTAGCACTTTGGGCTGTTAGTAGTCTGAAAGGGGCCATTTCTCTTGGAGTCCTAAAGTGGCTCTTAGAAATTTCTCTGGACTGTGCCCATGTTCACCTCCTTCAGGAGAATTGATGTTGCTTCTGTGATTTGAATGAGGGAGAACAGCAGCACTCTCAGATCAGAAAATGTTATTTACTTTCAATAATAAGGCTCATTCTTCAAACACGCACACATACATATGATAATTCCCATTTTAGAGGCACAGACCCTGAGAAGTTCCAAGCTTCTTAGAGTTGATTTGCTTAGCCTTGCCTCTAGAACACCTTCACTTTGGTCACCCAACACCTGCACTGCTTCCACTGGGCTGAGCTAGCCTCATTTGAGCAGAAACACCTGTACCCTATGGTCCTGGCTCTGCCACTGAAGGTTATGTGATCTTGACCATAACACACAGCTTCTCTGGGAATCTGTTTCTTCCCTGGCAAACAGAGGAGAGTGAGACTGACAATTTCTAAGGACCCTTTTAATTTGACATTTCTATGACTTTAAATACTCCAGTGACAGGGAACTGAACTCCATCTTCATTGCATAGCTTGGATTGCTACCAACAATATTCATTACGTTTAATCCAAAAATACTTCCTCTTTACTCACTATGCCTTGACTTGTTTTTTGGAGTTACCCAAAACTAAATGAAATGCTCTTCAAGGATCTGAGTACTGGAAATGTGCTCCCTTGATCTTCTTCCTTAGGTTAAACGAGTCCAGTGAGCTCAGTCAGGATCTGTGTGGCATAATTGGCATTTGGCTTTGGGGACACCTCTGCCAATAACCTCATAAAAAGGACTCCTAAGAACTGAACATATTGCTGTGATTAACAGACTAAATTAAAATGAAATCCAAATTACAGTATATTTTCTATGCTCAGCTCTAAACACGTCTGTTTTGTAATTAATCTTTGGTTAACACAGTGACTACCTTGGTCCTCGATATCAGGTTAACAGTTAAAAATAAAAGTTATTACTAATTATTACTAATTTTCTCCATTAGTACTTTAAAGTCCAACTCTGTTTCTTAGGATAAATTCTTAGGATAAATTGTGGCCTGAGTCATGGCCACAATCTTCATTTGAGAACAGCTCCATTTCTCCAGTGATTCTTAGGTTTTTTTCTAGCAGAGTTCTGGCTATTCTAAGAAAATTTTTAACAAACTCTTACAGACCCTTGCAAATGAAGTTCTTACACATGTCAAATATATGTTAACCAATGAGTTACCATAACTATCTAAATATCATACAACAAGTGATGCCACTGAAGCAGGCATTTCTGTCATAGTGTAGTTGTCTGGGCTGAGCGTGTAGGTATATTATGAGTGCTCTGGGCCCTAGAGTCAGAAAAAATTGGAGACACCACGCAAAAAGGAAATGAATGACTATCATGAGGACTGAAGTTTTAAAGAAAACTTCATTTACTTGACAGCTTCCCATAGTGGTACAGTCTTGGATATTCTTCATAATCTGACAATGTTTATCCCAGAACAACAGATAGGTTGGATGGGAATTGGTGCATGTTGTTGTTGTTAGGCACTGTCTAGTCAGTTCCGACTCATGGCAACCCTATGTACAATAGTCCTGAGCCACCCTCACAATCGTCGTTACACTTGAGCACATTTTTGCGGCCACTGTGTAAATCTGTCTCCTTGAGAGCCTTCCTCTTTTTTGATGACCTTCTATTTTACCAAGCATGATGTCCTTCTCCAGGGGCAGATCCCTCCTGACAACGTGTCCAAATATGTGACACGAAGTCTCACCACCCTTGCTTCTAAGGAGCATTCTGGCCATACTTCTTCCAAGACTGATTGGTTTGTTCTTCTAACAGTCCATGATATATTCAATATTCTTCACCAATGCCGTAATTCACAATACATAGAACTGATTTTATTGCAAGGGAAATGCTCCAGCAATACTTGCTGAATTGAATCGTAATAGTCACTTACAGCCAGGCTTAAAAATCATCATTATCAGGAGTTCACATAAACCATAGAGATATGAAAGGGGTATTGGTTGAAAATTCACTACCCTTGAGTGTGAGGGTATTGGCTTTATAACCTAATCTGACCATTGTGCATATTGCTTTACTTCTCTAAGACTTAGATTATGTTTCTGTAAAATTAAGCTAATAAACATACCTTATTTGGGCTGTTGTAAAGACTAAATGAGTGAAATAATTTAGCAAAACATTTAGCAAAATGATTGAAAATAGAAAGTGTTCAATAAATGGTAACTAATGTCGTGTATGGATAAGTTTGCAAACAGCCAATCTGACTGGCCATTTGTATCTCACCCAGAATTCTAAAAAAAAAAAATCGTACTTTATTCACTAAAACAAATTAGTGATTTTCACAATTTTCTATTTTTGCTTTAAGAACATAAAAATGATCACAATAATAGTAGTACTAATGGTTACATAATGTTTACTATGTACTAGACTCTATTATAAGGATTTTATGCATGTTAATTGATAGAAGAGGGAATTCATTAATTTTATCATTTGACTGCTTCGATAAATGCATAGTCTGGCAAGAAACAAATTATGTTTGCATGTTGGAATTTGGACATTTTGTTCATCTGCTAATGTAGTGCATCGTGATTTTGTTTATTTAGTAGAACTCAGTAATCCTGCTCCAATTTACGACAGTGAGAGCCGATTGTTCACCATGTGGTCTCCCATTTACTTAAAAAAATTAACATTCTAAAATAGATGAATTCAACAGATGAGAGTATTTCTTGAGGAAATATTCACTTAGATGGTGTCCAAAATGAGGAGAGGAAATGGGATTCTTTAGGGACTCTCAGGGCATCAGCCAAGCTTAAGGACGTGGAATTGGATTGATCCTGTAACATATTTCCAGGGGGCACGTCAGACCTCTAAATGCGGTTGTCATGCTGAGCCACAATGATCAGCCTGTTCGAAAATGGCAAAAACTTCATTAAGGGACAGAGCAATCATTTCATTTCCAGAAGAGGAAAATAAAGACAATGTACTTGGAGATTATTCCCCATCCTAGTACAGCTGACTGTGTGTCTATACCCTCTATTTTTCAGTCATTTTATTCAAGGAGGCAACAAAGTATTAATTGACTAGAGTCAACACCTTATGTTCTGCATTGAGAAAGTGTCAGAACTTTTCAGTACTTAAGTATATTTCTTACCTAAATTAATTCAAGAAGTGTTCTGTCCTGACAAAACAGTTTATTACTAAGTCCTTGTGGCTAATCTGTCTCCAGGCTGGTCAATAAATTAGACAGGACAGAGGGATGTGTACAATATATCTGTGCAATAGTCCATATTCATGACTTTTAGATCTGAAGGATTGGCAAAATTCTGAGGTAGCTCGTTCAAGTTTTTAATCACATTTATAGTCAAGATGATTTCCTTTATATCTTGACAAACTAGTTCCAGGACCATTTCTTCTTACTCAGAATTCCATTAAGTCTAATATCCCTGGCTGAGCATGGGTGACATTCTCCTGGTCACTGTCCTGCACACCTCCTCTGGGCAACCCACCTGCTGAGGACAAGATGGAGAGGTGGGTATGATGGAGATCTAGCATATGCTATCTCAGAGCCTCTTCCAATACCAACTCGAGCCTACAGACTGGGACCAAACTCATCAAACTGATGAGTTTAAAATCACTTATGGGGTAATATAATATCCATGCTAGATTGCTAGCAAGTATGATGTTTCTTAAAGGATTAACTTATTATTGTTTATTATCAACAACATCTTGCATTTTTAAACTACTTCCAGTGAGTTCAAAATGCTCTATATCCTTTGAAATGGTAAATCCCTATAGTAGAAATATCCAGCAGGATTCTAAGTCCTTATAAGGCCACTAAACATCAGTTATTGATCCATTCAATACTTTTAGAACAGATATTTGTTGAGGGTTTATTCTGTCTCGTGTGTAGAGGGAAAAGTGATGACTAAGACAATCCCTGTTCTTAAGGAGCATCTCAAGTTCTTTTTAAGAGCCTGAACAATGAAGGACAATGAGGTAAGTGTCATGGTTTAGTCAGAGTGAACCGTGGGAGTCTGAGGAGAAACCTACTCCAGGTCAGGGCATCAGAGTCAGCCAGGCAGAGAGGGCAAGGGCATTTCCTCGGAAGTGGACTGACTTCCTGAGCAAAGGCACAGGGGCATAAAACATTACGGTTCTTGGAAGAACTCCACGAGCTTCATGTTGCCCTCTGCACACTGCAATGTGAGGGCTGTGGAAAATAAATTTGAGAAACATTAAGGTAAAATAGTTTGGAGTTGGTGATTTATTTAGGATGGAGATGGGCAAAAGAAGAAGCTGACTTCTGGCTTCCAGGTTGAAAAACTACATGCTCCGTGGTGGTGAATAAACTAGAGAATACAGGAGGACAAGGGTTGAGGGGGAGATCATTTCAGTTGTGCTCACAATAAGGGCAGTGTGTATAGGTCAGCCTGTGTATGCCTTGTAATGTGAAGGAAGATAAGCCACATAGGACCTCAAGATGTATATGATCTACAAAGGTTAATAAAACAACCAAAAGCAATAACACAAGCTAGAATAAGACAAGGACAGTAATAGCATATTGTGGAAAGAAAAAAAACTTCAAAGCAGAGGGACTCAGGTTTAAGTCCTGACACAATCACTTAGGGGTGCTTTAGCTTTGGGCAAGTTATCTGTTTCCTTAGAGATTTGTGATAAGGATAGAGATACCATATAATGCACCTGGCACATAGTAGGGCGTTTATATTATGACCATGAGTCTGGACAAGACGTATTTAAGGTGAAAAATGGAAATGGAATCCCCATTAATGTGATGTTAGAAAGTATGTGGGACTGGGAAACAGGACAACAAATTCTAGATCCTATTTTATTCTCAAGTTGCTGTTTAGCCTTGGACAAATTAGTTAATGTTTTCAGGTCTCCCTTCACTCAGTAGTAAAATGGATGTAATGGGAATGAAACGTGATGTCCTGGATATTCTCTAAGGTCTCTTTTGTTGCTAAATGTCATATTTAGACATATGTCAGACAGTGTTTCCTTATGTTGTGCATAGATAGGGTCGCTATGAGTCAGAACCGACTCAACGGCACCTGACACCCACAACAACAACAGCTTAATGTAGAAATCTGAAAAGAAATAATGGCCCAAACTTCAAGATACAAATGGTTGCTGACTACTTAAATAATTATTGCATACTATTTTGCACCTAACAACAACAACATTTTGCATAACCCCTGGAATTTAACTTATCCTTACTCTTTCTTTGGCAACTGTTGAACACAGAGGAGGCATTCATGCAATTTCATAGGTTTGCTCTTTGGACCATTCCTGAGTTATTTACTTGGGTTCTGTTTACTGCCTAGAAGCTGAGGTGTTAAAATTGTCTTTGAAACTAGCCACATATATTTTCAAAACTTTTCTATTGAATTGATATTTCCTGCTAAGATGAGCAATAGGGTACAGACTTATTATCCTGCCTAAAACAACAAAAAAAAAACCAGACCAAATATATGACACAACAATTTTCAAGACAGTCAGAACAAGGCCAGGGGCCAACTGCAGAATAATCAATCGCCCGTATGCAAGTGCGAGTTGAAGGTAAAGAAAATGAAAACAACTCCACAAGAGCCAAAATATGACCATGAATATATCCCACTTGAATTTACAGACCATCTTAAGAAAATATCTGATGCACTGAACACCAAGGAACTAAGACCACTCAAGTTGTGTGATGACATCAAGGACATTGTACATGAAGAAAGCAAAAATCATTAAAAAGACAGAAAAAAAGAAAAAGACAAAGTAAGTGTCAGAAGAGACTCTGAAATTTGCTCCTGAATGTAGAAAAGCTGAAGTGAATGGAAGAAATGTTGAAGTAAAAGAGCTGAACAGAAGATTTCAAAGGGCAGCTCAAAAAGACATAGTAAAGTACTATTATAAAATGTATGAGGACCTAGAATTAGAAAACCAAAAGAGAACACACTCAGTATTCCTCAAGCTGAAAGATCTGAAGAAAAAATTCAAGCCTCAAGTTGCAATACTGAAGGATTCTACGGGTAAAATATTGAATGATGAAGGAAGCATCAAAGGAAGACAGAAAGAATTCACAGAGTCACCGTACCAAAAAGTATTGGTCAACGTTCAACCATTTCAGGAGGTAGCATATAATCAAGAACAAATGTTACTGAAGGAAAAAGTCCAAGCTGCACTGAAGGCACTGGCAAAAAACAAGGCTTCAGGAATTAATGGAGTACCAATTGAGATGTTTCAACAAATGGATGAAATATTGGAAGCATTCACTCATCTATGCTGGGAAACTTGGAAGACAGCTACCTGGCCAACTGACTGAAGAGATCCATATACGTACCTATTCCAAAAAAAGTACCCCAACAGAATTTCAAAATTATCCAACAATGTCATTAATATCGCATTCAAGTAAAATTATACTGAAGATAATTCAAAAATGGTTGCAACAGTACATCCACAGGGAACTGCCAGAACTTCAAGCCAATTCAGAAGAAGACATAGAACAAGACATATTATTGTTGATGTCAGATGGATCTTGGCTGAAAGCAGAGAATACCAGAAAGATATTTACCTGAGTTTTATGGACTATGCGAAGGCATTCAACTTTCTGGATCATAACAAATTATGGGTAACATTGCAAAGAATGGGAATACCAGAACACTTAATTGTTCTCATGTGGAAACTGTACATAGACCAAGAGGCAGTTGTTTGAACAGAACAAGGGGATACTGCATGTTTTAAAATCAGGAGAGGTGTGCATCAGGGTTGTACCCTTTCACCATATTTATTCAATCTGTATGCTAAGGAAATAATCCAAGAAGTTGGACTATAAGAAGAAGAACACGGCGTCATGATTGGAGGAAGACTCATTAAAAACTGTGTTATGCAGATGACACAACCTTGCTTGCTGAAAGTAAGAGGACTTGAAGCACTTACTGATGAAGATCAAAGGCCATAGTCTTCAGTATGGATTGAATCTCAATACGAAGAAAACAAAAATCCTCACACCTGGATCAATAAGCAACATTATGACAAAGGGAGAAAATAATGAAGTTGTCAAAAATTTCATTTTACTTGGATCCACAATCAATGCCCATGAAAGCAGCAACCAAGAAATCAAATGACATACTTCACTGGGCAAATCTGCTGCAAAAGAACTCTTTAAAGTGTTAGAAAGCAAAGATATCACCTTGAGAAATAAAGCGTGGCTGACCCAAGCCATGGTATTTTCAGTCACCTCATATGCATGTAAAAACTGTACAATCAGTAAGGAAGACTGAAGAAGAATTGATGCTTTTGAATTATGGTATTGGTGAAGAATACTGAATATACCACAGACTGCCAGAAGAATGAACAAATTTGTCTTGGAAGAATTACAGCCAGAATTCTCCTTAGAAGTAAGGATGTTGAGACTTCTCACGTATTTTGGACATGTTATCAAGAGGGACCAGCCCCTGGTGAAGGACATCATGCTTGGTAAAGTAGAGGGTCATCAAAAAAGAGGAAGACCCTCAATGAGACAGATTTACACAGTGACTGCAACAATGGGCTCAAACAGCAACGATTGTGAGCATGGTGCCGAACTGGGCAGTCTTTTTGTTCTGTTGTACATAGGGTCAGTATAATTTGGAACTGATTTGATGACACTTAACGACAACAGCTAGAAAAATCACTAAAAAAGCTACACAAAGAGATACACTCAAGCATACTATAGACAAAATGAAATTTTAAAAAATATTTATGTAACTCACAATGAAAGAAAGGAAAAAGAAAATAGAGAAAGGATAAACAGAGAAAAAATAGAAAACAAAAAAAAGGCAGACTTAAGCCTTACCCAACCTTCAATAATTACATTAAATGTAATTAAATTTACATTCACACTGGCAGAATGGGTAAAAAAAAAATAAAAAATGATCCAATCATACACTGTCATTAAGAAACACACTTCAAAGATAGTAAGTTGAAAGTAAAGAAATGAGAAAAAGCATAGCATGTAAATATTAATTAAAAAAGAAAGCAAGAGTAGCTATATGAATATTAGATAAAGTAGACTTCAGAGCAAAAAAATTACCGAAGACAGAGACATTATGTAACAATAAAAGGGTCAATCCACTAAAAAGACACAGCAATCTTAAATGTACGTTCATCCGAACAACAGAGCTATAAAATATGTGAGGCAAAAACAGAAAAAAAAGCTACAAGGAGAAATAGAAATATCCACAATTATATTTAGAGACTTCAACACCCCTCTCTCAACAATGGAAAAAAAAAAAATAGAACACCATCAACCCACAGGATCTAATAGACGTTTATAGAACACTCCACCCAACAATAGCAGAATATGTGCTCTTTTCAAACACCCACAGACGGTATACCACAATAAGCCATACGCTGGGAAGTGAAACAAACCTGGAGAAATTTTAAAGAGTTGAAATCCTACAGAGTGTGTTACCTAACGGACAAAGCAGAAAAAAAAATTGGCCCCATGTGTTACAGAGCAGAGCTATGCACCATAGGGTTTTCTAGGCTGTAATCCTTACAGAAGCAGATTGTCAGGCTTCTCTTCCATTAAGCCATTGTGTGGGTTCGAGCCACCCACCTTTAGGTTAGCAGTCTTTTGCAAACCACTTGGCATCACCCAAGGACGTTTCTCTGACCACAAATAGACATCATTCAAATATCACCACCTATAGCACAAAAGGAAGCCCTGGTGGCTAGTGGTTAAGAGCTACAGCTGCTAATGAAAAGGTTGGCGGTTCAAATCCATCAGGTGCTCCTGGGAAACCCTGTGGGGCAGCTCTACTCTGTCCAAGAGGGTTGCTATGAGTCAGAATTGACTCCACAGCAAAGGTTGGTTTGTTTGTTTTAATAACACAAGCAGCCCTGGCGGCCAATGATAAAGCATTTGGCTGCTAATCAAAAGGCTGGCATTTGAATCCACCAGCCACTCTTTGGAAACTCTATGGGACAATTCTACTTTATAGGGTTGCTACGAGTCAGAATTGACTCAACTGCAATGGGTTTGGTTTGTTTTTTTGGTATAAAACAAAGCAGAGTCTCGGGGTGGTGCGAACGGTTAAGCGCGCATCTACTAGTGGAAAAGATGATGGTTCATACCCACCTAGAGGTGCCTCAGAAAACAGGTCTGGTGATCTGCTTCTGAAAGGTCATGGCCTTGAAAACCCTATGGAGCAGCTCTACTCGGCACACATGCAGTCACCATGAGTTGGAATTGACTCGATGGCAACTATCAACAACTACAATAACATAGCTATTAAATGCTGCAGTGGTTCAGTGGTAGAAATCTCATCATCCATGTGGGAGACCCAGGTTTGATTCCCAGTCAGTGTACCTCGTGCTCAGCCACCACTTACCTATCAGTGGAGGCTTGTGTGTGGCTATAATGCCCAACAGGTTTCAACGGAGCTTCCACACTACAAAGGACTAGGAAGATCTACTTCTGAAACTCAGACAATGAAAACCCTATAGATCACAACAGTCTTATTTGGAACCAGTCATGGGGACGGTACAGGACCAGGTAGCCTTTTGTTCCATTGCTATGTTGTACATGGATCACTATGAGTCGGAACTGACCAGATGGCACTTAATAACAACAAGAATGCGATCTTGAACATCTTTTCATGAGCTATTGGTCATCTATATATCCTTGGAAACTCTATGGGGCAGTTCTACTCTGTCCTATAGGGTCTCTATGAGTCAGAATCGACTCAACGGCACTGGGTTTTGGGTTTTTATATCCTCTGTGGTGAAATGTTTCTTCATGTCTTTTTCCCATTTTCTAACTGGATTGTTTTTGTTTGTTTTACTATTGAATTTTGAGAGTTCTTTACATATTCTATATGCCAGTCCTTTGTCACAGATGTGGTTTACAAATATATTCTCCCAGACTGTAACTTATCTTCTCATCTAGTTTGTAGTAGGATCTTTCACAGAGCAAGTTTTATATTTTTATGAGGTCTAATTTCTCACATTTTCCTTTTATGGATCATGGCTGTGATATCAATACTCCTTAAAAGGGTTTACGAATTCAATACATTTCCAATCAAACTACTGCAAATGTGTTGATAGAAAATGGCAAGCTACTTCTAAAATTCACATACAAATGAAAAGACCCAGGACAGACAAAACAACTTGGAAAAAGAACAAAGTTGAAAGACAGATATTACCTAATTTCAAAATGCATTATAAAGCTACAGTAATCAAAACCATGTGGTATTGGGATCACCATAGAACACACAGATTAATGGAACAGTATAAAGAGTTCAGAAATAGATCTACACATACATTGACAGCTGATTTTTTACAAAGTTTCTAATGCAAGTCAGTGGAGAAAAGACACTGTTTTCAATAAATAGTGCTGGAATTACTGGATATTTATATACAAAAAATATTGATCAATACCTTGCATAATATACAAAAGTTAACTCAAAATGGACCATATCTAAATGTCAAACATAAAATTATGCATTTATACAATAAAGCATAGAAAATCTTTTTGACCTTACAGATGGTGTAAACCTGACCCTACAGATGCCAGTAAATTTCCATTAGTCTGAAAAGTCTGCCTTAAACCAGCCCAAGCCAGATTTGACCCACCCTGTGTGCACAGAAGGGCCAGCTGTGACTGTTAGTTGACCTCAGTGGAGGCCGCAGCAGCAAGTGGAGTGAATTAGAAGGAAAACCATCACCCATACCCCATTCTGAGGCGAGAGATCTGACAAGTACCGTATCACCTCCCGTTTCCTGGCCGCCGTAATTCCTGCAACATCTTCACTACGTATTCCTTCTAGAATTTTCCTCCCCAGTATGCCTGCATCTTGCTGCCCAAATCACATATAAGCCCTGCTTCCTCATAGCTTGGGGAGTCAGATCTAAGGAACTTCCTCCTGTTCCTTGCTGCGCAAATTACAATAAAGTTATTTTCTCTTTCTCAAAGGCCAGTGTCCAAATTATTGGCAGGTGTGAGCTCACCAGACAGAACCCACCTCCTGTGGTTCAGCAACAATGGGATGGGCAAAAATTTCATAGACAAACACCAAAAGCAGGAGCGATGAAAGATTAAATTAATAAATTGGACTTCATCAAATTTAAGAACTTCTGCTCTTCATAAAAATACCACTAAGCAAGCCATGGCCAGGGAGAAAATATTTGAAAATTATATGTATAAAACTAGCTGCCATCAAGTTGATTCTGACTCATAGTGACCCTATAGGACAGAATAGAACTACCCCAGAGGGTTTCCAAGAACGGGCTGGTAGATTTGAACTGCTGACGTTTTGGTTAGCAGCCAAATGTTTAACCATTGCACCGCCAGGACTCCTATATATACATATGAAACCAAAAATAAATAAATAAACTGAACCTGTTGCTATTGAGTGGGTTCCAACTAATAGCAATCCTATAAAACAGAGTAGAACTGCCCCATGGGGCTTCTAAGGAGTGGCTGGATTAGGACTGCTGACCTTTTAGTTAACAGGCAAGCTCTTAATCACTGTGCCATTTGTATCGATATATAAAGAACGCTAAAACTCCACAATAAGAAAACAACCAATCCAATTAAAAATGGGCAAATCAATAAAGAAGATATAAGGATGCAAATAAACATATGAAAAGATGTTAAACAGCATTAGTCATGAGAGAAAATCAAATTAAAACCACCATTAAATACCACTTCACTATGAGTCAGAGTAGAACTGCCCCACAGGGTTTCCAAAGAGCGGCGATTTGAACTGCTGACCTTTTGGTTAGCAGCCAAGATCTTAACCACCGTGCCACCAGGGCTCCAATAATTTCATATATATATATGTATACACACACACATACATATATACATATACTTTTATATGTATATATGTGTATATAAACTTAATTGTATACTTTAAATATCTGGAGTTTATTATATCTCAATTATACCTCAATAAAGCTTAAAGAACTTTGTAATTAACTTAGTTGTTGAATTTAACTTCATTTTCCTAGCACTATAAAGACAATGTCAAATTAATTCAATCATGTCTATTAAAAGCCTACAATGTTTTAGGAACAATAAAGTGCAGCAGATGTGACCCTGTTCTGGGTTTTATTTCTGCCTGTTTCAAACTATAACTGAACCTTAGAGAAAACAACAATAAAAGCTAATGCTGTTCAAAAGTCTTTACATGCACTAGGAACTTTTCCAAGCTAACTTCTTTCATACAGTGTTGCTGGAACTACAATTATCCCTATATAATGGATGGATAAACTGAAGCAGAGATGGGCTAAAAAACTTTCTCAAAGTCATGAGTCTAACACAAAGTCTTCATATTGGAAGCCTGGTTCCAGAATCTATGGTATCACTATACCACACAGTCTTCCAAGATAGTAGGCTTGCAGCATCCTGTCCCTTATCTTGGGTCTACTTCCTCTTTCTCCTCTTGTCTCTCTAGAAAGCTGTGTTTGATGTTCCTTTACCTTCAAATATAGCCTCATTTTACAGGAGCCAAGGACTTTTTGTTTCCTCTATTGAATCTAAAAAATGTGAAATGATCTTGCAGGTATACAATCTAGGGAACCCTTCTCCAAAGGCTGCTAGCAGGTCCTTGTGCTCACAGTCTGCGGTACAGTGGAACCCTGTTGATCCTGAAGGAACACGTACGAGGGCACCACATTATAAAGGGTCCTCTGTAGCATATACCTGCATCCAGATGATTGAGCATTATCAAGAAATGAAGGGTTCTGGATGGATGGAAATTTTAAGAATATTCCCTTCCTTCCAGAGTTCAGGATTTGTGATATTCCCCCAAGCCCTTGTAGCTGGGTAATAAACACAGATGGAATCTGAATCTTTATTTTTACAGGAGAAAAAGAACCCATTCAAGTCATGCTTAAAACAAAACCTAAGTGAATTACCTCTCAGGTTCTTCAGTGAACAGGCAGAGGACACAGTCCCGGGGGTACGCGTCTGTCTGACTAGGTTGTGATGGCACTTACAGTCTCCCATTTGCTGCAAGAGCCGTTTTATGGCTCTTTTGTTTCTCTCCTGCTGTGTTTCACATTAACTAGAAATCTGGCCTGAAACTCACCTTTCCTGATAAGGTCACTATTTAATTTTTCTCTTTGCTTAAGTTACTTATTGTTATTGTTAGGTGCGGTCTTGTTGGTTCTGACTCACAGCAACCCTATGTACAACAGAACAAAACCCTGCCTGGTCCTGGGCCATCCTCACAATCATTGCTATGTTTGAGCTCATTGTTGCAGCCACTGTGTAAATCCATCTCATTGAAGTTCTTCCCCTTTTTCGCTGACCCTCTACGTTACCAAGCATAATATCCTTCTCCAGAGACTGGTCCCTCTTGATAACATGTCCAAAATATCTGAGAAGTCTCAACAACCTTACTTCTGAGGAGAATTCTGGCTGTACTTGTTCCAAGACAAATTTGTTCATTCTTCCGGCAGTCCATGGTATATTCAATATTCTTCGCCAACACCATAATTCAAAGTCTTCCTTAGTCATTGTCCAGCTTTGCATGCATATGAGGTGATTGAAAATACAATGACTTTGGTCAGGTATTACTCACTTATTATTAGTGCATTTTATGACTTTAAATCACACTTCCTGGCTGTTTACTTTAAGTATAACTATTTTGCTTACAAGCATGTTAGCTTCTTAGAGTAATTTAAAATAAAAAAAAAAATAAATAAACACTATTAAATATAAGAAAATATTCTAGAGGCATGCAGAGAAAAAAATTACTGTACCAAAAAAGAATATGTAATAGTTGGAAAAACCAAGTTATAAATCATGAATGTGGTTTTGAACAAAGCAAAAAAAATAAAATACATTTAAAAGATAAGCTCGGGGAATCCTAAGAGTCAGATGAAGAAGTTGTAATTAACAAAATACAAAATATTAATGTTTATATACAAATGTAAGGGAATTAAAAATTAAATATATTTCAATATGCTTTTAGATATCTTGGTTTTTGTTTTAATATTTAAAATGTTATTTATTTGAAAAGGGCTGCTTCTTATGAAAATATAAATGAAAGTTGAAAATCATCCTTTTTTGTAGTTCTAGAAAGTTATTCACTGCCTGTGAAGTTAGACATCACACATAGTAACTTTCACTATTACCACTCATCTGCCAGTTGCTATGATGCTTGGAGCTATGCCACTAGCATTTCCAATACCAGCAGGCCACCCATGATGGACAGGTTTCAGTAAAGCTTCCAGACTAAACTACTAAGAAGAAAGGCCTGGTAAACTACTTCTAAAAGTTAGCCAATTAAAACCTTTTGGATCACAACAGAACATTGTCCAACTGGCTTGCTTTGGATACATCCTCAGGAAGGATTAATTGCTGGAGGAGTACTTCATGTTTGGTGAAATGAGGTGAGGGAGACCCTTGATGAGATGGATTGTCACAGTAGCATCGATGAACAAGCCAGCAGCCATGAGGATGACACAGGACTAGGCAACGTCTGGTTCTGTTATACATAAGGTGACCAGGAGTTGGAGTCGTCTTGAAGGCAACTAACAACAAGTTTATAGTTCAAACTTTATGGTCTCATGAAAGAATAAATTAATTTCTTAATGAATTTAAGTTGATTGCATTTTAGAAGCTTTGAAAGCCTGTTTACCTTGCTGTGGAAGGAATTATTGCGGTTTGCAATTCTGTTTCCTGGTTGTAGTAGCAAATATTTTATTTTTCATTTGCACTCTGGGATGGGGAGGAACAATGACAAAACTCTTGGCTTAACAATGAAGTAAACTGTCTTTGAATAGAAAAAAATTACCTATCCACCCATTCATCTACCCATTCATCCACCCATTCATCCACCCACCCATCCAGCCAGCCAGCCACCCACCCACCCACCCACCCATCCATCCATCCATCCATCCATCCATCCATCCATCCATCCATCCATCCATCCATCCATCCATCCATCCATCCATCCATCCATCCAAATTTACCTGCCAGAAGATCCAGAATTCTATTGGCCATTCATTCCCTCCATATTTATTAATGCCAGACATAAAAAAAAAAAAAAAATTTATGTCTGGCATTAATAAAGGATTAGATAAAGAACAACTCTCAAAGAGACACAGAGCTGTCAATTGTTTTTCTTCTTGCATATTAGATTCTTCTAGCATGTGAAAGATAATAAAGATGGTGGTATTCTAGGAAAGGAAAGGCCGTTTAATGTTAGAAAAAACTGTCATTTGTCACATTCATAGATTAAAGGAGAAAAACATTTCAATAGATTCAAAGAAAGTATTTTATAAAATTCAAAATCCACTCATGATTAATTAAAAACAAAACAAAAAAAAACTCTTAGCAAAATAGGAGTAGAAGGAAATGGGCTTAACCCGATAAAAGTTATATACCATAGCACACATTGTTCTCAACAGTGAAAAATTAGAAGCATTTTCTTTAAAATTAAGAATAGGACAATCATGCCAACTATCACCTCTTTTGTGGAACCTCGTACTTGAGGTATTAGCCTGTGTGGTTTTGACTCAGGGACAAACCATCTGAATAATGGAATAGAGCAGTGAGCCTAGGCCTGGTCTCATGCAGATAAGGAAACTAAATCTTTGATAGAGCAGGCATTACAGATAGCCTAGGAAAAGGCCCTGAGACAATTTGTTCTTCCATATAGAAAAAATTAAGTCAGATTTCTACCTTGTTGTGTTTACCAAAATCAAATCCAGATTAATTAATGACTTAAATATAAATGGTGAAACTTTAAAACTATAGGACTTCAGGATGGGAAGCCTTTCCTAAACAAGAAACATAAAGACTGATACATCCTACTACACTAAGTAATGAATAAATATGTTAAAGACAGATGACCAAAATTTTAAAAAGGACAATACACATGAATAAGAATTTCACAGAAATGAAACTCAAATGCCAAATAAAAAGTAAACAAAAAAGTAAAAACAGACTTCGTTAAAATCAGGGGAATGTAAAACGAGATCACAGGCATTTGACATCCAATAGATTGACAAAAATAAAGATGTCTTGAAAGACCAGATGTTGGTAAGAAAGTAGAGCAACAGGAAGACTGCTGAGGAGGATATAAACTGATAGAACCACTTCGGAAAACAGTTTGTATTGTCATGTAAACTTGAAAGTTCATATATCCTATGCCTCATCAATTCTAATCCCTAGAAATGCTCATGGCAGCACTGTCTGTAATGGAAAAAGGAAGGAGAGAGATAAACAATCCTACTATCCATCACTAGAAGAATAGAATGTATTGACAATGGAATATTGTGTATGAGTAAAATTAAAAAATATTACACAGAACAACCTAGATGAACTTTAGAAACATATTATTTACAGAAAACCAGCTTAAAAATGACACAGAATGACGCCATTTTATGGAGCTCAAAATTTAACAAAACTAATCAATATGCTTTTAGGGGTATATATGTATATATGTGTGTGAAGGAGCCCTGGTGGAACAGTGGTTAAAGCACTCGGCGGCTATCCCAAAGGTTGGTGTTTCAAACCTACCAGCTGCTTTACGGGAGAAAGATTTGGCAGTCTGCTTCCATAAAGATTTACACCTTGGAAACCCAATGGGGCAGTTCTACTCTGTCCTATAAGGTCAGAATCGACTCGACAGCAACAGGTTTAGGTTTATATGTGCGTATGTGGAAATACTATTTTTAAAAAGGCAAAGGAACAATACACAATAAATTTAGGATGGTGGTGAACTCTGGGAGATAGGAGACAGTCCACAGGGCACGTAGACATGGTGTTGCGACCGGATCTCCAGGGAACTAAACTAGCTATTTGTAGGCCTCTTTACAGGCTAGTTAAAATGTCTAGCAAAGACGTAAGCACTTTAAATTCCCAGGTGATTTTAATTCACACAGGTTTGAGAATTACTGCATTGGAGTAAATGACCTTTAAAATTTAGAATACATAAACTTGAGGATCCTGATAGACTTCTTATCAGAAAATTTCTCTTCCAAAGTCTTTTTTTCAGTGCGACCAGAAACCAATTTTTTTTATTGTAATTTAGATGAAGGTTTACAGAGAAAATTAGTTTCTCATTAGGCAATTAATGCACATGTTGTTTTGTGACATTGGTTGGCAACCCCACAACATGCCAACACTCTCCCCTTCTTGACAGGTTCCCCATTACCAGCTTTCCTATCCCCTCCTGCCTTCTCCTCCTTGCCCTCTTCCAAAGTCTTTTGTTAGCTAAAAACAAAATATCTTAGATTTCATGGATGGGCTCAAGAGACTCTTAGGAATACATAAACATACAAACAGAGAATTATAGTCAGTGCAAAAGAGTCCTTGAGAATTCACACACAAACACTCTGGTAAAAATGTATTTCTGTACTGTTGTCAGGGAATAAATAAGTTATACTCCTCTGTCAGCCTGGGAACACACACAGTCCAGCCTCTGCTGCACTGCTCTCCTGCTTTCCATGTGAATTTGAATTTCTGTTCTGTATTTTCCCTCTTTTGATCAGAATTCCTCTATAGAATTCTGATCAAAATGTTCAGTAATGGTAGCTGGGCACCATCCAGTTCTTCTGGTTTCATGGCAAAGGAGGCAGTTGTTTGTGGAGGCAATTAGTCACACATTCCACATTCTCCTTTTATTCCTGACTCTCCTTCTTCCTTTGTTGTTTCAGGTGAATAGGGACCAGTTGCTGTGCCTTGGACAGCCACTTGCAAGCTTTTAAGACCCCAGATAGTATGCAACAAACTAGGAGGTAGAACAGAAGCACTAAACACATTATTAGGCCAATTAACTGGAATGTTCCGTGAAACCATGACCCTAAACCTCTAAACCAAAGAACCAAATCCCATGAGGCATTTGGTTGTACATAAGCAGCCTCACCAGCTACTCTTTTTTTTGTTGTTGTTAGTGGGTATAAATATAGATATCACACAACTTTTGCCAATTCAACTTTTTACAGGTGTACAACTTCTTGACAGCAATTACAATAATAGGCTGTGCAGCCCTACCCTTAATCAAGGTAATTTTTCCATCAGTGTTAATCCCCCTTTCTCCCTCCCTGCGGCCCCTGATAACCACTAATAAACTTTAGTCTCTACATTGCCTTTTCTTGTCTTTTTGTAAAAGTGAGGTAATAGCACCAAAGAAGTGGGCAGTACACTTTTATGAATTTTCTGCTTCCATAGGCGAGGCTGAAGCTAACTCAGTCTGGATTCCTGAGCCAAAGACCATATGAAATCAGTTGATCATGCACAAGATTGGGAGAAAAGAGATGTATATTCTAGTTCTGGGTCATCCAGGAGCTTTCTGGTAAACCTGAGCAAATCACCTAACCTCTCTTGTCCTTATCATCTGTACAAGAAGAGGGTTCCCAAGAGTAGTGTCTTCCCAGCTTCAGTTACCTGAGTACCTATCACCTTCATGATATTTTCCAGTGCTACATTCCACCTGTACTATTATTTGCTTAGAGCTTTCTTTATATCAATCCATTCCACTTAAGTTTATTTTGAATCAAACTTCAATTGTTTCTGTAAATGCACACCGAGTATCACATTTTATAAGTAAATGGAAACTCCAAAAATATATATATATATTTATTTTTAAAAAAGCAGTGCCAGTAAATTCTACGTAAGTTCTTTTGTCAGACAAAGGATCTGAGCAAGACAACTGCTTTCTCTTTATTAAAAATAGAAATAACAAATGTTGGAATGGTGTTTAAGACAGGGTAGCCCCAAGAAATTTTCTCTTCTGTCTTATAAGAAGGGTTGAAGGAGAATTGCAGAGAGAGTAAATTTTTCCCTGTGTGATACAAGTAAGTGTGAAGCAGCAGATCGTGTTTCATGCTTTGGGTTTTTTCAGCTTTAATGTTCTATCATTCTGTGGTTCAAGTTCATGCAAAGGAAGTAGAAGAGAATGAAATATTCTCAGAGGATGGGGAGAGTCTCCCACTGTCACCTGCTATTTCTGAGCCAAGCAGAAGCAATCTGAATAGAGAAAGATTTGGCATCTGTACAGAATGTTATATTTCTCAGTACAGAAAAAGATTCTGAGAAGCAAAATGCCATGCTGGAAGGTGGCAAATGGCATATGGAATTAGACCATCTACATAATGATCTATAGCCATCATGATGCTGGCTGAATTAATACATATTTTATGACTGCCCCTGGAGCCTCTCTTGCTTATGATTAGAGTTATTTCCTTTATTTCACACCCTAGTGACCTCTCCAAGGTAAGACATCAAACTCACTTACTCAGCTAAATAGACAGAAGTTGCTGTCTTGCAATATTCTCCAAAGGTTATAAATGCAATTCACTGGCTGTTGAACTTGCCAGCTTCCTTCCATCCATCTCTCAGTTCTTGTGTCCTGGGACTGGAAAAGTCAAACTCCCTCCTGCTGGTGTTGTCTCTTGCAAACCCCTATTAATTTTGTTCTATACTGCCTTCTTGAAAGTTCAGTCTATTTGGTATATTTAGATGGAAAAACAAGTTTCATATCTTTATCAGGAGCCATCTTAAGGAAATCTCATTATCTACTGAATATAAACCACAAAATGTATATTTAATTTCAACCAGACCTTTCTTATCTATGAAAAAAGCTAAGAGGTGGTCTGTCATAGAAAGCAATTCTGTCTCTATTAAATGACAACAAGTGTTGCAACTGCTTGATTCTCTGCCATCCAAGGCTGTGATCTGGATATTGTTTAGGAGAGAAAAATCAATTCATTTACCCTGAAAATTCTGCGGGTAGGCCTGATATTTTCCAAATATAATATTCAAGTTGTTCAGCATTTTTTGTAAATCAAAGCGCTCCAAAAGGAAATAAATTTTAGCATTATCTGCTTTAACAGAAAGTCCTTTTGTACTATTAGAGCGATCATTCTTACAGGATCAAAGGTCACCCTCGCAGTATTTTGAATTTTGATAGTTTATTTTCGCAAATGTTGAATATGATCCAACAATGCTAAATTTCGAAGAAAGAGAATATTGAACGAAATGGGGCAATATAATGAATTGAAGGATAAATGGAAGTTGGCAAAATGGTACCTAGGCAGAAAATTAATAGACGACAAAAAATAAAATATGCTACCCAAATGGGAAAAATTCTTAGAGAAACATATGCAAAGAAATTTATATATATATATACATACACACATACATATGTACATATGTATATGTATGTGAAGCAGCCCTGATGGTGCAGTGGTTAAAGGCTTGGCTGCTAACCAAAAGGTTGGTGGTTCAAACCCACCAGGCTCTCTACGGGAGAAAGATGTGGTAGTCTGCTTTCATAAAGATTACAGCTTTGGAAACTCTACAGGACAGTTCTACTCTGTCCTATGAGGTTGCTATGAGTTGAAGTTGACTCAATGGCAATGGGTATACATATGTGTGGGTATTATGTATATTTTTTCCATTAAGGAAATCCTTCAGGAAGGAATCAGTGGGTTTTGCTTGATGCATCATTTTAACTAAATTTAAAAAACAAAAACAAAACCTCTTCTCACCTTTGCATTGCTGAGCTGTGGCTGGTAGAATGCGTAGGGACAGAGAGAGAAAGACGAGGCAGGAAGACCAAGTGATCCCTGAACCTAGCCAGTGTTGCTTCTTCTTCTTTATCCAGCTCACTCAGCTTTTGTTGTAACCAACTGGCATAGTGTCATGAAAGTATTTTATAAACTCTAAATTATGACTCCTTTATTTCTTTATTTCATAAATGATGGAAATGACCTTGTCTTGAAAGATAGGCAACTTCAGCCACACAGACACAGATTTAGATTTTGGCTTTTACTTAGTTAATAAACCACCTGTCATATGTGACCTAGACATCGGCCTTAGATGTTCTAGGAAAATGAAGAACTCTGTCCCTACCTGTAGTATCCAAAACACACTATGCATCAGAATTACCAGGAGAGTTAAGAGTTTAGGAGTTTTGGGATCAACCACAAAAAGACCTCTAGGAACACAGAGAACAGTATTTAACAGTATTCAACTGTCATTTTTACTAACTAGAACATTAAGAAGCTGGCCCATAATGTTCTTTAAGTGAACCTAAAAGACCTATCATGCAAGTGTTTATATCATCAATATTTATTTAAAAAAAAAACTAAACCCACTACCATCGAGTTGGTTCTGACTCATAGTGACCCTACAGGGCAGAGTAGAACTGTCCCATAGAATTTCCAAAGAGTGCCTGGTGGATTCCAACTGCTGACCTTCTGGTTAGCAGCGGTAGCACTTAACCACAACACCACCAGGGTTTCCTCAATATCCATAGATGTGCTAAATGACATAGCCAGCAAATTTAGAGTTATCAAAGTAAATAAAAAATGTTCTTTCAGTTTCAGTAACTTTGATTCAATTTTTTTTTTAATTTACTGTCTTGTTTACGAAAATCTTCCTCACATATCATTAGTGTAATTTAAAAAGGATTTTAAATGAACAATGTGCCATCTTTTGGGGCATGTAAATCATCTGCATAATTTCCAATTAGACCTGAATTTATAACATTTATGAATGTTTGCAGAAGGTAAACTAATTAGCATAATCACTCAAGTTGTCAATCAAGTCAGAAATTATAACATTAAACATTTTTTGAACCTTGGTAGAAGTACTCATTCCACCTTAATTAAAAAAAATAGATTTCTGACTTTCCATATCAGGTAATATTAGGCAATTCAAATTAACCTTTTTAACCTTTCCCTAGAAATGAATTGAAAAACACAGATGAAATATATTTTTAAAAAATTCTTGAAAGCACTGACAATATAACAAGAGAAAGAATTACCAGGCAATAAAAAGGAGTGGAAACAAATGGAAGGCCAAAACATAAGGGCACACAGAGGACTTAGCCCTGCGGCCATGTCAAGTGGGTGGCAGACAGAGGTGGAACATTTGACTTGACAGCCTCCAGGAAAGTGGGACAGAAAGCAAGGTCTGCACGCACAATGTAGAGAAGGTAACAGAAACCCCTCCCGGCAGTCAGCTAAAACAAACCTATCACCGTTGTGTTGATCCAACTTTTAGTGACCCTATTTTTTTTTTTTATAGGACACAGTAGAACTACCCCATAGAGTTTCTAAGAAGCGCTGGTGGATTCACACTGCTGACCCTTTGGTTAGCAGCTGTAGCTGTCAATCAGTGCACCACCAAGCCTCCACCTACGATCAACTAGGACTAGGATCCTAAAGTGTTATTTCTCAGGGAGAGGGTGAAGGAGATGCACAATCAACTGCAGGCATCACAACTGGAGATCTAATCAACTGTCATGAACTTTCAATGCAGTTTATAATGGACCCACTGGTAGTGCCCTCAACGCCAATCAAAAAGCAAATGTAATCCTTGTCTAGAAAAAAAAAAAAAAAAAAAACTTCATTTTAAACCTTAAATTATTTCTATATACACATTATTTCAAATAAAATATTCGGATTATCCATAATAAGACATAAGAGGCAATTTCATAAATGAGAACAAACAGAGACACTTGACAACAGAAAAGGACTTGAAAATCTTCAGGAATTAGAACAACTGGAAGTGTGTCAACTAAGACTGCAATATAACTGTGCTCATTATTTGTAAGCTAATAAAAGGTAAGCTTCACAATATCTGCAAAGAAACAGAAGTGGTAAGAGTGATTAGAAAAATAGTCAAGTGGAACCATTAGAAGAAACTTCAGCTTCTGCACCAGATGTAATTACAGGGGCTGGATTTACTCTCTTACCTGAAACAACCAAAAATAAATAAATATAAGAGAATTCAACGGGCAAATTTAACAGCAGATTAGTCTCAGCTGAAGAGAGAGTTATTGACCTGGAAGGTAAGTGTCAATAAGCTCTCCAAAGCACAGAAAGAAGAAATGAAAAGACGTAAGACTCAGGAAGAGGGTAAGATATGTATGTAAGAGAGGTATATATTTTCACAGAATCCCAGAATGAGAGGAATAAGAGAATAAATGACTAAGAATTTGACAACTAATGTGCTAAATAAAACTTTATATTTTGAGATAATTACAGATACACATACATTTGCAAGAAATAATACAGAGATATCCTGTGTATCCCTTTATCCATTTTCTTTTGGTAACATCTTGCAAAACTGTAGTACATCACAATGAGAAAACTGACACCGATACAGTCAAGAACAGTTCATCACAAGGACCCCTCTTGTTCTTTTATAGCCACATCCACTTATTTCCACCCCCCTTTCCTTCACCACTTCTCTGTAATGTATCTCTACAGTTTTATAATTTCAAGAATGGTATATAAATGGAATAACGCAGTATGTAACCTGTTGGGATTGGCTTTTTTCATTCAGCATTATTCCCTGGAGATGCATCCAAGTTGTAATGTGTTTCAATACTTTTTTTTTTCTTTTTCCTTTTTATGGCTATGCAGTAGTATTCTATGACCATTTAACCATTCATTTTTAGAATGATGTCTGAGTACTTTCCAGTTTTTGACTATTACAAATAAAGCCACTATGAACATTCATGTACAGGCCTTTGGGTGAACATAAGTTTTTATTTCTCTGGGGTAAATGTTCAAGAGTATAATTGCTGGGTCATGTGGTAGTTCTGTGTTCAGTTATTTTAAGAAAATCTGTTTTCCAGGGTATCTGTACTATTTTACATTACCACCAGTTAAAGTATAAGTGATCCAGTTTCTCTGCATATTTGTCAGCATTTGGTGTTGTCACTATTTTTTTTTTTAATCATTCTCATAGGTATATACAGATATCTCATTCTGGCCTTAATTTGTATTTCCTTAGTGGTTAATGAGGCTGGATGAATATTGTTTCATGTACTTATTTGTCACCCATACATCTTTGGTGAAATATCTCTTCATATATTTTGTCCATTTTCTAATTGGGTTGCTTGATTTGTTTTCTGTTGAGCTTTGAGAGTTCTCTGTATTTTCTAGATACCAGTCCTTTGTTGGATATGTGGTTTACAAATATATTCTCCTTGTCTGTAGCTCATCTTTTCATCCTTTTAATAGGTCTTTTGCAAAGAAAAAAAAATTTGATGAGGTTCAATTTATCACATTTTTCTTTTTTGGATCGTCCTTTTGATATCAAGTGTAAGAAGTCTTTGCCTGGCCTTAGATCCCAAAGATTTTTCCCTATGTTTTTTCCTAAAAGTCTTATATTTCTGAAGTTTACATTTAAATCTGTGATGTATTTTAGTTAATTTTTTAATAAGGTTTAAGGCATAGGTCGGAGCCCTGGTGGAACAGTGATTAAGAGCTTGGCTGCTAACTGTAAGTTCGGCATTGGAAGCTACCACCTGCTCCTTGGAAACACTATGAGGCAGTTCTATCCTGTCCTACAGGGATGCTTTGACTCTGAATTGACGCAACCACTTTTTTTTTTTTTTAAGATGTAGGTTGAGATTTATTTTATTTTACTTTGCCTACGGATACCAACAATGGGCTGAAGTATAACAAGGAATGTGAGGATAGCACAGGACCAGGCAGTGTTTCCTTGTGCTGTACATAGCATCACTCTGAGTCGGAACCAACTCGACAGCACCTAACAGCAACAACAACAACAGGTATTCAATCCCTCTGGCGTCATTTGTTAAAGAGACTATTCTTCCCCATGGAATTGATTTTGTGCCTTTTGTCAAAAATCAGTTGGCTGCACATGTGTAGGACTATTTCTTGTCCTCTATTCTGTTCCTTGATATGTGTCTATCCCTCCACCTACACTTTCTTGATTACTGTAGCTACATATTAGACTATCAAATTCCTCCTACTTTGGTCTTCTTTTCTAAGATTGTTTTAGCTATTCTAGAACCTGTGTCTTTCCATGTAAGTTTTTGGAATAAGCTTATCTATGTCTAAAAAAAAAAAAAAAACTTGCTAAAATTTTACAAGGAATTACACTGAAGCTATAGATCAAAACCAAAAAACAAAACCCATTGCCATCGAGTCAATTCTGACTCATAGCAACCCTATAAGACAGAGTAGAACTGCCCCCATAGGGTTTCCAAGGAGCACGTGGTGGATTCAAACTGCCCACCTTTTGGTTAGTAGCTGTAGCTCTTAACCACTGTGCCACCAGGGTTTCCAAGCTATAGATCAACTTGGGAAAAATTTGACAACTTTACTGTGTTGAGTCTTCCTATCCATGAATACAGTGTGTCTCTTCATTTATTTAGATCCTCTTTGATTTCTTTCACTAGTGTTTATGGTTTTCAGTATACAGTCCTATATATGTTTTATTACATTTACAACTAAGTACTTAATTTTCTTTGGAGTGACTGTAAATTGTATTATGTTCTAATTTTGGTCTATACATATTCATTTTGCATATAGAAATACGATTTCTTTTTACATGTTGATCTTATGTACTGTTAACTTGCTAAACTCACTTATTAGTTCCAGGAGTTTTTTTTTTTTTTTTTTAAAGGTTCCTTGGGGTTTTCTACACAAGCAATTACACCATTGGCAAATAAAATAGGCCAGTTTTATTCTTCCTTTTCAATCTGTATGACTTTAATTTCTTCTTCTTTCCTTATCATAGTGCCTAGAACTTCCAGGATATGTGTAAGAGTAGCGAAAGCAGCCAGTCTTGTTTGTTCTCAGTCTTAGAGGGATAGCCTTTAATCTTTTACTGTTGAATGTGGTATTAGGTGTAGGTGTTTTGTAAATGCTTGCTATCAAATTGACTAAGTTGTGCTCTATTCCTAGTTTGCTGGGAGTTTTTATAATGAGTGGATATTGCATTTTTCCCAAATGCTTTTTTCTGTGTCCAGTGATGTGATCATAATATTTTTCTTCTTTAGCTTTTCGATGTGGTATATCACACTGGTTGATTTTTGAAAGTGGAACCAGCCTTGCATAAAATCCCACTTTGTTATGAAAGGTAATTCTTTTACACACTGATGAATTCAGTTTGGAAATATTTTGTTGAGGGTTTTTGCATCTCATGTTCACGAGAGGTGTTGGCCTGTAGTTTTCTCTCTTTTTCTGTACTGTGTCTTTGGTTTTGGTTTCAGGATCATAGATAATAGTCTCATGAAATGAATTAGAAAGTGTTTCTTCCTCTTCTATGTTCATGAAGAGAGTTTGTAAGTTTGTGTTCATTCTTCTGCATGGGAGTGCCGAGTAGCCATTTTTGCCATCACCTTTTTTCAGTTTCACTGCTCCTGGATGGGTGTGGAGGTTCAGCTCACCACCTGTCTTGCTGACACCAGGGCTGGGGGAAAATTGGAGGACTTAGTAGCCCAGACTTGCACCACATTGTCGAAGCTGATGTTGGTGGAAGCGAAGGCTCCATTGCAGCTGGACCCCCTCACACTGGCCTGACTAGGGTCTGGGGTACCACCTGTTTTTACTGGGCTGGTCACAGGAGACCAGTTGTGTACTTGGTCTCATCAGCACCACCCGGTGAAAAATTAGCTCCTTTTGTGGTTCTGTAGTCCCTGCTAGAGAAGGAATGGGAGTCCACAGCCTGCAGTCAGCACCAACCTCTGCTCACTTGGCCCCACTGAAACCACATGAGGTGGGGACAGGGTGGGGGTTTCCCTTGGTGTTTGGCTGGAGTGGGATGGGTATTGTCAAAAAGGTTTTCTGTTATTAGGCCACCCATTTGGCAGTCCTGTGGGAACACGCTTTTCATGGAGCCTTTTTTGCCCATCTGTTGGCAGTTCTAGGTTGGAAGCTTCTGTTGTGCCCTGTCCAGGATATGTGGGAAGCAATGAGGAAACCAGAGAAGTCAGCACCTTGTGGTCCTCTGGTCTTCTCCTTAACACCTATCAGAGACTCCCTGTGCTTGTTGTTGTGTTATATCTAGGGTGTTTTCATTGCAACGAGGAAGAAACGGAGAGGAATGGGGCTACTCAGTCTTGGTGAACTGGAAGTTCTACAGGACTTTTAAAGACTCAAGAAGCACTGCAAAACTGATACAAAAGGGATTGGTTTGCATCATCTCAACAGCCAATGGCATGGGGAACAACAGTCAGCCTCCAGCTCCATCTTCACCATGTGACACCCATGAATGAACACCTCCCCCCCAACAGCTCAAGCTCCTTCTCCCTGAATGGGGACTGAACCAGACCTGAGAAAATCTGAGCAAGTTAGCTAAGTCTGTCCACACTTTTAGTGTTCCAAGTCCATTATAGGAGACAGCTCATGTGGAAAGTGAACTCGCAGCCCAGCTCCCCTAAAAGAGGAAGGAAGATGTTGTCCAGGTGGGTGGTGCTCTGTGCTGGGTTTAACAGGGGTGCAAACATTTTTGTTCCACACACCCAGTTCCTGCATGGAGTCCGTCCTTAGTGGCTCCTAGGTTTATGTGCTATAGGAAGAGGGTGTGGCCGCTTCTTGGCTGGAGTGGTAATAAACTCCCCACTGGGAGCAGATCAGTCTTGACCTGTTTCCAGCCATCCCAGCGCCAGAGGCGGCTCTGCTGCTTGGTCTGTACAAGCTCTGTTGACTTTAGCAGCCTCTGGAAGGAAAGCCTTCCCTCCAGGGTCAAATCTTTGAGATCTTCTAGTGCCAGGAACGTTGTGTTTTTGCCTGCCATTTCATTCACACGCAGAGTTTCTGGGTGGAAAGAGTAAGAGCCATTGATGCTAATATAAATGGCGCTTCTAAAAGAAACTCACACAGCTGTCTGCAGACAAAGTATGCAGACGAACTCTGGGTGGGAGGGAGAGGAATGTAATGATGCCTGGTTCTCTGGTTCCTTCTTTAGAGGTCTAGTTAGGGCCACATTTGTGTGAGCAGTCCCTGCAGTTTGGATTAAAGGGGATCATCATAGGTGGAGAGAGGAGATGCTCCTCCCTGAGATGCTTGACAGGAAACAGCAGCCAGCAATAGAGTTTAATTTAACCAACATTCATGACAGGTGCCCTGGAGGAACCAGTCATGAATCAGACCTGAGTCTGGCCCTTAAAAAAAAATTACCTAATAATTTGAAAGGGACACAAGCAAACACCATGCACATAAATAATTGAGAGTTCCTGGGTGGTACAAATGGTTAATATGCTTGGCTGCTAACCGAAAGGTTGGAGATTTGAGTCCACCCAGAAGCACCTCAGAAGAAAGTGCTGGCAATCTACTTCCCAAAAAAATCAGCCACTGAAAAGCCTGTGGAGCACAGTTCTACTCTGACACATATGGGATCACCATGAGTCAGAGTCAACTGGATGACAACTGTTCTTCTGGTTTATGTCAATAATTATGATGTTCCTAAATAAGTGAAACATACGTGATGATCACTAGAGGCAGAAGGGTAGTGAGGATGGCATTGATGCAGAAACCTGACAGAGGTGGATAATCTTTGCACACTTAGGCAAGTTCCTTGGTTTGCTTACCTGTGATATGGAGAACAAAAATAGAACCTACCTTATGAAATACAAAACCAAAAAAAACCAAACCCACTGCCGTCGAGTCAATTCCGACTCATAGCGACCCTACAGGGCAGAGTAGAACTGCCCCACAGAGTTTCCAAGGAGTGCCTGGGGAATACAGGTGAGGATTAAATAAAATAGTTCGTTTAAGGTACATATCAGTAATAAGGGCTCCATAAGCAGTAGCTGCTGCTATTGTGAATATTCTTGAGGACTGACTTTGTGCCAACTAATTTGCAGAAATATTTTTAACACTCAAAAACATCTTGTTTCCCATTTTAGAGGTATAGACTAGGAAGTTGTACACTTTCTTGAGCTCAGATAGTTGGTCAGGGGTAAAACTGGATTTAAGGCTAAGTACCACACCACCTTTGCTGGAAAAAATACATGCCTTGTGAGATGTGAACGTAAAGGCTTCCAGCCTTCCCACTGATCAATAGGCAAGGACAGAGGGGCTTCCTGGAGGAGGCAATTCTTAAGCAGGGCCTTTAAAAACGGGAGGCGTCCCTGGATGGTGTAAATGGTTAATGCACTCAGCTGCTAACCAAAAGGCTGGATGTTCAAGTCTACCCAGAAGCGCCTCAGAAGAAAGGCCTGGCACTCTACTTTCAAAAAATCAGCCACTGAAAACCCTATGGAGCACAGTTCTACTCTGACGCACTTGGGGTTGCCATGAGTCAGAGTCGACTCAGCAGCAACTGGCTTAATTGGTTCAAAAATGGGTACATTTAGAAATGCAAAAACCGTAGGACAGGGTTTCCAGGCCATGGGGTATAACCAGAGCCACAGCCACGTAAAAGCTTGGGCACCTTCAACTAGTCCAGCAGAAACACAGGCCTCTTTCTGTTAAGGTCACCCAATCACCCCATATAGGGGAGAAAAGTGATTAAGCCCAGTAACCCTGTATGTAAAGGTCTTTTATGTAGTTACATACAAGACTCTTTCCAGAACCATACATATCTTTGGGAGAAAGTGGCATTTTGTACCCCATGACATCACTGAAGCAGAATTACATGGTTCAAGTCTTTTCCCACAGGAAAAGAATTAGGGAAAAATTAAAATTAGTTCCAGAAATGTATACATGACTTCAGAGCTTGTGTGTTTTGAAAACAAAAAGCTGATGTTAAACCGAATCCTTTTCTGGTGAAGAAATTCTTATGTTTTATGTTGTCTCTTCACATTATAGCCTCAGCTCTGTCAATTGTTTCTGTTAGCTGCCATCAAGTTTACTCTGACTCATAGAGATCTTATATACAACAGAACACAATGTTGCCCAGTCCTGTGTCATCCTCATGGTCACATGGCATGTTCAAGGCCATCACTCTGACTATGTGCCAATCTGTCTCACCTAGGGTCTCCCTCACCCTCACTGGCCCTCCACTTCATCAAACACAATGTCTTCCTTCACCGATTGATCTCTCTTGATGGCATATCCGAAGCAAGTGAATCAGACAATATTCTGTTGTGACCCGTAGGGTTTTCATTGGCTAACTTTTGGAACTAGATCACTAGGTCTTTCTTCCTAGTCTGTCTAAGACTGAAAGCTCCACTGAACCTGTCTACCGTGGGTAACCCTGCTTGTCTTTGGTGTAGTAGTGTAGTGTCCAGTATCAAAGCAAAACACAAACCACTACAGTACAACAAACTGATACATGGGTGGTGGTTTGTCAGTTACCCACCAGCAAACACATATGCACAGATTCCTGCCACTCTGTGACAGGGCATGTGACAATTCAAAGGCAACTTTATGCCATTTTTTTAACTTAACCAAAACAGTATTTGAAGCCTCTTAAATCTCTTTTCAAAAGCCCCTAGATAATATAGCCCTTGTATCTTTTATTATATCTGAGAAAGGAGACTGTATAGAAAAGGTCGGGTTTGGGTTTTTTTTCCCCTGTGGCTGAGTCTTGTTATTAAACAAAAGTATTTATCTATGTCTGTACCCCGAGAAGACCGCCTGCCTGCTGAGGAACATTACCAGAGTTTGAATTGTGAGTCACTGGAACAGGCTGACAGGGAAATTGATTACTTGGAGAAAGGGTGAAGGTAATAGTGCATATAACTTTAATACAGGAATTCATATATGAAAGAAAGACAACCAAGTGAGAGCTGCTATATGCACTGGCAGACAAGGTCTCCAGTCTTACCCTGCCCATCTGATGGCAACTCCCTCCCTCCCCTGTACAAATGACTTTTGAGTAAAGAGAATGGAAGCAAAGCTGCCTGAGATTTACACTGGTCTCTGAATGGCTCTCCTGCTCCTTCAGGCAGAGGCTGGCCTAAGACCAGCCCTCCTCTGAGGGTCCCTCCATATGTGAGTCGTCATCTATCAAGCCACCACTTGTATGTCCATTTGTCATACTGTGGGGGCTCGTGTGTTGCTATGATGCTGGAAGTTATGCCACCAGCATTTCAAATACCAGCTGGGTGACTCGTGGTAGATAGGTTTCAGCAGAGCTTCCAGACTAAGGCAGACTAGAAAGAAAGGAAAGGTGATCCGCTTCCAAAAATTAGCCAGTGAAAACCCTATAGGTCACAACGAAACATTCATTGCCTGACTTGTTTACTTTAGACACGTGATAAGGAGGGATCAATTGCTGGCAGAGGCATCATGTTTGGTGAAACAGAGGGCCAGTGAGGACAACAGAGATGATTAAGATGAATTGGTACCACAGCTACAATAATGTCCTTGAGCCTGCTGAAGATTGTAAGGATGACGCAGGACCAGGAATTACTTTGTTTTCACGTATATAAAGTTGTCAGGAGTAGGAGTCGACTCTATGGCAGCCAACAACACCACCAACATATATCAAGTCCAATTTTTAAACTCCTGTTCACCTGAATAATTTGTCACTTCCCATTATTGTCTGTCAGTTTGTCGTACTTTGGGGGCTTGCGTGTTGCTGAGATGCTGGAAGCTATGCCACCAGTATTCAGATACCAGCAGGGTCACCCATGGAGGACAGGTTTCAGCTGAGCTTCCAGACTAAGACAGACTAGGAAGAAGGACCCAGCAGTCTACTTCTGAGAAGCACTAGCCAGTGAAAACCTTATGAATACCAGCAGAACATTGTCTGATATAGTGCTGGAAGATGAGTCCCCCCAGGTTAGAAGGCACTCAAAAGATGACTGGGGAAGAGCTGCCTCCTCAAACTAGAGTTGACCTTAACGATGTGGATGGAGTAAAGCTTTCAGGACCTTCATTTGCTGATGTGGCGTGACTCAATGAGAAGAAACAGCTGCAAGCATCCATTAATAATCAGAACCTAGAATGTATGAAGTATGAATCTAGGAAAATTGGAAATCGTCAAAAATGAAATGGAACACATAAACTTCGATATCCTAGGCATTAGTGAGCTGAAATGGAATGGTATTGGCCATTTGAATCAGACAATCATATAGTCTACTATGCTGGGAATGACAACTCGAAGAGGAATGGTGTGGCATTCATCATCAAAAAGAACGTTTCAAGATCTATCCTGAAGTACAACGCTGTCAGTGATAGGACAATATCCATACACCTACAAGGAAGACCGTTAATGTGACTATTATTCAAATTTACACACCAATCACTAGGGCCAAAGATGAAGAAATAGAAGATTTTTATCAGCTGCTGCAGTCTGAAATTGATCGAACATGCAATCAAGATGCATTGATAATTACTGATGATTGGAATGTGAAAGTTGGAAACAAAGGAGAAGGCTCAGTAGTTGGAAAATATGGCCTTGGTGAGAGAAACAATGCTGGAGATCAAATGATAGAATTTTGCGAGACCAACGACTTCTTCAATGCAAATACCTTCTTTCACCAACTTAAACGGCGACTATATGCATGGACTTCACCAGATGGAACATACAGAAATCAAACTGACTACATCTGTGGAAAGAGACGATGGAAAAGCTCAATATCATCAGTCAGAACAAGGCCAGGGGCTGACTGTGGGACAGAACAGCAATTGCTCATATGCAAGTTCAAGCTGAAACTGAGGAAAATCAGAGCAAGTCCACGAGAGCCAAAATATGACCTTGAGTTTATCCCACCTGAATTTAGAGACCATCTGAAGAATAGATTTGACGCATTGAACACTAGTGACCTAAGACCAGACGAGTTGTGGAATGACATCAAGGACATTATGCATGAAGAAAGCAAGAGGTCATTGAAAAGACAGGAAAGAAAGAAAAGACCAAGATGGGTGTCAGAGGAGACTCTGAAACTTGCTCTTGAGCTTCGAGCAGCTAAAGCAAAAGGAAGAATTGATGAAGTGAAAGAACTGAACAGAAGATTTCAAAGGGCATCTCGAGAAGACAAAGTTAAGTATTAAAATGACATGTGCAAAGAGCTGGAGATGAAAAACCAAAAGGAAAGAACACGCTCGGCGTTTCTCAGGCTGAAAGAACTGAGGAAAAAACTCAATCCTCAAGTTGCAATAGTGAAGGATTCTATGGGGAAAATATTAAATGATGCAGGAAGCATCAAAAGAAGATGGAAGGAATACACAGAGTCATTATACCAAAAAGAATTAGTCGATATTCAAACATTTCAAGAGATGGCATATGATCAGGAACTGATGGTACTGAAGGAAGAAGTCCAAGCTGCTCTGCAGGTATTGGTGAAAAACAAGGCTCCAGGATTTGATGGAATATAAATTGAGATATTTCAACAAACAGATGCACTGCTGGAGGTACTCACTCGTCTATGCCAAGAAATATGAAAGACAGCTTCCTGGCCAACTGACTGGAAGAGATCCATACTTATGCTTCTTCCCAAGAAAGGTGATCTACCTGAATGTGGAAATTATAGAACAATACCATTAATATCCCACGCAAGCAAAATTTTGCTGAAGATCGTTCAAAAACGGCTGCAGCAGTATATTGACAGGGAACTGCCAGAAATTCAGGCTGGTTTGAGAAGAGGACATGGAACCAGGGATATCATTGCTGATGTCAGATGGATCCTGGCTGAAAGCAGAGAATACTAGAAGGATGTTTATCTATGTTTTATTGACTATGCAAAGGCATTCGACTGTGTGGATCGTAACAAACTGTGGATAAGATTTCGAAGAATGGGAATTCCAGAACACTTAATTGTGCTCATGGGGAACCTTTACATAGATCAAGAAGCAGTTGTTTGGACAGAACAAGGGGATACTGATTGGTTTAAAGTCAGGAAAGGTGTGTGTCAGGGTTGTATTATTTCACCATACCTATTCAATCTGTATGCTGAGCAAATAATCCAAGAAGCTGGACTATATGAAGAAGAACGGGGCATCAGGATTGGAGGAAGACTCATTAACAACCTGCATTACGCAGATGACACGACCTTGCTTGCTGAAAGTGAAGAGGACTTGAAGCACTTACTAATGAAGATCAAAGACCACAGACTTCAGTATGGATTGCACCTCAACATAAAACAAAAATCCTCACAACTGGACCAAAGAGCAACATCACGATAAATGGAGAAAAGATTGAAGTTGTCAAGGATTTCATTTTACTTGGATCCACAATCAACAGCCATGGAAGCAGCAGTCAAGAAATCAAAAGACACATTGCATTGGGTAAATCTGCTGCAAAGGACCTCTTCAAAGTGTTGAAGAGCAAAGATGTCATGCTGAAAACTAAGTAAGGTGTGCCTGACCCAAGCCATGGTATTTTCAATCGCGTCATATGCATGTGAAAGCTGGACAATGAATAAGGAAGACCGAAGGAGAGTTGATGCCTTTGAATTGTGGTGTTGGCAAAGAATATTGAATATACTATGGACTGCCAAAAGAACGAACAAATCTGTCTTAGAAGAAGTACATCCAGAATGCTCCTTAGAGACAAGGATGGTGAGACTATGTCTTACACACTTTGGACATGTTGTCAGGAGGGATCAGTCCCTGGAGAAGGACATCATGCTCAGCAGAGTACAGTGTCAGCAGAAAAGAGGCAGACCTTGGTGGATTGACACAGTGGCTGCAACAATGAGCTCAAGCATAACAATAATTGTAAGGATGGCTCAGGACCGGGCAGCGTTTTGTTCTGTTGTACATATGGTCGCTATGAGTTGGAACCAACTGGATGGCACCTAACAACAACATTATTGTCATTATCATTATCACCACTCATGGCAGTCTCCAAATATATTGGGTGCTTTTTGGGGTCAGGCCTGGGTGCATTTTATGTACAGCATCTTCTTCCATCTTTACCCAGGCACAGCATGTGATGAGCACCGTGCCAATTTGTAGGGCAGGAAACCAACAACCAGAAGTGTTAAGTATCAGGACAAGGAGCCAGGATGCCCTTCCAGGTGTGATGACTACAAAGTTTCTCCCTTCTTTTACTTCTGTGTACTTTAGTGTCAGGTATGTTTCACTTTTTTCAAGAAATTACATTGCAGTACTGTTACTAATTATTTGTTGCAGCCATTCATTGATTGACTCGTGGAAAATTTTAATAAGAAAATTCTATCATTATGAAAACAGAAAAAAGCAATCTTATAATCAAGCTATGCATTACCACCAACCCACAAAGTGACCTTAGGACACGATTCAACCTTTTTGTTTATTTTTTATTTTTTTATTGAACTTTAGATGAACGTTTACAGAACAAACCAGTTTCTTATCAAACAGTACACACATTGTTGCATGACATTGGTTAACAACCCCACAACATGTCAACACTCTCCCTTCTCAACCCTGGGCTCCTTATTACCAGCTGTCCGTGCCCCAGGGTTGGTGTGCCCCTTTAGTCTTGTTTTGTTCCATGTCATTGTTGTTAGGTGCCGTCAAGTCGGTTCTGAGTCATAGCGACCCTATGCACAACGGAACGCAACACCGTCTGGTCCTGCGCCATCCTTACAATCGTTGTTATGCTTGAGTTCATTGTTGCAGCCAATGTTCCATGGGACTGTTCAAACTTTGGCTGAAGTGTGAACCTCAGGAGTAGCCTCATTGGTGACCTCAAAGTGTGTCTGGGGGCCATACTCTCAGGGTTTCTCCAGTCTCTGTCAGGCCAGCAAGTCTGGTCTTTTTTTTTTAGTTAGAATTTTGTTCTACATATTTCTCCAGCTCTGTCCGGGACCCTCTATTGTGATCCCTTTCAGAGCAGTCAGGGCTGGTAGCGGGGCACCATCTTGTTGTAGTGGGCTCAGTCTGGTAGAGGCGGTGATAGATGTGGTCCATTAGTCCTTGGGACTAATCTTTCCCTTATGTCTTTAGTTTTCTTTATTCTTCCTTGCTCCCAAAGGGTGAAACCAGTGGAGTATCCTAGATGGCCACTCACAGGCTTTTAAGACCCAGACACTAATCACCAAACTAGAGAATGTAGAACATATTCTTTATAAACTCTGTTATGCCAATTGAGCCACATGTTCTTTGAGACCATGGTCCCCACAGCCCTCAGCCCAGCAGTTTGGTCCCTCAGGGAGTTTGAATGTGTCTATGGAGCTACCATGGCCTTGTCTTCTACAGGTTGTGCTGGCTTCTCCAGTGTTGTGTACTGTCTTACTCTTCACCAAAGTTTCCATTTATCTATTGTCTATTAAAGGTTTTTCCCTCCACACCCTTCCCCTCCCTCGTAACCATCAAATATTGTTTTCTTTTGTATGTAAACCTTTTCACGAGTTTTTACAGTAGTGGCCTCATAAAATATTTGTCCTTTTCTGACTGACTTATTTCACCCAGCATAATGTCCTCCAGATGCATCCGTGTTATGAGATGCTTTACAGATTCATCATTGTTCTTTATTGTTGTGTAGTACTCCATTGTGTGTATGTACCACAGTTTGTTTATCCATTCATCTGTTGATGGGCATCTAGGCTGTTTTCATCTTTTTGCTATTGTGAAAAATGCTGTAGTGAACATGGGTGTACATATATCTGTACCTGTGATGACTCTTATTTCTCTAGGATGTATTCCTAGGAGTCGAATTGCTGGATCAAATGGTATTTCTATATCTAGCTTTCTGAGGAAGCGTCAAATCATTTTCCAAAAAGGTTGTGTCATTTTGCATTCCCACCAGCAGCTCATAAGAGTTCCGATCTCCCCTCATCGTCTCCAAACTTTGTTATTTTCTGCTTTATTGATTCCTGCCAGTAATGCCGGGGTAAGACGGTATCTCATTATGGTTTTGATTTGCACTTCTCTGATGGCTAGAGACCATGAGCATTTCCTTTTGTGCCTGTTGGCCCCTTGAGTGTCTTCTTTGGTGAAATGTCTGTTCATTTCCTTTGCCCATTTTTTAATTGTATTGTTTACCTTTTTGTTGTAGAGGTGTTGGATTTTCTTGCAGATCTCAGAGATTAGACCTTTGTCTGATTTGTAATAGCCAAAAAATTTTTCTCCCAGTCTGCAGGTCCTCTTTTTACTCTTTTGGTGAAGTCTTCTGATGAGCATAAGTGTTTAATTTTTAGAAGATCCCAGTTATCTAGCTTATCCTCTGGAGCTTGTGTGTTGTTGGTTGTAATTTGTATCCTGTCAATGCCACATATTAGGGCCTCTAGTGTTGATCACATTTTTTCTTCTATGAACTTCATGGTTTTTGGCTTTATATTTAGGTCTTTGATCCACTTTGAGCTAGTTTTTGTATATGGTGTGAGGTATGGGTCCTGTTTCTTTCTTTTTTTTGCAGATGGACATCCAGTTTTGCCAGCATCATTTGTTAAAAAGACTATCTTTTCCCCCAATTTAATGGACTTTGGGTGGTTGTCAAAGATCAGGTGACCACAGGTGGATTGATTTGCATCTGGTTCTCAATTCTGTTCCATTGGTCAATGTAGCTGTCATTGTAGCAGTAACAAACAGGCTGTTTTGACTACCATAGCTGTATAATACTTTCTGTGGTCAGGTAGTGTGAATCCTCCTATTTTATTATTCTTCTTCAATAGTGCTTTACTTATCCAGGGCCTCTTTCCTTTCCATATGAAGTTAATGATAAGTTTTTCCACTCTTTAAAGAATGTTGTTGGTATTTGGATCGGTATTGCATTGTATTTGTAAATCGCTTTGGGTGGAATTGTCATTTTCACAATGTTGAGCATGGTATGTTTTCCCATTTATGTAGATCTCTTTTGGTTTCTTCCAATAGTGTTTTGTAGTTTTCTTTGTGTAGGTCTTTTACATGCCTGGTTAGATTTATTCACAACTACTTTGATTTTCTAGGGGCTTTTTTATTATAAATGGTATTGTTTTCCTGATTTCCTTTTCATCATTCTCTTTATTGGTGTATAGGAATCCAACTGATTTTTGTATGTTTATCTTGTATCCTGCTTCTTTGCTGAATCTTTCTATTACTTCCAGTAGTTTCCTCTTGGAGTCTTTTGGATTTTCTCAATATAGTATCATATCATCCACAGAGTTTAACTTCTTCATTACCAATTTGGATGCCCTTTATTTCTGTTTCTTGCCTTATTGCTCTAGCTAAGACTTCCAACACAATGTTAAATAGGAGTGGTGATAAAGGGCATCCTTGTCTTGTTCCTGTTCTCAAGGGGAGTGTTTTCAGCCTCTCTCCATTGAGAACGATGTTGGCCTTTGGTTTTGCATAGATGCCCTTTATCATGTTGAGAAATTTCCCTTCTATATCTATTTTATTGAGAGTTTTTTTTTTTTTTTTAAATCAGGAATGGGTGTTGGACTTTGTCAAATATCTTTTCTGTGTTGATTGAGGTAATCATGTGAATCTTTGCTTTTATTTATGTGGCAGATTATGTTGATTGATTTTGTAATGTTAAACCATCCTTGCATATCTGGTATGAGTCCTACTTGGTCATGGTGTATTATTTTCTTGATATGATGCTGAATTCTATTGGCTAGAATTTTGTTGAGAATTTTTGCACCTATATTCATGAGTGATATTGGTCTGTTTTTTTTTTTTTTTTGTGGTATCTTGGTATCAGGGTTATGGTATCAGGGTTATGCTGGCTTCATAGAATGAATTTGGAAGTATCACTTCCTTTTCTATGTTCTGAAATAGTTTGAGTAGTACTGGTGTAAGTTCTTCTCTGAATGTTTGGTAGAATTCTCCAGGAAAGCCATCTGGGCCAGGGTTTTTTTCATTGGGAGTTTTTTTTTTTATTATTATTACCTTATCAATCTCTTCCTTGTTATGGGTCTGTTCAGATTTTCAACATCATTTTGTGTTAGTTTGGGTAAGTTGTGTGTTTCTAGAAACTTGTCCACTTCCTCTAGGCTTTCAAATTTGCTGGAGTATAGTTTTTCATAATACTCTGTCATGATCCTTTTTATTTCAGTTGAGTTTGTTGTTTAATGTCCTCCATTTCATTCTTTTATCAGTTTGGCCAGTGGTTTGATGATTTTGTTGATCGTTTCAAAGAAACAACTTTTGGTTTTGTTGATTCTTTCTATTCCCTATTTCATTTAGTTCTCCTCTGATCTTTATTACTTCCTTTCTTCTGGTGGCTGATGAGTTTCTTTTGCTGTTTTCTTTCTATTTGTTCAAGTTGTGTAATGTTTCAATTTTGTCTCTTTCTTCTTTTTCGATGGTTGCTTCTAGTGCTATAAATTGACCTTAGAGGACTGCATTTGCTGTGCCCCAAAGGTGTTGGTATGATGTGTTTTCATTCTTGTTTGAGTCTAGGAACTTTTTAATTCCATCTTTGATTTGCTCTATTACCCAGTGGTTTTTTAAGTAGGGTGTTATTCAGTTTCCACGTAATTTATTATTTTTTTCCTTACTCTTCCTGTTGTTAATTTCTACTTTGAGGGCATTGTGGTCAGAAAAGACACTTTGTATTATCTCAGTGTGTTGGATTTTGCTGTGGGTTGCTCAGTGGCCTAAGATGTGGTCTATTCTGAAGAACGTTCCAAGTGCGTTGGAAAATAATGTGTACTTTGTACCTTTTGGGTGGAGTGTTCTATATATGTCTATGAGATCAAGTTGGCTGATTGCATTCTTTAGCTCTTCTGTATCTTCGCTGAGTTTCTTCCTAGATGTTCTGTTCTTTACTGAGAGTGGTGTGTTGAAGTCTCCTACTATTATTGTGGAACTGTCAATTTCTGTTAAGTGCTGTTAGAGTTTGTTTTATATATTTTGGAGCTCTGTTATTGGGTGCATAGATGTTTTTTATACTTTAGTCTTCTTGATGAAAAAAATTTTATTTTATTTTATTTTTTGATGAATCATCCTTTAATCATTATATAGTGCCCTTTTTGTCTTTTATGGTGTATTTTGTTTTAAAGTCTGTCTTGTCTGAGATTAGTATTGCAACTCCTGCTCTTTTTTGGTAGTTATTTGCTTGATATATTTTTTTCCATCCTTTGACTTTTTAATAAATTTAAGTCTTTGTTTCTAAGGTGCTTCTCTTGTAGACAGTATATTGACGGATCCTTTTTTTTTTTTTTTATCCATTCTGTCACTCTGTGTCTCTTTACGGGTCCATTTAGCCTGGTTACATTCAGTGTAATTAGAGATAGGTGTGAGTTTATTGTTGTCATTTTGTAGGGCTTTTTTTTTTGTGTGTGGTGCTAACATTTTCTTTGTTCCTCTTACTCTCCTGTGCTGAGTTCCTTTTGTTTGTGGATTTCTTTTGTTTCTGTAGATTTTGTTTTTATTTAGACTTTATTTTTTCTTCTTTATTTTGATGAGTAGGTTTATTAACTTTCTTTGTGGTTACCTTGAAATTTACCCTTATCTTCCTAGATTTGAACCATTCTATTATTATTTGGTATCAATTTGCCTTCTTCTCCATTAGAAAGTTGTATACCTATACCGTTTATTCCCTCTCCTATTGTTCTGACTTTGATGTCATTTACAGATTAACCTCTGTGGTTGCCTGTCCCAATTCTTTTGGTTTTGGATAGTCCTTGAGAGTTCGTTTCCTAGGTTGGTATCTGGGAGGTAAAATATTGCATCCTAGATACAGGCTGTAGTCTGATGGTGTTTGTTCTGAGACCGAAGGACTTCCTTTAATAATTCTTATAGTTTGGTTTGGTTTTTACATATTCCCCTAATTTCTGTTTATCTGGGAATGTCCTGATTTCACCATCATATTTGAATGAAAGTTTTGCAGGATATATTATTCTTGGTTTGCAGTTTTTTTTCTTTCATGCTTTTAATATACATAATCCCATTGCCTCCTTGCCTGCATGGTTTCTGCTGAATAATCAGAGCTTTTTTTTTTTTTTTTTTAGTCTTATTGTTTCTCCTTTGTATGTGATTTTTTGTTTTTCTAGAGCTGCTTGCAGGATTTTTTCTTTGTTTTTCGTTTTAGCAAGTGTGCTTCTGACATGCCTTGGTGTTTTTCTTTTGGTGTCTATCCTATATGGAGTTCTTCAAGCTTCTTGGATGGTCAGCTTTTCATCATTCATGATATTACGGAAGTTTTCTGTCAGGAATTCCTCAACGATCCTCTCTGTTTTTTCCGTTTTCTCTCCCTGTTCTGGAACTCCAATCACTCACAGATTTTTGCCTTTGGTTGTATCCCACATAATTCTCAGGGTTTCTTCATTTTTCTTTGTTCTTTTTTCCAATTTTTCCTTAGAGTTGTAGCCAAGTGTTTGTCTTCAATTTCATTGATTCTGTCTTCCATCATTTCAAACTTGCTCCTCAGCCCTTCTATGATACTGTCCATTTCTGAAATCTTGTTGTTTATTTTTTGGATTTTTAGTTGTTTTTGAATGGTTTCTTGTTGTCAATTTATTTTGGGTTTTTTTCCCTGTATTATTTTCCTGAACTGTCCATTTTTTGTCTGTATTTTCCATGAATTTGCCTGTCTTTTCCATAAGTTTGTCTATTTTTCCTCATTTTTGTCTGCTTTTTCTTCAGCTCTTGGACTGTTCTGAATATTAGAGATTTGTATTCCCTATCAGGTAGTTCTAGTGTCTTTTCTTCTACTGGAAATTCATCCACTGTTTTATTTTGGATGCCTACTGGATTCATCCTGTCCTGTTTTTTCATATATTTTGATATTGTCTGTTGTCTTTGGAACATTCAGTAGTTTTTTTTTTTTTTTTTTTTTGCTCTTTTCTTGATTGTAGATTTTTTTGTTTCATTCTGTTTTTTTTTAATTTGGTCATGTCTGAGGAGGCAGGCCATGTGTTCTTTGTTGTATGCTCGTTTGTTGTCATGGTATTTTCACCTCCTTGTCCAATGGGCAGGGCCAGTCATTCAGCTATGGTATAGCAGGGCAGGTCCAGCTGAAGGGGAGGGGCTGGGATGGGTTGTTTGTGGCACGTACTAGGGCTGACAGGGCAGGCCAGGAATCCGTGCTGAGCAGGTTCCTGTAGGCCTTGTCTTTGCTGCTCGGGAGTGTGATATTCAGTGCACAGTGCAGGTAGGCAGGAAAGAGGAGTGAGGTTGTGATGTGTGGAGCTAATAGTGGTATGGAAAAAGGGAGAGAGGAGAAACAGGAGCCCAAAACAAAAAAGCTAACAAATTAAAAAAAAAAAAAAAAGAGTGCTAAGGGATCTTGCTGTTGGAGTGGATAGATGAGAAATGGAGAAAAGCATAAAGAAAAAAAAATCATAGAAAAAATTACTAGATAAAAATTTGGAAAAGAAAAAAAGAAAAGCACCCAGATGTCCCAGAGTGTCACTGGTGGGGCTGCTAAGACTGGGGAAGTGGCTCCCAGGCTGTGCAGTATAGCCTGGCTAGAGGGGGAATAGATATCACACAGAATAGATATCACACAGCACCAGGTATTTAGGAGACAGGAAAAGAAGATAAGTGTAAAGAGATGTGAGCTGAGAAATGGAGAAAGACAGAAAGAGAAAAAGAGAATAAAGGAAAAAAAAAGAAAGAGGAAAAAGAAAAAGAAGAAATGCCCCCCAGGGATCCCACCAGCATGGTCTCAAGGGCCGGGTGAGTGGTTCCCCAGTTAAACGTGGCTTCACAGGCTTTCAAGAAGAAGCAAAGATGGCACAGGGAGCCAGGTGTCCCAGAGAAAAGTGAGATAGGGAAGAAACAGGGGCTGAGCTCCTAGGCAAGGAGTCCTGCAACACCTGCAACTTGCAACTTACTTATAATACCATGTGTTTGGCTAATGCAAAACCCCCATCCTGGAATGTGCGATAAGGAAAGAACAAACAATGGACTCCCTTGTAAGATGTTTTTCAGAGGGACTGACCCAATCTGGTCCCTGGAGCATGTGCAGACTTCCACAATATAAGGGGTGACTTCTGCCTGATGCAATTACCTGAGACAAAAATCAAACTGGAACCACAGGAGGGACTGTGCAGGCATGACACCCTGTAATAAGTCCTGCAATGAATCCCAGAAGTCTCTGGGACAGGAGCCGTCTTGAAGCCATCTTAGAAAGCTGCTGCGGTTGCACTATAGTTAACAAATCCCCACCCAAACAGGCCACTTCCTGGAAAACTCTTCCTATGCCCATGCATAAACATAAATCCTTTCCCACCCAAAAACCTTTAAAAACCCATGCAAGTTCTTTGTCCAGGGAGACGGGGGTAAGCTTTGCCTAGGCCCTTTTTGTCTCTGCTTACAAGCCTCTTCAATAACGCTTTGCTCCTCTGGAAAAATTCTCTGTACCTCATCTGTTTATTCTTGCCTAGTGCTCCGTCAGTTAAAGGTGTAGAGGCACTGGCAACAAAAGGAGGGGGAGGTGGTATGAGGCACAGAAGAAACCAAAAGGGATGGAAAGAATTAACACCAACTCAGGGGCCCAGCCAGCGTGGGCAGGGTGAATCCAAGCAGCCTGAGGCCAAAGAAGATGCCACCCCCCCACCAACAGACTGTCACTGGAGGGAAGCAGAGAAGCCTCAAGGGATGGGGAAGAATTGGGGGTTGGGGGGAGCTAGGAAAGGGTATATCGCTTGTTACCGGGTGCTCTGTCTCCTGCAGGGAAATTGGCAAAGCTCCTTTCTCCTACTTCCTGCCCATTGATCTCCGACGTGGGTGGGGCGAATCCAAGCAGCACTGACGCTTCACTTCCCAGCCTTCTGAGCCACCACAGCCAGCCAGCAAGCTCGGAGGTAGAGCAGCAGGGAGAGAATGGAGGTGGGGGTGAGAATGTGTGTATCACTGCTTACCAGGTGCTCTGTCTCCTGGGAGTTCCGTGAAGCTACTTTCCAGTGCTCCCTGTTGGCCAATTCCAGATGGGAGACCAAGATCATGGATCCGTGCTGCGTTAGCTGACGGAGTTTTCAGCACTTATCTCTCCTCGCTGTCTGTCCTCTGTCAGGTTCTTATACAATTTGGTGCTTGGCTGAGTTCTTTATCTCCTCATTTAACACTTCAGTTTCCAGGAATGACATTTGTCTCTGTTTTACTTAGTTTCTCAGGTCTTTGCTATAGAGGGACGGCGTGGTGCCTCTGTCTACGGTGCCATGTTGGCCAGAATTATCTCAGCCATTTTGGACATTGGTTTTTATTTTTGTTTTCTGTTGCCATTGAGTCATTTCAGACTCATGGTGACCCCATGTGTGTTAAAGTAGAACTGGGCTCCATAAGGTTTTCAGTGGCTGATTTTTTGGAAGTAGATTCCCAGGCCTTTCTTCTAAGGTACCTCTGGGTGGACCTGAACTTCCAACATTTCAGTTAGCAGTGTTAACCATGTGCACCATTCTGGGACTCCATTGTTTTTTTCTTTTTTTAATTTTTGTTGTGCTTTAAGTGCAAGTTTACAAATCAAGTCAGTCTCTCACACAAAAACTTACATACACCTTGCTACATACTCCCAATTGCTCTCCCCCTAATAAGACAGCCCACTCCCTCCCTCCACTCTCTCTTTTCATATTCATTTTGCCAGCTTCTAACCCCCTCTGCCTTCTCATCTCCCCTCCAGGACGAAGAAGCCAACATACTATCAACTGTCCGCCTGATCCAAGAAGCTCACTCCTCACCAGCATCCCTCTCCAACCCATTGTCCAGTCCAACCCCTGTCTGAAGAATTGTTTTTGGGAAGGGTTCCTGTCCTGGGCCAACAGAAGGTCTGGGAGCCATGACAACCGGGGTCCTTCCAGTCTCAGACAGACCATTGAGTCTGGCCTTTTTATGAGAATTTGGAGTTTACACGGCACTGCTCTCCTGCTCCCTCAGGGGCTCTTTTTTTGTGTTCCCTGTCAGGGCAGTCATCAGTTGTAGCTGGGCACCATCTAGTTCTTCTGATCTCAGGCTGATGCAGTCTCTGGTTTATGTGGCCCTTTCTGTCTCTTGGGCTCATAATTACCATAAGTCCTTGGTGTTCTTCATTCTCCTTTGATCCAGGTGGGTTGAGACCAAATGATGCATCTTAGATGGCTGCTTGCTAGCATTTAAGACCCCCGACGCCACTCTCCAAGGTGGGATGCAGGATGTTTTCTTAATAGATTTTATGCCAATTGACTTAGATGTCCCCTGAAACCATGGTCCCCAAAACCCTGCCCCAGGTACGCTGGCCTTCAAAGCATTCACTTTATTCAGGAAGCTTCTTTTCTTTTGCTTTAATCCACCTGTGCTGACCTCGCCTGTATTATGTGTTGTTTTTCCCTTCACCTAAAGTAGTTCTTCTCTACTATCGAATTAGTAAATAACCCCCCCACCCTGAATCCCTCCTCCCTTTCGTAATAATCAAAGAATATTTTCTTCTGTGTTTAAACTGTTTCTCAAGTTCTTATAATAGTGGTCTTATACAATATTTGTCCTTTTGCAACTGACTAATTTCACTCAGCATAATGCCTTCCAGATTCCTCCATGTTATGAAATGATTCACTGGTTCATCACTGTTCTTTATTGATGTGTAGTATTCCATTGTGTGAATATACCATAATTATTTATCCATTCACTCTCTGATGGACACCTTGGTTGCTTCCATCTTTTTGCTATTGTAAACAGTGCTGCAGTGGTCATGGGTACGCATATATCTGTGCATGTAAAGGCTCTCATTTCTCAAGGATATATTCCGAGGAGTGGGATTGCTGGATCACATGGTAGTTCTATTTCTAGCTTTTGAAGGAAGGGCCAAATGGATTTCCAAAATGGTTGTATCATTTTACATTCCCACCAGCAGTGTATAAGTGTTCCAATCTCTCCACAGCCTCTCCAACATTTATTATTTTGTGTTTTTTGGATTAATGCCAGCCTTGCTGGAGATGAGATCTCATTGTAGTTTTGATCTGCATTTCTCTAATGGCTAATGATTGTGAGCATTTCCTCATGTATCTGTTAGCTACCTGAATGTCTTCTTTAGTGAAGTGTCTGTTCATATCTTTTGCCCATTTTTTAATAGGGTTATTTGTCTTTTTGTAGTAGAGTTTTTGCAGTATCATGTAGATTATAGAGAACAGGCACTGATCAGAAATGTCATAGCTAAAAACTTTTTCCCAGTCTGAAGGTAGTCTTTTTACTCTTTTGGTGAAGTCTTTGGATGAGCATAGTTGTTTGATTTTTAGGAGCTCCCAGTTATCTAGTTTTTCTTCTAGATTCTTTGTGTTTTGTATATTGTTTATGCCAAGTATTAGGGCTCTTAACGGACTTGCGTTGCTTTTTAACATTGTCCCTATATTTTCTTCCATGATCTTTATTGTTTTAGATTTTATATTTAGGTTGTTGATCCATTTTGAGCTCGTTTTTGTGCCTGGAGTGAAGTATGGGCCTTATTTCATTTTTTTGCAGATGGATATCAAGTTATGCCAGCACGATTTTTTTTGAAAAAAACTGTCTTTTCCCGGTTTAACTGTTTTGGGGCCTTTGTCAAATATCAACTGCTCATATGTGGATGGATTTAAGTCTGGATTCTCAATTCTGTTCCACTAGTCTATGTATCTGTTGCTCTACCAGTACCAGGCTGTTTTGACTACTGTGGCAGTATAATAGGTTCTAAAATCAGGTAGAGTAAGGTCTCCCACTTTGTTCTTCTTTTTCAGTAATGCTTTACTTATCCGGGGCCTCTTTCCCTTCCATATGAAGTTGGTGATTTGTTCCTCCACCTCATTAAAAAATATCATTGGAATTTGATTGGAATTGCATTAAATCTATAGATAGCTTTTGGTAGAATAGACATTTTTGTAATATTAAGTCTTCCTATCCATGAGCAAGGTATGTTTTTCTACTTACGCAGGTCTCTTTTGGTTTCTTGAAGAAGTGTTTTATATTTTTCTTTTACATCTCAGGTGAGATATACTCCTAAATATTTTATCTTCTTGGGGGCTACTGTAAATGGTATTGATTTGGCGATTTCCTCTTCGGTGTTCTCTTTAATATGGATATGTCTTCCTGATCAATTGTCCCTTTTATCATTATATAGTGTCCTTCTTTATCCTTTGTGGTGGATTTAAGTCTAAAGTCTATTTTGTCAGAAATTAATATTGCTACTCCTCTTCTTTTTTGCTTATTGTTTGCTTGATATATTTTTTCCATCCTTTGAGTTTTAATTTGTTTGTGTCTCTAAGTCTAAGGTGTGTCTCTTGTAGGCAGCATATAGATGGATCGTGTTTCTTTATCCAGTCTGTGACTCTCTGTCTCTTTATTGGTGCATTTAGTCCATTTACATTCAGCGTAATTATAGATAAATAAGTTTTTAGTGCTGTCATTTTGATGCCTTTTTATGTGTGTTGTTGACAATTTCATTTTTCCGCATAGTTTTTTGTGCTGAGACGTTTTTCTTAGTAAATTGTGAGATCCTCATTTTCATAGTGTTTGACTTTATGTTAGTTGAGTCGTTACGTTTTTCTTGGCTTTTATCTTGAATTATAGAGTTGTTATACCTTTTTGTGGTTACCTTATTATTTACCCTATTTTTCTAAGTAAAAACCTAACTTGTATCTTTGTATATCACCTTGTATCACTCTCCATCTGGCAGTTCAATGCCTCCTGTATTTAGTCCCTCTTTTTGATTATTGTGATCTTTACCTATTGACTTCCATGATTCCCTGTTATGTGTATTTTTTTTAATTAATCTTAATTTGTTTTTGTGATTTCCCTATTTGAGTTGATATCAGGATGTTCTGTTTTGTGTCCTTGTATTGTGCTGATATCTGATATTATTGGTTTTCTGACCAAACAATATTCTTTAGTATTTCTTGTAGCTTTGGTTTGGTTTTTGCAAATTCTCTAAACTTCTGTTTATCTGTAAATATCTTAATTTCGCCTTCATATTTCAGAGAGAGTTTTGCTGGATATATGATCCTTGGTTGGCAGTTTTTCTCGTTCAGTGCTCTGTATACGTCGTCCCATTCCCTTCTTGCCTGCATGGTTTCTGCTGAGTAGTCTGAACTTATTCTTATTGATTCTCCCTTGAAGGAAACCTTTCTTTTCTCCCTGGCTGCTTTTAAAATTTTCTGTTTATCTTTGGTTTTGGTGAGTTTGATGATAATATGTCTTGGTGTTTTTCTTTTTGGATCAATCTTAAATGGGGTTCGATGAGCATCTTGGATAGATATCCTTTCATCTTTCATGATATCAGGGAAGTTTTGTGTCAGGAGTTCTTCAACTATTTTCTCTGTGTTTTCTGTCCTCCCTCCCTGTTCTGGGACTCCAATCACCCGCAGGTTATCCTTCTTGATAGAGTTCCACATGATTCTTAGGGTTTCTTCATTTTTTTTAATTTTTTCATCTGATTTTTTTTCAGCTATGTTGGTGTTGATTCCCTGGTCCTCCAGATGTCCCAGTCTGCATTCTAATTGCTCGAGTCTGCTCCTCTGACTTCCTATTGCGTTGTCTAATTCTGTAATTTTATTGTTAATTTTTTGGATTTCTGAATGCTGTCTCTCTATGGATTCTTGCAACTTATTAATTTTTCCACTATGTTCTTGAATAATCTTTTTGAGTTCTTCAACAGTTTTATCTGTGTGTTCCTTGGCTTTTTCTGCAGTTTGCCTTATTTCATTTGTGATGTCTTGAAGCATTCTGTAAATTCGTTTTTTATATTCTGTATCTGATAGTTCCAGGATTGTATCTTCATTTGGGAAAGATTTTGATTCTTTTGTTTGGGGGGTTGGAGAAGCTGTCATGGTCTGCTTCTTTAAGTGGTTTGATATGGATTGTTGTCTCCGAGCCATCACTGGGAAACTAGTTTTTCCAGAAAATCCGCTAAAAAAAAAAATGCAGTCAGATCCCTATCAGAGTTCTCCCTCTGGCTTAGGCTATTCAGATGTTAATGAAGCCGCCTGGGGAGGGTGGGGGAGGGAACAGAGAGATAGGAGAGTAGCACCTCAGAATATAGCCAGAGTTGCTTGTCTTGCTTGGAATGACTATTATATCTGCGATTCCCGCGGGGCACGTCGCCTTTGTATGCTGGCGATGTGGAGATTGCCCCCGGGGGGTCTGGCCCCCTGGAGTCACGGTCAGATCCTCTGCTTCCAGCCCCACGCCCAGGGTCAAGGCTCCCCTGCTGGGACGGTGCACTCTCGACTCCAAAATCAGTCGCTGCCTCCCGGGGACTTCTCGTCCCACCAGCCGCATCGCCGTGCTGCCTCCGCGAACTGGCTGGGCCCCCTCCCGGTGTTAGTTCAGGGGGGTGGAGCAGCTCTCTGTGCTTGTGCCGTACCTGACTGGTACGCTGGCTCCAGGCTCTGAAAACAATCGCTGCTTCCCTGTATTAGTTCATTCTCCGTCTCTAAATCTGTGATTGTTGTTCAGGGTTCGTAGATTGTTATGTATGTGATCGATTCACTTGTTTTTTCGTGTCTTTGTTGCAAGAGGGATCCAAGGTAGCGTCTGCCTAGTCCGCCATCTTGGCCCCGCCTCTCTCGATGTTCTTTTTGTTGGCGTAGAGGAATACAACTGATTTTTGTATGTTTATCTTGTATCCTTATGCTCTGCTGAACTCTTCTGTTATTTTCAGTAGTTTTCTTGAGGAATCCTGAGGGTTTTCAGTGTATAAGATCATGTCATCTGCAAATAGAGATACTTTTACTTCTTCCTTGACAATCTGGATGCCCTTTCTTTCTTTACCTATCCTAATTGCTCTGGCTAGGACCTCCAGCAGAATGTTGAATAAGAGCATCCTTGTCTGGTTCCTGATCTCAATGGGAATGCTTTCAGACTCTCTCCTTTTAGAATGATATTGGCCTAAAATGCCCTTTACTATTTTGAGGAATTTTCCTTCTATTCCTATTTTGCAGAGAGTTTTTTATCATGAATTGGTGTTGAACTTTGTCAAATGCCTATTCTGCATCAATTGATAAAATCAAGTGATTCTTGTCTTTTGTTTTATTTATATGATAAAAAAAAAAGTCAATTTTTTTTTATTACATTAGTTGTTTTTCTAATGTTAAACCATCCCTGCATACCTGTATGAATCCCACTTGGTCATGGTGAATAATTATTATTTTTTGATATGTTGTTGAATTCTATTGGCCAGAATTTTGTTGAGGATTTTTTTGTGTTTTGTGTGTTTGCATCTAAGTCCATCAGGATATAGGTCTGTAATTTTCTTCTTCTTTTTTTTTTTTTTTTTGGTATCTTTACCTGGTTTTGGTATCAAGAATATGCTGGCTTCATGGAATGAGTTTGATAGTTCTCCGCCCTTTTCTATGCTCTGAAATACCTTTAGTAGTAGTGATGTTAACTCTTCTCTGAAAGTTTTGTAGAGCTCTGCAGTGAAGCCATCTTGGCCAGGGCTTTTTTTGTTGCTGTTGTTGGAAGTTTCTTGATTACCTTTTCTATCTCTTCTTTTGTTACGGGTCTATTTAGTTGCTCTTCCTCTGTTTGTGTTAGTGTAGGTAGGTAGTGTATTTCTAGGAATTCACCCGTTTCTTCTAGGATTTCAAATTTGTTAGAGTACAACTTTTCATAGTAATCTCATATGATTCTTTTAATTTCAGTTGAGTCTGTTGTAATATCACCCATCTCATTTCTTATTTGGGTTATTTGCTTCCTGTCCTGTTTTTCTTTTGTCAGTTTGGCCAATGGTTTATCAATTTTGTTGACTTTTTCCAAAGAATCAGCTTTTGGTCTTGTTAGTTCTTTCAATTGTTTTTCTGTTTTCTATTTCATTTAGTTCAGCTCTAATTTTTGTTATTTGTTTTCTTCTGGTGCCTGTGGTTTTCTTTTGTTGCTCTGTTTCTATTTGTTCAAGTCGTAGGGATAATTCTTTGATTTTGGCCCTTTCTTCTTTTTGGATGTGTAGATCAACCTCTGAGCACTGCTTTCGCTGTGTCCCAAAGGATCTGATAGGACATGTCTTCATTCTCATTGGATTCTCTGAATTTCTTTATTCCATCCTTAATGTCTTCTATAATCCAGTCTTTTTTGAGCAGGGTATTGTTCATTTTCCAAGTGTTTGATTTCTTTTCCCTGCTTTTTCTGTTATTGATTTCCACTTTTATGGCCTTATTGTCAGAGAAGATGCTTTGTAATATTTCAGTGTTTTGGACTGCTTTATGACCTAATATGTGGTCTATTCTAGAATGTTCCATGTGCACTAGAAGAGAAAGTATAGTTGGTTGCTGTTGGGTGGAGTGTTCTGTATATGTCTATGAGGTCAAGTTGGTTGATTGTGGCATTTAGATCTTCTGTGTCTTTATTGAGCTTCTTTCTGGATGTCCTGTCCTTCACCAAAAGTGGTGTGTTGAAGCCTTCTACTATTATTGTGGAGCTAGCTGTCTATCTCACTTTTCAATGCTGTTAGAGTTTGTTTTATGTATCTTGCAGCCCTGTCATTGGGTGCATAAATATTTAATATGGTTGTACCTTCTTGGTATATTGTCTCTTTAATCATTATATAGTCTCCTTCCTTATCCTTTATGATGGATTTAACTTTAAAGTCTTTTTTGTCAGAAATTAATATTGCCACTCCTGCTCTTTTTTGATTGTTGTTTGCTTGATATATATTTTTTCCATGCTTTGACTTTTAGTTTGTTTATGTCTGTAAGTCTAAGGCGTGTCTCTTGGAGGCAGCGTATAGATGGATTGTGTTTTTTAATCCTTTCTGCAACTCTCTGTCTCTTTAGTTTGGTCCATTTACATTGAGTGTAATTATGGATAGGTATGAATTGAGTGCTATCATTTGGATGTCTTTTTTTGTGTGTTGTGGACAGTTTCTTTTTCCCACTTAATTTTATGTGCTGAGTGGTTTATCTTTGTATACTGTCCTTTCCTCATATTCGTTGTTGTTGATTTTGTTTCTGTTGAGTCTCTTTTTCTTGTATTTTCTTTTGATGTAGAGGATAGTTTTTCTCCTTTGTGGATACCTTGTTATTTACCCATTTACCCTTATTTTTCTAAATTGAAACCTAACTTTTATATCTTTGTATCACCTTATCTTCCTCTCCATATAGAAGATCTATGACTACATTTCTTAGTCCCTCTTTATTGTTTAAGTGTTATCTTCTTTTATACAATAACATTGCTTTTACCATGTTTTGAGCTTTTTTTTTTTTTTTTCCTTCTATCTTGATTTATTTTTGTGATTTTCCTATCTGGGTTGACTTCTGATTGCTCTGCCCAGTGCTCTAGTCTTGGGTTGATACCTGATATTATTGATTTTCTAACCAAAGAACTCCCTTTAGTATTTTTTGTAGTTTTGGTTTGGTTTTTACAAATTCCCTAAACTTCTGTTTATCTAGAAATGTACTAATTTCACCTTCATATTTGAGAGACAGTTTTGCTGGATATATGATTCTTCACTGGCAATTTTTTTCGTTCAGTTTTTTATATAAGTCATGCCATTGCTTTCTTCCCTGCATGGTTTCTGCCGAGGAGTCCGAGTTTATTCTTATTGACCCTCCTTTGTAGGTGACTTTTCATTTATTCCTAGCTGCTCTTAAAATTCTCTCTTTATCTTTGGTTTTGGCAAATTTGATTATAATACGTCTTGGTAACTTCCTTTTAACATCTACCTTATGTGGAGTTCGATGAGCATCTTGGATAGATATCTTCTCATCTTTCACCATATCAGGGAAGTTTTCTGCCAACAAATCTTCAACAATTCTCTCTGTATTTTCAGTTATCCCTCCCTGTTCTGATACTCCAATCACATATAGGTTATTTCTCTTGATAGAGTCCCACATGATTCTTAAAGCTTTTTCATTTTTTAAGTGCTTTTATCTGATTTTTCTTCAGATATATTAGTGCCAAGTGCTTTATCTTCAATTTTAGAAATTCTGACTTCCACTTGCTCAAATCTGCTTCTTTGACTTTCTATTGAGTTTTATAAGTCTGTAATTTTATTGTTAATTCTCTGAATTTCTGATTGTTGTCTATGGATTTTTTCCAGCTTATTAAATTTTTCATTATGGTTCTGAATAATCTTTAATTTCTTCAATTGCTTTATCTATCTGCTCATCGGCATATTGCCTGATTTCCTTCTCAATGTCTTGAAGGCTTCTGTATATTAATCTTTTGTATTCTGCCTCTGTTAATTCCAGGAATGCACTTTCGTCTAGAAGATCCCTGGATTCTTTGTTTTTTTTTTTTTTAATTAATTTTTATTAAGCTTCAAGTGAACATTTACCATTCCAATCAGTCTGTCACATGTAAGTTTACATACATCTTACTCCGTTCTCCCACTTCCTCTCCCCCATTGAGTCAGCCCTTTCAGTCTCTCATTTCGTGCCAATTTTGCCGTCTTCCTTCTTTCTCTATCTTCCCATCCCCCCTCCAGTCAAGAGTTGCCAACACACTCTCCAGGCTCCACCTGATTTAATTAGCTCACTCTTCATCAGCATCTCTCTCCCCCCCGCTGACCAGTCCTTTTCATGCCTGATGAGTTGTCTTCAGGGATGGTTCCTGTCCTGTGCCATCAGAAGGTCTGGGGAGCATTGTCTCCGGGATTCCTCTAGTCGCAGTCATACCATTAAGTATGGTCTTTTTATGAGAATTTGGGGTCTGTATCCCATTGGTCTCCTGATCCCTCAGGAGTTGTCTGTTGTGTTCCCTGACAGGGCAGACATCGGTTGTGGCCGGGCACCAACTAGTTCTTCTGGTCTCAGGATAATGTAGGTCTCTGGTTCATGTGGCCCTTTCTGTCTCTTGGGTTCTTAGTTGTCATGTGACCTTGGTGTTCTTCCTTTGCCTTTGCTCCAGGTGGGTTGAGACCAATTGATGTATCTTAGATGGCTGCTTGTTGGCATTTAGGACCCCAGACGCCACATTTCAAAGTGGGATGCAGAATGTTTTCATAATAGAATTGTTTTGCCCATTGACTTAGAAGTCCCCTCAAACCATGTTCCCCAGACGCCAGCCCCTGCTCCGCTGACCTTTGAAACTTTCATTTTATCCCGGAAACCTCTTTGCTTTTAGTCCAGTCCAATTAGACTGACTTTCCTTGTATTCAGTGTTGTCTTTCCCTTGACGCAAAGCAGTTCTTATCTACTGATTGATCAATAAAAAACCCTCTCCCTCCCTCCCTCCCCCTTTCTTAACCACAAAAGTATGTGTTCTTCTCCATTGTTTCTATTTCTCAAGATCTTATAATAGAGATCTTATACAATATTTGTCCTTTTGCCTCTGACTCATTTCGCTCAGCATAATGCCTTCCAGATTCCTCCATGTTATGAAATGTTTCAGAGATTCGTCACTGTTCTTTATCGATGCGTAGTATTCCATTCTGTGAATATACCACAATTTATTTACCCATTCATCCGTTGACGGACACCTTGGTTGCTTCCAGCTTTTTGCTATCGTAAACAGAGCTGCAATAAACATGGGTGTGCATATATCTGTTTGTGTGAAGGCTCTTGTATCTCTAGGGTATATTCCGAGGAGTGGGATTTCTGGGTTGTATGGTAGTTCTATTTCTAACTGTTTAAGATAACGCCAGATGGATTTCCAAAGTGGTTGTACCATTTTACATTCCCACCAGCAGTGTATGAGAGTTCCAATCTCTCCGCAGCCTCTCCAACATTTATTATTTTGTGTTTTTTGGATTAATGCCAGTCTAGTTGGTGTGAGATGGAATCTCATTGTAGTTTTAATTTGCATTTCTCTAATGGCTAATGATCGGGAGCATTTTCTCATGTGTCTGTTGGCTGCCTGGATATGTCCTTTAGTGAAATGTGTGTTCATATCCTTTGCCCACTTCTTGATTGGGTTGTTTGTCTTTTTGTGGTTGAGTTTTGACAGAATCATGTAGATTTTAGAGATCAGGCGCTGGTCTGAGATGTCATAGCTGAATATTCTTTCCCAGTCTGTAGGTGGTCTTTTTACTCTTTTGATGAAGTCTTTAGATGAGTATAGGTGTTTGATTTTTAGGAGCTCCCAGTTATCTGGTTTCTCTTCATCATTTTTGGTAATGTTTTGTATTCTGTTTATGCCTTGCATTAGGGCTTCTAAGGTTGTCCCTATTTTTTCTTCCATGATCTTTACCGTTTTAGTCTTTAGGTCTTTGATCCACTTGGAGTTAGTTTTTGTGCATGGTGTGAGGTATGGGTCCTGTTTCATTCTTTTGCAAATGGATATCCAGGTATGCCAGCACCATTTGTTAAAAAGACTATCATTTCCCCAATTGACTGACACTGGTCCTTTGTCAAATATCAGCTGCTCATACATGGATGGATTTATATCTGGGTTCTCAATTCTGTTCCATTGGTCTATGTGCCTGTTGTTGTACCAGTACCAGGCTGTTTTGACTACTGTAGCTGTATAATACGTTCTGAAATCAGGTAGAGTGAGGCCTCCCACTTTCTTCTTCTTTTTCAATAATGCTTTACTTATCCGGGGGTTCTTTCCCTTCCATATGAAATTAGTGATTTGTTTCTCTATCCCCTTAAAATATGACATTGGTATTTGGATTGGAAGTACTTTATATGTATAGATGGCATTTGGTAGAATAGACATTTTTACTATGTTAAGTCTTCCTATCCATGAGCAAGGTATGTTTTTCCACTTAAGTATGTCCTTTTGAATTTCTTGTAGCAGAGTTTTATAGTTTTCTTTGTATAGGTCTTTTACATCCTTGGTAAGATTTATTCCTAAGTATTTTATCTTCTTGGGGGCTACTGTGAATGGTATTGATTTGGTTATTTCCTCTTCGGTGTTCTTTTTGTTGATGTAGAGGAAACCAAGTGATTTTTGTATGTTTATTTTATAACCTGAGACTCTGCCAAACTCTTCTATTAGTTTCAGTAGTTTTCTGGAGGATTCCTTAGGGTTTTCCATGTATACGATCATGTCATCTGCAAATAGTGATAGCTTTACTTCCTCCTTGCCAATCTGGATACCCTTTATTTCTTTGTCTAGCCTAATTGCCCTGGCTAGGACTTCAAGTACGATGTTGAATAAGAGTGGTGATAAAGGGCATCCTTGTCTGGTTCCCGTTCTCAAGGGAAATGCTTTCAGGTTCTCTCCATTTAGAGTGATATTGGCTGCTGGCTTTGCATAGATGCCCTTTATTATGTTGAGGAATTTTCCTGCAATTCCTATTTTGGTAAGAGTTTTTATCATAAATGGGTGTTGAACTTTGTCAAATGCCTTTTCTGCATCTATTGATAGATCATGTGGTTTTTATCTTTTGTTTTATTTATGTGATGGATTACATTAATGGTTTTTCTGATATTAAACCAGCCTTGCATACCTGGTATAAATCCCACTGGATCAGGGTGAATTATTTTTTTGATGTGTTGTTGGATTCTATTGACTAGAATTTTGTTGAGGATTTTTGCATCTATGTTCATGAGGGATATAGGTCTATAATTTTCTTTTTTTGTAATGTCTTTACCTGGTTTTGGTATCAGGGAGATGGTAGCTTCATAGAATGAGTTGGGTAGTATTCCGTCTTTTTCTATGCTTTGAAATATCTTCAGTAGTAGTGGTGTTAAGTCTTCTCTGAAGATTTGGTAGAACTCTGCAGTGAAGCCATCTGAGCCAGGACTTTTTTTTGTTGGAAGTTTTTTGATTACCGTTTCAATCTCTTTTTTTGTTATGGGTCTATTTAGTTGTTCTACTTCTGAATGTGTTAGTTTAGGTAGGTAGTATTTTTCCAAGAATTTATCCATTTCTTCTAGGTTTTCAAATTTGTTAGAGTACAATTTTTCGTAGTAATCTGAAATGATTCTTTTAATTTCATTTGGCTCTGTTGTGATGTGGTCCTTCTCGTTTCTTATTTGGGTTATTTGTTTCCTTTCCTGTTTTTCTTTAGTCAGTCTAGCCAATGGTTTATCAATTTTGTTAATTTTTTCCAAGAACCAGCTTTTGGCTTTGTTAATTCTTTCAATTGTTTTTCTGTTCTCTAATTCATTTAGTTCAGCTCTAATTTTTATTATTTGTTTTCTTCTGGTGCCTGATGGGTTCTTTTGTTGCTCACTTTCTATTTGTTCAAGTTGTCAGGACAGTTCTCTGCTTTTGGCTCTTCCTTCTTTTTGTATGTGTGCATTTATCGATATAAATTGGCCTCTGAGCACTGCTTTTGCTGTGTCCCAGAGGTTTTGGTAGGAAGTATTTTCATTCTCGTTGCTTTCTAAGAATTTCCTTATTCCCTCCTTGATGTCTTCTATAACCCAGTCTTTTTTCAGGAGGGTATTGTTCATTTTCCAAGTATTTGATTTCTTTTCCGTAGTTGTTCTGTTATTGATTTCCAGTTTCATTGCCTTGTGGTCTGAGAAGATGCTTTGTAATATTTCGATGTTTTGGATTCTGCAAAGATTTGTTTTATGACCTAATATGTGGTCTATTCTAGAGAATGTTCCATGTGCGCTAGAAAAAAAAGTATACTTTGCAGCATTTGGGTGGAGAGTTCTGTATAAGTCAATGAGGTCAAGTTGGTTGATTGTTGTAAGTAGGTCTTCCGTGTCTGTATTGAGCTTCTTACTGGATGTCCTGTCCTTCTCCGAAAGTGGTGTGTTGAAGTCTCCTACGATAAATGTGGAGGTGTCTATCTCACTTTTCAATTCTGTTAAAATTTGATTTATGTATCTTGCAGCCCTGTCATTGGGTGCATAAATATTTAATATGGTTATGTCTTCCTGATCAATTGTCCCTTTTATCATTATATAGTGTCCTTCTTTATCCTTTGTGGCGGATTTAAGTCTAAAGTCTATTTTGTCAGAAATTAATATTGCTGCTCCTCTTCTTTTTTGCTTATTATTTGCTTGATATATTTTTTTCCATCCTTTGAGTTTTAGTTTGTTTGTGTCTCTAAGTCTAAGGTGTGTCTCTTGTAGGCAGCATATAGATGGATCATGTTTCTTTATCCAGTCCGTGACTCTCTGTCTCTTTATTGGTGCATTTAGTTCATTTACATTCAGCGTAATTATAGATAAATAAGTTTTTAGTGCTGTCATTTTGATGCCTTTTCATGTGAGTTGTTGGCCATTTCATTTTTCCACATAGTTTTTTGTGCTGAGACGTTTTTCTTAGTAGATTGTGAGATCCTCATTTTCATAATGTTTAACTTTATGTTAGTTGAGTCATTACGTTTTTCTTGGCTTTTTTCTTGAGTTATGGAATTGATATTCCTTTTTGTGGTTACCTTATTATTTACCCCTATTTTTTTAAGTAAAAACCTAACTTGTATCTTTCTATATCACCTTGTATCACTCTCCATCTGGCAGTTCAATGCCTCCTATATTTAGTCCCTCTTTTTGATTACTGTGATCGTTTATCTATTGATTTCCATGATTCCCTGTTTATTTATTTTTTAGAATTAATCTTAATTTGTTTATTTTGTGCTTTCCCTATTTGAGTTGTGTTGATATCAGGACGTTCTGTTTTGTGACCTTGTATTGTGCTGGTACCTGATATTATTGGTCATCAGGCTGAACAATCTCCTTTAGCATTTCTTGCAGTTTTGGTTTAGTTTTTGCAAATTCTCTAAACTTCTGTTTATCTTTAAATATCTTAATTTCTCCTTCATATTTCAGAGAGAGTTTTGCTGGATATATGATCCTTGGTTGGCAGTTTTTCTCCTTCACTGCTCTGTATACGTCGTCCCATTCCCTTCTTGGCTGCATGGTTTCTACTGAGTAGTCTGAACTTATTCTTATTGATTCTCCCTTGAAGGAAACCTTTCTTTTCTCCCTGGCTGGTTTAAAAATTTTCTGTTTGTGTTTGTTTTTGGCGAGTTTGATGATAATATGTCTTGGTGTTTTTCTTTTTGGATCAATCTTAAATGGGGTTCGATGAGCATCTTGGATAGATATCCTTTCGTCTTTCATGATGTCAGGGAAGTTTTGTGTTAGGAGTTCTTCAACTATTTTCTCTGTGTTTTCTGTCCCCCCTCCCTGTTCTGGGACTCCAGTCACTCGCAAGTTATCCTTCTTGATAGAGTCCCACATGATTCTTAGGGTTTCTTCATTTTTTTTAATTCTTTTATCTGATTTTTTTTTCAGCTATGTTGGTGTTGAATCCCTGGTCCTCCAGATGTCCCAGTCTACATTCTAATTGCTCGAGTCTGCTCCTCTGACTTCCTATTGCGTTGTCTAATTCTGTAATTTTATTGTTAATCTTTTGGATTTCTACATGCTGTCTCTCTATGGATTCTTGCAACTTATTAATTTTTCCACTATGTTCTTGAATAATCTTTTTGAGTTCTTCAACAGTTTTATCTGTGTGTTCCTTGGCTTTTTCTGCAGTTAGCTTAATTTCATTTGTGATGTCTTGAAGCATTCTGTAAATTAGTTTTTTTATATTCTGTATCTGATAATTCCAGGATTGTATCTTCATTTGGGAAAGATTTTGATTCTTTTGTTTGGGGGGTTGGTAGAAGCTGTCATGGTCTGTTTCTTTATGTGGTTTGATATGGACTGCTGTCTCCGAGCCATCACTGGGAAAGTAGTTTTTCCAGGTAATCAGGTAAAAAAAATGCAGTCAGATCCCTATCTGAATTCTCCCTCTGGCTCAGGGTATTCGTATGTTAATTGAGCCGCCTGGGGAGGGTGGGGGAGGGATCAGAGAGCTAGGAGTGTAGCACCTCAGAATATAGAGCTGATCCCCACGTTCACGCCCTGTCCGCTCTCACCAAAATCCCAGCGGGACGGCTTCCCGGCTGGGACGCTGCTCTCCCCACTCCGAGACCAATCACTTCCTCCCGGGGACTTCTCCCTCCGGTGCGCCGCACCGCTTGCGTGAACTGTATGGGCGTCGCCCTCACAAACAGCTGGGCCTGCCCCCGGGGTCTGTTCAGGGGATCGCGCTCACGCCCCACCGGCGCCCGCCAAAATCCCAGCGGGACTGCTCCCTGGTTGGGACGCTGCTCTCCCCGCTCCGAGACCAGTCACTTCCTCCCAGGGACTTCTCCCTCCAGTGCACCGCATCGCTCGCGCGAACTTGGTAGGTGTCACCCGCACAAACGGCTGGGCCCGTCCCTGGGGTCGCTTTAGGGAAATATAGCTGATCCCCACGCTCGTGCCACGCCCGCTTCCTGCCAAACTCCCGGCGGGACGGCTCTCCGGCTGGGACACTGCTCTCCCCGCTCCAAGATCAGGCACTGCCTCCCGGGTGCTTCTCCCACCGGCTGCACTGCTACGCTGCCCGCGCCAACCAGCTAGGCTCTCTCCCGGGATGAGTTCGGGGGGTAGGGCTGGGCCCCTTGTCTGTGCCATCTGCCCCCCTGGGCTCTGCCCCAGATCGGGCTCCGAAGGTCACCTGCCTGGTACGCTGGCTCCTGGTTCTGAAAACTATCGCTGTCTGCCCGTATTTGTTCATTCTCCGTCTCTAAGTCTGTGTTTGTTGTTTAGAGTTCGTAGATTGTTATGTATGTGATCAATTCACTTGTTTTTCCGAGTCTTTGTTGCAAGAGGGATCTGCGGTAGCATCCACCTAGTCCGCCATCTTCTGGATTCTTTGTTTTGAGAGCTTGTTGAGGTGATTGTGGTCTGTTTCTTTATTTGACTTGATATTGACTGTTGTCTCTGAGCCATCTGTAAGTTATTGTATTCGTTTATTTTATGTTTGGTTACTGTGTCATAACTTCTTGCTTTGCTCTGTTTTGATATGCCCAAATGGGTTGCTTGAGTGAACTAGCTTGATTGTTCTCACCTTTGGAGCTCTGACATCCAGTCCCCAGATGGCTAGAGCTGTTATAGGTATATTTGTCTAGGAGTCCATTCACTTTTCTTGTGCGAATTCAGCTCAGATGTCCAGGCAGCTGATCATCAAATGTGTGGTACAGGCTCTGTCCTACAGTCTTAGAGGGATGGGGTGATTGGTGTATGTACCAGTATGTGGTTGCATCAGGGGGTCATGCTCTGAACAAGGCAGCAGACTGAAAATCATCCCTGCTGTGTCTCTGAGGAAAGCGTGTCCCTGTTCCCTAAAGTGTAGAGTTGGGTGCATTCTGCAGATGGACCATGGGCACCCAATGTTTTTGATTGTAAGGAGTGGGAGGTACCAGTTATCCTTGGACCCCTGTCACGGGTGACTGGGTCAGCTGAGTGGAGCTACCAGTCCTTAGGCCCCTGATGTTGGTAGGTGAGGACCCTGTTTAATAGGCAAATCAATGTTAAACATCAAACACCTACCTCTCCGCCGCACAGCTGAAATGTTGGAGTCTGCCAACAAGGGCCTATTCTCCTGAAATAAGCTGACACAGTTCCATGCAGAGGGGAAAGGTACTCAAATCCACAGACCATTTATGCCTGGACAGGGGCCACTTCTCTTCTGATCTCCTCTGGTTAGTGGAGCTAGCAAATTATCTTTTCCCCCAATTGCAAATTTATCCCTTCTCCAAGGCTGAGAAGATGGCTCTAGGTGTTCAACAGGGCCTCTCTCAGGCCCAGGGAAGTCAGCTGCTGAAGCCAGCTTGGGGGCGAGGGGATGTGGTAAAATATACACAAGTACTTAGCTTTTGCCTAGAGTGCCATTATTCTCTGGTTCTGGAGGTGTGAGTAGGCTGTGTGGCTGGCTGCTTCTCCCTGAGTAAACTGCAGCCGAACACTAGTACCAGCCTGCTGCAGCCGCTCCCAGGAATGGTTCCTGAGGGCTTCCCATGATTCAGGCCTGGTAACTCCTCTCTGTTTCTGTACTGTCTCTTCCTCCCCCTGCCCCTCAGTTCATTTTCTAACCTTGCCTTTGATGTTCAGGGCACCTGGCTTGTCATAAATATATTCGTTTCACTTGGTTTTTTAGGTCTTTGTTGTAAAGAGGGCTCGCCAGAAGCATCTGTCTATTCTGCCATCTTGGCTTCACCTGTCCATTGGGTTTTTAGGGAGATCTGATTAGATGATTTCTAACAGCCTTCTTCTCAATCAAATTATCTGGTTTCATATGTCACGAAGGCAAATGCCTGATTCCCTTCATTAAGCAGGTTAGGATTATTATTTTTCTTATTATAATACAGTGGTAGAATTCTTGCCTTTCATGTGGAATACCTGGGTTTAACGTCCCACAAATGTACCTCATGGACAGCCACCAACCATCTGTTAGTGGAGGTTTTCATATTGCCATGATGCTAAACAAGTTTCAGTAGGTCTTGCATACTAAGACAGACTAGAAAGGCCTGGTGATTACTTCCAACAAACCAGCCAGTGAAAGCTCTATGGATCACAACAATCCAATTTTATTAGGTGGTTGTTCATTGTGTCACCATCAGTTGAGGCCAACTCAAAGACAACTAACATCAACAGCCTTTGTTATCAGGTGCCACCAAGACAACAATGTTGCCTACGTGCAGCACAGGGAAAAGTCAACAGGAAGGTCCTCCATGAGCTGGCTTTGCGTTCTCCAGCATCTATTGTTTTTCCCAGTCCCCAGGCTTTGGCCACGCTGGACAACCTGCAGGCCATAAGTGCCCTGGCTCATTTGCTCTGAGCCCTGCACAGCAGTACTCTCTGCACATCAGCCTCCACACCAGCATGGCCAGGCAGTACTGGTGCTTCAGGATTAGCTCAGTCATTGGTTCCCCTGCACATCCAACCTCTACCAGTCCTGGGGCAGGTGGCCTTTGCATGTACTATGTACCACAGAGGAAAGTAACTAGGTCCCTAACTAGGCTAGAATTTTCTTTAGTTTTCTCAGCTTGAGAAATGCTGACTGTGTTCTTCCAATTGGTTTTCTAACTTCAGGTCTCTGCACACTTCATTATAATATTTTGTCTTCTGGAGCCGTCCTTTGAAATCTTCTGTTCAGCTCTTCTAGTTCCTCGTTTCTTCCATTCACTTTAGTTGTTCGAAAGAAGTTTTGGAGTCTCTTCTGACATTCTTTTTTTTTCTGTCTTTTTAATCACCTTTTGCTTTCTTCGTGTGTGATGTCCATGATGTCATTCCACAACTCATCTGCTCTTCAGTCATTAGTGTTCAGTGAATCAAATCTACTCTTGAGATGGTCTGTAAATTCAGATGAGGTATAGCCTAGGTTCCCCCATGCATATGTCAGTTTGTCGTACTGTAGGGGCTTGCATGTTGCTGTGTTTCTGGAAGCTATGCCATTGGTGTTCAAATATGAACAGGGTCACAATAGTGGACGGGTTTCAGCTGAGCTTCCAGACCACGACGGACTAGGAAGAAGGACATGATGATCTACTTCTGAAAAAAATTAGCCAGTGTAAACCTTATGAATAGCAGTAGAACGTTGTCTGATATAGTGCTGGAAGATGAGACCCTCAGGTTGGAAGGCACTCAAAAGGTGACAGGGAAGAGCTGTCTCCTCAAAGTAGAGTCAACCTTAATGACGTGGATGGAGCCAAGCTTTCCAAACCTACATTTGCTGATGTGGCATGACTCAAAATGAGGAGAAACAGCTACAAACATCCATTAATAACCGGAGCATGGAATATACAAAGTACGAGTCTAGGAAAATGGGAAATTGTCAGAAATGAAATGGAATGTGTAATCATCAATTATCATAGGAATCAGTGAACTGAAATGGACTGGTATTGGTCATTTTAGATCAGACAATGAGATGGTCAACTATGCCAGGAATGACACATTGAACAGGAACGGTGTTGCATTCATCATCAAAAAGAACATTCCAAGATCTATGCTGAAGTACAAAGCTGTCAGTGATAGGATAATATCCATATGCCTGCAAGGAAGACCAGTTAATACGACTATTATTCAAATTTAGGCACAAACCACTAAGGCCAAAGATGAAGAAATTAAAGTTTTTATCCACTTCTGTAGTCTGAAATTAATCAAACATGCAATCAGGATGCATTGATAATTACTGGCGATTGGAATTCAAAAGTTGTAAACAAAGAAGAAGGATTGGTAGTTGGAAAATATGACTTTGGTGATAGAAATGATGCCAGAGATCACATGATGGGATTTTGCAAGACCAACTTCTTTGCTGTAAATACATTCTTCTACAACAAAAACTAGCTACTGTACAGGTGAACCTTGCCACATGGAATACACAGGAATCAAATCAACCACATCTGTGGAAAGAGACAATAGAAAAGCTCAATATCATCATTCAGAACAAGGCCAGGGGCTGACTGCAGAATAGACTATTAATTGGTCATATGCAAGTTCAAGTTGAAGTTGAATTAGAACAAGTCCACAAGACCAAAGTAGGACAGTGAGTATATTCCACCTGAATCTGGAGACCATCTCAAGAATAGAATTGAATCATTGAACACTTACGACCAAAGACAAGACAAGTTGCGGAGTGATATCAAGGACGTCATACATGAAGAAAGCAAGAGGTCATTAAAAAGACAAGAAAGAAAGAAAAGACCAGCATAGATGTCGGAAGAGACTCTGAAACTTGCTTTTGAACATCGAGTAGCTAAAGTGAAAGGAAGAAATGATTAAGTGAAAGAGTTGAACAGAAAATCTCAAAGAGTGGCTCAAGAAGACAAAGTAAAGTATTATAATGACATGTGCAAAGACCTGAAGTTAGAAAACCAAAAGGGAAGAACATGGCCGGCATTTCTCAAGTTGAAAGAAGTGAAGAAAAATTCGGGCCTCAAGTTTCAGTAGTGAAGGAGTCTGGGCAAAATACTGAAAAACACAGGAAGTATCAAAAGAAGATGGAAGGAATACACATGGCCACTGTATCAAAAAGAATCGATTGATGTTCAAACATTTCAGGAGGTAGCATATGATCAAGAACCAATGGTACTGAAGAAAGAAGTCCAAGCTGCTCTGAAGACATTGGCATAAAACAAGGCTCCAGGAGTTGACGGAATACCAATTGAGATGTTTCAACAAACAGATAGGGTGCTGGACGTGTTCAACTGTCTACGCCAAGAAAGTTGTAAGACAGCTACCTGGTCAACGGGCTGGAAGGAGATTCATATTTATGCCTATTCCAAAAGGGTGATCCAACCAAATGTAGAAATTATTGAACAATGTTGTTAATATCACATGCAAGTAAAATTTTGCTGAAAATCTTTCAAAAGTGGTTGTAGCTGTACATTGGCAGGGAAATGCCAGAAATTCAAGCCAGATTCAGAAGAGGACATTGAACAAGGGATATCATTGCTGATGTCGGATGGATCTTGGCTGAAAACAGACAATACCAGAAAGATGCTTACTTGTGTTTTATTGACTGTGCAAAGGCATCTGACCTCATGAATCATAAGAAGTTAAGGATAACATTGTGAAGAATGGAAATTCCAGAACACTTAATCATGCTCATGAGGAACCTGTACATAGATCAAGAGGCTGTTGTTCAAACAAACAAGTGAATACTACATGGGTTAAAGTCAGGAAAGGTGTGTGTCAGGATTGTATCCGTTCATCATATTTATTCAATCTGTATGCTAAGCAGATAATCTGAGAAACTGGACTATGTAAAGAACTGGACATCAGGATTGGAGGAAGACTCATTAACAACCTGCTTTATGCAGATGACACATCTTTACTTGCTGAACATGAAGAGGACTTGAAGCACTTACTGATGAAAATCAAAGACCACAGCCTTCAGTATGGATTACACCTCAACATAAAGAAAACAAAAACCCTCACAACTTGACCAATAAGTAACATCACGGTAAATGGAGAAAATATTGAAGTTGTCAAAGATTTCATTTTACTCGGATCCACAATCAATGTTCATGGAGGCATCAGTTAAGAAATCAAATGCTGTGTTGCATCGGGCAAATCTGATATACAAGACCTCTTTAAAGTGTTAAAAAGCAAAGGTATCACATTGAGGACTAATGTGCCCCTGACTCAAGCCATGGTGTTTTTAATTGCCTCATATGCACGTGAAAGCTGGACAATGAATAAGGAAGACCGAATGATGCCTTCGAATTATGGTGTTGGTGAAGAATACTGGGTATACCATGGACTGCCAGAAGAGCAAGCAAATCTGTCTTGGAAGAAGTACAGTAGAATCCCCTTAGAAACAAAGATGGAGAGACTTTGCCTCATGTACTTTGGGCATGTTACAAGAATGGATCAGTCGCTGGAGAAGGACATCATGCTTGTTAAAACAGAGGATCACTGAAAAAGAGGAAGACCCTGGATGAGATGAATTGACACAGTGTCAGCAACAACGGGCTCAAACATGGAAATGATTTTGAGAATGGTGCAGGAATTGGCAGTGTTTCGTTCTATTGTACACAGGTTCACTATAAGTTGGAAGTATTCCGTCGCACCTACCAACAGCAGCAACTAACCTACAAGTTCCTGAGAGCATCTTTCCCCTCAATACGCCTGCACTGTCCAGCATAGTGCCAGTGTAGTGCCTTTTTTTTTTTTTTTTTTTGCAGAAACAGATGTGGAATGTACAACCACAGGGCCACCATGCTCTGGAGCACTCCTGTGGCCAGACGCTATCATTCTTAGACAAGGCTCCAAGCCATTAGTCACTGTGAAAAAACGTCCATAAAACGTTTCTTGTTTTAAAAAAAAATATGAGCTGTTGTCCAAAGCCTGCCTGTGATAGTACAAGGGTTGGTTTCCCTCACATAAGTCTCACCCCTGCCCCTTTGTGTTGTCTGAGGTAATATGTTTCACACTAGGAAAGTTATGGTATTTTCTGTGGCTTATAACTCTATTGTTGGAGCCTCTGAAAATATTTGTGTCTTGGGAGTGGGAGGGGAAGTCTTCCAGAGAGTGCCAACTTAAGAAAAACTATTAACCCATACCCAGTGCCGATTAGCTAGTTCTATTATTTCATGGGCCTACTGACTTTTGCAACAATGAATAACTCCCTTGGAGGAGAGCAAATTATGCCCAGTGTCTGCATCATAGCAGAGGAGGAATTCCAGATTCTGTAATGAGATTGCTGGCACTTTGGACACTTCCTTACCTGCCTCTTCCATTCATTCACTCATCCATCCATCCATCTATCTGTCCATGCATCCATCCATGCATCCATCCATGCATCCATCCATGCATCCATGCATCCATGCATCCATGCATCCATCCATGCATCCATCCATGCATCCATGCATCCATGCATCCATGCATCCATCCATGCATCCATCCATGCATCCATCCATGCATCCATCCATCCATCCATCCATCCATCCATCCATCCATCCATCCATCCATCCATCCATCCACTCACTCCTATAGTGCTACAGAAGTTACTATGTGATAAGCACTCTTCTAGGAATTCAGACACAGCTGGGAGCAAAACGGAAAAACTTTGTGTCTTTACACATTTTACATTATAGTGAAGGAAAGATGGGCAGTAAACAAATTAAGCAGACCATGCAGTATATTGGATAGATAGAACAAATGGAGGAAAATCAAGCAGGCATGGTGGCCAGGGAAGGCCTCACTGAGGTCACATTTTAGAAAAAGTCAACATCATTGAGGGAGAAAGTCCTGTGGTTGGTTGCCTGGGAAGAGATTTATCTCAGGCAGTGAGAGAAGTAGGTACAAAGGCCCTGAGACAGGAGCATGACTAGAACATTGGAGGATTAGCAAGGAGCCCAGAACCAACGGCTGGAGAAGAATAAGGGCTGGGTAGATTAGCATGCTCATAGGCTTGCTGTGAGTCAGAATCAACTGGACGGCACAGGACAACAGACCAGCAGAGATCAGGCAGGAGATGGGTAATGGGAGACCAGATTACTTAGGCCTTGTAGAGACTTTAGCTCTCTTCCTGAATAAAATGCAGAGCAATCAAGAGTTGATTTCCATTTCAATAGGCTTCCTTTAACTGGGGTGTGAATAATAGACTGAGGGGAGGCAGGCAGATAGAGAGACAGGTTAGGAGGCTATGGAAATAATCAGATGAGAGTGGTGCTTGAATCAGGGTGGCAGTAGTGAAGGTGTTAAGACATGCCAAGATTCTGGTTGTGTTTTGACGATTGAAGGGGCAGAATTTGCTGATACATTGGATACAGGGTGTGAAGAAAGTGAAGAGTCAAAGATTACTCCACAATGTTAGGCCTGAGCCGCCTGAGTTTCCCCTAACTGAAGTGAAAGATTACAGGAGCAGTTGAGGAAGGTGTTGGGGGAGGACAGGTCATGGACACAAATCTGAGGTGCTTATTAGACAACCAAGTGGGCAATGGGATATACACATCTGAAATGTCTGACAGGCCCTTTCCTGCCAATCACACTCGGGTGCGGAGTCACAACAGGCACATAGGATGCACACTGACGTTTTCATGACAACTTCACTTCCACTAGTGAGACCAATCCCACTCTCAACATTAAGCCTTTCCAAGAATAAACAGGAGCCCTTGTGGCACAGTGGCTAAGCATTTGGCTGCTAACCAAAAAGTCAGCAGTTCAAATCCACCAGCTGCTCCTTGGAAACCCTATGGGGCAGTACAGTTCTGTACTATAGGGCCACTATGAGTTGGAATCAACTCAGCGGCAATGGGTTTTTGGTTTTGCTAAAGTTATTTAAAAGTATTTGTATTAACAGCATTTGTATGGTACAGAGAAAAAGAATCATAACTTCTTAAACGTGAACAAGTGTGCAGGCGTCCATGTACTTGGCAATTTAAGGCTCAACAGGGACTGGAGGGAAGAAGCAGTCACTCAACCTCAGAAAAATGAGCCAGGCAGGGAGGGTCCTGAAGATACATGGGGCGTGGGCCTGTTGGCCAGTCTGCTTTGCTTTGAGTTTGTCATCTTAACAAACTGAAATGTCTGTCGCTGGTTTTCTTTCTTTCTTTTTTTTTTTTAAACTCTATTTGTTGGTGTTTTGCTTTCTGCTTTGAAAAGCACACCTTCATTTCAAGGCCCCCTGGATCAGGCCAGCCTTAACTGCACTGATAGGCAATGAGCATAGGTCCCAGTTTTCATCCACTTAATGCTGGGTGGCCATGAGAACATTGCCAAAGAAGAGCAGGAAGCCTAGACTAGTGAGGCAACTATCGCCAGCTACTTGGCTATTTCAAGAGAAGAAGAAAGCCCACTGACTTCTGCCTGGTGAATTGTTTCCCTTCCTATGTGAACAAGGGAGATGTGGTCTTCTGAAACTTTGCAAGGATGCTGATTGTGGGCACACATCATTTTGAAATATTCTTGAGATGTTAGTGGTGAGTTGTCATCATCCCTTCATCACTTAGCTCTCTGGTTTTGTTTTGTTTGCCTTCCTTTTTTAAAGTGGAAATTCCTGTTGGAAGATGTATTTGTTTTGTATTGCTGCCATACAAATTAGCACAACTTAGTGGCTTACTTAACTCGTTACCGTAGAATCGATTCTGACTCATTTGATCTTACAGTTCGGTAGTTCTGAAGTCTGACATGAATCTCACTGGGCTAACACCAAGATGTCACCAGGACTGTGCTTTCTTTTGGAGGCTGTAGGGAAGAATTCATTCCCCTGCATTGTCCAGATTTCTTGACTCGTGGCCCCCTTCTTCCATCTTCAAAGTCAGCAACATCATAACTCTAGCCCTTCTTTCATAGTCCCATCTCCTTCTGGCCGTAGCCTGGAATGAGTCAACAAGTTGCGATTAGACTGGATCATCTTCTCATCTCAGAGTCCTTAACCACATCTGTAAAGTCTCTTTTGCTGTGTGAGTTATCATATTCACAGGTTCTGAGATTAGAGTGTGCACGTCTTGGGTGGGGGCACATTACCCTGCTTACCACAGAGTAATATCAGTTTCTAAAGCATCATAATGAAATAGTTTAAGAGATCATTTTCTCTGTAACAACTTGCTGAAAGCAGAGGATGAACATTGGAGACGTGAGGGAGGGTTGATTAATAGTTTAGGCATCATGAGACACAACTTGGAAAAGACAGGCCTGGGCAAGAGCCACACTTAATAAAAAAAAAAAAAACTGTTGCTGTCAAGTCAAGTCCACCTTACGGCAACCCCACGTAGAACTGCTCCATAGGGTTTTCAGTGGCTGTAATCACACAGAAGTAGATCACCAGGCCTTTCTTCCATGGTACCACTGGGTGGATTTAAACTGCTAACCTTTCAGTTAGTAGCCTAGCATGAAGTATTTGTGCCACTCAGGGACCTTAAAACCAAAAAACCTGTTGCCATCAAGTCGATTCCGACTCATAGCCTCCATAGGATGGAGTAGAGCTGCCCTATAGGGTTTCCAAGATGGCTGGTGGATTCAAACTGCCCATCTTTTGGCTAGCTGCCGTAGCTCTTTTAGCAACTGTGCCATGGAGACTTTATGGGGAGCCAATATTCAGTGCAACAGAGGACTGCAAGGTAAGTTCAGAGGAAGAACCTCAATTCAAGTCACTGGGCTGACAGGAACAGCTGTGTGACACTGAGGCAGTCACTATCCTCTTTGAACCTCAGCTTTCTCGTCTGTAATAAAGAAATATCATCTACCTTGCAGAGCTACAGCAATAAACAAGTGAGATGATCATAAACAAACGTGTGAAGTATGTCTTCTGTGAAAGAAAGTCTAAGAGTCCTGCTCAGTAAACTAAAAGCTCTGTAATGATGCTGATATTACTTCCCCCATCCCCCAGGGAAAATGGGAGCACCTAAGGAGAGGAGAGATGTCCAGACATAAAAACGTCTTCTCTTTCACAATTTTACTTAGAACCAGTTACAGCTTTGAGACTCATTCTGGGAAAAAAAGGGAGAAGGGGAAACAAGTTAAAATGTCGTGAGCATTTACTAGGCCCCTGGGTGGCACAAATAGCTTACACTTGACTACTGATGGTCAGTGGTTAATCACTCAGCTGCTAACTAAAAGGTTGGTGGTTCGACCCCACCCAGTGGCTTCGCAGAAGAAAGATACAGTAATCTACCTTCATAAAGCTGACAGCCTAAAAACCCTATGGGGCAGTTTTACTCTGTCACATGAGGTGGCTGTGAGTCAAAAATCAACTCAGTGGCACCTAACAACAACAACAAACCTAAAGTTTGGCAGTTCAAACCCAACCAGAGGCACCTTGGAAGAAAGGCATGATGATCTGTTTCTGTAAAGATTACAGCCAAAAGAAACCTATGGAGCAGTTCTCCTCTGCAGCACATGGAGTTGCCATGAATGGGAATTAACTCAATGGCAACGGGTTCTTTTTTGTTTGTTTGCATTTTGTTTTGGAGCATTCGCTATGGTCCAGGCCCTGTGGTAATACCTTACCTGTCTTTTCACATTGACTCCTCACCCTCAGTAACCATGTATGAGGGAGGAAGCCAAGGCTTAAACCATTCAGGGCTAACTGGCAGAGCCCGTACACTTCATTACATGGCTTCCAAGTAAAGTTAGGAGAGAAAGGCCTGAAGAACTACCCTGTAAATTCCATTATGAACTCACTACGTAGGAAGCCAGAGGTATGTATCGAGTCGATCCAGACTCATAACAATATTCATTCATTATCAGGTCTTGAGTACTTTAAAAATAGTGTAATCCCCATTTAAATGAAAATTTTTCATAATAAATATTTCCACAGTGTTACTACAAGAGTAGAGGTTCCAATCTTTTCAGAGAGACGAATCTACCCACATCAGAAAGAATATTATCTGAGACATTTGCTCAAGCAGAAACAACTTTCAAGGATAATGTGGATATCCTTCCAATGAGCACACACTTTTTTTCCCTGTTCTTTTCTTAATTAAAAGGAAATTTTTAAGCTCAGACAAGACCCATATAAGGCAGTGGAAATGTACCTAATTAAAATTCTCTTGAACCAATTCCATTTTCTTGGTCTGTTGCAAAACAAAGTATTAAAATATAAGTGTAAACAATATATCTTCTTGGTGATAGTGTGGTATCTATTCTTCCTTTAAAATTAAGGTGATTATTTGCTTATGAAGCAACTCGTTTCTGTAGTTGATCACCAGTAGTCCTGATAGCCTTGGAATCTGAATCATTTAATAAACTTTGCTGAGCCTTATTTATTTTAGCTGAGACAGGGTAGTTCTCAGTTGCATATTTTTCATGAATTATTCTGATCTTGAAATAATTTGGGATGTCTCCAGTGGACAGCATTTCTTCTCTACTTTCTCAGTTACATCTGTTTGTGCTCTGAACACCAGCCCAAACACTCTCTCTCTCTTCTGCGTATTTCATTACCCACCCCCTCTTCCCACATACACACACCTGTGCTATCTCCTTAGGAAATCACTCCCAAATGCAGGAACCTTTACTCAGTCTCTTAGAGTGCCTCCTCTTGGTCAAAACCCCATGGTTGCTTATTTCCTTGAACCTCTTCTTAAAAAAGATAATGCTGTCTGCTATCAAGCCATTAAAAAAAAAAAATTTGTTACCATGGAGTCGATTCCAACTCATGGCGACTTCATGGGCTACAGAGTAAAACTGCCCCATAAAGCTTTCTTGGCTGTAATATTTATGGAAGCAGATAGCCAGGTCTTTGTTCCATATTGCCACTGGGTGGCTTCAAACTGCCAACCTTCAAGTTAGTAGATGAGTACAAACCGCTTGCGACACCCAGAAAACTTGTCTGTTAGCACCCACGTTCAATCCATCACCAAGGTGTTCCAATTTACCACCCAGCTGTTTCTCTAATTCAGCCCCTGCTCCACCCACCACCACTGCCATCATCTCTCACCTGTAGAGCTGCAATAGCTCTCTCATCTCTCTTCCCTTTCACACCTATGATCTTTTCAAATTCTTCCCCATACTGTTCCTAGAGTTATACTCTAAAGCACAAATCTGGATAATAATATCATTCTGCTGTTAAATCTCTTTGGTCTACCCATTACTCACAGAGTAATTTTTAAAACTGCTTGGAACCTCAGGGGATTCTGTGGAGGAGCCTCTCTGTGTAGGGAAATTAGGAGCTAGGGTGGCAGGTGGGGGCTGCTGATGCCGGGCGTACAGGTCTCCAGGACACCCAGAGCCTTTGCCCCTTTAACGTGAAAAAGTCCACATTTTCTGCTTTTTTACTTGAACCTGAGATTTCATTTGAATAGAAAAGGCTGTGTGGGTTAGAAGAGTTTGAGGGTCATGCCTACAGGCTAAAGCACACACTCTCACTGACCCAAGTCCTAGCCCCATCCTGGCCACTTTCTGACTCACACACTGAATAGGTGGTGGTTCCCTATACACACTCAGCTTTTGCTAATGCTGATCTCTGGGTCTCTGCCCTTCCCTCTATTTCTCAATCTTCCTGGAAGCATCAGCTGAGGTGCTGCCAATCTTTTGGCTAGCTGCTATAGCTCTTTTAGCAACTGTGCTGTAGGGACTTTAGGGGGAGCCAATATTCAGTGCAGTGGAGGGCTGCAAGGTAAGTTCAGAGGAAGAACCTCAATTCAAGTCACTGGGCTGCCAGGAAAAGCTGTGTGACTCTGAGGCAGTCACTATCCTCTGTGAGCCTGAGCTTTCTCACCTGTAATAAAGAAATATCATCTACCTTGTAGAGCTATAGCAATAAAAAAGTGAGATGATCATAAATGAACATGTGTGAAGTATGTCTTCCCTCTCCAAGCCTGCTTACTAAAAGCCCCAAGGTGTGTAAATATATTGGTGTTTGTGTCTTTGCTTCTGCTCTGTAGCATGCTTTGTAATTTTTGATTAGATGCTGGGCATTATGTATTAAAATTTGAGTGTTCCAGTCTGTGTTTTCTTCCTTCTAAAATGGTTAAGCTTTATTTTGGAAAGCAGTTAGAGGACAAGTATATAACCTAGTTTTTAGTTTGTTATGACTGATCTATTTCTTTGGCCTTTTTGTGTTCTCTACTGAGAGCCTGGACTGTTTATCAGGGTTCTTCCACCTCTGTAGACCTCAAACTGCACCTCTGTCTTCCCAGTACTTCGCAATTGCCAAAATATCTGCTCAGTACTTTATTCTTCCAATTGTTGGTTTCTGCAAGATTTCCTGGAGTCTTAAACTGAATATGCACAGCTTAGGAGTTGGTTAGCACCTCTGAAAGAGGTGGCACAGAGATCTTTGGACTCCCTTCCTAGGAGTTCCCTCCTTTCCGGGATTTGTCCCATCAAAGCACTGCTGCCTTGACAGCTGTGAACTCCAGCCTCTCTCTCCTCAGCCTAGTAGGGTTGTGGATTCCTGCTAGTGCCCTCCTCCAGGGCACGGTCACTTAGCAGAACCCTCAAGCAATAGCTTCAAAGAGGAAGCCAGGGTAAACGCAGCTCACCTCATTGTGCTTTCCTTCTCTCAGAGACTGTGGTCTTTTGAATCTTGCCTGTCTTAATTGCTCCCAATGCTTTTAAACAGTGGTCATATTTTGATGTATTTTGTACAACTTTTATTATTGTTTTCTGGAAGGTTATCTGACACAAGCTACTATTTCATCATGGACAGAGCAAGCATTTTATATGTTGATCTTTGATTTGCGTATGTTTTTATATATTAATTCATATTACCATACCAGTTGTTATATATTGTGCTTATGATATACCCCTGGATGTAGGAATAATAGAATAAAATCTGCCATTGTTGGTTTTGCATGTATAAAGGAGAGGATGAGGAAAAAAAAAAATCAAAGCCTGTTTACTACAATTAGAATTCAGCGAGGTCATGATTTCTTAAATTCTCCCTTACACAGGGCAGGATATTAAAAATATATATGTATTTTTACATATTTTTGATAGCTTAATGTTCAGAATCAATATACAAGTATTATCACCATCTGATATGATACATATGATCAAAGTAAGTCCATACAACTTAGCCACTGACTCTAAGAGCTCCCATTATTGGCACTGGCATAGGCCAAGCCGGATGTAAAGCATTAAGAATCCCCACTAATCTTGCAACAGCCCGAGGAGGGAGGCACTGTCAGCATTTCAGCCAACAGAGAAGGGTCAGAGTTCAGTGCCCAGGTCTAAAGTTTCACTCAAGATCACAGTGGTGGCAGGCGGATGTCTGAGTCCACTTTGGTTCTGTACCCAAGTAGAGTAGGGGCAAAGCTTAGAAGTTAAGTCAGATAAATGCAAATGTGAATCTTCATAAATTTCAAATGTTGTAGTCCTGAGCAAGTTACTTAAATTCTCTCAACTTCAGTCATGTATAAAAATGAAGATAATGTCACCTCCCCTCTATATTTTTGTAAAGTTAAAATAGAATAGTATAGCTCTTAAGTATGTGACTAAAGTAACCAAGTGCTTTGCACAGTGTCTATTAGACATAATAATAGTTAACGTGTATTGGTATTAGGTCCCTTACAAGATCACCTCATTTAAACATCATAAGTCTTATGAGGCATATCTATTACTGCTCCCATTTTACAGATGAAAATCTGCATTTCACAGATAAGAACACAGAGATACAGAAACATGAAGTAACTTATTCGTGTTCACAAAGCTTCTATGATGTGCAGGCAGGGTTTAAATCCCACCAATTTTCAGAGCCTCTGTCCATTCCCAGGGAGCCCTGGTAGCAAAGCGGTTATGTGCTCGGCTGCCAGCAAAAAGGTTGGTGGTTCCAACCCACCAGCCACTCCATGAGAGAAAGATGTGGCAGTCTGCTTCTGTAAAGGTTTACAACCTAAGAAACCCTATGTGGTAGTTCTACCCTGTCCTAATAGACTTGCTATGTGTTGGAATCAACTCAAAAGCAATAAGTCTGGTTTTTGGTTTTGATGTGTTCCCACTGTACTACACTTCTTCCCTTGTCCAGAGTTTGTGTTTGGACTGATCCAATGGCATATCCTGGCTTTGCCTCTCAGTAACTGCATAGCCTTGCCAAGTTATTTAGACTAGCTGAAACTCAAAGTCCTAGTCTGCAAACAGCAGAAAATGGTAATATCTACCTTGTGTATTATTGTTATGTCTTAACTACAATAATGCACATAAAACACTTAACATAGGACCTGGCTCATTGAACATGCTCAGTACAAGTTAATTAGTGATGTTGTCCACTAGGAAACATTCAATTGAAGATAGCAATCACTGCTGTTAGTACACAACACTCACTCCGCAATTTAGGTGTTCCTCTAACTTGCCCTGAATTGTTCTGAAAAAAAAAAAAAAAAAAAGGAAAAAAGTAGAAATTTTGACAAATTGAGATCACACAGAATCCACAAGTTCGTAAGGTGGTTTTTAAGTGGTGGGAGTGGTTGATTTGGGGTTGGTGGTTGTCGTGGATTGAATTATATCCCCCCCAAAAATGTGTGACTCAATTTGGCTGGGCCATGATTCCCAGTATTGTGTGATTTTCCTATGTGTTGTAAATCCTGCCTCTATGATGTTAATGAGGGAGGATTGGCAGCAGTTGTGTTAGTGAGGCAGGACTCAATCTATAAGATTGGATTGTGTCTTGAGGCAATCTCTTGAGATATAAGACAGAGAAGTGAGTAGAGAGATGGGGGACCTCATACCACCAAGAAAGCAGTGCTGGGAGCAGAGCACATCCTTTGGACCCAGGGTCCCTGCACAGAGCAGCACCTAGTCCAGGGGAACATTGATGAGAAGGCCGACAGAGAAGGAAAGCTTTCCCCTGGAGTTGATGCCCTGAATTTGGACTTTTAGCCTACTTTGCTATGAGAAAATAAACTTCTCTTTGTTAAAGCCATCCACTTGTGGTATTTCTGTTATAGCAGCACTAGATAACTAAGACAGTAGTATAATAAAAATTTGCAGTAAAAGGTAGCATAAATAATTTGAGCTCTAAGTTTACTCAAAATGAGTTTTAAGATATTTTATATTAATGTACTTAAATAGGAGCCCTGGTGGGCCAGTGGTTGAGTGTTCAGCTGCTAAACAAAAGGTCAGCAGTTTGAATCCACCAGCTGCGCCTTAGAAACCCTATGGGGCAGTAGTAGTCTGTCCTGTAGGATCGCTGTGAGTCAGAACGTGTAGGTATACTTAAATACACAAACACGTATATATACTCATTGTAAAATATTTAAACAATATAGAAAAATGTGGAGTAAAAGGTGTCAGTCTCACTGAAGACCTTCCGTCTTCCATTCCCTTCTCCAGCAGTAAACACCATTCATCACAGAGTACATGATTAAGCATAATTTTGGGAAAAGTGGTATATTATTCTTTAAAGCTTTAAAAATTTTTGTAAGATATCTTTAAAAATGATTACTCAAGTGTAGCTAGCTAATTTTTTCAGACACTGTGACACTCAGCCTCCCAGTGAGAACAGTAGCAGAAGCAGTTAGAGAGTTCATTTTTCTTGAGGACATACAAAAAAGTTACATTAGAGATTCTCATTGAAGTAATTGCACAAGCATTCAGAAAGACCTCTCTGCAGTTTAAACTTAATCATCGTTATTTCAAATGAAATCCTTTTCAAAGGTACTCAAGATCAGATCAGTTCCATAATTCTAGAGCAAAATGTCAAGATGAAATCAGTAGTAACTAGGCTGGAACATTGCCAACTTGCCTTGAACTCACACTTGTCTTCAACACAGTCCTGTGAAGACAGGCTTCACATAGTTGGTTGAAAGGCTGTATCCAGACATCTGAGACAGTGTGTGCTGGTAGGTGTATAAGAAATGGTCAAATGGGTTCCTACCATTCACTCAATGATAAGAGTGCCTCACTCCGCCTAAATTGTTATTTATACAAATGATGTCGTTTATGATGAACACCTGCTTTCCTTCTGGGGGTGTGGATATGTTGGATAGTGTTGTTAATAGCTGCCATTGATTTGGCCCTTAACTCATGCCAACCCCTATAGGACTATTGTGACCCCTAGAGTTTTCTTTGGCAGATTTTTGGAAGTAGATTATCCAACCTTTCTTCCAGTCCATCTTAGTCTGGATGCTCCACTGAAACCTGTTCGGCATCATAGCAAAATACAAGCCTCCATTGAAGAATGGGTTGTGGCTACAGTGCATTGGTTAGAAATTGAACCTGGGTCTCCTTGATGGAAGGTAAGAATTCCACTGAAACCACCACTGCCACATGGGTTGTATTAAAAACCCATTGCCCTTGAGTCAGTTCCAACTCAGAGTGACCCTATAGGACAGAGTAGAACTATCCCATAGAGTTTCCAAAGCTGTAATCTTTATGGAATCAGACTGCCACATTTTTCTGCTATAGAGGGGCTGGTGGGTTTGAATCATGGACATTTTGGTTAACAGCCAAACACTTAACCACTGCACCACCAGGGTTCCTTAGGAGTTGTATTAGCCCCTAAAAGAAACACTCAGGGTGCTGAGTCTGCAATGCATTTCACTGGTTAGCAGCAATCCACATGTGCTCCCACAACTAGCTCTGGAGCAATTAAGTGAGTCCTGTGTGACTTCACTGGGACAGGACACTTGGAAGCTTGTACCTGGTTTCCCCTGGACATCACATCATGCACCTTTTCCCTTTGTTAATTTTACTTTGTACCCTTTTGCTGTGACAAAGCATAGCTATAGGCATGGCTGTGGGTTATATATCATGGCTGTGCTATAGTCATAACATGATTTAGTGGTAGAATTCTCACCTTCCATGCGAGAGACCTGGGTTCAATTCCTGGCCAGTGCACATCAGATACAGCCACCACCCATCTGTCAGTGGAGGCTTCTGCATTGCTATGATGCTGAACAGGTTTCAGCAGACGGAGCTTCCAGGCTAAAACAGGCTAAGAAGAAAGGCCAGGCAATCTATTTCTGAAAATCCTGTGGATCACAGTGGTCCAGTTGCATTGTGCATGGATTCCCCATGAGTTAGGGGTGACAGTGTCAGCTAACAACAACAAGTATGACTGCTAAATCCTCTGAGTCCTCCTAGCAAATCACTGAACCTGGGAGTGGTTTCAGGGACCCCCAACCCACTTTAGCGTTCAGCCTCCTCGCGTTAAATTTTTACCACATTTGCTGACAGCATTATTGGAATTACATAAAAGAAGAAAATTTTGTGTGCCAGACAAGTGTTCCTCTCCCATCTTCCCACCATTCTAAGAGAATGTGTCCCCACCTCTGCCAGGCCCTGCTCAAGGTGGTGTCCTGAGTGTGTTTAGGCAATTGGTCCTGCTGCCCAGGTCTCAGGGTGGACTCTGGACCAAGCTGGCTCCATCAGATTTTCTTCTCTCCAGTGTGAAGACTTACTAAGAGCCTGGTTCAGCTGGATACTAGAGGGGAGTTGAGGACCATAGGCACAATATTCTTTTTGCCTGCCTTTACCCCATCTCATGAAATTGCTCACCTTTGTCACTTCAGTAACCCTCTAACTAGCTTCTGTTCCCCTGCATTGGAGAACTGTCCACTCCATATTTTCCCGACCTTGATACTCATCATAAAAAAAATGTGTCATGGAAATTACCTAATCAATGTCCGCCATCCCCTCTTGCCTGTCCAGGTTGTTTGCCATTGCACCTTCAAAGCCAAGCACTTGCTGAGTTCGTATGAGAAACTAAACAAATGTTTGTGGAATAAATGAAACCTTTTTTGCTACAAATAAAAATCCCAAGACTGATTCGCCTCTGCAATAAATTTCCTATATATATATATATTTAATACAGAGGGATTTGTTTTTCAAATGTCAGGCTGAAGATACGGGTTTTTTTTTGTTTGTGCATTTTTCAGAAAAACAAACAAAAACAGTGGGCTGCAGTCTGGCTCCACATAGCTCAGACTATGGATGTGAAATATTTTAGTTGATACTCTAGGTAACTTAAATATTGGGGATTTTAAATTTGTGGAGTATATCTAATAACTTTTAAAATATGTGAGAATAATCATATCAAAGAATATATAGGTCTAACATTCCAAGAGACACAGAGAGAGAGAGAATTAGCTTTCAGTGAATTTAAATTTATATACTCAATTACCTGGGTTTCTTTTATATGCCTTCAATTTTTTTGGCAAAAAATATTGAATATACCATGGACTGCCAGAAGAACAAACAAATCAGTTCTGGAGGAAAGGCAGCCAGAATGCTCCTTCGTAGTAAGGGTAGAGAGACTTCATTTTGCTTCCCTTGGTCAGGAAAGACCAGTTTCTAGAAAATTATATCATGTCTGATAAAGGAGCAGGTCAGTGTAAATGAGGGAAGCCCTCCATGAGATGGATTGACACAGTGGCTGCAACAATGGTCTCAAACATACCAATGGTTGTGAGAATGGTGCAGGACTGGGCAATGTTTCATTCTGTTACGCATAAGGTCATCAGCAGTCAGAGCCAACTTGATGACCACCCAGCAACAACAGTAATTATTAGTGCAGTGGAAGAGCATTCCATAGGTCCAGTGTACCAGCCTTTGCCATGAAATTGACCATGACAATGTGACTAAATATTCCTTTAATAAATATGAATGCAGTGGGTAGTCAGGGGCATCCTGCGAATCAGGTGAGTGGGGATTGCAGAAGAGCTGGTCCATTCCCATTGGGGCGAGGCATTCTGGATCACACAGAAACTCAGAACCTGGGACTAGCACAGCACTCAGAGGGGTGGACCAACTGAAGTGTGCCAACATTTCACTGATGAACCTTAACCCATAATTCTGTGCTTACCCCTGTTGGATTAGTTTAGTTCCCTGTGGCAGTTTCATTTCTTCATGCCACAATGTTTATTTGGTTCCTGTTATGGTCGGGCCCTGCTCTGAACACTGGGGACAAACAGGACAGACACTTCCTGCACATAATGGAGTTTACTCTCTAGCAGAAGAGACTGAAGTAAATAAGCAAGCTCATAATACACAGGACAGATTTATAAAGAAAATGAAATAGGCTGATGTGAAAAAACATGACTTATAAGATTATGTTGGCGAAACAGCACGTTTTGTCACGTGTAAGGAATTGCTGGCGTGGAACTGACGCTCCTCTGAGAGTCTCCGTGCCCAGGTTGTCTTAAGATCTCTAATAGGGTCTCATGGTTCTTACAGTAATGGAGAGCAGCAGCTCCTACTGCAGCCATAGGCAAAATTAAGTTAACTCATGCAGTGATTGCTAATCTTCTCAAGCAGTTGCTTTTATTAAAATACTAATTGATGGTGAAGGATCAGAATACGGAGTCATGCTGCCAGACTCTGGGGAGAACAACCAGTAACTTAATAGCAATTTACCAGCTAATATAATTAAGTTTGGTTTTCCATTCTAGAACCCTACTAGCGAAATAATACCTTCCTTTATTTATTTATTTTTACCATATTTAATGATACGTGTCTGAGAAATCCTGTTCATCACTTCGGAAGCTTATTGAGTTATTATTTCATTAAATGTATTGATATATCCTTTCTCCAACGATGAGCACAAGCAGTTTTAGATAGGATTTTTTTATTCTTATAGTTTCTGAATTTTAGCTTGCATCAAATTATAAAATCAGCATGTCAACAATAATCTCATAGAATGCCTTGTTTCCACTGAAATGAATTTTTTTGTGAAAATGGAAATATTTTGTCTGTCTTATTTTAGTGTTTTCTCTATTATAGAATTTCTGCAAGAATGGCTTCCCAGTTTCCAAATTTTATTTTAATTTCCATTACTATACAATGGGGTGGTTAAGAGCTCAGCTGTTAATTTAAAAGGTCAGCAGTTTGAATCCACCATCCATTCCTTGGAAATCTGAAGGGACAGTCCTATATAAGATTGCTATAGGTCAGAATTGATTCAACAGCAGTGGGTTTTGGTTTTAGGTAATGGGTAAGGACAGGAAATAAAAGAGATCAATTTCCCTTCCATCTCACAGCCATGTACATTTCACTTTATGCCAGCACCCTTCCCCTTACGCAGCTGGTCTTATCGGTAGGCTTCGATCTTTAATTGTTGGTGTCGTTAGTTACTCCGAGGTCAGCCTCTGCTCTACTACTCCATGTACAACAGGATGAGACATTGCCTGGTCCTGCACCATCTTCATGATTATTAGTATGCTTGAGTTCATTGTTGTGGCCACCACTTGTTTTGAGTGCCTTCCAACCTAGGAGGCTCATCTCCCAGCACTTTATTGGACTATATTCTTTTGTGATTTGTAAGGTTTTCATTGGCTAACTTTCAGAAGCAGATCACCAGGCCTGTCTTCCTAGTCTGTCTCAGTTGGGAAGCTCTGCAGAATCCAGCGTCATCATGGGTTACTCTGCTGGTATTTGAAACACCGGTGGCATATCTTCCAGCACCATAGCAACACGCATGCCACTGCAGTATGACAAACTGACATATGGTTGGTGGTAATCTTCAATAGAGGAGTGGAAAACGAGATGATACCCTCAATTTCTGAGTTATGTTTCTCACCTATAACATTTTTGGAGCCTTATACAACACCATTTTCTATTCCATTCTGCCCCACTTTTCCCAGTACGTTTGGGAACAGGGTATTATTTTTTGAACCTTTTTCAGACACTTTTTACTCAGGTTAAGACTATAATTTCCATCTTCCAAGCTGATATATTAGAGCTGTCCTTGATTCTTCTCCTCCTTCTGCTCTTATTCGGTAGCCATTTCCTATGTCACCTATGGCTTTTCTCAGTTCCTTTTCTCCCTCTGTTCTCATTTGCAGTGCTTCTGCTGACTCCCACCACAGCACTGTCTCCTCACTGTTTCCATGTTACTTTCCAGAGCTTCCTCCTGCCTCCTTCTCTCCCCTCCAGGTCATCCTGCAGCATGGGAAGGAGGGGACATGAATGAGGAGGGGATCAGAGAGAAACAGTAGAATGACTGTGTCCCCTCATCAAACACACAGCTATTTTGAGAGTTCAGACCAAGGCACAGCCTTGAACCACGACAAACCAGTAGATGTTCTATTCACATCTTAATGGTTAAGTGTGTGGCTGGCGAAGTGGCTATAGATTTCCATTTTTTGTTCTAGTGTCATCTTTACTCTCTAGGTTGCAAAGTCCCAGTAAAAACTAGGACTCTTAAGTCTGAAGCAGAAGAAGATCTTGCCAAAGTGATGATGTTGCTATCACTTTCATCAGTTGACCCCAACTCATGGCAACCCCATGTCTGTCAGGATAGAACTGTGGTCCAAAGATTTTTCAATGACTGATTTTTGGAAGTAGACCACCAGGCCTATCTTCTGAGGTGCATCTAGGTGTACTCTAACATACATCCTTTCCATTAACGGTCAAGGGTGTTAACCATTTGCACCAACTCTGCTGATATCATTAAAAAAAGGGAATAATAAAAACTGAGAGATCTTTGCAAACCTCAGAAGAGAGTAAAACTGTATCATTAATTTGAATTCAGATTGAGCCAAACTTAACATTATCATTTAAATTCCTTCTACATCATTACAACATATGGTGCCTCGAAGCTTAGAGAGATATATGCCTAAAATTAATTCTCATCCATCATGGTGTTTGTGGATTTTTCAGGTCCATTTTTCAACCTCCTCTTGTCCATGTCCTTCCATCTGTACACACCTCATCAGAAGAAATGAAGCAGGGAAGTGGATAGACTCTGAAGAAAGATTTCATGGGAAAGAGATGAATATATCACTAAATGGATATTTGGAATAATCTACAGTTTCAGTTATTCATGCTTTATTCATAATCTCCATTACTACTGATGATTAAACATTACCTCAAAATAATAAGTCATAGAATAACACTGAAGTAATCAAGAAGTTAGTCTTTCTCTTTGACTAGCAGTGTGGTTCTGTATCATTCATTCTTCCATCATGTATTTTTCTGTGACCGTAAGGAAAAAACCGATCTCTTTAATGTGGACCCTTCTAATAAAAATATTTAGAAAACATTAAAATTCAGCCTTTCAGACTTTTATAAAATGTACATATTAGAGGTATAAATAGGACAGCCACAAATAGGGCACGGGTTTTATCCCTTTTTCAATGTCTAAGAGAAATCCCAATTTGCTGCAGTTAAATATGACACTAGAATGGGTTTGGGGAACTCTCCCCTACCTACCCCAGAAGACCAGAGGGCCCCCCTTGGTGTGAAGGAAACTTACACGCGTCCTAGGCATTGAAGTTGGGGGCCATCCACATTGGGTAGTTAGGGTAGGCAGAGCCAAGCCTAAAAGAAGAGGCAGGCCCCGTTCCTGCTGAACAGTAACAGGCAAGGTGCCAGCACCTGTAAGTAGTACTGAAGCGGGCAGAGGGTTATTGACCATCCCATAATAGTTGTTTTTCAGAAAAGTCTACTCTTGCTACATTTTTATTACAACTTTTACAACATCTCACCATGATTGGTTGATTCCCCAGCTTTCCTCTCTTCTCCTGGCAGGAGGCCGAGGCACAGGCGCACCAACCCTAAATGTACCCACTATACGACTTTCCTGGGGTGGCAGGAGGTAGCCCTGGCCTTTTTTTTTTTTAGGGCTGTGCACAGTATTTTTAGAGCTGTGCTCAAAAACTCATTCACAAAAATTATGCGGACTGCCCAAGCATTGCAGGACTGAAGATCCTCCCGTCACTGTTCATGAATATGTATGTCACTCCCTATGTAAGGAGCAAGTCTGCCTCAGTTCAGAGAGCTGGCAGCCTTAGGTCCTGAGACCCTGCCTGCCTCCCGGTTTGCAAACTGTGAATAAACTTTCTGTTCTTCCAACCCCCCGTCTGGCTGACTTCAATTCACTGATCTGGTGGGCAAGAACCTATTAGTTGTCGGCTTCAGTAGTCCTCTCCAAATGACTGGGAGACATGTTCCTCAGACAGCTCCTCAGGGCAGGCAACATGTGGAACCCAGGGAAAGGGAGGTGAATGGCTTTGGGTGCAGACTCTGTGCTGCTCCCTGGAGCTGGCCATAGGTCAGCTCACTTAGGTAGGGTGGGCAGACTCCTACCCTGTGCGAGGTCCCTCATGCCTAGGAGTCTCCTTGGCCTCCTTCCTCTTGTTGCTTTTATCTCACAGTCCTTCCAACCTGGCCAACCCTAACCTCCTCCTACAAAAAAACTACAGAGTCACCTAATTGTCCATCTGCTCTCTTTCCAGTCATTTGTTTCTAGCTGTATGCTATGTCTGCCTCTTCAGGCCATTCTCTTTTGATTAACACACTTGCTGTCTTCTCTAAAAAGAGGCTTTCTTTTGTAGTTTGAAATATCTCTGATCTATATCACCTCTGATAAGAACTTTACAAGTCTAAGGATATTGACTCTTCCCCCGCCACCCCCCGCACTTCTGATATAACAATCATGTTCCTTTCCAAGCCGTAAAGCACCTCAGGCTAAAACTGGGGTGGGGAGGGAGGGGTCACAGACAAGAACATGTGACTAAAAAAAGGACTTAATATACTTCAAGATATTATCTCATCTTTCCTAAAAAATGCCAAAAAAGATTTCTTATTTGGAAAGGCTTACTGGCCAAAGGAGGCAACACAAGCATACGAGCAGCCATGCTATCACTGCTTGTGATTAATACTAGAAATGAAGTTCAATTTCTCTGAAATAGGAAACTAATAATTGCAACAAGGAAACTTGGGAAATGTTGCATTAAAAAAAATGTATTCTTTAGCTTACACCTTGAAGACTGAAAAAAAAAATAGACATTTGAAAATGGAATGTGATAGAATAAGGCATTCCAGGAGAAAAAAACAAATGTAAGGAAAGAAATGAAGTGAAATCTATTGTTAAATATTTTAGTGAAAATTTGCTATAAACATCCTCATTACAAGTCTGCTTTTCTTTTTATTTAAAGCAGTATTACCTGGAATTTTACTTGAAAACGGTCTGCTATTGTCTGTATTATTGCTCGTGCTGTTGTTTAAAGAAAGCTCTTTACTTATTTAAAGCATTCTTATTCAGGCATTTCATTAGCCCATATTTCTTCTCCTCCATACTCAGTAAATAAAAGTAAGATTTTACTTCTCTAAGAGAAGAACGTTTCCACTTGCACCCTAGCGATTCTGTTGCCTACTTTATCATTGAGCAGAGAGTTCACTCCTATCAGGTTTTATTGAAATAGAATCTAAAGTTCTTCGATTCAAATAATCCAGAGTTTCTGTCAAGTTGCCTCAAGTGACAGGAGCATAGGATGGTGTACAGGACCCAGGAAAATTCCAGACAGGTCCAAGCACTGGGATCCGCAACCCTCCCTCAGCGCTGTGCCTCAGCCCCTCTGGCGCTGAGAAGTTGTCATTCCCAGCCATTTCTCTATCCGCCTTCCCTGCTCTGCACTGAGAAGGTGTCATTCCCTGCCACTTCTCTATCCGTCTTCCTTGCTCTCTGTGACTTCAGCCCCTGCATTCCAAATTCCCTGGTCCCCGTCTATATCAGGGCCTTCCACCTCCAGCAATCACTGAGCACTTCCTAGTGGGCTCTGTATTTCTTCTGTAATGTGAATCATTGAGAAAGAAAATCTGATTGGCTCTGCAATCTCCTGTAAGAGGCCACATCTCTCTCACTGTGCCTACTGTGGACAACTGGCCCTTATGTCAGGGCGAGTCAGCTGTGACTATGGGCAGTAGAGGTGGACGTCACATGGTCTCTAAAGGGCTGGGCCTCTTTAGCAGGGGCTTGGGCAAGACGCTTTCTCTAGGAACTGGATATAGTCAAAATGTATCATGATGGACTGTTTGACACAGGGAAAGAAAATGTGAGCACTTGGAAATGAGAGTACATGTTTTTGACTTCCAAACCTGACTTGGTTAAAAGAATCCCATGAGTTCTATGAAGAAACACATGAATCTGCTCATTCATATGCAAACACTTGCCACCCTAACTTCATGAACTGCTTCAAAGTCAAGCTCCTCTAGGCTGAAAGGCAAAAGTGTAGCTAGTATTAGATATTGTTTGTTGTTGTATACATCAATGTACAAGGTTTTTTTTTTTTAATTTTTATTGTGCTTTAAGTGAAAGTTTACAAATCAAGTCAGTCTCTCACACAAAAACTTACATACACCTTGCTATATACTCCCAATTGCTCTCCCCCTAATAAGACAGCCTGCTCCCTCCCTCCACTTTCTTTTTGTGTCCATTCCACCAGCTTCTAACCCCCTCTACCCTCTCATCTCCCTTCCAGACAGGAGATCCCAACATAGTCTCAAATGTCCACCTGATCCAAGAAGCTCACTCCTCACCAGCATCCCTCTCCAACCCATTGTCCAGTCCAATCCCTGTCTGAAGAGTTGGCTTTGGGAAGGGTTCCTGTCCTGGGTCAACAGAAGGTCTGGGAGCAATGACCACCAGGGTCCTTCCAGTCTCAGACAGACCATTAAGTCTGGTCTTTTTACGAGAATTTGAGGTCTGCATCCCACTGTTCTTCTGCTCCCTCATGGGTTCTTCATTGTATTCCCTGTCAGGGCAGTCATTGGCTGTAGCTGGACACCATCTAGTTCTTCTGGTCTCTGGATGATGTCGTCTCTGGTTTATGTGGCCCTTTCTATCTCTTGGCCTCGGAATTAGGCTGTGTCCTTGGTGTTCTTCATTCTCCTTTGATCCAGGTGGGTTGAGACCAACTGATGCATCTTAGACGGCTGCTTACTAGCTTTAAAGCTCCCAGACTCCACTCTCCAAAGTGGGATGCAGAATGTTTTCTTAATAGATTTTCTTATGCCAATTGTTTTAGCACCTCAAGCTAAAACTGGGGTGGGGAGGGAGGGGTCATGGAGAAGAACATGTGACAGATGTCCCCTGAAACCATGGTCCGCAAACTCCTGCCCCAGTACGCTGGCCTTCGAAGCATTCAGTTTATTCAGGAAACTTCTTTGCTTTTGTTTTAGTCCAGTTGTGCTGACCTCACCTATATTGTGTGTTGTCTTTCCCTTCACCTAAAGTAGTTCTTCTCTACTATCGAATCAGTGAATACTCCTCTCCTACCCTCCCATCCTCCCTCCTCTCGTAACCGTCAAAGAATATTTTCTTCTCTGTTTAGACTATTTCTTGAGTTCTTATAATAGTGGTCTTATACAATATTTGTCCTTTTGCAACTGACTAATTTCACTCAGCATATTGCCTTCCAGATTCCTCCATGTTATGAATGTTTCACAGATTCATCACTCCTCTTTATCAATGAGTAGTATTCCGTTGTGTGAATATACCATAATTTAGTTATTCATTCATCTGTTGATGGGCACCTTGGTTGCTTCCATCTTTTTGCTATTGTAAACAGTGCTGCAATGAACATGTGTGTGCATATATCTGTGTGTGTAAAGGCTCTTATTTCTCAAGTATATATTTCAAGGAGTGGGATTGTTGGATCATATGGTTGTTCTATTTCTAGCTTTTTAAGGAAGTGCCAAATCAATATCTAAAGTAGTTGTACCAATTTACATTCCCACCAGCAGTGTATATGTGTTCCAGTCTCTCCACAACCTCTCCAACATTTATTATTTTGTGTTTTTTTGTTGGAGTGAGATGGAATCTCATTGTAGTTTTGATTTGCATTTCTGTAATGGCTAACGATCTTGAGCATTTCCTCATGCATCTGTTAGCTACCTGAATGTCTTCTTTAGTGAAGTGTCTGTTCATATCTGTTGCCCATTTTTTAATTGGGTTATTTGTCTTATTGTAGTAGAGTTTTTGCTGTATTACGACAATTTTAGAGATCAGGCACTGATGGGAAATGTCATAGCTAAAAACTTTTCCCCCAGTCTATAGGTAATCTTTTAACTCTTTTGGTGAAGTCTTTGGATGAGCATAGGTGTTTGATTTTTAGGAGCTCCCAGTTATCTAGTTTTTCTTCTGCATTGTTCGTAATGTTTTGTATACCGTTTCTGCCATGTATTAGGGCTCCTAATGTTGTCCCTATTTTTTCTTCCATGATCTTTATCGTTTTAGATTTTATATTTAGGTCTTTGAACAATTTTGAGTTTGTTTTTGTGCATGGTGTGAGGTATGGGTCTTGTTTCTTTTTTTTTTTGCAGATGGATATCCAGTTATGCCAGCACCGTTTGTTAGAAAGACCATCTTTTCCCCATTTAACTGATTTGGGAACTTTGTCAAATATTAACTGCTCATATGTGGATGGATTTATGTCTGGAGTCTCAATTCTGTTCCATTGGTCTGTTGTTGTACCAGTACCAGGCAGTTTTGACTACTGTAGAGTTATAACAGGTTCTAAAATCAGGTAGATTGAGGCCTCCCACTTTGTTCTTCTTTTTCAGTAATGCTTTACTTATCGCAGGCCTCTTTCTTTTCCATATGAAGTTGGTGATTTTTTTCTCCATATTAAAAAATGTCATTGGAATTTGGACCAAAATTGAATTAAATTTATAGATCACCGTTGGTAGAATTGACATTTCTATAATGTCCACGAGCAAGGTATGTTTTTCCACTTACGTAGGTCTCTTTTGGTTTCTTGCAGAAGTGTTTTTGTAGTTTTCTTTGTATAAGTCTCTTACATCCCTGGTAAGATTTATTCCTAAGTATCTTATCTTTTTGTGGGCTACTGTAAATGGTATTGATTTGATGATTTCCTCTTCGATGTTCTTTTTGTTGGTGCAGAGGAATCCAACTGATTTTTGTATGTTTATCTTGTAACCTGATGAACTCTTCTATTAGTTTCAGTAGTTTTCTTGAGGATTCTTTAGGTTTTTCTGTGTGTGAGACCATGTCATCTGCAAATAGAGATACTCTTACTTCTTCCTTGCCAATCTGGATGCCCTTTATTTCTTTAGCTATCCTAAGTTCTCTGGCTAGGACCTGCAGCATGATCTGGAATAAGAGTGGTGATTAAGGGCACCCTTGTCTGGTTCCTGATCTCAACAGGAATGCTTTCAGTCTCACTCCTTTTAGAATGATGGTGGCTATTGGTTTTGTATAAATACCCTTTATTATGTTGAGGAATTTTCCTTCTATTCCTATTTTGCTCAGAGTTTTTATCATGAATGGGTCTTGAACTTTGTCAAATGCCTTTTCTGCATCAATTGATAAAATCATGTGATTCTTGTCTTCTGTTTTATTTATATGATGGATTCCATTAATTGTTTTTCTAATGTTGAACCATCCCTGCATACCTGGTATGCATCGCACTTGGTCATGGTGAATTATTATTATTATTTTTTACCATTTTATAAAAGAGATAACAGCACTCTTGAAGGAAAAGACATAGAGAACACTCGAATGGAGCTTTATTTCTTTGACCTTAGTATACAACCAGGGCAAAGCCAAGTTTGTCTCCAAGTGTGAGCTCACACAGGAAAATTATCCCTACATAATGACCCAAGTACATAAAGGCCTGTGTAATGACATGGGGTTTGGTCTGGAAGTTTTTGTCCAGTTGACATTGCTCCAGTGGCTTCCAAGAGTGCGGGTATACTCTTCCATAAGGCTTGTGGTTTTTGTGCTTGAGGCCTCCTGCTGCTCCTTGAGTCACTGTACTCTGGCCTGTCCCACCTTTATCCTGCCGGGGTTGAGGGTATAAAGAAAGGAGCAGGTGACATTACCACCGCTGACAGCACAACTGTGTGTACAGGAAGTAGAGTGGCAAGCAGGACCACTGGAAGGGTAGCTGCAGTTCCAGACTTCAATCAATTTTTTTTTATTGTTATTATTATTAACTTTTATTGAGCTTCAAGTGAACGTTTACAAATCAAGTCAGTCTGTCACATATAAGTTAATATACATCTTACTCCTTACTCCCACTTGCCCTCCCCCTAATGAGTCAGCCCTTCCAGTCTCTCCTTTCGTGAAAACTTTGCCAGCCTCCAACTCTCTTTATCCTCCCATTCCCCCTCCAGACAGGAGATGCCAACACAGTCTCAAGTGTCCACCTGATATAATTAGCTCACTCTTCATCAGCATTTCTCTCCATCCCACTGTCCGGTCCCTTTCATGTCTGATGAGTTGTCTTCGGGGATGGTTCCTGTCCTGTGCCAGCAGAAGGTTTGGGGACCAGGACCGCCGGGATTCCTCTAGTCACAGCCAGACCATTAAGTATGGTCTTTTTATGAGAATTTGGGGTCTGCATCCCACTGATATCCTGCTCCCTCAGGGGTTCTCTATTGTGCTCCCTGTGAGGGCACGAATTATTTTTTTGATATGTTGTTGAATTCTATTGGCTAGAATTTTTTTCTTGAGGATTTTTGCATCTAAGATCATGAGGGATATAGGTCCGTAATTTTCTTTTTTTGTGGTGTCTTTACCTGCTTTTGGTACCAGGGATATGCTGGCTTCATACAATGAGTTTGGGAGTATTCCTTCCTTTTTTATGCTCTGAAATGCCTTTAGTAGTATTGGTGTTAACTCTTCTCTGAAAGTTTGATAGAACTCTGCAGTGAAGCCATCCGGGCAAGGGCATTTTTTTGTTGGGAGTTTTTTGATTACGTTTTCTGTCTCTTTTGTTATGGGTCTATTTAGTTCTTCTACCTCTGTTTGTGTTACTTTAGGTAGATAGTGTGTTTCTAGGAATTCATTTCTTTAGGTTTTCAAATTTGTTAGAGCACAATTTTTCATAGTTATCTGATATGATTCTTTTAATTTCAGTTGTGTCTGTTGTAATATCACCTGTGTCATTTCTTATTGGGGTTATTTGCATCCTCTCCTGTTTTTCTTTTGTCACTTTGGCCAATGGTTTATCAATTTTGTTGATTTTTTCAAAGAACCAGCTTTTGGTCTTGTTAATTCTTTCAGTTGTTTTTCTGTTTTCTGTTTCATTTAGTTCTGCTCTAATTTTCATTATTTGTTTTCTTCTGGTGCCTGAGGGTTTCTTTTGTTGCTCTCTTTCTATTTGTTCAAGTTGTAGGGATAACTCTTTGATTTTGGCCTTTTCTTCTTTTTGGATGTGTTCATTTTTTATGTAAATTGACCTCTGAGCACTGCTTTTGCTGTGTCCCAAAGGATCTGATAGGAAGAGTTTTTATTCTTATTGGAGTCTATGCATTTCTTTATTCCAATCTTAATTTCTTCTATAGTCCAGTCTTTTTTGAGCAGGGTATTGTTCAGTTTCCAAGTGTTTGATTTCTCTTCCCTGCTTTTTCTGTTACTGATTTCCACTTTTATGGCCTTATGGTCAGAGAAGATGCTTTGTAATATTTCAATGTTTTGGATTCTGCTAAGGCTTGCTTAATGACCTAATATGTGGTCTATTCTAGAGAATGTTCCATGTGCACTAGAAAAGAAAGTATACTTGGTTGCTGTTGGGTGGAGTGTTCTCTATATGTCTATGAGGTCAAGTTGGTTGATTGTGGCATTTATATCTTCCGTGTCTTTATTGAGCTTCTTTCTGGATGTCCTGTCGTTCACAGAAAGTGGTGTGTTAAAGTCTCCTACTATTATTGTGGAGCTGTCTATCTCACTTTTCAGTGTTAATAGAGTTTGTTTTATGTATCTTGCAGCCCTGTCATTGGGTGCATAAATATTTAATATGGTTATATCTTCTTGGTATATTGTCTCGTTAATCATTATAGAGTGTCCTTCCATATCCTTATGATGGAATTAACTTTAAAGTCTATTTTGTCAGAAATTAATATTGCCACTCCTGCTCTTTTTTGATTGTTGTTTGATTAATATGTTTTTTTCCGTGCTTTGAGTTTCAGTTTGTTTGTGTCTCTAAGGTGTGTCTCTTGTAGGCAACATATAGACAGATTGTGTTTTTTTATCCATTCTGCCACTCTCTGTCTCTTTATTGGTGCATTTATTCCTTTTACATTCAGTGTAATTATGGATAGGTATGAATTTAGTGCTATCGTTTTGATGTCGTTTGGTGTGTGTTGTTGACAGTTTCTTTTTCCCACTTAATTTTATATACTGAGTAGATTATCTTCATATATTGTCCTTTCCTTATATTTGTTGTTGATTTTGCTTCTCCTGAGTCTCTAATTTTTCTTGTATTTTGATGCATAGGATACTTTGTCTCCTCTGGGGTTACCTTATTATGGACCCCTATTTTTCTAACTTTAAACCTAACTTTTATTTCTTTGTATAGCCTTATCTTCCTCTCCATCTGGAAGATCTTTGACTATATTTCTTAGTCCCTCTTTATTGTTTTAATGTTGTCTTCTTTTACATAATAACATTGCTGTTTCCCTGTTTTGACCGTTTTTTTATCTTCATTTATTTTTGTGATTTCCCTGCCTGGGTTGACTTCTGATCGCTCTGCCCAGTGTTCTAGTCTTGGGTTGATACCTGACATTATTGATTTTCTAACCAAAGAGCTCCCTAAAGTATTTCTTGTAGCTTTTGGTTTGGTTTTTATGAATTCTCTACACTTCTGTTTATCGGGAAATGTCTTAATTTCACCTTCATATTTGAGAGACAGTTTTGCTGGATATACGATTCTTCACTGGCAATTTTTTTTCCTTCAATTTTTTATGTAAGTCATCCCATTGCCTTCTTGCCTGCATGGTTTCTGCTAAGGAGTCCAAGTTTATTCTTATTGACTTTCCTTTGTAGGTGACTTTTCATTTATCCCTAGATGCTCTTATAATTCTCTCTTTATCTTTGGTTTTGGCAAGTTTGATTATAATATGTCTTGGTGACTTTCTTTTAAATCTACCTTATGTGGAGTTTGTTGAGCATCTTGGATAGATATCTTCTCATCTTTCACCATATCAGGGAACAATTTTTCTGCCAACAAATCTTCAACAATTCTCTCTGTATTTTCAGTTATCCCTCCCTGTTCTGATACTCCAATCACACGTAGGTTATTTCTCTTGATAGAATCCCACACGATTCTTAAAGTTTCTTCATTTTTTTAAGTGCTTTTTATCTGATTTTTCTTCAAATATATCTTCAATTTTAGAAATTCTGCCTTCCACTTGCTCAAATCTGCTTCGACTTTCTATTGAGTTTTATAAGTCTGTAATTTTATTGTTAATCTTCTGAATTTCTGATTGCTGTCTATGGATTTTTTCCAGCTTATTAAATTTTTCGTTATGTTTGGGAGTAATCTTTTCAACGTCTTCCACTGCTTCATCTGTTCTGCATTTTGCCTGATTTTCTTCCTCATGTCTTGAAGTGTTCTGTATATTAATCTTTTGTATTCTGCCTCTAGTAATCCCAGGAAGGCACTTTCATCTAGAAGATCCCTTGATTCTTTGTTTTGAGAGCTTGTTGAGACGATCATTCTCTGTTTCTTTATATGACTTGATATTTACTGTTGTCTCTGAGCCATCTGTAAGTTATTGTATTAGTTTATTTTGTGTTTGGTTACTGTGTCATAGCTTCTTGCTTTGTTTTGTTTTGATATGCCCAAATGGGTTGCTTGAGTAAGCTAGCTTGATTATATTCACCTTTGGAGCTCTGACGTCCTGTCCCCAGATGGCTAGAGTTGTTATCAGGTACATCAGTCTAGGAGTCCATTCACTTTTCTTGTATGAATTCAGCTCAGATGTCCATGTAGCTGATCATCAAGTGCATGGTACAGGCTCTGTCCTTACAGACTTAGAGGACAGGGGTGATTGGTGTAGGTACTGGTATCTGGTTGCAGCAAGGGGTCATGCTCTGAACAAGGCAGGAGGCTGAGAATCGTCCCCCAAGTCTAAGGAAAACATGTCTCTGTTCCCTAGAGCGTACAGGTGAGTGGGTTCTGCAGACAGACTCAATGTTTTTGGCTGTAAGGACTGGGAGGTACCAGTTATCCTTGGATCCTGTCACAGGTGGCTGGGTGACCTGAGTGGAGGCACCAGTTCTTAGGCTTCTGTTGGGGGTAGGTGAGGACACTGTTAAATAGGTAAAGCAATGTCAAACATCAAACACCCACCTCTCCACCGCACAGTTGAAATAGTTGTAGTCTGCCAACAAGGGCCTATTCTCCTGAAATGGGCCCACGCAGGTCCATGCAAAGGGGAAAGTCTAGGGAATGTTTACGCTTGGACCAGAGTGATTCTGTCCTAAGCTCCCCCAGTTAGTGGAGCTGGCAGATCATGTTTTCCCCCAATTGCAAATTTATTCCTTCTCCAAGACTGGGAGAATGGATCCAGGTGCTCAACAGGGCGTATCTCAGGCCCAGGGAAATCAGCCGTTGAAGCCAGCTTGGAAGCGAGGTGCCCAGTAAAATAAATCCAAGTACTTAGCTTTTGTCAAGAGGGCTGTTCTTCCCTGGTTCTGGAGGTGTGAGTAGACTGTGGGGCTGGCTGCTTCTCCCTGAGGAAATAGCACCAAACACTAGTACCAGCCAACTGCAGCTGCTCCTGGGAATGATGCTCCCAGCAATTCAGGTCCGGTAATTCCTGTCTGCTTCTGAACTGTTTCTTCCTCCCCTGCCCCTCAGTTCGTTTTCTAACCTTGCCTTTGATATTCAGGGCTCCTAGCTTGTCATAAATATACTTTTGTTACTCGTTTTTTTGGGTCTTTGTTGTAAGAGGGCTAGCTGGAAGGGTCTGTCTACACCGCCATCTTGGTACCGCCCTCTGTGCAAGGTTTTTGAATTGCTGGTTTCTTAAACCAGTTACCATTAAGTTGACTTTGACTCTTGGAGACCTCATGTGTGTCATAGTAGAACTGTATGTACTCTGTAGGATTTTTCAATGGCTGATTTTTCAGAAGCAGATCACCAGGCCTTTCTTCTGAGGTACCTCTGGGTTGACTTGAACTCCAGCTTTTCAGTTGGCAGCAGAGAGCTTAACTGTCTGTACCATCCAGAGACTCTCAGCAGGTATATATGGAAGTTCCCTTGCTTGTGCTATGCATAAGCTGATGCAGGAATACGATATGGTTAGAGGCGAATCATACAAGGGTTTGAACTGTTTTTCTTTTTTAATGTCTTATTTACTTCAAGCTTTATATTTGATTTTCATTTTAAAGAAAACTTTGCATTGCTAGGTAGCTAGAAGTAAAGTCAAAAGAGAATTGCATTTGGAATTAAGGATACATGAATTCTAGCACTGATTTTGCCACTACCCACCCCTGTGTCCTTGGCTACTTCCTGAGATGCAGCTTCCTCAACTTCACTGTGAAGGGGATGAACCTGGTGGCCTGGCCACTCTTTTCTAGCTCTAGAGAGGACATTGTGGACAAAAGGACTAGCTGTGTGTGTTCTTTTTGTCTCTCTTCTGTAGCTCAGTTCATTCATGTGTAAGTTGTCAGGAAAGGCAAGAGTTAGTTATCAGAAGCCTAGAAATTATTTTATTGCATACAAATTTTAAAAATCATTGATGAATTTTGCTAAATGAAAGAAACTAGACTTAAAAAGCCACATATTGTAAGGTTCCATGTATATGACATTCTAGGAAAGGTAAAAACATAGAGATGGATAATAGCCCAGTGATTGCCAGTGGTTAGGGTTGGGAAAAGAAGCTCAAAAGAACTTTTTGGGGTGAGGGAACTTTTCTGTACCCAGATTATAATGATAATTACATGACACTATCCTTTGTAAAACTTGCAGAATTATACCCCAAAAAGTTATGTAAATCATGAAATAAAATATAAAACCTCATTGCTGATAGATATTTCATCATATATAAATGCAAAATATGCTAAATGATTAATAACCCACTTTTGGTTTTTCTGTATCACCAGCCAGATGGTTTCATTTGCTGGGACCTCCTAGGCCCCATCACTGACCTCATTTTTAAGCCAGAATTTCAAATTCCTGCTGTTGAAAATAATGAGGTGGAAACATCTCGCCTCTCAGGTTGCAAGTCTGGATTGCCAATGAGTGAGCATCACAGTGTCGGCAATGACACAGTGATCTCAAGTGCTGCAATTGTCCACTTGGGCACAGATTGGATGCTGTGATCATCACCACTGTTGAAGATGGGTGATTAGCACTCAGAGAGTAGAAAGACAGTAATTGATAAATGGAAAGTCCTTTTTTGGTATAAGCGAAGTTAGGAGTTGTGTATAATCTTGTGAGTTATAATAGGCTGACAAGGACACAGAATACAACACTCCCTTTGGCATATTGACATTGTTCCTTTTCAGATTTCCATAGTCATCTCGCCACGGCAGTGACAGAGAGTAGATGACAATTTTGATGGGGGAGTTTAACCTCTTCCTGTCAAGGTAGATGTTAAGGGTTAACTACATTTCATATTCTGTTGCTCTTTCAAAAGTTCCTGTAACAGCTAGTCAACCTTCTCTGCCGTGCTCTTCAGACACTGTTCTTCCATATAAGCAACCTCATGACTGTTGCCAGTGTATGGTTGCATCATGAATAGACTTTTTTTGTGATTCATAGTTGAATGTTCTGTGGTGAAGTTACAAAACAAACAAAAAAAGAGAAGGCCAACTTTTCTCATCTCAAATCAACTATAGACTGGTTATAGTTCTTGGGTAAATTCCTGAATTTCTGTGCATCTCATTGTTTTATCAGTAAAAATGGAAAAGAAAAGTACTCATGCTGCCTCTCTTACAATGTTTTTGAAAATATATTACAAATAGGCACATGCCGTACAAAAGTCAACTTTCATTGTTATTGCTAGGATTATTACTATTGTAATGAGTATCAAGAATGGGGATCAGGAGGCGGGGCCAAGATGGCTGACTAGATAGACACTACCTCAGATCCCTCTTGCAAGAAAGACTCGGAAAAACAAGTGAATTGATCACATACATGACAATCTACAAACCCTGACGAACAAACACAGATTTAAAGAGTTGACCTGAGTGACAGAGACTAAGAATGAACAACCACGGGGAAGCAGCAACTGTTTTCAGAGCCTGAAGCCAGCGTCTCAGTCAGGAAACCTTGGCGCCGGGCTTTGGACTGGGGTCAGGGGAGCTGAGCACGGCCTCCTGAGACGGTGCAAACATGGGGTGCAGCCCTAGCCCCCTGAACTGACCTCGGGGGAAGCCCAGCCAGTACACGCAGGCAGCACAGCGACAAGGCTGACAGGAGGAGAAGTCACCGGGAGGCAGCGACTGGTTTTGGAGCCGGGAGTGCAGCATCCCAGCCGGGGAACCTTGGCGCTGAGCTTTGGACTGGGAGCAGAGGAACTAACCACGGCTTCTGAGACAGCACAAGCATGGGACGTGGGCCTGACCATCGGGGACAATCTCTACCCAGCCAGCACACACAGTCGATGCGCCCCTCGGGAATCTCAGATAAAACAGTCATCCCAAGCAAGATAAGTAACTTTGTCTATATGCCGGAGTGCTACTCTCTCCTGTTTATATGAACCCTCCCCTGCTCTTCCCAGGCGGCTTCATTAACATTGGAATTTCCTGAGCCAGAGAGTGAACTGCTCTGTGGTTTTTCTTTTCCTTTATTTTATTTTATTTGGTCTTTTCCTAACCCATTCTTCTGGCCTGAGAGAAGCAACTACAGAAAACCCATGGACCAAAAATCCTTCCCTAATTGGACTAAAAACACAGAACCAGCTCCAGCCAAGCATATGTGATCCACAGTCTTGGGCTTTCATCCCCACAGGAAACAAGGTGGCTATTATAATGCAAAGGCATTTCTGATAGGGATCTGACTGCAATTGTTTTAGCGGATTACTGGAAAGACAAGTTTCCCAGGTCTGATATCTTTGCATATTCAACAGAGCCCTCACTGATCCTCAACATGGAACTGAGGGCTGAAGCTCCCCCCAGACCACCTAGCCTTCTGCCTTAGGGGTCTAAGGAGAGTGACACCTACCAATCTGTAGAGGTACTTGCATTGGGGGCCTAAGGTACAGCTGCAGAGCCCACCCACCAAGATGCTTTAGGAACAGAGACACACCTACCTCACTGACTATGGGGGAAGCCTGTCAGCATCCTGCCCCCACTGGAGTGTGAACCCCAGCTGCTACTAGAATCTGGTGCACACAACTATCACCACTACTTCTCTAGGTGGATAGGTGACAGTCTGCATCACACACTCGATGACCCCAAATCAGATTCTACTCAAGAATAGTGAATGGGCTCAGGCTTATACATCTGGTAATAGCCCAAACCAGCTGGTAATAGGGCATAAGTGAGTCAAGGGCTACAGCAATCAAGACAGCCCAATCCAGTAGCCCATCTATGTATATTGAAAGAAAACAAAACAATACTCAGTGAGCAAATATAGAATAAATCACTACAACATCTTAGTGATGGCTCAGAGACAGCAGTCGATATCAAACCACATAAAGAAGCAGACCATGACTGCTTCTACAACTCCCCAAACTAAAGAATCAAAATCTTTCCAAAATGAAGATACAGTTCTGAAATTATCAGATACAGAATATAAAAAACTAATTTACAGAATGCTTCAAGACATCAGGGATGACCTCACAAATGAAATAAGGCAATCTACAGAAAAAGCCAAGGAACACACTGATAAAACAGTTGAAGAACTCAAAAATATTATTCACGAACATAGTGGAAAAATTAATAAGTTGCAAGAATCCATAGAGAGACAGCATGCAGAAATCCAAAAGATTAACAATAAAATTAGAGAATTAGACAACGCAATAGAAAGTCAGAGGAGCAGACTTGAGCAATTAGAATTCCCTCGTCTCAGAAGGACCAGGGAATCAACACCAATATAGCTGAAAAAATCAAATAAAAGAATTTTAAAAACTGAAGAAACCCTAAGAATCATGTGGGACTCTATCAAGAAGAAGAACTTGCGTGTGATTGGAGACCCAGAACAGGGAGGGATAATAGAAAACACAGAGAGAATAGTTCAAGATCTGTTGGCAGAAAACTTCCCTGACATCGTGAAAGATGAAAGGATATCTATCCAAGATGCTCATTGAACCCCATTTAAGATTGATCCAAAAAGAAAATCACCAAGACATATTATCATCAAACTTGCCAAAACCAAAGATAAAGAGAAAATTTTAAAAGCAGCCAGGGATAAAAGAAAGGTCTCCTACAATGGAGAATCAATAAGTTCAGACTACTCAGCAGAAACCATGCAGGCAAGAAGGGAATGGGATGACATATACAGAGCACTGAAGGAGAAAAACTGCCAGCCAAGGATCATATATCCAGCAAAACTCTCTCTGAAATATGAAGGCGAAATTAAGATATTTACAGATAAACACAAGTTTAGAGAATTTGCAAAAACCAAACCAAAGCTACAAGAAATACTAAAGGAAATTGGTCAGAAAACCAATAATATCAGATACCAGCACAACACAAGGTCACAGAACAGAGCATCCTGATATCAACTCAAATAGGGAAATCACAAAAACAAATTAAGATGAATTAAAAAAAATGCTCAAAACAGGGAATCATTGAAGTCAATATGTAAAACATCACAATAATCAAAAAGAGGGACTAAATACAGGTGGCAATGAACTGCCATATGAAGAGGGATACAAGGCGATATAGGACAATACAAGTTAGGTTTTTACTTAGAAAAATAGGGGTAAATATTAAGGTAACTACAAAGAGGTATAACAACTCCATAACTCAAAATAAAAGCAAAGAAAAACGTAACGACTCAGCAAACAAAGTCAAATACTATGAAAATGAGGAACACGCGATTTACAAAGAAAAACATCTCAGCACAAAAAAGTAAGTGGAAAAATGAAATTGTCAACAACACACATAAAAAGGCATCAAAATGACAACACTAAACACATACTTATCTATAATTACGCTGAATGTAAATAGACTAAACTCATGAATAAAGAGACAGAGAGTCTCAGACTGGATAAAGAAACACGATCCGTCTATATGCTGCCTACAAGAGACACACCTTAGACTTAGAGACACAAACAAACTAAAACTCAAAGGATGGAAAAAAATATATCAAGCAAACAATAAGCAAAAGAGAGCAGGAGTAGCAATATTAATTTCTGACAAAATAGACTTTAAAGTTAAATCCACCACAAAGGATAAAGAAGGACACTACATAATGGTTAAAGGGACAATTTACTAGGAAGATATAACCATATTAAATATTTATGCACCCAATGACAGGGCTGCAAGATATATAAAACAAATTTTAACGGAACTGAAAAGTGAGATAGACACCTCCACAATTATAGTAGGAGACTTCAACACACCACTTTTGGAGAAGGACAGGACAACCAGTAAGAAGCTCAATAGAGACACGGAAAACCTAATTACTACAATCAACCAACTTGACCTCACTGACTTATACAGAACACTCCACCCAACTTATGCAAAGTAGACTTTTTTTTTCTAGTGCACATGGAACATTCTCTAGAATAGACCACATATTAGGTCATAAAACAAACCTTTGCAGAATCCAAAACATCGAAATATTACAAAGCATCTTCTCAGACCACAAGGCCATAAAAGTGGAATTCAATAACAGAAAAATTAGGGAAAAGAAATCAAATACTTGGAAACTGAACAATACCCTGCTCAAAAAAGACTGGGTTATAGAAGACTTTAAGGAGGGAATAAAGAAATTCATAGAATGCAACGAGAATGAAAATACTTCCTATCAAAACCTCTGGGACACAGCAAAAGCTGTGCTCAGAGGCCAATTTATATAGATAAATGCACACATACGAAAAGAAGAAAGAGCCAAAATCAGAGAACTGTCCCGACAACTTGAACAAATAGAAAGCAAACAACAAAAGTATCCATCAGGCACCAAAAGAAAACAAATAATAAAAATTAGAGCTGAACTAAATGAATTAGAGAACAGAAAAACAACTGAAAGAATTAACAAAGCCAAAAGTTGGTTCTTTGAAAAAATTAACAAAATTGATAAACCATTGGCCAGACTGACTAAGGAAATAAAGGAAAGGAAACAACCCGAATAAGAAACGAGATGGGCCACATCACAACAGACCCAACTGAAATTAAAAGAATCATATCAGATTATTAGGAAAAATTGTACTCTAAGAAATTTGCAAACCTAGAAGAAATGGATGAATTCCTGGAAAAACACTACCTACCTAAACTAACACAATCAGAAGTAGAACAACTAAATAGTCCCATAACAAAAAAAAGAGATTGAAACAGTAATCAAAAAACTCCCAACAAAAAAAAGCCCTGGCCCGGATGGCTTTACTGCAGAGTTCTACCAAACTTTCAGAGAAGAGTTAACACCACTACTACTAAAGGTACTTCAAAGCATAGAAAATGAATACTACCTAACTCATTCTATGAAGCCACCATTTCCCTGATACCAAAACCAGGTAAAGACATCACAAAAAAAGAAAATTACAGACCTATATCCCTCATGAACATAGACGCAAAAATCCTCAACAAAATTCTAGCCAATAGAATTCAACAACATACCAAAAAATAATCCACCACGACCAAGTGGGATTTATACCAGGTATGCAAGGCTGGTTTAATATTAGAAAAACCATGAATGTAATCCACCATATAAATAAAACAAAAGACAAAAACCACATGATCTTATCAATTGATGCAGAAAAGGCATTTGATAAAGTCCAGTACCCATTTGTGATAAAAACCCTCAGCAAAATAGGAATTGAAGGAAAATTCCTCAACATAATAAAGGGCATCTATACAAAGCCAATTTTTTTTTTATATACAAAGCCAACAGCCAACATCACTCTAAATGGAGAGAGCCTGAAAGCATTTCCCTTGAGAACGGGAACCAGACAAGGATGCCCTTTATCACCACTCTTATTCAACATTGTGCTAGAGGTCCTAGCCAGAGCAATTAGGCTAGACAAAGAAAAAAAGGGCATCCGGATTGGCAAGGAGGAAGTAAAATTATCTCTATTTGCAGATGACATGATCTTCTACACAGAAAACCCTAAGGAATCCTCCAGAAATCTACTGAAACTAATAGAAGAGTTTGGCAGAGTCTCAGGTTATAAGATAAACATACAAAAATCACTTGGATTCCTCTACATCAACAAAAAGAACATCAAAGAGGAAATAACTAAATCAATACCATGCACAGTAGCCCCCAAGAAGATAAAATACTTAGAATAAATGTTACCAAAGATGTAAAAGACCTATATAATGAAAACTACAAAGTACTACTGCAAGAAACTAAAAATGACCTACTTAAGTGGAAAAACATACCTTGCTCAGGGATAGGAAGACTTAACATAGTAAAAATGTCTATTCTACCAAAAGCCATCTATACATACAATGCACTTCCGATCCAAATTCCAATGTCATTTTATAATGTGTTGGAGACACAAATCACCAACTTCACATGGAAGGGAAAGAAGCCTCGGATAAGTAAAGCATTACTGAAAGAGAAGAAGAAAGTGGGTGGTCTCACTCTACCTGATTTCAGAACCTATTATACAGCCACAGTAATCAAAACAGCCTGGTACTGGTACAACAACAGGCACATAGACCAATGGAATAGAATTGAGAACCCAGATATAAATCCATCCATATATGAGCAGCTGATATTTGACAAAGGCCCACTGTCAGTTAATTGGGGAAAAGACAGTCTTTTTAACAAATGGTGCTGGCACAACTGGATATCCATTTGCAAAGAAATGAAACGGGACCCATACCTCACACCATGCACAAAAACTAACTCCAGGTGGATCAAAGACCTAAACATAAAGACTAAAACGATAAAGATCATGGAAGAAAAAATAGGGACAACCTTAGGAGCCCTAATACAAGGCATAAACAGAATACAAAACATTACCAAAAATGATGAAGAGAAACCAGATAACTGGGAGCTCCTAATAATCAAACACCTGTGCTCATCTAAAGACTTCACCGAAAGAGTAAAAAGATCACCTACAGACTGGGAAAGAATTTTCAGCTATGACATCTCCGACCAGTTCCTGATCTCTAAAATCTATATGATTCTGTTAAAACTCAACCAGAAAAAGACAAACAACCCAATCAAGAAGTGGGCAAAGGATATGAACACGCACTTCACTAAAGAAGATATTCAGGCAGCTAACAGATACATGAGAAAATGCTCTCGATCATTAGCCATTAGAGAAATGCAAATTAAAACCACGATGAGATTCCATCTCACTCCAACAAGGCTGGCATTAATCCAAAAAACACAAAATAATAAATGTTGGAGAGGCTGCGGAGAGATTGGGACTCTTATACACTGCTGGTGGGAATGTAAAATGGTACACCCACTTTGGAAATCTATCTGGCGTTATCTTAAAAAGTTAGAAATAGAACTACCATACAACCCAGAAATCCCACTCCTCGGAATATACCCTAGAGAAATAAGAGCCTTCACACAAACAGATATATGCACACCCATGTTTATAGCAGCTCTGTTTACAATAGCAAAAAGCTGGAAGCAACCAAGGTGTCCATCAACGGATGAATGGTTAAATTGTGGTATATTCACACAATGGAATACTACGCATCGATAAAGAACAGTGACGAATCTGTGAAACATTTCATGACATGGAGGGACCTGGAAGGCATTATGCTGCGTGAAATTAGTCAGAGGCAAAAGGAGAAATATTGTATAAGACCACTATTATAAGATCTTGAGAAATAATATAAACTGAGAAGAACACATACTTTTGTGGTTACGAGGTGGGGAGGGAGGGAGGGTGGGAGAGGGTATTTACAGATTAGTTAGTAGATAAGAACTGCTTTAGGTGAAGGGAAGGACAATACTCAATACACGGAAGGTCAGCTCAACTGGACTGGACCAAAAACAAAGAAGTTTCTGGGATAAACTGAATGCTTCAAAGGTCAGCGGCGCAAGGGCAGGGGTTTGGGGACTATGGCTTAAGGGGACTTCTAAGTCAATTGGCAAAATAATTCTATTATGAAAACATTCTGCATCCTACTTTGAAATGTGGCGTCTGGGGTCTTAAATGTTAACAAGCGGCCATCTAAGATGCATCAACTGGTCTCAACCCACCTGGATCAAAGGAGAGTGAAGAACACCAAGGTCACACGATAACTAAGAGCCCAAGTGACAGAAAGGGCCACATGAACCAGAGACTTACATCATCCTGAGACCAGAAGAACTAGATGGTGCCCAGCCACAACCGATGACTGCCCTGACAGGGAGTACAACAGAGAACCCCTGAGGGAGCAGGAGAACCGTGGGATGCAGACCCCAAATTCTCATAAAAAGACCAGACTTAATGGTCTGACTGAGACTAGAGGAATCCTGGCAGTCATGGTCCTCAAATCTTCTGTTGGCCCAGGACAGGAACCATTCCCGAAGACAACTCATCAGACATGGAAGGGACTGGACAGCGGGTTGGAGAGAGATACTGATGAAGAGTGAGCTACTTGTATCAGATAGGACACTTGAGACTGTGTTGGCATCTCCTGTCTGGAGGGGAGATAGGAGGGTAGAGAGGGTTAGAAACTGGCAAAATTGTCACGAAAGGGGAGACTGGAAGGGCTGACTCATTAGGGGAAGAGGAAGTGGGAGTATGGAGTACGGTGTATATAAGCTTATATGTGACAGACTGACTTGATTTGTAAACTTTCACTTAAAGATCAATAAAAATTATTAAAAAAAAAAAAAGAATGGGGATCAGAGTGGTCAAGGGAGAAGACTCCGATGAAGAAAGTAAAGTAACTCTTCTCTCAGACTCTTAGATTTAGCACTGGCAGTCCAAACCAGTGACCACATTTGCAATGCTCCATTTCCTCTCTTCCTTCTGATTCTGACTTCCTACCCTCTACTCCGAGCCCCAGGATACACATCTGAGCTACTGCAGTGGTTCCCAGCCTGCTACGCCTGTCACTATTTTTTATGATCCCAAGCCACCATTCTGAAAGCTTAACATTGACCATCTTCCTGACATTCTCCTGCTTAAAATCGTCTAGGATTTCACTTTGCCTGCTCAGGATAATATCCAAACTCCTAATTCATTTCATAAAGGCAAGCACCCTTAATCCAATGAAAGTCATCCTTATTTCCTTTCATATGATAGATTAGCCATGAATTGGAATTATCTCTAACTTCCAAGTTTCCATGATTGGATTTCTTCAAACAGACTATGTATAAAATTAATTAGTATTCCAAGCAGTGCTTCAGTCCCACGTTTAGACTTTGGATTTAATTTCCATGACTGTCTCCCCAAAGGCCCTTGACAAGCACATTTGCTCTGAAGAAAAACACAGCAGTGATTTAATATATCTTAAATGCATCTTTACCCAAGTAATTTCTCATAATATTCACCAAATTCATAATGAAGCGTCAATTTTGTAATCCTAACTAACTGTGATAGCTGGTTATTTTTCTTTCTCAAGAAGAAACTGGCAGAGTCTTAATGCAGCAATTTTTTAAAATTACCAAATAATGTAATTTTTGTCTAAAAAATAAATATCTTCAGTTAACAAAAATAAGTTGTGTTATTAGACCCTAACAAAGAATCTTAGCCCTTTCTACAATTGCCCAGATGAAAACTTTTTTCAGAGAAATGATAGTTTTGTGACATGTTTCTTCTTCTGCATCTTTATTTCTCAAAGCAATTTTTCTGGGCAAAATGAAGTTGAGCATGCTTCCCCACTCCCCTTTTGACAGTTACATTAAGTGAAAATGACAGTGTTTATCAACCCTCTGGCCTCTTGAAGGGCTGTCTTTTCTGAATCAATTGTGATTTCTGAGTGAGAACTCTCCCAGGTTTCCTCTGTTCCCTGGGCACTCTTTCCTCACTAGTGAAATCCTTACTTCTATGGGAGATGGTATCCTTGCCTCAGACAAAACAGTTGCCATGAAGTCAATGTACTCCTGGTGACCCCATGTGTGTCAGAGTAGAACTGTGCTCCATAGGGTTGTCAATGGATGATTTTTCGGAAGTAGGTTGTCAGGTATTTCTTCCCAAGTGCCTCTGGGTGGACTTGAACCTCCAACCTTTTGGTTAGCCACTGAGTGCATTGACCATTTGCACCACCCAGAGACTCCTGACAATGCAAACTCCAGTTTTTCCTCCTGCCCACCAAAAGGAAGGGAATAGAAAGATAAAAGTGTATTTTAACTTGTGCCCTCAGTGCCGCTTTGATAGGTTATGGTCTAACCATAATAATACCTTGATCCCTTTAGTAGAGAAAACAATTTTCCTTTTAACGACATTTTAAAATTTGAAATTGTCATTTTCTACTTTCCTATGAGAAGGCTTTACAAGGCACAACTGGCCTTAAGAGGAATGTGGCTCTTTGTTGTTTGTTTTTAAATGATTTTCATCTAAGTGCATGGGATTCCTTTACAGTATACCACAGAAAGAAGAGCTTAATGTTTTGCTTTATGCTAGGCTATACTTGGTTTTAAAAAAGTGCTTTAGTGGGTCAAGATTAATGTGGTATTTCAGCCCAAGACCTCTGAGAAACAGACCCTGAGACATAATTAGACATGCAAGACATCTATTGGAGCAATGCATGTGAAGGAGAGAGATAATAGGTAGGGAGAGTAGTGCGGGTCTGACATCCATACAAGGAGAGAGGGAAGGAAGGAGAATGGGGCAGCAGACACCTAAGATTGCAGGGCTTCCCTGGGAAGTCTCAGGCTAATGAAGAGTTCCTGGGCAAAGCGTACTGGTTAGAGGGATCCCATGTTAGGTAGAATGGCCTGGCTCTAATACCCTACCATGCTTACTCATATGCTGGGAGTAGCCTAGGGAACATGGTTCTGGCAGGAATCCCTTGGTGTGGCAGCTAACAATGCAGCAGGTCTTTTTGAAGGAATATCTGTGGAGTACATCTCCATGGTCATTGTATGTACCCAGAAAGTCCATGTGTTATGGCATCGATTTGAGTGACTCCAAGATGCTGCAGTAACATTTTCCCTTTATTAGCTGAGCACATACTCCATTTAAAGGCACTAAGGAACCAACTTAAGAGAAACCACATCCTAACTGGCTTAGAGCAAATCATTTTTGTTCAAGGATTTAAGTCATGTTTCAATCAAAGCCAAATCCCAAGCTGAGCAGACAGCTCCATAGGCTTGAAGCACAATGACTCTTTGAACATGGACTAAAATCCCTTACATTTATTGAGGGTTCTCTTTACATTAGAGTGGGGAATACTGCACTCCCTTAATGATATTTTATAATATTTATAATATTATATACCTTTATCACATTTAGTCTAAAGTCCTGAGGGGACAGTTAGGCAGATAACCATCATGACTTGGACTATTCAGTCACTCAGGACAAATCAGGAATGAAAAAAATCAAGGAAACAAAGATAAATTCAGGCAGACTGTTGGAGTGGGAGAGTGAATTGTGGATAGAAAGAAAGTCCAGACCAAACAATAAGGAAAGGGTCAGTGAGAGAATAAGGAGAGACCCACTTCATATACCACATCACGGAGTAGAGGTTTTAGTCACAGGCCAAGAACCTGATTGCTGCAATCAAGTCACAACATCAGAGAAGAAATAAGAGCAAAACAACTAATGCAATGCAGAGGTTGAAGAAGCATGCTACTTCTTCTGTCTAGACACAGACTATATCTCAGTCCCACCTATGAACGTCAGAGGGAAGGGAGAATTTGGGAAAAGGGTAGCTATTAGGCTAAGTCCCTTGTGGTACAAATGGTTAAGGTGCTTGGCTATTAACTAAAAGTTTGGAGGTTCAAGTCCACCCAGAGGTGCCTCAAAAAAAAAAATTCTTGACCATCTATTTCTTGAAAAACCAACCAGTGAATACCATATGGAGCACAGTTCTACTCCGACACACATGGGGTCACCATGAGTTGGTGTGGACTCAATGGCAACCGGTTATCCATTATACTAAGTGAAAAAAAGTGTAAATATATTCCCGAATACGTTTTACTGATTCTTAACTTCAGTCTTTGTTTTTACAAGTCCTTATAAATAATCTGAAAAGTCAGATTTTGTTCATCATAAATACTTCAGCTTGTTGTCATTGATGTTAAACACTCACTCTGTTCTGTCATGGAAACCAGTAACAGATAATATCCAGGAGTTACATGCCTGGCAAGAAGGTCCGCTACACGATGTAGGAAGGGCTAAGTGAGGGTCTCACCCTGGTCTCCTTTCCCAGTCACCCACAATGTAAGACAGAAAAGGCTTTATCTAATGTCTTTGTTATCTAGTGCTCCTATAACAGAATACCACAAACGAATGGCTTTAACAAAGAGAACTTTATTTCCTCACAGTCCAGGAGGCTACAAGTCCAAATTCAGGGTGTCAGCTTCAGGGGAGGGCTTTCTCTCTGTATTGGCTCTGGAGGAAAGTTCTTGTCATTAATCTTCCCCTGGACAGGAAGCTTCTCAGCACAGGGACCTCAAGTCCAAAGGACTCATGCTCCTGGTTATGCTTTCAGGTGGTATGAGGTCCCCATGTCTCTCTGCTTGCTTCTGTCTTTTATATCTCAAAAAGAGAGTGACTTAAGACACAAACCAATCTTGTAGATTGAGTCCTGCCACTAATCCCATCTTTTCAACTTCGCAGAGACAGGATTTACAACACAGAGGAAAATCACATCAGATAACAAAATGATGGGCAATCACGCAATAGTGGAAATCATGGCCTAGCCAAGTTGACATACATATTTTAGGGGACACGTTTTAACCCATGATACCTAACAAGAGAGGTTTGATGTTTGGTGGCTTTAGGGAAATTCACAGAGCTGAAGGAATATTGAGGAAGAAATCCAATAAGAGTTGGGGACTGGACAGGGGAGAAAGCTTGCAAGTGTCCTCTTCAATCATAGGCTGTCCACTTGTAATTTTAAGCATCTTTTACTCCCCTCTGGCCTAAGATTCTCATACAATGGACATCAAGGGTTCTTTAAAACCAAGCAGTTAAAGTTAACAGAAGTTTCAAAAAAACCTCTGTAAGTGCCATACTTGAAGGGGTTTCACTTATTCTCTGAGTATGAAGTAATGCAAAAAAAAAAAAAAAGACCATTTTGGTGGTGAAGGCATTAAAACAAGCCTGTTAAGGGAAAAACAAGGACAAAATGATTATGTCTAATAGCTAATTTCCAAAGGGATGTAAGAAAAACCTATGAACAAAATTAATGTTTTAATAAACTTAAAATACAAATATGGTGAGCCTTAATATAGTGAACCATAATCATATATATTATGGCAAAATCAGTGCAAAACAGAACAACAAAGGAAGCCAGTTACTCAGAAGAAAAAAGCCTTGTAAGGTATTTATCAGCTTTTATCATTGGTTTGAATAAGGTAGTAGTTTCCATATCTGTTTGTTTAATATTGCCACATATCACCTTTTCACAATAACATACTTAGTTTTTTCAGTAACATTCATTAAAATTAGTGTAGTTTCAGAAATTGTTAGTTTCTCATTAAATTAGGGAGAAAGGAAAACGTCGATAGCTATTATGGTCCTGCAAACCAAGGATATGTGTCACTGGAATAAAAGATGAAAAAGGGACTTTACTTATTTTTTAATTTATTTATTGTGCTTTAGGTGAAAGTTTACAAATCAAATCAGTCTCTCATACAAAAAGCCATACGCACCTCACCATGCATTCCCAGCTGCTCTCCCCTTAATGAGACAGCACATTCCTCCTCTCCACCCTGTATTCCCCATGTCCATTCAACCAGCTCCTGTCCCCCTCTTCCTTCTCATCTCGCCACCAGACAGGAGTTGCCCACATAGTCTCCTGTGTGTCTACCTGAGCCACAAAGTTCACTCCTGACCAGCATCATCTATCTACAGTCCAGGCCAATCCCTGCCTGTACAGTTGGCTTTGAGAATGGTTCCAGTCTTGGGCCATCAAAGGGTCTGGGTACCATGACCGTCAGGGTCCCTCCAGTCTCAGTCAGACCGTTAAGCCTGCTCTTTTTATGAGAATTTAAAATCTGCATCCCAGGGTTCTCCTGCTCCATCAGGGATTCTCTGTTGTGTTCCCTGTCAGGGCAGTCATCAGTTGTAGCCAGGCACCATCTAGTTCTTCTGGTTTCATGGTGATGTAATCTCTGCTTTCTGTGGCCCTTTCTGTCTCTTGGGCTCATATTTACCTTGTGTCGTTGTTCTTCATTTTCCTTTGTCCAATTTATACTTCTTAGATGGCTGCTTGCTAGCATCTAAGACCCCAGATGCCTCCCACCAAAGTGAAAAGCAGAATGTTTTCTTAACACATTTTGTTATGCCAATTAACCTAGATGTCCCCTGAAACCATGGTCCTGAGACCCCCAACCCTGCTACTCTGGCCTTCGAAGATTTTGGTTGTATTCAGGAAACTGCTTTTGGTTTAGTTCGGTTGTACTGACTATCCCTGTGTTATGTGTTGCCCTTCCCTTCACCTAAAAAAAAAAAAATTCTTGTCTACTATCTAGTTAGTGAATATCCCTCCACCTCCCTCCCCACCTTCATAACCATCAAAGAGCATTTTCTTCTGTGTTTAAACTTTATCTAAATTTCTTATAATAGTGGTCTCATACAATATTTGTCCTTTTGCAACTGACTAATTTCACTCAGCATAATGCCTTCTAGATTCCTCCATGTTATGAAATGTTTCACAGATTCATCGTGGTTCTTAATCATTGCATAGTATTCCATTGTGTCAATGTACTATAATTTATTAATCCATTCATCCATTGATGGTCACCTTAGTCGCTTCCATCTTCTTGCTATTGTAAACAGTGCTGTCCATATATCTGTTTGTGTGAAGGCTCTTACTCCTTTAGGGTATATTCCAAGGAGTGGAATTGCTGGGTTGTATGGTAGTTCTATTTCTAGCTTTTTAAGGGAGCGCCAAATTGATTTCCGAAGTGGCTATACCATTTCACATTCCCACCAGCAGTGTATAAGTGTTCTAGTCTTTCCACATCCTCTCCAACATTTATTGTTTTGTGTTTTTTGAATTAATGCCAGCCTTGTTCAGGTGAGATAGAATCTCAATGTAGTTTTGATTTGCATTTCTCTAATGGCTAATGATCATGAAGATTTCCTCGTGTATCTGTTAGCATCCTGAATGTCTTTTTTGGTGAAATGCCTGTTCATATCCTTTGCCCATCTTTTAACTGGGTTCTCTTTTTGTTGTTCAGTTTTTGCAATATCATGTCAGTTTTAGAGATCAGACACTGATTAGAAATGTCATAGCTAAAAACTTCTTCCCAATCTGTAGGTATTCTCTTTACTCTTTTGGTGAAGTATTTGGATGAGCATAAGTGTTTGACTTTTAGGAGCTCCCAGATATCTAATTTCTTTCCTGGTTTTGTACATTTTTGGCAATGCTTTGTATACTGTTTATGCCATGTATTAGGGCTCCTAACATTGTCCCTATTTTTTTTTCCAGGATCCTTATCTTTTTAGATTTTATATTTAGATCTTGGATCCATTTTGTGTTCACTTTTATGCATGGTATGAGGTATGGGTCTTGTTTCATTTTTTTGCAGATGGATATCCAGTTATGCCAGCACCATTTGTTAAAGAGACTGTCTTTTCCCCGTTTAACAGGCGTTGGGCCTTTGTCAAACATCAGCTGCTCATATGTGGATGGATTTATGTCTGGATTCTCAATTCTGTTCCGTTGGTCTATGTATCTGTTGTTGTACCAGTACCATGCTGTTTTGACTACTGTGGTGGTATAATAGATTCTAAAATCAGGTAGAGTGAGGCCTCCCACTTTCTTCTTCTTTTTCAGTAATGCTTTACTTATCCGGGACCTCTTTCCCTTCCATATGAAGTTGGTGATTTGTTTCTCCATCTCATTAAAAAAATGTCACTCGTATTTGGATCAGGATTACATTGTATCTATGGATCGCTTTGGGCAGAATAGATATTTTTACAATGTTGAGTCTTCCTATCCACAAGCAAGGTATGTTTTTCCACTTACATAGGTCTCTTTTGGTTTCTTGCAGTAGTGTCTTAGTTTTCTTTGTATATGTCTTTTATGTCTCTGGTTAGATTTATTCCTAAGTATTTTATTTTCTTGGGGGCTATTTTAAAGTGTATTGATTTGGTGATTTCCTCTTCGACATTCTCTTTGTTAGTGTAGAGGAATCCAGCTGATTTATGTATGTTTATCTTGTAGCCTAATACACTGCTAAACTCTTCTATTAGTTTCAGTAGATTTCTTGAGGATTCTTTAGGTTTTCCTGTGTATAAGATCATGTCATCTGCAAACAGAGATACTTTTACTTCTTCCTTGCCAGTTTGGATGCCCTTTATTTCTTTATCTACCCTAATATATTGGCTAGGACATCCAGCATGATGTTGAATAAGAGTGGTGATACAGGGCATCCTTGTCTGGTTCCCGTTCTCAAGGTGAATGCTTTCACACTCTCTCCGTTTAGGGTGATGTTGGTTGTTGGATTTGTACAAATGCCTTTTATTATGTTGAGGAATTTTCCTTCTATTCCTCTTTTGCTGAGAGTTTTTATCATGAATGGGTGTCGGACTTTGTCAAATGCCTTTTCTGCATCAATTGATAAGATCATGTGGTTCTTGTAAATTGTTTTATTTATGTGATGGATTACATTGATTGTTTTTCTAATGTTGAACCATCCCTGCATACCTGGTATGAATCCCACTTGGTCGTGGTGAATTATTTTTTTGATATGTTGTTGAACTCTATTGGCTAGAATTTTGTTGAGGATTTTTGCATCTAAGTTCATGAAGGATATTGGTCTGTAATTTTCTTTTTTTGTGCACTCTTTAGGTGGTTTTTGTAGCAGGGCTATGCTGGCTTCATAGAAGGAATTTGGGAGTATTCCATCCTTTTCTATGCTCTGAAATACCTGTAGTAGTAGTGGTGTTAACTCTTCTCCGAAAGTTTGGTAGAATTCTCCAGTGAAGCTGTCAGGGCCAGGGCTTTTCTTTTTTGGGTATTTTTAATTACTTTTTCTATCTCTTCATTTGTTACGGGTTTATTTAGTTGTTCTTCCTGTGTTTGTGTTTGTGTTAGTGTAGGTATGTAGTGTGTCTCTAGAAATTCGTCCATTTTTTCTAGGTTTTCTAATTTGTTAGAGTACAATTTTTCATAGTACTCTGTTATGATTCTTTTAATTTCAGTTGTGTCTGTTGTGACATCACTTCATTTCTTATTTGGGTTTTTTGCTTCCTCTCCTGTTTTTTCTTTTTCAGTCTGGCCAGTGGTTTATCAATTTTGTTAAACTTCTCAAGGAACCAGCTTTTGGTCTTGTTAGCTTTCTCAATTGTTTTCCTGTTCTCTATTTCATTTAATTCTGCTCTAATTTTTATTTTTTCTTTCTTCTGGTGCCTGACGGTTTCTTTTGTTCTTTTGTTTCTCTCTTTCTATTTGTTCAAGTTGTAGGGATAATTCTTTGATTTTGGCCCTTTCTTCTTTTTGGATGTGTGCATTCATTGCTGTAAATTGACCTCTGAGCACTGCTTTAGCTGTGTCCCAAAAGTTCTCACAGGAAGTGTTTTCATTCTAGTTGGATCTATGAATCTCTTTATTCCATCCTTAATTTCTTCTATAATCCAATTGTTTTTGATCAGTGTTGTTCAGTTTCCAATTGTTTGCTTTCTTTTCCCTGATTTTTCTGTCATTGACTTCTCACTTTATGATCAGAGAATATGCTTTGTAATGTTTCAATGTTTTGGATTCTGTTAAGGCTTGCTTTGTGGCCTAATATGTGGTCTATTCTAGAGAATGTTCTATGTGCGTTGGAAAAGAAAGTATACTTGGTTGCTGTTGGGTAGAGTGTTCCGTATATGTCTATGAGGTCTCATTGGCTAATTGTGGCATTTAACTCTTCTGTGTCTTTTTTGAGCTTTTTTCTGGATGTTCTGTCCTTCACTGAAAGTGATATGTTGAAGTCTCCTACTATTATTGTGGAGCTGTCTATGTCACTTTCCAATGCTGATAGAGTTTGTTTTATGTACCTTGAAGCCCTGTCGTTGGGTATAAAAATATTTAATATGGTAATATCTTCCTGATATATTGTTCTTTTAATCATTATATAGTGTCCTTCCTTGTCCTTTGTGGTAGATTTAAGTTTGAAGTCTGTTTTGTCAGAAGTTAGTATAGCCACTCCTGCTGTTTTTTGATTGTTGTTTGCTTGATATATTTTTTTCATCTTTTCAGCTTTAGTTTGTTTGTGTCTTTAAGCCTAAGGTGTGTCTCTCGTAGCAGCATATGGATGGATCGTGTTTTTTAATCCATTCTGCAACTCTCTGTCTCTTTATTGGTGCATTTAGTCCATTTACATTCAGGGTAATTATGGATAGGTATTTTTTTTGTGAGGTTAGTGCTGTAATTTTGATGCCTTTTTTTGTGTGTTGTTGACAATTTCATTTTTCCCCTTATTTTTTTTTTTGCACGGAGTAGTTTTTCTTTGTAAATTGTGTGTTCCTCTTTTTCATTGTAGTTGATTTTGTTTTTAGTGAGTCTTTATGTTTTTCTTGTTTTTTATTTTGATGTGTAGGATTGTTAGTCTTCTTTGTGGTTACCTTATTATTTACCCCTATTTTTCTAAGTTTAAACCTAATGTATCTCCCTGTATCATCTTGATTTCCTCTCCATATGGAAGATCTATGACTACCCTATTTATTGATTTAATGTTGTCATCTTTTACATAATGACATCGCTGATTCCCTGTTTTGAGCATTTTAAAATCTTGATTAATTTTTGTGATTTACCTATCTGGGTTGATATCGGAAGCCCTGGTGGCATAGTGGTTAAGAGCTATGGTTGCTAGCCAAAAGGTCAGCAGTTCAAACCCACCAGGCGCTCCTTGGAAACCCTATGGGGCAGTTCTACTCTGTTCTATAGGGTCTTTATGAGTCAGAATTGACTGGACGTCAAGGGGGTAGTTTTTTTGGGGGGGTTGATGTCTGGTTGCTCTGTAGTGTATTCTAGTGTTGCGTTGATATCTGATATTATTGATTTAACCAGGAATTCCTTTTAGTATTTCTTACAGTTTTGGTTTGGTTTTTGCAATTTCCCTAAGCTCCTCTTTATCTGGAAATATCCTAATTTCACCTTCATATCTGAGAGACAGTTTTCTGGATATACGATTCTTGGCTGGCAATTTTTCTCCTTCAATGCCTTTTATATGTCATCCCCTTGCCTTCTTGCCTCCATGGTTTCTGCTGAGTAGTCCAAACTTATTATCGATTCTCCTTTGTAGGTGACTTTTCGTTTATCCCTGGCTGCTCTTAAAATTTTCTCTTCATCTTCGGTTTTGGCAAGTTTGATGATAATATGTCTTGGTGACTTTCTTTTGGGACCTATATTTGTGTGGGGTTCGATGAGCATCTTGGCTAGATATCCTTTCATCTTTCACAATGTCAGGGAAGTGTTCTGCCAACAAATCTTCAACAATTCTCTCTGTATTCTCTATTATCTGTCCCTGTTCTGGTACTCCAATCACTCACAAGTTCTTCTTGATAGAGCCCCACATGATTCTTAGAGTTTCTTCATTTTTTAAAAATTCTTTTATCTGATTTTTCTTCACATGTATTGTTGCCAAGTGTTTTATCTTCAATCTCACTAATTCTGACTTCCGATTCCTCTATTCTGCTCCTCAGACTTTCTACTGAGTTATCTATTCTGAAATTTTGTTGCTAATCTTCTGAATTTGGTTGCTTTCTCTCTATGGATTCTTGCAGCCCATTAAATTTTTCATTATGCTCTTGAAAAATGTTCTGAATTTCCTTGACTGCTTTATCTATGTGCTCCTTGGCTTGTTCTACGTTTTGTCTGATCTTCTTCCTGATGTCTTGAAGAGTTCTGTACGTTAATCTTTTGTGTTCTGCATCTGGTAATTCCAGAAATACATCTCCATCCGGGAGAGTCCTTGATTCCTTTTTTGGGAGTTTGTTGAAGCAGTCATGGTCTGCTTCTTTATGTGATTTGATATCGATTATTGTCTCCGAGCTATCTATAAGTTATTGTGATAGTTTATGTTTGCTCACTGTGTTCTAGCTTCTCGCTTTGTTTTGTTTTGATATACCCAAATAGGCTACTAGAGTGTGCTAACTTGATTATTAGAGTCTTCGAAACACTAATGTCCTGTTACCAGATGGCTAGAGCTGTTACCAGGTATATAAGCCTAAGAATCCATTCACTATTCTTGTATAGATTTTGCTCAGGTGTCCTGATAGTCGGTCACCTAGTGTATGATGCATAGGTTTCTGATAGCAGCAGGGGGTCACACTCTGAGGAAGGCAAAGGTCTGGCAACCTTCCCCCGAGTGTCTGTGAGGATGGCATGTCCCTGTTCTCTAGAGCGCTCTTGTGGGTGGGCTCTGCAGCTGTACCATAGCACCCAATGCTTTTAACTGTAAGGACTGGTAGGAACCACTTATCCTTGGATCCTTGCTGTGGATAGCTAGGTGGCGTGGTGGTAGCCTCCAGTCCACAGACCACTGCTGTGGGTAGGTGAGGGCCCTGTCAAAAATCTGCCTGTACACCACACAGCTGAAACAGTTATAGTCAGACCTCAAACAGATTTGCTCTTGCAATATAACATCCAAATCCTATCTGGTGTAATGGAGCCACCTGGATCCATGCAGGGGTGAAAGACAAAGTCTGTGGATCGCTTGTGCCTGGACTGGAGCTACTTCTTCTCTGAGTTTCCAAATTAGGGAAGCGGGCAGAGTATTTTTCCCCCGTTTGTTAATTTGTTCCTTCTCTAAGGCCAGGAGAATGGCTCAGGAAGTGCAGCAGGACCTATCTCAAATGAAGCCGGCTGGGGCAGAGGGAGGAGGTATCAGATACATAGGAGAGAGTTCTTTCAAAAGGAGGAGCTATTAAATCAATGTGGTAAATTAGACAAAATCACTTATCTTGTGCCGAGAGCACTGTTTTATCTCAGATTCCGGCAGCATGTGTGGATTGTGTGAGCTGGCTGGGTCCCACAGTGACTGCCACAGGGAGTTAGGGCTGCTCCCCCAGGCTTGCCTTCTTTTGCTGAAGCAGCCAAGTCCTAAACTCCACCACCAGCCCCACCACTGTCACATCAGGGGGCCAGGGGTGTGGCACTTCGGTTGCCTTCTTTTGCTGAAGCATCTGCATCCTAAATGCCATTGCCAGCCCCACTGCAGACATGACACAGGGTCAGGGTAAACCATTTCACTTGCCTTCTTTCACTGAAGCAGCTGCCTCTCTGAAAACTACCATCAGCCCTGCCGCACTCTCTCCAAGGAATCAGGTCTGAGGCACTTCCACAGACTTGGCAACTCCTCACTGCTTCTGCACCTTTTCTCCCTCCCCTGTCACCCAGACTGATTTCTTAGCTTTGCCTTTGATGCTCAGGGTTCCTAGCTTGTCATATGTATAATCAATTCACTTGTTTTTTCAGGTCTTTGTTGTAAGAGGGACCACCAGAAACATCTGACTACTCCACCGTCTTGTCCCTGCCTCCTCAAAAAAAGAGCTTTAAAAGAAATAAAAATTAATGCATTATGACCTCAAGTTAAAATAAGACTCTTGCCCTTAGTTCTACCACCATCCATCTGTCAGTTTGTTATGCCGTGATGGCTTACATGCTGCTGTGATGCTGGAAACTATGTCACTAGTATTTTAAATACCGGAAGAGTCACCCATTGTGGACAGGTTTCAGCAGAGCTTCCAGACTAAGACAAACTAGCAAGAAAGGCCTGGTGATCCACCTCTAAATTTAACCAGTGAAAACTCTATGGAGCACAACAGAACATTGTCTGACTCGCTCGCTTTAGACATGCCATCAAGAGGAATTAATTGCTGGAGGAGGACATCATGTTTGGTGAGGTAGTGGCCTAGTGAGGTCAAGGAAGACCCTCAGTGAGATGGACTGGTGCAATAGCCACAACAATGGACTTGAATACGCTGGCAATTGTGAGGATGATGCAGGACTGGGCAACATTTCCTTCTGTTGTACATAAGGTCACCATGGGTCAGAGCTAACTTGATGGCTGCTAACAACAACAACAATCACTTTAGTTCTAAGGTATTCTATGCCCTCTACGTATCATAACACTACATAACGTAACTTACTTTCGCTTAATATTATAGTTTCCTTTTCCATGTTACTAGGAAAACCTAAAAATCAAAAAAGCTTAAAAGTGAATAAAATTGAGTAACAATGCATAGCTGTTAGAGGTTTCAGTTTTCTATTACAGGCATTATACAACTTCCAAAAAGAATGGTTAAAAAGTCAAGTGGGCAGTGGAAAACTGAGATTCAGTTGCTTAAGGTGACAACTGTGTGGCAAAGCCAACTTCAGCTCAGGGTGAAGCAAAAGAGAAACATCGTTACTCAGGTTCACAGCAGGTCAGGGCCCATGCCCTTTGCTGGGTAGAAGCATCACTTCTCATCCCAAGCCTCATTTGAAAATTCCCAGTGCTGCTGATTCTCTTGTCATTACTTGGACATCCCTGCCTAAAGGGGAAAAGGAAGAGAAGCCAAGTAGGTTTGAAGAGAGGGATTTTAGATGCATTAAACTGTACTATCTAGTAGATATTTTGCTACTATCAGGAGACGTCTAAGCCTCTTAAATGAAAAAAGGCAATCCTGATCAGAAAAAAAAAATGCTTTCGATTACTGCACAAAGTCAAAATGTTAACAACATCAATAGCATTAGGAATGGAAGTGGTGCAGAGGAAAATTAAGTGGATCTCTTACTGTGGCACTAGCTGTGTCATTTGGATACACTACTTGGCCACACTGATGATCTGTTTACACATTTGTGGAGCAAAAGAAACCTGCCTTCTGAGGCACTGTGCCATTTAAATGGCAGTTTGCTCTCCCTGGAGCATACAGTTGCTTCTCCATAGGTTCATCCTCCCTCTCTTGGGTCTTCAGTGATCTAAAGGGTAGGGTGGTGTGGAGGAGGCAGACCTGTCCACAAGGATCTGTGCAGGGAGATTTGGGCTTCAAGAGAGGCAAGCATTTTCTCCCCATTTTTTCTATTGCCTGAGATTTCACTATGTCAATTGTTTTAGAACAAAAGCAACCTGTTCAAATGCACATTTCTAGGCCCCACTCTCTCTCAGGAAAAGAGCATCTAGGGCTGGTCCGAGACTCTAGTACTCTGAGGTTGGTGTCACATACCTATTCTGGACCTGAAATTCTCCTGCAATTTCAGTCTTTATTTCCTCCCGCTTGCCTCAAACCCTAACATCAAGCTTCAAAATGGGGAGGTTGGAAAATCCCCAAATTGTCTGCAAAGCTAGTAAGAGAACACTTTTTGAACTTCTGGTCTCCAAGTTCAAATAAATAGTGTCAAGGGTACTGTAAGAGATGACAGCTGTGACATCAGAGTCACCATTCTTAACTAACAGAAAGGCAAGAAGTCTGGGAGAGATGCCGGATACTGGGAAAAAGCAGATGTTTCAATTATTAAGAAGAAAAACGAAGCAGGAGTAGAAAGTGCAGTTTGGTGACTTCCTCACACCATTTCTAAAATGATAATTAAACAAAATGTGAGTCATTAAAGAGAATGTGGTATCCACATGAGTTCATTAAGAAATATTTATGCCAAATAACTTCATTTATGCCTTCTTTTCCAAAATAAAAAAGCAGAGTGGAAGGAGGTAACATCCATTTCTGGCAATATGGCAGACTTGTTGTTAGTTGCCATTGAGTCGATTCTGACTCTTACAGAAAAATTTCTCCAAAGATAAAACGTTTAAAAATACTAGAATCAATTTTTTTAAAGTACTTCACTAAGGGTAAAGGACCACAAATGGTGCAGAATGAGAAAGTAGGACTGCATAGGTGAGGTGGCTTAAGGGTTGTGTTTGTCTAAGGACGTCTACCAGTGTTTGGGGACCTAGACTGGGCTTTGGTAGGCACACAGAGGTGAGGACTAAGAGGAAGCCTGAGGCCCAGGTGTGGAGAAGGGTCTGATCAAAGACCTCCACAAGCTGCATTGGAGCTATGGGAGTGTGATGGTTAAGGTTATGTGTCAACTTGGCAGGGCTATGATTCTCAGGGGTTAGGCAGTTAAGTAATGATGTAATTTGGCAGTTATGTAGAGATGTAGTCATCTTCCATAATGTGATCAGATATGATCAACCAATATATATATGAATGTTCTGGCAAAGCTTGCTTGCTTACTCTGGATCCTGAAACTTAGGATGGGCAGAAAATCAGGAAGCTGGGGACTATGAACTCCTAAATTCCATTGAATCAATTCTGCCAACAGAACATGCCCTCTTACTCCCATCTAAAGAGATCACTCCGTCTTTGTCTGTTAAGCCACCCTCCCAAGTAAAACCATTATCCCTTCCACCTCCATCTGATGAGGTTAATCCAGCTGTGCCTAAAGACTGTCTGAGGTATCACCTGGAGTGGTATCTGGGGCACTGCCTGGGGCATCACCTGAGGTAGGTGCCCTACAAGACATTTGGTACCAAGAGTGGTTCTAGAGAAACAAAATCATAAGGATGTTTTCTACACTGGCTCTGAAGTCCGACTAGTCTTAAATGTGCTGATGACTCTGTCTCTCGTATTAAAGCGGGTGTTGCTAATCCCTGACATTAGGTGGCAATATTGATACACAAAATATCGCCACCAATAGACCAGATGAGGCTCTGGGTAATTATATATTTTATACTTTCTGTAATTTTGTTAGAATGAGAAGTATAGGGAAGCTGGTTGTTTGGTCCTGCTTTCACTAGACAAAGCGGTGAAAGAAAGAAACTGGTGAGCTCAGGGCTTCAGAATCACAGCTCAAGCACCACATAAAAAACGTGAAAGCTGCCACTTGTGCCCAGAAAGAAAGTCTTATTTCTTCCAGTAACAGAGTTAATATTACTGAAAGCCAAACCCAGAGTCTTATCATAAGAGTGGTTGAATTACAAGGCCAATTGAATTCTCAACCTCAAATGGTGTCTAAAGTTAAAGGGAGGACATTGATTGGGAAGAAATGGGATTCATTAGCCTCTGCAGCCCATGAGCCAGTGGTCTGCCATCTGACCTGCCAATCTTGGGTTCGTCAGCCCCTGTAGCTACATGAGTCAAGAGAAACCTCCAGCCTGACTCCTGACCCATGGACTTGGGACTTGCCAGCCTCTACAATCATGTGACCCATTTCCTTAAATCAAATCTCTCTCACTCTTTCTCTCTCCCTCCCCTCCCCATATATATAAAGTTTCATTGGTTTTGATTCTTTAGAGAACCCAGCCTAAGACAGAAAGGAAGGGGGAAATATTTACATCTCTCTGAATTCTTAATCACTAGCCAGCTCGTACACAAGTTGTGGCTGAATTCCAACTCCATTGTGGCCTGAAATTCCCCAAACTCAAAATCTGGTCAAAGGTGTGCTGTTTGGTAGTACCCCTAGGTGACTAGCAGAAGCCAAAATTAAATCTCTCACTATGAACAACTCTCAACTTTCTCAAAGCAAATCTTAAATATAACAATCCAAGAACACTTTGAAAATGCTACATTGAAAAATACACCATTTAAAATAGCATCAATAAATGGAACAAATCCAGCAAAAGACGTGTAAGCCCTTTATGGAAAAAAAAAAATGAAAAAGTATGATTTTCTTGAAAGACATTTGAAGGCATTTTGTGTTCATTGATAAGCAGACTCAATATTTTATGGATATTAATTCTCCCCAAACTGATGTATTAAATCAACCAGCTTCCAAGCATAATCTCAATACAGTTTTGCATGGAACTTGATAAACTAATTCTATTGTATGGAAAGCAGTGACCCCCAGATAGCTCAAACATTCTTTACTAAGAAGAGTAAGGTGGTAGTTGGGGTGGGGAGAGGAAATGACCTTCTAGAAATCAATAATTAATAATCCAGACAGTGTGATACTGGCAAAGAATACACAAATAGGTCAACAGAAGAGAATAGAGAGCCCAGAAATACGCCTGCAGGCACGTTAGACTTTGATGCAGAACTGCTGTCACAGTTCAGTAGGAAAAGGAAGTGTTGATGTTAGGTGCCATCAAGTCAGTTCCCGCTCATAGTGACCATATGCACAATAGAAGGAAACACTGTCTAGTCCTGTGACATCCTTACAATCATTGTTATGCTTGAGCCCATTGTTGCAGCAACTGCGTCAATCCACCTCACTGAGGGTCTTCCTCTTTTCCGCTGACTCTGCTTTACCAAGCATGGTGTCCTTCTCCAGGGACTGAACCCTCCTTAAAACACACCCAGAGTATGTAAGATGCAATATCACCATCCTTGCTTCTAAGGAGCATCCCGGTTGCACTTCTTCCAAACAGATTTGTTCATTCTTTTGGCGGTCCATGGTATATTCAGTATTCTTCACCAACACCACAATTCAAAGGCATCAATTCTTCTTCAGTCTTCCTTATTCATTATCCAGCTTTCACATTCATGTGATGTGATTGAAAATACCATGGCTTGGGTCAGGCACACCTTAGTCTTCAAGTTGACATCTTTGCTTTTCAACACTTTAAAGAGGTCCTTTGCAGGAGATTCGCCTAATGCAATGTGTCTTTTGATTTCTTGACTGCTGCTTCCATGAGTATTGATTGCAGATCCAAGTTAAACGAAGTCCTTGACAGCTTCAATCTTTTCTCCCTTTGTCATGATGTTGCTTATCGGTCCAGTTGGGAGGATTTTTGTTTTCTTTATGTTGAGGTGTAATCCATACTGAAGGCTGTAGTCTTTCATCTTTATCAGTGTATCAAGTCCTCTTCACTTTCAGCAAGAAAGTTGTGTCATCTGCATAACACAGGTTGTTAATGAGTCTTCCTCCAATCCTGATGTCTCATTCTTTTCATATAGTCCAGCTCCTCGGATTATTTGCCCAGAGTACAGATTGAATAAGTATGGTGAAAGAATAAAACCCTGATGCATACATTTCTTGACTTTAACCAATCATTATCCTCTTGTTCTGTCTGAACAACTGCCTCTTGATCTATATACAGGTTCCTCATGAGCACGATTAAGCGTTCTGAAATTCTCGTTCTTTGCAATATTATCCATAATTTGTTATGATCCACACAGTCGAATGCCTTTGCATAGTCAATAAAACACAGGTAAACATCCTTCTGGTATTCTGTCTTTCAGCCAGGATCCATCTGACATCAGCAATGATGTCCCTGGTTCCACATCCTCTTCTGAATTCAGCCTAAATTTCTGGCAGTTCCCCGTCGATATATTGCTGCAGCCACTTTTGAATGATCTTCAGCAAAATTTTGCTTGCATGTACTATTAATGATATTATTCTATAATTTCCACATTTGGCTGGTTCACCTTTCTTGAGAATAAGCCAGGGAGCTGTCTTCCATATTTCTTGGCACAGACGACCGGGCACTTCCAGCGCTGCATCCCTTTGTTGAAACATCTCAATTGATATTCCATCATTTACTGGAGCCTTGTTTTTTGACAATGTCTTCAGTGCAGCTTGGACTTCTTCCTTCAGGGCTATCGGTTCCTGATCATATGCTACCTCTTGAAATGGTTGAAAGTAGACAAATTCTTTTTGGTATAATGACCCTCTGTATTCCTTCCATCTTCTTTTGATGCTTCCTGTATTGTTTAGTAATTTCCCCACAGAAATCTTCACTATTGCAACTCGAGGCTTGAATTTTTTTCTTCAATTATTTCAGCTTGAGAAACGCTGGGCGTGTTCTTCCTTATTGGTTTTCTATCTCCAGCTCTTTGCACTTGTCATTATAATACTTTACTTTGTCTTCTTGAGCCGCCCTTTGGAAATCTTCTGTTGAGTTATTTTACTTCTTCATTTCTTCCTTTTGCTTTAGCTGCTTAACATTCGATCAAGTTTCAGAGTCTCTTCTGACATCCATCTTGGTCTTTTCTTTCTTTCCTGTGACCTCTTGCTTTCTTCATGGATGATGTCCTTGATGTCATTCCACAACCCATCTGGTCTTTGGTCACTAGCGTTCAATGAGTAAAATCTATTCTTGAGATGATCTCTAAATTCAAGTGGGATATAGTCAAGGCTGTATTTTGGCTGTTGTGGACTTGCTCTAATTTTCTTCAGTTTCAGCTTGAACTTACATATGAGCAATTGATGATCTGTTCCACACTCAGCCCCTGGCCTTATTCTGACTGATGATATTGAGCTTCTCCATTATCACTTTCTACAGATGTAGTCGATTTGATTTCTGTGTGTTCCATCTGGTAAAGTCCATGTGTATAGTTGCCATTTATGTTGATGAAAAAAGGTATTTGCAATGAAGAAGTCTTGCAAAATTCTATCCTTTGATCTCTGGCATTGTTGCTATCACCAAGGCCATATTTTCCAACTATCCATTCTTCTTTGTTTTCAGCTTTCTCATTCCAATCACCAGTAACTATCAATGCATTCTGATTTCATGCCCGATCAATTGCAGGCTGCAGAAGCTGATAAAAGTCTTCAGTTTCTTCATCTTTGGCCTTAGTGGTTCGTGGGTAAATTTGAATAATAGTTGTATTAACTGGTCTTCCTTGTAGGTATATAGATATTATCCTATCACTGACAGTGTTGTACTTCAGGATAGGTCTTGAAATGTTCTTTTTTACGATGAATGCAACTCTTCAAGTTGCCATTCCTGGCATAGTAGACTATTTGGTTGTCCACTTCAAAATGGCCAATACCAGTCCATTTCAGCTCACTAATGCCTAGGATATCGATGTTTATGCATCCCATTTCATTTTTGATGATTTCCAATTTTCCTAGATTCATACTTCACACATTCCCAGTTCCAATTATTAATGGATGTTTGCAGTTGTTTTTTCTCATTTTGAGTTATGCCAGATCAGCAAATGAAGGTCACAAAAGCTTTACTCCATCCACGTCATGAAGATCAACTCTACTTTGAGGAGGCAGCTCTTCCCCAGTCGTCTTCTAAGTGCCTTTCAACCTGGGGGGCTCATCTTTCAGCATTGTATCAGACAATGTTCTGATGCTATTCATAAGGTTTTCACTGGCTAATGCTTTTCAGAAGTAGACTGCTGGGTCCTTCTTTCTAGTCTGTCTGTCTGGAAGCATTATCACTTTCTACAGATGTAGTCGATTTGATTTCTGTGTGTTCCATCTGGTAAAGTCCATGTGTATAGTTGCCATTTATGTTGATGAAAAAAGGTATTTGCAATGAAGAAGTGACCTCCATGGTGACCCTGCTGCTATCTGAATACCAGTGGCATAACTTCCAACAACACAGCAACACGCAAGCCCCCACATACGACAAACTGACAGACACGTGGCAGTGGAAAAAAAATAATATTAAATAAATGGTACTGATACAATTGGTTATTTTTTAAGAGAGCACTGTGAGAGATTCTCTTTATGACCTAGATATTGGAAGACTTTTTTAAAGAAGATAGTATACTTTATAGAGAAAAAGTTAATAAATTCAAGTAGGTCCAAACTAAGATCTTCTGTTTATTGCAAGACACTACAGCAAGTATGGAGAAGCAAAACACAAACTAGAAAAATATATTTCCAATTTTTATAATTGTCAAAATATCAATATCATGAATATATGAAGAAATGTAAATAAATAAGAAAAGAATAATTGAAAAATATGAACACACATAGGCATTTCAACGAAAAAGGAAACACAAAAGCCCAATCAACCAATGAAAAAATACTCAATTTCATTTGCAATCAAATTTAAAAAAGTACTAAGGAGGTGGAGCCAAGATGGCAGAATAGACAGATGTTTCCGGCGAGCCCTCTTTACAACAAAGACCTAAAAAAACAAGTGAAATGAGTATATTTATGACATGCAAGGAGCCCTGAGCATCAAAGGCAAGCTTAGAAAATGAATAGAGGGGCAGGGGGAGGAAAAGACGTTTCAGAAGTAGAGAGGAGTTACCAGACCTGCATCACAGGGAATCCTCAGGCACCATTCCCAGAGTGGCGGTGGTGGGCTGGTGCTGGCATTTAGCTGCAGTTTCCTCAGGAAGAAGCAGCCAGCCACACAGCCTACTCTCACTTCTGGAACCAGAGAAGAACAGCACTCCTGGCAAAAGCTGAGTACTTGTGTATATTTTACCTCAGCCCCCCACCCACAAGCTGGCCTCAGCAGCTAAATTCCCTGGGCCTGAGACAAGCACTGTTGAGTGCCTAGAGCCATCTTCCCTTCTTTGGAGAAGGAAAAAATTTGCAATTGGGGGAAAAGATAATTTGCCAGCTCCACTAACCTGGGGAGCTCAGGACAGAAGCAGCTCCTGTCCAGGCATAAATGGTCCATGGACTTTGAGCACCTTTACCCTCTGCATGTACCTGTGTGGGCCTATTTCAGGAGAATAGGCCCTTGTTGGCAGACTCCAACCATTTGAGCTGTGCAGTGGAGAGGTGGTTGTTGGACTTTTGACATTGCTTTGCCTATTAAACAAGCTCCTCTCCTACCCACATCAGGGGCCTAAGGACTGGTAGCTCCAATCAGGTCACCCAGCCACCTGCGACAGGTGTCCAAGGATAACTGGTACCTCCCAGTCCTTATAACCAAAAACATAGGGTTTTCATGGTCTGTCTGCAGAACCCACCCATCTGCACGCTTTAGGGAACAGGGATGCACTTTCTTCAGAGACGATTAGGGGTCAGTTCTTAGCCCCCTGCCTTGTTCAGAGAGTGACCCCCTGCTGCAATCAGGTACTGGTACAAACACCAACCACCCTTGCCCCTCTAAGACTGTAGGACAGAGCCTGTACCACACACTTGATGATCATCTACCCTGACACCTGAGATGAATGCACAGAAGAAAAGTGAATGGACTTCTAGACTGATATACCTGATAACAGCTCTAGCCATCTGGGGACAGGATGTCAGAGCTCTAAAGGTAAAAATAATCAAGCTAGCTCACTCCAGTAACCCATTTGGGCATACCAAAATAAAACAAAAAAAGAAGCTACAACACAGTAAGCAAGTATAAACTAATACAATAACTTATAAATGGCTCAGAGACAACAGTCAGTATCAAGTCACATAAAGAAACAGATCATGATCACCTCAATAAGCTCTCAAAACAAAGAATCCAGGGATCTTCTAGAGGAAAGTGCCTTCCTGGAATTACCAGAGGCAGAATAGAAAAGATTCATATACAGAACCTTTCAAGACATCAGGAAGGAAATGAGGCAATACACAGAACAAGCCAAGGAACACACAGATAAAGCAGTTGAAGAAATTAAAAAGATCATTCAGGAATATAATGAAAAATTTAATAAGCTGGAAAATCTATAGACAGACCCACCAAAAATCAAACCCAATGCCGTCGAGTCGATCCCAACTCATAGCGAACGTATAGCAATGAGAAATTCAGAAGATTAACAATAGCGGAAAAACTGATGGCATAGTGGTTAGGTGCTATGGCTGCTAACCAAAAGGCTGGCAGTTCGAATCCACCAGGCACTCCTTAGAAACTCCATGGGGCAGTTCTACTCTGTTGTATAGTGTCACTATGAGTCAGAATCGAATTGACTCCACAACAATGGGTTTCCATAGACAGACAGCAATCAGAAATTCAGAAGATTAACAATAAAATTACAGACTTAGACAACTCAGTAGAGAGTCAGAGAAGCAGATTTGAGCAAGTGGAAGACAGAATTTCTGAACTTGAAGATAAAGCACTTGGCACTAATATATTTGAAGAAAAATCAGATAAAAGAATTCCAAAAAATGAAGAAACCTTAAGAACCATGTGGGGCTGTATCAAGAGGAATAACTTACAGGTGATTGGACTACCAGAACAGGGAGGGATAACAGAAATACAGAGAGAATTGCTGAAGATTTGTTGGCAGAAAACTTCCCCGATATTGTGAAAGATGAAAAGATATCTATCCAAGATGCTCATCGAACTCCACATAAGGTAGATGTTAAAAGAAAGTCACCAAGACATATTATAATCAAACTTTCCAAAACCAAACATAGTGAATTTTAAGAGCAGCTAGGGATAAACGAAAAGTCACCTACAAAGGAGAGCCAATAAGAATAAGCTGGGCCTACTCGGCAGAAACCATGCAGGCAAGAAGGCAATGAGATGAATTATTTAAAAAATTGAAGGAAAAAAAATTGCCAGCCAAGAATCATATATCCAGCAAAGCTGTCTCTCAAATATGAAGGTGAAATTAGGACATTTCTAGATAAACAGAAGTTTAGGGAATTTGTAAAAACCAAACCAAAACTACAAGAAATGCTAAAGGGAGTTCTTTGGTTAGAAAATCAATAATATCAGCTTTCAAACCAAGACTAAAACACTGGGCAGAGCAATCAGAAGTCAACCCAGGCAGGGGAAAAAAAAAAAAAGAGCAAGATTTAAAAAAAAAAAAGCTCAAAAGAGGGTAACAGCAATGTTATATAAAAGAAGAAAGCATTAAAACAATAAAGAGGGATTAAGAAAGGTACTCAAAGATCTTCCATATGGAGACGAAGATATGGTGATACAAAGAAATAAAACTTAGGATTAAATTTAGAAAAATAGGGGTAAATAATAAGGTAACCACAAAGAAGAAAAACTATCTTACTGATCAAAATAAAATACGAGAAAAAAATAGAGACTCAGCAGAAACAAACTCAACGACAATGAATAGAAGAAAAGACAATATATAAAGATAATCTACTCACCACATAAAGTTAAGTGGGGAAAAAAAAACTGTCCACAGCACACAAAAAAAACATCAAAATGATAGCACTTAAGACTAAATGAAAAAATAAAGAGACAGAGAGTGGCAGAATGAATTAAAAAACACGATCTGTCTATATGCTGCCTACAAGAGACACACCTTAGACTTAGAGACACAAACAAACTAAAACTCAAAGGATGGAAAAAAATATATCAAGCAAACAACAATCAAAAAAGAGCAGGAGTGGCAATATTAATTTCTGACACAATAGACTTTAAAGATAAATCCATCACAAAGGATAAGGAAGGACACTACATAACGATTAAAGGGACAATGTACCAAGAAGATATAACTATATTCAATATTTATGCACCCAATGACAGGGCTGCAAGATACATAAAACAAACTCTATCAGCATTGAAAAGTGAGATGGACAGCTCCGCAATAACAGTAGGAGAATTTAACACACCACTTTCGGTGAAAGACAGGACATCCAGAAAGGAGCTCAATAAAGACACGGAAGATATAAATGCCACAATCAACCAACTTGACCTCATAGACATATAGAGAACTCTCCACCCAACAGCAACCAAGTATACTTTCTTTTCTAGTGCACATGGAACATTCTCTAGAATAGATCACATATTAGGTCATAAAGTAAGCCTTAGCAGAATCCAAAACATTGAAATATTACAAAGCATCTTCTCTGGCCATAAGACCATAAAAGTGGAAATCAGTAACAGGAAAAGCAGGGAAAAGAAATCAAACACTTGGAAACTGAACAACACCCTGCTCAAAAAAGACTGGACTATAGGAGACATTAAGATTGGAATAAAGAAATTCATAGAATCCAATGAGAATGAAAATACTCCCCATCAGAACCTTTGGGACACAGTGAAAGCAGTGCTCAAAGGTCAGTTTATATCAATAAATGCACACATTCCAAAAGAAGAAAAGGCCAAAATCAAAGAATTATTCCTACAACTTGAACAAATAGAAAGAGAGTAACAAAAGAAACCCTCAGGCATGAGAAGAAAACAAATAACAAAAATTAGAGCAGAACTAAATGAAACAGAAAAACAATTGAAAGAATTAACAAGACCAAAAGCTGGTTCTTTGAAAAAATCAACAAAATTGATAAACCACTGGCCAAACTGACAAAAGAAAAACCAGATAGGAAGCAAATAACCCAAATAAGAAATGAGATGGGCTATATTACAACAGACCCAACTGAAATTAAAAGAATCATATCAGATTACTATGAAAAATTGTGCTCTAACAAATTTGAAAACCTAGAAGAAATGGATGAATTCCTAGAATCACACTGCCTACCTAAGCTAACACAAACAGAGGTAGAACAACTAAATAGACCCATAAAAAAAGAAGAGATTGAAAAGATAATCAAAATCTCCCAACAAAAAAAGCCCTGGCCAGGACAGCTTCACTGCAGAGTTCTACCAAACTTTCAGAGAAGAGTTAACACCACTACTACTAAAGGTCTTTCAGAGCATAGAAGAAGACAGAATACTACCAAACTCATTCTGTGAAGCCAACATATCCCTGATACCAAAACCAGGTAAAGACCCCACAAAAAGCAAATTACAGACCTTTATACCTTATGAAATTAGATACAAAAATCCTCAACAAAATTGTAGCCAATAGAATTCAACAACCTATTAAAAAAATAATTCGCCATGGCCAAGTGGGATTCATACCAGGATGGTTCAACAATAGGAAAACAATGTGATCCATCACATAAATAAAACAAAAGACAAAAATCACATGATTTTATCAATTGATGCAGAAAAGGCATTTGACAAAGTTCAACACTCTTTAAGATGCATCAGTTGGTCTCAACCCACCTGGATCAAAGGAGAGTGAAGAACACCAAGGACACAAGGTGATTACGAGCCCAGCAGACAGAAGGGGCCACATAAACAAGAGACTACATCATCCTGAGACCAGAAGAACTAGATGGTGCCCAGCTACAACCGATGACTGCCCCGACAGGGAACACAACAGAGAAACCCTGAAGAGAGCAGGTGAGCAGTGGGATGCATACCCCAAATTTTCATAAAAAGACCAGGCTTAATGGCTTGACTGAGACTAGAAGTACCCTGGTGGTCATGGCCCCCAGATCTTCTGTTGACCCAGGACAGGAACCCTTACCAAAGCCAACTCTTCAGACAGGGATTGGACTGAACAATGGGTTGGAGAGGGATGCTGGTGAGGAGTGAGCTTCTTGGATCAGGTGGACACTTGAGACTATGTTGGCATCTCCTGCCTGGAGGGGAGATGAGAGGGTCGAGGGGGTTAGAAGCTGGCGAATTGGACATGAAAAGAGAGAGTGGAGGGAAGGAACAGGCTGTCTCAGGGGGAGAGCAATTAGGAGTATAGAGCAAGGTGTATATAAGTTTTTGCGTGAGAGACTGACTTGATCTGTAAACTTTCACTTAAAGCACAATAAAAATTAAAAAAAAAAGTACTAAGACAGCATTTCACATCAGCAACAGCTACATAAATTTAAAATATCGAAATCTGGCTAGATTGCAGAGAAAAAGAGAAAAATGCTTGTTTTTGTTGTTTGTTGCTGTAGAGTTGTGACTCATGGTTGCTCGGTCCTATACCATCTTCATGATCATTGGTATGTTTGAGTCCGTTATTTCAGTTATTGTGTCAGTCCATCTTATTGAGGGTTTCCGTTGTTTACGTTGTACCTCTACTTCAGCAAAATAGTGTCCTTCTTTAGTGATTGGTCTTTCCTGATGATGGGTCCAAGGTAGGCGACTTGAAGTCTTGCCATCCTCACTTCTAAGGCAGTCCACAGTACATTCAATATTCTTCTCCAATACCACAGTTTAAATGCATCAATTTTTCTTCAGTCTTCCTTTTTCATTGTCTAGTTTAGCGGTACATATGAAGTGATTGAAAGTGACATCTTCACTTTTTAAAATTTTAAAGAGTTCTTTTGAAGCGGATTTGCTCAATGCAATATGTCCTTTGATTTTCTTGACTGCCACTTGCATGGACAGTGATTGTCAGTTCGAGTAGAATGAAATTATTGACAACTTCAATTATTTCTCTGTTCATCATGACATTATTGGCCCAGTTGTGAGGATTTTTGTTTTCTTCAGGTTCAGTTGTAATCCATTCTGAAGGCTGTAGTCTTTGATCTTCATCAGTTAGTGCTTCAAGTTGCCTTCATTTTCAGCAATCAAGGTTGTATCACCTGTATATCACAAGTTGCTAATATCTGCTTCCAATCCTGATGCCACGTTCTTTTTCATATTGTCCAGCTTCTTGAATTATTTTTTCAGCATACAGTTACACTGCTATTAGAGCACAAATTAATATAACCACTTCGGAAAACCTTTTGATATTACTTAGCAACTTTAAACGTGGCAATACACTATAACCAGCAATTCCAATCTGAGTTAAATTCCCTACATAAAATCTTGCACTTGTCTTAATGGAACACATATGGAAGAATGTTCATAATAGAATTATTCATAATAGCAAAAAATGAAGACAAGCAAAAAGTTAACTTGATATAAAAATTTGGGTAAGTGAAAATGAATGAGATACAGTCACATGCGGCAATGTGGATAGATCTAAAAATATTATGTTGAGGGAAAAAGAATGCAAGAGCACAAAGGGTATTATGATCTCATTATATAAATTCTGAAAAAGAAAATTTAAACACTATTATTTCTGAATATGTACATATGTGGTAAAAATGTAAAGAAAAGAAAGTTAATGATACACACTAAATTCATAATAGCAGTTACTTCTGGAGGAAGTTGGGAAATGAACTTGGGGAACAACAGTGCCCAGGGGGCATCAAATGTACTGCCACTGTTCTATTTCTTAAGCTTGGGGTAAGTATGTAAGGGTGTGTTTGTACTTATTTTTCAAACCTGTTTAAAAAAAAAAAAACCATTGCCATTGAGTCAATTTTGACTCATAGTGACCCTATAGGACAGAATACAACTGCCCCTTAAGTTTTCAAAAAAAAAAAGTTTTCCAAGGAACAATGAATTCAAACTGCCTACCTTTTGGTTAGCAGCTGAGCTCTTAACCCCTGCACCACCAGGGCTCGGTATATTAAGTGCACTTCTTAGTTGCATATTTCACAATAAATTTTAAGTGCTGTTCCAAAGACCAAAACCAAATCCGTTGCCATTGAGTGGGTTCCCACTCATAGCAACCCTATAGAGACCCTATAGGACGGAGTAGAACTGCCCCGTAGAGTTTCCAAGGAGTGCCTGGTGGATTTGAACTGCCAGCCTGTTGGTTAACAGCTGTGGTACTTAACCACTACACCACCAGGGTTTTCCAAGTGCTATTAGGATGGTTGATTTGTAGATGGCCATTGGCACAGTGCGTATTGATACCATAATAGGACAAAAGCTTGACAGTTGGATATGTTTACAACTAATGGAATTACTGACTTGAGATTTTTTTTTTTTTTTAAAAGTCCAAGGTGTGCCATGGAACTTTGCCCTAGGGCCAGAGTTTTTCTTGTGTTCATAGCCTGCCTTGATGTTTTCTTGGGGCTTTGATCACACTGTAAAGTATTTACCTCATACAAAATCAACATCTGAGCTATTGCTGGGTTGACAGTTTCCTTGCCTTGGACTGCTTAAATTTTCTCTATTATAGTGCCTTAGAAGATTGGACTAACTAGGCTGAATTTAAGATGGAAACGAAAGCAGAACAAAAGGTAGGAAAATAGGGCCTGAAATCACAGGGAGTGGGCAGATCATCACAACATACATGAGAGTGACCTCCAAATATCTGAAGTCAGTTTCATTCTGTTGTACATTCATATATATATATATATATACACACACACACACACACACACACACTGGCTTAACCATTTAAGAATTAGTTCCATACATCATGATACTTCACCTCTAAATCAACATGTGCCTCCTAACAAAGATATTCTCATACTAAAATGATCTCCCTAAGGAAATTGACATTGATGCAACGCTATTATCTAGTAGACAGTCCATATTCAAATGTTGTTAGTTCTATCAAGTCAGCTCTGACTCATGGCAGCCTTTTGCACAGCAAAATGAGACGTTGCCCAGTCCTGTGCCACCTTCATAATTGCTAGTTTGTCTGAGTCCACTGTTGTGACCATTGTGTAGTGCCTGCCAACCTAGGGGGCTCATCATTCAGAACTATATCAGACAGCGTTCTATAGTAACCAATAGGGTTTTCATTAGCTAATTTTTAGCAGTATATTGTCAGGCCTTTCCTCCTAGTCTGTCTTAGTGTGGAAGCTCCACTGGAACCAGTCCACCACGGGTGATCCTGCTGGTATTTGAAATGCTGGTGACATAGCTCCCAGCATCATAGCAATATCCAAACCACCACAGTATGACAAACTGACAGACAGGTGGTAGCCATATTCAAGTACCTGCTCCCCTTTTTTATTTTTATTCTTTTTGAACACTTTATTGTGTTTTAGTGAAAGTTTACAGGGAAAATTAGTTTCCATTCAATAATTTATATACAAATTTTTCCATGACTTTGGTTGCAATCCCTGCAATATGCCAGCACACTTCCCATTTTCATCCTGAGTTCCTTATTCCATTCATCTGGTTTTCCTGTCTCTCCCTGCCTTCTCATCTTTGCTTTTGGGCAGATTATTCTCATGTAGTTGATTGTTCTACAGAGTACTTTCCTCACGGGTGTTACTGTTTATTTTAAAGGCCTGTTTATTGTTTGGCTGAGAGGTGATCTCTGGGAGTGGCTTCAGCTTCAAGTTGGAAGTGTGTCTAACGTCCATAGTCTCAGAGATTCCTCCAGTCTCTATAAGGCCAGTAAGTCTGGTCTTTTTTATGAATTTGAATTTTGTTCTACATCTTTCTCCCACTCTATCCAGGACCTTCTATTGTGATTCAGGTCAGAGTAGTTGGTAGTAGTATAAAGGCACCATCAAGTTCCTCTCATCTCAAGCTGTGGAGGCTGTGGTTTGTGTGGGCCATTAGTCCTTTGGATTAACTGCTTCCTTGAGTCTTTGGTTTTCTTCACTTTCCTTTGCTCCAGACAGGAAGAAACCAATAGTCGTATCTTAAGTGGTTGCTCACAAGCTTTTAAGACCCCAAATACTACTCCCCACAGTAGAATTCAGAACACTGCCTTTATGAGCTAGGTTATACCAATTGACCTAGATGTTCTCCGATACTATGGTCCTCAGCCCTCAAGCCCAGTATCAGTCTCTTGAGGTGTTTGGTTATGTCTGAGAAGTTTCTATGGCTGTGCTCCCTGTGTACTTTATTGTATATATGAACATACATGCACCACATACAAATATGTATGTAGAAATATTCACAACCTAATCTACACATGCTCATGGGTGTACTGTCATACACCCTCCCATACCTATTCAGCATACATATCTACCTACTGTATCAACTTATAAATTATTGTGTGTTATTGCTGTTGCTGCAGGATTGTATATGACGTAGTATTTACCATAGTTGCGTTTTCTTTTTTCTACTTGTCAATGTGTTTCTTTGCCTTGATCATGATGAGCTGATTTCCACTGTATTGTGTATTGCCTTTCCCTTCACCAAAGTTAACATATGTCTACTATCTAGTTAGTGATTTTCCCTCCCTCCTTTCCCATCCCTAGTAACCATCCAAGAATGTTTCTTCCTGTGTGTAAACCTTTTGTTGAGTTTTTATAGTAGTGGTCTTATACAACATTTATCCTTGTGTAATTAAAAAAAATTTTTTTAATTGACTTATTTCAGTCAGCATAATGTCCTCCAGATTCATCTATATTGTAAGATGTTAGAGAGTTCATCATTGTTCTTGATTGTTGCATAGTATTATCTGTGTTTTATTGACTATGCAAAGGCACTTGACTCTGTGGATCATGACAAATTATGGGTAACAATTTGAAGAATGGGAATTCCAGAACACTGAATTGTGATTATAGGAACTTGTACATAGATCAAGAGGCAGTTACTCAAACAACAAGAGGACACTGCATGGTTTAAAATCAAGAAAGGTGCACATCCAAGTTGCATCCTTCCACCATACTTATTCAAACTGTATGCTAAGCAAATAACATGTGGCATCAAGATTGGTAAAGACTCATTAAAAACCTGCAGTATGCAGATGACACGACCTCACTTGCTAAAACTGAAGAGGACTTGAAGCACTTACTGATGAAGATCTAAGACCACAGCCTTCAGTATGAGTTACACCTCAACATAAAGAAAACGAAAATGCTTACAACTAGACCAATAAGCAACAGCATGACAAATGGAGAAAATATCGACATTGTCATTTTGTTTCATTTTGCTTGGATCCACAATCAACATCCACGGAAGCAGTCAGGAAATCGAATGAGGTATTACATTGTGTAGATCTGCTGCAAAAGATCTCTTCAAAGTGTTAAAAAGTGAAAATGTCACTTGGAGAATTCAGATGCACCTAACCCAAATCATGATATTTTCTACTGCCTCATATGCACGCAAAAGCTAACCAACGAGTAAGGAAGACCGAAGAAAATTGATGCCTTTGAATTATGGTGTTGGCAGAGAATATTGAGTATACAATGGACTGCCAGAAAAACAAACAAGTCTGTCTTGGAAGAAATATTGCCAGAGTGCTACTTGGAAATGAGGATTGTGAGACTTTGTCTCATGGACTTTAGGCATGTTTTCAGCAGGGGCCAGTTCCTAAAGAAAGACATCTTGCTTAGTAAAGTGGAGGGTCAACAAGAAAAGAGCAAGACCCTTAACGAGGATGTATTTACACAGTGGCTGCAACAATAGGCTCAAACATAACAGTGATTGTGAGAGTGGTGCAGGACCAGGCAGTGTTTCATTCTGTTGTACACAGGGTCGCTGTGATGGCTAAGATTGTGTGTCAACTTGGCTGGGCCATGATTCTTGGTGGTTTGACAGTTACAATGTAGTTTGGACGTTGTATGATGTTGTAATCACTTCCTTGATGAGATTTGATGTAATGTAATCTCACCTTCATGATGGGATCTGCTGTGAGGAGCAAATCGGTTGAAAGAGGCTTTCCTTGGGCGTGTGGCCTGCATGAATATAAGTGGACATTCTGGCAAGGCTTGTGGGCTTTTGCTTGCTCTGGATCCTGCAGCTGGCTTCTGTTCCTCTGACCTCCAGTTCTTGGGACTTTAGCTAATAGCTTATCCGCAGTCTTGCCAGCCAATTTTGGAATTCATCAATCGTTGCAGCCTGTGAGCAAGAGCCGTGCTCTCTGGCCTGCAGATCTTGGGTTCACCAGCCCTTGCAGCTATGTCAATCACGAAAAACCTCTATTCTGACCCACAGACTCAAGATGTTCCAGCCTCTACAACTGCATAAGCCAGTTCCTTGATATAAATCTCTACATATATATTTATAAATTTTACTGGTTTTTCTCCTCCAGAGAAACCAGCCTAATACAGTCACTATGAGTCAGAACTGACTCAACTGTATCTAACAACAAAAGTATTCTATTGTGTATATGTTCCACAGTTTGTTTATCCATTCATCCATCGATGGGTGCTTAAGTTGTTTCCATCTTTTCCTATTGTGAATAATGCTACCTTGAACATGGGTGTGCATATGTCTATTCCTGTCATGACTCTTATTTCTCTAGGATATATTCCTAGGAGTAGGATTGCTGGATCATACGGTATTTCTATTTCTAGCTTTTTAAGGAAGTGCCATACCATTTCCCATAGTGGCTGTACCATTTTACATTCCCACCAACAGTGTATACGATTTCCAATCTCCCCACAATCTCACTAGCATTTATTGTTTTCTGTTTTTTTGGTCAGTGTCATTCTTGCTGGGGTGAGATGGTATCTCATTGTAGTTTTGATTTGCATCTCTCTAATGGATAATGATCATGAGCATCTTTTCATGTTTTTGTCAGCCACCTGAATGTCTTCTTTGGTAAAGTATCTGTTCATATCCTTTGCCCATTTTTTTTTAATTGGATTGTCTTTTTGTTGTTGAAGTGTTGAAGTTTTCTATAAATTTTAGGAATTAGACCCTTGTCAGATATGTCATAGCCAAAAATTTTTCCCAGTCTGAAGTTTCTTTTTTTACACTTTTGAAGAATTCTTTTGATAAGCATAAATGTTTAATTTTCGGTTATGTTTGGTATTCTATTTATCCTGTAAATTAGAGCCCTTAGCATTGTGCCTATGTCTTCTTCCATGATCATTAATGTTTTAGGTTTTCATTTAGGCCTCTGATCCATTTTTAATTAGTTTTTGCTTATGGTATGAGGTATGGATTCTCTTCCATTATTCTGCAAATGGATATCCAGTTTTGTCAGCACCATTTGTTAAAGAGCCTATCTATTCCCCGTTTAATGGACTTTAACCTCTTTTTGAAGATCAGCTGTCTGTAGGTGGATGGCTTTACTTCAGGGTTCTCAATTCTGTTCCATTGGTCTCCGTGTCTGTCATTGTACTAGTACCAGGCTGTTTTGACTACTGTGCTTGTGTAGTAGGTTCTGAGATCAGGGAGTGTGAGGCCTCCTGCTTTGTTCTTCTTCAATAATGCTTTACTTACCCAGGGCCCCTCTCCGTTCTGTATAAAATTGGAGGTTAGTTAAAGAATGTTGTTGGAATTTGGATCAGGATTCCATTATACTAGTAGATTGCTTTGGATAAAATTGACATTTAAATTTCATATATGCCATTAATTACATTTCCTTTCTATTCATATTTTGCTGAGAGTTTTTATCAGAAAAGTGTGGTAGATTTTAACAAATGCCTTTTCTGCAACAATTGAGATGATCGTGTGATTCTTTCTTTGTTTTATTTATGTGGTGAATTACATCGATTGCTTTTCTAATGTTGAAGCGTTCTTGCATTCCTGGAATGAATCCCTTAGATATGATGTATACTTTTTTGATATGCTGTTGAGTTCTATAGGCTAGAATTTTGTTTTTTAGTGGTTTCTTTGCATGACTTTGGTACCAGTGTTATACTGGCTTTATAGAACAAATTGGGAGTATTCTTTCCAGTCATGGATTTAACCGTGTCCCCCCAAAATATGTGTTAATTTAGCTGGGCTATGATTCCCAGTATTGTGTGACTGTCCTCCATTTTTTGATCTTTAGTAATTGTCCTTCATTTTGTGATATGTTGTAAACCCTGACCTCTATGTGTTAATGAGTCAGGATTAGGTTATATTAATAAGGATTAGGTTATGTTTGTTATGTTAATGAAACAGGATTAGGATGGACACAAATCCCTTACTTAGGTCACAGCACTGATCAGATATAAGGGGAGTTCCCATGGGGTGTGGCCTGCATCACCTTTTGTCTTACCAGAGACAAAAGGAGAAACTAGCAGACAAGGAACCTCAGTACCAGGTGGTAGGGCCAAGATGGCTGACTAGGTAGAAGCTACCGTGGATCCCTCTTGCAAAAAAGACTTGGAAAAACAAGTGAATGGATCACATACATGACAATCTATGAACACTGACCATCAAACACAGATCTAAAGAGTTGACCTGAGTGACAGGGGAGCAAAAAGCTGTGCCCTGAAGCAGCAACCACTTCTGGAACCGGCATCCTTCTCCAGTCTGGAGCCCTTGTGGTTCCCTGGTGATGAGTGGCGGGGCTGATTGCGGCTTGCTGACGCAAGGCATGCGTGGGACATGGCCCTAACCCCTAGCCGCCTGGGGTAACCTCCGTAGAGACTCAGCCAGGGCAAGCAGGCTGCACACTGACGTAGCTAACGAGGGAACGAGAAACCACGGGGAAGCAGTGGCTGTTTTGGGGGCCTGAAGCCAATGTCCCAGTCAGAAAACCTTGGCGCCAGGTTTTGGATTGGGCACAGGGGAGCTAAGCATGGCTTCCTGAGATGGCACAAGCACAGGATGCAGCCTTAGCCCCCTGAAGTGACCTCGTGGGAAGCTGAGGCAGCACATACAGGCAGTGCAATGACACGGCTGACAGGAGGAGAAGCCACCAGGAAGCAGTGACTGGCTTTGGAGCCTGGAGTGCAGTGTCCTAGCCAGGGAACCTTGGCACTGGGCTTTGGACTGGGAGCGGAGGAGCTGACCACGGCTTCTGAGACAGCACAAGCACGGGACGTGGGCCTGACCCTTGGGGGCAATCTTGACCGAGCCAGCACACACAGGCTACACGCCCTTCACCCCTCAGGAATCTCAGACAAAACAGTCATCACCAAGCAAGATAAGTAACTTTGTCTATATTGCTGGGGTTACTCTCTCCTATCTATCTGATCCCTCCCCTCCCTGCCCCAGGCGGGTTCATTAACATTAGAATTTCCTGGGCCAGGGAGTGAAGTGCTCTGCCGGGTTTTTTTTTTCTCTTTTTGTAACCCATTCTCCTGGCCTGAGATAAGCAGCTACTAAAAACCCACGGTGAAAAATCCTTCCCTGACTTCCCTAAACTGGAATGAAAATACAGAACCAGCTCCAGCCAAGCATATGAGATCCACAGTTTTGGCTTTCATCCCTACAGGGAACAAGGTGACTATTATACTGCAAAGGCAATTCTGATAGAGATCTGACTGTAATTGTTTTAGGGGATCACTGGAAAGACAAGTTTTCCAGATCTGATATCTCTACCTATTAAACAGAGCCCTCACTGATCCACAATGGGGAACTGAGGGCTGTTGCTCCACCCAAACCACCTAGCCACCTGCCAAAGGGGTCTGAAGATACTGATGCCTAACGATCTTTACAGGTACATGCATTCAGTGCCTAAGGTACAGCTGCCGAGACCACTCACCAAAGTGCTTTAGGAATAGAGACACACCTACCTCACTGGCACATGGGGGAAGGCTGTCAGCATCCTGCCCCCCCCCCCGGAGTATGACCCTCTGCTGCTACTAGAATCTGGTGCACACAACTATCACCACTACTCCTCTAAGTGAATAGGTGACAGTCTACACCACACACTTGGGGACCCAAAATCAGAACACCTAAGCTGATTCTATTCAAGAATAGTGAATGGACTCTTAGGCTTATGTATCTGGTAACAGCCCAAACCAGCTGGTAATAGGACATAAGTGATTCAAAGGCTATGACAATCAAGACAGCACAATCTAGTAGCCCATCTGGGTATATTGAAAGAAAACAAAACAGTGAGCAAATATAAAATAAATCATTACAATAACTTATACATGGCTCGGGAACAACAGTTGATATCAAACCGCATAAAGAAGCAGACCATGATTGCTTCTACAACTCCCAAACTAAAGAATCAAAATCTTTCCCAAATGAAGATACAATCCTGGAATTGCCAGATGCAGAATATAAAAAACTAATATACAGAATGCTTCAAGACATCAGGAATGACCTCAGAAATGAAATAAGGCAATCTACAGAAAAAGCCAAGGAACACACTGATAAAACAGTTGAAGAAATCAAAAAGATTATTCAAGAACATAGTGGAAAAATTAATGAGCTGCAAGAATCCATCGAGAGACAGCATTCAGAAATCCAAAAGATTAACAGTAAAATTATAGAATTAGACAACTCAATAGGAAGTCAGAGGAGCAGAATTGAGCAATTGGAATGCAGAGTAGGGGAGATGGAGGATAAGGCAATTGACACCAATATAAAAAAAAAACAATATAGTTGAAGAAAAATCAGATAAAAGAATTAAAAAAATGAAGAAACCCTAAGAATCATGTGGGACTCTATCAAGAAGAATAACTTTCGTGTAATTGGAGTTCGAGAACAGGGAGGGATAACAGAAAATACAGAGGGAATAGTTGAAGATCTGTTGGCAGAAAACTTCCCTGACATCATGAAAGACGAAAAGGATATCTATCAAAGATGCTCATCGAACCCCATATAAGATTGATCCAAAAAGAAAATCACCAAGACATATTATCATCAAACTTGCCAAAACCAAAGATAAAGAGAAAATTTTAAAAGCAGCCAGGGATAAAGAAAAGTCTCCTACAAAGGAGAATCAATAAGAATAAGTTCAGACTACTCAGCAGAAACCATGCAGGCAAGAAGGCAATGGGATGACATATATAGAGCACTGAAGGAGAAAAACTGCCAGCCAAGGATCATATATCCAGCAAAGCTCTCTCTCAAATATGAAGATGAAATTAAAATATTTACAGATAAACACAAGCTTATAGAATTTGCAAAAACCAAACCAAAGCTACAAGAATTACTAAAGGAAATTGGTCAGAAAATCAATAATATCAGATACCAGCACAACACAAGGTCACAGAACAGAACATCCTGATATCAACTCAATTAGGGAAATCACAAAAACAAATTAAATTAATTTTAAAAAGAAAAAAATGTTCAAAACAGGGAATCATTGAAGTCATTATGGGAAAGATCACAATAATCAAAAAGAGGGACTAAATACAGGAGGCAGAGATCTTCCATATGGAGAGGAAAACAAGGCAATATAGGACTATACCAGTTAAGTTTTTACTTAGAAAAATAGGGGTAACTATTAAGGTAGCCACAAAGAGGTCTAAAACCCAATCCACTGCTGTCAACAATTCCATAATTCAAAGTAAAAACCAAGAAAAACATAACAACTCAGCAAACATAAATTCAACTAGTATGAAAATGAGGAACACACAATTTACAAAGAAAAATTTCTCAGCGCAAATAAGTGGAAAAATGAAATTGTCAACAACACACAAAAGGCATCAAAATGACAGCACTAAATTCATACTTATCTATAGTTATGCTGAATGTAAATGGACTAAATGCACCAATAAAGAGACAAAGAGTCTCAGATTGGATAAAGAAACATGATCTGTCTATACGCTGCCTACAAGAGACACACCTTAGACTTAGAGACACAAACAAACTAAAACTCTAAGGATGGAAAAAAAAATATCAAGCAAACAACAATCAAAAAAGAGCAGGAGTGACAATATTAATTTCTGACAAAATAGACTTTAAAGTTAAATCCACCACAAAGAATAAAGAATGACACTACATAATGATTAAAGGGACAATTGGCCAGGAAGATATAACCATATTAAATATTTATGCACCCAATGACACGGCTGCAGGATACATAAAACAAACTTTAACAGAATTGAAAAGTGAGATAGACACCTCCACAATTATAGTAGGAGACTTCAACGCACCACTTTCGGAGATGGATAGGACTTCCAGTAAGAAGCTCAATAGAGACACGGAAGATCTAATTGCTACGGTCAACCAACTTGACCTCATAGACTTATACAGAACACTCCACCCAACAGAGGCAAAGTATACTTTTTTTTCTAGTGCATATGGAACATTCTCTAGAATAGATCACATATTAGGTCATAAAACAAACCTTTGCAGAATCCAAAACATCGAATTATTACAAAGCATTTTCTCAGGCCACAAGGCCATAAAAGTAGAAATCAATAACAGAAAAACCAGGGAAAAGAAATCAAATACTTGGAAACTGAACAATACCCTGCTCCAAAAAGACTGGGTTATAGAAGACATTAAGGAGGGAATAAAGAAATTCATAGAATGCAATGAGAATGAAAACACTTCCTATCAAAACCTCTGGGACACAGCAAAAGCAGTGCTCAGAGGTCAATTTATATCGATAAATGCACACATACATAAAGAAGAAAGAGCCAAAATCAGAGAACTGTCTCTACAACTTGAACAAATAGAAAGCGAACAACAAAAGAATCCATCAGGCACCAGGAGAAAACAAATAATAAAAATTAGAGCCGAACTAAATGAATTAGAGAACAGAAAAACAATTGAAAGGATTAACAAAGCCAAAAGTTGGTTCTTTGAAAAAATTAACAAAATTGATAAACCATTGGCCAGACTGACTAAAGAAATACAGGAAAGGAAACAAATAATCTGAATAAGAAATGAGATAGGGCATATCACAACAGACCCAACTGAAATTAAAAGAATCATATCATATTATTATGAAAAATTGTACTCTAACAAATTTGCAAACGTAGAAGAAATGGATGAATTCCTAGAAAAACACTACATACCTAAACTAACACAATCAGAAGTAGAACAACTAAATAGACCCATAACAAAAAAAGAGATTGAAAAGGTAATCAAAAAACTCCCTGGTCCGGATGGCTTCACTGCCGAGTTCTACCAAACTTTCAGAGAAGAGTTAACACCACTACTACTAAAGGCATTTCAAAGCATAGAAAATGATGGAATACTACCTAACTCATTCTATGAAGCCACCATATCCCTGATACCAAAACCAGGTAAAGACACTACAAAAAAAGAAAATTTTTTATACCCCTCATGAAATTATTTATTTTTTTATATCCCTCATGAACATAGGTGCAAAAATCCTCAACAAAATTCTGGCCAATAGAATTCAACAACATATCAAAAAAATAATCCACCACTACCAAGTGGGATTTATACCAGGTATGCAATGTTTTTTTTATGCAAGGTTGGTTCAACATTAGAAAAACAATTAATGCAATCCACCATATAAATAAAACAAAAGACAAAAACCACATGATCTTATCAATTGCTGCAGAAAAGGCATTTGACAAAGTCCAACACCCATTCATAATAAAAACTCTCAGCAAAATAACTATGAGCCCAAGAGACAGAAAGGGCCACAGGAACTAGAGACTTACATCATCCTGAGACCAGAAGAACTAGATGGTGCCCGGCCACAACCGATGACTGCCCTGACAGGGAGCACAACAGAGAACCCCTGAGGGAGCAGGAGAACAGTGGGATGCAGACCCCAAATTCTCATAAAAAGACCAGACTTAATGGTCTGACTGAGACTAGAGGAATCCCGGCAGTCATGGTCCCCAAACCTTCTGTTGGCCCAGGACAGGAACCATTCCCGAAGACTACTCATCAGACATGGAAGGGACTGGACAATGTGTTGGGGAGAGATGCTGATGAAGAGTGAGCTACTTGCATCAGGTGGACACTTGAGACTGTGTTGGCATCTCCTGTCTGGAGGGGAGATAGGAGGGTAGAGGGGGTTAGAAACTGGCAAAACAGTCACGAAAGGAGAGACTGGAGGGAGGGAGCGGGCTGACTCGTTGGGGGAGAGTAAATGGGAGTGTGTAGTAAGGTGTTTATAAGCTTATATGTGACAGACTGACTTGATTTGTAAACTTTCACTTAATGCACAATAAAAGTTATTTAAAAAAAATCATAGCAACCACTTAAAAAATATATCAGTATGTTACACTGAGGGAAAAATTAAAATGTGACCTTGATTTTCTGCAAAGAAAATAGGTAACAGTTCCATGCATCCAGCTAGGGACTTTCATCAGAAAGCCTGTGTTCTAGTCATTTCTGTTTCACAGCTACAGGCCTTGAACTTGGATTGTTGTTAGCTGCCCTTCAGTCAGCCCAAGATGCATAATGTCCCCATGCACAACGGAAAGACAGGTTGCCTGGTCCTGCACATCACTATAATTGATTTTGGATCAGACCATTTTAATTCATAGGGTTTTCAATGGCTGATTTTCAGAAGTAGATTGCCAGGCCTTTCTTCCTAACCCATCTTAGTCTAGAAGCTCCATTGAAACCTGTTCAGCATTCCAGCAACATGCAAGCTTTCACTGACAGATAGGTGGTGGCTGCATATGAGGAACTGAACCTGGGTCACCCACATGGAAAGCGAGAACTCTACCACTGAACGAATCACTGCTACCTCATCTGGAGTTGGGTAACAGTTAGGAAATGGAGACGGGTCATTGCTGGGTTCCAATCTTCCATTTCGCCTAAGAGACAATGCCTGCTTCTTCCCCTGTTGGATAATTACTGTTTGTTTGGCCACCCACTGGTCACCAGCAGGTTTTTAATGCGGTGCACGGTAGGCTGGACTAATTTGCACAAGAGAAAACCTCACATCTTCCTCTCAGGCAGGTGAAGAAAGCTAAGTTTCAAAAATCTGAAATAAATCTCTGATGGGCATTCTCACTGGAATTTCCTGGAGCACCATGTAATAGGGGGGTTAAGAAAACAGGTTGAGACAGCCCCTTTTACAAATCCTGGCCCCAGATCCCTTAGCCCACCATTCAGCTGTCATCCTGTCAATGCTCCCTCCCGGTCTAGGGGCCGCAGCACTAACTGGCCTCTCTGGGCCCCTGAGTGGAGGATAAAGCAGAGGCTTGATTGGCTAGAAGAGTCTAATCACAACATCCTAACATCACGATGCCTGCCAACATTATGCGTGTGGGGAATGGAAGGCCTCAAATTCAGCTCACAAGTGAGCTTTTTCCAATATTTTATACAATTAAAGGCTCTCTTCACAATGTAGCAGCTTTGTAATTCCTTCTGCATCCTGCCTCACCATCAGCAATCCACTGGCCACAGTTAGCCATAGGGGCTATGAACAAATAAAGGGACAGGACATTTACGTTGGCATTTACTATGGGGATGATGTATTCCTCCAGGACGCGGAATGTGCTTGGACTTGTTATTTCATTTCTCAGTATCAAGGACTCTTTGAATGCCCTGTGTGCCTAATTTTTGTGTGAATAAAAGCTTTTCTGCACTGTTTCCATATCATTCATCAGATTTTCAGAGGTAGCATTTATCAGGCTTTCAAAGTCCTTTAACCGAAGTTCCAGAATCATGATTATAAGACACACCTATAGTTGTCATTTGTATGGTGTTTAAGTAACATATGTGACATATAGATACATATGCATATACATGTTATATCTAATTGTGGCATAGTAGCATGCATATGGAGACCCTGGTGGTGTAGTGTTTGTTAAGAGTTACGGCTGCTAACCAAAAGGTCAGCAGTTCGAATTCACCGGGGGCTCCTTGGAAACCGTATGGGGCAATTCTACTCTGTCATATAGAATCACTATTAGTCAGAATCAACTCGATGGCAACAGGTTTGGTTTTGGTTTTTAGCATACATATGCCTTAAATTTTAAATTAATTGTTAAGAAAAATTGTACATGTTCCATTCTCCAGTATTGGTCTATTTCTCAGTTATTCTTTTTCTTTCCCTCTGAAATTCCAGATTTCAAACTCCAATTCAGGTATATTTAAGGAGCAATATTCACACCTATCATTTCAAGATACATGTTAAGGTTAGTTAAATCAGCCAAAAGTCACATCAGGTGTCAGCAATCAGCTATTTCACTGTGAAGTCGAAATGCAGCATCTGCCCCTGATCATTACAGAAATCCAAACATACACCTCCGTGGCCAGGCTGAGGGAGAGTCTGTGTGCTAATCCAAGAGAGAGCAGAGAGGAGGGAGCAGGCTGATACTGGTGCTTGGCTCCATGGGTTTGCTCAGAAAGTGCAGCCAGGCTCTGCTATGGACCCTCTTTTTTTTTTTTTTTTTTAACTCGTGGCTAGCCTCAGCCATCTGCAGGTGCAACAGCTTTATGCCTGTTCTATTCTAAAGGTGCTGCCTGTCTTGCCATAAATTCAGATGAGCATAATCAGGCCCTACCTAGCCTGTGCCTCCTGAAAATCAGATATTAAATACACCTTCAATACACCTGACTTGGAGCTTTAAATCTAGAATGTCTACCTTTGAAAATCCGATGAAAGATATGGAATCTCTGTGCAGAAAAGCTTATATTCACAATAAATTAGGCAAAATATATTGACTCATTTGAGAACTTAGCACTGCTATCCTTCCAAGCCTACGAGAAACTTCTTCTCAGGCCCGATACTCTTGTTTGAACCAATTTCTTTACCCTAGTATTTACTGCTCCATATCGTAATGGCTTGTTTTCTCTCCACTACACTGAAATCTTTCTGAAAGTAGGGTGGTTGTATCCCTGAGGTGGTGAATCACCAGCGTCTAATATAAGCTCTGGCAGATCATAGGCTTTCATAAGACATTGGTTGCATGAATGGTTGAAGGATTCAACCAATGAGTTAAGATATGATTCTTGAGTGATACCTCCAGCAGAATCTCATGCCACTGGTGCCACACGGTTTTTCAGTCTCCCCGGACCAACAGGTAGTTGGCTGGACCACACCTGATATTGCGGCACCCTTTGGACACTGACTGTCCTGCTGGTGAGTCCCTAGCTCTTACTTGACCCAAGCAGCTTAGGGCAGTGGGTTGATTATCTTTCTTCCTGGATGCAGAAGCCTGTGCTTCCAGGGTGCCTGTGTCTGTTGTGTGCAGACTTTATTTGTTTTAGAAACCACTTTGGAAAAAAGATTTAACCACTGTAATTTCCAATACCACAGTAATCTGATACGAGGCCAAAAATATTAAACATAGCTAGAGTAGCTCTTACGTGCTTAGAATTGTACCAAGGACATTTTTTCTCGAAGGTATTTTGATTATAATGCCATTCTGTGTAAATACAATTGACCTCGGAGTTACCTCTGATATACTCAAAACCATTTAAGTGATTACCTCGTCATTAAGGCCTCCCTCCTTCTTAGGGGACTTAGGATCAACGATCCTGAATGTAGTTCACGAAATAATTCATATGTAAATGAAGCAAGTTTTCAGCCAGTTAAAAAATAAGATTGACGCTTTAGAAAGGACAATTGCTGTGTCACAGTCCATACATTTGATGTATATTCTTTTAAACGTCATTAGTTATATATGGAGTCGAAATCGGCTCGACGGCACTGGGTTTTTTTTTTTTTTTTTTTATGCTGCTTACGGTTGGCTTCAATCATAAATATTCAAAGCCATTTAAGTTTAGTTTTGAAGGTTTTATGAAGCCATTATAGATTGTTGCTGTTAGTTGCTATTGAGTTGCCTCCAATGCATGTCAACCTTGTATATAACAGAATAAAATATTTCCTGATCCTTCACCATCTTCATGATCGCTGGTCTGTTTCGGTCCATTGTTGCAGGTATTATGTAATGCCTTCCAACCTAGCGGGCTCGTTTTCCAGCACTATACAGAATATCCTGCTGTGATCCATAGAGTTTTCATGGGCTAATTTCCTAACGTAGATCACCAGGCATTTCTTCGTAGCCTGTCTTACTTTAGAAGCTCTGCTGAAACCTGTCCACTGTGGATGACTCCGCTGGTATTTGAAATACGGTTTGCATAGCTTCCAGCGTAACAGCAGCATGGAAGCCACCACAGTATGACTAATTTGACAGATAGATTAGTTCTATCTTTTTAGGTATTTATGTGGCCGGCGTTTGACTTCATTTATTTACATGCTCACTTACTATTGTTCCATTTTATATTTACGGAGTGGGTTTGTCCCCAGTTCTTTGTAGAAATTGATCGTTCTCAACTAAGACAAGGAATTGTTGTCTGGGAAATATAGTCAAGGTTAGTTAAAATATTTTTGTGCAAAGTCAGTAACATCTGAAAGTGACAGTGGTTTTTATTTAGCTATACTCTTGTTTTCTTTAAAACTCACCAAAATGAGTTTTGCTGCGGAGCATGTGGTTTGAAGGTCGTATCAGAATGTTACCCTGTGTCCCATAAAGAGCTTATTCTTATTTCACCTCAGGGCCGGACATTGCGTTAGGAATTTACCATGTATTATTTCTAATACAACAGCCTTATGAGATTGTTATTATTGGCTCTGCTTCTAGGCTAGAAAGAATGAATGAGCTTTAGTAACTTGCCCACACTTGTGCATGGCAGATCCAGGATCCATTCCTGGCCCCCAAAACCAAAAAAATCAAACCAGTTGACATCAAGTCTGACTCACAGCGACCCCATGTGTTGCAGAGTAGAACTGCATGCCATAAGGTTTTCAAGGCTGTGACCTTTTGGAAGCAGGTTGAAATCTTCTGAGGCACCTTTGGGTAGGTTCCAACCACCAACCTTTTGGTTAGTAATTGAGAGCTTAACCATTTGTACCAGCCAGGGACTCTTACCCAGGGTCCATCCATCCCTATATCCCACTCAATATACTCCAGTCACAACTGTGACTGGGTCAGAACCCTGGGTTATAAAGTTAGCTGCAGATGAATCTTGGAGAATTCAGGAGACATGAGGAAAAAGTTCACAAACAGCATATGGCAAGCATCTCTGCTCCATCTAATAGAAATATTCACAACAACAATACCAAGTTCCTGAACTTGCCCTATGAACTGGTCACAAGGCAGATAGCTAGTATTTTCACCTGATCGACATCTCTTCTCCCTTTTTCTGGTAACAGAACCTCACAACAGTTTGTTCAGGGTTGCTCTGTGACCCAGTTCAGGCCAACGGAGAGTCATAGCCAGGAACTTTCCTGGTGTTGTCACAAAAATACCCATGATTGTCAGATGAGATGCATAGCCTGAAACTGTACTTCTTCACCACCCCTTGGGAAGAGTCTGCTGGAGAATGACATACAGAAGAAAACTGAGCAAAGAGATAGAGACAAATCCCCAACAACTTCTGGTTCATGCCTGAAGCCAGCCCTATCCTTCAGTGCTTCAGTTAAGTGAGTTGATATGTTCCCAGCTCAGATTGGGTTTCTGTCCCTTGCAATTGAGGGTCCTCTCTAATACTCCATTCTAACAGTGCACATGCATAAAATTTAATTAAATCTAATTGTTACCACAACCCTCTAAAGTGGGGTATAACCAGCATGGGTAGGGTTAAGATGTACCCAGGGCTGGGTCAAGTCAATGACCTGAGTAAGTGCTTCCTACTGCCATCTTTTTTTTTTTCGCCTTACTCAAGTGTCAGAATGGAGTGCATTAACTATAGCTGACATTACTGCTATAACTGGTATGTCTAATTTGTACAAGTTTTGGGTTCAAACAAGTGTCATTTGTTTTAAAAACACCAGTGCTGCTACCTGCCAATTTAGCTGTAAGGCCTGTATTCGCCTGGAGCTCTGGTCCCATGGTGGACTCAGGGATATGACTCTGGAGGATCTCACTCCACAGGCTGAGCCCTTACGTGTGGCCGTCTTCATCACAACCATTATTGCTAGCTTCACAGACACTTCTGGAGATTGGATGCTGATGGTGGAGCTGGAGCACAGTCGCTACATCAGGGAATAGAGGGTGAAATGTACTCAAGGTATGGTCCCTGAAGCAAGTTTTCTTAGATCCTCAAGCTTTGCTCCTTTATGCCAATCCTTCCACTCTTGACATTCCAGCAAGCAGACCCAAAGCTTTGATGGAACAAGGAAGATGGGGTTCTAGGGAGCCAATCATCTTGGGTGATCCTGGGTCCATCTCCATCTTGTCACTTTCATTGAAACCATAACCTCTGAGTCTGTGTTACTGTAGTCCAGGCTGTTTACTGAGACATGGCATTGGCTGACCCATGTACACTGACTATCTGCAGTACCTGGTTTGGGTCCAGGGTCCAGATGCAGATTTCTGTTTGTCTGTATGCCTTCCCCTAACCCATTGTAGAATGATCTGAGCCCTACACGTTACTGCTGTCTTTATGTTCACTCCCACCACCCATCCTCAAGATGTGACATTAGTTACTGCCTGGATCAGTGGGGACCCAGCTCATCTGGTGATGAGGTGAGCTTTTCTTCCTTCACTCTCCTATGTATACATGTTCCTACAGTGACGTGCCAGTTCTAAGAGGATGACACCCCAGTAGAAGACTCTTGTTTGGTGGAGGGTACACAGACATAGATTTCTGTTGCAGTGATACGGTGATATTCATGCTCATGCAGCTCAAAATTACATGTAAAACACAAATAAGGATAACTGTAATATCGTTTGTGATATATTAGAACAGGAAGTTGCCTGATAGGAAATTCACACATTCAAGATTTTATTTCTACTCAGTTTTTTGCATAAAGATCAATTGCTTGTTCAGTTACAATCTTTTGCCTTAATTATAGGTATTTTTTAAAAACCTTTTGTGTTTACTCTTTGTAGTGAAACATGACTATGAAATTAAAAATGACAGTAACTACTACTTGAATTAATTCCTTTTACAAATGATTGGCTTTAACAAGTAGAAGGCCAATTTCTTTCCTATGTTACCAACTGCCAGTCCTATTCATTTGGATTCTGGCTGCAAATTCAAACTCAATATATAAGAGAGGGCTAGACCAGAGGATGCTGATGAAATGAGACTCACTGTGGACAGCCTACAGCACTGACTTTTATGGCAACTCTGGGACAGGACATGCCAAGAAAAGGAAGATGGGGTTATAAGGAGAATACAAGAACTGAGGAAAACATCACACTCCCTTATCATTTTTATGAGTTGATTCTACAAATACGTATACTACATGAGTTAAAAATAAAAACTCCCTTCAATAACCAACACGTTTTCACACCAGGGCTGCTGCATACTATTATAAACTACCTAAAATTCATAGACAACCTCCTAAGAAAGAAAAATATATATGGCTTCCAGAAATGAAGAGACAAACTCCAATGGTGTGTTGGAATAAACCTGAGTGGTTCTCAGAGCAATCAAAAATGAATAGAGGTCTTAGCGGCTGGAGTTTCCACACTAGCAAGTAACGGGAGTGAACAAACTGTGTTGACCTGGGCACCTTGAAAGTGTTCCCAGGTTGGCAGTTTTCCATCCCAGGCCATGAGTAGAAACACCTGTTAAGGGAAACTAATGAAAAACTGGTTTGAACTCATGACTCCACAGAGTCCCAGCAGAGGTAATTGTGAAACCACCAGGTAGGGCAACCACCAATATACAGGGCACTGGAAATACTGCCATGGAACGTAATTACTGCTGAAGATAAGTTCACAATTCAAAATTACAAAACACTTGAGAAGACAATTCAGAAAACTACAATGGGAAAACTCGCACTCATGGAGCTAGAAAATAATTGGTCAAAGAGAAAAGGACATACAAGTAATTATGTACAAAATATTTAAAGAGAAAAAATGACTTCTGTATAATAAAAGTAGAAGGTTATAAAATTAGGATGGGCTGTCATGAAAAAGGACTTAATAAGGAACCTAGGAAAAGCATATGGTGATTTCAGTAAATAGTAAAATCAATGGATTAATTAATAAAAGAGAGAAAGTTGAAGAAAGACCCAGTTAATTAAAAGACTAGTCTCCCAGGGTATAATCCAAAGAAATATAGATGGAAGCTATGCAAAAGAAGTTAAAAGAGAGGGCAGAATAAGAAATTCTAATTTACTTCAAATAGCAGTTCAAGAAAAAGAAAATACAGTGTGATGAAAAAGTAATAGTAAAAGAGATTATGGCTGAGAATTTTCCAGAAATTAGGGAAGAAATAAAGATCAAATGGAAAAGACCCATCTAGTAAGGTAAATTTCAACAATTCACACTTAGTATAGTTAACATTTCTGATCATCAAGGCCAAATTGAAAATATGAAGAGTTGTCAGAGAGAAAAATATCAGTTTAGTAATAACATTCAGATTGATAGTGTACTTCTCATCTGCAGGAATTAGATTCCAGAACACAACCAAACAATATCTTCAAAATGATTTTTTTTTTAATTACTGTACATCTAGACCGTATATCATTTACGAGTGAGAGCAAAATGAGACACTTAAAAAATCTGAAGGACTTAAAATTTGCTGCCTACAGACATATGCTGAGAAAACTACTAATGGTTGTACCTCTGCAAGAACAAAAACAAACAAGAAGGAAGATGTGGAATGGAAAAAGAGCAATAACCAAAAAATCAATATAGATAAGAAAAAAACAACTGGAAAGAAGAAAAGGGGAAAGGGAGAGACCAGATTAGGAACCAGGAGGTTGTTTATGTGTCTTTCAGCAATTCCTTTTCTTCTTTCTAAACCTTAATTTTCCCAACTGTAAAATGAGAATATTAGCTTCATGACTTGTTAAGTTCACAGTTTGTTAGGCAAACAATTGCAGATAGTTCTGTTATTGATGTCTTGAATTATTTTATGCTAATATGTTATTTAGATTTCATATCCTTTTTTCCTATGATATTTCATTATATATTCTATGCATTGGATTCTTCTTGCTCCCTACAGTCCCACCAAGCCCTGAGCATAGACAGGCCTTCATTGTCTTTGGCTATTCCTTGACTGAGACCACGTAGGTATGCACGTGCACTCATGCAGCTCTTCTATTCCTTGGCCTGTGATCCAACATCCCAGAGCATATCAATCACAATCAGGTTATGCTGGAGTAGCAATCAGCCTCCAAATCTCAGTATCTTAAAACAACCAATGTTTATCACTCATGCTTTGTGTCCATCGCAGGTATGTTGAGGGGAATGCTTGGCAAGTCCTGAACCTAGGGCCTAAGTTGCTTTAGTATCCACTATCTTCGAATGTGTAGGTCAGCATGGAAGAGAGTTCTGGAAATCCCACCCGGCTGAGCCTTAAAGTTTCCACTTCCATTTGCGTTTCATTGGCCAAACAAGTCACATGCCCACACCTGACTTCACAGGCCAAGGACAACCCTACTATATGTCTGCAAGGAGAATCAGAAATATTTGGTGAATAACACTAATAACATCCACACAGGGGTTGGGTTATTTCCCCCTTCAAATATTGAAGTACATTCTAGAACAATCTGGCTTAATCACTCCCCTAGACCAGGTTTTCTATAACAAAAATTTTCCTATTTTTCAATTCCCAAATGGTCTGTTCTATCTAGAAAACTTCATTTAACCTTTAAGCCTACCAAAAAATGCTTCTATCCTTCAGTGATAAGGAAACCAGGCCATCTCTTCTATGAGGGTGTTGCAAGGGGGAAGGATTATTTTCATTCTTTGATGATTAACCTGTGAATTAGAAAACAAACCTAATTACTGTCTCAATGTGATTTTCTGCCATATTAAGTTCTCAATAAATCTTCAACATATTGTTATAAAAACTCCATAAAGTGCTATACAAAGATTTATCAGTTATTACTGGGATCTATATCAGAACATGTGACCAAATTTTGATTAGAAAATAATCCTTATCTCTTTATTAGTAAAATACTAAAATGACTCATATTTTGAGCTTAATTAACTCATATTTTAATTTATTTTTAAGCATTAGTTAAACCAAACCAAACCCATTGCTGTCGAGTCTATTCTGGCTCATCGCTATGATGAGTAGAAATGCCTCATAGAATTTCCAAGGAGCAGCTGGTGGATTCGAACTGCTGACCCTTTGGTTAGCAGCCTTAGCACTAAGTTATATAAATATGAATTTTTACTTTTATTTGTGGTTTGTTGCTTGATTGAGATAGTCTATAATGTAGATTTAGATTCATCCAAACCTGATTTTAAATGCTGGCTGTCCTTATTAATAACTCAGTTTCCTTTGCAAGCTTTTAGGCCACAGTAAATATTATTTTCTTTGCCTAAACAATGGAAATAATAACATTCTTGGGGGTTTTAAGAGGATTGAATGAAGCAATGTTTGTGAAATATCTGGCGCAGTGCGTGGCACAGGGCACAGTAAATTTTGGGCTGTCTTCTACATCCTTCCACTTCACTTAGGTGAGACTATGCTACCCTGTTCAGATCACATCCTGAAATAGAAGCCACCTAAAACGTGTATTTCCTCTTTCAGCTAATCATAGATAATAATGAGTAATTAGGGAACGTTAAGAGTAGAATAAATAAATTCCTGAAGACATGTGGTTTGTAGGATGGCAGTAATTCAATCCAGAAATTAATTATGTAGCTTAGAAATTCCCCTTTATGTTTGTCTCCAGAGCTCTTGAACTGCATCTGCCAAAAAATACACATAAATAAAAACCCACAGGAAGGTCTGGGCTCGTGAGTCAGAGATCCCTATCTACTTGGAGTTCCATTGTGCTTTGTGTGGGATAGGACATCAGTACCCAGGATGCTCAGGAGGGACATCTGGTCATTAGCCCTCTGTCACGCTGACTTGTCTTATGCTGAATTCTAGCTGAGCCTTTCTCCCTTTTCATAATTTATTCATATTTATTTGTCGTTCTCTGTCTCCCTCTACTCAGAAACCCTGGTGGCATACTGGTTAAGTACTATAGCTGCTAACCAAAGGGTCGGCAGTTCGAATCCACCAGGCGCTCCTGGGAAACTCTATGGGGCAGTTCTACTCTGCTCTATAGGGTCGCTATGAGTCGGAATCAACTCGATGGCACTGGATTTGGTTTGGGTTTGGTTCTCTCTCTACTCCTTTTCTTTTTCTGTTGGTTTCTCTATAGCAGTCCCTCCTGTTTTCCTCCCACACTCCCTTTGTTCCTTATTAGATCTTTTCCCCCAATTTTCTCTTTTGCCATTCATTGTTTGGTAATGTATTAGTCACTTGTTCCCCATCATCATCCAATCACCACTCTTCTCTCAGGTGTTGTTGTTAGTTGCCATCAAGTTGATCTGACTCACAGTAACCCCATGTGCATGCTGCTCATTATTATTATGAACTTCAAGACTTGTCTTAACTCTTAGATTCATGTTGTTGTTGTTGTTAGGGATCCTGGAGTCGGCTTCAACTCAGAGTGACCACATGTATAACAGTACAAAACTCTCCTGGTCCTGAACCATCCTCATAATGGTAGGTATGTTTGAGCCCATTGTTGCAGCCACTATGTCAATCCACCTCGTCGAGGGTCTTCCTATTTTTTGCTGACCCTCTGCTATACCAAGCATGATGTCCTTCTTTAGGGACTGGTCTCTCCTGACAGCATGTCCATAGTACATGAGACAAAGTCTCGCCATCCTCACTTCTAAGGAGCATTCTGGTTGTACTTCTTCCAAGACAGATTTGTTCATTCTTTTGGCAGTCCATGGTATATTCAATGTTCTTGGCAACACATAACTCGAATGGGTCAATTCTCCTTTAGTTTTCCTTTTTCATGATCTGGAAGCTCTGCTGAAGCCTGTCCACCATGGGTTACCCTGCTGGTTTTGAGAAGCCAGTGGCATAGCTTCCAGCATCACTTGACACTCAAGCCACCACAGTATGACAAACTGAAAGATAAGTGGTGGGTTAGATTCATACAATCCCAGAATTAGAGACCATCTCTTAGTCAGTCCTGTGAGTTGACCTCCTCCACAACAACTTTCATAGATGGTCATCTCTGCTTGAGCCGGTCCACTGGGTAGAAACTTCTCCTTCCAGGAGGCTGCATATGGCATTGTCAAATACTTGGAAAGGTCTTCCCTATATTTGTACTAACTTTACATAGATGATAGATAGATAGAGAGATAGATGATAGATAGATAGATAGATTAGATAGATACATAGACAGACAGATAGATGATAGATGATAGATAGATAGATAGATAGATAGATAGATAGATAGATAGATAGATAGATAGATAGATAGATGATAGATGGATGGATGGATGAATGGACAGATGGATGATAGATGATAGATAGAGGATAGACTTTTTTTTAGACATGATAGATAGATGATAGACAGATGATTGATAGATAGACAGATGATAGACAGATGATAGGTAGACAGATGATAGACAGATGATAGATAGACAGATGATAGACAGATGATAGATAGATAGATAGATAGATAGATAGATAGATAGATAGATAGATAGATAGATAGACTGACAGACTGATAAGTAGGTAGGTGGAGGTAGGTAGGTACGTAGGTAGAAAGAAAGAGAGCAAGAGATACCCTACAGTCAACCCTGACTCATGGGGACCTATGTACAACATAATGAACTGTTATCTGGTCCTGTATCTTCCTCTTGATCACTAGCATGTTCAAATCCCTTGTGGCAGCTACTGTGCCAGTCCATCTCACTGATGGTCTCTCATGCCATCACTGGTTCTCTCCTTCACCAAACATGATGTCCTCCTCTAGTGAATGATCCTTTCTGATGACATGTCCAAAGCAAGCAAGTCCAACAACATTCTGTTGTTATCCATAGGGTTTTCATTGGCTAATATTTGGAGGTAGATCAGCAGGCCTTTCTTTCTGTCTATCTTAGTCTAGAAGCTCCACTGAAACTTGTCCACTCTGGATGACCTGCTGGTATTTGAAATAACTGGTAGTGTAGCTTCCAGCATCACAGCGACATGCAAGCCACTGCAATACAACAAACTGACAAATGGGTGGTGGCACTAACTTTACCTCCCAGTTAATTCTGCTGGCTGGTCCCAGTTGGGTATTCCAGAGTCTTTTCCTCAAGACAGTCTTTTACGTTTTGAAAATACCAGCTGTGTCCCCCTGAGTATCCTTCTGCTGCAAAAACATATTGTCAATTTGTTTTCTTGTTAGTTTGGCCCATGATTATAATCTGTCTGTATAAGTTCAATTTCCTTTCTGGCCCTAGATTTTTGTCCCAGCCTCCATGCTTTGCGCCCCACATCATGATGCTGAAGGCATCTTCATTGCTTAACTTGCATCTACCATCCAGGAAACTTCACATCATCATAAAATACAGGCAACCCAAGGCTACTTCTACCTAATTGATTCCCCAAAGGTACAGCCTTGTCCTGCAGGCAGGAGTTTAATGGAATAATGGGATGATTTTTTCATGGAGGAAATACAGCACAGACACAAAAGTAATTTCCTAATTAACACTGAGGAGCATGTAAGAATTTATCTGGAAAGAACACTGGGTTCTCCAGCCTCGGGTCTGAACTCCTCTCTAGTAGACACACTGCTTTGATATTAATTGCTTTCTAAAGCCATCATTCCCTTTTCACTGTGAGTGCTTAATTCAAGCTAGGCCATGATAAAGGAGCATTACAGGGAAAATAAAACCAAGGAAGACACCTTTCACTGCTTTATTTTACAAATATATTTAAAAATGATTCCCTCACCCCCATTTTATCCCAGAATATTACATTTTCTATGCACCAGGAAAAATCTACATCAGCTTAATTGTCAGTTAAAAGAGAAAGGAGACTGTGAACAAGTCACGTCTCTCCAACTTTCAGAAGGTCGTGAAAGCTCTCTTTTTCCTGGTATATTTTTTTCTGTACAAATTTATCATCACAAATGATGACTTGCTCTTACAAGTGAAAGTTATTTTTATGCTATTGATCTAGACTCTCAGCATGTTAAGAAAAACAGGACAGGGGTGGGGGTGGGTAGGTGGGAGGCAGAGTAGCTAAAGACATTAAAGACAGAATAATTTTTAATTATTTTCAAACTAAAAACCTCAATGTTGTTCATCTGGGAAATAGGAGAGAGTGATGGAGAAAGTCAGGGGAGGCTTCTTCTAGGGATGCAGAGGCAGGAATGAAGCTGCTTGTCTTCACTCTCCAGGGACTTTATGAGACAAGATATGTACCATGGCAAATGTCCATCCATATCCAAGGAATGATAGCTTTTAAGAGGGTTGTGGTCTAGGGCAGTGGTGGAGACAGGAAAGAGCTTTGATCTATCCACTATCCGTTCTGCAACTCGGAGCTACCATTTATACTTACCAGACCCAGTTTTCATTCCTGGACAACTCACCTCATGCACAGCCACCACACATCTGTCAGTGGAGGCTTACGTGTTGCTACGATGCTGAATAGATTTCAACAGGAACTTCCAGATTAAGGTGGAATAGGAAGAAACGCCTGGTGATCTGCTTCTGAAAATTAGCCAGTGCAAACCCAATGAATCACAATGGTCCAATCCCCTGACCAATCATGGGGATGGAGCAGGACTGGGCAGCATTTTGTTCTATTGTGCATGGAGTGGCCATGGGTCAGGGTCCAACTTGACTGCAGCTAACAGCAACAACATTTTAAACACTGTGTGAGGTGCTTTTTACACATTATCTTATTTAATTCTTATTTAAAATCAACTTCTATAAGGTAAAAAAAAAATAAGGTAGCTACTGTTAATTATCCCCATTTTGCAGATGAAGACATTGAGGCTCAAAGAGATTATTTAACTTGCTCAAGGTCACATGATTAGTTAACAAGAAACAGAGCCAAGATTTGAACTCAGACCTGTTGACTCCAAAGCCTGTGTTCCTAATCATGACACAGGCCATTGCTTCTGCCAGTTCACAATTGGGATGACTCTGACAGATAGCCTTACTCCACGAGGGCAGGCAGGCTTGGAATTCTGTATTGAATTAGGCAAAGTCTGGCTGTAGGAACTAATTCAAAACTAGGAAGGGAAGTGCTTTGCTAACAACTGGCTGTGAAAAACAATAAGACAAACAATGAAGTTATTGCTGACTTTTTAACAACATTTAAAAGCTGCTGGCAATTATATCCTCATTTTTTAAGTGTATTTGTAAAATAAAGCAATGAAGCATGTCTTTCTTGGTTTTATTTTCTCTGTAATGCCCCTTTATCATGGCCTAGCTTGAGGTAAGGACTCACAGTGAAAGGGAAATGATGGTTTAAGAATGACTTGACTTACAGAAGATATATTTACATAAAGAATACTATAGGCTCCCTAGTTGTTCTCTGTCTTTTGATTTTTGCCTCCCCCGCTGAGCATAGAGCAACCTTTGAGCTGTAGCCATGGTAGGGTCAATGCACACAGACGAGGAGCCTGCATTGTTTGTTGACAGTCCTTATTGGACATATTTTTTTAATGTGTTGGCAGAAAGTGGTTAAGTGACTTACCAGTTTTCAGAAAATAAGTCAGAGTCAGAATAAGGACAAGAACTCAGACACTTCGTGCTTCCAAGTTAGGCTTCAGACTTCCTCTGCTATGCCATCTACCTGACAGCAGATAACCAAATCCCTCAGAACAGATATATTAAATAGCATCATTTAAAACCCTTTTAAATTTGAAAAGAAACTATCAAAATGAATCCTTGTGGCAGAAACAAATTAAAATGATTAAAATAGAATAGCTTTTATCTTTGCACAGAATAAAACTTTTAGCTGACAGCTATGTTTTGATAGAATTTTCTGTTTGATTTTTGGTGACTTAATAAAGTCGTGATTTGAGTCATAACAGTATATAGAAAAGATTATTAGAGAAGATAAATATAAAGACAATTGGGAAGATGAAGAGTGTGACATAGCAAAATTTCCAAAAGGCAGCACGAAGAATCGTAAATACAGTAAGGTAATTTCTTGTAAATGCCAAACTGATGGGCATATCAGATCCCACACTGGAACCCTGCAACACACAAAGTGCCTGCTTCCAATATCAGACACCACCTGCAAGAAAGTCTCCTAACTTTCTTTTTATTCATTGTCAACTTGCATTTCTACTCTTCTCTCCATGTAACAAATAATTTACCAATATAAGGAAATGTACTACTGATATAAGGCTAACAAAAGTTCAAAGGAAGGCCAAAGCAATCTTGAACAGGAAGAAAAAAATAGGAGGACTCACACTTTTCATTTTCAAAGCATACTATAAAGCTACAGTAATCGAGACAGTGTTGTACTGGTATAAGGATAGACATATACATCAATGGAATGGAATTGAAAATCTAGAAATAAACTCAAGCATCTATGGCCAGTTGATTTTTGACAAGGACCTTATGTCCATCCAATGGGAAAGAATAGTATCTTCAATAAATGGTGATGGGACAACTGGATCTCCACCTGCAAAAGAATAAATTTGGAATGATACTGTACACTGTATGAAAATTAACTCAAAATGGGTCAACGACCTAAATATAAGAACTAAAACCATAAAACTTTTAGAACAAAACACAGGGATAAATCTTCAGGACCTGGTTTTCAGCAATGGGTTCTTAGATAGGACACCAAAAGCATGAGCAACAAAACAGATAAATTGGACTTCATAAAAATTAAAAAAAAATTGTGCATCAAAGGACTTTACCTATAAAGACACAATATACAAAATGGGAGAAAACATTTGGGACCATATACCTGATAAGGCTTTAATATCCCTTATCTGAGATAGATAGATAGACAGACAGACATAGATAGATTGGTAGATATGTCAGAATAACTCTATGGAAACTAGCAACAACAATAATATATAACTGGTGGTGCAATAGTTAAGAATCTCAGCTGCTAACCAAAATGTCACCAGTTCAAACCACCAGCCACTCCATGGGAGAAAGATGTGGCAGTCTGTTTCCATAACGATTTAAGCCTTGGGAACTCTGCAGTGATGTTCTACTCTGTCCCATAGGGTCTCTATGAGTCGGCGTCAACTCCACAGTAATATTTTGTTTTGTTTTGTTTTCATTTTCTGGTCACACCCACTAAGAAAAAAAATAGAAAATAACAAATGTTGGTGAGGATATAGAGAAACTGAAATCCTCATCCATTGCTGATGAAGATGTAAAATGGTGCAGCCACTGTGGGAAAAGAAAGGTTGGCAGTTCCTTAAAAAATTTGCCATAGAGAGGCAGGGCCAAGACGGTAGAGTTGTCAGACACTTCTGGAGATCCCTCTTACAGCAAAGACCCAATAAAACAAGTGAAACAATTATATTTCTGATAAGCTAAGAGACCCGAACGTCTAAGGCAAAGTTAGAAAATGGACTGAGCAGCAAGAGGAGGGAGAGACAATTCAGAAGCAGAGAGGAGTTGCCAGACCTGAATTTCCAGGAACCCTCAGGCACCATTCCTGGGAGCCAGCCGTACAGCCTATTCACATCTCCAGAACCAGAGAAGAATGGCAATCTCGGCAAAAGCTAAATACTTGTGTGTATTTTACCATGCCCCCAGCCCCCAAGCTGCCTTCAGAGGCTATCAATTTCCCTGGGCCGGAGATAGGTCCTGCTGAGGGCTCTGGGCCATTTTCCTGGCCTTGGAGAAGGAATAAATTCACAATTATGGGAAAACATAATCTGCCAGCTCCACTAACTTGGGGAGCTCAGGATAGAATTGGCTCCTGTCCAGGCATAAACAGTCCATGGACTTTGAATACCTTTCCCCCAGCATGCAACTGTGTGGGCCTATTTCAGAAGAATAGGCCCTTGTTGACAGACTGCAACTGTTTAAGCTGTGCAGTGGACAGGTGGATGTTTGATGTGTGATACCACTCTGCCTATTAAACAGGGTCCTCACCTACCCACATCAGGGGCCTAAGGACTGGTGGCTCCACTCAGGTCACCCAGCCACCAGTGACAAAGGTCCAAGGATAACTGGTACCTCCCAGTCCTTAAACCAAAAGCACTGGGTGCCCATGGTCCATCTCCAGAACCCACCCACCTGTGTGCTCTAGGGAACAGGGACACCCTTTCCTCAAAGACACTCGGGGGATGGTTGTCAGCCCCCTGCCTTGTTTGGAGCATGACCCCATGCTGCAACCAAATACCTGTACCTACACCAATTACCCCTACTCCTCTAAAATTGTAGGACAGAACCTGTACCACACACTTGACAAACAACTACCTGAACACCTGAGCTGAATCCATACAAGAAAAGTGAATGAATGCATAAGCTCATATAACTGATAACAACTCTAGCCTTCTGGGGACAGGACGTTAGAGCTTCAAAGGCAAAAATAATCAAGGTAGCTCACTCAAGCAGCTAATCTGGGCATATTAAAACAAAACAAAGCAAGAATCTAGGATACAGTAAGCAAACATAAAATAAACTACTATACTAACTTATAGATGGCTCAGAGAAAACAGTCAATATCAAATCACATAAAGAAGCAGACCATGATCGCTTCATCAAGCTCTCAAAACAAAGAATCAAGGAATCTTCTGGATGAGTGCCTTCTTGGAATTACCAGATGCAGAATACAAAAGATTAATATACAGAACTATTCAAGATATCAGGAATGAGATCAGAAAGGAAATCAGGTAATATGCCTGACAAGCCAAGGAACACACAGATAAAGCAGTTGAAGAAATTAAAAAGGTTATTCAAGAACATAATGGAAAGTTTAATAAGCTTCAATAACCCATAGACAACAATCAGAAATTCGGATGATTAACAACAAAATTACAGAATTAGGCAACTCAATAGAAAGTCAGAGGAGCAGAATTGAGCAAGTGGGAGGCAGAATTGGTGAGATTGAACATAAAACACTTGGCACCAATGTATTTGAAGAAAAATCAGATAAAAGAATTTAAAAAAATGAAGAAACCTCAAGAACCATGTGGGACTCTATCAAGAGAAAAAACCTATGAGTGATTGGAGTACCAGAAGAAGGAGGGATAACAGAAAATACAGACAGCACTGTTGAAAATTTGTTGGCAGAAAACTTCCCTGATATCATGAAAGGTGAGAAGGTATCTATCCAAGATGCTCATCGAACTCCACATAAGGTAGATCTTAAAAGAAAGTCACCAAGACGTATTATAATCAAACTTGCCAAAACCAAAGATAAACAGAGAATTTTAAGAGAAGCTAGGGATAAACAAAAAGTCACCTACAAAAGAGAGTCAATAAGGATAAACCCAGACTACTCAGCAGAAACGATACAGGCAAGAAGGCAATGGGAAAACTTATATAAATCATTGAAGGCAAAGAATTGCCAGTGAAGAATTATATATCCAGCAAAACTATCTCTCAAGTATGAGGGTGAAATTAGGACATTTCCAGATAAGCAGAATTTTAAGGACTTCATAAAAACCAAACCAAAAATACAAGAAGTACTAAAGGGAGTTCTCTGGTTAGAAAATCAATAGTATCACTTATTGACTCAAGACTAGAACACAGGACAGGGCAATCAGATGTCAACATAGATAGTGGAATCATGAAAATGAATCAAGATAAAAAAATGCTCAACACAGGGAAACAACGATGTCATTATATAAAAGAAGACAACATTAAAACAATAAAGAGGAACTAAGAAATGTAATCATAGATCTTTTGTATGGAGAGGAAGACAAGGTGATATGAAGGAATAAAAGTTAGGTTTAAACTTAGAAAAATAAGGGTAAATATTAAGGTAATCACAAAGGAGATTAACAATCCTACTCATCAAAATAAAATACAAGAAAAAAATAGAGACTCAGCAGAAACAAAATCAACCACAGTGAATAAGAGGAAAAGAAATACATAAACTATTCATAAAAAAAAATTAAATAAGAAAAAGAAACTGTCAACAACACAGAAAAAATACATCAAAATGACAGTAAAAAACTCATTCCTATCCATAATTATGCTGAGTGTGAATGGACTAAATGCACCAGTAAAAAGACAGAGTAGTAGAATGGATTAAAAAAAAAATCCATCTATATGCTGCCTACAAGAGACACCTCTTAGACTTAGAGGCACAAACAAACTAAAACTCAAAGGATGGAAAAAAAATACATCAAGCAAACAACAATCAAAAAAGAGCAGGAGTGGCAATATTAATTTCTGACAATACAGACTTTAAAGTTAAATCCATCATAAAATATGAGGAAGGACACTATATAATCATTAAAAGGACAATATACCAAGAAGATATAACCACAATAAATATTTATGCACCCAATGATAGGGCTGCAAGATACATAAAACAAACTCTATCAGCATTGAAAAGTGAGATAGTGCCACAATTATAGTAGAATTCAACACACCACTTTCAGTAAAGGACAGAACATCCAGAAAGAAGCTCAATAAACACTCCGAAGATCTAAATGCCGCAATCAACCATCCTGATCTCATAGACATATACAGAACACTCCGCCCAATAGCTGCCAAGTATACTTTCTTTTCTAGTGCACACGGAACATTCTCTAGAACAGACCACACATTAGGTCATAAAGAAAGCCTTAGCAGAATCCAAAACACTGAACTATTACAAAGCATCTTTTCTGAACATAAGGCCATAAAAGTGGAAATCAATAACAGAAAAAGTAGGGAAAATAAATCAAACACTTGGAAACTGAATGATACCGTGCTCAAAAATCACTCGGTTATAGCAGACATTAAGTATGGAATAAAGAAATTCATAGAAACCAATGAGAATGAAAACACTTCCTATCAGTACGTTTGGGACACAATGAAAGCAGTGCTCAAAGGTCAATTTATATCAATACATGCACAAAATAAAAGAATTATCCCTACAACTTGAACAAATAGAAAGAGAGCACCAAAAGAAACTCTCAGGCAACAGAAGAAAGCAAATAATAAAAATTAGAGCAGAATTAAATGCAATAGAGAACAGAAAAACAATTGATAGAATTAATGAGACCAAAAGCTCGTTCTTTGAAAAAATTAACAAAACTGATAAACCTTTGGCCAAACTGACAAAAGGAAAACAGGAGAGGAAGCAAATAACCCAAATAAGAAATGAGATGGGCGATATCACAAGAGACCAACTAAAATTAAAAGAAACATATCAGATTACTATGAAAAGTTGTACTCTAACAAATTTGAAAACCTAGAAAAAATGGATGAATTCCTAGAAACACACTACCTACCTAAACTAACACAAACAGAGGTAGAACAACTAACTAAACCCATAAAAAAGGAAGGGATTGAAAGGGTAATTAGAAAAACTGCCCCCTCCCAAAAAAAGCCCTGGCACTGACGACTTCACTACAGAGTTCTACCAAACATTCAGAGAACAGTTAACACGACTACTACTAAAGGTATTTCAGAGCATAGATAATAATGCAATACTCCTAAATTCATTCTATGAAGCCACCATATCAGGGTTGTGGTAAAGACACCATAACCAGGTTAAGACACCACAAAAAAACATAATCACACACCAATATCCCTCATGAACATAGATGCAAAAATCCTCGACAAAATTCTAGCCAATAGAATTCAACAACATATCAAAAAAAAATAATTGAGGGGGCCGAGATGGCTGACTAGGTAGAAGCTACCTTGGATCCCTCTTGCAACAAAGACTCGGAAAAACAAGTGAGTCGATCATGTACATGAAAATCTACAAACCCTAACCATCAAACACAGATCTAAAGAGTTGACCTGAGTGACAGGGGAGCAAAAAGCTGCACCCTGAAGCAGTGACCACTTCTGGAACTGGTGACCCGCGCCACAGCCTTGAGCCCTTGTGGTGCCCCAGTACCAAGTGGTGGGGCTGATTGTGGCTTCCTGAGGCGGCACAGGCATGGGATACAGCCCTAATCCCTGGCCCCCTGGGGTACCTCTGTAGAGACTCAGCCACTGCAAGCAGGCTGCATACTGAGGGGGCTAACGAGAGAACGAGCAACCACGGGGAAGCAGTGACTGTTTTCGGACCCTGGAGCCAGCGTCCCAGTCAGAAAACTTTGGCGCCAGGTTTTCGACTGGGTGCAGGGGAGCTGAGCATGGCATCCTGAGATGGCGCAAACACAGGATGCAGCCTAGCCCCCAGAAGTGAACTTGGGGGAAGCCCAGGCAGTACACGCAGGCAGTGCAGCAACTCGGCTACGAGGAGAAGAAGTCATTGGGAGGTAGTGACTGGTTTTGGAGCCTGGAATGCAGCATCCCGGCCGGGGAACCTTGACGCTGGGCTTTGGACTGGGAGCGGAGGAACTGACCTTGGCTTCTGAGACAGCACAAGCACAGGACGCAGGGCTGACCCTTGGGGACAATCTTGACCCAACCAATGCACACAGGCTACACGCCCCTCTGGAATCTCGGATAAAACAGTCATCACCAAGCAAGATAAGTAACTTTGTGTATATTCCAGGGTGCTACTCTCTCATATCTATCTGATCCCTCCCCTCCCCTTCCCAGGGGGCTTCATTAACATGGGAATTTCCTGGGCCAGAGAGTGAAGTGCTCTTCTGTTTTTTTTTGTTTGTTTTTTGTCTTTCCCTAACCCATTCCCCTGCCCTGAGAGAAGCAGCTACAAAAAACCCAGGGACCAAAAATCCTTCCCTGACTTCCCAAAATTAGACTAAAAATAGAGAACCAACTCCAGCCAAGCATATGAGATCCACAGTCTTGGGCTTTCATCCCTACAGGGAACAAGGTGGCTATTATAATGCAAAGGCAATTCTGATAGTGACCTGACTGTAATTGTTTTAGCAGATTACTATAAAGACAAGTTTCCCAGGTCTGATATCTCTACCTATTAAACAGAACCCTCACTGATCCACAACAGGGAACTGAGGGCTGAAGCTCCACCCAAACCACCTAGCCTCCTGTTATAGGGGTCTGAGGATGGTGACACCTAGCAATCTGTAGAGGTACTTGCATTGGATGCCTAAGGTACACCAGTAGAGACCACCCACCAAAGTGCTTTAGGAATAGAGACACACCTACCTCACTGGCACTTGGGAGAAGCCTGTCAGCATCCTGCCCCCTCTGGAGTGTGACCCCCTGCTGCTACTAGAATCTGGTGCACACATCTATCACCACTACTCCTCTAAGTGAATAGGTGACAGTCTACACCACACACTTGGTGACCCAAAATCAGATTCTACTCTAGAATAGTGAATAAATTCTTAGGCTTATATATATGGTAATAGGCCAAACCAGCTGGTAACAACACATAAGTGATTCAAAGGCTACAACAATCAAGAAAGTGCAATCTAGTAGCCCATCTACGTATATTGAAAGAAAACAAAACAAGATAAGACTCAGGGAGCAAATATAAAATAAATCATTACAATATCTTATAGATGGCTTGGAGACAGCAGTCAGTATCAAACCACATAAAGAAGCAGACCATGATTGCTTCTACAACTCCCAAACTAAAGAATCAAAATCCTTCCCAAATGAAGATACAATCCTGGAATTGCCAGATGCAGAATATAAAAAACTAATTTACAGAATGCTTCAAGACATCGGGGATGACCTCAGAAATGAAATAAGGCAATCTACAGAAAAAGCCAAGGAACACACTGATAAAGCAGTAGAAGAAATCAAAAAGATTATTCAAGAACATAGTGGAAAAATTAATAAGTTGCAAGAATCCATCGAGAGACAACCTTCAGAAATCCAAAAGATTAACAATAAAATTACAGAATTAGACAACTCAATAGGAAGTCAGAGGAGCAGAATCGAGCAATTGGAATGCAGAGTGGGGGAGATGGAGGATAAGGCAATTGACACCAATATAGTTGAAGAAAAATCAGATAAAAGAATTAAAAAAATGAAGAAACCCTAAGAATCATGTGGGACTCTATCAAGAAGAATAACTTGTGTGTGATTGGAGTCCCAGAACAGGGAGGGATAACAGAAAATACAGAGAGAATAGTTGAAGATCTGTTGGCAGAAAACTTCCCGGGCATCGTGAAAGATGAAAGATGCTCATCGAACCCCATATAAGATTGATCCAAAAAGAAAATCGCCAAGGCATATTATCATCAAACTTGCCAAAACCAAAGATAAAGAGAAAATTTTAAAAGCAGCCAGGAATAAAAGAAAAGTCTCCTACAAAGGAGAATCAATAAGAATAAGTTCAGACTACTCAGCAGAAACCATGCAGTCAAGAAGGCAATGGGATGACATATATAGACCACTGAAGGAGGAAAACTGCCAGCCAAGGATCATATATCCAGCAAAAATCTATCTCAAATATGAAGGCGAAATTAAGATATTTACAGATAAACACAAGCTTAGAGAATTTGCAAAAACCAAACCAAAGCTACAAGAAATACTAAAGGAAATTGGTCAGAAAATCAATAATATCAGATACCAGCACAACACAAGGTCACAGAACAGAACATCCTGATATCAACTCAAATAGGGAAATCACAAAAACAAATTAAGATTAATTTTAAAAAGAAATAAATGCTCAAAACAGGGAATCATTGAAGTCAATATGTAAAAGATCACAATAATCAAAAAGAGGGACTAAATACAGGAGGCATAGAACTGCCATATGGAGAAGAAAACAAGGTGATATAGGACAAGACAAGTTAGGTTTTTACTTAGAAAAATAGGGGTAAATACTAAGGTAACCACAAAGAGATATAACAATTCCATGACTGAAAATAAAAACAAACAAACAAAAAAATGACTCAGCAAACATAAATTCAACTACTATGAAAATGAAGAACACAATTTACAAAGAAAAATATCTCAGCACAAAAAAGTAAGTGGAAAAATGAAATTGTCAACAACACAGACAAAAAGGCATCAAAATGACAGCACTAAACACATTTAAAAAAACATACTTATCTATAATTACACTGAATGTAAATGGACTAAATGCACCAATAAGAGACAGAGAGTTTCAGACTGGATAAAGAAACATGATCCGTCTATATGCTGCCTACAAGAGACACACCTTAGACTTAGAGACACAAACAAAACTCAAAGGATAGAAAAAAATATATCAAGCAAACAACAATCAAAAGAGAGCAGGAGTAGCAATATTAATTTCTGACAAAGTAGACTTTAAAGTTAAATCCACCACAAAGGATAAAGAAGGACACTGCCTAATGATAAAGGGACAATTGACCAGGAAGATATAACCATAATAAATATTTATGCACCCAATGACAGGGCTGCAAGATACATAAAACAAACTTTAACAGAACTGAAAAGTGAGATAGACACCTCCACAATTATAGTAGGAGACTTCAACACACCACTTTCAGAGATGGATAGGACTTCCAGTAGGAAGCTCAATAGAGACACGGAAGATCTAATTGCTACAATCAACCAACTTGATCTCATAGACTTATACAGAACACTCCACCCAACAGAGGCAAAGTATAATTTTTTTTCTAGTACACATGGAATATTCTCTAGAATAGATCACATATTAGGTCATAAAACAAACCTTGCAGAATCCAAAACATCCAAACATTACAAAGCATCTTCTCAGACCACAAGGCCATAAAAGTAGAAATCAATAACAGAAAAATCAGGGAAAAGAAATCAAATGCTTGGAAACTGAACAATACCCTGCTCCAAAAAGACTGGGTTATAGAAGACATTAAGGAGGGAATAAGGAAATTCATAGAATGCAACGACAATGAAAACACTTCCTATCAAAACCTCTGGGACACAGCAAAAGCAGTGCTCAGAGGTCAATTTATATGGATAAATGCACACATACACAAAGAAGAAAGAGCCAAAATCAGAGAACTGTCCCTACAACTTGAACAAATAGAAAGCGAACAACAAAAGAATCCATCAGGCACCAGAAGAAAACAAATAATAAAAATTAGAGCTGAACTAAATGAATTAGAGAACAGAAAAACAATCGAAAGAATTAACAAAGCCAAAAGTTGGTTCTTTGAAAAAATTAACAAAATTGATAAACCATTGGCCAGACTGACTAAAGAAATACAGGAAAGGAAACAAATAACCTGAATAAGAAATGAGATGGGCCATATCACAACATCCCAACTGAAATTAAAAGAATCATATCAGATTATTAGGAAAAATTGAACTCTAACAAATTTGCAAACCTAGAAGAAATGGATGAATTCTTAGAAAAACACTACCTACCTAAACTAACACAATCAGAAGTAGAACAACTAAATAGACCCATAACAAAAAAAGGGATTGAAAAGGTAATCAAAAAACTCCAAACAAAAAAAAAAAGCACTGGCCCGGATGGCTTCACTGCAGAGTTCTACCAAACTTTCAGAGAAGAATTAACACCACTACCACCAAAGGTATTTCAAAGCATAGAAAATGATGGAATACTACCTAACTCATTCCATGAAGTCACCATATCCCTCATACCAAAACCAGATAAAGACACCACAAAAAAAGAAAATTACAGACCTGTATGCCTCATGAACACAGATGCAAAAATCTTCAATGAAATTTTAGCCAATACAATTCAACAGCATATCAAAAAAATAATCCACCATGACCAAGTGGGATTTATACAAGGTATGCAAGGTTGGTTTAATATTAGAAAAAACAATAATGTAATCCACCATATAAATAAAACAAAAGACAAAAACCACATGATCTTATCAATTGATGCAGAAAAGGCATTTGACAAAGTCCAGCACCCATTCATGATAAAAACTCTCAGCAAAATAGGAATTGAAGAAAAATTCCTCAACATAATAAAGGGCATCTATACAATGCCATCAGCCAACATCATTCTAAATGGAGAGAGCCTGAAAGCATTTCCCTTGAGAACGGGAACCAGACAACGATGCCCTTTATCACCATTCTTATTCAACATTGTGCTAGAGGTCCTAGCCAGAGCAATTAGGCTAGACAAAGAAATAAAGAGCATCCAGATTGGCAAGAAAGAAGTAAAAGTATATCTATTTGCAGATGACATGATCTTATACACAGAAAACCCTAAGGAATCCTCCAGAAAACTACTGAAACTAATAGAAGAGTTCAGCAGAGTCTCAGGTTACAAGATAAACAAACAAACATCACTAGGATTCCTCTACATCAACAAAAAGAACATTGAAGAGGAAATCACCAAATCAATACCATTCACAGTAGCCACCAAGAAGACAAAATACTTAGGAATAAATCTTACCAAAGATGTAAAAGACGTATACAAAGAAAACTACAAAGTACTACTGCAAAAAACTAAAAGGGACCTAAATAAGTGGAAAAACGTACCTTGCTCATGGATAGGAAGACTTAACATAGTAAAAATGTCTATTCTACCAAAAGCCATCTTTACATACAGTGCACTTCCGATCCAAATTCCAATGACATTTTTTAATGTGATGGAGAAACAAATCACCAACTTCATACGGAAGGGAAAGAAGCCTCGGATAAGTAAAGCATTACTGAAAAAGAAGAAGAAAGTGGGAGGCCTCACTCTACCTGATTTTAGAACATATTATACAGCCACAGTAGTCAAAACAGCCTGGTATTGGTACAACAACAGGCACATAGACCAATGGAACAGAATTGAGAACCCAGAGAGAAATCCAACCACATATGAGGAGCTGATATTTGACAAAGGCCCACTGTCAGTTAATTAGGGAAAAGATAGTCTTTTTAACAAATGGTGCTAGCATAACTGGATATCCTTTTGCAGAAAAATGAAACAGGACCCATACCTCACACCATGCACAAAAACTAACTCCAAGTGGGTCAAAGAACTAAACATAAAGAAGAAGACGATAAAGATCATGGAAGAAAAAATAGGGACAACGTTAGGAGCCCTAATACAAGGCATAAACAGAATACAAAACATTACCAAAAATGATGAAGAGAAACCAGATAACTGGGAGCTCCTAAAAATCAAACACCTATGCTCATCTAAAGACTTCACCAAAAGAGTCAAAAGACCACCTACAGACTGGGAAAGAATTTTCAGCTATGACATCTCCGACCAGTTCCTGATCTCTAAAATCTATATCATTCTGTCAAAACTCAACCACAAAAAGACAAACAACCCAATCAAGAAGTGGGCAAAGGATATGAACACACACTTCACTAAAGAAGATATTCAGGCAGCTAACAGATACATGAGAAAATGCTCTCGATCATTAGTCATTAGAGAAATGCAAATTAAAACTACGATGAGATTCCATCTCACTCCAACAAGGCTGACATTAATCCAAAAAACACAAAATAATAAATGTTGGAGAGGCTGCAGAGAGATTGGAACTCTCATACACTGCTGGTGGGAATGTAAAATGTTACAACCACTTTGGAAATCTACCTGGCGTTATCTTAAACAGTTAGAAATAGAACTACCATACAACCCAGAAATCCCACTCCTCGGAATGTACCCGAGAGAAATGAGGGCCCTTACATGAACAGATATATGCACACCCATGATTATTGCAGCACTGTTTACAATAGCAAAAACCTGGAAGCAACCAAGGTGTCCATCAACGGATGAATGGTTAAATAAATTATAGTATATTCACACAATGGAATACTATGCATCGATAAAGAACAGTGATGAATCTGTGAAACAGTTCATGACATGGAGGAAACTGGAAGGCATTATGCTGAGCGAAATTAATCAGAGGCACAAGGACAAATATTGTATAAGACCACTATTATAAGACCTTGAGAAATAGTGTAAACTGAGAAGAACAATTCTTTTGTGGTTACGAGGTGGGGAGGGAGAGAGGGTGGGAGAGGGTTATTTACTGACTAGTTAGTAGATAAGAACTACTTTAGGTGAAGGGAAGGACAATACTCTATACAGGGAAGGTCAGCTCAACTGGACTGGCCCAAAAGCAAAGAAGTTTCCTGGATAAACTGAGTGCTTTGAAGGTCAGCAGAGCAAGGGTGGGGGTTTGGGGACTATAGCTTAAGGGGACTTCTAAGTCAATTGGCAAAATAAATTCTATTAAGAAAACATTCTGCATCCCACTTTGAAGTGTGGCATCTGGGGTCTTAAATGCTAACAAGCAACTATCTAACATGCATCAATTGGTCTCAACCCACCAGGATCAAAGGAGAATGAAGAACACCAAGGTCACACGATAACTATGAGCCCAAGAGACAGAAAGGGCCACATGAACTAGAGACTTACATCATCCTGAGACCAGAAGAACTAAATCGTGCCCGGCCACAACCGATGAGAGAGGAGGAGTGTGATGTCTCTTTGAGGGGAGAGGAACTAGGAGTATAGGGCAAAGTATATATAACTTTTTGTGTGAGAGACTGACTTGATTCGTAAACTTTCACTTAAAGCACAATAAAAATTTAAAGAAAAAAAATTAGACATAGAATTAACATGTTGTTGTTGTTAGGTGCCATCGAGTCAGTTCTGACTCATAGGGACCCTATGCAGAGCTGAACGAAACACTGCCTGGTCCTGAGCCATCCTTACAATTCTTTTTATGCTTGAGCTCATTGTTGCAGCCACTGTCAATCCACCTTGTGGGCCTTCCTCTTTTCCGCTGACTCTGTACTTTGCCAAGCATCCTGTCCTTCTCCAGAGACTTATCCCTCCTGACAACACATCCAAAGTATGTGAGATGGAGTCTCGCCATCCTTGCTTCTAAGGAGCATTCTGGTTGTATCTCTTCAAAGACAGGTTTGTTCTTTCTTTTGGCAGTCCATGGTATATTCGATATTCTTCGCCAACACCACAAAGGTGTCAATTCTTCTTTGGTTTTCCTTATTCGTTGCCCAGCTTTCACATGCATATGATGCAATTGAAAATACCATGGCTTGGGTCAGGCGCACCTTAGTCTTCAAGGTGATATCTTTGCTTTTCAACACTTTAAAGAGGTCCTTTGCAGCAGATTTACCCAGTGCAATGCGTGATTTGATTTTTGACTGTTGCTTCCATGGATGTTGATTGTGGATCCAAGTAAAATAAATGAAATCCATGACAACTTCAATCTTTTCTCCGTTTATCATGATGATGTTGCTCATTAGTCCCGTTGTGAGGATTTTTGTTTTCTTTAATCCAAGAAGCTCACTCTACACCAGTATCATTTTCTATCCCATAGTCCAGTCCAATCCCTGTCTGAAGAGTTGGCTTTGGGAATCATTCCTGTTGTAGGCCAGGAGAAGGTCTGAGGACCATGAACTCAGGGGTCCTTCTAGTCTCAGTCAGGCCATTATATCTGGTCTTTCTGCTAGAATTTGAGGTCTGCATCCCACTGCTCTCCTGCTCCTGCAGGGGTTCTCTGTTCTTTTCCCTGTCAGAGCAGTCATCAGTTGTAGCCAGGCACCATCTAGTTCTTCTGGTCTAAGGCTGATGTAGTGTCTGGTTTATGTGGCCCTTTCTGTCTCTTGGGCTCATAATTACCTTGTGTCTTTGGTGTTCTTCATTCTCCTTTGCTCTAGGTGGGTTGAGACCAATTGATGCATATTAGATGGCCAGCTGTTCATGTTTAAGACCCCAGACGCCACTCTCCAAAGTGGGAGGCAGAATGTTTTCTTAATGGATTTTATTATGCCAATTGACCTAGATGTCCCCTGAAACCATGGTCCCCAAACCCCTGCCCTTGCTATGCTGGGCTTCGAAGTGTTCAGTTTATTCAGGAAACTTCTTTGCTTTTGGTTTAGTCCAGTTGTGCTGACCTCCCCTGTATTGTCTGTTGTCTTTCCCTTCACCAAAAAGTCCTTCTCTATAATCTAATTAGTGAATACCCCTCTTCACTCTCATAACCATCAAAGAATATTTTCTTCTCTGTTTAAACTATTTCTTGAGTTCTTACAATAGTGGTCTCATACAATATCTGTCCTTTTGCAACTGACTAATTTCACCCAGCATACTGCCTTCCAGATTCCTCCATGTTATGAAATGTTTCACAGATTCATCATTGTTCTTTATCGATGCGTAGTATTCCATTGTGTGAATATACCATAATTTATTTTTCCAGTCATCTGTTGATGAGCACTTTGGTTGCTTCCATCTTTTTGCTATTGTAAACAGTGCTGCAATGAACATGGGTGTGCATATATCTGTTCGTGTAAAGGCTCTTATTTCTTGAGGATAAGTTCCAAGGAGTGGGATTGCTGGATCGCATGGTAGTTCTATTCCTAGCTTTTTAAGGAAGCGCCAAATCGATTTCCAAAGTGGTTTTACCATTTTACGTTCCAGGAGCAGTGTATAAGTGCTCCAGACTCTCTACGACCTCTCCAACATTTATTATTTTGTGTTTTTTGGATTAATGCCAGCCTTGTTGGGTTGAGCTGGAATCTCATTGTAGTTTTGATTTGCATTTCTGTAATGGCTAATGATCTTGAGCATTTCTTCATGTATCTGTTAGCTACCTGAAGGTCTTCTTTAGTGAAGTGCGTGTTCATATCTTTCACCCATTTTTTAATTGGGTTATTTGTCTTTTTATAGTTGAGTTTTTGCAGTATCATGTAGATTTTAGAGATTAGGCACTGATCAGAAACGTCATAGCTAAAAACTTTTTCCCAGACTGTAGGTAATCTTTTTACTCCTTTGATGAAGTCTTTGGATGAGCATGGGTGTTTGATTTTTAGGAGCTTCCAGTTATCTAGTTTCTCTTCTGCATTGTTGGTAATGTTTTGTACACTGTTTATGCCATGTATTAGGGCTCCTAACGTTGTTCCTCTTTTTTCTTCCATGATCTTTATTGTTTTAGATTTTATATTTAGGTCTTTGATCCATTTTGAGTTCGTTTTGGTGCATGGTGTGAGGTATGGGTCTTGTTTCATTTTTTTGCTGGTGTATATCCAGTTAGGCCAGCACCATTTGTTCTAAAGACTGTCTTTTCCCCATTTTACTGACTTTGGGCCTTTGTCAAATATCAGCTGCTCATATGTGGTTGGATTTATGTCTAGATTCTTAATTCTATTCCATTGGTCTATATATCTGTTGTTGTACCAGTACCAGGCTGTTTTGACTACTGTGGTAATAATAGGTTCTAAAATCAGGTAGAGTGAGGCCTCCCACTTTGTTCTTCTTTTTCAGCAATGCTTTACTTATCTGAGGTCTCTTTCTCTTCCATATGAAGTTAGTGATTTGTTTCTCCATGTCATTAAAAAATGTCATTGGAATTTGGATTGGAATTGCATTGTATCTATAGATCGCTTTGGTAGAATAGATATTTTTACAATGTTAAGTCTTCTTATCCATGAGCAAGTTATGTTTTTCCACTTATGTAGGTCTCTTTTGGTTTCTTGCAGAAGCGTCTGGTAGTTTTCTTTGTATAGGTCTTTTACATCTCTGGTAAAATTTATTCCTACGTATCTTATTTTCTTAGGGACTACTCTAAGTGGTATTGATTTAGTGATTTCCTCTTCGATGTTCTTTTTGTTGGTGTAGACGAATCCAACTGATTTTTTTGTATGTTTATCTTGTGTCCTGATACTCTGCTGAATTCTTCTATTAGTTTCAGTCATTTTCGTGAGGATTCTTTAGGGTTTTCTGTGTATTAGATCATGTCATCTGCAAATAGAGATACTTTTACTTCTTCCAAACCAACCTGGATGCCCTTTCTTTCTTTATCTAGCCTAATTGCTCTGGCTAGGACCTGCAGCACAATGTTGAATAAGAGTCGTGATAAAGGGCACCCTTGTCTGGTTCCAGATCTCAAGGGGAATGCTTTCAGACTCTCTCCATTTAGGATGATATTGGCTGTTGGCTTTGTAGAAATGCCCTTTATTATGTTGAGAAATTTTCCTTCTATTCCTATTTTACTGAGAGTTTTTATCATGAATGGGTGTTGATCTTTGTCCAATGCCTTTCTGAATCAATTGATAAGATCATGTGTTTCTTGTCTTTTATTTATATGATGGATTATTTGTTTCTCTAATGTGGAACCACCCCTGCAAACCTGGTATGAATCCCACTTGGTCATGGTGAATTATTTTTTTGATATATTGTTGAATTCTATTGGCTACAATTTTGTTGAGGATTTTTGCATCTATGTTCATGAGGGATATTGGTGTGTAATTATGTTTTTTGGTGGTGTCTTAACCTGGTTTTGATATCAGGGATATGCTGGCTTCATAGAATGAGTTTGGGAGTATTCTGTCCTTTTCTTTGCTCTGAAATACCTTTAGTAGTAGTGGTGTTAATTCTTCTCTGAAAGTTTGGTAGAACTCTGCAGTGAAGCCGTCCACAAGGTTTTAAATGGCTGGTTTTTGGAAGTAGATCACCAGACCTTTCTACCCAGATGCCTGTGGGTGGACTCAAACTGCCAACCTTTTGGCAAGCTGCTGAGATTTTAACCATTTACACCACCCAGGGACTCCATGCCTTATATCCCAAAAATAATCAAAGTCTTTTGCTAATGTCATGCTCACAGCCTTATCAATCAGGCTGTGAAATGAGAATGTTATTAATTAAGGAGCAAGATGCAAAGGTATCTTCGTCAGACCCCAGAGACTATGAAGGATGAATTTAAGGACAAAGTGGAGACAGATCTAGGAACAGAGTCCAACAAAGATGGAAATACATGGGTACCTATCCTTCATTGACTTCCTTTTTGAACCAATGCCCACCGTTTTTTCTTGCTTTCTTAACTGTAGCTTGAACAGGAAGCTGAAGGGAGTGGATGATGGATGGAATTTCCACATTAAAAGACACAGTAATTCCACAGTATTCCTGTACTTGTACCACCTCTTCCTGTGGCCATGGCCCATGGAAAGAATTGCCTACCCCCTGTCCTGCTGGGCCTGGGGAATATGTACAATGAAGACTCCTTGTAAAAAAGACACAGGGGTGAAATGGATTTGTAATCAGCTAGTTTGTCAGTCAACTAGACATTAAAAAAAAAAGTTCATAAAAGGCACCATATCATAGCATAAATCAGCAAACAAATCCTGGATTTGAAATCAAATATCTCTTAAGAACTGAGTGGTTTTATGTAAACACTCTTACTTCTTTGAGCTTTAATCTACTTACCAACAAACTAGGTTTAATACCTAGCTGATAACTGATGTAAGAAGTAAATAGAATTACATATGTAAACCATGAAATATAATACCTGACACCTATTTGTCCTTCAGGAGCCCTGGTTGCTCAATGGTTAAAGCGTTTGGCTGCTAACCGAAAGATTAGTGGTTCAAACCCACCAGAGGTTCCACAGGAGAAAGATGAGGTAGTCTGTTTCCCTAAAAGATTTACAGCCTTTGAAACCCTATAGGGCATTTCGGCTGTATCCTATAGCGTCGCTGTGAGTATAAACAGAGTCAATGGCAACATAAATTTACCCCATCATTGATTTTGTTGTCAAGAACATCGTCACTGCTACCATCCCCAGTTTCAGTAACAAATAGTGTCCCTGAGGCTTGGAATCCTTCTTCCCTGAAGTATTCCTATTTCTTACCCCTAGAGACATGCATGATAGTCTCTGTTCACAGACCTAACTTCAGAAGGGCTCCCACAAGAAGCATCATTTTTCATCCAATGAATTCATTATTATTCAATACCCACTTCATACTACTATTTGCCATGATAAATTCATTATTATTTATTCATTACTTGATGCATACCTACTATGTGCCAGGCTCTCTGTGGGTGCTAGGGCTGGTTCATGTTTCAGTGAAGGCACCCTCCCCTTCAGATTGCCATGCCAATATCATCATCACTGTCAGCATCCCTATTGCTTAAGGGCAATAGTGCAATTCCTAAATGGTATGTTGTTGTTGTTGTTAGTTGCCGTCCAGTGAGCTCAAACTAATGACAACCTTCTGTGTAACAGAATGAACCATTGCCCAGTCCTGCATCATCTTTGTGGTCTGTCAGTTTGTGCTATGGTGACTTGCGTATAGCTATGATATTAGAAACTATACTACTGGCATTTCAAATACCAGCAGGGTTACTTACGGTGGACAGGTTTCAACAGAGTTTTCAGACTAAGGCAAATGAGGAAGAAAGGCCTGGCAAAGTACTTCTGAAAATTAGTCAATGAAAACCTTATGGATTACAACATATCCTAAATGGTATGCATTATCTTTAAATTGTTCACATATCCATATCATTTTCTTCCACAATGGTTTCTATTATTTCAATTATAACAAATAATATTTATGGAGCATAAGCACAGAAAACTACAACGGGAAAAACGAATGCTATTTTATACTGGGGGGCGGGGATTTTATACTGAAACTGAAGAAAATACCTGTGGCAATTTGCTTCTTCAGACTATCTGTCTGAAAATAGTAATGCTAGAGGCAGAGGTTAGCAAGCAGGAGGTTATCTTCTCGGCGTTAATCTTCCCTGTAGCAGTGTACACAGCCATCTCCTATTCAGCAAATGATTCAGTGGGTGGGATGTGGAGACAGGGTGTGTGGATGAATGGGTTCTGCTCTGACATCATCAGGGTGGTTCTCTCTTGACACCCTCAGAGTTCCTCCCATTTCCCTTCGGTGGGGATCAGACAGTCCCCATTTTTCATGACTATCAAGTGCTCTGAGCTGTTGTTTGTGCTGCTTGGGAACCACCCCCCCCCAGCAGTAGTCGGGGGCCAGGTCACTGCACTTTGGGGACCGGTCTCTGGGCAGCACTGGAAGCAAGAGAGGATCAGAGTGGAGGGTGTAGCATCTCTTGCTCTAGGATCCCCCAGCTTTCTGCTCAAGAGAGAATTCTACACTACAGGAAACTCGAGCCACTCTCCAGGATCTTTGTTATGGACCTAAACTCCTTGTCTATTTATCTCCTCGCCTCTATCCCGACTCCATGTCCCTGTCATTCTCTTGGTCAGTTTCTTCCATTGTTCTCTCTGTCTCTGTGCAGGTCTCTGTCCACTGTCTTCTGTGTATGGATCTCTTTCCTATGTGTGTACCTCTTGGCTCTCTGTGTGTGTGTCTCTGTGTATGTGTGTCTCTCTGTCTCTCTCTCTCTCTGTGTCTCTCTGTCTCTGTGTGTGTGTCTCTGTCTGTGTCTCTGTCTCTCTATCAGTGTCTCTCCCAGACTGCCTTCTGCTCCCATCTCTTTCTTTTTTGTTCCTTTCTCTCAACTCTTTAATACCCACATTTTTATTTCTGCTTTCCTTTAAATAATATTTTTCCTAACTCTCTTACTCTCATATTTCCTTTCCAAGTCTAGCCATGGAGTCATGCCAGCCTTTTTATGAACTTTTGAAAAATCTGTTTTCCTAAAGTCTAGCATGCAGCCTTACTCTGCCACTGTTTCTTCTCTTCATGCTAGAAATTCCAAGAGGACTTGATTTCTCCCAAGGCTCGTATAACTTATGCTCCTACAATAAGCTCTTTCTTGGTGATTAGAATGAAATACAGAATAGCAGTTTTCCTGATTGCTTCCTCTCCCGGCTAAGAGATGGATTTGTCAATAAAGCAAGTGAAACATGTCGGACGGTCTGTTTTGAGTGGAATTTCCAGGAATTGAACCCTCACACACTAGTGCCTCTTTCCTCTGGGCTGGCTTATATTCTGGAGTGAGATCTGCCATGTATAACTTCTATTTGATCAGAATTTCTGTTTTATACTATCACATTAAAGCAGCTGCTGTCGAATTGATTCTGACTCACAGCAACCCCATGTGTGTCAGAGTAGAACTGTGCTCCATAGGGTTTTCAGTGTCTGATTTTTCAGAAGTAAATTGCCAGGTCATTCTCCTGGGGCACCTCTGGGTGGACCGAAATGCCAACCTTTTGGTTAGCAGCCTAGCGTGTTAACCATTTTCTTCACCCAGGGAATCCTATGCCATTACGTTTTTATCACTCATTTTTGTTCCCTTTTGTCTTCACTGGAATATTTTCTCCCCTAAAGTTCATGACATTTTACAAATTTATGTATAGGTTTGAGAAACCTGTTTACTCCATTTTATTGAAGCTGATTCTTTTGAACAAAATTTATCTGTTTGTCTAATTGCAGTCCTGAATTTCATGTCATCAATAGTCAGAAAAAAAGCATTTCTAGATTTTGAACTACCTGAGGCCAGAAGCCACGTGATATTCACTTCTGCTTCTTCAGAGATGAGGATTTTCCTGAAACACAGAAACTACCCAATGTGAATTCATTAGCTAAACCGCTGCTGGGTTTTTTTTTTTTTAATTACAGGTTTAATTGACTCTTGCTGGTGGACTTCACATAGATATATAAACATCGGAGGCTTTATGTGAGTTCCAAATTGATTTCCCAGAAAATGACCCAACATTTCTTACACAAGTTCTATGTGTTGTTTTTTACGGGATATGTACTATTAAAATTTTGTAAAATTTTGTTGACATTTTTCTCCCTAGCTTCACATTTTAATTTAAGGAGCTCTTAACCTGTTATCGATTACACATTACTATTGAGAAGAATCTATGAGCCAGGAACTATACTGTATATTTTACATATATAATTTTTAATGTTTATAGTAACCTTGGAAACCCTGGTGGTGTAGTGGTTAAGTGCTACGGCTGTTAACCAAGAAGTCAGCAGTTCAGATCCACCAGGCGCTCCTTGGAAACTCTATGGGGCAGTTCTACTCTGTCCTATAGGGTCGCTATGAGGGCAGTGGGTTTGGTTTGGTTTTTTATAGTAACCTTATCAAACAGGTATTATCAACTTAATTTTGCATATGAGAACACACATATGAGAAGATTGAGACTCAGAGAAGTTCCAGGCCACATAGCTCTTAAGTAAAAGAACTGATTAGAATCAGGTCTAACTGGTTCCAAAGCTCATGTTATTTCCTCTTTTAGTACCATCCATTCCCACCAGGTTGACTAGTCAAACAGAAAATTGTAGCTATGTTAATACACTCTCAGGTGTCATAAATTTCTTGACTACACAGGTGAACAAAACCAGAATTAGTGCCAGCATTTAGTTCTGCAAAGGGGATATTCCTCCTGTGACTAAAGGTATGGTGACTCTGAAAATACTATTTTGGGAAGAACTATGGCTGCCAGCAATGGGTCCATGGTGGCTCTAAGGATATAATGCATAGCTACACACTTTATCTCTGAAAGACAAAGGATGCCATAAAGAAAGCAGGAGGCAGCTCACCCAACCCTGCCCTAGCAAGATGGCAAGAGATAATGATTCATTTCTCTTCACTACTTTAACCTGGTGTATAGGTTCAGAATTGTTGACATGAAGGATAGTCCCAGCACAATACTCAAGCATGAAGAAAGGTAATTTTGAGGTAATTCAACCCAATTATTATTTTGACCGTCTCCTAATCTACTAGGGTGATGAAAACATAAATTTTGTTAACAATTCTGTTCATACTTCCATCTTTCTCTTAGGGTTCTGTCTAAGTTTCCTGAGCTTAAATAGTACCGAGGTAGAGATTGCACAGTATTATGACTCTTCCTCAATGTACTTCAGCCACGCCACACCCTAGCAACATGCGCATCACCCATCTGGTCCTCTCAGCAGTCCACTCGAGTCACAGCGCAGAAGGGCTCCAGAACCCTTCAGGCTCGAAAGTCTCTGTGCTACCCTTTTGCTTGTCTTGGGTACATATGATTCATTCTGCTGCTCTTATACTTTAGAAAAACCTGTGAGGCTTCCTAGAAACATTATGCCACTTGCTCTTCTCTGGCAAATGGCAAACACACTCAGCTGCCAACTCATAGTTTGGAGGTTTGAGTCTACCCAGAGGTGCCTTGGAAGAAAGGTCTGGCTATCAAAAACCTTATGGAGCACAGTTTTATTCTAACACAATTGCAGTTGCTCTGAGTTGAAATTGACTCAGCATCAACTGGTTTATATTCTGGAAAGAGACACAAAACCCTTCTGTTCTCAGATATCAGAATTACATCGGAGAGGAGGGCTTCCTGAGGCTCAGACAGAGTAGTCCTTACTTAGGACTCGCTGACACCTGTGCCTCCCTCTGCATCTCCGACTTCACCAGACACATAATTTTCTGATCCTAAGACTGGTGAGGTTGGGGATTTTGGAGAAATGGATGGAAATTTATTCTTACATAGGATCCTTTCTCCCAAATCTTTGTCTGCCTTCTCATTACTCTAAGTATATAGGTTTTTGAAACTCAAAATGGAGGAAAATACTTCTGTTTTTGTGCTCTCTGGCGTCATGTTTATCTCCTAAGGTACAATACCCGGAAAGGTCTAGCTTCATGACTGGGAGAAAAGGCCAAGAGGAAGATGGAAAATAGATGGGAGAAAATAGATGAATTTTCTCTGAGTTACCTTCTTTTTCCTTGGCATTTTGTCTGTGCTGGGCTGTAGAGCTGTGGACAGAAGTGTAGAAACTATCCCTGGATATCTCTGACCAAGAAAAGTGATGAGAGCAGTGTTTGCTTGATATTTAAGTCTATCTCTAATCTTGGTGGACCAAAAGAATAGTGAATTGAGCAACAAGAGGGAAAGGTCTTTTCTTAGTTATCTAGTGCTGCTATAACAGAAATACCACGAGTGGGTGGCTTTAACAAACATACATTTATTTTCCCACAGTTTAGGAGACTAGAAATCCGAACTCAGAGCGCCAGCTCTAGGGGAAGGGTTTCTCTCTTGGTTGGCTCAGGAGGAAGGTCCATTCTCTTTGAGCTTCTGCTTCCGGGCAAGCTTCATGTGACTTGGTATCTCTCTCTCCTCATTTCTGCATCTTTCACTTGTTCATTTAATCTCTTTTTTACCTCTAAGAAGATTGATTTAAGAACACCCTACACTAATGTGTCTCATTAACATAACAAAGACAACCCATTCCCAAATGGGGCTATAACCACAGGTGTTTCTAAGTTTCCTGAGCTTAAATAGTACCAAGGTAGAGATTGCACAGTACTATGACTCTTCCTCAATGTATTTCAGCCACGCCACACCCTAGCAAGGTTAGGATTTACAACACATATTTTGGGGGACACACTTCAATCCATAACTTTCCACCCTTTGGCCCCCTCTAATTCATGTCCTTGCCACATGCAAAATATATTCACCACATCACATCATCCCAAAAGTCTTAAATCAGTTTCAAGTCCAAAATCTTATATTATGAATCATCTAAATGAAAAATGGATGAGACTTTAAGCATAGTTCAACCTGGAGCAAAATTTCTCTTCATCTGTGAACCTGTGGAATCTAGTACAATGGTGTACCAGTGACAAGGTAGACATTTCCATCAGAAATGGGAGACATTGGAGAGAAAAAAGGGATAATGGACACCACACAAGTCCAAAACCCAGCAGAACAATTTACATTATCTCTCAAGACTTGAAAATGATCCTCTGTTCTTTGAGACCATTTAGGCAATGGCCCTGCCCTCCAGACTCTGGGTGTTGGCTGTGTTCTCTGGATTCTGGGTGGAGACCCCATAGCTCTGGCTTCAGCTCTATCCTTCAGGCCTCCCAGAATGGCCGTTCTGCTCCCTTGACTCTGGGCAGCCGCATTCTCCTAGTTCATCTGAGTGATGACTCCACCCCCTCAGCCCTGTAGGCCCCATTCTTCTGCCCCTTGGGCATGGCAGCCCCAACCGCTCAGCTTTGGGCAGTGACCCCACCCTCATAGCCAAACAGAAAGGCAGTCCCACACTCCTGAACCAAGTTGGTAAAGATCTGACTCTTTGAAACTGAGGAGACTGTGGACCCATCCTTTGACACCCTACAGGTGAGACCAAGGAAGCTTTGCTTCCTGTGTTCCTTCCAACAGTTCTACTGAGCTCCAAGCTGCTCCAGGGATAGTTATTTTCTTTTCTTGGAGGACAACAGATGTAGAATTCCAAAAGGTAGATGGCATTCTCTCCTTTGTTCTTTCTCTCTCCCCTTCAGTCTAAGCTGATGGGTTTTTTGCTGTGGTAATTCATTAGACTCATCAGTCACAAGCTAAATCTCTTTAACAAAAGACTGTGTAGCCACCTCCTTGGTGAACAGTCTAGGACATATGTCCTTAGTTTGTACAAAATAACTTTTCAAATCTTTAAGTTCTGTTTTCATTTTGCACTGTTCATTTTTAAGCCTATCTCTTTCCTGTTACATTTTACTATAAACAGCAAGGAGAAACCAAGAGGCCCCTTTACGATAGATCTTGCTTAGAAATCTCCTCAGCTAAATATCCAAGTTCATTACTTACAAGTTCTACCTTCCACCAAACATTTGGACATAATTCAGACACGTTTTTTCCATTGTATAAAAAGTATCACCCATCTTCTATTGCCCAGTCACGTGTTCATCCTTTTCCTTTAAAGCCTCACCAGAAGCACATTTAATGTCCACATTTCTAGCAACATTCTGTTGCTGATGCTATGTGTAATCTCTAAGACAGTAGAGACTTTCTCTGTAGCTCTTCTCGTTTCCTTCTGGGCCCTCATCAGAATCACATCTGATGTCCATAGTTCTACCAACAGTTTCTTCAAGGCAATCTAGGCTTTTACTCTTAGACACCTTTGAATTCTTCCAGCCTCTACCCATGACCCAATTCCAAAACTGCTTCCACATTTTAGATATCTGTTAGTGCAACACCCCACTCTTGGTACCAAATTCTGTCTTAGTTATCTAATGTTACTATAATACTGAAATATCAAAAGTAGATGGCTTTAAGAAACATGAATTTATTTTCTCAGAGTTTAGGTGGCTAGAAGTCTGAGTTCAGGTTGCTGGCTCTTGGGGAAGGCTTTCTGTCTTGGTCAGCTCTGGAGGAAGGTCCTTGTCTCTTTGAGCTTCTGCTTCTGGGCGATCTTCATGTGGCTTGGAATCTCTCTTCCCCATCTCTGCTTCTTTTGCTTGCTTGTTTAATCTCTTTTATATCTCAAAAGAGACTGACTTAAGACACACCCTACATTAATCCTATTTCATTAACATAAAAAAGACAACACATTTCCAACTCTGTTCTATAGGCATAAAGGTTCCTTTGGATTTGCAACATATATTTTTTGGGGGGGGACACGATTCAATTCATAACATCTGGAGCTGGGAGGAAAGGGAATTCATTCTACTCCTACTATGTCTCAGACCCTGTGATTAGCAGCTTTACTTATGTGATCTTAATTGTCAGAGGGTACATATTATTACAGCAACTTTGGCTATCCTCCTTTATAAAAAGTGGTTGAGATCAAAACTTACAATTTTAAATCACAAATTCATTTCTCAGTGCAAAACACATCTTTTTGATCACTTTTATTTCCAACTGTTTATTTAATGCCTGTGCCATTTTCATGATCATTGGTACGTTTCAGTCCACTGTTGTGGCTCTTGTGTCAATCCATCTTATGAGGGTTTCCCTCATTTTCATTGACCCTCTACTTTACCAAACTCAATGTCCTTTTCCAGCATTTGGTCTTTCCTAATGAAATGTCTGAAGTAACTGAATTGAAGTCTCACCATCATTGCTGCTAAGGACCATAGTGGTTCTGGCACAGGACTGGGTGACATTTTGTTTTGTTGTACATAAGGTTGCTGTGAGTCAGAGCCAACTCGACAAAAACACAAACTGAATGCCTATGATGTTCAGGCTCTGAGATGTGCTTGGTCCTATGGATGTGGATGTAAATAAGACAGCCAGAGATCTCACCCTCACAAGGATAGGGAAGCAGAGGATAGAGGCTAATCTCTCCACACTGCATGCCTGCTGAGGTTTACAGCTGGGAGGAGCACGTGGACAAAGGCCAGTGTAATCAGTGAGAATGCAAAGAGTGAGGAGGAGGAGCCCAAAAAACCAAAAACCAAACCCAGTGCCATTGAGTCGATTCCAACTCATAGCAACTCTACAGGACAGAGTAGAACTGCCCCATAGAGTTTCTAAGGAGCACCTGGCAGTTTCGAACTGCTGACCCTTTGGTTAGCAGCCGTAGCACTTATCCCCAGTGTGAGCCTAATGCGAGTGAGGGAGGGCATGTCAGTGTGACCATGAGAAGGTTTTAATCTTTACCCAAAGTGTGGAGTAATGAAAGTCAGTGAATGGTTTTAAGTATACAATAAATTATATCCTAAAACATCACTCTGGCAGTGTTGGAGCAGATCAGTGTTTATGGGAAGATGGAGATCATCACAATAGGCTAAGCAAGAGGTGATGGTAGTCTGATAAAAGTAAAGAGACGGGAGAGAACCAAAGGATATTTAGGATTTTTAGGACTGTATGTAAAACACACACTATTTAATGCTTAGTGGATAGGGAGGAGATGGATGGCAAGGGTGGGGGTCACTTTAAGAACTACTCCTTTGCTACGTGCTTTGCTTTCCTATAAATTATGCTTATGGCTGCATATACCAAAACAAGCAAGCACAGTGTCTTAGTCGTCTAGTACTGCTGTAACAGAAATATCACAAGTGGATGGCTTTAACAAAGAGAAATTAATTTTCTCACAGACTAGTAGCAGTCCAAATTCAGGGCATCAACTCTGGGGAAAGGCTTCCTTTCTCAGTCAGCTCTAGAGGAAGGTCCTTGTCATCAATTTTCTGCTGGAGTAGGAGCTTCTCCTTGCAGGAACCCCAGGTCCAAAGGACACAGTCTGCTCCCAGCACTGCTTTCTTGGTAGTACAAGGTCCTCCACTCTCTGCTTGCTTCCCTTTCCTTTTATCTCTTGTAAGATAAAAGGTGGTACAGGCCACACCCCAAGGAAACTCCCTTTACGTTGGATCAGGGATGTGACCTGAGCAAGGGTATAACGTCCCACCCTAATCTTCTTTAACCACAGGTAGAGATTATGATTTATAACACACAGAATCACAAAGTGGAGGACAACCACACAATGCTGAGAATCATGACCTAACCAAATTGACATATGTTTTGGGGGGACACAATTCAATCCATGACACAGTAAGTTTATTATTATTTTTGTTATCACCACTGCCGTCGAGTCGATTCCAACTCATAGTGACCTTATAGGACAGAGTAGAACTGCCCCGTAGGGTTTCCAAGGAGCACTTGGTAGATTGGAAGTGCTGACCTTTCAGTTACCAGCCATAGCTCTTAACCACTATACCACCAGGGTTTCCATAGTAAGTTAGTGACTTACAATCTAGAAAGAAAATACGATGTCTGAAAAAATAATAGCTAACATTTATTGGACACTTGCTAAATTCTAAGAGCTTTGCAGGTATGAACTTCTTTGATCCTTAGAATAATCCTAGAAGGCTGATACAAGGATAATACACAATATTCATTTTGTAAATGAGGAAACTGAGATAGAAGAATGTAATGTAACTTAAAACTTAGGCAGGTCTTATTTCAGAATCCACATTCTTTAACCATTATGAAGGAAATATGTTCTGATTAGAGTGGTATAAAATAAGAAGGAGTTAATCTTGCTGAAGTGAGGGGCTAGGAAATCTTCCCTAGAATAAGGAAGCTTTGTGTTCAGTCTTGAAAGCTGAGAGAGTAGGTATTCCACAGGCTAGAGCAATGATACCCAAGGCAATGAAGTCGCCATTTTAGCTCACAAAACTATTGATCTAAGCAACATTTCTGAGCCATACAACTGGAACAAATGAAAAGCGAAGTGGTAGGAAGCAGAGATTCCCAATTTAATTTACCTCTGATTGTTATATATGTTTGGATGAATCACAGATCTTTGGTAACTGAGAAATTTCTTGAAAATTAATGAGGCTAACTACAGTAGCAATGAACCAGCACCTTGATGTCTAAATAATTTCTTCATTATAGTCTAAATAATATCAGGGGAAAGAAGAGAAGGAAATTATTTAGGTAAATGTGACATATGAGATAGTAACTGTTGCATTATGTCATGTGAATAAATCGTTCTCAGGACTGGAAAAGTACCAAGTAATAGAGAACAGTTTCCACAGTCATTTTGTTAGACTGTTAGTTCGCTGACTCTTTCTTGCACATTAGCAGGCATTAGCTGTGGATCTGTGGAGCCCAGTGAACTCTAGGATAACATTTGGACAGGGTTCAATTATTTAATAAATTCCACAAATTTTTCCCCTGCAATGTTAACAGGATTTAGTGATGGGAATCAAAACAAAGTTCCTAAAGGAAGTTAATATGAAGGAAAACGAACTCATCCAACTCTGCTTTCTCCTCCACTGACCATCCCATCACCCTTTTCCCCTTTACTGAGTTAAGGAGAATGCCCCTACTCTTTTCTCCCATCCCTCTAAACTCTGCGGTCTAAGTCTGCTCTTGACACTTGACTGTACTATGTTATCAAAGGACAGCAGGGGCCTGTAAGGTCAGATCAAAGGGCCTCTGTCAGTCAATGCCCATTGGTTTGGCCTCTTCTACATGTGATTCACTCACTTAGTGATTCCTCAAGATTAAAGTCACCACCACCAGACAATCCCTGACCTTCACTCTGAAGCAGCCCTAGCCACTGACTCACTGCCTTAAGGCTTTCAGGGGCCCTGGGTACTTTTGTCTTCATGGGCCTCTTACTCCATAAAAAATATTTTTAAATTATATTTTATAACTGCATTAGTGTAAAGATGAATAAAACCCATTGCTCTGGAGTCAGTTCTGACTCATGGTGACCTCATGGGTTACAGAGAAGAACTGAGAGTTTTCTTGGCTATAATCTTAATGGAAGTGAATCACCAGACCGTTCTTCCATGGAACTTCTGGATGGCTTCAAATTGACAACCTTTCTGTTAGTAGACAACAGCAATTGTTTCTGCCACCCAGGCACCTATAAAGATGAATACTACACATTAAAACATTTTCTTCAACTTAATAGTTCCTACTTTTCTTAAAAAAAAAAAAATCATGCAAATAATGACCAAAAGAGAGCTAGGATGGCAATCATAGTATCAGACAAAGTCAACTTTAAGACAAAATATGTTAGAAGAGGTAAAGATGGACATTATATAGTGATAAAAGGATGAATTCATCAAGGAGATTTAGCAATCATAAGTATATATGCATCCAACATTGAAGCACCTAAACATATAAAGCAAACAGAATCAAAGGGAAAAATATGTAATGCTACAATAATAGTCAGGGACTTCAAAAAAACACTTTCAATATTGGACAGAACATCTAGAAAGAAGATCAGCAAGGAAAAGAGTAGGTGAATGATACTATAGGTCAACTAGGCTTAACAGACATGTAGAATACTTCAACCAACAACAGCATTATATACAGTCTACTCTAGTGCACATGTATCATTCTCCAGGATAGACCACATGTTAGATCACAAAGCAAGTCTCAGTAAATTTATAAAGATTGAAATCATACGAAATATTTTCTCTGAACACAACCAAGTGAAGCTAGAAATCAATAACAGAAAAATAAAACAGGAAAACACACAAACATATGGAAATTAAACAACACACTCAAACTATCAATGGATCAAGGAAGAAATCAAAGAGAAATCACAAATTTCTTAGAGCCAAATGAAAATGAAACTACAATATCCCAAAACATGGGATGCAGCAAAAGGAGTACTCAAAGGGAAACTTTTGCAATAAATACCTACCAAAAAAAAAAAAAAACAAGAAAGATGTCAAATCAACAGCTGAACTCTACAACTTGAGGAACTAGAGAGAGAAGAGCAAACTAAGCCTAAGCCTACCAGAAGAAAGAAAAAAACAAAGATCAGAACACAAATAAGTAAAATCGAAAACAGGAAAACAATAGGGAGAATCAATAAAACAAAAAGTTGGTTCTTTGAAAAGGCCAATAAACTTGACAAGCATTTAGCTAGACTGACAAAGAAAACAGGAGGAAAAAAAAAAAAAAAAAGACGTCAAAGGGAAGACATTACAACTGATCCAACAGAAATAAAGAGAATTATAACAGAATATTATGAACAACTGTATGGTAATAAACTGAATAACCTAGATGAAATGGGCAAATTCTTAGAAGCATAGAACCTACCCAAACTGACTCAAAAGGAAATAGAAAATCCAGCAAACCAATGACAAGTGGAGAGATTCAAAGCGATCAAAAACCTCCTGATGAAAAATAAAGTCCTGGACCACATGGCTTCACTGAGGAATTCTACCAAACATTTAGAGAAAAAATGACAACCCTGTTAAAACTCTTCCAAAAGATAGAGAAGAAAGGAATACTCCCTAATTCATTCTATGAAGCAAACAACCCTGACACCAAAACAAGGCAGACATCACAAGTAAACTACTGGCCAATATCACTTATGAGTATAGATGCAAAAATCCTCAACAAAACACTAGCAAACAGAATCCAACAGCATTAAAAGAGTCATACACCATGACCAAGTGGGATTTATTCCAGGAATCCAGAGATGGCTCAATATTAGAAAATCAATCAATGTAATCTACCACAACAATAGAAGAAAGGAAAAGAACCACATGATGATCTCTATGAACGCAGAAAAAGTTTTGATAAAATCCAGCACCCTTTCTTGATGGAAATCCTCAGGAAGATTGGAATAGAAGAGAAGTTCCTCAATATGATTCAGGGCATATGTGAAAAACCAACAGCCAACATTATATTTAATGGAGAAAACAATATCTAATATTTATTGGACACTTGCTAAATTCTAAGAGCTTTGCAAGTATGAATTGGGAATAAAACAAGTGTGCCCACTCTCACCAGTTCTATTCAGTATTATATTAGAATTCCTAGCCAGAGCAATTAGACAAGAAAAGGAAATAAAACATATCCAGATTGGAAACCTGCTGCCTTCAAGTCGATTCCAACTCATAGTAACCCTAGAGGACAGAATGGAACTGCCCCAAAGGGCTTCCAAGGAGAGGCTTGTGGATTCAAACTGCCAACCTTTTGGTTAGCAGCCTTAGCTCTTTACTACTGTGCCACCGGGGCTCCCCAGATTGGAAAAGAAGATGTAAAATTATCTCTATTCACAGTTGACATGATCCTATATATAGTAAATTCCAAAGGATCCACAAGAAAGCTTCTATACCTTATAGAAGAATTTAGCAAAGTTGCAGGGTACAAGGTCAACAAACAAAAATCAGTTGGGTTTCTATACACCAGCAACAAGAAATCTGAAGGGGGTATTTGGGAAAAGATTCCAGTTACAATAGCATCTAAGAGAATAAAATAACAAGGAATAAATTTAACCAAGGGCATGAAAGACTTATACAATGAAAACTATAAAACACTGCCAAAAGAGACTAAAGCAGACATAAATAAATGGAAAGATGTTCCGTGTTCATGAATAGGAAGACCTGTTTTGTTAAGATGTCAATACTACTCAAAGCGATCTAGAGATTCAGTACAATCCCAATCAAAATTCCAACAGAAATTTTCCATTTACAGAAATGGAAAATACAACCCTCAACTTCATATGGAACAGTAAGATACCCTGAATAGCTAAAGCGATGTTGAAAGAGAAGAACAACGTAAGTGAACTCATATTTCCTGATTTTAAAATATATTATACAGCTACAGTAATCAAAACAGCTTGGTACTAGTATAACAACAGACCCATAGACCGATGTAATAGAATTGAGAGTCCAGAAATAAGCCCACACATCTATGGTAAACTAATTTTTGACAAAAGGTCTAAGTCCATTCTTTGGGAAGAGAAGAGTCTCCTCAATAAATGGTGTTGAGAAAATTGGATTTTCATACACAGAAAAATGAAACAGGATATACACCTCACACTATACACAAAAACAAATTCAAAATTGATTCGAGACCTAAATGTGCAAACTAAAGCCATAAAATTTTTAGAAGAAAATGCGAGGACAAGTCTGTCAGGCCTAGCTTTTAACAATGGACTATCTAACAATAACAAAAGCACAAACAGCAAAAGACAAAATAAATAAATGTAACCTCATAAAAATGAAAACTTTTTTGGTTATCAAAAGACTTTACCAAAAAACTGAAAAGACCAGCTAATGACTGGGAGAATATCTTCAGAAACCCTATGTCTGATAAGAATCTAATAACCAAAATAGTTACAAAACTTTGACAATTTAACAACAAAAAGACAACACAGTCAAAACATGGGCAAAGAACTGGAATAGACATTTCACCAAAGAGGACATTGAAATGGCCACCAAACGTGTGAAAAGATGCTCAATGTTATTAGCCATCACAGAGACACAAATCAAAACCTCTATGAGATGCCATTTCACTCCCACTAGAATGGCTAAAAAAAAAAAAAAATTAACTCAAAAAATAACAAACGTTATTGAGGATGGGAGGAAATTGGAATCCTTTTCAATTGCTGGTGGTAATGCAAAATGGTGCAGCTGTTGAAAGCAGTGTGGCGGTTCCTTAAAAAACTAAAAACAGAACTGCAAATGACTCAGCAATTCCATTCCTAGGTATGTGTCCAAAAGATGTGAAGGTACAGACTCAAACAGATACTTGTACATCAGCGTTCATTGCAGCACTATTTAGAACAGCCAAAGGTAGAAAAGGTAGAAGCAACGTAAATGCCCATCAGCAGGCGAATGGATAAACAAAATGGGGCACTCACATATAATGGAATGCCTTTTTTTTTTTTACCCAGCCAGGAAGAGAAATCAAGTCTTGATACGTGCTACAGTGTGGTTGGAGCTTAAAGACATTAAGCTGAGTAAGATAAGACGATCACAAAATGACAAATATTGCATGACCTCACTTATATAAAAATACAAGAACAGGCAAATGTGTAGAGACCAAAGTTTATTAGTGGTTACTAGGGTGGGAGGGAAGGGGAAAGGAGGAGGATATTGCTTTTGGAGTACTGAGTTTTGGTGTACGTTGACAGAAAAATTGCACTGATTAAGGGTAGGGTTGCACAACTGAATAATGTAATTGCTGTCAATAAGCTGTACCCTGTAGTGGTTAAGAGCTTTGGCTGCTAACCAAATGGTTGGCGGTTCGAATATACCAGGTGCTCCTTGGAAACCCTGTGAGGCAGTTCTACTCTGTCATATAGACCCGCTACGAGTCGGAATCAACTTGAAGGCAACAGGTTTGGTTTTGGTTTTTTTTATTTATTTATTTATTATTTATTTTTTTTTAAATTTTTATTAAGCTTCAAGTGAACATTTACCATTCCAATCAGTCTGTCACATGTAGGTTTACATACATCTTACTCCCTTCTCCCACTTGCTCTCCCCCTATTGAGTCAGCCCTTACAGTCTCTCGTTTCGTGCCAATTTTACCTTCTTCCCTCTCTCTCTATCTTCCCATCCCCCCTCCAGTCAAGAGTTGCCAACACACTCTCCTGTGTCCACCTGATTTAATTAGCTCACTCTTCATCAGTATCTCTCTCCACACCACTGACCAGTCCTTTTCATGCCTGATGATTTGTCTTCGGGGATGGTTCCTGTCCTGTGCCATCAGAAGTTCTGGGGAGCATTGTCTCTGGGATTCCTCTAGTCGCAATCATACCATTAGGTGTGGTCTTTTCATGAGAATTTGGGGTCTGCATCCCATTGGTCTCCTGCTCCCTCAGGAGTTGTCTGTTGTGTTCCCTGACAGGGCAGACATCGATTGTGGCCGGGCACCAACTAGTTCTTCTGGTCTCAGGATATTGTAGGTCTCTGGTTCAAGTGGCCCTTTCTGTCTCTTGGGTTCTTAGTTGTCGTGTGACCTTGGTGTTCTTCCTTTGCCTTTGCTCCCGGTGGGTTGAGACCAATTAATGTATTTTAGATGGCTGCTTGTTGGCATTTAGGACCCCAGGTGCCACAATTCAAAGTGGGATGCAGAGTGTTTTCATAATAGAATTGTTTTGCCCATTGATTTAGAAGTCCTCTCAAACCAAGTTCCCCAGACCCCAGCCCCTGCTTCGCTATCCTTTGAAGCTTTCATTTTATCTCGGAAACCTCTTTACTTTTAATCCTGTCCAATTAGGCTGACCTTCCTTGTTTTGAGTGTTGTCTTTCCCTTCACCCAAAGCAGTTCTTATCTACTGATTGATCAATAAAAAACCCTCTCCCTCCCTCCCTCCCTCCCTCCCTCCCTCCCTCCCTCCCCCCTTTGTAACCACAAAAGTATGTGTTCTTTTCTGTTTTTTCTATTTCTCAAGATCTTATAATAGTGGTCTTATACAATATTTGTCCTTTTGCAACTGACTCATTTCGCTCAGCATAATGCCTTCCAGATTCCTCCATGTTATGAAATGTTTCAGAGATTCGTCACTGTTCTTTATCGATGCGTAGTATTCCATTGTGTGAATATACCACATTTTATTTACCCATTCGTCCGTTGATGGACATCTTGGTTGCTTCCAGCTTTTTGCTATTGTAAACAGAGCTGCAATAAACATGGGTGTGCATATATCTATTTGTGTGAAGGGTCTTGTATTTTTAGGGTATATTCCGAGGAGTGGGATTTCTGGGTTGTATGGTAGTTCTATTTCTAACTGTTTAAGATAACGCCAGATGGATTTCCAAAGTGGTTGTACCATTTTACAATCCCACCAGCAGTGTATGAGAGTTCCAGTCTCTCCGCAGCCTCTCCAACATTTATTATTTTGTGTTTTTTGAATTAATGCCAGTCTAGTTGGTGTCAGATGGAATCTCATCGTAGTTTTAATTTGCATTTCTCTAATGGCTAATGATCGAGAGCATTTTCTCATGTATCTGTTGGCTGCCTGAATATCTTCCTTAGTGAAATGTGTGTTCATATCCTTGGCCCACTTCTTGATTGGGTTGTTTGTCTTTTTGTGGTTGAGTTTTGACAGAATCATGTAGATTTTAGAGATCAGGCGCTGGTCTGAGATGTCATAGCTGAATATTCTTTCCCAGTCTGTAGGTGGTCTTTTTACTCTTTCGGTGAAGTCTTTAGATGAGCATAGGTGTTTGATTTTTAGGAGCTCCCAGTTATCTGGTTTCTCTTCATCATTTTTGGTAATGTTTTGTATTCTGTTTAAGCCCTGTATTAGGGCTCCTAGGGTAGATCCTATTTTTTCTTCCATGATTTTTATCGTTTTAGTCTTTATGTTTAGGTCTTTGATCCACTTGGAGTTAGTTTTTGTGCATGGTGTGAGGTATGGGTCCTGTTTCATTCTTTTGCAAATGGATATCCAGGTATGCCAGCACCATTTGTTAAAAAGACTATTATTTCCCCAATTGACTGACACTGGTCCTTTGTCAAATATCAGCTGCTCATAAATGGATGGATTTATATCTGGGTTCTCAATTCTGTTCCATTGGTCTATGTGCCTGTTGTTGTACCAGTACCAGGCTGTTTTGACTACTGTAGCTATATAATAGGTTCTGAAATCAGGTAGGGTGAGGCCTCCCACTTTCTTCTTCTTTTTCAGTAATGTTTTGCTTATCCGGGGGTTCTTTCCTTTCCATATGAAATTAGTGATTTGTTTCTCTATTCCCTTAAAGTATGACATAGGTATTTGGATTGGAAGTGCGTTGTATGTATAAATGGCTTTTGGTAGAATAGACATTTTTACTATGTTAAGTCTTCCTATCCATGAGCAGGGTATGTTTTTCCATTTAAGTGTGTCCTTTTGAATTTCTTGTAGCAGAGTTTTATAGTTTTCTTTGTATAGGTCTTTTACATCCTTGGTAAGATTTATTCCTAAGTATTTTATCTTCTTGGGGGCTACTGTGAATGGTATTGATTTGGTTATTTCCTCTTCGGTGTTCTTTTTGTTGATGTAGAGGAATCCAAGTGATTTTTGTATGTTTATTTTATATCCTGAGACTCTTCCAAACTCTTCTATTAGTTTCAGTAGTTTTCTGGAGGATTTCTTAGGGTTTTCCATGTATACGATCATGTCATCTGCAAATAGTGATAGCTTTACTTCCTCCTTACCAATCTGGATACCCTTTATTTCTTTGTCTAGCCTAATTGCCCTGGCTAGGACTTCAAGTACGATGTTGAATAAGAGCGGTGATAAAGGGCATCCTTGTCTGGTTCCCGTTCTCAAGGGAAATGCTTTCAGGTTCTCTCCATTTAGAGTGATATTGGCCGTTGGCTTTGCATATATGCCCTTTATTATGTTGAGGAATTTTCCTTCAATTCCTATTTTGGTGAGAGTTTTTATCATAAATGGGTGTTGGACTTTGTCAAATGCCTTTTCTGCATCAATTGATAAGATCATGTGGTTTTTGTCTTTTGTTTTATTTATGTGATGGATTACATTAATGGTTTTTCTAATATTAAACCAGCCTTGCATACCTGGTATAAATCCCACTTGATCAGGGTGAATTATTTTTTTGATGTGTTGTTGGATTCTATTGGCTAGAATTTTGTTAAGGATTTTTGCATCTATGTTCATGAGGAATATAGATCTAAAATTTTCTTTTTTTGTAATGTCTTTACCTGGTTTTGGTATCAGGGAGATGGTAGCTTCATAGAATGAGTTGGGTAGTATTCCGTCTTTTTCTATACTTGGAAATACCTTCAATAGTAATGGTGTTAAGTCTTCTCTGAAGATTTGGTAGAACTCTGCAGTGAAGCCATCTGGGCCAGGACTTTTTTTTGTTGGGAGTTTTTTGATTACCGTTTCAATCTCTTTTTTTGTTATGGCTCTATTTAGTTGTTCTACTTCTGAATGTGTTAGTTTAGGTAAGTAGTATTTTTCCAAGAATTTATCCATTTCTTCTAGGTTTTCAAATTTGTTAGAGTACAATTTTATGTAGTAATCTGATATGATTCTTTTGATTTCATTTGGTTCTGTTGTGATGTGGTCCTTCTCGTTTCTTATTCGGGTTATTTGTTTCCTTTCCTGTTTTTCTTTAGTCAGTCTAGCCAATGGTTTATCAATTTTGTTAATTTTTTCCAAGAACCAGCTTTTGGCTTTGTTAATTCTTTCAATTGTTTTTCTGTTCTCTAATTCATTTAGTTCAGCTCTAATTTTTATTATTTGTTTTCTTCGGGTGCCTGATGGATTCTTTTGTTGCTCACTTTCTATTTGTTCAAGTTGTCGGGACAGTTCTCTGATTTTGGCTCTTTCTTCTTTTTGTATGTGTGCATTTATCGATATAAATTGGCCTCTGAGCACTGCTTTTGCTGTGTCCCAGAGGTTTTGATAGGAAGTATTTTCATTCTCGTTGCTTTCTAAGAATTTCCTTATTCCCTCCTTAATGTCTTCTATAACCCAGTCTTTTTTCAGGAGGGTATTGTTCAGTTTCCAAGTATTTGATTTCTTTTCCCTAGTTTTTCTGTTATTGATTTCTAGCTTCATTGCCTTGTGGTCTGAGAAGATGCTTTGTAATATTTTGATGTTTTGGATTCTGGAAAGATTTGTTTTATGCCCTAATATGTGGTCTGTTCTAGAGAATGTTCCATGTGCGCTAGAAAAAAAAGTATATTTTGCAGCAGTTGGGTGGAGAGTTCTGTATAAGTCAATGAGGTCAAGTTGGTTGATTGTTGTAAGTAGGTCTTCCGTGTCTCTATTGAGCTTCTTACTGGATGTCCTGTCCTTCTCCGAAAGTGGTGTGTTGAAGTCTCCTACTATATATGTGGAGGTGTCTATCTCACTTTTCAATTCTGTTAAAATTTGATTTATGTATCTTGCAGCCCTGTCATTAGGTGCGTAAATATTTAATATGGTTATGTCTTCCTGATCAATTGTCCCTTTTATCATTATATAGTGTCCTTCTTTATCCTTTGTGGCGGATTTAAGTCTAAAGTCTATTTTGTCAGAAATTAATATTGCTACTCCTCTTCTTTTTTGCTTATTGTTTGCTTGATATATTTTTTTCCATCCTTTGAGTTTTAGTTTGTTTGTGTCTCTAAGTCTAAGGTGTGTCTCTTGTAGGCAGCATATAGATGGATCGTGTTTTTTTATCCAGTCCGTGACTCTCTGTCTCTTTATTGGTGCATTTAGTCCATTTACATTCAGCGTAATTATAGATAAGTAAGTTTTTAGTGCTGTCATTTTGATGCCTTTTCATGTGTGTTGTTGGCCATTTCATTTTTCCACATGCTTTTTTGTGCTGAGACGTTTTTCTTAGTAGCTTGTGAGATCCTCATTTTCATAATGTTTAACTTTGTGTTTATTGAGTCGTTACGTTTTTCTTGGCTTTTTTCTTGAGTTATGGAATTGATATTCCTTTTTGTGGTTACCTTTTTGTTTACCCCTATTTTTCTAAGTAAAAACCTAACTTGTATCCTTCTATTTCGCCTTGTATCACTCTCCACCTGGCAGTTCAATGCCTCCTATATTTAGTCCCTCTTTTTGATTATTGTGATCGTTTATCTATTGATTTCCATGATTTCCTGTTGTGTGTATTATTTTGTTTATTTATTTATTTTTTAGAATTAGTCTTAATTTGTTTGTTTTTGTGCTTTCCCTGTTTGAGTTGCGTTGATATCAGGACGTTCTGTTTTGTGACCTTGTATTGTGCTGGTACCTGATCTTATTGGTCATCCGGCCAAACAATCTCCTTTAGCATTTCTTGCAGTCTTGGTTTAGGTTTTGCAAATTCTCTAAACTTGTGTTTATCTGTAAATATCTTAATTTCTCCTTCATATTTCAGAGAGAGTTTTGCTGGATATATGATCCTTGGTTGGCAGTTTTTCTCGTTTAGTGCTCTGTATATGTCGTCCCATTCCCTTCTTGCCTGCATGGTTTCTGCTGAGTAGTCTGAACTTATTCTTTTGATTCTCCCTTGAAGGAAACCTTTCTTTTCTCCCTGGCTGCTTTTAAAATTTTCTGTTTGTCTTTGGTTTTGGCAAGTTTGATGATGATATGTCTTGGTGTTTTTCTTTTTGGATCAATGTTAAATGGGGTTCGATGAGCATCTTGGATAGATAGCCTTTCTTCTTTCATGATGTCAGGGAAGTTTTGTGTCAGGAGTTCTTCAACTATTTTCTCTGTGTTTTCTGTCCCCCCTCCCTGTTCTGGGACTCCAATCACTCGCAAGTTATCCTTCTTGATAGAGTTCCACATGATTCTTAGGGTTTCTTCATTTTTTTTAATTCTTTTATCTGATTTTTTTTCAGCTATGTTGGTGTTGTTTCCCTGGTCCTCCAGAAGTCCCAGTCTACATTCTAATTGCTCGAGTCTGCTCCTCTGACTTTCTATTGCGTTGTCAAATTCTGTAATTTTATTGTTAATCTTTTGGATTTCTACATGCTGTCTCTCTATGGATTCTTGCAACTTGTTAATTTTTCCACTATGTTCTTGAATAATCTTTTTGAGTTCTTCAACAGTTTTATCAGTGTGTTCCTTGGCTTTTTCTGCATTTATCCTAATTTCATTTGTGATATCTTTAAGCATTCTGTAAATTAGTTTTTTATATTCTGTATCTGATAATTCCAGGATTGTATCTTCATTTGGGAAAGATTTTGATTCTTTTGTTTGGGGGGTTGGAGAAGCTGTCATGGTCTGTTTCTTTATGTGGTTTGATATGGACTGCTGTCTCCGAGCCATCACTGGGAAACTAGATTTTCCAAGTAGTCAGCTAAAAAAAAATGCAGTCAGATCCCTATCTGAATTCTCTCTCTGGCTCCGGGTATTCAGATGTTAATGGGGTCGCCTGGGGAGGGTGGGGGAGAGATCTGAGAGCTAGGAGTGTAGCACCACAGAATATAGAGCTGAACCCCACGTTCACGCTCCGCCCCCGTTCGCCAAAATCCGGGCTGGACGGGTCCCTGGCTAGGACACTGCTTTCCTTGCTCGGAAACCAGTCACTTCCTCCTGGGGACTTCCTCCGGTGCGCGGCACCGCTCGTGGGCACTGGGTGGGCGTTTCCCGCACGAACGGGTGGGCCCGCCCCCAGGGTCTATTCAGGCGATTATAATTAGGTCCCGCAGTCACGCCCCACCTGTGCGCGCGCCCAAATCCCAGCGGGATGACTTCCGGGTTGAGACGCTGCTTTCCCTGTTCGGGAACCAGTCACTTCCTCCCCGGGACTTCTCCTTCCGGAGCGCCACACCTCTTCCGCGAACTGGTTTGGCGTCACCTGCACGGCCAGGTGGGCCCGCCCCCTGGGTCAATTCAGGGCAATGAAAATGAACTCCGCGCTCACGCCCCGCTCGTGCGCGCGCCCAAGCCCCTGCAGGACGGCACCCCGTCTGGGACGCTACTTTCTGCGCTTCGGGACCAATCAGTTCCTCCCGGGGACTTCTCCTTCCGGTGTGCCCCACCTCTCACGCAAACTGGGAGGGCGTCACTCGCACGACCAGGTGGTCCCGCGCCCTGGGTCAATTCAGGGTAATAAAAATGGACCCCGCGCTCATGCCCCGCCCGCGCGCGCGCCCAGATCCCAGTGGAATGGCTCCCCGTCTGGGATGCTGCTTTCCCTGTTTTGAGACCAGACACTTCCGGGGATTTCTCCCTCTGGTGTGCCGTGCCACACGCGCGGGCTGGGTGTGCGTCCTCCCGCACGAAAGTGTGGGCCCCGCCCTGGGGTCACTTTAGGGAAATATAGTTGACCCCCCCCCGCTCGCGCCCCGTCGGCTTCTCGCCTAACTCCCGGCGGGACGGCACCCCAGCTGGGATGCTGTTCTCCCCCCTCCCAGATCAGTCACCGCCTCCCGGGTGCTTCTCCCTCCGGCTGCGCCCCTACGCCGCCCGCGCCAACCTGCTAGACTTCCTCCCGGGATGGGTTCGGGGGGGAAGGGGTGGGCCCCCTTTCTGTGCCGTCTGCCCCCCTGGGCTCTGCCCCAGATCAGGCTCCGAAGGTCACCTGCCTGGTGCACTGGCTCCTAGTTCTGAAAACAGTCGCTGTCTGCCCGTATTTGTTCGTTTTCCGTCTCTAAGTCTGTGCTTGTTGTTCAGAGTTCGTAGATTGTTATGTATGTGATCGATTCCCTTGTTTTTCCGAGTCTTTGTTGCAAGAGGGATCCGCGGTAGCGTCCACCTAGTCCGTCATCTTGGCCCCCCCTCTGGTTTTGGTTTTTAAGGAGTTGAGTTGGTAAAAGTTGTGTGACAGGTATATTAACAATAATGACAAAAAAAAAAAAGAGTAGCTGCTGAGGCTACTTTTGTACAACAAAACACCTCATGGCATTTGACTTCTTCTTGGTTTGGAGGTACAGGGTCATAGTTACTTGGGACATCCCTGTTAATTGGCCTAATATTGTGTTTAGTGCTTCATTCTACTTACTACTTCATTGCATATTGCCTGGGAACTTAAAAACTTACCAACAGCCATCCAAGGTACAATAATTGGTCTCTATATTTTTTATTAGCCTGGAGCACCAGAGGAAGAAGCAGAGTCTGGAATAGGACAAGGAAATGGAATGTATGTCTAATTGCCTGCATGAACAACTGCCTCCTTTGCTATGAGACCAGAAGAACTGCATGGTGCCCGGCTATACCATCACTGACTATTTTGATCAAAGATTCTATAGAAGAATCTTGATCAAAAGGGGGAAAGCACAGAGCAGAATTTCAAATTGTCACAGACTCCAGATTTTCTAGAGCCATAAAGCCTAGATGAACCTCTGAAACTACTGCCCTGAGATAATCTTTAAACCTTAAATCAAAAATACCCCCTGAAGACTTCTTAAAACCAAGCTATACATTAGCTTAACTAGTAAAGAATGTCTGCCTTGAGTGTTGTCCTCTTTTTAGATCTATCTATATGGGATCAAACTGATAACAGCAACTTGAAAGTTTAGATGAGAAACTTAGCAGGCAGTGAGTTTATGTTAATGGAGGAGGAACAACTTGGAAAATGAGGGTGAGAATGGTTACACAACTTGAAAAATGTAATCAATGTCTCTGAATTGTACACATAGAAATTGTTGTATTGGTATATTTTCTGTTGTGTATATTCTCAACAACAATTAAAAAAATAAATAATTTTTAAAAGTTTCTATTTTTCTTCCAGTTTTAAAATAAATTAATTTTTTTCATGGGTTCTAAAAGTGTGATGAGGTAGTGGCTCAGTGATAGTATCCTCACCATCAATGTGGGAGCCTTGGCTTCTGTTCCGGCTTCTGCACCTCTGCACGGCCACCTTCTCTCTGTCAGTGGAGGCTTGCATGTTGCTATGATGCTGAACAGCTTTTCGCTGAGTTTCCAGATTAAGATAGACTAGGAAGAAAGGCTTGGGGAAACACTTCTGAAAATCAGAAAATGAAAACCCTGTGGATTACAGCAGTCTGATCCTGTTGTGTACTGGGTCCCCATGAGTTGGGGGTCAGCATGAATCTGGAGCCGTCTGAAAGGCAGCTAAGGACAAACAACAGCAGTGTTGCGGGCCCTCTCCACAGTGCCTTCTACCTCAGGATGAGCTGCCCACCACGGCTCTGCATTGTTTTCACGTCCTACATTATCTGAATGTAGCCACTATCTACTTGTTTGCTCTCTGATATTCCCTCATTGGGTGATAAGAGACCTTGTTGCCTTCATTACTACTCTTTCCCGGAACTTAGAAGAGTGCGTGGTACATTGGGGCGGAGGGGGGGGACCCAAACCAAACCTGTTCCTGTTGAGTCGGTTCTGACTTGTGCCAACCCCATGTGTTACTGAGAAGAACAGCTCCATAGGATTTTCTTGGCTGTAAATCTTACGGAAGCAGATCTCCAGACCTTCTTCCATGGAGCTCCTGGGTGAGTCTGAACTGCCAGCGTTTAGGTTTGAAGCTGATGACAAACTGCTTGCACCACTCACAGACCTTGGTACATTGTAAGGGTTTCATAAATATTTGTCAGATGAACCAATGAATGAATGTACTTCCCTTTCTTTTTGAGCTTCTTTCCCTGGCTTCTCTGACTACTCTTTTTCAGTCTTTAATCTCCCTCTCCCCATTTTCGCCCCCTCTTCGTCTATCTTTCCTTTAAATATAGCCTCGATTCCTCTCCAGAGTTCCAGACTCATAGTTGTCGTTGTTGGATGTTTACACATGGTTTTTTGCACAGTACCATATATAAAAAACAATAAATAAAATGAACTTACCAGCTTTATCTTCTCTCTTTAAAATAATAATAATGATAGCTTTTATTATTATTGTTATTATCACTAGCATCTCCACAATAACCAATGCCACTATCACCTTTCTAGTTGCTCACGCCTGACACAGTAAGTTATTTGCGGATTCCCCTTTCCACCATTCCAGATCTGATCTGTGCCCAAATTTTGCCAAGCCTGCTCTTACCATCTCAGGTACATCTACTTTATCTTTTCACTGGCACTGCCCTTTGCCTAGACCTTCAGTACATCTTTCTTGGCCAAGCACATTAGCCTCCCAACCAGTCTTCTGGTCTCTGATCCTTCCCTTCTCTATTCCTGTGGTCACATTTCTGCCTAGAAAGTGCCCTTTATTAAAATATTTGGTTGGTGCTTGTCATGGACTGAATTATGTCCCCCCCAAAATGTGTGTGTCAGTTTGGCTGGGTCATGATTCCCAGTATTGTGTGATTTTCCTATATGTTGTAAATCCTGCCTCTATGATGTTAATGAGAGAGATGGGCGGCAGTTGTGTTACTGAGGCAGGACTCAGTCTATAAGATTGGATTGTGTCTTGAGGCAATCTCTTGAGATATAAGACAGAGAAGTGAGTAGAGAGATGGGGGACCTCATACCACCAAGAAAGGAGTGCTGGGAGCAGAGCTCATCCTCTGGACCTGGGGTCCCTGCACAGAGAAGCTCCTAGTCCAGGGGAGCATTGATGAGAAAGCCAACAGAGAAAGAAAGCTTTCCCTTGGAGCTGGCACCCTGAATTTGGACTTTTAGCTTACTTTACTGTGAGAAAATAAACTTTTCTTTGTTAAAGCCACCCACTTGTGGTATTTCTGTTATAGCTGCACTAGATGACTAAGACAATACCCATTGCATACAAAGTAAATTCCGAATTCATTAATTTGATGTTAAATTATCATCTCCAACTTTATTTCCACCACCTACATCTAACCACACCTCTCTACTTGGTATTCCCTGGAAACATCTATGATTTCCTATATGCTTTGTTCAAATGACTTCTGCCTAGAGGACCACCGCCCCCCATATGTGTGTCTGAATGCTCCCCTGTAGCACGAAACTCTAGCAGCAATTATATCAAATAAATCTCTGTGACCCTCCCCGGTACTTTACAAGTAGTAGGAAATTAGTTGACAGTTATTAAATCTAACTTAAAAAATGAATGAAAGAAAAATAAAGAGCATTAGCTTCTATCAAGGTGTCATATTTTATGTGAAAAGATGGCAATTTCAACTTTTTAAGATGAGTAAATGCAACGACCCAACTGCAATGGCCCATTGAGGTAATCTACTTATATCAGAATAATTAAGCTTTACAACCAGTTAGCATGACAAACTCAGGGAAAGATCATTTCAACCTGGATGAATATTTCCATTTTAGAGTTTAATCTAATCAAGTAGAGTAAATTAATCAGAGACATCTGCCTTAACTCAAGAAATGCCTTGATCACTAAACCAGCTTTAATGAGACAAAAAACGGATTATATTCTCCCTCTGGTACAAAAAAAAAAAAAAGGAAGGTTATGGTACAAAAACAATAATATGCTTTCCTGTCAGAAAACACAGACAATGGTCAATGATAATTCTAAGAATTTATTGATGGCATTTATTATAAACAATATGATTTATGCCTCTTTTTGTTAAACTTGATTTTTTTTATTTTATAAAAAGATTCATGTTTGTTATGAAAAGTCTGGACAGCACAAGCAAGCCAAACTAAGAATATGAGGCAATCATAATCTCACCACCCAGGGAAAATCACTGTTTATATTTTGTTGAGGAGATTTCCAGTCATTGTTTTATGAGTCCGTGTGTGTGTGCGCGCGTGTACGTGTAAGGTTGTATATTCATCCTGTGTGTTTAATAACAGAATTTTCATCATATCCATTTCATTATCATTCTATACACGAAGTGTTTTCAGTCTTTTGCTATTATAAACAGTGCTTTGAAAAGAAACCTTATGCTTTTTTCAGATATACTTTATTTTTATCTCCTTAATGTAAGTTCCTATGAGTGGAATTGTAGGATCAGAAGATATACAAAATATTAAGTCTCTTAATAAACATGACCAAACTCTTTGCAAGGGAGTTATATCAAATTGCACTGACACTGGTACTCCATGGGCATGTCCACATTCCCACAATCCTATCAATAACGGGTGATAACATATTTTACAAGGAGCCCTGGTGATGCATTTGTTAAGCACTTGGCTGCTAGCTGAAAAGTCGGTGGTTTGAACCCACCAGCCACTCTACAGGAAAAAGAAGTGGCAGTCTGCTTCTGTGAAAATTACAGCCTTGGAAACCTATGGGGCAGTTCCACTCTGTTCTATAGGGTAGCTATGAGTTGGAATCGACTGGACAGCAATGGGTTTTAACATAGGTCTAACATAGGTCAGGCTGAGTTATTTAATTGCTTACTCTTCCTTTGCATTTTCTTTGTGAAGTTATTTTGCATATCCTTCAAATATTTTTCAACTAGGTCATATTTATTTTCCTTTTTGATTTTGAAGAGCTCTTCATATTCTTTTTAGGATTTTGTGTGTGTGTGTGTGTGGTAAATATATCTGTAATGAAACATTTGCCATTTCAACATCTTTCACATCTACAATTCAGGGCGTTACGTTCCTCCTGCTGTGCAGTCATGTCACTATCCAGTTTCCAGAATCTACTAGGAGCTATTTCAGTCAGAGTAAAGCACAAAGACTAATATAATACACACTTAAATCTACCATCATGCTTTGTTACATCTGAACAATTTGACATATTTATCCTAGTCTTTTTTTTTTTTTTAAGCAATAATACATTGGTCATAAAGTGCAAGCCTTTATTTACCCCCAATTTGATCCAATTACCATCTTCCCACCTGAAGGGAGTTATCTGACTTCTGTTGGTCCCATGTGCTTTTTAGGCTATTGCTACAGTTGTAGGTATTTAGACCAAGCCAAACCTGTTGCCATCAAGTCAGTTCTGACTCACGGCAACCCTATGTGTTATGGATTAGAACTGCTCCACAGGGTTTTCTTGGCCGTAATCTTAATGGTGCTGATGTGTGGGTTCAAACCACCAAATCTTATGTTAGTCAACAACTGAAAATCATTTGTGCCACTTACATCCCTGTATATTATAAAGTTTAGACTGATAATATACATAATCACTGATGAAACTGACTCATTAGTATATAATTTTGAGATTTTCCAAAACAGTCAACAATTTCTCTGAAGCAAAGACGAAAGGGTAAGGGCACAGGGCAACTACATTACTGGAAGTGAAACATCCAGACCGGAATTAATGAGAACGTTGACATATTGTGAAAAATGTAACCAATATAACTGAATAATTTGTGTAGTAATTGTTAAATGGGAACCTAATTTGTTGTGTGAAGTATCACTAAAAACAATAAAATATTTTTTAATAAAAAAAATTTTTGTATTGGTAATAAAATTGGTTCATACAAGCCTTATGCTTTCATTATTTTGTTTTGGCATTGAGTTTATAGTAACTTCACAAAGTTAGTTGGCTATATTTCCTCCCCTTTTATCTGTAAATATTTTGTTTCATAAGATAATGATATGTTCTTCGAAGTTTTGGCAAAAATTTACCTATAATATTACATTGTATCCAGACCTATACCCTTCCATCATTCACAATATTCTTTTTCTTTTTTTTTTTTTTTCTGTTTTCCTTGGTTATGTTTACTAGAGGTTTTTCCAGTTTCTTTAAGATATTATCTTTTTATCTGGCCTGTAAGTTTTAAGTATATTTTAAATTTGTCATTCAACTATCAGTTTTGTTTATGGTGTCTTTTTCATTAGAAGAGTTTATACATTTATATCTTTATATTTTTTCGTTTTAAAATATTTATCCTCTTTAACTATTTATTTTTATTTTTAAATTTACATATTTGATATATTTAGTTTTTTTTTTTTAGTTTATATTAGAAATTTGGGATCACATCTAATTTCTTTACAAAATGGTTTGCCAGCTTTTCCAGTATTGATTATTGAATTTTTATCCCCTTGAAGGAGAAATGGAAACCCTAGCGGTGTAGTGGTTAAGAGCTACGGCTGCTAACCAAAAGGTTGGCAGTTTGAATCCACCAGCCACTGCTTGGAAACCCCGTGGAGTAGTTCTACTCTGTCCTATAGGGTCACTATGAGCCATAATCCACTGGATGTCAATGGGTTTGGTTTGGTTTTGGAAGGGGAAATGGGCTTTGCAAACATGAGAGCCCTCATGTGGTCTGCTGGTTCACTACAGTTTGCTGAGTCATTCTATTTAAGCCCTTGACTTGTAGACACTGTTGTCAGCTACCCCTCTAAAACCTCTGTCCTCCCACTGCGGGATGGGGAGATCTCCTTTTGTCCTGCAGCTGCCCAGGACTTGGACTTAGCCTCGTATGTAAGTCTCCCTAATAAAATGCCTTCACTGCCACACTGGAGTTGCCCACTTCTTTCTTTGATCTCTTGGCACCCTCCAGTTTTGGAGGCAAATTTCAAGTTACTGGTCCATGCCAGGTCACCCACTTCTTTGAAAGGCCAGTTCATCATTTCCTAAATGTTATTTATGTTTGATCATATCTCGAATTTCTATTTGAATCCATAGATAGGTTTCTCTGCTCTTTTTTTATTATTATATGTTATAATATGCTTTCAAATGGAAGGAAAAATAAAACTCCACCCCATTCTTGTCTTTCTTCAAAATTGCAGTCTTTTCTTTTAGACTCACCTTGTAATCATTTTTATATTCCAAAAAATCTTTCGTTTTAGAATTTAGCTCTAATTTGCATTGAATATATTGATAAAAAATGAGTGCAACGTAAAAGCTTTATAGTATTAAGTCTTACATTCAGGAAAGCAATGTTTTTTTTCATTCATTCGAGCTTTAGTGAAGTTTTGTTGTTGTTTTTGTAATAAATAGCAATTAAGTTTTCTGTTAAATTTATCCGTATATATTTTGTTTCTTACAGTTATTGGGATGGGAGTAGTTTCTGTTTTTGTTTGTTTTCACCCATTTTCATAGGTGCTTATGTACTTGTTCTCTTCTAGGACATTTTGAAACAATTATAAATAATTATTGATATTCATTCTCCAGCCTGATTAAATTACTTGAAATCAAGCTGTTGGCATGCATTGACAAAATTTGAAGCCATGGCAATGTTTTCATTTTCAAGTAGTTTTGTGACTTTTCCGAGGATCCCAACCCAGCCAGGCTTTGGGAACCCTAAGGAGTTCAGCGCTCTTGCTAAGGAGGGCCCTCCCATCCTCTCCTAGACACCCAGTTCAGATGCAGTTCCATATTCAGTTCTACCGTATTGTAGGTACTGTGCTGGTTGGTTCCATGTGGCCCTTATCCCACTGTATCCTAACAATAACTCTGTAACATTGGAATTATTTTTATCATTCTGAGGAAATTATGGTTCAGGAGCTATATCAGTGTTAAACTGCTCTTTTTGTCACATGAAATAATTTGGAAATTCTGTCCATTGCTTCAGAAAATAGGCAGAAAGCAACAAAGGGCATCTTAAGTCATTCCATGGGGTTAATCCTAGCTTTATGCAGCTATTTTACTGACAGTGAGAAACTTGGACATTGACAGTCTAAACTTATCCTGTATGTTCATAGAAAGTATGCAGTGTAAATTTTGCCACTAAACAATGGAGTTGAGTTCAAGGCCACTATTCGAAGCTATCCTAGTACATTTTGAACAAATTGCCATTCTGTTCCCAAATATATTATTTGATTATTGAATAAATAAGTATTAAAATCTGTTGTTCTTCAATAAGAACTGTTCTTATATTCATAAGTGGTGATTTATATTTGTATATTCTCTTTTTTCTCCAAAGCTAATTGCTGAGCGAATGTAATTGTAATCTATTTTTTTAGAGCACTGCATTATATGTATCATATTTTAATAGTAATCACTAGATCTGATCTTTAAGAGCTTGAGAAACTAACCATTTGTTAGGGAATAAGAGGACTAAAATGACATAAATCCACAAATGTATAACATAAGAAACCGAGTTAGGGAGGATTCATTAGCAATATCCACATCTCAAAAATATTATTTATGACATTATGAAACTCTTTAAAAGGACTAGAGAACAGAGAAAAATAGGGTCAGTCTATATAATGTATTTTCATTGGATTGGGGACAGCTTTCAAGCTTTTTAAAACAAATCTTACCTACTCAACGATTGATACCTGAATTTCTATCTCTAGGAAGACACCTCTGTGTACCAGTTGCTTCCAATATACATTCCCTCATTAACTCTTCAAGAGCTAAGCCTCACATGACCCTGCTCTTGGGAGAGGAAAGGAGAGAGGAATGGGACAACCTCCTGGCCTTGACAGCCCACCAACCTAAAATGGGAGCCAGGCAATTATGAAGAAACTATACTCTGTTCCCAAGACTCATGATCCTTTTCCCGAACCTGATGAGAGAGTGTGGGCTCATTGCTCAAACCCCAGATAGACTGGTGATACAGAGAAACCAACCCCTGAAAGAGAGACCATGAAGCTTAACCAAGGGCAGCTGAGCTCACATAGAGAGCTCAGAGGTAGCAGATGAAGACTCACAAGGTTTCCCAAGGCCTGAGACTCAGAAGGTCTAGGCCACTCAGAGCAGGCCATGCTTAGGTTACCTTACATAGCCTCTAATCTCCCTGAAGGTGAAAGGATTACAAATGGATTACACCTCAACATAAAGAAAAAAAAAATCCTCACAACTGGACCACTAAGCCACATCTTGATAAATGGAGAAAAGATTGAAGTTGTCAAAGATTTCATTTTACTTGGATCCACAATCAACAGCCATGGAAGCAGCAGTCAAGAAGTCAAAAGACACATTGCATTGGGTAAATCTGCTGCAAAGGACCTCTTTAAAAGGTTGAAAAGCAAAGATGTCACCTTGAAGACTAAGGTGCACCTGACCCAAGTCATGGTATTTTTAATCACATCATGTGCATGTGAAAGCTGGACAATGAATAAGGAAGACCGAAGAAGAATTGACACCTTTGAATTGTGGTATTGTTGAAGCATATTGAATATACCATGGACTGCCAAAAGAACGAATAAATCTGTCTGGGAAGAAGTACAACCATAATGCTCCTTAGAAGCAAGGATGGCAAGACTGCATCTTACACACTGTGGACATGTTGTCAGGAGGGATCAGTCCCTAGAGAAGGACATCATGCTTGGTAAAGTACTGGGTCAGCAGAAAAGAGGAAGACCCTCAATGAGATGGATTGACACAATGGCTGCAACAATGGACTCAAGCATAACAACGATTGTAAAGAGGGTGCAGTGTTTTGTTCTGTGGTACATAGGGTCGCTATGAGTTGGAACTGACTAGATGGCACTTAGCAACAACAACAAGGTGATGCAGTGGTTAAGAGCTCAGCTGCTTACCAAAAGGTCGGCAGTTCGAATTCACCAGGTGCTCCTTGGAAGCCTTATGGGGCAGTTCTACTCTGTCCTTGAGGGTCGCTATAAGTCAGAATCAACTTGATGGCAACAGGTTTGGTTTTAAAAGGTGAAAGAGAAAGTGTGGGGAGGGGAAGCCCAAGGTAGCTGTGCACACCTCCTTGAGTCTCCCTTGGTTCCCAGGAAATGAAAAATTCTAAATGCTGCCCATTAGCCTGAGTGAGTGTGTGGGTGCCTAAGAGATATTTGACTATTAGCCATGGGTTCCTGCAGCTGAAACCACAGAGTTGGAAGCCCTAGCCAGAGTCCAGAGAGAGGAGAAGGCTGAGTCTTAGAAAATCAACACACCAAATGCCAAAGCCAGAGAGGGACCAGCCAGCTCCCTGGGGAGGTCCCCATAGTTGCCTGCAGAGAGAGAACAGGCAATGGGCTATATTAGCTGAGGGCAGTAGTTGAGCCCGGGAGGCCTGGGGTCCCTCCCATAACACCTGGGTAATACACAAGGAGGTGGGGGGGGGCGAAGGGGCAAGAATAATCTTTGTATTTAACTGAGGGTTTGCTCAACAGAGGCTAAGATTTAAAACGGAAGTGACTAAGTTGTTTTGAAGTGGCAAGGTTAAAAGTTCTGTCATTAGATGAAATGAAGGCTTCTGAGCTAAATTAAGTTCAGCTACAAAAAAATAAGGAAAGTTATGTATTCTTCCTGACGAGTATTGCGTCCATGAAATCATACTGGCTCCACCAGATAAGAAAGCTTATTCCTTGGTATAAACAGGTCTTATGGTCTTTCTAGGTCATCAACACTACATGACCAAACCCCAAATAGTTCCTTAATTCACTGATGCAACAAATATTTATTGAGCAACTAGTAAGTGTAACAGTTTGTGTCCTCAGGAAGATTAGTAAAATGATTGGCAGAAAAACCGGTGGTGGGAAGTAACGGGTCCTACACAAGAGGGCGCTATGTGATCACCAAGCAAGAAGTACTTAAGCACTAAAGAGGAAAGGGAGAGTAAGAAAGAGATTCCAATTTGGGAGCTATAGTGGAAACTCTGGTGGCGCAGTGGTTAAGAACTCAGCTACTAACCAAAAGGTCGGCTGCTAATCAAAAGGTTGGTAGTTCGAATACACCAGCCTCTCCTTGGAAACCCAGTGGGACAGTTCTACTGTGTCCTATAGGGTCGCTATGAGTCGGAATCTACTCCACAGTAATAGGTTTTTTTTTTTTTTGGAATGGAAAGGAATGTCTAGTTTCTGAAATAGAAACCAAGTGGTGAATTGTCAAAAATTCTAGTGGAAAATTTGTCCTGCTCCCTCATCCCATAAACATGTGTGTAGTAACTGCGGCAGGCTACACAGCACTGGAGGCTCTCAGAATGTTTGGGTCTTATCATGGATTCAATTGTGTCCCCCCAAAATAGCTGCCAACTTAGCTAGGTCATGATTCTCAGTATTGTACGACTGTCTACCATTTTACCATCTGATGTGATTTCCCTATGTGTTGTAAATCCCATCACTGTGATGTAGTAAGATGGATTAGCAGCAGTTATATTGATGAGATCTGCAAGATTAGATAGTTTCTTAATCCAATCTCTTTTAAGATATAAAAGAGAGAAGCAAGCAGAGAGACATGGGGACCTCATACCACCAAGAAAGCAGTGCCACGGGAAAAGCTCATCTTTTGGACCTGAGGTTCCTGCACTGAGACGTTCCCAGACCAAGGGAAGACTGATGCATCACGAAGACCTTCTTCCAGAGCCAACAGAGAGAGAGAGCCTTCCCCTGGAGCCAGCACCCTGAATTCAGACTTATAGCCTACTGGACTGTGTGAGAATAAACTTCTCTTTGTTAAAGCCATCCACTTGTGGTGTTTCTGTTATAGCAGCACTAATGACTAACACAGGTCTTTCCCTTCATATCTCTTGCCCTTCAGAAATGTATAATCTTAGCAAAAAGAAAGCCAGAGGAAAACATGCTGGTTAAATAGAAAAATACACCAAAAGTGGGGGTGGGGGGATAAAGGGCACATGAAACAGTTATCCTGTTTGGTTTGGTGCAAAAATCAAAATGCGACTTGGTTTGTTGTAAGTCTGATAGAAAACCTCATTAGATTTTAAGACTTCTCTAAATCAGAATTTGGAGTAAGTCTGGCTAACTGCATTAAAGTGCACCTTTGCACTTTCCATGAAATGAAGAGCTAGCAAAGCAATCTAAAAACCTAAGCAAAGGAGGCGGAGCCAAGATGGCAGAAGAGACAGATGTTTCCGTCCAGCCCTCTTTACAACAAAGACCCGAAAAAACAAGTGAAACAAGTATATTTGTGACAAGCTGGGAGCCCTGAGCATCAAAGGCAAGCTTAGACAATGAACTGAGGGGCAGGGGGAGGAAGAGACTGTTCAGAAGTGGAGAGGAGTTACCAGACCTGGATCGTGGGGAGCTCTCCGGCACCATTCCCATAGCAGCGGCAGCGGCAGCAGCAGCGGCAGCGGGTTGGTCCGAGCGTTCGGCTGCAGTTTCCTCAGGGAGAAGCAGCCAGCCACACAGCCCGCTTACACCTCCGGAACCTGAGGAGAATGGCGCTGTCTGCAAAAGCTAAGTACTTGCGTATATTTTACTGCGCACCCCCCCCACCCCCAAGCCAGCTTCAGCGGCTGACTCCCTGGGCCTGAGATAGACCCTAGTGAGCACCTAGAGCCATCCTCCCGGCCTTGGGGAAGGAAAAAAATTTGCAACTGGGGGGAAAAGATAATTAATCGGGGGAGCACAGGACAGAAGCAGCTCCTATCCAAGCATAAACCATCTGTGGACCTTGAGCACCTTTCCCTTCTCCACAGACCTGTGTGGGCCTATTTCAGGAGAATAGGCTCTTCTTGGCAAACTCCAGCCATTTCAGCTGTGTGGTGGAGAGGCGGGTGTTTGATGTTTGACATTGCTTTGCCTATTAAACAAGGTCCTCACCAACCCACATCAGGGACCTAAGGACTGGTAGCTCCACTCAGGCCACCAAGCCACCTGAGACAGGGGTCCAAAGATAACTGGTACGTCCCAGTTCTTATAACCAAAAACTTTGGATATCCATGGTTCCTCTGGAGAACCGACTCACCAGCAAGCTCTAGGGAACAGAGACACATTTTCCCCAGAGACATGTGGGGGTCGGTTCTCAGCCTCCTGCCTTGTTCAGAGCCTGACCACTTGCTGCAATCAGATACTGGTATATATGCCCAATCACCCCTGCCCCTCTAAGACTGTAGGACAGAGCCTGTACCACACACTTGATATCAGCTACCTGAAAACCTGAGCTGAATTCATACAAGAAAACTGAATGGACTCCTAGACTGATATACATGATAACAGTTCTAGCCAGTTGAGGACAGGACACCAGAACTCCAAAGGCGAAAATAATCAAGCTGGCTCACTCAAGCAACCCATAGGGGTATACCAAAACAAAACAAAGCAAGCAGCTACGACACAGTAAGCAAGCATAAACTAATACAATAACTCATAGATGGCTCGGAGACAACACTCAATATCAAGTTACATAAAGAAACAGGCCATGATCACCTCAACAGGCTCTCAAAACAAAGAATCCAGGGATCTTCTAGATGAAAGTGCATTCCTGGAATTACCAGATGCAGAATACAAAAGTTTAATATACAGAACCCTTCAAGACATCAGGAAGGAAATGAGGCAATATGCAGAACAAGGCAAGGAACACACGGATAAAGCAACTAAAGAAATTAGAAAGATTATTCAGGAACATAATGAAAAGTTTAATAAGCTGGAAAAATCCATAGACAGACAGCAATCAGAAATTCAAAAGATTAACAATAAAATTACAGAATTAGATAACTCAATAAAAAGTCACAGGAGCAGAATTGAGCAAATATAAGCTAGAATTTCTGAACGCGAAGATAAATCACTAGTATATTTGAAGAAAAATCAGATAAAAGAATTTTAAAAAAATGAAGAAACCTTAAGAATCATGTGGGACTCTATCAAGAGAAATAAAATACGAGTGATTGGAGTCCCAGAACAGGGAGGGATAACAGAAAATACAGAGAAAATTGTTGAGGATTTGTTGGCAGAAAACTTCCCTGATATTGTGAAAGATGAGAAGATATCTATCCAAGATGCTCATTGAGCTCCAAGTAAGGTAGATGTTAAAAGAAAGTCACCAAGACGTATTATAATCAAGCTTTCCAAAACCAAAGATGAAGAGAGAATTTTAAGGGCAGCTAGGGATAAACGAAAAGTCAGCTACATAGGAGAGCCAATAAGAATAAGCTCGGACTACTCGGCAGAAACCATGCAGGCAAGAAGGCGATGGGATGAATTATTTAAAAAATTGAAGGAAAAAAATTGCCCGTGAAGAATCATATATCCATCAAAACTGTCTCTTAAATATGAAGGTGAAATTAAGACATTTCCAGATAAACACAAGTTGAGGGAATTCGTAAAAACCAAACCAAAACTTTAAGAAATACTAAAGGGAGTTATTTGGTTAGAAAATCAATAATATGAGGTATTAACCCAAGACTAGAATACTGGACAGAGCAACCAGAAGTCAGACCAGACAGGGAAATCCAAAAAAACAAAGCAAGTTAAAAAAAAAAAAAAAAAACTCAACACAGGGTAACGGCGATGTTATTATATAAAAGACAACATTAAAGTAATAAAGAAGGACTAAGAAATGTAATAATACACGTTCCATATGGAGAGGAAGATACGGTGATACAAAGAAATAAGAGTTAGTTTTAAATTTAGAAAAATAGGGGTAAGTAATAAGGTAACTACAAAGGAGAAAAAGTATCCTACTCATCAAAATAAAATACAAGGGAAAAATACAGACTGAGCAGAAACAAAATCAACAACAAAAAATATGAGGAAAGGACAATATATAATCCACTCAGCACATAAAATCAAGTGGGAAAAAGAAACTGTCAACACACAAAAAAAGACATCAAAATGATAGCACTAAATTCATACCTATCCATAATTACCCTCAATGTAAATGGACTAAATGCACCAATAAAGAGACAGAGAGTGGCAGAATGGATTAAAAAACAAGATCGGTCTATATGCTGCCTACAAGAGACACACCTTAGACTTAGAGACACAAACTAACCAAAACTCAAAGGATGGAAAAAAATATATCAAGGAAACAACAGTCAAAAAATAGCAGAAGTGGCAATATTAATTTCTGACAATATAGGCTTTAAAGTTAAATCCATCATAAAGGGTAAGGAAGGACACTGTATAATGAATAAAGGGACAATACACCAAGAAGATATAACCATATTAAATATTTATGCACCTAATGACAGGGGCTGCAAGATACATAAAACAAATTCTATCAGCATTGAAAAGTGAGATAGACAGGTCCACAATAATAGTAGGAGACTTCAACACACAACTTTCGGTGAAGGACAGGACATCCAGAAAGAAGCTAAATAAAGACATGGAAGATCTAAATGCCACAATCAACCAACTTGACCTCGTAGACATATACAGAACACTCCACCCAACAGCAACCAACTATACTTTCTTTTCTAGTGTACATGGAACATTCTCTAGAAGAGACCACATGACCCAAAAACCAAACTCTGTGCCGTCGAGTCAATTCCGACTCATAGTGACCTGATAGGACAGACTAGAACTGCACCATAGAGTTTCCAAGGATCGCCTGGCAGATTCGAACTGCTGACCCTTTGGTTAGCAGCCGTAGCACTTAACAACTATGCCACCAGGGTTTCCAAGAGACCACATAGTAGGTCACAAAGCAAGCCTTAGCAGAATGCAAAACACTGAAATATTACAAAGCATCTTCTCTGACCATAAGGCCATAAAAGTGGAAATCAATAACAAGAAGAACAGGCAAAAGAAATTAAACACTTGGAAACTGAACAATACCCTGCTCAGAAAAGACGGGATTATAGAAGACATTAAGGACAGTATAGAGAAATTCATAGAATCCAGTAGGAATGAAAATACTTCCTATCAGAACCTTTGGGACACAGCAAAAGTGCTGCTCAGAGGCCAATTTATATCAATAAATGCACACATCCAAAAAGAAGAAAGGGCCAAAATCAAAGAAATATCCCTACAACTTGAACAAATAGAAAGAGAGCAACAAAAGAAACCCACAGGCACTAGAAGAAAACAAATAATAAAAATTAGAGCTTAACTAAATGAAATAGAAAACAGAAAAACAATTGAAAGAATTAACAAGACTTTTTTTTAAAAGGCTGGTTTTTTGAAAAAAATCAATAAAATTGATAAAGCAGTGGCCAAAGTGACAAAAGAAAAACAGGAGAGGAAGCAAATAACCCAAATAAGAAAAGAGATGGGTGATATAACAACAGACCTAACTGAAATTAAAAGAATCATATCAGATTACTACGAAAAACTGTACTCTAATAAATTTGAAAACCTAGAAGAAATGGATGAATTCCTAGAAACACACTACCTACCTAAACTAACACAAACAGAGGTATAACAACTAAATAGACCCATAACAAAAGAAGAGATTGAAAAGGTGATCAAAAAACTCCCAACAGAGGCGGGACCAAGATGGAGGACTAGGTGGACGCTACCGCGGATCCCTCTTGCAACAAAGACTCGGAAAAACAAGTGAATCGATCACATACATAACAATCTACGAACTCTGAACAACAAACACAGACTTAGAGACAGAGAACGAACAAATACGGGCAGACAGCAATCATTTTCAGAACCAGGAGCCAGCGTACCAGGCAGGTGATCTTCTGAGCCCGATCTGGGGCAGAGCCCAGGGGGGCAGATGGCACAGACAAGGGGCCCAGCCCTACCCCCCGAACTCATCCCGGGAGAGAGCCTAGCTGGTTGGCCCGGACGGTGTAGCAGCGCAGCCGGTGGGAGAAGCACCCGGGAGGCAGTGACTGATCTTGGAGCAGGGAGAGCAGCGTCCCAGCCGGGGAGCCGTCCCGCCGGGAGTTTGGCGGGAAGCGGGCGTGGCGCGAGCGTGCGGATCAGCTATATTTCCCCAAAGCGACCCCGGGGGCAGGCTCAGGTGTTCGTGCGGGCGAAGCCCACCTAGTTCACACGAGCGGTGCGGCGCACCGGAGGGAGAAGCACCCGGGAGGCAGTGACAGGTCTTGGAGTGGGGAGAGCAGCTTCCCAGCCGGGAAGCCATCCCGCTGGGATTGTGGCCACCGCAGGCGGGGCGTGAGCGCATTCCCCTGAATAGACCCCGGGGGCGGGCCCAGCTGTTCGTGAGGGTGACGCCCACACAGTTTGCGGGAGTGGAGCGGCGCGCCGGAGGGAGAAGTCCCTGAGAGGAAGTGACTGGTCTTGGAGCGGGGAGAGCAGCATCCCAGCCGGGGAGCCGTCCCGCCGGGATTTTGGCGGACACGGGCGGAGTGTGAACACGGGGATCAGCTCTATATTCTGAGGTGCTACACTCCTAGCTCTCTGATCCCTCCCCCACCCTCCCCAGGCGGCTCCATTAACATCTGAATACCCTGAGCCAGAGGGAGAATTCAGATAGGGATCTGACTGCATTTTTTTTAGCTGATTTTCTGGAAAAACTAGTTTCCCAGTGACGGCTCGGAGACAGCAGTCCATATCAAACCACATAAAGAAACAGACCATGACAGCTTCTACAACCCCCCAAACAAAAGAATCAAAATCTTTCCCAAATGAAGATACAATCCTGAAATTATCAGATACAGAATATAAAAAACTAATTTACAGAATGCTTAAAGACATCACAAATGAAATTAGGCTAACTGCAGAAAAAGCCAAGGAACACACTGATAAAACTGTTGAAGAACTCAAAAAGATTATTCAAGAACATAGTGGAAAAATTAATAAGTTGCAAGAATCCATAGAGAGACAGCATGTAGAAATCCAAAAGATTAACAATAAAATTAAAGAATTAGACAACGCAATAGGAAGTCAGAGGAGCAGACTCGAGCAATTAGAATGTAGACTGGGACTTCTGGAGGATCAGGGAATCAACACCAACATAGCTGAAAAAAAATCAGGTAAAAGAATTAAAAAAAATGAAGAAACCCTAAGAATCATGTGGGACTCTCTCAAGAAGGATAACTTGCAAATGATTGGAGTCCCAGAACAGGGAGGGGGGACAGAAAACACAGAGAAAATAGTTGAAGAACTCCTGACACAAAACTTCCCTGACATCATGAAAGACGAAAGGATATCTATCCAAGATGCTCATCGAACCCCATTTAAGATTGATCCAAAAAGAAAAACACCAAGACATATTATCATCAAACTTGCCAAAAACAAACACAAACAGAAAATTTTAAAACCAACCAGGGAGAAAAGAAAGGTTTCCTTCAAGGGAGAATCAATAAGAATAAGTTCAGACTACTCAGCAGAAACCACGCAGGCAAGAAGGGAAAGGGACGACGTATACAGAGCAGTGAAGGAGAAAAACTGCCAACCAAGGATCATATATCCAGCAAAACTCTCTCTGAAATATGAAGGAGAAATTAAGATATTTAAAGATAAACAGAAGTTTAGATAATTTGCAAAAACTAAACCAACACTGCAAGAAATGCTAAAGGAGATGGTTCAGCCTGATGACCAATAAGATCAGGTACCAGCACAATACAAGATCACAAAACAGAACGTCCTGATATCAACACAACTCAAATAGGGAAAGCACAAAATAAACAAATTAAGATTAATTCTAAAAAATAAATAAACAGGGAATCATGGAAATCAATAGATAAACGATCACAATAATCAAAAAGAGGGACTAAATATAGGAGGCATTGAACTGCCAGATGGAGAGTGATACAAGGCGATACAGAATGATACAAGTTAGGTTTTTACTTAGAAAAATAGGGGTAAATAATAAGGTAACCACAAAAAGGAATATCAATTCCATAACTCAAGAAAAAAGCCAAGAAAAACGTAACGACTCAACTAACATAAAGTTAAACATTATGAAAATGAGGATCTCACAATCTACTAAGAAAAACGTCTCAGCACAAAAAACTATGTGGAAAAATGAAATGGCCAGCAACTCACATGAAAAGGCATCAAAATGACAGCACTAAAAACTTATTTATCTATAATTACGCTGAATGTAAATGGACTAAATGCACCAATAAAGAGACAGAGAGTCACGGACTGGATAAAGAAACACGATCCATCTATATGCTGCCTACAAGAGACACACCTTAGACTTAGAGACACAAACAAACTAAAACTCAAAGGATGGAAAAAAATATATCAAGCAAACAATAAGCAAAAAAGAAGAGGAGTAGCAATATTAATTTCTGACAAAATAGACTTTAGACTTAAATCCGCCACAAAGGATAAAGAAGGACACTATATAATGATAAAAGGGACAATTGATCAGGAAGACATAACCATATTAAATATTTACTCACCTAATGACAGGGCTGCAAGATACATAAATCAAATTTTAACAGAATTGAAAAGTGAGATAGACACCTCCACATTTATCGTAGGAGACTTCAACACACCACTTTCGGAGAAGGACAGGACATCCAGTAAGAAGCTCAATACAGACACGGAAGACCTACTTACAACAATCAACCAACTTGACCTCATTGACTTATACAGAACTCTGCACCCAACTGCTGCAAAATATACTTTTTTTTCTAGTGCACATGGAACATTCTCTAGAATAGACCACATATTAGGGCATAAAACAAATCTTTGCAGAGTCCAAAACATCGAAATATTACAAAGCATCTTCTCAGACGACAAGGCAATGAAGCTAGAAATCAATAACAGAAAAACTAGGGAAAAGAAATCAAATACTTGGAAAATGAACAATACCCTCCTGAAAAAAGACTGGGTTATAGAAGACATCAAGGAGGGAATAAGGAAATTCTTAGAAAGCAACGAGAATGAAAATACTTCCTATCAAAACCTCTGGGACACAGCAAAAGCAGTGCTCAGAGGCCAATTTATATCGATAAATGCACACATACAAAAAGAGGAAAGAGCCAAAATCAGAGAACTGTCCCGACAACTTGAACAAATAGAAAGTGAGCAACAAAAGAATCCATCAGGCACCAGAAGATAACAAATAATAAAAATTAGAGCTGAACTAAATGAATTAGAGAACAGAAAAACAATTGAAAGAATTAACAAAGCCAAAAGCTGGTTCTTTGAAAAAATTAACAAAATTGATAAACCATTGGCTAGACTGACTAAAGAAAAACAGGAAAGGAAACAAATAACCCGAGTAAGAAACGAGAAGGACCACATCACAACAGAGCCAAATGAAATTAAAAGAATCATTTCACATTACTACGAAAAATTGTACTCTAACAAATTTGAAAACCTAGAAGAAATGGATAAATTCTTGGAAAAATACTACCTACCTAAACTAACACATTCAGAAGTAGAACAACTAAATAGAGCCATAACAAAAAAAGAGATTGAAACGGTAATCAAAAAACTCCCAACAAAAAAAAGTCCTGGCCCAGATGGCTTCACTGCAGAGTTCTACCAAACCTTCAGAGAAGACTTAACACCACTACTACTGAAGGTATTTCAAAGCATACAAAAAGACGGAATACTACCCAACTCATTCTATGAAGCTACCATCTCCCTGATACCAAAACCAGGTAAAGACATTACAAAAAAAGAAAATTATAGACCTATATCCCTCATGAACATAGATGCAAAAATCCTCAGCAAAATTCTAGCCAATAGAATCCAACAACACATCAAAAAAATAATTCACCCTGATCAAGTGGGATTTATACCAGGTATGCAAGGCTGGTTTAATATCAGAAAAACCATTAATGTAATCATCACATAAATAAAACAAAAGATAAAAACCACATGATCTTATCAATAGATGCAGAAAAGGCATTTGACAAAGTTTAACACCCATTTATGATAAAAATTCTTACCAAAATAGGAATTGAAGGAAAATTCCTCAACATAATAAAGGGCATCTATGCAAAGCCAACAGCCAATATCACTCTAAATGGAGAGAACCTGAAAGCATTTCCCTTGAGAACGGGAACCAGACAAGGATGTCCTTTATCACTGCTCTTATTCAACATCGTACTTGAAGTCCTAGCCAGGGCAATTAGGCTAGACAAAGAAATAAAGGGTATCCAGATTGGCAAGGAGGAAGTAAAGCTATCACTATTTGCAGATGACATGATCGTATACACGGAAAACCCTAAGGAATCCTCCAGAAAACTACTGAAACTAATAGAAGAGTTTGGAAGAGTCTCTGGTTATAAAATAAACATACAAAAATCACTTGGATTCCTCTACATCAACAAAAAGAACACCGAAGAGGAAATAACCAAATCAATACCATTCACAGTAGCCCCCAAGAAGATAAAATACTTAGGAATAAATCTTACCAAGGATGTAAAAGACCTATACAAAGAAAACTATAAAACTCTGCTACAAGAAATTCAAAAGGACATACTTAAGTGGAAAAACATACCCTGCTCATGGATAGGAAGACTTAACATAGTAAAAATGTCTATTCTACCAAAAGCCATCTATACATATAACGCACTTCCAGTCCAAATACCAATGTCATATTTTAAGGGGATAGAGAAACAAATCACTAATTTCATATGGAAGGGAAAGAACCCCCGGATAAGCAAAACATTACTGAAAAAGAAGAAGAAAGTGGGAGGCCTCACTCTACCTGATTTCAGAAGCTATTATACAGCTACAGTAATCAAAACAGCCTGGTACTGGTACAACAACAGGCACATAGACCAATGGAACAGAAATGAGAACCCAGATATAAATCCATCCATGTATGAGCAGCTGATATTTGACAAAGGACCAGTGTCAGTCAATTGGGGAAATGATAGCCTTTATAACAAATGGTGCTGGCATAACTGGATATCCATTTGCAAAAAAATGAAACAGGACCCATACCTCACACCATGCACAAAAACTAACTCCAAGTGGATCAAAGACCTAAACATAAAGACTAAAATGATAAAGATCATGGAAGAAAAAATAGGAACAACCCTAGGGGCCCTAATACAGGGCATAAACAGAATACAAAACATTACCAAAAATGATGAAGAGAAACCAGATAACTGGGAGCTCCTAAAAATCAAACACCTATGCTCATCTAAAGACTTCACCAAAAGAGTCAAAAGACCACCTACAGACTGGGAAAGAATTTTCAGCTATGACATCTCAGACCAGCGCCTGATCTCTAAAATCTACATGATTCTGTCAAAACTCAACCACAAAAAGACAAACAACCCAATCAAGAAGTGGGCAAAGGATATGAACACACATTTCACTAAAGAAGATATTCAGGCAGCCAACAGACACATGAGAAAATGCTCCCGATCATTAGCCATTAGAGAAATGCAAATTAAAACCAGGATGAGATTCCATCTCACACCAATTAGACTGGCATTAATCCAAAAAACACAAAATAATAAATGTTGGAGAGGCTGCGGAGAGATTGGAACTCTCATACACTGCTGGTGGGATTGTAAAATGGTACAACCACTTTGGAAATCCATCTGGCGTTATCTTAAACAGTTAGAAATAGAACTACCATACAACCCAGAAATCCCACTCCTGGGAATATACCCTAGAGATACAAGAGCCTTCACACAAACAGATATATGCACACCCATGTTTATTGCAGCTCTGTTTACAACAGCAAAAAGCTGGAAGCAACCAAGGTGTCCGTCAACAGATGAATGGGTAAATAAATTGTGGTATGTTCACACAATGGAATACTACGCATCGATAAAGAACAGTGACGAATCTGTGAAACGTTTCATAACATGGAGGAATCTGGAAGGCATTATGCTGAGCGAAATGAGTCAGAGGCAAAAGGACAAATATTGTATAAGACTTCTATTATAAGATCTTGAGAAATAGACACAACGGAGAAGAACACATACTTTTGTGGTTACGAAGGGGGGAGGGAGGGAGGGAGGGAGAGGGTTTTTTATTGATCAATCAGTAGATAAGAACTGCTTTGGGTGAAGGGAAAGACAACACTCAATACAAGGAAGGTCAGTCTAATTGGACTGGACTAAAAGCAAAGAGGTTTCTGGGATAAAATGAAAGCTTCAAAGGTCAGCGGAGCAGGGGCTGGGGTCTGGGGAACATGGTTTGAGGGGACTTCTAAGTCAATGGGCAAAACAATTCTATTATGAAAACATTCTGCATCCCACTTTGAAATGTGGCGTCTGGGGTCCTAAATGCCAATAAGCGGCCATCTAAGATACATCAATTGGTCTCAACCCACCTGGAGCAAAGGCAAAGGAAGAACACCAAGGTCACACGACAACTAAGAACCCAAGAGACAGAAAGGGCCACATGAACCAGAGACCTACATTATCCTGAGACCAGAAGAACTAGTTGGAGCCCGGCCACAATCGATGTCTGCCCTGTCAGGGAGCACAACAGACAACTCCTGAGGGAGCAGGAGACCAATGGGATACAGACCCCAAATTCTCATTAAAAGACCACACCTAATGGTATGATTGCGACTAGAGGAATCCCAGAGACAATGCTCCCCAGAACTTCTGATGGCACAGGACAGGAACCATCCCCGAAGACAACTCATCAGGCATGAAAAGGACTGGTCAGCGGGGGGGAGAGAGATGCTGATAAAGAGTGAGCTAATTAAATCAGGTGGACACTGGAGAGTGTGTTGGCAACTCTTGACTGGAGGGGGGATGGGAAGATAGAGAAAGAGGGAAGACGGCAAAATTGGCACGAAACGAGAGACTGAAAGGGCTGACTCAATAGGGGGAGAGCAAGTGGGAGAAGGGAGTAAGATGTACGTAAACTTACATGGGACAGACTGATTGGAATGGTAAATGTTCACTTGAAGCTTAATAAAAATTAATTAAAAAAAAAAAAACTCCCAACAAAAAAATCCCTGGTCCGGACGGCTTCACTGCAGAGTTCTACCAAACTTTCAGAGAAGACTTAACACCACTACTACTAAAAGGTATTTCAGAGCATAGAAAAAGACGGAATACTATCAAACTCATTCTATGAAGCCACCATATCCGTGATATGCAAACCAGGTAAAGACACCACAAGGAAAGAAAATTATAGACCTGTATTCCTCATGAATGTAGATGCAAAAATCCTCAACAAAATTCTAGCCAATAGAATTCAACAACGTATCAAAAAAATAATTCACCATGAGCAAGTGGGATTCATACCAGGTATGCAGGGATGGTTCAACATTCGAAAAACAATTAATGTAATCCATTTTACCACATAAATAAAACAAAAGACAAGAATCACATGATTTTATCAATTGATGCAGAAAAGGCATTTGAGAAAGTTCAACACCCACTAATGATAAAAACCTCTCAGCTAAATAGGAATAGAAGGAAAATTTCTCAACATAACAAAGGGCATTTATACAAAGCTGACAGCCAACATCACCCTAAATGGAGAGAGCCTGAAAACATTCCCACTGAGATCGGGAACCAGACAAGGATGCCCTTTATCACCACCCTTATTCAACATTGTGCTGGAAGTCCTAGCCAGAGCAATTAGGCTAGATAAAGAAAGAAAGGGCATCCAGGTTGGCAAGGAAGAAGTAAAAGTATCTCTATTTGCAGATGACATGATCTTATACACAGAAAACCCTAAGGAATTCTCCAGAAAACTACTGTAACTAATAGAAGAGTTCAGCAGAGTATCGGGATATGAGATAAACATACAAAAATCAGTTGGATTCCTCTACACCAGCAAAAAGAACATCAAAGAGGAAATCACCAGATCAATGCCATTTACAGTAGCCCCCAAGAAGATAAAATACTTAGGAATAAATCTTACCAGAGATGCAAAAGACTTATACAAAGAAAACTACAGTACACTTGTGCAAGAAACCGAAAGAGACTGACATAAGTGGAAGAACAGACCTTGCTCGTGGATAGGAAGACTTAACATTATACAAATGTCTATTCTACCAAAAACGATCTATACATTTAATGCAATTGTGATCCAAATCCCAAGGACATTCTTTAATGAGATGGAGAAAGAAATCACCAATTTCATATGGAAGGGAAAGAGGCCCCGGATATATAAGGCATTACTGAAAAAGAAGAACAAAGTGGGAGGTCTTACTTTACCTGATTTTAGAACCTATTTTACTGCCACAATAGTCAAAACAGCCTGGTACTGCTACAACAACAGATACATGGACCAATGGATCAGAATTGAGAATCCAGACATAAATCCATCCACATATAAGCAGTTGATATTTGACAAAGACCCCAAAACAGTTAACTGGGGAAAAGACAGTCTTTTTAACAAATGGTGCTGGCATAACTGGATATCCATCTGCAAAAAAATGAAACAAGACCCATACCTCACTCCATGCACAAACCCTAACTCAAAATGGATCAAAGACCTAAATATAAAATCTAAAACGATAAATCATGGAAGAAAAAATAGGGACGTTAGGAGCCCTAATACGTGGCATAGACTGTATACAAAACATTACTAACAATGCAGAAGAAAAACCAGATAACTGGGAGCTCCTAAAAATCAAACACCGATGCTCATCCAAAGACCTCACTGAAAGAGTAAAAAGACTACCTACAGACTGGGAAAAAGTTTTTAGCTATGACATTTCTGATTAATGCCTGATCTCTAAATCTACACGATACTGCAAAAACTCAACTGCAAAAAGACAAATAACCCAATTGAAAAATGGGCAAAAGATATGAATAGACACTTCACTAAAGAGGACATTGAGGTAGCTAACAGATATATGAGGAAATGTTCAGGATCATTAGCCATTAAAGAAATGCAGATCAAAACTACAATGAGATTTCATCAACAAGGCTGGCATTAATCCAAAAACCACAAAATAATACATGTTGGAGAGGCTGTGGAGAGATTGGAACACTTCTACACTGCTGGTGGGAATGTCAAATGGTACAACCACTTTGGAAATCGATTTGGCACTTCCTTAAATAAAAAGCTAGAAATAGAACTACCGTATGATCCAGCAACCCCACTCTTTGGAATATATTCTAGAGAAATAAGAGCCTTTACACGAACAGATATATGTACACCCATGTTCACTGCAGCACTGTTTACAATAGCAAAAAGATGGAAGCAACCAAGGTGCCCATCAATGGATGAATGGATAAATAAATCATGGTATATTCACACAATGGAATACTACGCATCGATAAAGAACAGTGAGGAATCTGTGAAACATTCCATAACATGGAGGAACCTGGAAGGCATTATACTGACTGGAATTAGTCAGTTGCAAAAGGACAACTATTGTATAAGACCACTATTATAAGAACTTGGGAAATAGTTTAATCTGAGAAGAAAACATTCTTTTGCGGTTACGAGAGAGGGGAGGGAGGGAGGGCGGGAGGGGGCATTCACTAATTAGATAGTAGATAAGAACTACTTTAGGTGAAGGGAAAGACAGCACACAGTACAGGGGAGGTCAGCACAATTGGACTAAACCAAAAGCAAAGAAGTTTCCTGAATAAACTGAATGCTTCGAAGGCTAGCATAGCAGGGGCAAGGGTCTGGGGACCATGGTTTCAGGGGACATCTAAGTCCATTGGCATAATAAAGTCTATTAAGAAAACATTCTGCATCCCACTTTGAAGAGTGGTGTCTGGGGTCTTAAACGCTAGCAAGCAGCCATCTAAGATGCATCAATTGGTCTCAACCCACCTGGATCAAAGGAGAATGAAGAATACCAAGGACACAAGGTGATTACGAGCCCAAGAGACAGAAAGGGCCACATGAACCAGCGGCTACATCATCCTGAGACCAGAAGAACTAGATCGTGCCTGGCTACAACCAATGACTGCCCTGACATGAAACACAACAGAGAACCCCTGGGGGAGCAGGAGAGCAGTGGGATGCAGACCCCAAATTCTCATAAGACTAGACTTACTGGTCTGACTGAGACTAGAAGGACACTGGTAGTCATGGCCCCCAGACCTTCTGTTGGCCCAGGACAGGAACCATTCTGGAAGCCAACTCGTCAGACATGGATTGGACTGGACAATGGGTTGGAGAGGGATGCTGGTGAGGAGAGAGCTTCTTGCATCAGGTGGACACTTGAGACTATGTTGGCATCTCCTTCCTGGAAGGGAGATAAGAGAGTGGGGGGGGGGTTAGAAGCTGGCAAAATGGACAGGAAAAGAGAGAGTGGAGGGAGAAAGCAGGCTGTCTCATTAGGGGGAGAGTAATTGGTAGTGTGTAGCAAAGTGTATATGGGTTTTTGTGTGAGAGACTGACTTGATTTGTAAACTTTCACTTCAAGCACAATAAAAGTTATATATTAAAAAATGCCTAAGCAAGGGAAATGCTTAATGCATTTTAAGGCAATTTAGAAAACCACTTTATATGCAAATTTTGTCCCTAAACACTGAATAAACTCATAAATTACCCATTTATTCAAATATTTACATGACATAGGGCTTCCCTTTCCTGCTCATCAGCATCTTCACATAAGGACTTACTGTATTTCAAAGTAATTAAATGAAATTTTTTAATGTTCTAAAACCAAAAATACTTCCTTATCAAATGGATGGTCCTGAAAACTTCACTGTGCAAAGAGTTTGCGACAATTGGCAAGCTAGGACATGTAAAGTTGAATGAGGTTCGATGAGTAGGTGACAAAACATACAACAACCCAAAAACTGCATTGCACATCTTACAGCAGTGTTTGTAGGGCCACAGCAACTACAGTCGTTGTGGGAAAATGCTGGAACAAAATGCAAGGCAGGTGTCAGCTATCCTTCCTGTTGCTGAAAGTAAATAATTTGATGTTTATTCTGCCAACTATTTTGAGCTTTTTGTAAGTACTGTTAGAGTTGCCATGTCAATTGCTGGACAAATCATAAAATGTCAGCACTGGAAGGGACTGTGGAGAGTATTTGGTCTGAGTATCTGTAGTGGGTTGAAACATGTTGTGGTCAAGTTTATTCTGACTCAATGTACTGCCCCATAGGGTTTCCCGGGAGTACCTGATGGATTCGAACTGCTGACCTTTTGGTTAGCAGTCAAGCTCCTAACTACTGTGCCACCAGGGCTGAAAGGTGGCCCCCAAAAGATATGTCCAAGTCCTAATCCTCAGGATCTGTGACTATGACATTAGAGGGTTAAAGAATGAATATTACCTTTCGTGGCAAAAGATGATTAAGGATTTTGAGAGGAGGAGCTTAGATTATCAGAGTGGGTCCTAACTTCAATGACAAGTTTTCTTATCAGAGGGAGACTGACAGAATAGGAGGAGAAACATGACTACAGAGCCAGAGACTGGAGTGATGAGGCACAAGTCAAGGATTACCAAGGAATGCGAACAGCTCCCAGAAACTGGAAGAGGTAAGGAATATCCGGATTCTCCCCCAGACCCTTGGAAGGTAGCATTAATTCCTTCATTTAGCACTTCTGGCCTCCAGAACTGTGAGAGAATAGATTTCTGGTTTTTTTTGTTTGTTTGTTTGTTTGTTTGTTTTTTAACTGCCCAGTTTGTGGTAATTTGTTACAGCAGCCATAAGAAACTAATACATTGTCTCATTTTACAGATGCTAAATAAAAAATTAAAAAAAAAAAACTTTTATTTTTTTTTAGAGAGAGCATTATCCCCAAGTCATCCAACTACCAGTGGGATAGTCAGAGACACACATCAGGCAACCTCTTCACCGGGAGTTATGTGTCAGCTCTGGAAGCCACCCCCAGTGACTCTGTCACCTCCTCCTACTTGCCTTCCTCCCACATTTGACAGAATAGGTCTTTTCCTCCTTTCTTGGATCCCATGACACCCTGGCACCAAGCTCTTCAGATTTTCCTCCTTTCTCTGACTTCCTTTTCGCCTGTTTCTTTCTGCTTTTGTCTCTTTTGGTTTCCATGTCCTCCCCGCCTCCCCACCCTAGCCATGCTCTTGGTCTCCTCTTTCCTCTCTTGGCATGCCCGGCAGGACCCATCCCATCCCAAGGTCACAAAGACCTCCTGTAACTCTCAGTTGTGTTGTTACAGCCTGACTTCTCTTCTGAGCTCTTAACCCATATTTTCCACTGATTACTGGATGGCCATCTCTGTGGGAATGTCCCAGAGCATTGCAATTGTAATATGTCAGAAACTAAACTCATGTCTTCCCCACAATCCAGCTTTTCCTCCTCTGGGAATTTTACAATCATTTTATATACCTCTCTCCCTCAGTTGACAGCCCTCAGTCTACCTCCAAAATGTCTTCTGCACCTCTTTCCCACTAACCACTGCTCTAGTATACGATCTAATTAATTCTGTCTTTTGTTGTTGTGTGCCGTTGAGTTGAATCCTGACTTATAGTGACTCTCTATGACAGAGTAGAACTGCTTTACAGAAGCAAACTGCCAGGTCTTTTCCCCCACAGAACAGCTGGTGGGTTTGAACCACCAACATTTTGGTTAGCAGCAGAGTGCTTAACCATTGTGCCACGATGTCTCCTTCAATTCTAGTCTACAGAACTACAATAATATCCAGCTGGGTTGTGTCTCAATTCTGCCTTCTGTGTGTCTCTCAAATAAACTCTTTGTATTAGTTTTTTACTGCTGCTGTAACAAATTACCACAAGCCTCATGTCTTAAACAACATAGATTTATTATCTTACTGTTCTGTATGCTAGAAGTCTGACATGGGCCTCACTGGGCTAAAATTAAGCATGAGCAGGGCTGCCTTCCTTTCTGGAGGCTCTAAGGAAGGATTCATTCTTTGCCTTTTCCAGCCTCTAGAAGCTGCCTGCATTTCTTGGCTTGTAGCCCCTTCTTCAATCTTTAAAGCCAGCAGCAGCAGGTTGAGTCCTTCTCACATTGCATCACTCCTTATTCTGCTTCCCTCTTCTACTTTTAAGTAATCTAGGATAATCTACCCACCTCAAGGTTAGCTGATTAGCAACTTTAATTCCTTCTGCAACTGTAACTCCTCTTTGCCATATAATACTCATGGGACCTGGGGCTTCTGGTGTGAACATCTTTGTGGCAGGAGGGGGGTCATTGCTCTGCTGACCATACCTGCATCTCCATTCTCACTGCTCTTGTCCTAGTGCAGACCCTAATTTCCTGTCTTTTACCAAGGTCTTTAACTGGCCTCCCTACCTCCAGTTTGTCCTTTACCCTTATTCCTCCTCACTGCCTCCAGTTACCTTCCTGAAACACAGATTTAACTAAGCTGCTCCCCTTCATCTTTCCCCCAGTGTTTACCACTAGCTTGACTATGATTGCCACTCGGGCATCTCTGCTAATTCTCAAGAATGCTGTCTACTCTGAACCATTTCTCACGCTGTTCCTTTCTTGGCATGCCCTTACTCTTTCCCCATTGAATTTACAAACAATTTCACCTCAAAACCCACATACCTCGTGTTTTTATGCAAATAACGCACATCTACTTTTGGTTGCCAACTGCTCCATTTACATGTTGCTGTAAACAAATAATAAATTAGCATAATGTGCTTAAGAAAATACCTCACAGGGGGAGGGAGGAGCAGTTGGCAAACCAACATAGAAGGTGTGCATTATTTGTATAAAAATACAGTAAATTATCTTCTCTTTCTTAATTTTCTAAAATTTCCCCCAAACCAGCATAGCTAATTGCTTCCCTATGTATCATTTATTCCATAGCATTGTGAGCATTTGCTTATCTGCTTCTCTCTCTAAGCTTGATACTGAGTGTATTGCTCATCCATCCATTCATTCACTCAATCATCCATTCTACACATACTTGTTGAGCACCTACTGTTTGTTAAAATTGTTGTTGTTAGTTGCTGTCAAGTTGACTTTGACTCATGGCAACCCCATGTATAACAGAGCAAAATGTTGTCCAGTCCTGTGCCATCTTCACAAGTGTTGGTATGCTTGAGCCCATTGTTGTGGCTACTGTGTATTTTCAGTGCCTTCCGCTTATCTTACAGCAATGTACAGGACGATATTCTGTTTGATCCACATGGCTTCCATTAGCTAATTTTCACCATAAGTGGATCACTAGGTCTTTCTTCCAAGTTGGTCTTAGTCTAAAAGCTCTGCTAAAATCTGCCCACCATGGGTGACTCTGCTGGTATGCGAATTACCAGTGGCATAGGTTCCAACATCATAGCCACACACAAGCCACCAGAGTAAGACCTACTGACATATGTGTGGTAAAGATGCTAAAATCAGAAACAGTAAAAACATGTAAGAGATGATCTTTGCCTTCAAAAAGAACATAGTCTCTTGGAGGGGACAGATGTGATCAGACACAATTCATGGTTCCTGTTTTGAAATACGAAAAATACATTATTGGTAGTATGTAATACAGACCAAATGATTCTGTGAGAGGATATAAGGAAGGCTGCATAAAAACTGTGACATTCAATCTGGTTCTAAGAGAATGATTAGGAAATTTAGGCCAAGTAGAGGTAAAAAGGATATGTCTCTCATTCTCATATTTCCAAGAACGTAGAGGTGTTTGTTAAATTAACTAAGTGAAGAGAGGCTGAATTGGGAAAAGGGCATGGAAGGTGCAGAGGAAGTTTTTCAAAAGGTAGGATGCAGCCCTACTCATAACGTGGTCTATGGACTGCCCCCACAGTGTGGGTGTGGGGCTGGGAGGAAGCTTCTAAAATGCAGAATCCCAGGCTCCACTGATGCCCTACAGAGCCTGAATCTTGGAGGGTGAGGCTCATAAGGGGAGCTTGTTAATCAGCTTTGGCACACTACAGCTTTAGAAGCACTGAACTGATATGAGAAGATTAACTAAGAACATAGAGTAAGTTGAGGAGAAAGGTTTTTAGAACTAATGGAAAGATATCTGAGGTTCTCGTGTTTGTAAAATTCATTCAACAAATCTTTACTGAGTAACAATTATGTCTTGGGAACTGTTCTAGGCATGGGATGAACAAAAAAAGAAAAGGTCTCTAATCTTGAGGAACTTCAGTATTTTTATGCAATTAGCATGCACTTTCTGCGTTTGTTTGCCAACTGCTCCCTCCCCTGGCGAAGTATTTTCATAAGAACACTATGCTAATTTTTTTACAGCAATATCTATTTTTAATGGGAAAAAGCATAAAACAAACCCATGACAAAGACCATAACAGCATTTTGGTTGTTAGAAAGTAAGGACAGGGTCCCATGAAGGAGTGCCATTTGAGGTGTGGTCTGAAGGGCTTGAAGAAGCCACATGTGACTCTAGGCTAAGAGGTCCACACAAAGAAAAGAAGGCAGCAGCCTAAAGGCAAAAAGGGCTCAGCCTGTCCCAGAAACAAAAGGAAGGTGTGTATAGCCAAATCCTAGTGGGTAAGGAGTAGAGTGCAATGGGATGAGGTTGGAGAAGGAGGTAGGAGCTGAATTAATCAGGGCTTTGGGTGATTAACCATCCTGGTTTGCTAGGCATGAGGCACTTCTAGGGGCACAGGCCTTTCAGTACTAAAATCAGGAAAGTTCCAGCAAACCTGGAGGAGCCTGTCACTGATGGCTGTGGTAAGAAGCTTAAATTAGAAGAGCAGTGGCTTAAATTAAAGAGTTTTAAAAGAGTTTTAAAGTAGATGTAAAATATGCTATTGATTAGCTTTTCAAGGCTGGCTCATGTTTCTGGGTGAAGGACTGGTTCGGTATGGCAGCCAGAGAGGGCCTCTTAAGAGGATATTGTAATTGAGCAGGTGAAAGTGATGGTCGCTTGGACCTAGGTGGTGAAAATGGAGATGGAGGAATACGTTTTGGAAGCAAAAACAAAGATTTTGCTGATTACTTACAGGAGGAAAGAGGGAAAATGAAGAATTGAGGATGACTGTTTTTGGTGCTGCCTTTCACTGCAATGGGTAATCCTCTGGAAGCTGCAGTGCTAAGCTGAGATAGACACTTTCATGCATGTGTGGGTCTGGAGCTCAGAGGAGTGGTCAGGGCTGGACTAATCACAGCGTAATGGAACTGAGAAATTCACTAGTGTTGCTGTTGGCATGCCCCAGCACTGTCCGGCTGCAGGTCAGCTGAGAACTTTGTCCTGCAAAGCTTTCATAATGTATAACACCTACATTTCACCCATACAAGAGGGCTGGGGCTGAAGAGTGCCTTGCCCAGCCCCATATCCTGATGCCAGTCTACCCAGCATGATGATTCTTGCCTGAGCAAATATATGAGCCCATCACGGATGACGTCATTGCAGCGACTCAGGATCTTGGATCAGCTTTAAATAGCCTCTGTCATGATTCAGTCTTCCGTCCTTAAAGCAGGAGAGGATGTGATGAAGCTAGAACTCATTTCTTCCTTTAAAATTTAACCATTTCTCTGAGACTCAGGGCTACAGCAGGGTAACAGATTATTGAAACCATATGTGCACGTGTGTTTTATGAAGTCTCCGATTATCACTCGTTTGCCTAATTTTTCACAGGGGAACACACATGAATAAGATTTTAAGTTTTTCGGTTTGCACAGTGACAAAGTAGAAACATTTCCCAAACTGCCTGCCTTCTCAGGGTAAACTCACTATAAAAACCAACCAAAAAAAACCCTATTACCTCCTGGAACAGCTGGCATTTTAGATATCAGCTAAGATGATATCTAACTGGATTCCAAAATTATTTTTCAAAGTAAAAATGATTTGAGTGACCCTTCAAGGTTGTCTCTGCTTTAACTCTTTAGACACAGCACTCATTCAAATCTGTTTCCTTTCCACAAAGGCTTCTTGTCTTTTCTTTTTTCTGCCTCTTCCTACTGTTTCTATTTTGCTAGAACTGCTGGTCATCATAATATCCTGGACTGGGGTTAAATTAGTCAATGCCCCACTCAGCTACACTACCTCCATCCTCATAATTGCCCCAGCACAAAGCTTCCAGGGCTAGCATCAATTATGAAAACTCTTTACTTTAATGGGGCTACGTAAAACATGATCCTGCACATGAACTTCTAAGCTAGAAGCCTGAGTCTGTGGAATTTCAGCCAACAGAAAGGGCTTATTACTAGTAAGATAATTTCTGGTATTTTCAATTCTAACTTCAAGGTTTGGAAATCCAAGCCCAAACTCCCAGCTTGGCTTTTTTAGCTGAGTGAAAAGAACGATATTCTGCTTCCCCCGTGTGGCAGAGTTTTGTATTTCACTCAATAGAAAAGAGATTGACAATCCCAAACCAATAGAGGACCCAGCTCTGTCAAGAGGTTTATTTATTTTAAACTACCCGTATCATGATTTTCTTTTTTGAACAAAAGGCTAGAGCAAGAACAAACAAATAAATGAGCAAAACAATAGAGATTTTGTAATATCCTTTGAGCAACTTTCCTTTTACTGTTCTTCTCATCTCAAAAGTCAGTGAGTAGCCTTCTAAACCACCCCCCTCCCCCCCCCCAAAAAAAAACCAAACCCAGTGCTGTCAAGTCGATTCTGGCTCATAGCGACCCTGTAGGACAGAGTAGAACTGCCCCATAGAGTTTACAAGAAGCGCATGGTGGATTCAGAATTGCCGACCCTTTGGTTAGCAGCCGTGGCACTTAACCACTACACCACCACCATTTCCGAGTAGCCTTCTGAAAAAAAAGAACCATAAAAATAGTGAACATTATAAGGTTATTTTTTAGCTCATGCAACACTCAGAGGGGAGGTAGCTATAAGTTCAGATATCTCTCCAGATCTTCTGTTATATTAAATAATGATAATAACTGAAATTGCGGTCTATATAAATAAAGTGAAGGTCCGATCTCTCAGAAAATGGTGTCTTTGACACGCAGAAAACCCAAGCATAGAAGCCCTGGGAGCACAGACAGTACCACTTACCCAGGAAGTCTGTCTCCAGAGCCTCCAAAACTCAGGCCTGGGGGGGATCAAACATAAGGTATCAGGGGACTGACAAAAGCAACACTTACTATGGGGGCTCGGGAGCACCACCCAGAGACCCACCATTTTTCTGAGTCTTGTTTCTCCGAGGGTGCTTCCTGGACCAGCAGCAGGAGCATCTCTGGGAGTTTCTTGGAAACACAGCCTTTTGGCCCCATCCAGACCTTCAGAACCAGAGTCTGCATTTTAACAAGGGCCTGGTAACACCTGTGCTGGTTCCTATTTGAGAAAACCCTGGGCTGAAGCAGCTGCAACAGTGGGGACCTATCCACTGGGAGTGAGGAACTGTGATTAAAAAAAAAAAATTAGTTGCTGAAGCATTTTGGCCTCTGAAGACTCTAGAAGATTCTTCCTTGTCTCTTCCAGCTTATGGTAGACCCAGGTCTTCCTTAAAGGCCCCTGGAGAAAAGGGTGTGCGCTCGACTGTAACCTAAAGGTTGATGGTTCAGACTCACCCAGCAGTACCACAGAAGAAAAGCCTGATGATTTGTGCTTCTGTAAATATTACAGCCAAGAAAACCCTACAGAGCAGCTCTACTCTGTAACAACCATGAGTTGGAATTGACTGGAGGTCAACGAGATTTTTTTAGGTGCTCCTTGGCTTGTAAGAACTCAGCTGCTAACCAAAAGGTTGGCAGTTTGAATCCGCCAGCTGCTTCTTGGGAACCCTGTGGTGGCAGTTCTACTCTGTCTTCTAGGGTTGCTGAGAGCTGTAATCGACTCGATGGTGCTGGGTTTGTTTTTTTGTTTTGTTTTGTTTTGTTTTATCTTGCTCTAACTTATAGATCCATCTACACTCAGATGGGATTAGGACCCATCCTACTCCAGTCTGACTTCATGTTAACCTAACTGATAACGTCAGCAAAGACTCTATGTCCCAACGAGGTCAGTTCACAAGTACAGGCGTTAGGACTTCAATATACCTCTTTGGGGGACATCATTCAATCCATAACAAGGTGATTTACAATCAGTTTCCCGGGGTCATCCATGGTGACCTCCAGAGGCAATAGGAGCAGAGATTCATTTATTTAGTGATAAGTATCAATTTCTCCTAGAATGACCATAGAATCACAGTAGCAGTAGTAATAACAATAATAATACTAATATTGCACTAATACAGATAAGCACTGAGTGGGCTTTACAGGCATTGTTCAGTTGGCCCCTTGCAACAACATTTGAGGCCAAGAAACTGGGGTACAGTGAGATGAATACTGTGCCCAAATCAAGGAGCTGTACATGCAGAAAGCAGGATTCGAACCCAGAATTCTTGGTCTCACATGGGCTAAGGAAAATTTGTGTTAGAACCTGTATCAAGCTAGAGAAGCAATTTGCCAACTTTATTTTAGTGTATGTAAGAAATACCCGTAGAAGTTTGTTAAAATGCAGATTCCTGGGCCCTAGCACCAAAGCTTCAGAATTAGGAAGTCTAATATAGGTCTGAACAGGAGCCCTGGTGGCACAGTAGTGAAGCACTTGGCTGCTAACCAAAAAGTTGGTGGTTCAAACCCACCAGCCACTAATCTCATCTTCACAAAGAGACCCTGACTAGATATGGACGGTTGTCCCTTACCTTCACAGAAAGGCTCTGACTGGAGATCCCTCACCTCACTTCACAGAAAGGCTCTGACTGGGGATCTCTCACCTCACCTTCACAGAAAGGCTCTGACTAGAGATCCCTCACCTCACCTTCACAGAAAGGCTCTGACTGGGGATCTCTCACCTCACCTTCACAGAAAGGCTCTGACTGGGGATCTCTCACCTCACCTTCACAGAAAGGCTCTGACTAGAGATCCCTCACCTCACCTTCACAGAAAGGCTCTGACTGGGGATCCCTCACCTCATCTTCACAGAAAGGACCTGACTGGTGATCCCTCACCTCACCTTCACAGACAGGCCCTGACTGGGGATCCCTCACCTCACCTTCACAGAAAGGCCCTGACTAGGGATCCCACACCTCACCTTCATGGAAAGGCCCTGACTGTAGATCCCTCACCTCACCTTCACGGAAAGGCCCTGACTGGAGATCCCTCCCCTCACCTTCACAGAAAGGCCCTGACTGGGGATCCCTCATCTCACCTTCACAGAAAGGCCCTGACTGGGGATCCCTCACTTCACCTTCAGAGATAAACCCTCATTGTTACTAGGGGTCTAGTAGCTATTGTTTCCTCTGCTCAGCCTTCTCCCTTCTTTTCTTAACCAACCCTGTATGTGTCACACCAAGACCAACCACAGCTCTTTCCCAGGGCTTTTCTGTAAAGTCATGTGGAAGGCTGTTCCTTGTGCATGGGCTCTGCTGGAAGAATGTGGATCTGAGCTAGCTGGTAGCCAGGTTCACCATTTTATGGAGGTTCCAGTCTATAGAGGGAGAGAATGATGACAATCCACCAGCAGGCAGGGAAAACTATGGGAGAGAGGAGAGACTACGTCATTCAAATAGTTGGTCCTTGGGATCCTACCCCCATCCTTCTTAGACACTTAAGCCAATGAATCATTTTCTGCTTTAGTTCATTTGAGTTCATTTCTGTCTCTAGAAAGCAAAACTAATAAAGGGCAAAGGTCTTCAGATCAGAGGAGCATAAACAAATAGAGGTGAGAGAACACATCCCTCAGGGCCTTGAGATGGTTCTGAGGGTGTTGGATATTTCCTCATTTCATCCTCACCACAGCCCTGTGGTTGATTCTGCTGCTTTGCCTGTCACCACTGAGCACCTACCCAAGGCCCTGCAGCTAGGAAGCAACAGGGGATGTTGGGAGTTGGCAGTGCTGTGCTTGAGTCCTGCTTGAGCTTCCCACTAGGAGCTCTTTCCTCAGGAGTCCCCAGCATAGCCCCTGAGGGGATCAGGCATGAATCCTTCTGGAACTGTGGTTGCATTAAGCAGGGCCCGGTAGTTTTGCAGATCCACACTGTCACTCACTAGGGACCAAAGGCTCAGGAGACCAGCACTCCTGGAAATGCACTTAGTACTGTGGATGCTGCTATCATTTTGTTGTCTGACGGACCTTACAATTTCAAATGTTTCCTTTCATTGAGGTATTGGATCAGCTGAGGTTGCCAGGATGTGTTTGGTTTGTGGTCCAAAACAACCATCTGACATGCTGAATGAAGAGTGTTGTACCACTTCCCCAGAGAAAAAACATGTGTTCTGTGAAGACCGTTTCCCTCCTTCTCCATGCCACTCTGCCACTCATCTAACAATGGCTGCTTTAGGCACCATGATATCTGCTTCTAAAAACGTTTTCCACGACAATACTCTCCTTGAAAAATCAGGTCTGGTCCTTTGCCAGTTGGAGATTTGATGTAACCAAAGATCCTAATCCAGCTAGAGAACGAAAGTCACTGAAAACAGAAAGAAAAACTTTTGCAAATGTGTTGTTTGCATTCCTACTGTGAAATAAGATCTGACCCAGCACATATCTGGGAAGGACTCCCACCAGAGCTGTGGCAATCTTGCTTCACAATAGGAAAGCTGGTTTGATAAAGAAACCACTTGGCTTTTCTGTCTAACAAGGTGGAATCCTAATGTTCTCATGTTAATCACAACAGTAAGATTGGTTGGAAAACAGTGGTACGTGGGAGGAATGGGAGAAAGTTCTAGAAAGCAAATGGAGATCATGTGAGGTGCTGGATTCCATCAGTGAATTCACTGTAAATCATATTTTTTCTCCATTTGCTCCAACCACCGTTTAGAAAAACAAATTATCATTTTCAGAGATTGCAAAAAAAAATCAAATATGATATCCAAAATATCAGGCAGTACTTGGCACTCACAGAGTCAGCCCACTTTTTGTAAAACTTGAATCCACATTGGGGCACTCTGGGGACTCCGAGATGATATTCCTGACAAGAGCTACCTACAAGAGTTAAAAGGGAAGAAGTTATCAAAGAGCTGAGATATTTTTTAAAAAGTTTCAGTGCTTTCAAAACACTAAAATTTTAGAAGCAACTTTTAAAATAATGGCCTAAAGCCTAAGAATTATCTACTACATGAGCAGGTTAAAAATTTTAAGAGCCCAGTTATGAACTTGTTTAATTTAACTGAATTCAGCAGTTTCTAAGAACATAAATTTCCAAAATGTAGAACCACATTGAGTTTCATACCCACAGCCAAAAATTTCAGGGACCCCTTATCATCTATTGCTTATAAATAGATATTCTGTTCAGGTAAAGAAAGAGATATTTTGTGGATTCCTTTGTTGGATAATGTCAGTCTATGGAGACAGATTCCTAACCTGGCTTTATACGGTATCACATAGGTGCTGTGCATTGTCAGGATGAAAGTCCTCTGAATGTTTTCTCCCTGATACCTGGCCCTCTCAAATGTGTACGTGTTGGTTCAGAGACCTCTGTCTACTTGTAAGCCACATATGTGTCTCCACGTCACATGTTTCAAATTATCTCGTTGGCATGCTACAGAAAAAGGGAGTTAGGAGTAACTTTATTGCACTATTTGACTTAAACATTTACTACAACAACTTTTCAGGAACTCCTGGTGTGTAGAAAAAGAGCAGGAATCATAATGTCCAGGCAGGTCACAGCCATGCTCTCCATACCTGAGAACTAGGACCTGGACCCAGAGCTGAACAGGAGCTGGACACCAGCCCTCAGCACTATGAGGCTGCCCAGGAGAGGACTCACAAAACAAGCATCAGATTAAAACTCACATGTTCCAATTGTCTCTACAGGTAGTTGCTGACTTATGACAGAGTTCCATTCTGACGACTCCATGTAAGTCAGTTCTGACGTAAGCAGAATACCTCTTTTTTTTTTTTTTTTAAGTTTTCATTATTATTTTCTTTTAAGTCCATAAATCCTGGCTTTGTCTTTAGGCGTTGGGAACACTGCATATAAAATTACAGATATATTTCAATACATACATATATATTAATAACATAAGATGTACCCCCTAAATAAACCAGGAAGGGTGGCAGTATGGTTCAGCTTAACTCCAATACATGGTAAGCTGGGGACTACCTGTATTTTGGTGGCTGGATTTTTTTTTTTTTTTAACAGCAGCATGAAGGGGCGTGGTAGTGCAGTGGTTAAGCATTCAACTGCTAGACAAAGGGCTGGTGGCCTGAGCTCATCAGCTACTCTGCGGGAGAAAGATGTGACAGCCTGCTTCCATAAGATTTACAGCTTTGGAAACCCTATGGAGCAGTTCTACTCTGCCCCGTGGGATCACTATGAGTTGGAATTGACTCAACGGCAATGAGGTTTTTTTTTTTGAATAGCAGCATCAAGAAACCCTAAATCTATCAAGGGAGAAAGACTATGCAGTGAGAATGTTTACAAATACTCCTGATACTGGTGGCAATGAAAAACAATTCAGACTATTAGCACTTGTTAATATAGAACTTTCACATGTCGATATTTTACATATGGACAGAGGAAGCTTGCACTGCAGAGTTTTAACTTAAAACCTACTTAGAATCCAAATACCCATCAACTGATGAACAAATAAATAAAACTGTATAATGGGATGTTATTTGGCCCTAAAAAAGAATGAAGTTTTGATACATGCTACAACATGGATGAACCTTGAAACATTATGCCAAGTGAAAAAAAAAAAAAACCAAAAAGCTACTCACAAAACAGCACGTAGTGTATGGTCTCATTTATAGGAATGTCAAGTATAAGCAGATCTATAGAGTCACCAAGTAGATCAGTGGTTGACTGGGCTGAGGGTAAGGGGTTGTTGAAGGGAAATGGGAGCGACTATCAATGGCTACAGGTTCCTTCGGGAGTGATGAAAACCTTTTAAAACGGATTGTGGTGATGGTTGCAGAACTCTGTGGATATACTAAAAAACACTGAACTGTACATTTTAAATGGGTGGATTATGTGGTGTATGAATTATATCTTAATAAAACTGCTGTATTAAAAAAAAAATAGACGACCTAGGGATTTCCACTTAACCTTAACTCTAACCCAGTGGTTGTCAACCTTGAGCATACATCAGCATTACCTGGAAAACTTGTTCAGGCACAGATTGTTGGGCCTTACTCTTTAGTGTATCTGATTCATTATGGGTGGGTTCTGAGATTCTGCACATCCAGTAACTTTCCAGGTGATTCTGATGCTGCTGGTCACTCCAATTTGAGAACCAGCACTCCAAAACAGCAAACTTTTGAAGCAAGGAAATCACTGGCTAGTCACAAAGCTCCGTCTCATACTTCTGTATGGCCTCCGGACATGTGCAAGCTGATATCTGAGAGGAGAAAATAAGTTACAGAGCAGCAAGAGGCAGCCAAGTCCAACAATATTCTTGGTGGGAATAAAATCCAACCTGGCCTTATAGCGGAGACATTGCTGTGCAACCCTGAGGATGACATTTGGTTTGGGGAGATGTTTTCAAACAACTGTGGACACAGCTTTGTAATAGTCAGTCCCCCAGATTAGAAAAACAACCTAAGTTCTACAGGATACAAGGAGTTCTCCTGTGGCCACTGACTGATGAAGGAAGACCTCTCTCATATATCACTTTTCTTTTAGGTAAGAGGGTAAGGCCTATGCGCCTTATAGCCTATTAGAGCTTTAATTTAATTCACATATTTTCTTTGTAATGAAAGATATTTTCAGCTGAAAATATATATCATGATTTTCAAGGATGGCAGACACATTGATTCTCCCTGCCCCTTCCTCATCTTTCCTCCCTTTCTGTGACATGGTTCTACAACTGACCAGACTGTGTGGATCATAACAAATTATACAAAACATTGCAAAGACTGGGAATTCCAGAATATTTAGTTGTGTTCATGAGGAAACTTTACATAGATCAAGAGGCCGTCACTCAAACAAAACAAGGGGATACTGCATGGTTTAAAGTCAGGAAAGGTGTGCTTCAGGGTTGTATCCTTTCACCGTACCTATTCAATCTGTATGCTGAGCAAATAATCCAAGAAGCTGGGCCCTACGAAGAAGAACGGGACAATGGATTGGAGGAAGACTAACAACCTGCTTTATGCAGATGGCACAACCCCGCCTGCTGTAAGTGAAGAGGACTTGAAGCACTTACTGATGAAGATCAAAGACTACAACCTTCAGTATGAATTACACCTCAACCTAAAGAAAACAAAAATCCTCACAACTGTACCAATAAGCAGCATCATGATAAATGAAGAAAAGACTGAAGTTGTCAAGGATTTCGTTTTGCTTGGATCCACAATCAATGTCCACAGAAGCAGCAGTCAAGAAATCAAAAGAAGTATTGCATTGGGCAAATCTGCTGCAAAAGACCTCTTTAAAGTGTTGAAAAGCAAAGATGTCACCTTGAAGACTAAGGTGTGCCTGACCCAAGCCATGATGTTTTCAGTTGCCTCATATGCATGCAAAAGCTGGACGATGAATAAGGAAGGCAGAAGAATTGACACCTTTGAATTGTGGTGTTTGAGAAGAATATTGAATATACCATGGACTGCCAAAAGAATGAACAAAACTGTCTTGGAATAAGTATGACAAGAATGTTCCTTAGGAGCAAGAATGGCAAAACTTTGTCTCACATGCTTTGGACATGTTATCAGGAGGGCTCAGTCCCTGGAGAAGGACATCGTGATGGGTAAAATAGAGGGATAGAGAAAAAGAGGAAGACCCTAAACGAGATGGATTGACACAGTGGCTGCAACAATGGGCTCAAGCATAACAATGATTGTGAGGATGGTACAGGACCCAGCAGCATTTCGTTCTGTCATATATAGGGTAGCTATGAGTTGGAATCAACTTGATGGCACCTAAGAGCTACAACAATATAATGAGGATGTTATACCACTTTCTAGGATTGTTGTCATTGGTTTTGTTAAGTGCTGTCAGGTCAGCTCCAGTTCGTGGTGATCTTATGTATAACAGAACAAAACATTGCCAAGTCCTATGCCATTTTCATGGTCATTGGTATGTTCGAGTTCATTGTTATAGCTCTTGTGTCAATCCACCTCTTTAAGGGCATTCCTCATTTTCACTAACCCTCCATTTTACCAAACCTGATGTCTTTTTCTAGCAATTGGTCCTTCCTGATGAAGTGTTCAAAGTAAGAGAGCCAAAAAATCTCATTGTCCTTGCTTCTAAGTAGCACGTTGGCTGTATTTCTTCTAAGGCTGATTTGTTTGTTCTTCTGGCAGCCCACAGTGTATTGAATATTCTGCATTATCACCACAGTCCAAATGTGCCAATTTTTATTATGTCTTCCTTTTCCATGGTTCAGCTTTTGCGTGTATAGGAGATGATGGGAAAAGACCATGGCTTGGGTCAAGAGCACCTTAATCATCAAAGCAATAACAACTCCAAAATGAAACAGGGGGGAGGAGAGAAAAAAAAAGAACCAGAGACCAGTGAGCTGTGGGACGTCAAGTGGCCTAATCTAAGAGAGTCCCCAGTGAAGAAAGAGGAAAGCACAGAAAAAATATTTGAAGAAATAATGACCAAATGTTTTCCATATTTGATGAAAACTAAATGCACAGACCCAAGAAGCTCAGCAAACCCCAAGCACAAGAAACATGTAGAAAATTATACCAAAGTAAATTAAAATCAGATTGCTCAAAAATCACTTATAAAAAGAAAATACTAAAAACTGACAAAAAAAAAAAAAAAAAGGACACTTTACGTACACAGGAACAAAGATGTGGTTGGCCACAGATCTCTCAATATACATAATGCAAGTGACAAGGCAGTAGAGAAACACCTTCGAAGTAAGAAAAAAAACCTGTCAATCAGAAAAAATACCTTTCAAAATAAAGAGTAAAGACTTTTCCAGACATGCAAAAGGTAAAAGAATTCATCACTAGCTGCAGTGCAGTAGATAACTTTTGTGTGATCTTTCTCACCATGGTCCTGTAACTCTCACCAAATGATTAGGTGGGACTATGCTAACAGGGTATACGGAAAGCTAACAAGGAATTGGTCACTTTTGTTATCCTGCTAGGCTTATTAAAATGAACCATCCCAGAGGTGAGAAGGAGAGGATCTCACCACCACCAAGGAAGAAGAGCAAAGAGCAGAGCACATCCTTTGGACTCAGGGTCCCTGTGCTGAGAAGCTCCTGGAATCAGGAGACAAATAGAGAGAACTATAACACTGAAGATGGCAAGAAGCAGTGGCGAAGAAATGGAGGCAGGAAAGACTGGCAGGAGACAGTGTATTTCCTGGCCCATGGAACAAGAAAGTTGAGTGTCTTCGGGCAGGAGGCTAGCTGGCAGAGCAGGGTGCCTCTGAGGACATGGTGGAGCTAGCTTTGCCAACCCACAGAGCTAGAACTAAGCACCTTCAGGCGGAGGCTTACTGGCAGAGTGGGATGTTTTGAGGCACTTATCAGAAGAGCTAAAAGATCTTTGTAACATTTGCCTGAGTAGGGCAGAGGCTGAGGACCAGAGAGAGGTGTGCCTGCAGGCACAGCTGAGAAGAGGCTGTCCTGATGGAAGAACTGTCTCCTGAGCATTTCTAAACCTGAACTGTAACCTGTTACTTCCCTAATATACCCCATAATCGTGAGTATTGTCTGTGAGTTATCAAACCCAGCAGAGAAGTAGAGAGTGCTGCCCGAGGGACAGCTGGTGTCAGAATAGGTAAAGATGGTGGAGATAGGAGGCATGTCTGACCTCTTCCTCATAGGAATCAGTCTTGGGCTGTTGATCTTGATTCTCTTTCCCCAGTGTGAAGTTAGAGGAGGTGAGATGCCACCCCTATGCCATTCTTAAAATAGCAAACCTACAATACAAAATACATCAAAGGAAGTCCTTTCGGTAGAAGGAAAATGATACCAGATGAGAATATGGATCTAACCAAATAAATGAAAAACACCAGACATGCAATACTTAAAAAATTTTTAAGTATTTAAGCTTTTTAAAAATCATTGGCTGCTTATATAAAAATGTCTGATGGCACTGATATAAAAACTGGTATCATTTAATTATTTACAAAATTCTGCTGCTGCTAATGGAGTCAGTATGTTAAGTGTGGTGTTCCATTTATTACACGTGTCAAAGAAGTTTTGAAATAAAAAGTAAGTAAAATTAATTTAGATGAATAGCCATTTTATCTAAATGAAAAGTCAGACTTCCCAGATGGAAGTATAAGAGCAGCTTCTGTACTGTATATGTTAAATTCTCATCTTTAAGGTCAGTTTTCTTAAAAGTAACTGCTAACTTTTGAATAAAATGCCTATGTTTCTTTGGCAGATTTGTGTTTTCTGGCATTCGTGTTCATATTTTCTTTACACATTCATCATCAGCTTTCTTGAGAAATGGAAATATACTTATTCATTTTTCATTAAACAGGTGCTTTCTGAGCTCATTACTGTGGAACAGACCTATTACCAGAAAAAAATTTTATTACTCATACATTAAATAGCTTTAGGCTTTCCCTATACAATAAATAACAAAAAACACTATTAAAAGATCATGGTGTTGTATTCATTGTCAAAAAGAATGTTTCCAGATGTATCCTGAAGCACAATGCTGTCAGTGCTATAATATATCCATACGCCTACAAGGAAGACCAGTTAATACGAATATTATTCAGATTTATGCACCAACCACTAAAGCCAAAGACACTGAAGATTTCTGCCAGCTTTTTCAGTCTTAAATTGATCAAACATGCAATCAGGATGCATTGATAATTACTGGTGATTGCAAGGCAAAAGTTGGAAACAAAGAAGAAGGATCGGAAGTTCGAAAGTATGGCCTTGGTGATAGAAATGATGCTGGAGATGGCATGATAGAATTTTGCAGATATCTTTTTTCAACAACATAAACAGCTACTCTATACATGGACCTCGCCAGATGCAATACACAGTAATCAAATTGGCTACATCTATGGAAAGAGATGACAGAAAAGTTGAATATCATCAGTCAAAACAAGGCCAGGGGCTGACTTCGGAATAGACCATTAATTGCTTACTCACAAGTTCAAGTTGAAGCTGAAGAAAATTAAAACAAGTCCACGAGAACCAAAGTACAACCTTGAGTATATTCCACCTGACTTTAGTGACCATCTCAAAAACAGATTTGAGGCATTGAACACTAATGACTGAAGACCAGATGAGTTGTGGAATGACATCAAGGACATCACACATGAAGAAAGCATGAGATCATTAAGAAGGCAGGAAAGAAAGAAAAGACCAAGACGGATGTCAGAAGAGACTCTGAAAGTTGCTCTAGAACATCAAGTAGCTAAAACAAATGGAAGAAATGATGAAGTAAAAGAGCTGAATAGAAGATTTAAAAGGGCAGCTTGAGGAAACAAAGTATTATAATGACATGTGCAAAAACCTGGGGTTAGAAAACCAAAAGGAAAGAACACGCTCTGTATTTTTCGAACTGAAAGAACTGAAGAATAAATTTAAGCCTCGAGTTGCAATATTGAAGAATTCTGTGGGCAAAACACTGAACAATGCAGGAAGCATTAAAAGAAGATGGGAGGAATACACAGAGTCACTGTACCAAAAATAATTGGTTGACCTTCAGTCACTTCAGGAGGCAGCATATGATCAAGAACCAGCGGTACTGAAAGAAGAAGTCCAAGCTGCACTGAAGACATTGGCAAAAAAACAAGCCTCCAGGAATTGACGGAATACCAATTGAGATGTTTCAACAAGCTAATGCAGGGCTGGAAGTGCTTACTCGTCTATGCCAGAAAATTTGGAAGACAGCTACATGGCCAACTGACTGGAAGAGATCCATAGTTATGCCTATTCCTAAGAAAGGTGAGTCAACCGAATGTGGAAATTATTGAATAATACCATGAATATCACATGCAAGTAAAACTCTTCTGAAGATCATTCAAAAGCAATTGCAGCAGTATGTCAACAGGGAACTGAGCAAAAAATCCAAGAACTTGAACTATATGAAGAAGAATGTGGCATCAGGATTGGAGGAAGACTCATTAACAACCTGCAATATGCAGATGACACAATCTTGTTGCTGAAAGTGAAGAGAACTTTAAGCATTTATTACTGAAGACCAAAGACTACAGCCTTCAGTATGGATTGTGCCCAACTTAAAGGAAAAAAAACCCTCGTTACTGGACGAATAAGCCACATCATGATAAATGGAGAAAAGATTGAAGCTGTCAAGGATTTTATTTTACTTGGCTCCACAATCAACACCCATGGAAGCAGCAGTTCAAGAAAAAAAACGATGCATTGCATCAGGCAAATCTGCTGCAAAAGACGTCTTTAAAGTGTTAAAAAGCAAAGATGTCACTTTTAGGACTAAAGTGGGCCTGACCCAAGGCATGGTATTTTCAGTATCACACCTCATATGCATGCAAAAGCTGGACAATGAATAAGGAAGACAAAGAATTGACCCCCTTTGAGTTGTGGTGTTGGTGAAGAATATTGAATATATCACAGACGGCTGAAAGAAGGAATAAATCTGTCTTGGAAGAAGCACAGCCAGAATGCTCTTTAGAAGCAAGGATGACGAGACTTCGTCTCACATACTTTGGTCACGTTATCAGGAGGGACCAGTCCATAGAGGAGGACATCATGCTTGGTGAAGTGGAGGGTCAGCCCAAAAGAGGAAGACCCTCAACAAGATGGATTGACACAGTGGCTGCAACAATGGGCTCATGTATAACAACAATCCTGAGGATGGCGCAGGACTGTCAGTGTTGCACATAGGGTCGCTATGAGTTGCATCGACTTGACAACACCTAACAACAACAAGAGCATTCAGACTACTGTATGTTCTTGATGACAAAATATATAAGTAGCTTATACTATCCCACATTTCCCACTGACATGGTAATCCGGTGGAATGCCAGCTTTATGATCTATCAGGTTGTATAACTTGGCTGGCACAGCAAGTGGTCTTCAGGGGCACAGCATTGAATACTCACAGCACTGAACAAGGTCATAAGGGCACCTGTCTCCTGCCAGTCCTATCCAAGAGTGCTTTGTTCTATCAAATACTCTACATACTACCCTTTTATGAAAGGAAAGTGCTTACATTGCATCTGGAAAGAATCTGGAAAAGAGAAAAGAGTTATCACTGGTTATGTTATCACTGGTTGTATTAAAGTATTTTAGTCACTGTCAAATCATCTCCCACAGTACAAGAAAATAAGCTGAAAATACAAGATGGAAGCTTACCAAACCCATCTTGACTTTTTTTAATGTAACTATTACAATGCTATAGAGTCACTATGAGTCAGAGCCAACTCAACCGGTCCTCACAACAACATTGCAGTGCTTCATTAAGAATTAAAAAACAAAAACAAGCACACAAACAAAAACAGAAAAAATGAATGGGATGCTTGGACAACAGGCATTAATGAGGATTGTTCTGAGCAAACTGGAACATATGATAATTCTACATGTAAACAAACTCCTGTCATACTCATTCATTTATTTTACTCAATTATTTATATAGATTATGATTTTACATGGAAACACTGGTGGCATAGTGGTTATGAGCTATGGCTGCTAACTAAAAGCTCGGCAGTTGGAATCTACCAGGCACTCTTTGGAAACCGTACCGAGCAGTGCTAGTCTATCCTATAGAGTCACTATGAATTGAAATTGACTCAAGGAATTTTTTTTCAAGGACAATGGCTTTCTTTTTTTTTTTTTTTTTTGGATGATTTTGTACAATTACGAATCGCTTTGTACAATTATTGCTTTACTTACACATTTAGACAAAACAAACTTGTGTGGCCTTTATGGTAATGAGCGTGAAATGATTAAATAGCAAACCTGGGGCTGCAGTAAACAGGAAGAGTCTTTCAACCCATTCCACAAAAAGTTAAATAGCATCCAGATCTCTTCTCACTGGGCATCCAGCTTGCACTCAATGTGAAAGGATTTTTATCCTCCAAATGGCTAAAAGATAAAACCCTCCCTTCTGCAACAATATGAAGCTAAAAATGGATCCTAATGAACAGAGGATCAGACAGAGAACCCTCAAAGAGAAACAGAAGCCTGAAGGCTAAGAAAGTGAAGGGAGCTCATTGAAAGGGTAATGAGGAGCCATTCATGAGCATTTAGCTGGAGAAAAACAGTCCTTTCTAAATAGACTTGATGAAAACTCTGAATTTAAGGCCTGTACTTTGACAAATTACATTCTGAGGAGCTGTGAATGTTCTCCAGTTAGATAAAAAAAGATATAGGGCACAAATTCAGGGGAGCAAATGCAGCAATTTTGGACTCTGTGAGGCAGAGACCATGTAGGACCCACATGTGAGGCTCTGTGCAATCAGGAAACTTAAAAATACTAACAATAGCTCAAACAAAACTAGAAGACTTTAATTCTTATGACTAGCCTTACAGGGAAGATATTACTGTATAATTTTTTTCATTTTGCGATAAAAAACTGGAGGCACATAGAAGATAAGTCATCTGTCCAAGGTCACTCATTAGATGGGAATGTAGCCAAACTGACTCCTGTAACTGTGTTCTCCACTACTGCACCACACTGCCTCCTCAAGGAAGGGAAACCTCTGGGCTGCTGCATCTGTCTCAAGGATTTGTTGTTGCTGCGATAATAGTTCTTTGAGAGAAGTAATTTACAATTAGAATCCCACCAAATAGCATTCATGGCTGTTGTCCATTGTTAGCTTGCTTAGCCAAACATTGTGAAATACTCATTCCAAGCTTCATAGGGTGGAGAGGCAATTCTTGGAAAGTTATTTTTGTTTTTATGAAGTCTCAAACTGTATCACCTCTAGTTGCTGTTACATATCAATATCTAGATGGTGAACCTTATGTGAACATTTCGGAACAGATCCAGTGCTCAGAGCAGGGGCAACAGTGAGCAGTTTCCCTGAGAGAAGGAAAGGCAATGGTACAACTGGCTGGTGCACTGTTACTCTGCGTTCTTGCTGTCTGGAAGTCACTATGTCTTGATTTTTTTTCTTTTTTGTCCTTAACTTTAATATTTGCTGCCCTAAATATCTTTTCCTGTGTTAAGTGCATCCCAGCCTTTATTAATTCCTTTCTCCATCTAAACAAGCATTTTCATTCCTAAGAATTAGGCCCAGAATCCTTGATTTACTCAGGGATGATTTTTTCATGACTTCGATAGTTAACAAACTGTTACAATCATAAAACATTGTCTCTGGGTGAAGTGAAGATGAAGAATGGCACTATTTCTGGGCAAAAAATGCTAGTGCCTTTACAAATGACAGAGCTCAGGCAGTGACTACACTGTTGTTCTGCTTTTATTATCATATGGAGAAATTTTAAATTCAAAATATGACTCAAGTTTATGCAAATTACAAAAACACAGAGGTTTATTTACCTTCAGGAAACAAAAGCCTAGAGTTTAAAATTTCTTATATTCCAATGACTAAAAAGTTTAAATTGTGTATGTTAGAGCACTCCTAATATTTTGATTAGACTACACATGCCTAATCTTAAAAGTAAATGTTAAGCCTCAAAAAGTGATCATTAAATTTGATTGATTAAAGACTCCCATCAGTCATGGTCTTAAAGGAAAATTCAGAAAATAGTGAAGACATGACTATATTGGTAGACCATGATTTTTTTCCTCATAATTTTCTGATGTTTCTTACTTGAATGATAAAATATTAATACTCAACAGCATGATTAAACATAAGATAAATATTTTATGTCTTCTAGATGATGTGTGCTTTTTAAACTTAATTAAAAAAAAATTTGAAATAGCAATATTCCATTGCTCAAGATGCTCACTTCTTGGAATCAAAAAAAGGTACTACTCATGAAAAGAATCAAGAAAATGTTACTCATAATCAGAAAGAAAAATAAGCTGATAGAAAAGACCCAGAGCAAGTGGCCATCCAAGATGCATCAATTGGTCTCAACATACCTGGAGCAAAGAAGAATGAAGAACACCAAAGACACAAGGTAATTACGAGCCCAAGAGACAGAAAGGGCCACATAAATCCGAGACTACATCAGCCTGAGACCGGAAGAACTAGATGGTGCCAAAACACAATGGACAACTGCTCTGACAGGGAACATAACAGAGAACCCCTGAGGGAGCAGGAGAGCAGTGGGATGCTGACCCCAAATTCTCGTAAAAAGACCAGACTTAATGGTCAGACTGGGAATAGAAGGACCCCAGAGGCCATGATCCCCAGACCTTCTGTTAGCCCAAGACAGGAACCATTCCCAAAGCCAGCTCTTCAGACAGGGATTGGACTGGAATACGAGATGGAAAATGATATGAGGAAGAACAAGATTCTTGGATCAAGTAGACACGTGAATCTATGTTGGCATCTCCTGACTGGAGGGGAGATGAGAGGGCAAAAGGGGCCAGAAGCTGCCCAAATGGACACAAGGAGAGAGAGTGGTGTGAAGGACTGCGCTATCTCATTAGGTGGAGAGCAGTTAGGAGTGTATAGCAAGGTGTATGTAAATTTTTGTATGAGAGACTGACCTGATTTATAAACTTTTTTTTAATACTTTTTATTGTGCTTCAAGTGAGAGTTTACAAATCAAGTCAGTCTCTCACACAAAAACCCATATACACCTTGCTACACACTCCCAATTACTCTCCCCCCAATGAGACAGCCCACTCTCTCCCTCCACTCTCTCTTTTCGTGTCCATTTCGCCAGCTTCTAACCCCCTCCACCCTCTCATCTGCCCTCAAGGCAGGAGATGCCAACATAGTCTCAAGTGTCCACCTGATCCAAGAAGCTCACTTCTCACCAGCATCCCTCTCCAACCCATTGTCCAGTCCAATCCATGTCTGAAGAGTTGGCTTCTGGAATGGTTCCTGTCCTGGGCCAACAGAAGGTCTGGGGGCCATGACCACCAGGGTCCTTCTAGTCTCAGTTAGACCATTAAGTCTGGTCTTATGAGAATTTGGGGTCTGCATCCCATTGCTCTCCTGCTTCCTCAGGGGTTCTCTGTTGGGTTCCCTGTCAGGGCAGTCATCGGTTTAGCCGGGCACCATCTAGTTCTTCTGGTCTCAGGATGATGTAGCCGCTGGTTCATGTGGCCCTTTTTGTCTCTTGGGCTCGTAATCACCTTATGTCCTTGGTGTTCTTCATTCTCCTTTGATCCAGGTGGGTTGAGACCAATTGATGCATCTTAGATGGCTGCTTGCTAGCGTTTAAGACCCCAGACACCACTCTTCAAAGTGGGATGCAGAATGTTTTCTTAATAGACTTTATTATGCCAATGGACTTAGATGTCCCCTGAAACCATGGTCCCCAGACTCCTGCCCCTGCTATGCTAGCCTTCAAAACATTCAGTTTATTCAGGAAACTTCTTTGCTTTTGGTTTAGTCCAATTGTGCTGACCTCCCCTGTACTGTGTGCTGTCTTTCCCTTCACCTAAAGTAGTTCTTATCTACTGTCTAGTTAGTGAATACCCTCTCCCACCCTCCCTCCCTCCCCCCTCTCTTAAACACAAAAGAATGTTTTCTTCTCAGTTTAAACTATTTCTCAAGTTCTTATAATAGTGGTCTTATACAATAGTTGTCCTTTTGCAACTGACTAATTTCACTCAGCATAATGCCTTCCAGGTTCCTCCATGTTATGGAATGTTTCACAGATTCCTCACTGTTCTTTATCGATGTGAATATCTATTGTGTGAATATACCATAATTTATTTATCCATTCATCTGCTGATGGGCACCTTGGTTGCTTCCATCTTTTTGCTATTGTAAACAGTGTTGCAATAAACATGGGAGTGCATATATCTGTTTGTGTAAAGGCTCTTATTTCTCTAGGAAAGCGCCAAATCGATTTCCAAAGTGGTTTTACCATTTGACATTCCCACCAGCAGTGTAGAATTGTTCCAATCTCTCCACAGCCTCTCCAACATTTATTATTTTGTGTTTTTTGGATTAATGCCAGCCTTTTTGGAGATGAAATCTCAGTGCAGTTTTGATCCGCATTTCTTTAATGGCTAATGATTCTGAACATTTCCTCATATATCTGTTAGCTACCTCAATGTCCTCTTTAGTGAAGTGTCTATTCATATCTTTTGCCCATTTTTCAATTGGGTTATTTGTCTTTTTGCAGTTGAGTTTTTGCAGTATCGTGTAGATTTAGAGATCAGGCATTAATCAGAAATGTCATAGCTAAAAACTTTTTCCCAGTCTGTAGGTAGTCTTTTTACTCTTTTGGTGAAGTCTTTGGATGAGCATAAGTGTTTGATTTTTAGGAGCTCCCAGTTATCTAGTTTTTCTTCTACGTTCTTTATAATGTTTTGTATACTGTTTATGCCATGTATTAGGACTCCTAACGTTGTCCCTATTTTTTCTCCAACGATCTTTATCATTTTAGATTTTATATTTAGGTCTTTGATCCATTTTGAGTTAGTTTTTGTGCATGGAGTGAGGTATGGGTCTTGTTTCATTTTTTTTGCAGATGGATATCCAGTTATGCCAGCACCATTTGTTAAAAAGACTGTCTTTTCCCCATTTAACTGTTTTGGGGCCTTTGTCAAATATCAGCTGCTCATATGTGGATGGATTTATGTCTGGATTCTCAATTCTGTTCCATTGGTCCATGTATCTGTTGTTGTATTACCAGTACCAGGCTGTTTTGACTACTGTGGCGGTATAATAGGTTCTAAAATCAGGTAAAGTAAGGCCTCCCACTTGGTTCTTCTTTTTCAGTAATGCCTTATTTATCCAGGGCCTCTTTCCCTTCCATATGAAATTGGTGATTTGTTTCTCTATCTCATTAAAGAATGTCCTTGGGATTTGGATCACAATTGCATTAAATGTATAGATCGTTTTTGGTAGAATAGACATTTGTATAATGTTAAGTCTTCCTATCCACGAGCAAGGTCTGTTCTTCCACTTACGTCAGCCTCTTTTGGTTTCTTGCACAAGTGTACTGTAGTTTTCTTTGTATAAGTCTTTTGCATCTCTGGTAAGATTTATTCCTAAGTATTTTATCTTCTTGGGGGCTACTGTAAATGGCATTGATTTGGTGATTTCCTTTTCGATGTTCTTTTTGTTGGTGTAGAGGAATCCAACTGATTTTTGTATGTTTATCTCATATCCCGATACTCTGCTGAACTCTTCTATTAGTTACAGTAGTTTTCTGGAGAATTCCTTAGGGTTTTCTGTGTATAAGATCATGTCATCTGCAAATAGAGATACTTTTACGTCTTCCTTGCCAATCTCGATGCCCTTTCTTTCTTTATCTAGCCTAATTGCCCTGGCTAGGACTTCCAGCACAATGTTGAATAATAGTGGTGAAAAAGGGCATCCTTGCCTGGTTCCCGATCTCAGTAGGAATGTTTTCAGGCTCTCTCCATTTAGGGTGATGTTGGCTATTGGCTTTGTATAAATGCCCTTTGTTATGTTGAGAAATTTTCCTTCTATTCCTATTTTCCTGAGAGTTTTTACCATGAGTGGGTGTTGAACTTTCTCAAATGCCTTTTCTGCATCAATTGATAAAATCATGTGATTCTTGTCTTTTATTTATGTGGTGGATTATATTAATTGTTTTTCTAATGTTGAACTGGGTAATGGTGAACCGTTCCTGCATACCTGGTATGAATCCCACTTGGTCATGGTGAATTATTTTTTTGATATGTTGTTGAATTATATTGGCTAGAATTTTGTTGAGGATTTTTGCATCTACATTCATGAGGGATATAGGTCTATAATTTTATTTTCTTGTGGTGTCTTTACCTGGTTTTGGTATCAGGGATATGGTGGCTTCATAGAATGCGTTTGGTAGTATTCCATCGTTTTCTACGCTCTGAAATACCTTTAGTAGTAGTGGTGTTAAATCTTCTCTGAAAGTTTGGTAGAACTCTGCAGCGAAGCTGTCCGGACCAGGGGGGTTTTTGTTGGGAGTTTTTTGATTACCTTTTCAATCTCTTCTTTTGTTATGGGTCTATTTAGTTGTTCTACCTCTGTTTGTGTTAGTTTAGGTAGGTAGTGTGTTTCTAGGAATTCATCCATTTCTTCCATGTTTTCAAATTTGTTTGAGTATAGTTTTTCATAGTAATCTGATATGATTCTTTTAGTTTCAGTTCGGTCTGTTGTAATATCGCCCATCTCATTTCTTATTCGGGTTATTTGCTTCCTCTCCTGTTTCTTTTTTTTTTTTTTTTTTGTCAGTTTGGCCAATGGTTTATCAATATTGTTGAGTTTTTCAAAAAACCAGCTTTTGGTCTTGTTAATTCTTTCTATTGTTTTTCTATTTTCTATTTCATTTAGTTCAGCTCTAATTTCTATTATTTGTTTTCTTCTGGTGCCTGTGGGTTTCTTTTGTTGCTCTCTTTCTATTTGTTAAAGTTGTAGGGATAGTTCTTTGATTTTTGCCCTTTCTGCTTTATGGATGTGTGCATTTATTGATATAAATTGGCCTCTGACCAGCGCTTTTGCTGTGTCCCAAAGGTTCTGATAGGAAGTGTTTTCATTCTCTTTGGATTCTATGAATTTCTTTATTCCATCCTTAATGTCTTCTATAATCCAGTCTTTTTTGAGCACGGTATTGTTCAGTTTCCAAGTGTTTGATTTCGTTTCCCTGCTTTTCCTGTTATTGATTTCCACTTTTATGGCCTTATGGTTAGAGAAGATGCTTTGTAATATTTCAATGTTTTGGATTCTCCTAAGGTTTGCTTTATGAACTAATATGTGGTCTATTGTAGAGAATGTTCCATGTGCACTAGAAAAGAAAGTATAGTTGGCTGCCGTTGGGTGGAGTGTTCTGTATATGTCTACGAGGTCAAGTTGGTTGATTGTGGCATTTAGATCTTCTGTGTCTTTATTGAGCTTCTTTCTGGATGTCCTGTCCTTCACCGAAAGTGGTGTGTTGAAGTCTCCTACTATTATTGTGGAGATGTCTACCTCACTTTTCAATGCTGATAGAATTTGTTTTATGTATCTTGCAGCCCCTGTCATTAGGTGCATAAATATTTAATATGGTTATATCTTCTTGGTGTATTGTCCCTTTATTCATTATAGTGTCCCTCCTTATCCTTTCTGATGGATTTAACTTTAAAGTCTATTTTGTCAGAAATTAATATTGCCACTCCTGGTCTTTTTTGATTGTTGTTTGCTTGATATATTTTTTTCCATCCTTTGACTTTTAGCTTGTTTGTGTCTCTAAGTCTAAGGTGTGTCTCTTGTAGGCAGCATATAGACGGATCTTGCTTTTTAATCCATTCTGTCTCTCTCTGTTTATTGGTGCATTTAGTCCATTTACATTCAGGGTAATTATGGATAGGTATGGATTTTTTTTTTTTTTTTATGGATTTAGTGCTATCATTTTGGTGTCTTTTTTTGTGTGTTGACAGCTTCTTTTTCCCACTTGATTTTATGTGCTGAGTAGATTTTCTTTGTATATTGTCCTTTCCTCATATTTGTTGCTGTTGATTTTGTTTCTGCTGAGTCTCTATTTTTCCCTTGTATTTTATTTTGATGAGTAGGATAGTTTGTCTCCTTTGTGGTTACCTTCTTACCCCTATTTTTCTAAATTTATAACTAACTTTTATTTCTCTGCATTGCTGTATCTTCCTCTCCATATGGAAGGTGTATTATTACATTTCTTAGTCCCTCTTTATTATTTTAAATGCTGTCTTCTTTTATATAATAACATCGTTGTTACCCTGTGTTGGTTTTTTAAATCTTGCTTTGTTTTTTAATTTTTTTTTTTTATTTCCCTGTCTGGGTTGACTTCTGGTTGCTCTGCCCAGTGTTCTAGTCTTGGGTCGATACCTGATATTATTGATTTTCTATCCAAAGAACTCCCTTGAGTATTTCTTATAGTTTTGGTTTGGTTTTTACGAATTCCCTCAACTTGTGTTTATCTTTTTTTTTTTTTTTTCTGGAAATGTCTTAATTTCACCTTCACATTTAAGAGACAGTTTTGATGGATATATGATTCTTCACGGGCAATTTTTTTCCTTCAATTTTTTAAATAATTCATCCCATCGCCTTCTTGCCTGCATGGTTTCTGCCGAGTAGTCCGAGCTTATTCTTATTGGCTCTCCTATGTAGCTGACTTTTCGTTTATCCCCAGCCGCTCTTAAAATTCTCTCTTATCTTTGGTTTTGGAAAGCTCGATTATAATATGTCTTGGTGACTTTCTTTTAACACCTACCTTATTTGGAGTTCGATGAGCATCTTGGATAGATATCTTCTCATCTTTCACAATATCAGGGAAGTTTTCTGCCAACAAATCCTCAACAATTTTCTCTGTATTTTCTGTTATCCCTCCCTGTTCTGGTACTCTAATCACTCGTATTTTATTTCTCTTGATAGAGTCCCACATGATTCTTAAGGTTTCTTCATTTTTTTTTAATTCTTTTATCTGATTTTTCTTCAAATATAGTAGTGCCAAGTGATTTATCTTCGAGTTCAGAAATTCTAGCTTGTATTCGCTCAATTCTGCTCCTCTGACTTTCTATTGAGTTATCTAATTCTGTAATTTTATTGTTAATCTTCTGGATTTCTGATTGCTGCCTGTCTATGGATTTTTCCAGCTTATTAAACTTTTCATTGTGTTCCTGAATAATCTTTCTAATTTCTTCAGTTGCTTTATCTGTGTGTTCCTTGGCTTGTTCTGCATATTGCCTCATTTCCTTCCTGATGTCTTGAAGGGTTCTGTACATTAAATTTTTGTATTCTACATCTGGTAATTCCAGGAATGCACTTTCATCTAAAAGATCCCTGGATTCTTTGTTTTGAGAGCCTGCTGAGGTGATCATGGCCTGTTTCTTTATGTAACTTGATATTGAGTGTTGTCTCTGAGCCATCTATAAGTTATTGTATTAGTTTATGCTTGCTTACTGTGTCGTGGCTGCTTACTTTGTTTTGTTTTGGTGTACCCCTATGGGTTGCTTGAGTGAGCTAGCTTGATTATTTTTGCCTTTGGAGCTCTGGTGTCCTGTTCCCAGCTGGCTAGAACTGTTATCATGTATATCAGTCTAGGAGTCCATTCAGTTTTCTTGTATGAATTAAGCTCAGGTTTTCAGGTAGCTGATGACAAGTGTGTGGTACAGGCTCTGTCCTACAGTCTTAGAGGGGCAGGGGTGATTTACATATATACCCATATCTGATTGCAGCAGGGGGGTCATGCTCTGAACAAGGCAGGAGGCTGAGAACCAACCTCCAAGTGTCTCTGAGGAAAATGCATCTCTGTTCCCTAGAGTGTGCGGTGGATGGGCTCTGCAGAGGGACGCTGGGCACCCAAAGTTTTTGTTGTAAGGACTGGGAGGTACCAGTTATCCCCGGACCCCTGTCGCGGGTGGCTGGGTGATCTAAGTGGAGCCACCAGTCCTTAGGTCCCTGTTGTGGGTAGTTGAGGACCTTGCTTAATAGGTAAAGCAATGTCAAATGTCAAACACCCACCTCTCCACCGCACTGCTGAAATGGTTGGAGTTTGCCAACAAGGGCCTTTTCTCCCAAAATAGGCCCACACAGGTCCATGCAGAAGGTCAAGGTGCTCAAGGACCACAGACAGTTTATGCTTGGACAGGAGCTGCTTCTGTCCTGAGCCCCCCCAGTTAATGGAGCTAGCAAATTATCTTTTCCCCCCAGTTGCAAATTTTTCCCTTCCCCAAGGCTGGGAGGACGGCTCCAGGTGCTTGCCAGGGTCTATCTCAGGCCTAGGGATTCAGCTGCTGAAGCCGGCTTGGGGTGGGGGGGGTGGGCGGTAAAATATACTCAAGTACTTAGCTTTTGCTGAGAGCGCCATTGTCCTCAGGTTCCGGAGGTGTGAGTAGGCTGTGTGGCTGGCTGCTTCTCCCTGAGGTAACTGTGGCCGAATGCTAGTATCAGCCTACCACCGCTGCCACTGCCGCCACTGCCGCCACTCTGGAAATGGTGCCTAAGGGCTGCCCGCGATTCGGGTCCAGTAGCTCCTCTCAGCTTCTGAACGGTCTCTTCCTTCCCCTTCCCCTCAGTTCGTTGTCTAAGCTTGCCTTTGATGCTCAGGGCTCCCCGCTTGTCACAAATATACTTGTTTCACTTGTTTTTTTTGGGTTTTTGTTGTAAAGAGGGCTCAATGGAAGCATCTGTCTATTCCACCATCTTGGCTCCACCTGATTTATAAACTTTTGCTTAAAGCACAAAAAATTAGTTTTAAAAAAAGACCCAGAAATGACAGAGTTGATGGAATTATCCGATAGAATTTAAAACAAATATTATAGCTATGTTCAAAGATTTAAAATAAAATAAGAAGACAAATAGAAATGATAACAGAAAAAATAACTGAATGGAAAATTTAGTGATAAAGATCGCAGGTCAGAAGTTAAAAATCCCTGGATATACTTAACAGTAGATTAGACATTGCAAGAGTTATACAGGATGATAGAAATGGACTTGAAGTTTTAACAACAAAAACTATCTAAAATGAAGGGCAAAGATAAAGAGACTGAAAATAAGATCTTCAATGACCACTGGAGTAATATCAAGCAGTCTTTCTTAAAAGGAAATAAAGTCTCAGAAGATGGGAAGTAGAGAAGAGAGGACTAAAAATTATTTGAAGAAATTAACACATTTTCTTCCGTGTTAAATAGTTTCCTATCACAAATCCAAGGTCAGCAAACCACAAGAAGTATAAATAGAAAGATCACAGGAATACACATCATAACCAAATCGCTGAAATTTGGTGACAAAGTGAATATCTTAAAACAGCCGGACAAAAAAAAGATATGTTACATGTCGGTAATTAAAGCTAAGACTGACTACTGAATTCCTCAATATGATTCAAGGCATATGTGAAAAACCAAGAGCCAACATTATACTTAATGGAAAAGGACTGAGAGCTTTCCCCTTGAAACTGGGAACAAGAGTGTCCACTCTCTCACACTTCCTGACCTTAAAATCTACTATACGGCTCCAGTAGTCAAAACAGCCTGGTACGATACAATGACAGATACATTGATCAATGGAACAGAATTGAGAACCCAGATATTAAACCATTCATCTACCGTGACCTGATCTTCAACAAAGGCCCAAAGTCCATAAAATGAGGAAAAGACTGTCTTTTTAACAAATTGTGTGGGCAAAACTGGATGTTCATCTACAAAAAAAATGAAACAGGACCCATACTTCACATCATACACAAGAACTAATTCAAAATGAGTCAAAGACCTAAATATAAAACTAAAAACTGTAAAGATCATAGAAGAAAAAATAGGGTCAATGCTAGAGACCCTAATACATGGCATAAACTGGATACAATCCGTAACTAACAATACTCAAACACAGAAGATAAACTAGACAACTGGGAGCTTCTAAAAATTAAACACTTATGTTCATCAAAAGACTTCACCAAAAGAGTAAAAAGAGAACATACAGACTGGGAAAAAACATTTGGCTATGACAAATCTGACTAAGGTTTAATCCTTAAAATCTATAGGAAAAATCTAACACCTCTATAACACAAAGACAAATAATTCAAATAAAAAATGACAAAGGATATGAACACTCACTTCACCAAAGAAGACATTCAGGTGGCTAACAGATACATGAGGAAATACTCATCATCACTAGCCATTAGAGAAATGCAAATGAAAACTAGAGTGAGATACCATCCCTGCAATCACCAAAAAATCCCAGAAAACAACAAATGTTGGAGAGGCTGAGGGGAGACTGGAACTCTTATGCACTGCTGGTGGGAATGCAAAATGGTTCAACCATTTTGGAAAATGATATGGTGCTTCCTTAAAAAGCTGGAAATACAAATTACATACGATCCGGCAATCTCATTCCTAGGAATATATCCTAGAGAAACAAGAGCCGTCGCAGAAGTAGAAAGAGGTGCACCCATGTTCTTTGTAGTATTATTCACAATAGCAAAAAGAGGGAAAAAACCTACGTGTCCATCAACAGATAAATGGTTAAACAAACTATGGTACATAATACACACGATGAAATAATACCCAACGATAAAAAATAATGATGAACCTGGGAAACATCTCACAACATGAATGAATCTGGCAAGTAGTATACTGAGTGAAATAAGTCAATCACAAAAGGAGAAATACTATATGGGACCGCTATTATAAAAACTAATGAAAAGGTTTACACACAGAAAGAAACAGTCTTTGATGGTTACGAGGGAGGGGAGGGGTGAGGAGGAAAAAACAGCAAGTAGAAAATAGGTAAGTGGTAACTCTGGTGAAGGGTAAGACAGTACACAATACTGGGGAAGCCAGCACAACTTGACCAAGGTCATGGAAGCTTCATAAACACATCCAAACTCCCTGAGGGACCAAATTACTGGATTGAGGACTGGGGACTGTGGTCTTGGTGAACATCTAGCTCAACCGGCATAACATAGTTCATAAAGAAAATGTTCTTCATTCTACTTTGGTCTTAAAAGCCTGTGAGCAGCCATCTAAGATATTTCACTTGTCCCACTCCATCTGGAGCAAGGACAAATGAAGAGAACCAAAGACACAAGCAAAAGATTAGACCAAAGGACTAATGGACCACACCTACCATAGCCTCCACCAGACTTAGTCCAGCACAACTAGGTGGTGCCAAGCTACCACCACCGACTGCTCTGACAGGGATCAAAATAGAGGGTTCCTGACAGAGCTGGAGAAAAATGTATAATGAAATTTTAACTAAAAAAAAAAAAAAACCCACCAAACTTACTGGTCTGACAGAAACTGGAGAAACCCTGAGAAGATGGCCCTCAGGCACCCTAAATAACTCAGTACTAAAGTCATTCCTGAAGTTCAACATTCAGCTGAAAATTAGACAGGACCACAAAATAAAATGAGACTAAATGGGCACCCAGCCCAGGGGCAAGGAAGAAAAGGCAGGAGGGGACAGGAAGGCTGGTAATGAGGAACTCCAGGCTGAGAAGGGGATAATGTTGACAAGTTGTAGGTTGGAAATCAATGTCACAAAACAATATGTGTATTAATTGTTTAACGAAAAACTAATTTTCTCTGCAAACCTTCATCTACAGTACCATAAAAACTTTTTTCATCCAAAAGAAAAAAGCGTGCCCACTCTCACCACTTCTATTCAATATTATATTAGAAGTCCAAACCAGAGCAATAACCTCCCCCCACCCCACCCCACCCCCCAAAAAAACCCACTGGGTTGAGTCAATTTCAACTCATAGTGACCCTATAGGACAGAGCAGAATTGCCCCATAGTGTTTATAAGGCTGTAAATCTTTATGGAAGCAGACTGGCACATCTTTATCCCACAGAGCAGCTGGTGGTTTCAAACTGCTAGCCTTTTGGTTAGCAGCCTAGAATTTTAACCACTGTGCCACCAGGGGTCCTTACAGCAATAAGAAAAAAGAAATAAAAATTATTCAGATTCCAAAAGAAAAAGTAAAATTATCACTATTTGTTGATGATATAATCCTATATACAGAAAATCCCAAAGAATCCACAAGAAAACTAGAGGTAACAGGAATTTAGCAAAGTTGCAGGGTATAAGGTCAACAAACAAAAATCAGTTGGCTTTCTATACGCAGGCTATGAGAAATACAGATGGGGAATTTAGAGAAACAATTTCATTTACAATAGCATCTAAGAGAATAAAATACCCCTAACCAGGGATGTGAAAGAATTATTCAATGAAAATTACAAAACACTGCTGAAAGAGATTAAAACCAAAAAACTCAAACCCATTGCTGTTCAGCCGATTCTGACACAGAGAGACCCAACAAGACAGAGTAGAACTGCCCCATAGGGCTTCTAAGGAGCTGCTGGTAGATTTGAACTGCTGAACTTTTGGTTAGCAGCAGAGCTCTTAAGAAGACTTAAATAAATGGAAAGATGTTTTGTGTTCTTCGGTTGGAAAACTTAATATTGCTAAGGTGTCAATGCCCAAAGCGATCTATAGATTCAACGCAATCCGAATCAAATTCCAACCATCTTCTTTACAGAAATGGAAAGACCAATCCTCAACTTTATGTTGTATGGCAACAGGCCCCAAATACCTAAAACGATGTTGAGAGAGAAGAAAAAAGTAGGACTCATGCTTCCCGATTTTAAAACATATTGTACAGCTGCAGCAATCAAAACATTGTGGTACCGCCACAGTAGTCAAAACAGCCTGGTACTGGTACAACTACAGATACATAGACCAATGGAACAGAATTGAGAATCCAAACATAAATCCATCCACATATGAGCAGTTGATATTTGACAAAGGCCCAAAAACAGTTAAATGGGGAAAAGACAGTCTTTTTAACAAATGGTGCTGGCATAACTGGATATCCATCTGCAAAAAAATGAAAGAAGACCCATACCTCACTCCACACACAAAAACAAACTCAAAATGGATCAAAGACCTAAATATAAAATCTAAAAGGATAAGGATCATGGAAGAAAAAATAGGGACAACGTTAGGAGCCCTAATACATGGCATAAACGGTATACAAAACATTACTAAAAATGCAGAAGAAAAGCTAGATAACTGGGAGCTCCTAAAAATCCAACACCTATGCTCATTCAAAGACTTGACCAAAAGACTAAAAAGATTACATACAGACTGGGAAAAAGTTTTTAGCTATGACATTTCCGATTAGCGCCTGATCTCTAAAATCTACATGCTACTGCAAAAACTCAACTACAAAAAGACAAATAACTCAATTAAAAAATGGGCAAAAGATATGAACAGACACTTCACTAAAGAAGACATTCAGGTAGCTAACAGGCACCTGAGGAAATGCTCACGATCATTAGAGAAATACAAATCAAAACTACAATGAGATCTCATCTCAATCCAACAAGGATTAATCCAAAAAATCAGAAAATAATAAATGTTGGAGAGGCTGTGGAGAGACTGGAACACTTGTACACTGCTGGTGGGAATGTAAAATGGTACAATCACTTTGGAAATTGATTTGGCGCTTCCTTAAAAAGCTAGAAATAATATATCCTAAAGAAATAAGAGCCTTTACACGAACAGATATATGCACACCCATGTTCACTGCAGCACTGTTTACAATAGCAAAAAGATGGAAGCAACCAAGGTGCTCATCAATGGATAAATGGATAAATAAATCATGGTATATTCACACAATGGAATACTACACATTGATAAAGAACAGTGATGAATCTGTGAAACATTTTATAACATGGAGGAATCTGGTAGGCATTATGCTGAGTGAAATTAGTCAGTTGCAAAAGGACAAATATTGTATAAGACACTATTATAAGAACTTGAGAAATAGTTTAAAGGGAGAAGAAAAAATATTCTTTGTTGGTTATGAGAGGGGGAGGGAGGAGGGTGGGAGAGGAGTATTGACTAATTAGATAAAAAAAAAGGTAAGAACTACTTTAGGTGACGGGAAAGACAACACACAATACAGGCGAGGTCAGCACAATTGGACTAAACCAAAAGCAGTTTCCTGAATAAAGTGAATGTTTTGAAGGCCAGTGTAGCAGGGACGGAGGTTCGGGGACCATGGTTTCAGGGGACATCTAAGTCAATTGGCATAATAAAATTTATTAAGAAAATATTCTGCATCCCACTTTGGAAAGTGGTGTCTGGGGTTTTAAACCCTACCAAGCGGCCATCTAAGATGCATCAATTGGTCTCGACCCACCTGGATGAAAGGAGAATGAAGTACACCAAGGACACAAGGTAGTTACGAGCCCAAGAGACAGAAAGGGCCACGTAAACCAGAGACTACATCAGCCTGAGACCAGAAGAGCTAGATGGTGCCTGACTACAACCGATGACTGCCCTGACATGGAACACAACAGAGAACCCCTGAGGGAGCAGGACAGCAGTGGGATACAGACCCCAAATTCTCATAAGACCAGACTTAATGGTCTGACTGAGACTAGAAGGACCCCGGTAGTCATAGCCCCTAGACCTTCTGTTGGCCCAGGACAGGAACCATTCCCAAAGCCAAGTCTTCAGACAGGGATTGGACTTGACAATGGGTTGGAGATGGATGCCGGTGAGGAGGAAGCTTCTTGGATCAGGTGGACACTTGAGACTATGTTGGCATCTCCTCCCTGGAGGGGAGATGAGAGGGTAGAGGGGGTTAGAAGCTGACAAAATGGACACAAAAAGAGAGAGTGGAGGGAGGGAGTGGGCTGTCTCATTAGGGGGAGAGCAACTGGGAGTATGTAGCAAGGCGTATATAAGTTTTTGTGTGAGAGACTGACTTGATTTGTAAACTTTCAATTAAAGCACAATAAAACTTAAAAAATAAAAATTGTGGTACTGGTATAACAATAGACACATAGACCAGTGGAAAAGAATTGAGGGTCCAGAAATAATGTCACACATCTATGGTCAACTGATTTTTGACAAGGGTTCTAAGTCTAACTGAGGGGGAAAGAAGAGTCTCTTCAATAAATCCTGTGGGACAATTGGATTTCCATACGCAGAAAAAATGAAACAGGATCCATGTCTCACAACATACACAAAAACAAATTAAAAATGGATTAAAGATCTAAATGCGCAAACTGAAACCAAAAAATTCTTAGAATAAAATGCAGGGGCAATGCTGTCATGCCCAACTTTTAACAAAGAATTATATAATAACAAAAGCACAAATAGCAAATGACAAAATAAATGGGATCTCATAAAAATGAAATTTTTTTCTCTTTTTTTATTGTATATTAGATGAGGCCTTACAGAGAAAACTAGTTTCTCATTAAACAATTAATACACATATTGTTTAGTGACATTGTTTGCCACCCCCTCAACATGTCAACACTCTCCCCCTCTCGACCTTGGGTTCCCCATTACCAGCTTTCTTATCCCCTCCTGTCTTCTTGTCCTTTTTATCTCATTTTGTTTTATGGGCCTGTCTAATCTTTGGCTGAAGGGTGAACCTCAGGAGTGACTTCAGTACTACGTTAAAATGGAGCCCAGGGGCCATTCTCTTGGGGTTTCTCTATTCTCTGTCAGGCCAGTAAGTCTGGTCTTTTTTTTATGAGTTAGAATTTTATTCTATATTTTTCTCCAGCTCTGTCTGGAACCCTCTATTGTGATCCTTGTCAGAGCAGTCAGTGGTGGTAGCCAGGTGCCATCTAGTTGTGCTGGACTCAATCTGGTGGAGACTGTGGTACTTGTGGTCCGTTAGTCCTTTAGACTAATCTTTCTCTTGTGTCTTTGGTTTTCTTCATTCTCTCTTGCTCCAGCCAGGGATGAGACTAATGGAGTATCTTACATAGCTGCTTGCAAGCTTTTAAGACCCCAGATGCTACTCACCAAAGTAGGATGTAGAACATTTTCTTTATGTACTATGTTATGCCATTTAAGCTAGATGTTCACTTGACAACATGGTCCCCAGCTCTCAGTAATTTCCTCAGAGAGTTTGGTTGTGTCTATGCAGCTTCCATGACCTAAAAATGAAAAATTTTGTTCATCAAAAGACTTTACCAAGAAAGTGAAGAGACAAGCTACTGATTGGCAGAATATCTTTGGAAACCATATATACAATAAGAATCTAATAACCAAAATATATATAAATCTTTGACAACCTAACAAAAAAGACAAATAATACAATCATAAAGTGAGCAAAACTTGAATATACATTTCACCAAAGAGGAAATTCAAATGGCCACATAATACATGAAAAGATACACAACATCATTAGCCATCAGAGAGATACAAATCAAAATCACAATTAGATTTCACTTTACTCCCACTAGGACGGCTAAGACAAAAACAAATGTTAGCGAGGATGTGGAGAAGTTGGAACGCTTATCCATTTCTGGTGGGAAGGCAAAATGCTAAAGTCATTGTGAAAACAGTTTGGCAGTTCCTCAAAAAACTAAAAATGGAACTGCCATAAAAAAGACCCATCAATTCTACTCCTAGGTATATACTCAAAAGACTTGAAAGCAGAGACTCAGAGACTTGTACACCAATGTTAACTGCAACACCATTCACAATGACCAAAAGGTGAACATAACCTAAATGTCCATCAACAGATGGATAAACCAAAGTGGTGCATACATACAGTGGGATACTACTCAGCCAGTAGAAGAAATGAAGCCTTGATACATGCTACAATATAGATGGAGCTTGAAGACATTATGCCTGGTGAAATCAGTCAGTCACAAAAGTATAAATATTGTATGGTCTCACTTACATAAAAAGACAAGAAAAGGCAAATATTTATAGAGACCAGCCTTATTAGTGGCTACCATGGGCAGGAGAAAGCAGGAATGGGGGGTTAGTGGTGACGGAAATACTGCATTGATTAAGGGTAGGGTTCCACAGTTGATTATTGTAATTGCTGTCAATATGTTGTGCGCCTATAAAAAGTTGAACTGGCAAAAAATTGTGATACATTTATTTACAGAAAAAAAAAAGAGTAGCTCCTGGAACTGTTTTTGTACAAACAAAAATCTCATGAAATCTGGCTCCTTGGTTTGGAGGTTTAGGGTCATAGTTTCACAGGATATCCTATTTAATTGGCCTAATAACGTGTTTAGCGCTCCTGTTCTACCTTTCAGTTTGTTGATAGTGCCTGCGGTCTTAAAAGCTTACAAGCAGCCAAGCAAGGCATGGCAATTGGTCTCTATTCACCTGGAGCAACAGAGAAAAAAGGAGAGTCAGGAATAGGAGGAAGATAAGGAATGTGTGGCTAATTGTCTCCATGAACAACTGCTCCCTTTTCCGTGAGTCCAGAAAGAACTGGATGATGCCTAGCTACCATTACTGGACAATTGATCAAAGATTCTATAGAAGAATCTTGGCCGAAAGAGGGAAAATGAAGAACAGAATTTCAAATTCTCATGAACTCTAGACTTTCTGGAGCCATGAAGGCTGGATGAAACCCTGGAACTATTGTGCTGAGATAATCTTTAAAACTTAAACCAAAAATGTCCTCTGAAGTCATCTTAAAACCAGACAAAAATTTAGCTTAACTAGTAAAGTTCTGCCTTGAACATATGCTCTTTTAAGAACTATCTATATAGGATCAAAGTAACAACAACAACTTGAAAGATTAGATAGGAACCCTGAGGGGTAGTGAGTTTATGTTAATGGAGGAGGAACAACTCAGAAAAGGAGGATGAGGGTGATTGCACAACTCAAAGAATGTTACCAATGTCACTGAACTGTACATGTAGAAATGGTTGAATTGGTGTATGTTTTGCTGTGTATATTCTTGACAACAACAAACTAAGAATATCTACTGTCTTCCTGTTAGAGGCAATGCAAGCCAGGAAACAATAGAAATAATAAAAAATTAAAAGGCAAAAACTGGCTAATATCATTGCAGCATACATGGAAAAGGGTGGTCATGAATATATATGTAACAGTAACAAAATGAATAAAGAACACAAATAATTCACAAATGAAATCTAAATGACTGAGCATTACATGACAAATTTTAACCCCTTTAGGCATGTAAAGGCAAGTTGAAATGAAGTCATTTTTCACCTTTAAATTTGACTTTTTAAAATATTATGTAATAGTTGTGAGCTGATGGATGCATATATTAATGGAATCCTGGAGTTTTCATATTGTGGTTATATATACACAAATGTTGATAAATGTTTTTAGTCTTTGACTCACTAATTTCATTTATTAGAAATGATTCTAAAGGTCTAATGGTGAATATATAGACAGATTTAGCTAGGACAATCATTTTACCACTATTCGTAATAACAAATATAAAATTTAGAAATGGCCTAAAGTTACATTTATATAATAGAACATTCTTTGGCAGCTATATAGAATGTTTCAGCTGAATATTTACAGACATGTAAGGGCTAAATATAAGATATAGGAAACATATACATATACACACACAGAGATCTGAGTTAGAAGATTATATATTAGAGTGCAGTAAACCTTGACCAAAGAAAGGTTTGGCCCTTGACTGACCCTGGGAGGAAACTTCTAAGCCCTTGGGATATCCCACCGGGTAAAATTGTCTTTGTATACCTTGGGGTTATGGGCCATGCTGGATAGTTTATGCTAACAATGTGACTTATGGTAGGGGCTTTGGCCTACACTGTATCAGCTTAACCTCTGGAAGGGTTGGAGACTAAGGTCAGCCACATGGGCAGTCAGCCATGCTTATGTGACCAATTCCCAATGAAAACCCTGGACACCAAGGCACTGGTGACCCTCCCTGGTTGGCAATACTCCATGTATGTTGCCACACATAATTTCTGGGAGAAGTAAGCACTGTCTGTATGACCCCACTCAGAGGGAACAATTGGAAACTCACACATGGATCTCTCCTGGACTGTGCCCCCTGTGCATTTTCTCACTGCGATTTTAGTTTGTATCCCTTCAGTGTAATAAACCATAACCGTGAGTATAACAGCTTTGCTGAGTTCTCTAAGTCCTCCTGGTGAATTATTGAACCTGAGGGCTGTCTTGGGGACCTCCCAAACTTGCAACCAGTACATTAGTTGTGTTTGAATATGTGTGTATGATTATGGGGTTCTGGATGGTCTGTAATTTTTCTACAGTAAACATATTTTGGTGATTTAATAAGAATCCGTCTACTAGTTTAATTCTTTAAATGTGTGTATTATTTGACATAGAACTACTTTAAGAAAGCAATCATATGGATGATTATGGTAGTGTTGCTTATAATAACTAAAATGGAAAATAACCTAAATAAAAAAAAAATTTTTTTATACAACAGAGGATTCACTCAGTAAATCATGTACAAATTTATGCTTTATAAGAATATTTACTGTCATGAAAAAATGTCAAATCTATATTGCTAAGTGGAAAAAACAGAGTAAAATATTTGTATTTCTATTATTGTTAAATATGCATTACAATCTATATTTCCAGAGAAAAAAATACAGAAAAGTATAAAATATGATTACTTTTGAGTGGTGGGATTAAAGACAGTTTTTATTTTTTACTTTGTGTTTATCTGTTTTACACATTTCTTTTTGAGCATGCATTACATTTATAATTAAAAAAAATAAACTTACTTTAAAAATTATTTCCCACCCCATCCCACAAGAAATTTTAAAATCTCTTGGACTAATTTAATGATAAATAGAGCCTAAAATTGTTCAATAGAAATGGAAAAAGTGACAAATTCAAAAGATATTTGGTAAATATAATAAAGTGCAATTAGAGAATGGTTGGAAATGGGGGTAGGCAATTAGTGAAAGGTGATGAAATTAACACTATGTTTTCTAGTTTGGAGGCACTTTTGGACACTGAAGCCCTTAACTAAGGAGACTACCAGAGGTTGGGTACAGGGATATAATTAATTTACATTTGAACGTCCTGTATTTGAGGAGCATGCAGGATGCTCAATTAAAGACAGGCATTTTGAAATACGGGCCTAAAAGTCAGGATAAATTTAAGCCAGGGAGATATAAATTTGGGGCCATTAGCACATAGTTGATAATTTCCCTGAGAAAATATACTGGATATGATTGATAGTGGCCCAAGAATGGAACTTCTGGACACACAGAAGCTAAGGGATGACCCAGCAAAGAAAATGAAAGCAGTAGTCAAAGAGGTAGGAGGAAAACCAAAGGAAATGAGGTCACTGAAATCCAAAAGAGGGAAGGCAGTTTCCAGGAAGGGCTAATCAGCCATAGCAAAATTCAAGCCAGAGAGGCATTTATTTGTACTTGGTAGTTTGGGAGGTCACACAGATGAACTATCTGTAAAATGGGAATATTTGCCTTCCCTTTTCTGGGTTTTTGCTTTTGTTGTTATGAGTCATCGAGTCTATTCTGACTTATAGAGACCATATGTAATCTTTATGAAAGCAGATCCCCAGGTCTTTCTCCCTCAGAGCAGCTATATGGGTTCCAATTGCTAACCTTTCTGTTAGCAGCCAAGTGCTTCACCATAGCTCCTTCATGGATTCTTTTGTGAAGTTGAAATAAGAAGTGTAAAAAATTCTATACAAATTATCTAACCGTCTTCAGATGCAGATAATCAGAAGAACTGATGTATTTGAATTAAGATGTGGGCAAAGAATATTGAACATACATACCATGGACTGCCAGAAGAACGAACAAATCTGCCTTGAAAGAAGTACAGCCAGAATGCACCTTAGAAGCAAGGATGGCGAGACTTTGTCTCACATACTTTGGACATGTTATCAGAGGTGATCAGTTCCTGGAGAAGGACATCATGCTTGCTAAAGGAGATGGTCAGCAAAAAAGAGGAAGACCCTCAATGAGATGGATTAACACAGTGGCTGCAACAATGGGCTCAAGCATAACAATAATTGTGAGGATGGTACAGAACTGGGCAGTGTTTTGTTGTATTGTGTATAGGGTCTGTATGAGTTGGAGCTGACTCAACGGCATCTAACAACAACCATCCTCAGGTGCAGACAGTCAGATTCCTTACAATTACAGGTATACTCATGACACTTATCTTCCTTGAATAATTCCTGAATATTCACTGTTCTTTTGTTCCCTTTTACCACCTTACCTTTCTTGACCTCGACTCTTCCAGACACTGCCTGTCTTCACATAACCCATGACAAAAGCTGTTTCAATGGTAGGATGCTAGACTCTCCTTTTATTTTTGTAGGGGAAGAAGGTCATAGGAAATAATGATGCTAGCTTAAGTTGGTTTTCAAGGAACAGAAAAGTTTTTGTTTTTTTTTTTTCATGTCAGGATATATGATAGCCAGAGCAAGAGAATTATCAAAGAAAGGCCCTAGAGGTTATCTCTAACATTTCATGAAATTAAAATGTGCTATGAAGAAAGCTCACTAGCAACATAGACACTCCTGATGTTTTCTCAGTGGATGATATAGATTTGAAGCAGATTCCAGGGGTTTAAATTTTTCCCATCTCAGCAAAGGTAAAAGAAATAGTGAGGGGGAGCTAGAAAAACAAGGGATATTACCCACCCACTGCCCTTCCCTGAACTGTGCACTTGGTATAATAAATGCAATTTTTAAGGTAAATTTATGGAGTATCTAATACAAACCCAACACTACAAAAGATTCAGACAAGAAAATCACATCTCAGAGCTCTAAAAAACAGCAGAAAGTCATCTGCTTCTTTCAGTACCAAACAGGTCTTTCATGCTTCTTCTATGAAATTGTGGCGTGGAGAGAATGGCTGGGCGTGGAAGAAGTGGGATTGGATTCAGATACTAACCACCGGAAATTCACAGTTGGATGGGGTTTACCAGCTTTGAGAGCAAATCCATACATCTCCCACACCTGCCATCTTTATACTCACTGTTGTCAAGGGGGAAATGCTAATCTGCAAAGTTGATAAAAACTTTTTCAAGAACTACTTTGGGAATTTAACAAGCACAATTTCAGAAAAATTGTGGAGCATTTGAAGAATGTCAATTTATATTTAAACAGTGTACCTAAAGAAATTAAAATAATGTTGTAGGTAACAAGCAACAGCTGATCAGTGGTGACAGAATGAAAAGTCTTGCTATTCTGAAACTTTAAAAGAAACCAAATTATAAAGTAGAAAATCTTAAAGGGACCACATGGCATGTCTTTTTGTCATCTAATAAGACTTGAGAAGAACAAAATTCTTGGATATCATTTTCATTACACTTTTTCTATTATTACCCTTCTACAATTTAGTTCTTTTCTTTTGCTGTCTGTGTGGGACAAAGAACTCTATTTGGCCTTTTGTCTCTGGCTTCTGAAAATAGCTCTTGTAATTAGCCAGCAATCAAGGGACTTCTGTTTTATAAAATAGCCCAGGCAACACTTAAATATGAGTAGGGGGCTACACAGGCCTTACCCTGGCAAGAGGTTTCAGGAAGGGAGGGGGCATGATGTAATCATACAGATTCATTGGTTGGATTGATCATAACTTTGCATTAAGGCCCCAATTATGCATATTTATTGAAGTCCCAATGACTACAGGACACTGGACCTTGGGAGCCTTTTTCTGGGCCTCCTGGTTTGGTGAGAAAATCCATGAACAGGAGGGGGCAGTACAAGCCTAGGGACAATGGAGGCCTCAGGCTGGGAATTCTCCCAGACCTTGACAAATACATCTCTTTGCCTGTATCATTTCTGGTTGGAATTAATAGGTAACTGTGAATTTTGTGATGTTTTAGAGAATTAATAAACACATAAGGGGCAATTGAGCCTGTTGCCGTCAAGTCGATTCCGACTCACATTGACCCTATAGGACAGAGTAGAACTGCCCCATAGGGTTTCTAAGGAGCAGCAGGTGGATTCGAACTGCCAACGTTTTCGTCAGCAGCCATAGCTCTTAACCACTGCACCACTGGGGCTCCTATAAGAGGCAATAGGATTCTGAAATAGCTCAGGGTGGCTAATCAGAAGTCAAACTAGAGAGGAACCAGCTCTAGGTGGCTGGGTGTCAGAGAAAGGCTGCATGGGCAGTTGATGAAGAAGGACAGAGTCCTTCTAGCTTATGACCCAGATCCAGGGGGAGAAAGAGGGACAGAGGGTGTCTTAGGCTGGGTTCTCTAGAGAAACAAAACCAGTAAAGCGTATAAATATACATTCAGAGAGATTTATATCAAGGAAAAGACTCACACAGTTGTAGAGGCTGGAACATCCCAAGTCCATGAGTCAGACTGGAGGCTTCTCCTGATTCACATTGCCACAGTGGCTGGCGAACCCAAGGTCAGCAGGTCAGACAGTAGGGCTTTCGCTCACAGGCTGAGAAGATTGACGAATCCCAAGATAGGCAGGCAAGACGCCAGGCAAGCTCAAGTTCCAAGAACGGGAGGTCAGACAAACAGGGCCAGCAGCAGGATCCATTGCAAGCAAAATCTCAGGAGTCTTGCCAGAAAGCCCACTTGTATTGAATGCAGGCCACACCCCCAACGGAACTCCCTTTCAACTGATAGTTTGATTACTCATAAGATCCCATCATGCATGTGATCATATTATACCAAATCTCATTATGGAGATGATCAAATCATAATACAACTACCAAACTACATCATAACCATCAAACCACCGAGAATCATGGCTCACCCAAGTTGACACACAACCTTAATGATTACAGAAGGGCTGGCTGGTCTGAAGTGTAGAGAGTTGTACAGACTCCTGAGCCTTCAACTGGTACCTGATGACTTGACTCAGGTGGCCAGGGATGAGATTTGACTAAGTGCGAGTGGTTTGTTTCAGAGAGAGGAAGTACCATGGAAGTGGCTGATGACAAGCAAGTGATAAAAGGTGTGGTTTGCCCACTTGTCCCTCTAGAAGTGCAGTTGGCAACAATGTCACAATCTCCTCCTATCCTTCATCTTATAAAAATCATAGTTTTGTTTCAGCTGTTTGTCCATCCGTTCTCAGACAGATGTCATTTTCGTGCACGGTAGGAGGGGGAGCAGAGAAGCCCATACAATTCAGAATTCAAAAGCAGGTGTGGCGCACCATCTCTTTCAGTCATGACCAGTTTATTCAGAGAATTCAAATTTTGTTTTGGCAAAGTGTATCCTGGGGCAGTTTGGGATAATCATTTTATTGGAGGCAATTACATATTCTAGAGCTAATTGTCCATTTTAGAGCTAATTGAAGGAAAGAAGGCAAACACCTTTAAATAATTTAGTGTGGGGTGGGTGTGGTAATAGCCAACTGCACAACAAAGAAAACACACAGCTTATATAACTAAGTTATGAAACACGCTGATAATAGTATTAACTCTTTATTCAATTTAACACGTATTAAGCACCTAATTTGGGCAAGACACTAGGCTAGGTGTTGGGAGTTGAGATGAGAATACAAAATTCAGCAAGAGGCGAAGTTTCTGATCTAGTAACAGCGCATTAAAAAAATGAGTGCCGTGAGTTACAAACAAGCCCATTGCCATTGAGTTGATTCCCACTCAGAGCACCTCTATAGGACAGAACAGAACTGCCCCGTAGGGTTTCCAAGGCTGTGAATCCTTTTTTTTTTTTTCAGTTGTATTGTTTTAGGTTACAGTTTACAACGCAAATTAGTTTTTCATTAAACAAATTTATACACAAATTGTTTTGTGACACTGGTTGCAAACCCTGCAATGTGTCAGCACTCTCCCCCTTTCCCTTTCCATCTGGGGTTCTCTGTGTCCCTTCGTTCAGTTTTCCTGTCCCTTCCTGTCTTCTTATCTTTGCTTTTAGGCAGGTGTTGCCCATTTGGTCTTGTATACTTGGCTGAACTAAGAAGCATGTTCCTCAGGTGTGTTGTTGTTTGTTTGATGGGCCTGCCTAATTTTCGGCTGAAAGATGGACTTCGGGAGTTGCTCAGTTCAGCAGAGTGTCCAGGGGCCACAGTCTCGGGGCTCTTCCAGTCTCTGTCAAAGCAGTAAGCCTGGTCTTTTTCATGAGTTTGAATTTTGTTGTACATTTTTCTCCTGCTCTGTCCAAGACCTTCTATTGGGATTTCTCAGAGCAGTCAGTGGTAGTAGCTGGACACCATCTAGTTCTTCTGGGCTCAGGCTGGTGGAGGCTGTATTTTACGTGGTCCATTAGTCCTTTGGACTAATATTTTCCTTGTGTCTTTGCTTTTATTTATTCTCCTTTGATCTGAACGTGATGGGACCAATAGATACATCTTAGAAGGCTGCTTGCAAGCTTTTAAGACCCCAGGCGCTACTCACCAAAGTAGGATGTAGAACATTTTCTTTATGAACTGTTCTGCCAGTTGACTTAGATGTCCCCTGAGACTATGGTCCCCCAGCCCTCAGCTGTAAGTACATCCCTCAAGGTGTTTGGATGTGTCTCCAAGGCTGTACATTTTTATGGCAGCAGATTATCACATCTTTCTCCAGTGGAGCAGCTGATGGGTTCCAACCATTGATTATTTGGTTAGCAGCCAGCTGAACATTTAACCACTGTGCCATTAAAAACGTGGAGGGAGGAGAGTTTACTTTCTGGCAGAGGTTAAAATTTGGTAGTGTCAGTGAGAGGCGGAACAGTAGCACTCAAAATAATCTCTTGTATCTAAACTTGTCTCTGCAATGAGAAATAATCCAGTTCCTCTACACCTTCAAATGTGTTAATGGGGTAGCGTATTCAAAGCTATTTTTATTTTAATCCCTTTCTTTATTAAATTAGAATGAAGATGACAATATAAAGCTTGAAGAGACAGGGACATAAACCAAAAATGAAACCCACTGCCATTGAGTCGATTCCCACTTATGATGACACTATGTGTTACAGACTAGAACTGTTCCCTAAGGTTTTCTTGGTTGTAATCTTTATGGAAGGAGCCCTGATGGTGCAGTGGCTAAGCACTTGGCTGCTAATCAAAAGACTAGTGGTTCAAACTCACCAGCTGCTCCAAGGGAGAAAGATGTGACAGCCAGCTTCTGTAAAGATTACAGACTTTATGAACTGCTCTGCCAACTGATTTAGATGTCCCCTGAGACTATGGTCCCCAGGCCTATGGGGTATTTCTACTGTCCTATGGAAACCCTGGTAGTGTAGTTGTTAAGAGCTACAGTTGCTAACCAAAAGGTCGGCAGTTCGAAACCACCAGGTACTCCTCGGAAGCCATATGGGCCAGTTCTACTCTGTCCTATAGGGTTGCTACAGCCGACTCCAGGGCAAAGGGTTTTTTTTTTTTTTTAATAGGGTCGCTATGGGTCGGAATCGAATCGACAGCAACGGGTTTGATTTGGTTTAGTTATTATGGAAGCAGATCACCGGGTCATTCTTCTACGGCATTGTAGTTGGTTTGAACCACCTACCTTTAGGTTAGTAGTCTAGGGCAAACTGCTTGGCCACCCAGGGAATAACCTAATTGCTCTACAGCTTCAAATGCATGAAAAGGGAGAGCATTCCAAGCTATTTTTATTTTAATCCCACTCATCATTAGTGTATTATAAGGAAGGGATTAACAGGAAATGGTGACGATATAAATTTTGAAGAGCAGGGACTTAAGAAACACAATTTTCATAGTTTTAGTGCAAACCCAGCCCGTCTGCATATACACATCTAGTTGCTTAAAGAACACTGTCAAACGGGAAAGCCAAGCACTGATAGGGCCATTGTTGATCATGCAGAACATGGTCCCTCCTGTTAGACTTTAGAAAACTAGTGCTGGCTACTGCCAGTGATAGATAGTAATGGTACATGAAATCAAAATCCTTATTTTAGACAGAAGGTTCACAAATGTGCCCTCCTTAATGAAGCATGAATGACAGAACAGGCTAGATCATTTGGGGACAGAGGTGAAATCTTTTGGTAGGTTAAATGATCTCATGATGACTCTGGGTATGCTTTATTTCTCATTTAAAGATATACAGGATGAGCATGTCTTTCCTGAATAAAAATGTACCATGCACAAAAAAGAGAACTTTAATGGATACTACTAACCAAACATCAGTTTCTGCTTTTACAATTACTAACCAAACATCAGTTTCTGCTTTTATAATTTATACAAATTATGTTAATACTTTCAGGAACCCTTACAAACACCACCATATATAATAAGCTGTTTTATTATTATTCATAATCCTTAACTTCTGACAGTTGGGCTTATTATTTTATCTCAAAGGAAAATTACTTATCTCATTTTCCCAAAGAATACACCACCTAACTTAAAAAAAAATTTTTTTTAAGCTGTCCTGTAAGCCTTTCCCAGTAGTTAACTGGAATTCATACACTTGCCAGGCTTTAACGAAAAAAAAAAAAAAAAAAACGTAAATAACTGACATAAACTAAAAAAAACCCTCATAAACCCAAAGCCTTTGTTTGAAGTATAAATCTCAATTCTTCTCATCCTCTCAGTAAACTGTTAGTCAGAATTGGAGCCCTCTCCCTGCTAAGAACTGTTCTGGTCTGTTACTCACACAAAATATAGTATCGCTTAATATCAATGACTAATATCCTACCATGGATAAACAGCTTTTTTTTTTTTAACCAAAATAAATTCTAAAGGACTGGGAGAACAGTTATAATAGCACATTGAAATGATTTATTAAAAAGTGGAAAAAAAAAAAAGTCATCTATCCTGGTCTTAATTTAAATTAAAAATCAAAAGATGAAGTACCATTTCAGACCTATATACATCAAGGTGCCAGTTTCTTATAAAAATGTACCTTAGTTGAAAATGCTAGACTATGCAAAAATATTTTATATTCACTTTATTTTATTTGAATGAATTTCCCCCAACCTAATATTAAAAAACATTAAAAGAACTTAAATTTTAATGGCAAAAGTTCCTATTTTTTTCCCATCTATTTAAAAAAGGTTGTTTTCCCTTATTAACATACAATGCCCTATTCTTAAGGCACAACTTTTTTTTATGATAAATATGAAACCATAGTTGACTAGGTTTATTTTATACAACAGTTACAAGACAGACTTTTTGCACACATACACTAAAAATAATTAAACAAGTCTTCAAATTCATTCAAGATCTAAAATGCAAAACGATTTTTCTTGTCCAGGACCAATCCAACACGTAGCCAAGAGATAGGTAGTTACAACTAGAATAACCTAAGATTATCTCCATCAGGCCATCTCGAAGAGAGGAAGCTGGGTATTTTCCTTCCTTTGGGATAGGGGAGGCACCCCAGCTTGCTTTACTTAGGCTGGGCTATCAGAACTGGTTGTCACCTTTCAGGCCTGAGTGCAATCCCTTCTTTGAATTAAACATCGGAGATGAGGGCAGGTTCCTGATGGTAGGGCTCAAGGCAGATGTTTACTCTGCAGTTGCCCCCTGCTATCCTTCCACTGAGGGACTTTACATTCTTTCCATTCTCTTCTAGCCTCTGCTCCTCCCTCACCTCCTCTGACATAATTTGCAAAATATTCAAAGGATGCATCCAGCAAACAGGAAAAATTTGCCCAACTGTTATTTAAAATAGACAAAAATGCTTATGTTATTTCATTATACAGCTGTGAACACTTAATTTGAATATTACTGACTTAAAGAAAAAACACTAAAATTCAGGAAGAGGACAATCGAAACACATAACAAAAACAAACACGACCCATCTCGTAGGCCCCTGTAAGGTCAATGAAATGGAGATACAAGCATCAAATCTTACAGGAAAACAAAGTTTTCTTAAACAGACTTATCCACCCAACTCTCCTGTACTTTCTACATTTTTATAATTGAGGGATGGGTCAGAATGCTTTGTAAAGACAAAGTACTAGATTAGAGCTTACAATTTAAAGCTTTGTGGTTTTGAAGGTGGTTTTCCTTTCCTTTGTAAGGCCAGTCTTTGAAAACGAATGGTCAAGTATGCTTCCGCTAGACTTGACCTCCTCCAGTGAGAAGTTTATTACGGTCTCAGTTCTATTTTAAGAGTGCAGTCAATCCTGACAGAAATGGGTACATAAGAAAATTTAGGGGTGAGTGTTCAGGGCAGTACACTAAGAAAAGAGGAAAATGGGTGAGGGAAGTAGACAATGAGGTAGAGACGGGACAAACGAAGGGGCCAGCTGATGGATACTGAGGTTATTGATGTCATGGCTTCTACTAAATGCCATGTGCAAAACTGACTTTTAATTGAAAATTATCCTCTAAATAAGGGTCAAAATCAAGGGAAGAGAAGACCAGGAGTTGGAAAGGTAGGGATCACTAAAGCAAATTGCCTACTTAGTTATTTTGCTATGTGTTAGAAATAATTTATGTAACCTTGGGAGACATTACGTGCCTCAGTAATTCTACTTATTCATGAAGATATTTTACAGGTATGTTCTGGCACGATATCTCACATAAATAAATATAAATACTGTTCTTTGTACTCATAGTAATTCTGTAATGTATATTGATTTTTAGAAACAAAAAAATTAAAAAAATAACATTCTGTAAAAGCACTTAAAAATCATTAGTAACTAGACTACACCCAACATATTATAAAAACAGTACATCTGTCAGCCAATATCTTAATTTTTGCACCCAATATGAACCCTTCACAAAGTTATTATCTACGTGCAGATGAATGAAATTAAAAATAAAACCAAAGCTATGTTTAAAATATGAACGTTTCGTTTCCATTAAATCAGAAAGTTTCCATATAATGTTGAAGGAAAAAAATAAAATTCCAATTCAATTCTATTCCCTACTCTGCCAGTCTCATTTCCCAAGAAATTTGACATATGCCAAAAAAACTTAACCCACAGGTCTCTGACAATAACCTAAGTGAGCCTTTACCATCTCTTCTGAGAAAAAAAGGTTTCCTCATCTCACTGCAAACTAGAGATGAGGCCTCTGATAGTCTTTTCAGAATTCCTAAGGTCTGTTTAAATGCCAAGTGTTCCAACCATCAAAATTTCACTGAACAGAAGCCCACTTGATGAGGCCCAGCACCTTATCAGATCTGTGACCAGTTGCTGGAGAACAGGTGGAAGAGTGTGCATTGTACTGGATTCAGCTCACTAATGAGGCATTAAAAGTTTGGAGAGTGTAACATCCAAACCTAAGTTGTATGCAGAATCCATCAGGCTAAAATATCCATTCTTTGGTCAATTTTACCTCCAAGATAGGAAAAGAAGTGGAAAGTTGCCCTAGCGTTAAAGTTAAAAAAAAAAAAAAAAGAAACAATGAGATATCCCTCTCCTTATCACTGTATTATATGACATAAGGACACTGAAGTCACCTAAAATATTGTTTACACGAAGTTTTCATGTACCACACTGAGAGAAACTAGACTTCCCGAGGAAAGACAGCTCACAAAGCTAGGTTCCAGTGACAATGACACAAGAGAGTGTGTCACAACATTTCTTCCAACCAGATTCTGCAGACTGAACTAAAAAAAAAGTCATTAAAGAGCAGCTTTAACCTTGAATGTTTTAATCTGAAGGGAAACTATTTTCTCACAAGATATTACTTTGAGAGTCTGATCAGGTTAGATCCATTTATTACTGGTAAAAGCAACCATGGCAAAAGTAACTACGACTCATTCTGAAAACAAGGGAAGCTTCTACATACAAACCTGTCTTTTTTTTTTTCTTTAAGTACTAAAACAAAGTTAAGTTTTGTGTTTTTGAAAATAACGAAAGCTAGTTCAATTCATGTAATGTCAAGTAACTTTCAGTTAACAGAATCATTCATATTCTCACACTGCCTTATAGTATATCTTAACCCTAATGAGAAAATGTACCAAAATCCTAGTCCTAGCCCTGAAATCTTAAACCGAATCTTACGGGATAAAGACTGAATGTTGGTAGAGAAGCAAAGACGGATGGAACCAAGCATCTTTCACAGGAAAAGTGAAAATCAACAGCAAGATGGTAGAAATGTTAAACTCATGGGTTTAAACATGTCTTGCTTAAAAACAAAACAAAAAAACCCAAAAAAACCATACACACAGAAATTACAATTACAATGCAAACCATCATATGTGTACATTTTCTATTAGCTGGTGAATCTGTTACTAAAATATCAAAGAAAAAAATCAACTTAAGCTTTTTTTCTATTTTAACCCATAAGAAAGAGTAACAGAGCATTTGTTGCATATTAATTGATGTGTGGCTTCTTGTGCTTTCCATCCAAATTAGGGGTAGGTATCCCCAACTGCTTTATTTTCAATGAGATTTCAAAGTTATATTAAACATCTACACAAAATCAATCCTTTCTTCAGCCAAATTGTGTATGAAAACACTAACAAACAGTGAAGTTTCATGATGTGTGAAAATGGTGACTCATAACCATGTTGACTCAGCTACAGATTTTAATTTGCAAATATATATATGCGCCTTGTGTATGACAAGTGTACGAAAATAGTCTCAAAAATAAAGACAATACTTGAGACACGAAGCAACCCATTTTCTCTGATCTTGCATCCTGTTACAGGGAAAATAAGTCTCTGATGCTTCATAAATACTCAAAAGTTCGATGGCCTTAACCATGCATAGTCTTCACCTAGAAATGCCCCTTGAAGCCTCCGGACGTTCGTGGTCCGGAAGAACTGGGCCCTGTAGTCAATTATGCTAATTGTGTCCTATCTTCTCCAGGTCCGGGAGTTTTCTGACCAGAGCCTGGTGGTTCATCTTGATGCTGGCAAGGAGTCCCCCTTCAATGCCGTCAGAACCAGTGTAACTGATTTCTTCACCACGCAGGGTAGTCATTTGCCCCCCAAGCGCTTTCAAGATGGCATTGCCAGCACATATGTCCCACTTCTTGATGTATGTCACGTGGATATACAGATCAGCGCTTTCTTGACTCTTATCTGGCACATCCAAAAGCGCCAAAACTTTATAACCTAAAATAACAACACAGGATTGTGGTTATTATTTAGATGATTTTAAGAAAGCAGCTTACTTTTTTTGAGTAAGTACACTGCTAAAGGTAACAGCAGGGGTGTGCGGGAGGCCTCGGTACTATGTTTGTAACTGCTCTCTACATCTAAAATTATTCCAAAATACAAAGGTTTTTAAAAAGTAACAGCACAGACATTAAACTCAAATGAGCAAAAATATGCTGCAAAGTAAACTTATTAAGCTAACTTCAAGTATAACCAAATATATGCCTGTAACTTTTTAAATCTGTTTTTTGGTTTTGCTTGCTTTCTATGGAATGAAACACAGTATGTGTCATTTCCTATGGAATGAAATATACTGATGCTAAAAAAATATATATACTGATGCTAAACACCCCTAATTTTCACCTGAATGTCTAGGCAGGATGATTTGAATAGAGACAACACAAAGTAACAATATCATTTAAGTCCTTTTATTAGCAAGGTGGGTTTTAAACAGCGAAGTAGTAAAACAAGACAAATGCAGAAGAAACTTGTTCTAGAATCTAGTTTAACCCATTCTTGGTGTTTTGGACGTTACCTTTACCAGCCAGTCTAACAGAGAACCCTCAAGAAAATAATAAAGTTATATTATGGAAGGCAGATATATGCAACCAGCATATTAAAATCATTAGGCTTAAAAGTTAATAAGCTATACTTCTCCCTTTATTACTGTGTTGATAAGGTTTTCATACACAAATATTTTCTGACCATAATTTGCTGTTTATCTGGATTAAAACACATCTGTCATGATGAACAACACTCATAACAGAGGTCAGCAAACTCAGGCCCTAACCTCTTTCCCTGCAGTCCTCAATCTAAGAATGGTTCTTATATTTTTAAACAAACAAAGAAACAAAAATCAAATAATATGCATCAGAGACTGTATGTGGCCCACAAAGCCTTAAGTATTTACTGTCTGGCCCTTCCTGAGAAAGCCTGCTGACCGCCAACCTATAACAGGTAGGTATACCCTGGTATAGAATCAACAAGAAGCTAGACAGGCACTAGACACCCTGGCTCATCCCAGCCATGTTGCTGCCTTGGGACAAGCTGTGGAGTTCAGGGTGTTAAAAGTAACCCAGAGATCAGCCATCCTAACGGTCCCAGGAAACTTCTGGCATCTTTCTGCCATATAAAGCACCCTGATGAGCTTGATCTTTCCTCTCCTCCCCAAAAGCCCCATAGTTAAACTAATAGGACAATTATTTCGTAATCACACTGTATATGAAACATTCACTGATGGCACAACACTGATGGGAAAATGCTTCTGTGCTACTTCAGGGTCAGGGCATCACTGTTGTGAGACTGTTTCTTTCTTACAAGAAGGCCAGTGCGAGTGAAAACCCACCCTCCAGGTTACCAAGTATGAACCAGGCCTGCCATTAAAGAACACTCTTTATTCTCATGTTCTTCCCTACTTGGGACAACCAAGCTGGTCTCCTGACACAAGCCTGGAGCCCGGTGGCAACATTCCCTGTAAGCAGAAGGGAGCAGAAACATACCAGCACCACCGGCAGGAATAATTGTAGTCTGGTTTCCAAAAGTCTGAAGAGCAACCTGTTTGACCATTCCTGAATGAGAACGGGACACAACGATCCTTGGCGTCTTCTCATTGTAAGAAGTACGGGCTTTCACATTTGAACCACCATCTACCATTGCCCAGGCTGAAAAGCAAAAATAATACCCATTAATAAACTTTGGGGGTTTTATGGATTGAACTGTGTCCCCAAAGATATGTGTTGTAAATCCTAACCTATGGATATAATCCCATTTTGGATTAGGACTTCCCTTGTTATGTCAATTAGGCCCTAGCAGTGTAGGCTGTGTTTTAAACCAATCACTTTAGAGATATAAAAAGAGCAGAATAGGCAGAGAGACAAGGAAGCACATGTGGGGAATTGCCACGTGGGCACCATCAAGGAACTGAGGAGGAGAAGCTGAAAGAGACAATGACTTTCCCCCAGAGCAGACAGAACGCCCCTAGCACTGGCACCCTAAATTTGGACTTCTGAACTCCTAAACTGTGAGATAATAAGTTTGTTTGTGAAAGTCACCCATTTGTGGTATTTCTGCTATAGCAGCACTAAGACACTAGCACAGGGAGACACTGGGGTTTTTAAAACTAGATGTTAGAGTCTTCAGAACTGAAAGTACCAAGTAACTGTAAAAACGTATGCTCTTTCACAGAATTATTCGCACTGATTTTTTTTCCAAAAGAGAAAGCTTTATATTTTTCTGAGTACAAAGCGACACTTACATTTTTTACATTAAAATAGACACGTATTAAAAAAGTTAAAAGTAAAAAAAATCCCACATAATCTTGCCCAGCCAGAGATAATGACTATCCACCACTTGGCCTAAGAGCGCCCAGGCTCCAGAGCACCCTGTGAGGTGTCACCTGAGACTACACTGGGATTGCACAGCCACCCAACTTCTCCTGCACCCAATCCTACCTACTTCCTTCCCTCCTCTCCCACGTTTGATCCTAACAGCACACCCCAATGAACATCTTACATGCTCGTCTCCATCTCAGATGCTGTTTCCCAGGAAACTAACTTCCTGAATAATTCAAATTTTAAAATTGATTTTTCTCCTCTATTTTTGGTATATTCATGCTTTCACTTATTTGCATATGAGCAAAAAAAAAATTTTTTTTTTCAAGTTCCTAAGTGGTTTCAGAAACGTAAAACAGTTAAAGAGGTAACAGTGTTAGTTTTACATGTTTGTTTTATCAAGAATACAAAAAGAAAAAGCCCTAGATGTTAAAAGAGAACAGAAAATTTTAAAAGGGGAGCACACCCCTGAGATGGCTTGAGATGTCTTTTTGGTTTGGAAGTTTTCCTCACTGACTATACCAATCTGTACAAGGAAACAAACTTCTTCAGATTTATCCTGATTAGATTGTTGTTCTGGTGCTCACTCCAGTGGTATATAACAGTCCACCACGCTAGCAACGAAAACTGCTGCCAGCTTTCTTCTGGCTGCAGGGAAAAACAAAATCCAGCAGAGCTTGTGTTTCTGAGTACCCCAAGGATGATGATAGTCCCCTAGGATCTTCTCATACTTTTTTCTTAAAACCATACAGAGCAGCAAGGAGAACAAATAAAAACTCCTGGAAGCTATACATAGAGAGTATGCAGGGATGAATTTATGAGAAAGTTGGCAGTAAGCAGTGAAGATCAGCGGAACAAGTGCTGGAGCCCACCCCAGTGTGGGGAATATGGCAGGAGCCTCAAAGAAGTGCCAGAAAGTCAGAAAACTCTATCGGGTCGTAGAACTCAGGTAATTTCAGCCAGGATTTCTCCCCAGAAGGAAAAGGTCCCACCTTAACTAGGAACTACTGAAAGTGGGCCTAACACATGGCAGCAGACCATCAAGAGGAAACTTGGAGAAGACCTGGGACCAAAGTGCTGTCTTGAGAAACACTGCAGGGACAAGGTGGGGAGGAGGAGAGACAATCTGGAAGGCAGCAGCTAGAGAAGGTGATGACGATGATAAGGGCCCTACTGAAACAAGACAGGATCAAGGAAATTAGAATAAACCTGACAACAAAAAGATGCTGAAGACAAGGGCTTCCCTCCACTAACAGAAAGAAAGCTTCTGAACTGAAAAAACTCAAAGTTACACAAATTCCCTTCCTGTCACAACCCTCCTGCTGACCCCACAGGAGCTGGCCCAAACATGAATAAGAAATATAAAGCTGCGGTGTCCATTCAAACATATAAGGAAAAGCACAGCACATGATTAGACTAATAAAACAAGCAACAATATGAAAAAATGTTACGGACCAGAAATGCTGTAATTCAGAAAAAATGGACAAATAACAGGAACATGTGAAATGGGAACTCACATAACAAAAAAAAAGAAACTGAAAAAAGAAAAGGACATGATTACTGCAGAAACAGGACTAAATCACAGCTTACATAAAGGAGAATAATAAATTTGTCCAAAAGTAAAGCAAACAATTAGAAAAGCAAAGAAAAAGAAACAAATAAGTAGATCAGAGAGAAAGTGAGAGGTATGGAAGCCAGTGAAACAGCCAACATACATATATTAGGAGTTCCTGGAAAAGAAAAACGAAATAATGAAATATAAAAAGAGAACTTATCTTTAAATTAATGAGTCAAGAAGCTGTCCCTGAAATAAAGGAGGACCTAAATATAAACAATGAGAGAATATACTATGTACCTAGCAAATCTGTCCAGAGTGGTCAGCTCTGAGATGTAGCATAGATCTGTTACCAGCCTTTCAAGATCAAGTCCTTTGGCACCCTAGGCAAAAAGACAAGTCACTTCCAAGTGGGGGGAGGAGGGGAATCAAGTTAGTATCAGTGGTTTTGCCAACAAGATTCAAAACACACACACACACCAGATCAACAGCTTTTATAAGCAATCAAGAAAAAAGGGTGAGTCAGAGATTTGCAACTATCAGTCTTTGAAGTATACTATAGGAACGTTTGTTAGAAATGTGAGAACTCAGGTAATACCACATCCATGATCTAGCTCTTCTCAGGTAATCTACTGGTGGACAAGCTATTCAATCAAGAGATGACTAGGGAGCCCTCAGCAAGAAAACTTTTGATTTGGCAATGAGTAAATTGCTAATGTGGATCTGAGAGGAAGCCAAAGATGGGAGTAATGGTAGAAGAGTGAGTAAATGATGTTACCTCATAGCTGATTGGTGAGAGTCAAAGGATATTTAAAGCTGACAGGTTGAACAGTAGAAGTTAAGCGTAGAAAGATAAAACGCCAAAGAAGATACGAATGACTAAAATGAGATGGTTGCCAAAAAGAAAACTAAAATAAAGCTAATTTTATTGTTGCTCATAGTGGAGAACCAACAGAGACTGTCTAAAGAGAAAAATAACTATATAAAGGTATATAAAGAAAAAGTCTACATAAGGATATTAATAAAAGTGAGCAACCAAAGAACACATTTAACTAAAAAAACAGGAACTAATTGTCTGGCACACATTAAAGGAAAAAAAGCATCAAACAATTATTCTGCCTTTCGATTTCAAGCAGTAACTACACCTTGAGGTAAACCAACTCCCGCTGACGGAGAAGGTTCTTTACAGAAGAATTCCAGTGAATATATATTCAGGAGAAACAAGAGAATTAGAAAATTACATACTACAGTATTTCCAATAGATCTTACAACTTTTACATGAAAGGCTTAATAGAAACTGAATCTCAAATGGTGCCAAAATATCTTCTCGGATTACTTTCTGGTAGCAAGGGAATCAAATAATTCTATACCTGATAGGGCAGGTCAGGACCACCTTAACCATGTTAGCATCATTAATAGTGAGACAATGAGGCATTTTATGTTCTAAAATATGATGCAGTATGAAGCACAGGAAGAATACCTACAATATATTCTTGACAAAAAATGCAGAACCTCAATCCAATCAAAGCTTTAAATGTAATTTGATCTGTATAGAAAAAATAAGGTTTAAAAAAAAAAGTCACAGGACATCCTGAGGAAGCAATCAGACAAATTCAAAAGGTGGGACATTCTGTAGGACAACCAGCAAGTCAATGTCAAGGGAAAAGGGAGGTTGGAGGTTGTTCTAGATTAAGAGAGCTTAACAAGCAAAAGCAATGTTTGTGACTTGATTGGATCTTGGTTTGAACTAAACATTTTAGGTATGACTGGGGAAATGTGAAGATTAGATGACATTAGGGAATAATTGTTAATTTTATTAGTATATTAACGGTATTGTCCTTACGCAGAAAACTGTCCTTACTTTTTAGAGATGCACATTGAAGTATTTAGGGATAAATTTCATAATCCTTAAAGTACATAGCTTCTTCCCACAAAAATGCAAATATATAAAATATATTAAACCAAAAAACCAAACCCACTGCCGTCGAGTCAATTCTGACTCATAGCGACCCTATAGGACAGAGTAGAACTGCCTCACAGAGTTTCCAAGGAGCACCTGGCAGATTTGAACTGCCAACCTCTTGGTTAGGAGCCATAGCTCTTAACCACTATGCCACCAGGGTTTCCATAAAAGATACTACCAACTGTTAATTTTTTTTAATTAAATATAAGTGGAGTATTTGTTATAATTTTAAATTTGCATCAAATTATTCAACAAAAAAGTTAAAAAAAAAAAAAAAACCTCTAAATTCTTTTTACAAATGTTCAAAAACCATGGTTTTTCTAAGAAGTAAATTTACAATGCTGTATCTCTAGAGGTCAGTATTGTATAAGAGAATAAAAACTGCAATTCAGTAGGTCCCAACCAGAGTTAAGTTTAGACAAGAATTAGTCTCTCAATATTTTTTAAAATGTATTTCCTGTACTATAAACTCAATGCATTCTGTCATAAGACTTACATGGACACAATTATTTCAAGCGCCTTAAAAAACGGAGTAGGTGCTTAGATAAATACATTGATGATGCAGTAATAGTGATGAGGTAAAACAGCAGCTAAAAAGCCCAGAAGGAAATAAAAAGTAGCTGGTACTTTGTCATATACTGGAGTTTCAACATTAACAGGTCCTATCACAACACACAATTTATGGCACTCAGGCTGTTTACCATGAAACCACTGTAAGAGGTAACAAAAGGCCTTCATTTAACATAATATTTAACATAACATTATCTAGTAACATGGATCCTGCACATAGAGTCCCAGGACAATATTAAGCAAATTCCAAACACTCCTCAGTGCAGAATAATGTAGTAAAACAAGCACCGAACCTAAAAGGCCAGGATGTGAAAGCAAACTACTACCTGTGGGACCTCAGGAAAGTTATTATTTCATTCTTTGCTGCACAGTGATGATGACAATCATGAAAGCTGTCATTTATGGAGTACATACTATGTGCACAACACTGGTACAGTATTTCAATTACTCATATGAAATAGGTGTCCATACTTCTCAGTTGAGAAAATTATCTATTATGTGCTTAGAACAGCACCTGGCATATACAAACTGCTATATAAAAAGTAAGTGCTAGGGGGCGGAGCCAAGATGGCGGACTAGGCAGACGTTACCTCGGATCCCTCTTACAACAAAGACACGGAAAAACAAGTGAATCGATCACATACATAACAATCTACGAACCCTGAACAACAAACACGGATTTAGAGACGGAGAGCGAACTAATACGGGGAAGCAGCGATAGTTTCCAGAGCCTGGAGCCAGCGTACCAGTCAGGTACGGCACAAGCACAGAGACCTGCTCCACCCCCCTGAACTAACCCCGGGAGGGGGACCAGCCGGTTCCACGGGCGGTGTGGGACGCAGCCGGTAGGAGAAGTCCCCGGGAGGCAGTGACTGATCTTGGAGCAGAAAGAGCAGCATCCGAGCCGGGGAACCGTCCCGCAGGGATTTGGACTGCTCGCAGGTACGCCATAAACACGGAGAGTTGCTCCACCCCCTGAACTAACCCCGGGAAGGGGACCAGCCGGGTCGCGCGGGCGGCGTGGGACGCAGCCGCTAGGAGAAGTCCCCGGGAGGCAGTGACTGGTATTGGAGTGGGGAGAACAGCATTCCAGCCGGGACACTTGGTCGCGGCACAAGCACGGGGAGCTACTCCACCCATCTGAACTAACCCCGGGAGGGGGCCCACCTGGTTCACGGGGGCGGCACGGCCACGCGGCTGGAGGGACGAGAAGTCCCCGGGAGGCAGCGACTGATTTTGGAGTTGAGAGTGCACCGTCCCAGTAGGGGAGCCTTGACGCTGGGCGTGGGGCTGGAAGCGGAGGATCTGACCGTGACTCCAGCGGGCCAGACCCCCTGGGGGCAATCTCCACACAGCCAGCACACATAGGCGACGCGCCCGCGGGAATCTCAGATATAACAGTCATTCCAAGCAAGACAAGCAACTCTGGCTATATTCTGAGGTGCTACTCTCCTATCTCTGTTCCCTCCCCCACCCTCCCCAGGCGGCTTCATTAACATCTGAATAGCCTGAGCCAGAGGGAGAACTCTGATAGGGATCTGACTGCAGTTTTTTTTTTAGCGGATTTTCTGGAAAAACTAGTTTCCCAGTGATGGCTCGGAGACAACAATCCATATCAAACCACTTAAAGAAGCAGACCGTGACAGCTTCTCCAACCCCCCAAACAAAAGAATCAAAATCTTTCCCAAATGAAGATACAATTTTGGAATTATCAGATACAGAATATAAAAAACTAATTTACAGAATGCTTAATGATATCACAAATGAAATTAGGATATCTGCAGAAAAAGCCAAGGAACACACTGATAAAACTGTTGAAGAACTCAAAAAGATTATTCAAGAACATACTGGAAAAATTAATAAGTTGCAAGAATCCATAGAGAGACAACATGTAGAAATCCAAAAGATTAACAATAAAATAACAGAATTAGACAACACACTAGGAAGTCAGAGGAGCAGACTCGAGCAATTAGAATGCAGACTGGGACATCTGGAGGACCAGGGCATCAACACCAACATAGCTGAAAAAAAATCAGATAAAAGAATTAAAAAAAATGAAGAAACCCTAAGAATTATGTGGGACTCTATCAAGAAGGATAACCTGCGGGTGATTGGAGTCCCAGAACAGGGAGGGGGGACAGAAAACACAGAGAAAATAGTTGAAGAACTCCTGACAGAAAACTTCCCTGACATCATGAAAGACGAAAGGATATCTATCCAAGATGCTCATCGAACCCCATTTAAGATTGATACAAAAAGAAAAACACCAAGACATATTATCATCAAACTCACCAAAACCAAAGATAAACAGAAAATTTTAAAAGCAGCCAGGGAGAAAAGAAAGGTTTCCTTCAAGGGAGAATCAATAAGAATATGTTCTGACTACTCAGCAGAAACCATGCAGGCAAGAAGGGAATGGGACGACATATACAGAACACTGAAGGAGAAAAACTGCCAACCAAGGATCATATATCCAGCAAAACTCTCTCTGAAATATGAAGGCGAAATTAAGATATTTACAGACAAACACAAGTTTAGAGAATTTGCAAAAACCAACCAAAGCTACAAGAAATACTAAAGGATATTGTTTGGTCAGAGAACCAATAATATCAGATATCAGCACAACACAAGGTCACAAAACAGAACGTCCTGATATCAACTCAAATAGGGAAATCACAAAAACAAACAAATTAAGATTAATTAAAAAAAAAAAATACACATAACAGGGAATTATGGAAGTCAATAGGTAAAAGATCACAATAATCAAAAAGAGGGACTAAATACAGGAGGCATTGAACTGCCATATGGAGAGTGATACAAGGCGATATAGAACAATACAAGTTAGGTTTTTACTTAGAAAAATAGGGGTATATAATGAGGTAACCACAAAAAGGCATAACAACTCTATAACTCAAGACAAAAACCAAGAAAAACGTAACGACTCAACTAACATAAAGTCAAACACTATGAAAATGAGGATCTCACAATTTACTAAGAAAAACGCCTCAGCACAAAAAAGTGTGTGGAAAAATGAAATTGTCAACAACACACATAAAAAGGCATCAAAATGACAGCACTAAAAACTTATTTATCTATAATTACCCTGAATGTAAATGGACTAAATGCACCAATAAAGAGACAGAGAGTCACAGACTGGATAAAGAAACACGATCCATCTATATGCTGCCTACAAGAGACACACCTTAGACTTAGAGACACAAACAAACTAAAACTCAAAGGATGGAAAAAAGTATATCAAGCAAACAATAAGCAAAAAAGAAGAGGAGTAGCAATATTAATTTCTGACAAAATAGACTTTAGACTTGAATCCACCACAAAGGATAAAGAAGGACACTATATAATGACAAAAGGGACAATTGATCAGGAAGACATAACCATATTAAATATTTACGCACCCAATGACAGGGCTGCAAGATACATAAATCAAATTTTAACAGAACTGAAAAGCGAGATAGATACCTCCACAATTATAGTAGGAGACTTCAACACACCACTTTCGGAGAAGGACAGGACATCCAGTAAGAAGCTAAACAGAGACACGGAAGATCTAATTACAACAATCAACCAACTTGACCTCATTGACTTATACAGAACTCTCCACCCAACTGCTGCAAAATATACTTTTTTTTCCAGCGCACATGGAACATTCTCTAGAATAGACCACATATTAGGTCATAAAACAAACCTTTGCAGAGTCCAAAACATCGAAATATTACAAAGCATCTTCTCAGACCACAAGGCAATAAAACTAGAGATCAATAACAGAAAAACGAGGGAAAAGAAATCAAATACTTGGAAAATGAACAATACCCTCCTGAAAAAAGACTGGGTTATAGAAGACATCAAGGAGGGAATAAGGAAATTCATAGAAAGCAACGAGAATGAAAATACTTCCTATCAAAACCTCTGGGACACAGCAAAAGCAGTGCTCAGAGGCCAATTTATATCAATAAATGCACACATACAAAAAGAAGAGAGCCAAAATCAGAGAACTGTCCCTACAACTTGAACAAACAGAAAGTGAGCAACAAAAGAATCCATCAGGCACCAGAAGAAAACAAATAATAAAAATTAGAGCTGAACTAAATGAATTAGAGAACAGAAAAACAATCGAAAGAATTAACAAAGCCAAAAGCTGGTTCTTTGAAAAAATTAACAAAATTGATAAACCATTGGCTAGACTGACTAAAGAAATACAGGAAAGGAAACAAATAACCCGAATAAGAAATGAGAAGGACCACATCACAACAGAACCAAATGAAATTAAAAGAATCATTTCAGATTATTATGAAAAATTGTACTATAACAAATTTGAAAACCTAGAAGAAATGGATGAATTCCTGGAAAAACACTACCTACCTAAACTAACACATTCAGAAGTAGAACAACTAAATAGACCCATAACAAAAAAAGAGATTGAAACGGTAATCAAAAAACTTCCAACAAAAAAAAGTCCTGGCCCGGACGGCTTCACTGCAGAGTTCTACCAAATTTTCAGAGAAGAGTTAACACCACTACTACTAAAGGTATTCCAAAGCATAGAAAATGACGGAATACTACCCAACTCATTCTATGAAGCCACCATCTCCCTGATACCAAAACCAGGTAAAGACATTACAAAAAAAGAAAATTATAGACCTATATCCCTCATGAACATTGATGCAAAAATCCTTAACAAAATTCTGGCCAATAGAATCCAACGACACATCAAAAAAATAATTCACCCTGATCAAGTGGGATTTATACCAGGTATGCAAGGCTGGTTTAATATCAGAAAAACCATTAATGTAATCCATCACATAAATAAAACAAAAGACAAAAACCACATGATCTTATCAATTGATGCAGAAAAGGCATTTGACAAAGTCCAACACCCATTCATGATAAAAACTCTTACCAAAATAGGAATTGAAGGAAAATTCCTCAACATAATAAAGGGCATCTATGCAAAGCCAACAGCCAATATCACTCTAAACGGAGAGAACCTGAAAGCATTTCCCTTGAGAACGGGAACCAGACAAGGATGCCCTTTATCACCGCTCTTATTCAACATCGTGTTGGAAGTCTTAGCCAGGGCAATCAGGCTAGACAAAGAAATAAAAGGTATCCGGATTGGCAAGGAAGAAGTAAAGTTATCACTATTTGCAGATGACATGATTATATACACAGAAAACCCTAAGGAATCCTCCAGAAAACTACTGAAACTAATAGAAGAGTTTGGCAGAGTCTCAGGTTATAAAATAAACGTACAAAAATCACTTGGATTCCTCTACATCAACAAAAAGAACACCGAAGAGGAAATAACCAAATCCATACCATTCACAGTAGCCCCCAAGAAGATAAGATACTTAGGAATAAATCTTACCAAGGATGTAAAAGACCTATACAAAGAAAACTACAAAGCTCTACTACAAGAAATTCAAAAGGACATACTTAAGTGGAAAAACATACCTTGCTCATGGATAGGAAGACTTAACATAGTAAAAATGTCTATTCTACCAAAAGCCATCTATACATTTAACGCACTTCCGATCCAAATTCCAATGTCATATTTTAAGGGGATAGAGAAACAAATCACCAATTTCATATGGAAGGGAAAGAAGCCCCGGATAAGCAAAGCATTACTGAAAAAGAAGAAGAAAGTGGGAGGCCTCACCTTACCTGACTTCAGAACCTATTATACAGCCACAGTAGTCAAAACAGCCTGGTATTGGTACAACAACAGACACATAGACCAATGGAACAGAATTGAGAACCCAGACATAGATCCATCCTCGTATGAGCAGCTGATATTTGACAAAGGACCAGTGTCAATTAACTGGGGAAAAGACAGCCTTTTTAACAAATGGTGCTGGCATAACTGGATATCCATTTCCAAAAAAATGAAACAGGACCCATACCTCACACCATGCACAAAAACTAACTCCAAGTGGATCAAAGACCTAAACATAAAGACTAAAACGATAAAGATCATGGAAGAAAAAATTGGGACAACCCTAGGAGCCCTAGTACAAGGTATAAACAGAATACAAAACATTACCAAAAATGATGAAGAGAAACCAGATAACTGGGAGCTCCTAAAAATCAAACACCTATGCTCATCTAAAGACTTCACCAAAAGAGTAAAAAGACCACCTACAGATTGGGAAAGAATTTTCAGCTATGACATCTCCGACCAGCGCCTGATCTCTAAAATCTACATGATTCTGTCAAAACTCAACCACAAAAAGACAAACAACCCAATCAAGAAGTGGGCAAAGGATATGAACACACATTTCTCTAAAGAAGATATTCAGGCAGCCAACAGATACATGAGAAAATGCTCTCGATCATTAGCCATTAGAGAAATGCAAATTAAAACTACGATGAGATTCCATCTCACACCAGCAAGGCTGCCATTAATCCAAAAAACACAAAATAATAAATGTTGGAGAGGCTGCGGAGAGATTGGAACTCTCATACACTGCTGGTGGGAATGTAAAATGGTACAACCACTTTGGAAATCTATCTGGCGTTATCTTAAACAGTTAGAAATAGAACTACCATACAACCCAGAAATCCCACTCCTAGGAATATACCCTAGAGATACAAGAGCCTTCATACAAACAGATATATGCACACCCATGTTTATTGCAGCTCTGTTTACAATAGCAAAAAGTTGGAAGCAACCAAGGTGTCCATCAACGGATGAATGGTTAAATAAATTGTGGTATATTCACACAATGGAATACTACGCATCGATAAAGAACAGTGACGAATCTCTGAAACATTTCATAACATGGAGGAACCTGGAAGGCATTATGCTGAGCGAAATGAGTCAGAGGCAAAAGGACAAATATTGTATAAGACCACTATTATAAGATCTTGAGAAACAGTAAACCTGAGAAGAACACATACTTTTGTGGTTACGAGGGGGGGAGGGAGGGAGGGTGGGAGAGGGTTTTTTTATTGATTAATCAGTAGATAAGAACTGCTTTAGGTGAAGGGAAAGACAACACTCAATACATGGAAGGTCAGCTCAATTGGACTGGACCAAAAGCAAAGAAGTTTCCGGGATAAAATGAATGCTTCAAAGGTCAGCGGAGCAAGCGCGGGGGTCTGGGGAGCATGGTTTGCGGGGACTTCTAAGTCAATTGGCAAAATAATTCTATTATGAAATCATTCTGCATCCCACTTTGAAATGTGGCGTCTGGGGTCTTAAATGCTAACAAGCAGCCATCTAAGATGCAGCAATTGGTCTCAACCCACCTGGAGCAAAGAAAAATGAAGAACACCAAGCCCACATGACAACTAAGAGCCCAAGAGACAGAAAGGGCTGCATGAACCAGAGACCTACATCATCCTGAGACCAGAAGAACTAGTTGGTGCCCGGCCACAATTGATGACTGCCCTGACAGGGAGCTCAGCAGAGGACCCCTGAGGGAGCAGGAGATCAGTGGGATGCAGACCCCAAATTCTCATAACAAGACCAAACTTAATGGTTTGACTGAGACTGGAGGAATCCCGGCGGCCATGCTCCCCAGACCTTCAGTTGACACAGGACAGGAACCATCCCCGAAGACAACTCATCAGAAATGAAAGGGACTGGTCAGCGGGTGGGAGAGAGATGCTGATGAAGAGTGAGCTAATTATATCAGGTGGACACTTGAGATTGTGTTGGCAACTCTTGTCTGGAGGGGGGATGGGAGGATAGAGAGAGAGGGAAGCCGGCAAAATTGTCAAGAAAGGAGAGACTGAAAGGGCTGACTCAAGACGGGGAGAGTAAGTGGGAGTAGGGAGTGAGATGTATGTAAACTTATATGTGACAGACTGATTGGATTTGTAAACGTTCACTTGAAGCTTAATAAAAGTTATTATAAAAAAAAAAAGTAAGTGCTAGATATTATTTACATATCAGTGACTTCCCTGTAATAGTCGAAAGGGCCCTATATTTCTTCTCAACAGTTTATGTTTTAATAATGCCTCTTACATGGTATCACCCTCTGGCTGGCCCATGACCTGCAACATATTTGATCACTCTGACTTAAGAAAAGCTTGGCACTAGCTCTCTGAGGCTCCTCTCCACTTTTTCTGCTTCCTTTCTTCTCTCATCTCCGTATCTTCCATTGTATCTGCACTGTAAGTTCTTTGCTCAAGTCCGCGTTTCTCTGACAAGGCTTTAAGGGAGGGTTTTAAGAGAACCTGATGTTTCTTGATGAACTACTATCACAATGCCCTTGAAGATACATTTTTAGTAGAATCTGTACCACTTTTTCATTCTAATCACAGTGAACTTCATCTCTATCTCTTTAGACCTCTTGGCATATTTATTTTTTGAAAGTCATAGAGATCCACAGTTAACGTATAGACCCTTTCCTGTTGTCAACAGGTTGCTACTAAAAAGAAAACATGAAAACACGTGACCTAGGGCCAGAGGATTCTTACCAGGTTCCACCAAAGACAAGGAGGCCTGGTGGCAGAGTGGTTAAGCACTTGGCTGCTAATTGAAAGGTCAGCAGTGAGAAGCCACCAGTCACTCCACGGGAGAAAGATGTGGTAGCCTGCTTCCATAAAGATTTACAGCCTTGGAAACCCTAAGGGATAGTTAGTGATAGTTCCATTCTGTCTTGTAGAGTTGGTATGAGTCAAAACTGACTCAACAGCAATGGTCTGGCTTGGGTTTTTCACCAATGAAGACAACACTTGGATAATTTAAATTCACATACTTCCCATCTGTGGATATTTTAATCATAGCACTTATGATTCTAACAGAACAAAGCTTCTGAGTTACTGTCCCTAAAAATTAAAGATTTCTTGAACATGTTTTTCAGTCTAAAATTAATTTTTCACATGTTCATAGATTTTAAGTTATTATGTATTAAACTACTTTTGAGAGGGGTTAACATTAAACCATCATCAAATTGTATAGACTGTATTTATTATAAAAGTATTTTGGCATGGTTTCTTCAAGTCTTTTCCCCAATAAATTTGTTTTTTGATTCCTACCTAAATATTGTAGCAGTCATATTAAACATACTAAAATTTCCATATCTTGTCTTTTTTTTTTAACTTAACAGTGTAAAGCTCTTCTTAAAATACTGCTGCACAGGCTTCAGATGTTATAACTTATTTTTAACAGGCACAAATTCCTATGAGTAAATATACTAGCCTTAATTATACATTCACACATTAGCTCACTAAAATACTATTCAAGTATCTCTTATTTCTAAGAATTTCAAACTCACAGAAATAATTCTAAGTCTGATAAGAATTTTGATCAACTTTGCCCCAAATGCTGCCAGCAACTGTAATATCTAGTTCCCTTTATGGCCAAGTGCAGCTAAGTTCTGGTAAACATTCAATACTTGACGACTGGTACTCTGCCAACATCAATATACAGTCTGACTCTGAAAATAACTGTCCAAAAGGAGGGCATAAGCCAAAGAAATCATTTCCAGGAATAGAAGGTCAAGCTACACATAATGGGCTTATTGATTCTTTTAGAGTATGTCTTAACTAGCAAGCATCTTTATCCTCCAGCATACTGGGCAAATCCACCTCGTTACAGAAGGGTGGGGCATTTCATTACTAACTTACAAAGACATTTCTGGAACAGAACTGGATCCTAAATCAAAGACTTCTGGCTTCTTTAAGATGGTAAGCTTGTGGGGGGAAACATACATTCCTACGGAATAAAGGTTTTTAAAAATGGACACTATCCTTATTCTTCTCATACATCACTCCACCCCCGCTCCCACCATATGAACAGATGTGGAAACCAAGTAGAATGTGAATCTATTTGCTTAAAAAAAAAAATGACATCAATTTCTTCATTTCTTTTATTGAGTTCAAAATGTTACTTCAAGAGCTCAACACTCCTTAGTAATACTTCACATTTGTTTAGTATTTTAACAGTTTACAAAATGCACTGATATAAATTTTTTCATTTCAGCCTAAAAATAATGCTAGAAGGAATATAAATATAAAACAGGAAATATGATGACTTTTATTGTTTTTGAAATAAGGAAAAGAACAAATACGCATATAGAGGTTAAGTATAGGGCTCAAGCGTTCTGGAGTCTTCTCTCATTCTTTTGACATTGTCCCTAATTGCTTCCCTAGGTCAGTTGGGATTGCATTTAGCTGCAGGTAGTGTTAACTCCATTGCAGTAGTTAAACAAGTCCCAATTCTATCTGAAGAAGTTCCTTTGTAGCTAAGAGATGCCATATGACCTTTGGCCAATGAGATTAAAAAAGAAAAAAAAATGAGATAAAGCAAAGCTTTAATGAATAGTTTCAAGTTTTTGTTTTTCTAATAAAAAGAGTATCTGGGACAGACCTCTGTCCCTCTCCTTCTCCTTCTGCCTTTCTTCCTGTCTAGAACATGGTAAATGAAGCAGCCATCTCTGTGAGCATGCAAACAAAAGCCATATTCTAAGGATTGCAAAGCACGAAGACAGGAGGCAGGTCCTCAAGAGTATCATAAAGCCACTGAGCCAGGCTTACCCTTTGGCTTTCTTGCTATGTGAGAAAACGAAATTCCTTGTTTAACTACTGCAATCGAGTGAACATTACATGCGGCTAAATGGAATCCCAACTGACCTAGGGAAGCAATGAGGGACCATGTCAAAAGAATGAGAGAAGGCTCCAGAAGACTTAAGCCCTATACTTAACCTCTATATGCCTATCTGTTCTTTTCCTTATTTAAAAAAAAAAAAAAAGTCATATTTCCTGCTTTATATTTATATTCCTTCTAGCATTATTTTTAGACTGAAATGAAAAAATTTATATCAATGCATCTTATAAAAAACTTAAAATACTAAACAAATGTGAAATGTTAACAAGGAATGTTTAGCTCTTGAAGTAACATTTTGAACTCCATGGTTTTCATGATAGGAACTGCTTGCCTTCCCTTGTCACAGAGAGTTCCTGAAAGGTTCCAATGCAACAGCATTAAGTGTGCTGCAAACTGTTGAACACTATGCAAATGTTAGGTATTATGGAGTTATTATTAAGAAAGCAGTGTGACACAGTGATCTGCACACAACTCCTGGGGCTGGTTCTGCCCCTAGGTTAGCTGGATGACCTTGAGGACTGTATCAAATACCTAAGTCTCATTTCGTCATCTGAAAATGGGAGTACTAAGGGTACTGTGTTCCTCCCATACAGGCCTATACTAAAGGTAGTGGTATTGGTAAATTACACTCCAATGTCCACTTTCCCCCTTTTTTCCTTCAGTAACAGAATCTCTAAATTTTTGCTTAGATGACCACTGAAAATAAAGTCTGCATTTCTTAGCCTTCCCTGCAGCGGGGTTCTGGCTGTGACTGCCCAGTGAGATGAGAGCTGAGTGATGTATGTAGCTTCCAGATCAAGCCCTTAGTGGGACATGTCCTCTGCTTCTCCCTGCTCACGCTCTCTACTGGGTAGCATGTGGACGGAGTGGTGAGCCATTCTGAATCATGCAGACAAGGACAAAAAATGTTAACCTTAAGGCGTATTATTACAGCAATAATATAAATCTTTTGTAGTTCATCAAATTGTCAACTTTAAAGACTATCTAAATCACCAAAAGGAGGTAAAAGTTCATACAGCACAAAGTAGATCTGGTTTTGAAATGCAGAGACATCAAATATGCTAGAAGTTCTAATCCCCAAGGTTTTTCTGCAAAGCAAATAAATTAAGAGTATTCCAAAATTAACCCATCTGCTTCTTCCCACTTGACAGAAAGCCTCTTTGTGCAGCGTTAGCCACACCAGAGACACAATGAAGGAAGGCCAGAGCAAACATTATCAAACAGGATGTCTGCGTATTAGTATCCTAGGGCTGCCATCAAAGTTAGCATCAACTGGGTAACTTACAACAACAGAAATGTGTTCTCTCACAGTTCTGGAGGCTGGAAGTCCAGAATCAAAGTGTTAGCAGGGTGGGTGCCTTCCGTGGGCTCTGTGGGAGAATCCGTCCCAGGACTGTCCTGGCTTCTGGTGGTTCACCGGCACTTTGACATTCCGCAGTCTGTGAAAGCATCGCTCCTGCATGCACATTCTCATTGGATTTAAGGCCCAAGCTAATTCAGTATGCTCTCATCTCAATCCTTACCTTAATTACATCTGCAAAGACCTATTTCCAAATAAGGTCACATTCTGAGGTTCTAGGCAGACATCAGTTTTGGGGGGATGCTATACAAACCACTATAGGTGGTCATTAGGGCTGTTCTTAACACTGGAAAAATGGACACTGTCACCATCAGGTACTTCATCATCTTAGAGAAGAGCAGAGCCTTACTTTATCATCTCTGCCACATTTTTTTTTAAATTGTACTTTAGATGAACATTTACAGACCTAGCTTCTCGTTAAACAATTAGCGTACATATTGTTTTGTGACAGTGGTTGCTAACCCCACACAACATGTCAACACTCTCCCTTCTCAACCTGGGTTCCCTATTACCAGCTTTCCTGTCTCCTCCTGCCTTCTAGTCCTTGCCCCTGGGCTGGTGTGCCCCTTTAGTCTCATTTTGTATTATGTGCCTGTCTAACCTCTAGATGAAGGGCGAACCTCAGGAATGACTTCATTACTGAGCTTAAAGGGTGTTTGGGGGCTGTACTTTCATGGTTTCTCCAGTCTGTCAGGCCAGTAAATCTGGTCTTTTTCTGTGAGTTAGAATTTTGACATATGTTATACATTAATCTCCAGCTCTGTCTGGGACCCTCTATTGTGATCCCTGTCAGAGCCGTTGGTGGTGGTAGCCGAGTACCATCTAGTTGTGCTGGACTCAGTCTGGTGGAGACTATCATAGCTGTGGTCCATTAGTCCTTTGGACTAATCTTTCCCTTGTGTCTTTGGTTTTCGTCATTCTCCCTTGTTCCAAACATGGTGAGACCAGTGGAGTATCCAAGATGGCTGCTCAAAGGCTTTTAAGACCCCAGACACTATTTACCAAAGTAGAATGTAGAATGTTTTCTTTACAAACTATGTTATGCTAATTGAGCTAGATGTTCCCTGAGACCATGGTCCCCACAGCCCTCGGCCCAGTAATTCGGTCCCTCAGGGAATTTGGATGTGTCTATGGAGCTTCCATGACCTTGCCTTGGACTAGTTGTGCTGTTTGTCCCATATTTCTGATGGGTGTTCATAAGAAGTATGAATCTAGGAAAATTGGAAGTCGTCAAAAATGAAATGGAATGCATAAAGATCGATATCCTAGGCATTCATGAGCTGAAATAGACTGGTATTGGTCATTATGAATCAGACAATCTTATGGTCTACTATGCCAGGAATGACAACTTGAAGAGGAATGGCGTCACATTCATCATCCAAAGGACCATTTCGAGATCTATCTTGAAGCACAACACTGTCGGTGGCAGGATAGCATCCATACGTCTACAAGGAAAGCCAGTTAATATGACTATTATTCAAATTTACGCACCAACCACTAATGCCAAAAATGAGGAAACTGAAGATTCTTATCAATTTCTGCAGTCTGAAATTGATCAAACATGCAATCAAGATGCATTGATAATTACTGGTGGACTGGAATGCAAAAGTTGGAAACAAAGAAGAAGGCTTGGTAGTTGGAAAATATGGCCTTGGTGACAGAAATAATGCTGGAGATTGCATGGTATAATTTTCCAAGAACTATGACTTCTTCACTGCAAATACATCTTTTAAACAACATAAACAGTGACTATATATGTGGACCTTACCAGGTGGAATACACAGGCATCAAATCAACTATATCTTTGGGGAGAAATGATGGAGAAGCTCAGTATCATCAGTCAGAATGAGGCCAAGGGCCAACTACAAAACAGACTGTCAATTGCTCACATGCAAGTTCAAGCTGAAGCTGATGAAAATTGAAACAAGTCCAGAGAGCCAAAGTCTGACCCTGAGTATATCCCAGCTGAATTTAGAGACCATTTCAAGAATAGATTTGATGTACTGAACACTCATGACCAAAGGCCAGATGAGTTATGGGATGACATTATGCACATCACACATAAGAAAGCAAAAAGTCATTAGAAAGAAAAGACCAAAATGGATGTCAGAAGAGACTCTGAAAGCTGCTCCTGAACGAAGAGTAGCTTAAACGAACAGAAGAAACGACGAAGTAAAAGAACAGATTTCAGAGGATGGCTCGAGAAGACAAAATAAACTATTACAATGAAATGTGCAAAGACCTGGTGTTAGGAAACCCAAAGAGAAGAACATACTCACCATTTCTCAAACTGAAAGAACTGAAGAAAAAACTCAAGCCTCGAGTTGCAGTTTTGAAGGATTCCTGTAATTAAGAGATCAGCTGCTAATCAAAAGGTCAGCAGTTTGAATCCACCAGCTGCTCCTTGGAAACCCTATAGGGGCAGCTCTACCCTGTCTTAGAGGGTTGTTAGGAGTCAGAACTGACTTGATGGCAATGGGTTTGGTTTTGTTTTATGGGCAAAATATTGAATGATGCAGGAGCATCAAAAGAAGATGGAAGGAATACACAAGAGTCATTGTACCAAAAAAGAACTGGTTGATGTTTAACCATTTCAGGAGGTAGCATATGATCAAGAACCGATAGTGCTGAAGGAAGAAGTTCAAGCTACACTGAAGGCACTGGAGAAAACCAAGGCCTCAGAAATTGACAGAATGTCAATTGAGATGTTTCAACAAATGGATGCAGTGCTGGAAGTGCTCACTCATCTATGCAAACCAATTTGGAAGACGGCTACTTGGCCAACCAGCTGGAAGAGCTCCATTTATGTGCCCATTCCAAAGAAATGTGATCCAACAGAATGAGGAAATTATAGAACAATACCATTAATATTATACCAAGTAAAATGTTGCTGAAAATCATTCGAAAGTGGCTGCAGCAATGTATCAACAGGAAACTGCCAGAAATTCAAGCTTGATTCAGAAGAGGAGGTAGAACCAGGGATATTATTGCTGATGTCAGATGGATCCTGGCTGAAAGCAGAGAATACCAGAAAGATGTTTACCTGTGTTTTATCGACTATGCAAAGGCATTTGACTGTGTGGATCATAATAAATTACGGATAACATTGAGAAGAATGAGAATTCTGGAACACTTAACTGTGCTCATGAGGAACCTGTACTTAGATTGAGAGGCAGGCGTTTGAACAGAACAAGACGATACTGCACGGTTTAAAATCAGAAAAGGTGTGTCAGGGTTGTATTCTTTCACCATATTTATTCAATCTGTATGCTGAGCAAATAATCTGAGAAGCTGGACTATAGGAATAATGTGGCATCAGGATTGACGGAAGACTGATTAACAACCTGCGTTATGCAGATGACACATCCCTGCTTGCTGAAAGTGAAGAGGACTTGAAGCACTTACTGATGAAGATCAAAGACTTCATTATGGATTACACTTCAAAGTAAAGAAAACAAAAATCTTCACAACCAATAAAAAACATCATGATAAACGGAGAAAAGACTGAAGTTATCAAGGATTTCATTTTGCTTGGATTCACAATCAACATCCATGGAAGCAGCAGCCAAGAAATCAAACGATGTATTGCATTGGGCAAATCTGCTGCAAAAGATCTCTTTAAAATGTTGAAAAGCAAAGATGTCGCCTTGAGGACTAAGGGGCAACTGACCCAAGCCATGGTGTTTTCAATCGTCTCATATGCATAGGAAAGCTGAATAATGGATAAGGAAGACAGAAAAAGAATTTATGCCTTTGAATTATGGTATTGGCGAAGAATACTGAATACACCATGCAATGCCAGAAGAACGAACAAATCTGTCTGGGAAGAAGCACAAACAGAGTGCTCCTTAGAAGCGAGGATGGCAAGACCTCACATCATGGACTTCGAACATGTTATCAGGAGGGATCAAGTCCCTCGAGAAAGACGTCACGCTAGGTAAAGTAGAGGGTCATCGAAAAAGAGGAGGATCCTCAACAAGACACACTGGTAAAGAAGCTGCAGTGATAGGCTCAAACACAGCAATGATTCTGAGGAAAGCACAAGACCAGGCAGTGTTTCATTCTGTTTTACACAGGGCTGACATGAATTGGAACCAACTCAACAGCACTCAACAACAAACCAATGAAAAGTATGATAGTTCTCTGAAAACTGTCAGCAATACGGCTATTATCATTGTTTGCTTCCCCCCCTCCGCCATCACAACTCATGGTGTCATTGTGGACTCACGGCCACAGTCCACACCATCATGCCACCCAGAGACCAGGGCTAACCCTCCCATCCAGTTGCAGTGTAATCGCTGTGGTGCTGCCAAAATGCAGTCCCTGTACTGGCAAGGAAGGCTATGGGCAAGGTCACTCCTGAGCTAAATGGGAAGCTCTTCGGCATGGCCTTCCCTACTCCACTCCCAGCATGACTATCATGGATCTGATCTGTTATCAACAAGTTGGGGAAGCAAGGATCCTTAGGAGCTCTGAAGGACATCCTGGGCTACAAAGGAACAAGCTTGACTCTTGAGAATTCCAGTGACACCAACTCTTCCACTTTTAATGCTGATGTTGGCAATGCCCTCGACCACCACAATGTCTGATAGGACAGCTGATTTGTCTAGGGCAATTGCATGGTGGACCTCAGGATCCACACAGAATACAAGGTATAACAGCCTTAAACCTCAACCCCAGCAACAGCATGAGAGAAAAGGAGACGACCTTGGCTGTTGCACAGTCTGTACCCACATGTATCCCCCACCACAATGAGAGGCTCTCATCTTCAACACAGTTTCTATTCCCTAAAGAAAGTTTTGAAAGCCCTGCTTTGTCATCTATCATCAGGACCAATATTAAAACCCTCACTGTATCCAGGCAATAGGTGAGGTCAGGTAGCGGTCTGACTTTAACAATTACTTAGTTACAGTTGAGATTCCCACATGATGCTAAGCACTATAGACAAATGGTTCAATAACTTTAACTTTTCTAAGTTCTAGGATATTTCATACCTGTATACTCAGAAAATGGCTTATGTATCACTCCTAGCACAGGTTTGCCATTTACAGCCACACACACCATAGTAGTGACATACTGTCGAAGATCCTCTGAGAACAAAAACAAAAATATCACACAACTGTCAGAGTAACAAACTACAAATTCAGGTTACAATGGTACACTTTGTTTTATCAAAACTTATTTAGATGAAATTTAGCCAAGAGTCCCCTCAAGCACTGATGAGAGTCCACCGATGAGAGCCAGCTTAAGACAAGCAGTGAGGACAGTAATTTGGTTTTGCTACTCACTTGCTTTCTGGGTACCTAGGAATTGACTATTTTGAATTCCAAGGTCAAATGCATATGCAATAAAATCTAAACTCTTAACATCGCAAGTAAATACCGTATTCTGGCTAAATAAATTTCCTGAGTAAATGGGTGTTCAATGGAAACCACCTTAAGGTTATTGTTGAAAACTTCCCTTCCCTGAAGAAACAATCGGCGACAGAGGGAGCCACTGTCACTGAAAGGAGTGGGCTCTAATACAGTGGATTGGGGGTGTAGAGGAGGCTGATAATCATTGATCCAGTCCGATGTCTCATATCCCGGTGCATTAATTCAGCTGTCTTAAAATCTAATTGGAAAAGTTGTTTCGGATTTGCAAAATATCTACCTTCATGTATATGCCACCTGCATGGGGTGGGGCGGGGGCGGGGGCGGGCAGGAGAGGAGTCTAGTTTTCCAAAATTTAATGGCAATCTAAAGTTTGAGATCAGTGCTTTAAATTACCTGTATACTCCTGTGTGGCATCAAGTGGGTCAATCCAGACGGTAACGCTTTCTGCTGGAACCTCTTTAGGAGTAGTTATTTCCCTCAGGATATCCTCAGGAATATTATGATCCCATAAGATAACCTCCTGATCAGCTGCATCCACATGTTCCTCAGTATTTATCTGCATCAGAAACGGAGTTAGAAAATTAAAAAATAAGGAAGAAATTACCACCTGAGAAAACACAAAAGAAATATCTCAGATAAAATCACAAATTGTAAAGAGGCAAATCCTTATTTTTTGTTTGAGGCATTGTTTTTGCAAAATGAAGCTATATTACAAAAGAAACTTCAGCAACATCTTGTCTTCAAATACTGCTCAATCTAATACTCACTTGTTGGCTAAACAAGACAAAACCACCAAACCCACTGCCGTCACGTTGATTCTGACTCACAGCGACCTTATAGGACAGAGTAGAAACCGCCCCATAGGATTTCCAAGTAGCAGCTGGCGGATTCGAACTGCTGACCTTTTGGTTAGCAGCCAAGCTCTTAACCGCCAAACAAGACAGAGAATCCAAAATACAGAGTAACTAAGTATCAATGAAATAAGCTATTTTATTCAAATGCCACCTCATCAAAAGACCTCCTCTATCCGTTCATAATATATAGACAGAAGAGAAATGTCCCCAAAATGTGGATTTCTGCTAGAGACTAACACTCTTCACAGGACAGCCTTTGGAGTCCTGTGCTTTCTGACATGATCCCTTGTCCAGGTAGGTCACCATGTTGATGCAGCATGTGACATCATGGCCAGACCTCTAGTGCCACAGTAATTACAGCACTGACAATACATGAGTAAAAAGTCACTTAGTGACTTCATGTACAATGGAACAAAACGCTATTTGGTCCTGTATCATCCCCATGGTTGGCTGTGGATGGGACTGTTGTGAGCCACAGAGTTTTCACTGGCTGATTTTTGGAAGCAGATCGCCAGGTCCTTCTTCCTAAAAAAAGCCACTAACAACAAAAATCTCACAACTATCAGAAGTCTCTGGAAGGTACCCTGAAATATGGTAAATTATTATAGAAGAGGTTGAAAATATTCCAGAATCTAACATCAAACTACTTAAATCATAAAATAGTTGATTTTATGTTTAATACCTAATTCATTCACTCATTAATTCCTTTATTAATTCAGCAAATGTTTATTTATTGCCCACTATGTATTTTATATGCCAGGCACAGTTCTAGGACCTAAAGACACAATAGTGATCAACTTGAGACAAAAATGTGTCTTTATGGAGCTTGGATTCTAGTGAAGGAGACAAATAACAAACAAGATAAATAAGGAGAATGTATAATACGCAGGATATTGGCAAATAATGAGAAAAATAAAGCAGGGAAGGACAGAAAGTGTGCTGCTTGAGAGGAAAGGTTATTCTTCAAGATATGGGAGCTATGACTTCCCATAATAGCCAAAAGCTGGAAACAGCCCAAATATCCATTAACTTATAAATGGAAAAACAAAATGTGGCAAATATCCACACAGTGGACTGTCATTCAGCCATAAATAGGAATGAGATACTGATTCATGCTATAATATGAATGGATTTCAAAAACACGCTAAGTTAAAAAAGCGAACACAAGAAACCACATATTATGATTCCATTTATATAACGTGTCCAGAATAGGCAATTTATGGACAGATAATAGATTAGCGGCTCACCTGGGACAGGAGTGAGAACAGTGATTGAAAGTAAATGGGGCACAGGGATATTATTAGGGTGCCTAAAATGTTCTAAAACCGATTATAGTAATGGTTTCACAACTTAGCAAATTTAATAAAAATTACTGAAGTGTACACTTGAAATGGGAAAATCATATCGTATGTAAAACATGCGGCTATAAAGTTGTTTAAAAAAGCAAAAAAAAAAAAAAAATTAGGGCAACTAGGGAAGGCCTCACTGGAAAGGTGATATTTGAATAAAGACCAAAGGAAGTGAGGAAGAGAGCCAGGCAAGAATCTGGGGGAGGCACACTCCAGCCTAGTGACCAGCAAATGTAAGGACCCTGAGGTTGGCATGTGCCTTGTATGGTCAGAGAACCCAAGGAGGCTAGCATGGCTAATTCAGAGTGAACCAAGAAGAAAGGAGCTGGAGATGAGGGCAGAGAGTAATGGCAGTAATGGCCAGATGAAGAAGGGCATTGCAGGCTGTAACAGAGTCATAACCTCTGTTAACATTGTGCAGAAGGCCCTAGCCATTACTGTAAGCTAAAGGGGATGGGTGGGCGCTAGGGGAGGTATAAGGATTAGAAAGGAAGCTACAAAACCATAACATGTAGTTGATGACTGAGTACTGAGTCAGTCGAAAAGCTCTTGCAGGTAAGTTAAAGAATTAACAAGAAAATATAGCAAATTGTTAGATATAAGATCAATGTATATCAACAACTACATTTCTATATACGAGCAAGAAATATTTAAAACATACTTAAAAAAAAAAAGAGAGAGAGAGAAACCATTTAAACTAACATCTGAAATAATGTACCTGGAAATAAATCTAGGAAAGATGTGCACCATTATGGAAAAAATTAAACTTTACTGAGACACATTAAAGGAAACCTATATTGAGCAAGATCCCATTTTAATGGACAGATTTAAAAAATGGTAGAGATGTTGCTATGGATTCAATTGTGTCCTCTCAAAATATGTATTGAAATCCTAACCCTTGTAACCTGTGCCTGTAATCCTGTTGGAAATAAGGGTTTTTCTTTTATGTTAATGAGGTCACACCCTTGTAGGGTAGGTCCTAAACCTAATCACTTCTAAGTTATAAAAAGCAGATTAGACAGAGGCATGCAGAGGGAAGACAGACTCTAGGAATGGCCAAGGAACTACTGACAAGTAAGGAACTACTTGAGCCACATCCTGAATTCGAACTTCTAACCTCCTGAACTGTGAGAAAATAAATTCCCCTTCTTTAAAGGCACCCCATCCACTTGTGGAAACCCTGGTGGCACAGTGTTTAAGAGCTATGGCTGCTAACCAAAAGGTCAGCGTTTGAATCCACCAGGCACTTCCTGAAACCCTATGGGGCAGTTCTTCACTGTCCTACAGGGTCGCTGTAAGTCAGAATCGACTCGACAGCAATGGGTTGGTTGGTTGGTTGCTTACCAACCTGTAATATTTTTTGTTACGACAGCACTAGATAACTAAGACAGATGTCAATTCGCTCGTCAATCAAGTATAGACTTTATGTATCTCCAATCAAACTCCCTACAGGTTTTTTCCTCCTCCTTGGAAAATGGACAAGCCATTTTTCAAATTTATATGGAAAAGCAAAAAGCCAGGAAGAGCTACAACATTTGGGGGAGAGAGGAAAAAAAAGAACATTGTGTTGGGGTGGCTTTCCCTATCAGATATCAAGGCTTATCCTAACGCCAGGATGATTAAGGCAGTGTGGTACTGGGGAAACATTTTCACCTATGCTCTTAACGGCAATGTGAGGATACTTTAGGTGAAAGAAGGTAGTAGTAAACACCAAAAAATCAAAACCGTTATCATCGAGTCAATTCTGACTTACGGAATAAAAGAAATAAACAAAACTTTGACTCTGTAGTTCATGGGTCTTGACCTCTGCAGTTTACAAAAACAGCGGTGCCAAATCTAACTGGCAACTACTAAGCCTTTTGTCTCGAGTTCAAGTCAGTGCTGCATATACTCTTAACTGAGTATAAGCTAACAAAATCACAGAATTGTATTTGAAAAGATCTTCCCCGAGTCAGGTTACGCAGAAACACACGGAGCAGGAGAACAAGAACATTAGCACCATTACCCAATCCACTCTTGGGTGCGACTATTATTTGCAATCTTGCCACTACCATTCAAAAAACTGCCAAACCACTGAGGGCTGTGGGGACCACGGTCTCGAGGAACACCTACCTTAATTGGCATAACATAGTTTATAAAGAAAATGTTCTCCATTCTACTTTGGTGAGTAGCTTCTGGGGTCTTAAAAGCCTTTAAGCAGCCATCTAGGATACTCCACTGTTCTCACCCCTTCGAGAGCAAGGAAGAATGAAGAAAACTAAAGATACAAGGGAAAGATTAGTCCAAAGGACTAATGGACCGCATCTACCACGGCCTCCACTAGACTTAGTATAGTACAGCTAGATGGTGCCTGGCTACCACAAATGACCGCTCTGACAGGGATCAAAATAGAGGGTCCCAGACAGAGCTGGAGAAAATGTAGAAAATTCTAATTCACAAAAAAAGACCAGACATGCTGGCTTGACAGACACCGGAGAAACCTCAAGAGAATAGCCCCCGGACACACTTCTAGTTCAGTAATGAAGCCACTCCTGAGGCTCACCCTTCAGCCAAAGATTAGACAGGCCCATAAAATAAAATGAGACTAAGAGGCACACTAGCCCAGGGGCAAGGACTAGAAGGCAGGAGGGGACAGGAAAGCTGGTAATAGGGAACCCAGGGTCGAGAAGATAGAGTGTTGACATGTCCTGGGGTTGTTAACCAATATCATAAAACAATATGTTTACTAACTGTTTAATGAGAAATTAGTTTCTTCTGTAAACCTTCATCCAAAGTACAATAAAAATAAATAAACCCAAATAAATAAAGCACAATTAAAAAAAAAATAAAGCTGTTCTGAACCAGAAAAGAAAAAAAAGAAAGTGGCCCACTATGCACTCACAAAAAACTGCCAAGCCAGGGGCCATCAAGTCAGTTTTGACTCATGGCAACCCCATGTGTGTCAGCAGAACTGTACTGCAATCAGTTTTCAGTGGCTGGTTTTCTTGGCACCAAATCACCAGGCCCTTCTTCCAAGGCAGCTCTGGGTGGGCTCACATCACCAGCCTTTAGGTTAGCAACCAAGTGCGTTAATAACCACTGCACCACCCAGAGACTTCCCACCACTATAGCACACTTATGCCTTTAATAAATTCACTATCCACCACTGCCAACAGCCTTCAGACAATTATCGCACACTTATGCCTTTAATAAATTCACTCTCCACCACTGCCAACAGCCTTCAGACAATTGCTATGGTCAAAAGCAGGGTGTCTTCCTCAATTCTTTTCCACATTCCACATTCAAACAGTCGGTATGTCCTGGAAATTCTATCTCCCAATTCTAAATATGTGGCTTCATGTCTACTAAGAAAATCGCAGTTAAGCCACCCCTATCTCTCACTTGATTCCTACAATAGCCTTCAATTGCTCTTGCCCCAATACTGCATGCATTCATTCAGCAAGTATTTAATGACTACAGACTCTGAACTGTTTTAGACATTGAGATATAATAAGGAACAAAACAAATAAAAATAATGCCTTTACAGACCTATCTTCTCAACCCAGCAGCCTACCATCTTCCTAAATCCAGACTTCTTATCATCATCTACAAGGTTAAGTCCTACATGATCTGTTCCCAGCAACCATTATCTAACAACTTCTATTTTCACCCCTATTCACTGTACTCTGGGCTTACTTCTGGTCCTTCAAATAGACCAAGTACGACTTGGCCTCAGGGCCTTCATACTTGCTGTACTCTTCTGTTAAACACGTTCGATGGCCTGCTTCGTGCCATCCAGGTCTCAGCTCAAATGATATTGCCTCAGTGTGACCTTCTCGGACTACCATGTCTGAAGCAGCATCTGGAGTCACTCTTCCCAAATGACCTTATTTTTTATTCCTCGAAGCCCTGATCACTATCTGATATCATCTTTATGTTCACATGTTTGCTTTCTATCTTGACCCACTAGAACCTAAGTTCCATGAGTGCAAAGATAGAGTGTTCTTTATTACTGCAGCCTCATCCCCACTGCCAAAATCAGTGCCTGGCACAAAGCAGGTGCTCGATAAACACTTCTTCATTGACAAGGTTCTTCTTAACCACTGTGGTTCCTCATTTCTTCCTCATAACCCTCTTCCACTCAATCTACTCTTCCTCTCCCATCTCTGCCACAGACCACAACAGGGAACTAATGCAGAAGAAATTACCCTCACACTCATTAAAAAAACCATACATACACAGGACAGTCCCAGCCAAGCCTCTGCCCCTGGCCACCCGCTCACTCCCAAAGAAGCCCACTGGCGGCAAGAATGAAAAATGCAGCTTTAGAGAACCTATGATTTCAGCAGGATGAGAATAAAAAGCTTCTAGAAATCAGAAAACAGTAAGTTAATTTTAGGCTACACCCAGACATAATAGCCCATCTCACAGTTTCTGCCCATACCTGACAACTATCTAAGTATAGCCAAGTCCAGATTTACTTAGGTTAACTTGCCTCCTAAGGTTCCTAGGTTGCAGAGACAGTTTACACTCACCTGCTAGCCTAAAGGCTGGCGATTCAAAAGTGCCCGTTGGCACAATGAAAGAAAAGACCAGGCCATCTGCTTCCATTAAGAAAGATTACAGCCAAGACTGGCCTGACAGAGACTGGAGAAACCCTGAGAGTATGGCCCCCAGACACCCTTTCAGCTCCATAATGAGGTCACTCCTGAGGCTCACCCTTCAGCCAAAGATCGAACAGGCCCATGGAATGAAACAAGACTAAAGGGGCGCATCAGCCCTGGGACAGGGACTGGAAGGCAGGAGGGAAGAGGAAAGCTGGTAACAGGGAACCCAGGGTTGAGAAGGGACAGTGCTGACATGTCGTGGGGTTAACCAATGTCATGGAACAATGTGTGTACTGTCTGATGAGAAACTAGCTTGTTCTGTAAACCTTCGTCTAAAGTACAATAAAAAAAAAAGATTACCGTCAAGAAAACCCTATGGGGCACACTTCTACCCTACAACACATGGGGCTGTCACAAGCTGGGATTAATTCGACAGCAAGTGACAACAATAATAACCTCTTTCCAGTGTAGGCATTTCTAATGCTCACAATATCAGGCCCTGCCCCCTCCCTGGCATGCCAAAGACTGTACTTTCCGTCCCCCTTGCAATCAGAGGCACATGACTGGTTCCAGCCAAAGAAATGTGGACAAAAACATTAATATGCAACAGGTTCGGGCTGAGGCAGTGAGAAGGAAGCTCTGCACAATCTCTAATCTCTTCCTCTGCCATGTTGAGATGGCAGAAACACAAATCAACAGCTTGAGTCACTGAGTCACCGCATGGTGGACAACTGCCTTGGAAAGTGTTGGGCTTCTGAGATCAGTGAGTTGTTACCACAGCATTGCCCACTGAGTCTTTCCCGATATGCTTCCTCTTTTATATCGAAGTACTTCCAAGCCCATAAAGAACCAAAAGAAATTTACGTATCTCTGTGAATCAATTTTGTTTCTGTTCCTCTAAACTTCAACATTGGATCAGCAATTTGAGAGGGAAAAAAAGTTATAAGTGGGTGGCATGCAGGAGAAATTGAAGAAATAATTTAGGACACAAAGAATGGTTAGATGGAGATGTGAAGGGGAAGCACAATTTAAAGGATGCAGCGTTAGATATAAGAATAGGATGCAGAATAAAAATTGTTTGAGAGCAGAAAATATTTAATCTATATGCTAGATAACACCTAATTTAGTCCAGCCATGTTAGTGGCCAGTAATCAAATACTTACTGAATACACAGTTCTTAAGATAATTTGTTTATAAATTTTATCTAATTGTATGCACACAATACATGTCCATAAACACACAAAAATACATACATACACACACGTATTTAGGCTGGGTCTGTTTCTTAGGCTCCAAAAAGGAGAAGAATAATTATTCTTCATCAGTATCGTCAAAGCTCAAGAGCCCAAAACACAGTATGACAGTTCAGTTACTTTGGGGTCAAAAGGACTTTGGTTAGTTTTACGTGTTAACTTGCCAAGGCTATGGTGCCCAGCAATTTAAATAATCAAACACTAATCCAAGTGTTGTCGTGAAGGTATTTTGCAGATGTGGTTAACTTCTACAGTCAGGTGACTTTAAGTAAAGAAGATTACCCTCGGTTATACGGGTGGGTCTCATCTACCCAGGTGAAACGCCTTAAGAGCAAACACTGAGGTCTCTCAGGAGAAATTCTGTCCCCAGACTGCAGTGTTACCTCCTGCCTCAGTTTCCAGCCTCTTGGCCTGCTCTACAGATTTCAAACAACACTGCAACATCAAATCTGGCCTGAGTTTCCAGTCTACAAGCCTACCCTGTGGATTTTGGACTTGCTAGGAAACCCTGGTGGCATAGTGGTTAAGTGCTACAGCTGCTAACCAAGAGGTCAGCAGTTCAAATCCACCAGGTGCTCCTTGGAAACTCTATCAGGCAGTTCTACTCTGTCCTGTAGGGTTGCTATGAGTCGGAATCGACTCGACAGCAGTGGGTTTGGTTTTTTTTTTTTTTTTTGGTTTAGCTCCCAAAATCACACGAACCAGCCAGTCATGAGCCAGTTCCTTAAGATAAATCCACATATATATATTACAGGGCACTCCCTCATCCCCAAGGAAACACCAATGTGAAAGCTAGAAACAGAAGAAGCATTTTGATATGTTTTCATATTGCCTAAAAATTTTCTCACGTTCTCTTGCATCCATCTTCTCTACAACCGTAACACCAATTCAGTACACATCATTTCTCACCTGTGAAATAATCCTCTTAACTGGTCTCTCTGTATCCACTTTGCCCCCTTCCAAAGTATCTCCAAGCACCTACTCTAAGCCCTTGCAATCATTCAAAACACTGCAGTTAAGACTTCTGTACTTCCTTCTTATAAACTAATGGCATTTAAAAAAACTTAGGCCAGTGCGTGGCATTTAAAAAAAAAAAACAAAAAACTGAGGACTAAATAAATGTTAGCTAGTAAAACAAGCTAAGAATAACTCTCCCAATGCCTGGATTCTGGTTCCCCTCCCTCATACGCCTTTACTGTAAGTCTCCCAACTGGTCTCTCTCATCTTCAAATGTACAAGCCCAAAGTTTCACATACTGCAGGCCTCAAGAAAGTCAGCTAAATCTGGTTATTTTAGTACACTAGGATTAAGCTAAAGATCAGGCCCAAACTCTTCTGAGCTTGGCAACATGAAGGTGCTTCATACTCTAGCCCCTGCCTACCTTCTTCATCATGTCCATAGTAATTCTCCCATGTGCAACTTATTCAAACTGATGAGCTTATTAGAAATTACCATACTACCTCCTCTCTTGGGCCTGTTCTTTGAACTTGTTTTGTTTTTTTCTCTGCTACAATGTTTGTCTGTACACCAAATACCATCATCTAGATGTTACAGAAAAGGAAACTGTGGCTGAAAAAAGTTAAATAACTGCCTAGGATCAACATGGGCAGGCAACTGGAAAAAATATCAAAGCAAGCATTCCATACTAGCACTTCTCGAACTTTTCCAGTGAGTACTCCTGTTGACAGACAAAAAGCTTTATCAACTCCTAATTCTCAGCCTGGACATTACTGACAAGTTGGGCCAGATGACTCTTTGTTATGTAGGCTGAGCTGCATACTGTAGGATGTCTACCCACTACCTGCTAGATGCTAATAGCACAGTTCCTCTCCCTCCAGGTGTGACAACCAAAAATGTGTCCAGACATTGCCATATGTCCCTTGGGAGACAAAATCACTCCAGATGAGTATTCTAAAGTGATTTCTGGTATATCTTCTACTTACAGGTGAACATTAGATAAGAGAGCCCAGGACTCAGACTCTAGACCTGGAAGTAGTAGGAAGAAGGAAAGCAGGGCTTTGAACCAGTTCTGCAGTTCAACCCCTGCTGAGAATTTGCATTTCTAACAAGTTCCCAGGGGATGCTAATGCTGCTGGTTAGAGACCAATTCTGAGAACCACAAGTACAGCAAAATTTATTATACATAAGAATCATCTGGGGATCTTGTTAATATGTAACTCTGATTTAGTGTATCTAGGGTGGAAATGCAAATTCTCAGCAGGGATTCCAACGGAACAAACCAGTTCAAAGCCACCAAAGCACTCCTGTTTCCTTTACGCAGGTCACGTGGCTTCTCAGAATTTACTGTCCATTAAGAAGTAAACTGGATGAGAGATGATTTAAGCCCCTTATCAAAAAAATTGAGGTAAGATTTCAAAAGTATCCAGACATTTAAGACTGTACTTCTGAGTGTTGGGGAAGGGAAAGAAAAGAGGAAGGAATCTAAAGCTGAGTCTCTTGTTTCTTCTAGGAGTGTAACATTTGGCCTCCAGTCTAACAATGTTGTTGCTGTTGTTAGGTGCCATCAGTTTGGTTCTGACTCATAGTGACCGCATGTTATAAGAGAACAAAACACTGCCCAATCCTGTGCCATCCTCACAATCATTATGTTTGAGCCCACTGTTGTGCCACTGTGTCAATCCATCTCGTTTAGTGTCTTACGCTTTTTCACTGACCTCCTCATGATGTTGCTTATTGGTCCAGTTGTGAAGATTTTTGTTTTATTTTGAAGTGTGACCCATACTGAAGGCTGTAGTCTTCGATTTTCATCAGTAAGTGCTTCAAGTCCTTTTCATTTTCAGCAAGCAAGGTTGTATCATCTGCAAATACGGATCTCTTTCAGTTGGTTGGCCAAGTAGCTATCTTCCAAATTTCTTGGCCTAGACAAGTGAGCACCTGCAGTGCTGCATCCGCTTTTTGAACCACCTCAGTTGATATTCTGACAATTTCTGGAGACTTGCTATTCCCCAATGCTTTCACTGCAGCTTGAACTTCTTCCTTCAATACCATCAGTTCCTGATCATAGTCTACCTCCTGAAACAGCTGAACACTGACCCATTATTTTTGGTACAGTAACTCTTTGTGTACTCCTTCTATCCTCTTTTGATGCTTCCTGTGTCATTCAATATTTTGCCAGTAGAACCCTTCGACACTGCAACTCGAGTCTTGAATTTTTTCAGCTTGAGGAATGTCAAGCAATGATCTTCCCTTTTGGTTCTCTAATTCCAGGTCTTTGCACATTTCATAATACTTGGTCTTCTTGAGCCATCCTTTGAAACCTTTTGTTCAGCTCTTTTAGTGCATCATTTCTTTCTGTCATTCGCTTTAGCTACTCCAGATTCAACAGCAAGTTTAAGAGTCTTTTCTTACATCTATTTTGGTCTTTCTTTCCTGTATTTTCAATGACCTTTTGCTTTCTTCATGTATGATGTCCCTGATGTCATCCCACAACTGTCTGGTCTTCAGTCATTACAGTTTAATGCATCAACTATTCTTGGGATGGTGTCTGAATTCAGGTGGGATATATTCAAGGTTGTATTTTGGCTCTGCAGGCTTACTTTAATTTTCTTCAACTTCAACTTGAACTTACATGTGAGCAATTGTCTGACCCCGACCTTGTTTTGACTGATGATACGGAGCTTCACCATTGTCTCTTTCCACAGATGCTGTTGATTTGATTCCTGTGTTTTCCACTCAGCAACGTCAATGTGTACAGTTGCCACTTATGTTAAAAAAAGGTATCTGCAATGAAGGAGTCACTGGTCTTGCAAAATTCTATCATGCAATCTCCAGCATCGTTTCTTATCACCAAGACCATATTTACCAACTACTGATCCTTCTTCATTTCCAACTTTCTCATCCCAATCATCAGTAATTATCAATGCATCTTGCTTGCACATTTGATCAATTTCAGGGTCACACATGGTGAACGGGTTTCAGCAGAACTTCCAGACTAAGACAGAATAGGAAGAAAGACCTGACAATCTACTTCTAAAAAAACTGGCCACAGTGAAAACCTTATGAATAACAACAGAACGCTGATATAGTGCTGGAAGATGAGCCCCTCCGGTTGGAAGGCACTCAAAAGACGACTGCGGAAGAGCTGCCTCCTCAGACTCAACCTTGACGATGTGGATGGCGTAAAACTTTCAGGACCTTCATTTGCTGATGTGGCACTACTCAAAATGAGAAGAAACAGCTGCAAACATCTATTAATAACCAGAACGTGGAATGTATGAAGTGTGAATCTAAGAAAATTGGAAGTCGTCAAAAATGAAATGGAACACATTAAGATTGATATCCTAGACATTAGTGAGTTTAAATGGACTAGTACTGGGCATTTTGAATCAAACAATCATATGGTCTACTATGCCAGGAATGACAAATTGAAGAGGAATGACATCGTATTCATTGTCAAAAAGAACATTTGAAGATCTATCCTTAAGTACAATGCTGTCAGTGACAGGATAATATCCATATGCCTACAAGGAAGACCAGTTAATATGACTATTATTCAAATTTATGCACCAACCACTAACACCAAAGAAAAGGAAATTGAAAGATTTTCACCAACTTCTGCTGTCTTAGAGGTACAAAAAGAAGTAGCTCAACATGACCCCAACCCTACTTTGACACTAAATAGATGAATACAACCTCCTCTATTCCATCAATTACCAACCAACATAAACACTAAAAAGATGCCCATGCAAACATTCAGTCACAAGAAAACGCGAATTTTTTTTTTATACTGAGACAGACTCTTCAACATCTGCAATTCCAAGAACTGAGTTTTTACGTTTAAAATGCAGCTCACGACCATTGGCAGTTACTCCCTTAGCATTTGCTATTGAAGTGAAAAAACAAATACACTATTCTATGGAAGTTACCGAAGACAAAAGGTGTGAGGATGGGAGGGTGTAGGTTGCATGAGAATCTGTACATGTGCACACATACTTTTTTTAATATTTAAGAATATTTTTCTTTGCCCCTTTAAAAAAATTCAACTCTGCTTCCTATATTTCGCTATTATTGCTTCTAAGCACCTACAATTTAATGCTTTGCTATGAATTCATACTATAAGTTTTGTTTTAAGTAGTCTTCTACAGATCTAACTAAAAATGAAGTCAGATAGTTTATTTAAATATGGCATGGAGTGCCGTAAGTCTCAGATTTCCCATCTGTAAAGTGGGCATAAATAAATTTACTTATTAAAGTCGCTGTGAGGATCAAATGAAGTCCTGTGTGGCCACTATCTGGGCACCTAGTATATACTCAATAAATAGTTATTACTAGTACTCTTGAAGAGCCCTGTTGATGCAATGTTGAGCGCTCAGCTGCTAACAGAAAGGTTGGCAGTTCAAACCCACCAGCTGCTCTGTGGAAGAAAGACGTGGTAGTCTGCTTCCGTAAAAATTATAGCTTTGGAAACCCTATGGGGCAGTTCTGCTTTGTCCTACAGGGTCTCTATGAACTGGAATTGACTTGAGGGCATTTTTTTAGTGCTGTTGTAACTATCTAGCTCTCAAGTTTTCTAAAACTCCTGTTTCTTCCACAAAGTCATAGAGAAATATATGTGTGTGGCATAGAAGAGTGCGAGCACATTTAACATACTAGATGAAAACACAAGGTGAGTATTATTTGTGATGACAAAGCAGAGTAGAGCAAAAGAAAAACTGAATATGTTCTGTGTTTTGTTTGAACAGACACTCGAAAAAAATTTTACTAATGTCAATTATGTCTGTTATTCAGCAGCCAGCCAACGTTCCTTCCTGCTAAAAAAAGGAAAAAAAAGAAAGGAAGAAAGAAAATCAGAGCAATAATCTATTAAACGGGAGGGAGTGTCACACAGGATATGTAATTCTAAAATGTTCCAAGAACAACACTAAAAGGTCAAATACCTTCCGACAAAGCCTGGGTTTAGATTTCTCTGTTCAGTTAATAAAATTCCACTGGAAACAATTTTTCTTCCCAGTAGCCAAAGTACTGTTAGGTGACTTAAGACATAACACTACGAAGCTATTGCTAGAGTGTTAAGCTCTTCCTCTGGAATCGTAGTAAATAAAAGCATAATTCAATTCGAAGGCAGTGCCACTTGTAATGATAAATTCAAAGAGTATTAATAACAAATCTAAAATGTCTGGATTCCCCTACGAAAAAGTCAACTCCTTTCCCAGAAAACATACTTAAAGGAAACACAAATGTTCTTCAATTCCTATTCTCTGGAGTAAATATGGATTAAAAAACCAAAAAAAAAAAACAAAACCCAGCGCCGTGGAGTCGTTTCGGACTCACAGCGACCCAGAGGACAGAGTAGAACTGCCCCCTAGAGTTTATCAGAAGTGCCTGGCGGATTCGAACTGTCAACCCTTTGGTTAGCAGCCGCAGCACTTAACCACTACACCACCAGGGTCTCCAAATATGGATACAAAGTGCTATATAAGGTGCTGGGAAATACACTTCCAACACGTCCACTAAGGGTCCCATTAAGAGGGTCCAGATAAGAATACAGTTAATTAACGAGCACCCCCCAAGTGCCCTGCACAGTCACAGCTCCGCAGCAAGACTTGTGCAGTTCTTGGCCTTTAGGTGGCCACTGGCAAGCCTGCCAAAAAAACGTGTACTTTACAGTCACGATCTTCCCAGTAATGAAATCATGGAAGGCCAGAGCAGGAGGGGCCTTGGGGCTCCTACTCCAACCTCTCCGTTTTACGGAAGCGGCTGAGGCACCGGGTCAAGCTGATCCTCTCGGCCCTCTGGAGGCAAGCCCACAACCTCACCCGGCTTTCCCACTGCCTGAATGACCTTAACCTCGGCCTCTCAATCTCCCCCCGTCTGCAAGGCGGGCACCAGACGACCGGCCTCGCGGGGCTGCGGCGAGGGCGAGCGCGGGGTCACGTCCGCCGGCTCGCCGCCCGCCGCCCGCCCGGCCGCCCGCACCCACCTGCACGCTGGGGAAGGCGGTCTTGAGCAGGTAGAACATCTTGCGGTTGGACAGCACGTCGCCGCTGGTCATCTTATCGTCGGCTCCCTCCCGCGTCTTCCCCTTGGACTTCTCGTGGAGGGCGTTGCTCTCGCGGACGCGCCTCACCTCGTCGCCGCCGCGGGCGGCGGCCAGCACCGACACGGCCAGCAGCTCGCGCAGGTCCACCGTGCCCCCCTCGGCCGCAGGCGCCGGCCCCGCCGCGCCGCCCGGCTCGCCGCCCAGGCCGAAGAAGCTGAAGCGGCCGGCCAGGAAGCCCGAGTAGAGGTGGTAGAGCACGCCGAGCCCCAGCAGGCAGAACACGGCCACCCCGAGCGGGGACAGGCGGATGCCCATGGGGGCCATAGCGCCGCAGCCGGCGCTCGGGCGACCGCCCTTCACAGGCCTCCTCAGCCAGGCGTCGCGCGGACTACACCGGCGACCGCTCCCCGGCGCCCGCGCGCCCCATGGCTCCCTCCGGGGAAAGGCCGACTCCCGCCGCGAAGGCCCCGCCGCGGCTCTGCGCGCCCGACTTCCGCGGGCAGCGTGGCCCGTGTCTCAGCCGGCCAGCGGGTGGGACCTCCACGTTAGCCAACGGCAGCGAGGTGAAAGGGGAGCGTGGGTGTGTATCCGGGTTACGCGGGGGCGTGGCCAGGCCGCGGGCGGCGGGCATGCCCCTCCCCCTGGAGGCGTGGCCGTGGCCGCCCGGCCAGCGCGCCCTGGGGGCGGGCAGTGCAGCTCTCCGGGAGGCACTGGCCACGCCGGTTGATTTCATCTGGGTTTGAGGTTTGGGGTTTTCGAAGCACTGCCCGACGTGGCGTAGCTGCTTTCCATGCAGGAAAGGATACTGAGGGTCTTGTATATACTCAGATCTGCCTTTGAACGACAATGTGTGGCTGAAATAAAGCCCCACTGACAGTGTAGTCTTCTCCTCACTCTCTCATTATTCAGGGACGGAGGGAAACATTAGTAGATTTAAAGGAGTGATTTGTGAGCTCTTTACTCCGGCACCCACGGCGGCGCCGTGTGTAGACAGAGGATATTACTTCGCCTCTCTGAGCAGTTCTGTCAAGGCGGGGCAGCAGGGTAGTGAGGAGAAATTTTACTTGGTTCTTTATTTTGTGGGCATCTCCTGTCTTCATCTGAACGCTTATGCGTATATATTTGTGTGTATAAAAATTTTCCTTTTACCTCCACCAGTCAGAATAAACCATCCTCTAAGCAGCTGAAAAGCATGCCTTAATCCTGGGCTTTCATAATGAAAGAAAACACAACTGGCTTCTCACTTCCGAGGATACCTTACCTCTGCCATCTTCCCAAAGGGTGGGGTGGGAAGAAAATTGCCTGAGAGAGTCCACTTGACATACGGGTGGTTCCGGGATGGTCAGCCTATGTAGAAAATGTAACCCTTGAATCAATACCCATAACCCATTGCCATGGAGTTGATTCCAACTCATAGGGACCCTATAGGACAGAGAAGAATTGGGTTTCTAAGGCTGTAAATCTTTACAGAAGCAGACTGTCACATCTTTCTCCCCTGATTCAATACAGGCACTCCAAATACACTATGCAGAAGCCTTAACTGGTCTTAGCAATAATAGTGAATGCATACTCATTACATTTTGATAGGTGTGATAACAAGCATTAATGTTTACCTTTGGTCTTAAAAGTAAATATTAAGATGTGGTATCATTTTAAATGTTAGAATATTTATACAAAAGCAACTTAAATGAAGCTTACATTAATGTTCAAAAGCAAAAGTCATTGGTTTTACGAAAAAAAAAAAAAATCCATTGTCATCAAGTCAATGCCAACTCATAGCAACCCTTTAGGACAGAGTAGAACTGCCCCATAGGGTTTCTAGGAGCAGCTGGTGGATTTGAACTGTTGACCTTTTCGTTAGCAGCTGTAGCTCTTTCCACTACCAAGTGGGCTTTAATCTTAACTGTCCTAAATAAAGGTAAGTTTGGTTTTTTTAAAGGTAAGTACACAGAGTGAATTGTGAGGCCTCATTGCTAAACAGTCATAAAGAGATAGCCTGACCTTTACAGCTTCCTTACAGTTGAAGACATTTCTGGAATTTGCATAGGGTTGCACAGATACAATGAACAAGGGCTATTAATTGCTTGGTTTCCCTGCCGGTTACCTGTAAGTAGTTTAAACATAATTACAGCACAAAATCAAGTACAAATACAGATCAATGAAAGTACAGTCCCTGGGTGTTGACAGCACCAGATCTCAAAGAACTGGCACTGTCGTTCTTGTCAGGTTTTGGAAACAACTTCCCAATTAAGCAAAGCTGCTTTCAACAGAAATTTGAAAGTGAAGATCCCAGATTAATTATGGTTACCCAACCCAGGGAGGTATAAAGATAAAGATCAGAGTTGAAACAGAAAGGTTTAAATTCATGGGAACCACCTCAAGCTGCACTATGAACTGGACAAAAAAAATGAGTTGGGTAATAATCATGGAAAGAAATATTAAAAATGTCACTGGGAAGTCTGGCTGAAGTTTATGAAAATAAACTGAACATCGTTTTCCAACGATATTGGAAAAGAATACAAGACCATGTTTACTGTGGCACCATACGAAGCTCAGCAAGGCTGCTAAAATATACTAAAAACTAAATACTAAAAACTCTGGAGCATTTACACTGCTGGAATGGAATATAAAAATAGAGGGAAGAAATGTCCACGCAAGTGAAAAACATGAGAGTGAGTCTAAAGATCATAACTCTAGGAGGTGCTCTAGTCCTCATGTGATAGAAAGAATGAAGCAGTAATAGATATGGACTCCATTTAATCATTAAGAGAAACGTTATGAGAAGAGGAAAACATTTAACTAAATGCCTGGGGGACAGGGATGTTGTGTCTCAGGAAATCCTTCAAAGGAATTTTATTGAAAGAAACTTGCTTTTTCAGTATCAAACTGTTAGAAGCTCCAAAAAATGAAAATTGTATGAAATTAAATATAAAATAGTATTGTGAATTTGAGGCAAACTGGTCTTTCAAAAATTACCTTTTCTCTAGGTGTTGAAGAAGATGAGGACTGCCATATATATATATATATATATATATATATATATATATATTTTGGTATGAATACTGATAGCAACAAGAATTGACATACAGTAGAAATTTTTCTAACCAGCTTCCACTTCACTGGCTTGCCAGACCCATGACAGTCACAATTTCCACATTTTCAAAATCACTTTTGGTCTACGTACCAGGCTTTAGTCTTGTCCCCACTGAGATTTCTCTATGTCCTTAACTTGACAGCACTGGGGGCTTAAGTTAAAATCAAAACAAAATGTTAAAATTAAAAGATAATCACACAAAGGAGGATATATTTTTAAAAACAAAACTTTTTCAGAGATGACTGAGAATACTTATAACTTCCTGTAACTTTAAAGAAAAGTTGAACCATGAAAATAAGAAACTTTTTCAAATATCATGGTGTTTCGTGTATATGTTTGGCATGTCCACAACTGACCCGAAAAGGGCCAGTAACAAAGCCAGCTCTTTCAATAGCAAAACCAGCTCCCAAATTTATTTCTTCAACTTAGTCGTAAAACAAATAGAAAATATCTGTTTCTGCAGTGTCAACCTACTAATACTGTATTATGCTGCAAGGTGTCTTCCTGAATGACCTTTCCTTTTAGCAGAATTAAGCCTTCTACTTATCTGTCTTCCTCCATAGCCTCATTCAGACAGAGAGAGCCTCCTGCCTGTCCTTCAGGCTTTCATAGTTAAAAAAAAACGAGACACACCCAGATTGCTCTAGGTGATAGGGGGTTATATAAGAATATCTGCAGTAATGAGGGACTCCAGGAACATACTCAGCAAGTGTCAAATCACTCTGTGCCTCAGTGCTTCTGAAACTATTCAGCAGATCACAAAGACCTTGTAAGCATGACTCACGGTCATGTAGAATACAAAAGTGGCTCAGGTAACTCACTTTTACTTCTGTGTATCGTGTTTATCCCAGCACACAGAGCTCTGCTTGGCTCACTGGTATGGGCAATGCTTCATGCCATGTTACCTGTGATGTTGGAGTCCCCTCTTATACCAACATGGGTGTCTTTGGCTCTGGTCAAGTCATTTCAGCCATGGTAGCAGGGTTAGCTTCACTTGACATCTGCACTCATGGCAAAAGCCATAGCAAATCTCAGAAGACTAGCCTGATTGTGGTAGTGGTTCCCTGACTCTATTCATCAAATTGAACACTTGAAATTGGTGAATTTTATTGCATATAAATTATACCTGCTGCTCACTTATCAACATGGTTCGGTTCTAAAGACCAGGTCATTATGCTAAAATTGGCATTATGCAAAAATGGAGGATGACCACATCAGATCACAAAATGGGGGTTGACTACATATTCCATAACTGCCAAATTACATCGTTACTTAACTGCCAAACCACTGAGATCGTGGCCCAGCCAAGCTGACACATAACCTTAACCATCGCAGCCAGTGTTATTCTCACCTCATACCTTGGCATTTATTACTGCCAGATGTATGTTGTTGTTGTGTAAAATAGTTGGTTAGTAGAGTTTTTACTATTACTGTAAATGTGAAATATCAGATAATGAGATAGCCGATAAGTGAGGAGTAGGTGTACACCTCAATAAAGCTGATTTTTAAAAAGAAAAAGTGAGGGAAGGAGGAAGGAAGGAACCAAAGGAAGACACAGCTCTTCATGTGATCTTAATAGAATTCTTTGGAGACAATATGAGATAGTGGGGTGGAGCTGACGTCCACATACCTGCCAAGATCATGCTATAACTGCATGTCCCAACAAGTTTGTCTTGTGTCTTAAGCAAGTAAGAAATGCCTTCTTTTCTTCTCTAGCAAGATCTTCAAGCTCATTCTACCCACTGACTTGTGAAGGTAGAAATAAATACAAAATAAACAGGGAGACAAGACGACCTTTCCAGGAGGGAAAACCGGAATGCATATGACTAGTGTCAGGTGGCTGTGGTGGGTGGGGAGTCCCTGGGGAAGATCTGAAAGTGGCTGCCATATGCAGAAGGTAGGGACAGACCAAAGAAAGAGGCAGACCACTCCATGTTGAATAAGTGGTCTAAGATTTATTATGGGGAAAACTTAACATACAAAGCGAGGTCCTGGTGGCAGCAGGACAGGTCTATCTCCGTGCCCCAAGCTCGAGAGATTACACAGAGTTGCTAATGTGGGTTTGTCACACAGCCCTCGAGTCTAACATATCTAGATGTTACCATTTGGATCCAGTCTCCTTTAAGGATGTTGTATTTCTTGCATCGAGGATATTATATTTATTGGTCTCCTACTCATTTTCAGGAATGGGATTTTTGTCAGGATTGTGGTCAGCTTCAGGCCTGGAGGCAGCTCACAGATCCAGGATTGGTCACATCCTCATTTGTCCTCCCAACAACTAGGAAACGGGTGAGATGATGTTCCTTTCTGAGTGAGTACAGATCATGAACATCAACACAGTTGCCAATTTGGCTGGACTTGTGACCCAAGGCCCCTCAAATACTGGCCTGGATGGGAAGAACTAGGGAAGCATTTAGTAAGTGAAGCCACATGTTAACATCAATCCCAGAAGAACCGGTGCACACTGATACGGCAAAATAGAAATGCTCACTGAAGAGTTTAGAAAGGAGCTCTGGGGCTTCCTAATTGGAGCGCTTCACGCTGACATCAGCCCATACTTCCATGTCCAGGAAAGGGCTCCCAAGACTGAGACTAAAGAGGGAACAAAGATTCAAAAGAAAAGTTTTTTTTCTTTCTTCCCCAGCATAAGTGTTTTTATCATGGCTATTTTTTCGGTAGCTGGAGCTGTGTCACTCTGGCTCTATGTCCTCCCTGCCGTTCCCTGACTAGCCCAATCTAAGGGCATTCACACCCAGGAAGCTGTCCCACTTCCCACGCTAGCCTACTCCCACCATTCTGTTCTCTGAATTTGTACTGCACTCATCCTCTTGACTAATCAATTTAGCTCTTAATTATCTTCCTAATTATGTGTGCATAGTATTCATAACACCCCACCAACTGATCTAGTCTGATGCAATCAGAGAAACACAGTCTAGAACCCAAAATTTGTTTCCCTCAAATTCACATTCTTTACTTGCACATGCTTGTGTGTCTCATCCACTTTTCTCTTCCACCCATCTTCCTCAGACACTGGGCACATGTCGGCTTCCCCCACGGCCGAGGAAGGCTGCCTGCATCCCTGCAAAGCTATCTTACAGGGGACGGGGAGGCTGCCTCCTGCTCCTCTTCCTCACATCCTCTCCCCTCCAAATCTCCTGGCTTAGACCTCTGGACCCCTGTCCTTTGAGTTGTTGAGGAATGGTTGAAGATGGTCAGGGGTGACATCGTCTGCCCCTCCAGGGGGTTCTAGCCTGGGAGACTGCCCCAGGTACCTGTCTCTACTTTCAGGTGCCTGGTCTGCCCAGCCCAAACAGGCCAGGCTGGAGGGCAAAGTCTGCTGTTGACTTAACTCGTGTTTTAAATTAAAACTCTTTGTATAAGTCACAGGGATTATTTGTTCTCAGGGACATGTAATCTTGTCTTCCTTTTTACTTCCTCAGTACCTGGCGCAGACCTAGTCACATATAATTGTTCATAGATTAGATTATACACTGTGCCTGAAAAAAAAAAAAAAAGAGGGGGAAAATGCCAATTGCATTAATCCTCTGCAACAGGACATAAGACCTACGTTTCTCATTGTTTTATAGTTTGGGGTGACCTACCAAGCTAAGGAAGTTGGTCTGAAGGGCCCACACATTCTCAAGGAGGGACTGCGTCTGCCCTTCTACCCAGGACTGCTGTTGGTCCCAACCAGCCTGAGCCAGGCGCACCCTGCAATTATAGAGAGATGAGGAGCTTGATTGGGGAGATTGGGGAGCAGAGTTTCTTTAGAGTGAATTGCTGAATGCTGTGCTTACCACCACCAAACCCCCATCTCAACCTCAAAAAGAATGAGAGGGACTTGAGTGAAACCATGGGGAAAAAAGATAGTGCACCCTAGAGTTTGAGGTCGCAGAGACTAGAAAAGTCTAAAGGTGAGAGGCTGGTGGAGACCCTGGGAGAGAGAGGCATGCCTGGGCATGGTCCTGGTTGTGGAGGTTGGTGAGGCAAAATTGCTAAGTTCTGCCCTGGACCAAGTGGATGCTAGACAAAGTGGCCAGGCTGAAATGACATTCCTGAAATGACAGTGTCCAGAGACCTGCCAGCTTGCCCAGGCAGGGTGACTCTGACAGAGAGCCTCTGTGAAGTGCCACTTCCAAGCCAGGCTCTTAGTATTCTAGAGAGCTACCAGGGAGACTGTTTTTACTGACTCCAAGGTAAAGGGTGTTATACCTGGAATCCATTTCACTACAACAATTAACATCTAACAGCTGAGCCTTGTGCTAAATTCTTTACATCAATTATCTCATTTAATATTACAGTAAACCCAACTTTTACTTTACAATTCCAGATGAGAATTTTGAGACTCCGAGAGACTAAATAACTTGGCCAAGTTCTTAATTCTAGAAAGTAGCAAGGCTGGAATTTGTGCCAAAGTCTGCCTGCCCCCAGCACAGATGCTCTTACCTGCCTCCACACACTGTCTCTTCGCAGAAGAAAGTGTGAAAAGCAAAATGCCTTATATTTCTGAGAAATTCTTTCAGTCCTTAAATACGTATAACTGGTTGCCTTCAAGTCAGTTCCAACTCATAATGACCTTACAGGACAGAGTAGAGCTGCCCCATAGGGTTTCCAAGGAGTGGCTGGTGGATTCAAACTGCCAGTCTTTTGGTTAGCAGTCTGAGCTCTTAACCACTGTGCCAGCAGGGCTCCAAATACATATATATACAAAAAAAAAGAAAGGAAACCCTAGTGGCAAAGCGGTTAAGAGCTGCAGCTGCCAACCAAAAGGTCGGCAGTTTGAATCCACCAGTCTCTCCCTGAAAACCATATGAGGCAGTTCTACTCTATCCTGTACAGTCTCTGTGAGTTAGAATCAACTCCATAGCAATGGTTTTTTTTTTTTTTTTTTTATACACGTATATGGAAACCCTGGTGGTGTAGTGGTTAAGTGCTACGGCTGCTAACCAAAGGGTCGGCCGTTCAAATCCACCAGGCACTCCTTGGAAACTCTATGGGGTGGTTCTACTCTGTCCTATAGGGTCACTATGAGTCGGCTATGACTCAACTGCACTGGGTTTGGTTTTTTTTTGGTTATAAGTGTGTATATGTATATATATATATACACATACATATGTATAGTCTAATTAAGTGGACAAAGATCTTAATAGAATATTTTTTAATATATATTTTTTTTTCAGAAGCAATCTTCTTAATGAAATGTTTGTGAAGGTTGAGAATTAAGAATTCTGAATCTCAGGGTTGGTGGTCCAGATCACAATGTATTTTAGCATTAAGATGTCAGCATTCTGTATTGTGACTGAAATGCCTATCGATGGGACAAGTGTGAAGAAATATGGTGGAGGGATAGGGGCCAAGACATCTACCTTTATAAATAAGTAAAAGATGATGACAGATCCATTGTGAGATCATGTCCCTCCACAAGCACAAAACATCTCCAGAGCATGAGAGGATCTGGGAGTAGAATGTTTAATAAGGGTAGAGCTTTCTAAGGCCAGCTATTGGAGTAGCCGAGAAAGATACAGGAGCATAGCTCCCACGGCCAACACAAAGGCTTCTGCTTTTAGCTACTCCGATCTCCTGGACTTGACAGCAATGGATTTGGTTTCATTTTACAGTGCAATGGATCCAACTTTATTTTTCTTAACATGACTATCCAGTTACTCCAACATCACCTGTTAAGAAGTTCATCTTCTTAACATGACATCTTTATCACATGCTAAATTCCCATATGCCACTGAATCTATTTCTAGATTTTATGTTTGTCTATTCATGCTCTGACACTATAGAGTTGTAGTTATGTTGTTGTTGTTAGGTGCCTTCGAATCAGTTCCAACTCATAGTGACCCTATGTACAACAGTTCCAACTCATGGTGACACTATGTACAACAGAACGAAACACTGTCCAGTCCTGCGCCATCCTCACAATCCTTGTTATGCTTGAGACCATTGTTGCAGCCACTGTGTCAATCTATTTTGTTGAGAGTCTTCCTCTTTTTCGCTGACCCTCTACTTTACCATGGATAATGTCCTTCTCCAGGGACTGATCCCTCCTGGTAGCATATCCAAAGTATGTGAGACATAGTCTCAACATCCTTGCTTCTAAGGAGCGTTCTGGTTATACTTTTTCCAAGACAGATTTGTTCATTGTTTTGGCAGCCCTCCAATCCTGATACCCTGTTCTTCTCAGCATACAGACTTAATGTGTATGGTGAAAGGACACAACCCTGACACACACCTTTCCTAATTTTAAACGTGCAGCATCCCCTTGTTCTGTTCAAACAACTGCCTCTTGATCCGTGTACAAGTTCCTCATGAACACAATTAAGTGTTCTGGAATTCTCATTCTTTGCAATGCTATACATATTTTATTATGATCTACACGGTCAAATGCCTTTGTATAGTCAATAAAACACAGGTAAACATCTTTCTGGTATCCTCTGTTTTCAGCCAGGATCCATCTGACATCAGCAATGATATCCCTGGTTCCACATCCCCTTCTGAATCCAGCTTGAATTTTTGGCAGTTTCTTGTCGATATACTGCTACAGCTGCTTTTGAATGATCTTCAGCAAAATTTTACTTGTGTGTGATATTAATGATATTGTTCAATAATTTCTGAATTCAGTTGGATCACCTTCTTGGGAATAGGCATGAATACGGATGTCTTCCAGCCAGTTGCCCAGGTAGCTGTCTTCCAAATTTCTTGGCATAGACGAGTGAGCACTTCTGGTGCTGCATCCTTTGTTGAAACATCTCAGTTGGTATTCCACCAATTCCTAGAGCCTTGTTTTTTGCCAATGCCTTCGGTGCAGCTTGGACTTCTTCCTCCAGTACCATTAGTTTCTGATCATATGCTACCTCCTGAAATAGTTGAATGTCGACCAAATTTTTGGTACAGTGACTCTATGTATTCCTTCCATCTTCTTTTAATGCTTTCTATGTTGTTTAATATTCTCCCCTTAGAATCCTTCAATATTGCAACTCGAAGCTTGATTTTTTTCTTCAGTTCTTTCAGCTTGAGAAATGCTGAGTATGTTCTTCTCTCCAGGTCTTTGCACATGTCATTATAATACTTTACTTTGTCTTCTTGAGCCCCCCTTTGAAATCTTCTGCTCAGCTCTTTTACTTCGTCATTTCTTCTTTCACTTTAGCTACTCTGCATTCAAGAGCAAGTTTCAGAGTTTCTTCTGACATCCATTTTGGTCTTTTCTTTCTTTCCTGTCTTTTTAATGATTCCTGGCTTCCTTCATGTATGATGGCCTTTATGTCATTCTACAACTCATCTGGTCCCTGGTCATTACTGTTCAGTGTCTCAAATCTATTCTTGAGATGATCTCTAAATTCAGGTGAGATATGCTCAAGGTCATACTTTGGCTCTCGTGGACTTGTTCTAATTTTCTTCAGTTTCAACTTGAACTTCCATATAGGAGCAATTGATGGTCTGTTCCACAGTTGGTCCCTGGCCTTGTCTGACTGATGATATTGAGCTTTTCCATCGTCTCTTTCCACAGATGTAGTCAGTTTGATTCCTGTGTATTCCATCTGGCGAGGTCTATGTGTATACTCGCCATTTATGTTGGTAAAAAAAGGTATTTGCAGTGAAGAAGTTGTTGGTCTTGCAAAATTCTATCATGCGATCTCTGGCATCGTTTCTGTCATCAAGGCCATATTTTCCAGCTACCAATTCTTTTTTTAACTCCAGCTTTCGCATTCCAATCACCAGCAATTATCAATGCATCCTGATTGCATGTTCAGTCAATTTCAGACTGCAGAAATTGGTAAAAATCTTCAATTTCTTCATCTTTGGCCTTAGTGGTTGGTGGGTAAATTTGAAAAATAATCTATTAACTGGTCTTCCTTGTGGGTGTATGGATATTATCCAATCACTGACAGTGTAGTATTTCAGGATAGATCTCAAAAATGTTGTTTTTGGTAATGAATGCAACGCCATTCCTCTTCAATTTGTCATTTCTGGCGTAGCAGACCATACGATTGTCCAATTCAAAATTGCCAATACCTGTCCGTTTCAACTTATTAATGCCTAGGATATTGATGTTTATGTGTTCCATTTCATTTTTTGATGATTTCCAATATTCCTAGATTGATACTTCATGCAGTCCATGTTCTGATTATTAATGGATGTAATTATAGAGCTTTATAATATGTTTTAATGTAATATGTTTAGTATAATACCTCTACCTAATGCTATAGGGGTAATATCCAAGATATATCACTAACCTCCTTTGCCTCCCTTCTTTTTTTTCTTTTCAAGGTTTTTTTTTTTTTTTTGGATTCTTCTTGCTTGTTGTATCCAGCTTACCCTGCTCTAGAAAAAATGAGGATATTTTGTAACAAGTACATTTCTAAATTAACTGAGGGAGAATTGACAATCTTACAATGTGTGTTTTCCTATCCATAACAAGTCCAGTCTATTTTTGTGCCTTTCAAAAATATTTTATATATTCTTTTTCATATAGAATTTAGACATGGCCTTTCAATTTATGCCCAGGAGTAAAGCTACCACTGGTCTGTCAGTGGAAGCTTGCATGTTGTCATGATGCTGAATAGGTTTCAGTGGAGTTTGCAGACTAAGATGGACTAGACAGAACGGCTTGAGGATCTGCTTCTGAAAATCAGCCAGTGAAAATCCTATGACTCACAACTGTCTGATCCTACTATGCATGGCGTTACCATGAGTCAGGGGTTGTCTCCATGGCAGCTAGCAACAATTTTGTTATTGTTATTGCTTTTTGCTACTGTAAATGGATTCTGTTCCATTTTATCTTCTGATTGGTTAGAATGTTGTTTTTAGGTGTCTAAGTTAAAAGAGCCCTGGTAGCGAAGTGGCTGAAGCACTTGGCTGCTAACCAAAAGATCTTCAGTTCAAATCCGCCAGCCGCTCTGAGGTAGAAAGATGTGGCAGTCTGCTTCTGTAAAGATCACAGCCTTGGAAACTCTATGGGGCACTTCTACTCCATCCTATAGGGTTGCTATGCGTTGGAATCGACTCTAGGGCACACATCAAGTTCACTAAATTCTCTTATTTTTTGGAGAGTTTTCCATGGGTTCTTTGAGATTTTCCAGATACATAATTATATATATTTTTTAATTATATGTTTTGTAAATAGAGGCAGTTATATTTCTTCATTTCTAATTCTTATACCTATAACTACTTCATATTGACCAATTGCTTTGGTAAATACCTTCAACATAATTGTGTAGAGTAGTGTTGATAGTGGGCACCCTTTGCTTGTTTTGATTTTGGTGTGAAATCCTTTAGTGTTCCCGCCTTAAGAAAGGTAGATCACAGGTATTTTTATTCTTATAATGCTAAAAGTGCCCATTTCCTTCCCAGCCTTGAGCTATTAACACCAGGCCCCTTTTTCTTAGTTTAGCCCTGAGGGAGGCTAGTCTCCAGCTGTCAGGGAGAGGAGTATGGAGAAAAGTGTCCATCTCACCATCTCCACTACCTAAGGACTGTACCTGGAACTGTATCCCAGCTCCCCACCAGCACCACCCATTGTTGAGGAATAGCACTGCCACCCCTCATTCTTCAGCGTCGCCTTATCCACTCAGCTATTCTTGTATTCCTTCACCTTCCCACTGCCCTTCCAAAACCAAACTTTTCAGGAGAACATGCTGGATTGGTGTGTTCTTGTACTCTTTTGCTTCATTTCTCTTAAATTGAGTTAGGCCTAGCCACACAGAGGACTGATATCTTAAATGATTAACGTTCCTTGCTCGGTTCCTTCTGTTTTTTTTAACCTGATTAGAAATCAGGGACACAGGAAGCCATAAATGATAAAATAATGAAAATAAGCCTCTTATCTCAGTTTTCCCATGAACGTGAACACCTTGGTGTGGCAAAACCCTAAGCTTTGATAAGGATCATAATAGTAGCTTGAAGTCTACAAGTGAAGAGATGGGTGTTAGATGAATTGTTACTGGAGCTTGTTCCACTGTCTTTAATCTAATCGTGAAGCAGAAAGTTAATTTGCTTTGTAAAAAAGGCAGATTGAATTGGAGACTGTTCCAGTAGCATAATCCACTGCCACTGAGTCGATTCTGACTTATAGAGACCCTGTAAGACAGAGTAGAATTGCCCCATAGGATTTCCAAGGCTGTAAATCTTTACCAAAGCAGATTGCCACGTCTTTCTCCCATGGAGCAGCTGGTGAGTTTGAACCACTGACCTTTTGGTAAGCAGCCAAGTGCTTTAACTACTGTGCCACCGGGGCTCCTGTCCAGTAGTATAACTTAGAACAAATACCTGATGCTTATCTCAGTAGTACATGGTGTTACTCAGCAAATATTTGTTTGTTGACTAAAGGATGAATGCATGCCTATTTCCAAGTAAGGAGCTTACATTCAATGGCAATATTTCAAATAGCATTTTTATTTGTATGACAGTCGTCCTACCATCCCCTAAGATCACTCAGCTCTCAGTTACTGGGTTTCTAACACAGTGTTCTTTCCACCATGTCAGTGTCTTTTAGTTTGTGTAATTTTCCCTGTACCTTGAGTTCTTTTTTGTTGCTTTGTTGGTGGTATTTTGTCCTATGCTTATTTATTTTATTATCACTATTCTTTTCCAATGACAGAAGGAGAGTACAACCCAAGTCAGAGCTGTTATAAAATTTATCCACATTAGTATTTTTAAAAATGCATGAATAAAGCATTAACTGTGGTACTGAAATCAGTTTGTTGAAAATAAAAAGAAATGTTGTCATATCTACATGTAGAAAGCTGGTCAAAAAAGAGAAATCAGTCCAAAAGATTTTCCTTGCCTCATCTATGGAGGAATCTCTTTTTAGATGAAGTAACAGCTTCCTTCAAAGAGGCACTTTTAGATCAAAGCTCAAGTAAAAGAACCCACCCAGGCTGCTCTGAGGTGGCTTACCACCAGCCTGGTTTCGTAGCTGGGGTGAAGACTTTAAACCATTCTATTTTCTTTCTACATTCTGTATTCTACATTCTCTATTCATTCAAAAACGGCTGCAGCAGTATATCAACAGGGAAATTCCAGAAATTCAGGCTGGCTTCAGAAGAGGATGGGGAACCAGGGATAACACTGCTGATGTCAGATGGATCCTGGCTAAAAGCCGAGAATACCAGAAGGATGTCTACCTGTCTTTTATTGAGTATGCAAAGGCATTCGACTGTGTAGATCATAACAAATTATGGATAATATTGCAAAGAATGGGAATTCCAGAATTCTTAATTGTGCTCATGAGGAACCTTTACAGAGATCAAGAGGCAGTTGTTCGGACAGACCAAGGGAATACTGATTGGTTTAAAGTCAGGAAAGGTGTGTGTCAGTGTTGTATCCTTTCACCATACCTATTCAATCTGTATGCTGAGCAAATAATCCAAGAAGCTGGACTATATGAAGAACAGGGCATCAGGATTGGGGGAAGACTCATTAACAACCTGCGTTATGCAGATGACACAACCTTGGTTGCTGAAGGTGAAGAGGACTTGAAGCATTTACTAATGAAGATCAAAGACCACAGCCTTCAGTATGGATTACACCTCAACATAAACAAAACAAAAATTCTCACAACTGAACCGATGAGCAACATCATGATAAATGGAGAAAAGATTGAAGTTGTTAAGGATTTCATTTTACTTGGATCCACAATCAACAGCCATGGAGGCAGCAGTCAAGAAATCACATGACGCATTTCACTGGATAAATCTGCTGCAAAGGACCTCTTTAAAGTGTTGAAAAGCAAAGATATCACCTTGAAGACTAAGGTGTGCCTGACCCAAGCCATGGTATTTTCAATCGCATCATGTGCATGTGAAAGCTGGACAATGAATAAGGAAGACCGAAGAAGAATTGATGCCTTTGAATTGTGGTGTCGGCGAAGAATATTGAATATACCACGAACTGCCAAAAGAACGAACAGATCTGTCTTGGAAGAAGTACAACCAGAATGCTCCTTAGAAGCAAGGATGGCGAGACTGTGTCTTACATACTTTGTACATGTTGCCAGGAGGGATCAGTCCCTGGAAAAGGACACCATGCTTGGCAAGGTACAGGGTCAGCAGAGAAGAGGAGAACCCCCAATGAGGTGGATTGACACAGTGGCTGCAACAATGAGCTCAAGCATAACAATGATTGTAAGGATGTCGCAGGACCGGGCAGTGTTTTGTTCTTTCATGCATAGGGTCGCTATGAGTCGGAACCGACTAGATGGCACCTAACAACAACAACAATGTATTCTTTGTGTAGCTTTTAAAGTCCAAAAACTTGGATGGTTTTTCTCACTTTCTAGAATCCTGAGCCATAAGCTGCTTGGAGATGTGAGGAGTAATTGTTAGTAGCGTATTCGAATTTGATCACTGAGTTCTTCTTCCCGTGGACCTGCTTGGGGGAACCATGGTAGTTCAGGCAAGAAGCATTCTTGGCATCAGGTCCTCTCTGGAGAGTGGAGAATGGAATGTAGGAACCGGCGGCCTGGGCACATGAGGGAGGATGAGTATGGACATGTTCAGTTTGACATGAGAGTCGGGCCGTGTAGTTTGAGGATAGATTTGAGTCAGATATGAGGGAGGCAGAGGTACTTGGGTGCTCAAATACTAAAAGCAGGTAGCCATACCCATGCTGTTTCACTTCTGCTTCAGACGTGATCACCCTTAAACTGATGAGTTATGGTAAGTAGAGGTGGTGTGAGGACAGACTTGCACTTGAGGAACTAGCAGAGTGAACCATGAGAGTCTGCAGTTCTGTGAAAATACAGCCAATAAAAAAAAAAAGTGAGGCTGGAGTGGTCCTTCATGTTGCTAGAAATTTGAGCCTTCTTGCTAACTAATTGTATTGTCTCTTACTTATTGCATAATTGCCATCCAGCCAGCTCCAACTCAGGGTGACCTTAAGCATAACAGAATGAAATGTTGCCTGGTCCTGCTTCATCTTCATGATCCTTGGTATGTTTCAGTCCATTGTTGAGGTTGTGTCAATCCAGCTCACTGAGGGGTTCCCTCATTTTCACTGACACTTTTCTTCACCAAATGTGATGTACTTTTCTAGTGACTGGCATTTCCCAATGATGTGGCTGAAGTAAGCAAGTGGAAGTCTTGCCGTCTTCACTTCTAAGCAACATTAGGGTGGTATTTCTTCTAAGACTGAGTTGTTCATTCTTTTGGCAGTCCATGGTATATTATTGCATAATAACACCTTGTAATTATTTATGCAGTTAGACAGTAACGCATCATTTGAGAGACATGGAATCTTAGCCAATTACTCAGCCTCTCTGATGTTAAGTTTCTTCCCTTGTAAAGAGTTGTTGTCGTGCGCTGTTGGGTCTATTTCTACTCATAGCAACTCTGTAGGACAGAGTCGCTGCCCCACAGGCTTTCCTAGGCTGTAATCTTTACGGGAGCAGATCGCCAGGCTTTTTCTCCCATGGAGCTGCTGGTGGGGTTGCACCACCAGGGCTCCTGCAAAGTAAGGATACTACCTACGTACCAGAGTTGCTGCAGGAATTAAATGATGAAATACACTTGAAAAAGGTTGCACTACACCTGACTGGGTTTTTTTGTGGATATGTTATAGTAACTAGAAGCTCCAAAAAACACGTGGTGTGTGTCTGTGGGTGTGGTGGGGGAGGCAGTAAGGAGCTGAGTGACATGACAAGGCATGTGTCAAAACTCAGTAAAGTTTGTCTTGTGATGGTTGATAAGAAGCCATGTATATTTACTGGTTTGTAAGGCTTGGGAAAACTCAGGTGATAGTTACATTACTACAGGTAGGAAATTCATAGCATGGGGGATAATAGCTTTATTATATTTTGTAATTATCAAACCATACCTGGAGAACTGTGTTAAAATCTGGGCATCATATTAGGGGAATGTATTAACAAATTTCAGTGTAGATTTTCCACACCTAGGGGAAGGACACAAGTCCATCAATGATGGAGATTTGGTCCACAGTGATTCCCAGACTGGAGAAGGGCATTCCACCTTACGGGGCATCTTGGAATCTCAGGGTAAGGATGAAAATGTGGGGAAAAATGCTACCCCATCCCCAGGCAAACCTAATTCCCTGCTGAGCAGTATGTCTCCCCATCCCAAATGAGAATAATTCAGAAGATGATCAATGTAGTGAGAAGTCTCTAAACCATCTCACCATTAATGGTGGAGAGATATAATCATGTTTTGGCTTCAGACTAGATGAATATTAAAGGCAGACATTATAGCTATGGGTGCAGCGGGGTTGGGGAGGTGGGAGATGCCTTACTAGAAATGATACATCTAAAATCATTGGGAAGAAGTTATACTATAAAGACTAGTTTTTATTCAAAATTAGGTGGGTCTCTCCACCAATTGGAAACCCCGGTGGCGTAGTGGTTAAGTGCTATGGCAGCTAACCAAAGAGTCGGCAGTTTGAATCCGCTAGGTGCTCCTTGGAAACTCTATGGAACAGCTCTACTCTGTCCTGTAGGGTCGTTATGAGTCAGAATCAACTTGACGGCACTGGGTTTTTTGGTTCTCCAGCAATTGGAGCCCTGGTGGTACAGTGGTTAAGAGCTGTGGCTGGTAACCAAAAGGTCAGCAGTTCAAATCTACCAGCAGCTCCTTGGAAACCCTGTAGGGTCACTGTGAGTTGGAATTGACTGAATGGCAAAGGGTTTTTTTTGTTTTTTGTTTTTTTATTTGTTTGTTTCTCCAACAATTAACTTTAACAGTGAAATTGTCTGGTAACGCTGTGAACACCTGTTCATTAAAAGCATTCAAACAGAGACTGGATGGTTACCTGCCAGTAATACTTTAGAGAGAATTAGAGAGTTGGAGTATAAACAAAATGATCTTTAATGACCATCACAACTTGGGAATGTGTGATTTGTAACTGCTCTGAGTATATATGCATACCACTTTTTTTCATAGATACCAAACTATAACTTTGCAATCCAAGTGGCATTATTTGAACAAAAATGTAGTGCTCCACAACTATACCCAGATGAGTAGTTTTATTCTTGAAGAGCTTAGAAACTGTCTTAAATCTGAGCTAACTCAAAGCACTTCAAGTATAGATAACAAAAAATTTTTTAAGTAAAGAAGATAAAAAGAATAAGTAACAGTTATTTTGATCATTTATTTGACGCGATATTAATTTATTGTCATATCAACTCATGTTGTTTAAGGGTTGTTGCCTTGTATTCTCAATTTAACCTGAAAGTAGTCCAAATGGCTTTCACTGAAGGCTCATCGGCTGCTTTATGAACCATATGCATACTTCCAAAATTATGAAGACATGATTAAATATTAATTGATTAATGGCCTCCAAGAATCTTCTCCCTGAATTCTTAAGTGCTAAGAAAAGCAATGCTACAGTGGGAGAATGCCACAATCTAGAGAGATCATGTGTGCTTTTTCTATGCAGTGTAGAGCTTTTGAAATAGTAGTAAGACCATGGTTGTGATTAAAATGGATTTTTAATTAAACCTAAGGGGAGAAACAAAGATGTTGTATGGAAGAAACACTTAATAATGAAATTTGTTATAGAAATATCATAAGCCCCACTTCATGCTTGAATTGAACTGAAATCATTAACAAGCACATTTATAATCAGCCTTGATGACTGTTAAACCTCCCTACAGAGACTGAAGGAGTTAGGAAAACCAATAAAATCCATAATTTATAATGGGAGATATAAATGAATGTAACTGAGTTTAGAAAGCAGATGTCAAAAGAGCATAGTTTTTGTTTAAGAGCGAACTGTTAGCTATTGATATCTGACTAACAACGTTTTTTCTTCCATACTCCCAAATAATTTGGTACTGCATAAATATGAGTAATATGCATTTCAAGTCTAATATTACTAAATTTGACTCTCCTAGAGAAGAGCCATTCTCTCTAGTTTTCCCAAACCTAGAAAAGGGATGTGGTAAAGACAATTCATGCCCATTTCACACCCAGGCGCCTCCCTTTATCTCCCAGTCTCCTTTGCAGCTAGGTTGATACTATGTGACTAGTTCTACCCAACCGAATGTGAAAGGAAGTGAGGTATGCCACACCCTGGCCATAAAGGTGCCAGAAAGCCCCTGTGCATCCACCAGCTCACAATTTCTTTTTCATGTTAATCGAGTTGGTTACCACTGAGATGATACAGCCACAGAGGAAATCAGCATGGATACCTGTGTCAGCATTTTAAAGGCACCTGCCCTAGAGAGCTAATGGGCTCTCAGTGGACTTTGAATGGGCAAATATTTATGTGCCTGACCCTTGAGATTTCTAGGTGTGTGTGTTACTGTGGCAGAGTTTAGGTGATCCTCTAGGTCCATACGTATCACTGTGTGGAGGAGCTGGAGTTGAGTTGCAGAATGTTTATCTCCCAAGTATCAGAGCTGTGATATTTCAAGGACACTCTGGTGTACCTGGGGATGTTTTCTACAACAAAATGTAGCCCCTATTCAGAATGTGCAGAGGGTGGAACCAGGTGCCCCTGAAGTATGCACGTTGCAGGTTCCTGCTCCTTGCTGCAAGGCCCTTTCTACAAACACAAGAGAGCAACAAGAGCTACTTGTTTTATCATTGCCATATGAGGGAAGAGTGGGCCTGGTTGAGCTTTTTCATTGCTCTCTGCTTTCGGAACTGTAATATTAAGGAATCAAGGCGGACTGGAATGAGGCAGCCAGAGGGCTGTATTGTTCTCGTTGTCAACCCTATGAAAGCCCCTGGAGTGGAAAAAGCTCAAGCTGGAGCCTGGAAAGAGCTTGGACTTTGAAGCATTCCCAACATTTGTTGGTAGTGCCAACAGACATACTATATCACAACACCCTAAGTAGGAGCACAAAGCCCATCATGAAGACATGTAGGCTCCCCTTGAACCAACAGGACCCAACTCTGCTCTTTGCCCCTCAAGCATAAATCTGGGCCACTTTTTGGGGATTCTTATCTGCATCTTCTCCCTTAAAGAATGTATTGATCCTAAAAGACTGTTACATCTCTTACGATATCTCACATTCATACACTGCCAAAGGAGCCAAAATATGGCCATCTTCTAATTGGAAGGCACTCCCAGGATTAATGCATTCAGCAATTTTCTAGAAAGGGCATATTGTGAGATGGTTCCCCACAATTCCCCAGGATATAGCCATGTTAAAACCTCAAGCTCTCAACAGAAATCTCCAAGTTTGTATCTAGAGCCTTGGAGGAGTCCCCTCTAATCATATATGTGAACCTGATCCCCCAGAGCCCCGAATTTAAAAATGGATCAGGTGTATTTTATGGGTCAATTTAGAAAATTCTTTCTGCAACTCAGGGTGCAGCAATCACCACCATCATCTATATTGCCTAATAAGGGGCTTCAATGAAATTCATTGACGTACACACTTATCATTAAAATGAACTATTTTTAATTCCTCCAGCTCTTGGATATAATGCACTCAGGGGAGCTTAATTCTCTTTCTATGTATTGTCACCCTTCTACCTATGCTAGTTATTCCCCCAAAAGCCCTTCGTTGATATACTGTGTAATGAAGGTTTCAGGTCTAAGCAGTTGGACTGCTCCAGCCACTCCAAAGCTTGCCTGGTGATGACGTGGGAGCTCTTTTCTCTTCTTTATCATCCTTACGGTTCAAAAGGACTTAGAGACTACAAGGAAGAGGCAGGGGATAGAATTACAGGGAAATTTGTACCTTTTGCTTCCTTTTAATGGTAGACTTGCCACTCTAGGGCTTCCATAGTCTATGGTATAAACCACGTAAATTTCAATTGCCTTCAATCCAAACTCAGCCAACTGACATTTCCTCATCCTCAAAGGGGACACCTCTCACTCCTTTTGGTGGGGGTCAGGAGACAGCCAACCTCTTCTGCTATTTCTAAAAGCGTATGCAACTGTGTTTGCTTCGTGTTGGGCACCAGCTGGGGAGTGTTAGTGAAAGTATATGCCACAGCATCACATGTTACAAGGCAGCTTTGCTGGAGTAGTAACATGTGAGAATTCCCATAATCACTCATCAAGCCATGGAGAGGGAGGCAGGGGCCCAGGGGCAGCTGGATACACCGTGGGCTATAAGAACCTTACAACACTACTGAGGAACCCCACAAACAGATGTGCTAGTATTCCTTCTTCCATACCTACCAAACTGGCCAACCACACTTTAGTTGAATATGTCTATTGAGGGAGTACCATTTAACCAGGGTTATCTAAATTGAAAGAGTGTTGAACGTAAAAAGAAGCATTGAAAAGAATTATAACAGACATAAACCAGGACTGTTCCTGGAAAACGGACACATATGGTCACTGTATCTTTAGCTCCCAGCCAAAGCATTTCATGTCCAGGTAGTTGTAACCAGGGCTGATGTTTGTCCCATCACACCTAAAGGAAGTACCAGATCTTTACAGCTGGCATCCATTTGGATGTTCGATGTATGTGACATATCAGTTGTTAACTATTTTAAATATTACCACTCCTTAGAGTGGTCTTTCCTTTATGAAACCATCATCTATAACTTAACCCACAGGTTTGAATTCTCTGTCTTGGAACCAAAAACCTAAAAGCCCAATGCTGTTGGTTTGATTCCTACTTATAGTGACCCTATAAAACAGAGTAGAACTGCCCCATAGGGTTTCCAAGGAGCTGCTGGTGGATTCAAACTGCCAACCTTTTGGTTAGCAGCCGATCTCTTAAGTACTGTGCCATCAGGGCTCCACCCCTTGAACCATGCAAAGCCAATTTAATTTTCCAGCCAACACACATTCTGCCCACATAACATCCACTTAAATATTTGAAGATAACTATTTGAGGGAAATCACTTTAAAGCTTCATTTTGTCTGAACCTTCCAAAGTACCAATACAGCCTAAGGAATTAAATATTAAAAAATCCCCTTAAAAGCTACAAGAAAATAGCAGTGAATATTGATTTACTCTCTGAATTGGAATGAAATTTCTAAACTTAAAATACATTGGAGGAAAATAGAAGAGTTTAATAATTTTAAAACATTAAAATTTAAAACTTCTACAGATAAAATGATGAATAATAACACGAGAAAAAATACCAGAAAAAAATTAACTTGACAGATACAGGGTTGCTGTAATCACATCACACAAATAACTAAGGAAAACACTAAGACTCCTATGGCCAAATTACATGAAAATAGAAGGAATTCACAAATATGGACATACCCAGCCCAGTGCCATCGAGTCGATCCAATATGGATATATAAGTCATTAATAAACTCAGAAAACCATTCAATCTCACTAATAATCAGAGAAACACAAATTATAATATTTTCTCTCTATCAGAAAAATATTGTTTTAATTAGTATGAAATGGTAGAGAAGGTATGGTAAAATATGGATTCTTAGTCATTTTCCAGTGGGAGAAAAATATTGGAAAGTGATTTGGCAATACACATGAAAAGTCTTTATGTGTGTAGACAGTATTTTGGTTAAATGAGTTGGAAAAGGCCTCTGCACAGAAATATTCACTTCAGTGGTATTTATAATAGTGAAAATTGGGAAACCGTCTCACCGTTCAAGAGGAAATGAGTGGATATGATATATCTTCACAATGGAGAAGTATGTATTGTTAGGAAATGGTGCTTATGAATACTTTCTAAAAACATGAGATAGTGCTGATGTTTTCATACATGAAAAAGCACAGCAAAAATTAGAAAAATAGGTATATATGTGTATCCAAAAAAAAAAAAACCAAAAAACCAAGTCAATTCTGACTCTTAGGGACCCTATAGGACAGAGTAGAACTGCCCCGTAGAGTTTCCAAGGAGCACCTGGCGGATTCGAACTGCCGACCCTTTGGTTAGCAGCCATAGCACTTAACCACTATGCCACCAGGGTTTCCTATATGTGTATAAGATGTAATAATATTTTGAATGATTATGTGTAGAAAATATTCTGGAAAGGGACTAGATATAAAAAAGTTATGTTAACAGTGGAGTGGTTGGCTTTGCATGCTGGGAGTATGAATGACTTCTTTTTTCTCCACAGCTATTTTGTAGTCAGAAGAAGCTTATTTTTTAAAACATGCATTTGAAAACAATTATGGCCTCTTCATTGATCCTTTTTGCTCTTGTCTGAACTCTAAATTCTGATTCTTTTAGCTACTCCTCCTGTGGCATGGTTCTAGAGCCCCCTTTATCCTTTTGTAAATGTGATACAAATAATTGAATGCAGTACTTTATGTTTGAAAGAATGAAGAGTGAAGATTGCATCTCTCTTGTTCTGGAGACCGTTATGATATTAGTGAACTGTTTTGTTTGTTCACGGTCATATTCAGTATTGATTCATACTGAATAAAGCTCCCTAAATTAATAGATCTTAACCACTTTTTCTACAGTACAACCGAGGAATGTAACCTTCTGCACATTAATGACAGTGGCTCACTCAAGATGAGGGATTAAGAGCAGGAAAGGAGCGAAGCCATAAGGAAATTGAGAGGAAGAAGAGTAGTGGACAGGTGTGCATCCTTACGCTGGGTGGAGAAGGTTAGCTGCTCGCCAAATTCCATGTTCCTGTCCTCCTTGGAAACCCTGATGGCTTAGTCATTAATTGCTACGGCTGCTAACCAAAGGGTCGGCAGTTCAAATCCGCCAGGCACTCCTTGGAAACTCTATGGCACAGTTCTACCCTGTCCTATAGGGTCGCTATGAGTCAGAATTGACTCGACAGCACTGGGTTTTTTTTTTTTTTTTTGGTTTGGTCCTCCGAGGCGCATAGCTAGGCTAGAGTCCCTAGTTTCTCCAGTCATGTGACTAAGTTCTAGCCCACAGAATAAGAGAGGGAATGATGCTTGCTATATCAAAACCACATGAATATCTTACTTACAAGATCCTTCATGCTCTTTACCTCTCTGGCTGGCCGAAATGGAGAGGACCACCAAGGGACTTTGGACATCACACGGTGAAGATGGTAGACTTTCTGTCAGCCTGGATTCCTGAAGATTGTATGGAGGAGGATCACTCTGTCAGTCTATTCACCTGCCCAATATTGCTATGTATGCAAGAAATATTCCCCTCTTGTGTGTCTGTAACTACATAATTTGGGATCTACTTAAAATCCCCAGTTAGGCCCTCCAGGTGATTTTGAAATTTCTTTGTGCTTTTTCCTCATCTCTTCCTAAACAAAGGAGTCCCTGGGTGGTACAAATGGTTAACATGCTCTTTGCTAATCAAAATTTGGTGATGTGAGTCCACCCAGAGGCACCTCAGAAGAAAAGGTCTGGCAATCTACTTCCAAAATATCAGCCATTGAAAACCATACGGAGTACAGTTGTATTCTTGACACACATGTGGTCACCATGAATAGAAGTTTTTCTACAAATACTTTAGTCATGCCACAGGAAATTGGATTATACTTATATCCTAGATACTGTAGATCAAAATATAAGACTCTATATTTTACATTAATAAATTTTAACTTGTTATCAGTTTGATATCTCAAAAACTTATATCATCTTAATTCTTTCATTCCCAATTTCCCACCCTCTTCACATTTTTTTTCACATTGAGTAAGCATCCCTTCTATATTCTCAGGGAAGTTTATTACTAAAAATTATGAACCAGCCACATTTGTATGAAATAAGTAGTTTAATAAAAGTATACTTTACACCCTTTTAGCTCAGTAATGAAGTCACTCCTGAGGTTCACCCTTCAGCCAAAGACTGTTGTTGTTAGGTGCCATCGAGCTGGTTCTGACTCATAGCAACCCTATGTACAACAGAACGAAGCATTGCCCAGTCCTGCGCCATCCTTAAAATCATTGTTATGCTTGAGCTCATTGTTGCAGCTACTATGTCAATCCACCTCGTTAAGGGTCTTCCTCTTTTCCACTGTCCCTGTACTTTGCCAAGCATGATGTCCTTCTCCAGGGACTGATCCCTTCTGACAAATGTCCAAAGTATGTGAGATGCAGTCTTGCCATCCTTGCTTCTAAGGCGCATTCTGGTTGTACTTCTTCCAAGACAGATTTGTTCATCGTTTTGGCAGTCCATGGTATAGTCAACATTCACACCACAATTCAAAGGCATCAACTCTTCTTCGGTCTCCCTTATTCATTGTCCAGCTTTCACATGCATATGATAAGATTGAAAATACCATGGCTTGGGTCAGGCACACCTTAGTCTCCAAGGTGACATCTTTATTTTTCAACACTTTAAAGAGATCCTTTGCAGCAGATTTGCCCAATGCAATGCGTCATTTGATTTCTTGACTGCCGCTTCCATGGGTTTTGATTGTGGATCCAAGTAATATGAAATCCTTGACAACTTCAATCTTTTCTCCATTTTTCATGATGTTGCTCATTGGTCCAGTTGTGAGGATTTTGTTTTCTTTATGTTGAGGTGCAATCCATACCGAAGGCTGTGTTGTCAGCAATCAAGGTTGTGTTATCTGCATAACACAGGTTGTTAATGAGTCTTTCTCCAATCCTAATGCCCTCTTCTTCTTCATATAGTCCAGCTTCTTGGATTATTTGCTCAGCATACAGATTGAATAGGTATGGTGAAAGAATACAACCCTGATGCACACCTTCCCTGACTTTAAACCAATCAGTATCCCCTTGTTCTTCAGAAACAGCTGCCTCTTGATCTATGTAAAGGTTCCTCGTGAGCACAGTTAAGTGTCCTAGAATTCCCATTCTTTGCAGTGTTATCCATAATTTGTTATGATTCACACAGTCGAATGCCTTTGCATAGTCAATAAAACACAGGTAAACATCCTTCTGGTGTTCTCTGCTTTCAGCCAGGATCCATCTGACATCAGTAATGACATCCCTGGTTCCACTTCCTTTTCTGAAACTGGCCTGAATTTCTGGCAGCTCCCGGTTGATATACTGGTGCAGCTGCTTTTGAATGATCGTCAGCAAAATTTTGCTTGCATGTGATATTAATGATATTGTTCTATAATTTCCACATTCGGTTGGCTCACCTTTCTTGGGAATAGGCATAAATATGGATCTCTTCCAGTCAGTTGGCCAGGAAGCTGTCTTCCATATTTCTTGGCATAGACGAGTGAGCACCTCCAGTGCTGCATTGGTTTGTTGAAATATCTCAATTGATATTCCATCAATTCCTGGAGCCTTGTTTTTTGCCAATGGCTTCACAGTGCAGCTTGGACCTTTTCCTTCAGTACCATTGGTTCCTGATTATATGCTACCTCTTGAAATGGTTGAACATCAACTAATTCTTTTTCATATAATGACTCTGTGTATTCCTTCCATCTTCTTTCGATGCTTCCTGTGTCATGTAATAATTTCCCCCATAGAATCCTTCACCATTGCAACTCAAGGCTTGAATTTTTTCTTCAGTTCTTTCGACTTGAGAAAGCTGAGCATGTTCTTCCTTTTGGTGTTCTATCTCCTGCTCTTTGCACATGTCATTATAATACTTTACTTTGTCTTCTGAAGCTGCCCTTTGAAATCTTCCGTTTAGTTCTTTTACTTCATCATTTCTTCCTTTTTCTTTAGCTGCGTGACATTCGTAAGCAAGTTTCAGAGTCTCCTCTGATATCCATCTTGGTCTTTTCTTTCTTTCCTGTCTTTTTAATGGCCTCTCGCTTTCTTCATGTATAATGTCCTTCATGTGTGATGTCGTTCCACAACTCGTCTGGTCTTTGGTCACTAGTGTTCAACACATCAAATCTATTCTAAAGATGGTCTCTAAATTCTGGTGGGATATACTTAAGGTCGTATTTTGGCTCTCATGGACTTGTTCTGATTTTCTTCAGTTTCAGCTTGAACTTGCATATGAGCAATTGATGGTCTGTTCCACAGTTGGTCCCTAGCCTTGTTCTGACTGATGATTTTAAGCTTTTCCATCATCTCTTTCCACAGGTGTGGCTGATTTGATTCCTGTGTGCTCCATCTGGTGAGGTCCGTGTGTATAGTCACCGTTCATGTTGGTGAAAGAAGGTATTTGCAATGAAGAAGTTGTCGGTCTTGCAAAATTCTATCATTCGGTCTCTGGCATTGTTTCTATCACCAAGGCCACATTTTCCAACTACCGATCCTTCTTCTTTGTTTCCTACTTTCCCATTCCAATCACCAGTAATTATCAATGCATCTTGATTGCATGTTTGATCTATTTCAGGCTGCAGCAGCTGATAAAAATCTTCAATTTCTTCATCTTTGCCCTTAGTGGTTGGTGCGTAAATTTGAATAATAGCCGTATTAACTGGTCTTCCTTGTAGGCGTATGGATATTATCCTGTCACTAATAGTGTTGCACTTCAGGATAGATCTTGAAATGTTGTTTTTGATGATGAATGCAACACCATTCCTTTTCAAGTTGTCATTCCCGGCATAGTAGACTATACAATTGTCCGATTCAAAATGGCCAATACCAGTCCATTTCAGCTCACTAATGCCTAGGATATCGATGTTTATGGGTTCCATTTCATTTTTGAGGATTTCCAGTTTTCCTAGATTCATACTTTATACATTCCAGGTTCTGATTATTAATGGATATCTGCAGCTGTTTCTCTCATTTTGAGTCGTGCTGCGTTAGCAAATGAAGGTCCCAAAAGCCAAAGATTAGATAGGCCAATAAAACAAAACAAGACTAAAGGGGCACACCAGCCCAGGGGCAAGGACTAGAAGGCAGGAGGGGACAGGAAAGCTGGTAATAGGGAACCCAGGGTCGAGAAGGGAGAGTATTGACATGTTGTTGGGTTGTTAACAAATGTCATAAACAGTATGTGTACTAACTGTTTAATGAGAAGCTAGTTTGTTCTGTAAACCTTCATATAAAGTACAATAAATAAAAAAATAGAACAGAAAAGAAAAAAAGGCTATACTTTAGAATTAGGACACTGAGTGGTGCAAAAGGGTAAGCACTTGACTACAAAGTGAAAAGTTGGCAATTTTAACCCACCCAGAGGTGCCTCAGCTATCTGCTTCAGAAAACAGTTCTACTCTGCACACATGGGGTCTCCATGAGTCAGAATCGACTCAACAGGCAACTAACAGCAACAATATATTTTAGAATATGACAGTATTTTCATTTTAAGCATTTCACCTTAGAGAAATCATTCTAATTCATTACTTTTATCAATTAGCTTTTGCTGTTTGGATACCACACCAAAACACAGTGATTTAAAACAACCGTTCATTATTTCTCGCTATGCAGGTCTTTCTCAGCTGCAGCTGGGTGTCCAGGATAGCCTGTCTTAGGAATCTGGGCCTCCCTGACCTGGGAGGCTGGAGCAGTGGCAAGCTGAAGCTCTCCCTCCATCAGGAGTCTAGCTTACGCTTGTTTACACGGGGGAAAGGGTTTGTGCAAGCACTTTTAGTGTGCATCACATTTGTTAATGTCCCATTGACCCAAGCAAATCATGTGGCCTACCCCAGATCAGTGTGGGAGGCACTGACCATTAACCAATCCCCAAAGGGGACTATGGCGGCTGCTTTTCAAGCAATTACCACAATGTTCTTATCTATTCAACTAAATGTCTTTGCTATTTATAATGTGGAGCCCTGATGGCACAGCGGTTAAGAGCTCAGGCTATTAACCAAAAGGTCAGCAGTTTGAATCCACCAGCTGCTCCCTGGAAACCTTACAGGGTGTAATATATCCTCCCCCTCCCCCCCTTCAAAATTATGAGTTGTAACATGTAAGAGAAGTACATATCCAATAAACCAGACTCAACTGATGGAGTTCTGGGGATTGAAGGGCTATTAATACCAGAAAACCTGGGCTAAGGGAGGCTACTACAATTGAGCACAAAATTTCTCTTAGAGCTTCTTATAGGCTAGGGAAGGAGGGGAATGGGTGATACTAGCTTCATAAGTTCAAACTCCTTTTAAAAGAAATCCACAGTAGCATATTGTGTCCTGTCTCTCTTTCACCTTTTCCTCTACTTCCATTTCCTTTCATGGTCTTTTCTTATTATGCTCATACTTCCTGACAGAGAAGTAGAAAGTTATCAAGGAAGTCAGTGAGAAAAACAAAGTGGGGGACTTAAATAATCTTCTAGCAGTTAGCAGAACAAATATGGCTGCTCTCCCCTGTTTAAGTAGGACTAGTAGATTTCATCAAGGGTAAACAGAAGTGAGGAAGCTAAAGCAAGATGTAGGGGTAAAGGGAAAAGAGGCAGGGAACAGGGCAGACATATGGGCCTGGAGAAAACTCAGACAGAAAATTAATTCTCATGTGAAGCTCTTGCTTACCGTGGGGCCTTTACACATTGCTCCTGCACCACTGTCCTACAGACCTTGGTCTGGCTCTTTCCTTCATGTCATCTAGATCTCTGTTCTTGCATCACCTCTGAAAAAGGGCTTTGCTGATCTCCACTCCCACAGCCCCTCCTTCTTCCCCAGTCACTTATTCTGTTATTTATTTTCTTCACAGCAATTATAAGTATCAGGAATTGAGTCATTCACACACTTGTTTATTATCTGACTCATGCTTTCAGAATGGGTAAGTGTATAAGCTCTTTAGTTGGAGCGCCTGTGTTCAAATTTTGGCTCCATCTCTTACTGCTGTTTAACTTTTTTCCCAGTTTCTTTATCTGTAAAATGATGTTACTCATACTAATGAGCTGTTGTGAGTTTGAAACGTGACAATACCTGTAAAACATTTAGCACAGACTATCAAGTCGATTTCGACTCATAGCGACCCTATAGGACAGAGTAGAACTGCCCCATGAGTTTCCAAGAAGCAGCCGGTGGATTTGAACTGCCGACCTTTTAGTTAGCAGCCAAGCTCTTAACCACCGTGCTACCAGGGCTCCAGCACATGGTCAAACCCCAGTAAATCTTATTAGCAACTGTCATCTCATTCACTGCTGTGTCTCAGCCCTGAGAGGAGTGCCTGGCATACATAGCAGATGCTCAGTCAGTGTTTGTAAAATGAATAAGTGTTAGTTACATGTTCAGTGGAAACCCTGGTGGTATAGTGGTTAAGTGCTGCGGCTGCTAACCAAAGGGTCAGCAGTTCGAATCTACCAGGCGCTCCTTGGAAACTGCATAGGGCAGTTCTACTCTATTCTATAGGATCACTATGAGTTGGAATCAATTCGACGGCACTGAGTTTGGTTTTCGCTTTTAATGTTCAATAAGTATAATACTAAAAATTAACACTTAATGAGTACTTACTACTTGCCAGGCATCATAAAAAAAAAACTACAAAATAAGCATTATTATTATTATTATTCCCATTTTACATATGAGGTCTTAGGTTATATAATTTTTCCCAGGTTACAAAGCTGGAATGTAGCAAAGCCAGGGCACAAAGCGAGGTTCTGTATGATGCAAAACCCACAGTTCCCACCACTTTCCTCTGCTGTGTCTTAATTTACTGCATTTTAATAAAAAACACATTGCAGCTGCAATGTAATTCAAAAATACCTCCTAGATATATTCTGTTATTTGTTAATCACGAGCATTTTTCTAGTCTGACATTTTAACTTGATCTTTGAAGAAACAAGATAGTAATGAACCTGACCGTGTAGGATAATTTCTTTGAGGGGACCCTTCAACCTACTGTAGCCCTTTATTTTTGGTTAGACCAAGTGTTCCTAATCCCATTTCATAGTCCTATAATACCTGGGTAAACATGGGGTTAGCTGCACATTTCATAGACATGATGTAACTAGTCTCTTTGTAGAGGCAAAGGACAAAGGACAAAATAAACAAATAAATAAAAAGGTCTGTTCTGTTTTAGTCCTTGTTTTAGCTCTCTTTTTGGCTCCTGCCAAGTTGCAAAAGTTAAAACCAGGAAGACCCAAACAGAAAGAAGTTCATGGAAAAACATTCTATGAAATTGTGCCTGGGATGAGACAAGAGAGTTGCTGCTAACTCAGTATTATTTGAAACATGCTTCTGGTCTTTTTGTCATGAGTGAGCATCTGGTAAACTCAAGGATAATTTACAAGTTCTCTGGGCACACACAGTGTGTGGAATGATCCGTTGGTAAAATTGTGGCTGGCAGAAAAAGAAACTTGATATGTTCTTTATCCATTGCTAGGTATGCAAGGCTAGCCCAGCAAGTTATATATGTAATGAAGCCCAACAGCAGTGCTTTGCCCACTAGGGAAAATTATTCTTTTTCTAGTTTTGGTCAAGTGATAAGTGGTGAGATTAAAAGCAGAAGAAGGACCCGATCCAAATACCAACAGCATTCTTTAAAAGAGATGGAAAAACTAATCATTAACTTTATATGGAAAGGGAAGGGGCCCCGGATAAGTAAAGCACTGTTGAAGAAGAATAAAGTGGGAGGGCTTGCACTACCTGACCTCAGAACCTACTATACATCTATGGTAGTCAAAACAGCCTGGACTGTTACAACGACAAATACACTGACCAATGGAACAGAATTGAAAACCCAGATGTAAATCCAACCACCTACAGTCGGTCACCTGATCTTTGACAAAGGCCCTAAGTCCATCAGATGGGGAAAAGACAGTCTTTAAAAAAAATGGTGCTGGCAAAACTGGATGTGCATCTGCAAAAAAGTGAAACAGGACCGACACCTCACACTATACACAAAAACTAATTAAAAATTAATCAAAGACCTAAATATAAAATCCCAAACTATAAAGATCATAGAAGAAAAAATTGGATCAACACTATCCAGGATCAACACTAGAGACCCTAATACACAGCATTAACAGGACACGAACCACAACTAACAACACTCAAACTCCAGAAGATAAGCTGGATAACTGGGATCGTCTAAAAATTAAACACTTATGCTCATCAAAAGACTTCACCAAAAGAGTAAAAAGAGAATCTGCAGACTGAGAAAAAAAAATTAGGCTATGACAAATCTGACAAAGGTCCAATTTCTAAAATCTACAGGAAAATTCAACACCTCTACAACAAAAAGACAAATAATCCAATTAAAAAAATGGGCAAAGGGAATGAACAGACACTTCACCAAAGAAGACACTCAAACACTTAACAGACACATTGAAAAGCAAAGATGTCACCTTGAAGACTAAGATACGCCTGACTAAAGCCATGGTATTTTCAATCGCCTCCTATGCACGTCAAAGCTGGATAATAAATGAGGAAGACCAAAGAAGAATTGAAGTTTTTGCATTGTGGTGTCGGAGAAGAATATTGAATATACCATGGACTGCCAAAACAACTAACAAATCTGTCTTGGAAGAAGTACAACCAGAATGCTCCTTAGAAGCAAGGCTGGTGATACTACGTCTCACATACTTTGGACATGTTGTCAGGAGGGATCAGTCCCTGGAGAAGGACATCATGCTTGGTGAAGTAGAAGGTCAGTGAAAAAGAGGAAGACCCTCAATGAGATGGATTGACACAGTGGCTGCAAACATGGCTTAAGCATAACGATTGTGAGGGGAGCAGTACCATGCATGCAGTGTTTTGTTCTGTGGTACATGGGGTCGCTATGACTTGGAACTGACTCAGTGGCACCTAATAACAACAGACGCATGAGGAAGTGCTCCCTATCACCAGGCATTAGATAAATGCAAATCAAAACTACAATGAAATACCATCTTACTGCAGAATTACTGATACAAATAAAAAAAAAACAGAAAATAAATGCTGGGGAGGCTGCTGGGAGATTGGAACCCTTATGCACAGCTGGTGGGAAAGCAAAATGATACAACTATTTTGGAAAATAATATGGCGCTTCCTTAGAAAGCTAGATATAGAAATACCATGTGATCCAGCATCCCACTGCTAGGTATACACACTAGAGAATAAGAGCCATCACACGAATAGACATATGAACACCCATGTTCATTGCAGCATTTTTCACAATAGCAAAAAGAGGGAAGCAACCTAGATGCCCATCAACAAATGAATGAATAAACAAACTATGGTACATACACACAGTGGAGTACTACACAACGATAAAGAACAACGATGAATCCATGAAGCATCTCGCAACGTGGATGAATCTGGAGAGCATTATGCTGAGTGAAATAAGTCAATCACAAAAGGACAAATATTGTATTGTATTGTATGAGACCACTACTATAAAAGCTCATGGAAAGAAACAATCTTTGATGGTTACGAGGGGGGGTGGGGATGGCAAAACACTAAATAGACAACAGATAAGTGGTAACTTTGGTGAAGGGTAAGACAGTACGCAATACTGGGGAAACCAGCACAACTTGTACAAGGCAAGGTCGTGAAAGCTCCATAGACACATCCAAACTCCCTAAGGGATTGAATTGCTAGTCTGAGGGCTGTGGGGACCATGGTCTCGGGGAACATCTAGCTCAACTGGCATAACATAGTTTATAAAGAAAATGTTCTACATTCTACTTTGGTGAGTAGTGTCTGGGGTCTTAAAAGCCTCTGAGCGGCCATCTAAGACTCCATGGTCTCACCCCTTTGGAAGCAAAGGAGAACAAAGAAAACCAAAGACACAAGGGAAAGATTAATCCAGAGCACTAATGGACCACAACTACCATAGGCTCCACCAAACTTAAACCAGCACAACTAGATGGTGCCTGGCTACCACCACTCACTGCTCTGAGAGGGATCCTGGGCAGAGCTGGAGAAAAATGTAAAACAAAATTCTAGCTCACAAAAAAATACCAGACTTAACTGGCCTGGCTGTGACTGTAGAAACCCTGAGAGTATGGCCCCCAGACATACTTTTAGCTCAGTAATGAATTCACTGTTGAGGTTCACCCTTCAGCCAAACATTAGACAGGCCCATATAGCAAAATGATTAAAGGAGTACACCAGCCCAGGGGCAAGGACTAGAAGGCAGTAGGGGATAGGGAAGCTGGTAGTAGGGAATCCAAGGGCGAGAAGGATAGTGTTGACATGTTGTGAGATTGGTAACCAATGTCACAAAACAATATTTGTACTAATTGTTTAAGAAGAAACTAGTTTATTCTGTAAACCTTCATCTAAACCCAGTGTACTATATATATATATATCCTATCATCGGTTTCCTTACTTTTTTTATTTCTCTGGGGTTATCATTGGCTGAACCTAACAGAAAGCCAAAGATCACAAAAAAAAACTTTCATCTGAAGTACAATAATAATAATAATAAAAAGATTAATATCACTGGTAATACATAATAACATCACATACCCCCAATATCATGTTCTGAAAAGGGCACGTTGCTTCCGTGTATCCTTCGCAATACTGCACAACCTCAATCTAATCATTAGAAAACACCAGACAAACCCAAATCAAAGGACATTCTACAAAATAACATTCTTCAAAAGTGTCAAGGTCATGAAAGGCAAGGAAACACTGAGGAACTGTCAAGGATTGGAGGAAAGTAAGGAGACATGACAATCAAATGTAATGTGGGGATCCTGGATTAAAAATAAGAATATTAAAAAAAAAGAAATATTAGTGGGTGAAAACTAAATAAATTCTGTAGGTTAGTCAGCAATATTGTACCAATGTTAATCTCTCTATTTTAATAAATTGTTCTAAGTGCTACGGCTGCTAACTCAAAGGTCGGCAGTTTGAATCCACCAGGCACTCCTCAGAAACTCTATGGGACAGTTCTACTCTGAGTTGGAATCAACTCGAAGGCAATGGGGGGGGGGTTTATAGTTATGTAAGATTTTAATGTAAGGGGAAATTGGGTTAAGGGTATATGAGAACTCTTTACTAAATTTGCAATTCATCTGTAAATCTAAGGTTATCTCAAAATAAAACATCAAAAAAAAAGCAGATAATGACTACACTGAAAACAGTAATAATAAAAGAACTACTGTTCATTGTGTACTTACTGCACAGTAGGCCTATTACCTACATTATGCTCATTTAATTCTCTCATGGAGTTTGTGAAGTAGAGATCTTTAATAATGTAAAAATTGTGACCTAGACAACAGCCAACATCATTCTAAATGGAGAGAGACTGAAAGCATTCCCCTTGAGAAAAGGAATGAGGCAAGGATACCCTTTTTTACCACTCTTACTCAACATTGTGCTGGAGGTCCTAGCCGGAACCATAAGGCAAGAAAAAGAAAGAAAGGGCATCCACATTTGCAAGGAAGAAATAAAGGTATCTTTATTTGCAGACAATATGGTCTCAAACACAGAAAATCAAAAAAAAAAAGAATTTTTTCACAAGAAAACTACTGGAACTAATAGAACACTTCGACAAAGTAGCAGTATACAAGATAAACGTACTAAAATCAGTTGGATTCCTTTACATTGACATTTGGAACTCACCAAATCAATATCATTTACAATAGACCCCAAGAAGATAAAGAACTTAGGAATAAATCTAACCAGAGATGTGAAAGACCTATACAAAGAAAACTATAAAACACTACTGCAAGAAACCAAAAGAGACCTACATAAGTGGAAAAACACACCATGCCCCTGGATAGGAAGACTCAACATCATGAAAATGCCTACTCTACCAAAAGTGATTTACATGACAATACAATCCTGATACAAACTCCGAAGGCATTTTTTTAACAAGATGGAAAACAAATCACCTACTTTATATGGAAACGGAAGAGGCCCTGAATAAATAAAGAATTACTTAAGAAGAACAAAGTGGGAGGCCTCACACTACCTGATTTTAGAACCTATTATACCGCCGTGGTAGCCAAAACAGCCTGGTACTGGTACAACAACAGACACGTAGACCAGTGGAACAGAACTGAGAACCCAGACATAAATCCATCCACCTATCTGCAGCTGGTATTTGACAAAGGCCCAAAGTCCATTAAATGGGGAAAAGACAGTCTCTTTAACAAATAGTGCTGGCATAACTGGATATCCATCTATAAAAACATGAAACAGGACCCATACCTCACACCATACACAAAAACTAACTCAAAATGGATCAAAGACCAAATATAAAATCTAAAATGATAAAGATCATGGAAGAAAAAATAGGGACAATGCTAGGAGCCCTAATACACAGCATAAACAGAATACAAGCCATAACTAACAAAGCACAAACACCGGAAGATAAACTAGATAACTGGGAACTCCTAAAAGTTAAACTTATGTTCATCAAAAGACTTCACCAAAAGACTAAAAAGAGAACCTAAAAACGGGGAAAAAATTTTTGGCTATGACATATCCGATAAGGGTCTAATCTCTAAAATCTACCAGATACTGCAATACCTCAACAACAAACAGACAAATAACCCAAATTAAAATATGGGCAAAGGATACAAACAGACACTTCACCAAAGAAGACATTCAGGCAGCTAACAGACACGTGAGGAAAGGCTCGTGATCATTAGGAATGAAAATCAGAACTGTAATAAGATACCATCTCACTCCAACAAGGCTGGCACTAATCCAAAAAACACAAAATAACAAATGTCGGAGAGGTTGCGGGGAGACTGGAACTCTTATGCACTGCTGGTGGGAATGTAAAATGGCACAATCACTTTGGAAAACAATATGGCCTTCCATAAAAAGCTAGAAATGGAAATACCATGCGACCCAGCAATCCCACTCCTAGGAATACATCTGAGAGAAATAAGAGCCATCACACAAATAGACATATGCAGACCCATGTTCACGGCCACCCACTGCCCACTGCCGTCGATGTTCACTGCCAGCACCATTAAAATAGCAAAAAGATAGAAACAACCTAAATGCCCATCAACAGATGAATGGATAAACAAATTATGGTACATACACACAATGAAGTACTATGCAACAATAAAGAACAATGATGAATCTGCAAAACATCTCACAACGTGGATGAATCTGGAGAGCGTTATGCTGAGTGAAATAAATCAAAAGGACAAATATTATATGAGACCCCTGTTATAAGAACTCAAGAAAAGGTTTAAACACACACACACAAAATTCTTTGATGGTCACATGAATGGGAAAGGAGAGGGAGGGGGAGAAAAAGGAAAAAAAAAAAGTAGAAGAAAGGCCACAGGGAACCCAGAGAGTCCCCCACATTTAGAAGTGCAATCACTCAGGTCTCTTAGCTCTAGTTATATGCACAAAACACACACACACACACACACACACACATGCACACACACACATTGACACACACATACACCCCGTATACATCTCTTAATAAGTGCCTATTTTAGAATCAAATAATCTTCCAATAGTTGGCAAAATAAATGCTGCTTCTCTCCCTTGGTAACTTTAGTGATTCACTCTTAAGATGTAGATTCAATCAAGAGTAACACTAGGTATTTCGATTATTCAGAATTTATTATTATTCTTCGTTTTTGTGTTCTGTAGGCTCTATTTCCTTCAGGAAGACTGTGAAGACAGGAATTCTGAGATAAGCAATTATTAAAGTACTTCATAGGGAAGCATACCTATTGTTAAATTTTTTTCACAATCATTCAAAAGATATTTGGAGCAGTTTTTGATAAACTTGACTGTTTTGGATGAGAAATTAGCAGCCCTTTAGGAAGAGTATAGCGTACTCCGCCCCCACCCCCACCCCCCACCCCCCCCCCCCGCCCCCCGCGCCCCGCCGCCCATGGCCATGCAGTTGGGAAAAAATGTGGCCACTTTCTCCTCTGGATGTTTTAACTAAAACGACCTCTAAAAGGTGGTGGAACTAAAGGTTAAAAAAAAAAAAAAGGTTAGGAGAAGAAAAATAGTCTATTGGAAATGTCCCTTATGTCACAATTTTAAGAGGCATACTTTCATTTTTAAAGCTCTTTGCTTTACATTTAGTTCTCATTTACACACCAAGAACATTGTTTCTCCTCCAGGAAAAATCCTATGTAATTCAAAATTGCTAGTGGGGGTGTGTGTGTGGGGAGGGAGGGAGAAGGAATTGTAACTTAAAATATTGCAAGAATAAGTGGAGAGAGCACTCCAGATGAGGAGTCATATACTACAGGCTTCAAAATCACAGAGGAAACAAGGATTTACCCTTGAGAAGCTACACAATGGGGTAATCTTAAAAAACACTTAAAAGGCTGGCTGGGCCTAAGGCAGACGTTGGTTTACCTGAGGTCAATGATATGCGTAGCTGCTCACTAAGAGCGACTAGAACACCAAAAGTGGTGCCTTTCAGCAGGAAGCAAACAGCAAGGTTCCTATAGGTTAGTGTTTTTTTGTTTTTTTTTTTTTAATGGCCCTTACTTGATTTGCCAGTGTAAATAATATTAAAGCTATTAAAATTTACCAATATTACCTCAGCCTTAATTTTTTTTTTCTAACTACAACCTGGTTTGCCTTCTTATCCTTCCTTTGAAAAGCAAACAGAGGAAATATTCAGCTTCTAATAAGTCTTTACACACTTGGCCATTGGCTAGATGAGTCGTATTATAAATCTCTCAGTGAGTGAGCCATCCTGATGAATAATGATTCCATTACCTTCAGAGGAAGTGTGGTTTGGTGGTAGGTCTATGATTCTAGGGGTCAAAGATCCTTGGTTCTATCTATCACTGACATAGCCCATGACCTGGAAGAGTGATCTATAAGTCTTTGAAAATGTCAAGGTCCCTGCCTTGGATAAAGTATGAAGCTAATGTGAACTTTAATTTCCTTTAACTTAGCTTTCCACTGGATAGAGGAGCAGAGAGGAGGCTGGGGGCACTGAGCCTGAGTTAGCCCAAGACTGGAAGCCCTCATATACCTTCCACACTCTCCTTCTTCTGGTACCCAGCTGGGTGCCCAGGGCTTTGAACCACTGTTTCCCTTTCCCCCCAGGTGTGATGAGCAGATGTGCCCTCCCCATGATACCACGCACTGATTCTTGGCCTGTGCAAGGTGGTTTGATTGGGACAGCATGGGCTTTTGGAATCAGACAACCTGAGTCTCAGTCTTAGCTCTACTTCCTACCAGCTGTGGAACTGTGCCAAGTTCCTAAGCACCTAGAAGCCGGGGATTCTATCTGTAATATGGGCTAATAATAACTGCCACAAAGGAGCTTTGGTGGCACAAAGATTAAGTTCTTGGATGCTAACTGAAAGGTTGGTGGTTTGAATGCACTTAGTGGCTCCACAGGAGAAAGACTTGGCGATCTGCTCTGGTAAAGATTACAGCCTAGAAAACCCTGTGGGACAGTTCTTCTTGACAGCACCCAACAACAACAACAACGATAACTACAACAGAGGGTTGTTGTCAATATTAGATGACAAAGTGCCCACACAGTGCTCAGTTGGTAATTTACCTTTCCTTTCCTCTCTGAGGAAACCCTGGTGGCATAGTGGTTAAGTGCCACAGCTGCTAACCAAAAGGTCGGCAGCTCAAATCCACCAGCTGCTCCTTGGAAACCCTACGGGGCAATTCTGCTCTGTTCTGCGGGGTTGCTATGAGTCGGAGTTGACTCGAGGGCACCTAATTCTCACAAAACCCCTTTTCAGTTAATATCACTATAAGGGATAGTTTTCAAGAAGACAAAATCATGACTTCATTATGTATGCGCCATGAACATTCATCAAAGGTTTTATTTAACTCTTTAAATATTAGGAAAACTGATAAAATCTAAAAAACTAGTTCAAATTTGGATTTGACTTATAGAGACTTTTATTTCCAACCAAACAATTGATTTCTGTTGCTGTGAACAAGAATAACATTTGTGTCTACGGACAGGACACATTCACACCACTGACAGTTTTCGATAAAGTAACTTCTATCTCTACCATGTTGAAACTAGCCTAGTAAAGACTTTCAAAGGTGCATACCCCTATAGAGTCATATAACCTTGATAGTCTTGGTCCCTTCGACAACACCTAGCATTCCATGGAAAGGACACCCAAGAATCTCTGTGTCATGTCAAAGTCTTTCACAATTTCCCTGGATATTACCATTCCCATTTGATAGAAAACCAAGGCTTAGAGGGAGAATAGTGGTGTTTCTCACCTTCCATGAGGGATGCTTGGGTTCAATTCCTGGCTAATGCACCTGTCTATCAGTGGAGGCTCGTGTGTTGCTGAACAGGTTTCAGTAGAGCTTTGAGACTAAGATGGACTAGGAAGAAAGGCTTGGCAATCTATAGCTGAAAAATCAGCCAATGAAAAAACCCTGTGGATCACAACTGTCTGATTCCCAGTCAATCATGGGGATGGTGCAGAACCAGGCAGAATTTCATTTCACTGCGCATGAGGTTGCCATAAGTCGGGTGGGAGGCGGGAGGCGGGGAGGGAGGGTGACTTGAGGGCAGCAAACAACAATAACAGCAACAAACTACAGCTTAATTTGTTAGTTAACGTGCCCAAAGTCTTTAAGCAGCAGAGCTGGAATTAGACCCCAGGTCTTCCAGTGTTCCTTTCATCTGGTGTAAATCTCCACCCCTACCCCAGAACTGAAGCTGTCCCTGGGCCCCACTCAAAGCCAGCTTCATACTCAGTGTTGGCTTCTCATGCCTCTCTGGCAGAAGGGACATGGAGAAAGAAAGGGAATTCGTAAGGATCAGGGAGCGGGGCCAAGACCTGTCTCTGGCTTCGTGAGGAGATGCGTTCCTTATGTGCTTGTGCCCTGGATGAAGGGGCTGGGTCCATCTCTGACCTGCACTCCTCAGTCTCCTCAGCACAGGATTTCTGAGCAAGTTGGGGTGGGGCTCTCTCATCCTGCATGGAGGGGCCTCTTGCCCAGAGATCCCTGGCCTCCCCTGAAGGCAGGCAACTTTTCTTATCTTGGAGCCCTGGTGGCACAGTGGCTAAGAGCCCCACTGCTAAACAAAGGGTCAGCAGTTCGAATCTACCAGCAGCTCCTTGGAAACTCTATGGAGCAGTTCTACTTTGTCTTGTAGGGTCACTACGAGTCAGAATCGACTCAACAGCATAGGTTTGATTTGATTTGGCCTCTGGAAAACAGTAAGGGCCCAGGAGAGGCCAAGCAAGTATTTGAAGTATTAAACTTCATCCTTCCCTTTCTGCCACTTTGTGTACTAGACACTATCCTGGAGCCTGCAGGCCCTGGAGCCAGTGCCAAGGGGAAAGCTAGCTCTCCTAGCATGCAAACACTTTACTGGGGAGTGAAACCCCAGGGAAGCAGGGGTGAGGCTGGGCAGAGAGACACCGTGTATAAAGAGGTGTGTTTCCAAGCCTGTCACAGCTTCCCAGGATGTCTTTGGAGAGGCTGAAACTGCTGCATTTCCAGCAGTCCATGTGGGGGCACGGGGAAAAGAAAAAGGGTTTCCATCTCCTACTGGGGCCACATTTTCTTCCCCCTGGGTCCTGCAGTCACTGGAAAAGGTGGATTTTGCAGCAACAGCAGTGGTATCAGCAGGAATAGTGACATCCAAGCCTGCGCCACAACCCAGGCTAGCAGCATCACTGAACCTAGAATGTGCCCATGCGGGCCTCTGACAGCAGGAGGGCTGCAGGCAGGAGGAAGGAGCTACCAGGTACCTAGAGGAGAGGATGGGGCTGGAGGGAGGGCTGATATGACAGGCCTGTAGGAGGGGACGCTCTGACTTTCCGCTGGCCGTGGGGCCCTGCAACCTCCACAATGAAGATCTCCCATCTGGGGCACAGGAGGCTGGGTTGGTGCAGGCCTTCTTTCTAGCATCTAAGGGTTACCTCTATTATGGAGTGTGGAGTGGAAGACCAGGTCTGAGGGCATCTGGGAGGTGCACGAACTGGGGCTGACACACCAGACCTTGGCTACTTACGTGGTTCTTTGGCCACAGGGTCGTCAAATCTGTCCTGCCTATGAGGGGCATCTCTGGCTCTGGCATCACCTGTCTGCTCAGTCTGTGCCTCAGGACTCTTTCTGTGCTGGTTCTTAACCAAGAACCTGTGCATCCATTCCATTTGCCCCCAAAATCTCTCAGGTCTGCACATTTTATAAAGTTCTGAATGGAATTCCAGGTAAGGTATGAGAGGCACTGTGTGGAGAGGAGTCCTCTCTGACTCACTCACCTCTTCTGCCTCAAGGCCTTGTCTTTGAAGGGCAAAGTGAAAAGAAATGAAGTGAGGCCTGTCCACCCAAGGACGCTGTTGGTGTGGTTCTTCCTCCTTCCAGTCATTTTGCCTCAGACACTAAAATTTTACTCTTTCAGCCAGTCCCGCTCTGAAGTTCCTCCAGTAACTGTGGGCCTGTTGGGTGGGAGCTGGCTTCTGGTACCTTATGCCTGCTCCTTGCCCAAGAGGCAGAAAGGGCTTTCTGCCTTCCCTGGCTTATAGATCTGGAATTCTCCCATTTCTTCCCTCCCTTTCCTTCTCCTGATTGGTCCCAGAAATGCTTCTGGATCCCTAGTTCTTACAGTCCAGGTTTTTGCTCTAACACTGCACTTTGTTCTTCTGGGAGTCCACATGAGCCTCTTCAAACAGCAGGTGGGTCATCTGACATTTACCAAGTACTGTTTTACACCAGGAGCCCTGGTGGTGCAGTGGTTAAGAGCTATGGCTGCTAACCAAAAGGTCAGCAGTTTGAATCCACCAGGTACTTCTTGGAAATCCTATGGGGCAGTTCTACTCTGTCCTACAGGGTCACTGAGTCAGAATCCACTCAATGGCAATGGGTTTTGGTTTCATACCAAGGATTGGGGCAGAGGCTGAGGGATCCAACAACAAAACAAGGTCCTCGTCCTTCAAGAGTTAGAGTTTACTAGGAAGAATGTAGATAAACAGGTGCCAGAAACCATAACATAGTTTATAAAGAAAATATTCTCCATTCTACTTTGGTGAGTAGCGTCTGGGGTCTTAAAAGCCTGTGAGCAGCCATCTAGGATGCTCCACTGGTCTTACCCTTTTGGGAGCGAGGAAGAATGAAGAAAAGTAAAGATACAAGGGAAAGATTAGTCCAAAGGTCTAATGGACCACATCTACCACGGCCTCCACCAGACTGAGTCCAGTACAACTAGATGGTGCCCGGCTATCACCACTGACTGCCCTGACAAGCAGCACAAATAGAGGGTCCTGGAAAGAGCTGGAGAAAAATATAGAACAAAATTTTAACTCAAAAAGAGACCAGATTTGCTGGCTTGACAGAGATTGGAGAAACCCTGAGAGTATGGCCCCCAGACACCCTTTCAGCTCAGTAACGCTGTCACTCCTGAAGTTTGCCCTTCAGCCAAAGATTAGACAGGCCCATAAAATAAAATGAGGCTAAAGGGGCACAACAGCCCAAGGACATGGACTGCACAGCAGGAGGGATCAGGAAAGCTGGTAATAGGGAACCCAGGGTTGAGAAGGGAGAGTGTTGACATGTCATGGGGTTGCTAACCAATGTCATTAAACAATATGTATACTAAGTATTTAAAGAGAAACTAATTTGTTCTGTAAACCTTCATCTAAATAAAGTACATTAAAAAAAAAGTGCCAGAAAGTGTAGCCATTTCAACAAGATGCACCTATGCAGGGTACATGGGAACACAGAGGAGGAGCAGCCCATTCTAGGGGTGGACTAAGAGTAAGGGGAGGGCTATTCCTCTACAACAACAAAAAGAACGTCAAAGTGGAAATCACCAAATCAATGCCATTTACAGTAGCCCCAAGAAGATAAAATACTTAGGAATAAATCTTACCAGAGATGTAAAAGACTTATACAAAGAAAACTACAGTACACTTCTGCAAGAAACCAAAAGAGACTTACATAAATGGAAGAACATACCTTGCTTGTGGATAGGAAGACTTAACATTATAAAAATGTCTATTCTACCAAAAGCGATCTATACGTTTAATGCAATTGTGATGCAAATCCCAAGGACATTCTTTAATGAGATGGAGGAACAAATCACCAACTTCATATGGAAGGGAAAGAGGCCCCAGATAAGTAAAGCACTACTGAAAAAGAAGAACAAAGCGGGAGGTCTTACTTTACCTGATTTTAGAACCTATTATACTGCCACAGTAGTCAAAACAGCCTGGTACTGGTACAACAACAGATACGTGGACCAATGGAACAGAATTGAGAATCCAGACATAAATCCATTCACATATGAGCAGCTGATATTTGACAAAGGCCCGAAAACAGTTAAATGGGGAAAAGACAGTCTTTTAACAAATGGTGCTGGCATAACTGAATATCCATCTGCAAAAAAATGAAACAAGACCCATACCTCACTCCATGCACAAACCTTAACTCAAAATGGATCAAAGACCTAAATATAAAATCTAAAAGGATAAAGATCCTGGAAGAAAAAATAAGGACAATGTTAGGAGCCCTAATACATGACATAAACAGTATACAAAACATTATAAAGAATGTAGAAGAAAAACTAGATAACTGGGAGCTCCTAAAAATCAAACACCTATGCTCATCCAAAGACTTCACCAAAAGAGTAAAAAGACTACCTACAGACTGGGAAAAAGTTTTTAGCTGTGACATTTCTGATCAGTGCCTGATCTCTAAAATCTACTTGATACTGCAAGAACTTAACTGCAAAAAGACAAATAATCCAACTAAAAAATGGGCAAAAGATATGAATAGACACTTCACTAAAGAAGACATTCAGGTAGCTAACAGATATATGAGGAAATGTTCACAATCATTAGCCATTAGAGAAATGCAGATCAAAACTACAATGAGATTTCATCTCACTCCAACAAGGCTGGCGTTAATCCTAAAAACACAATATAATAAATGTTGGAGAGGCTGTGGAGAGATTGGAACAATTCTACACTGCTGGTGGGAATGTAAAATGGTACAACCACTTTGGAAATCGATTTGGCACTTCCTTAAAAAGCTAGAAATAGAACTACCATACGATCCAGCAGTCTCACTCCTTGGAATATATCCTAGAGAAATAAGAGTGTTTACACAAACAGATATACGCACACCCATGTTTATTGCAGCACTGTTTACAATAGCAAAAAGATGGAAGCAACCAAGGTGCCCATCAAGGGATGAATGGATAAAGAAATTATGGTATATTCACACAGTGGAATACTACACATCGATAAAAGAACAGTGAAGAATCTGTGAAACATTTCAGAACATGGAGGAACCTGGAAGGCATTATGCTGAGTGAAATTAGTCAGTTGCAAAAGGACAAATATTGTATAATACCACTATTATAAGAACTTGAGAAATAGTTTAAACTAAGAAAACATTCTTTTGTGGTTACAAGATGGGGGAAGGGGGGAGGGTGGGAGAAGGACATTCACTAAGTAGATAGTAGATGAGAACTACTTTAGGTGAAGGGAAAGACAGCACACAATACAGGGAAGTCAGCACAATTGGACTAAACCAAAAGCAAAGAAGTTTGCTGAATAAACTGAATGCTTCTGAGGCCAGCGTAGCAGGGGCAGGGATCTGGGGACCATGGTTTCAGGGGACATCTAAGTCCATTGGCATAATAAAATCTATTAAGAAAACATTCTGCATCCCACTTTGAAGAGTGGCGTCTGGGGTCTTAAACGCTAGCAAGCAGCCATCAACCCAACTGGATCAAAGGAGAATGAAGAACACCAACGACACAAGGTGATTATGAGCCCAAGAGACAGAAAGGGCCACATGAACCAGCGACTACATCATCCTGAGACCAGAAGAACTAGATGGTGCCCGGCTACAACCGATGACTGCCCTGACATGGAACACAACAGAGAACCCCTGGGGGAGCAGGAGAGCAGCGTGATGCAGATCCCAAATTCTCATAAGACCAGACTTAATGGTCTAACTGAGACTAGAAAGACCCCGGTAGTCATGGCCTCCAGACCTTCTGTTGGCCCAGGACAGGAACCATTCCGGAAGCCAACTCTTCAGACATGGATTGGACTGGACAATGGGTTGGAGAGGGATGCTGGTGAGGAGTGAGCTTCTTGGATCAGGTGGACACTTGAGACTATGTTGGCATCTCCTGCCTGGAGGGGAGATGAGAGGGTGGAGGGGGTTCAAAGCTGCCAAAATGGACACGAAAAGAGAGAGTGGAGGGAGAGAGTGGGCTGTCTCATTAGGGAGAGAGTAATTGGGAGTGAACTCTATGGGGCAGTTCTACTCTGTCCTATACGGTCGCTATGAGTCGGAATCGACTCGACAGCAGTGGGTTTTAATTGGGAGTGTGTAGCAAGGTGTGTATGGGCTTTTGTGTGAGAGACTGACTTGATTTGTAAAGTTTTTCTTAAAGCACAATAAAAATCATAAAAAAAAAAAAAGAGTAAGGGGAGGGCCAGGAGACTCCTGAACTGAATTATGAAGATGAGTGTTTCTCAGGAAGAGGAAAAGGGAGAAGAAGTGGTTAGGGGGTTGTTCCAGACATAAAGGGTAGTGTGTGAAAAAACAGTGGATCTGGAAAACTCCTGGGTAGCTGTTACTTCTCCATGGACAACTATTCATAAAGTGCTGTCAGCCTCTACCTCGGAGAGAGGGATTTCGCACTCTGACACACATGTAATCCCTAACCTCAGACCCTGAGGTTTTCCTGTTAATTTCTATTGCCTCTTTAAAGCCTCTGTAATGTTTTAACGTCATATTCTCAAAATTTATTCCAAATTCTTCCTTTCTGGACCACAGCACTGACACGTTGAGTAGATCTCAAGCCTCTGGAGGTTTGCACAGGCTCTCTCCGGAGCTTGCTGGGAGGCAGGGAATCTCCATGCTATGAAGAGGGGAGACCCTTGACCATTTCAAGCGTGTCTGCTGTGGTCCATTTTTTCCCCTCCCTGAAAAGGCTCTAAATTCCTCAGGAATTTGACCTCTCTGAGTCTTGATTAAACAGTAATCTTTAGCCTACCACTCTCTGAGGTATTTATTAAGAGTTTTTAAAATTTCTTAATTTTAGGAGTGCCTATTATGATGCTGAGTGGTTAAGAGCTCAGCTGCATTACAAAGGTCAGCAGTTCGAATCTACCAGCTACTCCTTAGAAACCTTATGGGGCAATTCTATTCTGTCCTGTAGGGTTGCTGTGAGTCCAAATCGACTTGATGGCAATGGGTTTGGGTGGTTTTTTTGTTGTTGTTATTGTTGTTATGTTACTGAGCACAGCTGACTCTGGACTGTCCAGTCCTGTACCTGGCACTCCCCTGAGAGCTAGACAGGGCTCCCAGTTACCACAGCTGCCCTCCCCTGCCATGTTGAACTGAGTTTTCAGTATTATCATGGCCCCTGCCTCTTGAAATCTACTTCCCTGCACTGATGTCCAGCTCTCTGACAGCCATGGTGACACCAGGCTCATGACTAAGGGGTGACACAATCCATGGCTCCTAGAAAAGATCCTTAGAGCATAACCAGATGTTGGCTTTGCAGACACTATTCTCACCTGATACTATCTTGAAAGAGCTTAGTATTAGAGAGAAATGGGTATTTGATAGAAGAGATGTGGGGGTGGGGGGGGGGCTGAGAGGTTATTAACAATTTTAGAAGTCAGAGCAAACTCTTTGAATCCCACAGTGATCTCTCTCCTCCCATGTTCCTCTCTCGTAGGACACACTCTGTCTTACTGCCCCCATACCTCAAGTCTCCCTTTCTATCACCAAACCTGTACACTTCACCCTCCCGAAAACTTAGGGATCAGAGACTCCTCCTGCTAACAGGACCCAGAGTCATAAATAATATCACCTGAGGCTTGTCCAGGCCCATGTGGGCTGTTCCTACCACCCAGCAACCTCCTTCATGCCAACTGTGCTAATGCTGCTCACAGGCCATTCCCACTATCTGGCACCTCCCCTGCAGGATGGCCAACTGCCCACAGGCCCACGCTCATCCAGCCCATTCCCTGTGTCTTTCTCTAGGGCAGGCTCGAGTCCTTCATTTGAACTCCTTTCCTCTTCTTCTGCTTGTCACCGGAATAGGTTCCTGTTTTCTGGTTGAGCTCTGTACATTTCTCATCTGTAGTGGCAACTATCACCCAAGTCCTGGGTCTCCCTGGCTTCTTGACCAGACCACACACAGTCTCCTCACATTCAGCATGTCTAAAATTAAGTCAGTCCTCTTTTCCCAAACCTGCTCTGCCTTCTGCCTTCACTTATCTTGGCCAGTGACATAACAGGCCTCTAGTCTAGACACCTGGGTTCACCATAGACACCTTTTCTCCTTCACCTCCTACCTCCAATTAGTTCTTCCTTGTAGGTTATGTGTCTGGGACATCTCTTCTGCACCATACTCTTCCTTCTTGGTTCAGGCTTTCACCACTTCTGGTCTGAAAAATAGCTTCTGAAGTGGACTCCTCATCCAAAGCCCTCTTCTGTCTCCCCTTTCATCAAGCTAATATCCATAGTAAGTGTCCCACTTAGTAGGCTGTAAGCTTTCTGAAGACAAGGGGATTGTCCCTACTCTGACTTTGGAGCTCTAGCTTCTAGCACAGTGTAGGGACATGGTAGGTAGCTCACAGCTTAAAGTAAGACCCTAGGCTGTGGATCCAGGGTCTGGGCACAAAGACAAGTTCCAAAATTACTAGCTATATGACTATGGACATGCTGCTTCACATGTTTGTGCCTTTATTTCCACTTCTGTAAAATGGGCACGATATTAGGATTTACTTCATATGTTTGCTTTAATACATGTAAAGAGCTTAGATTGGTGCCTAACATGCAGTCAGTACTAACTAAATGTTACTGTTTATACTGAGCATTTAATATTTACTAGTTAGAGAGAATGAGTCATTCTTAATTCAGCTTTAGCTTACTTGTATTATTCTTATTATGTAGCATCGAGTAGTCCCTGATAGATTCAAAGTTCCTTGACTCTAGAAACAATTGACTTTTTAACCCAGTGAAATGCTGAATACACAGCAGGCAATCAATAAATATTTATTGGTCTATTGTTCCAAAGAAATTAAGTATTCCTCCTACACAATATTCCTCCTACACAATCCTACGGTGTGGGTTGGGAGACTATTTTCCATGGATCCCTTGCATTTCTGAACATCTTGTGAACAGAGGCACTGACAGTTTTGTTCCAGACTCTCTTTTGAAGGATGTTTACATAGGGAACAGCCTTAGAAAATAGAGATAGTGAATCCCACTGGAGCAGAGGGCAGATATGTTTGTTCTCTGCTATAAAAAGATAATGTCTCTATTTGGGGCAAATGCTAGGTAAGTTTGCTTGCAGTCCTTTATAAAATACTGGGGGGTTTTAAGCTCAAGTTTTTTCAGCTGTGATGCAAACCCACTGTGCTTTCAGTATCTACATGGGCCATTCTACCTCATCCTGGTAGGACATGGGACAAGGGGAACCCACTCAAACATGAAGCTCATGCTACTTGCTGTGTCTTGCATAATGAACTCCTTTGTCTCTGACCCAGGAGTCTTGTGTCTTCTGTCAGCATCAGTGGAATTATGGCAGGCTCACTTGTGAGTTTGCAAGTAGGGTAAAATCTCAGACCCCTCAATTCTTTACATTATGTTGGATAGAAAAGCAAACTCATTTAACTACTGGCTTTCTGTTGTTCAGACTCCATTCAGAGGTTTGGTGAACTGAATAAACAGTACATCTGATTTTTAAATTCCCTATGTATTGTATCCTAGAGGCCCAGTTTCTCATGGTACCTTTCAGTGTTATTGTTATATGATTGTAACCTGCAAGACAGAACCCAGTGATGGTGGCAAATGATTTTGCTTTGAATTTTGCTCTGTGTTTAGACAGAGGATTGTTTGGTCCTGAGAACACATTTAGGATCCTTTTGTCTAGATGCACAGCTGGGTGAATTTATGTGTTTAAACATTTGCCAGAGGGCTGACTCCAGGGAAGGTAAGCTGTGTTAAAAGGAAAGGGGTTGTTTCATTTAAAGCACATTGGGGTTTGTGCCTATAATATGAGCAATGGAGAAAGGAAGTAAAGAAGTTAACCCAGGAGAAGTGGTGTAGTTTTCATCAAATATTGGAAAAGGCCTGTCAAGTATGAGAGATATTAAATTTGCTCTGTACGGTTCCAAGATGTGGAACTTGGTTCAAAGGATGTAAGTCTCAGAGAAAAAATTTTCAGCTCAGTCTAAGGAAGAGTGTATCAAATTGAAATGGGTTCCCTCAAGGGACAGTCTTCCTACACCATGGGAAAAATTTAAATAGGGGCAGGATGGCTTAATCGGACAGATGGCTGAATTAGATTAATTCTAAGGTTCCCTAAGAGTTCAACTGTGCTTAGTGTAAAATGACTACTTATATTGGTTTAACACTGTGACATTTCTGTCCATGTAACTGATATACTCTACTCTGTACATTGGTAAATGGAAGCCGCTCTTTCTGTTTAAACTTGCTTAATACACTGAGAGATGGCTTTTTTTGTTGTTGTTGTTGTTGGCAATAACTAGTATTTATCTCTCAAACTCTGTATGGCTAAGTTGTTTTCTATAGCATCAAAACAAGTGATGCTCATTGGCCTATCCTTTCTCCAGTGAGAGAGTAATAATTGATAATCATAGACAACACCATTGACCATTGTTTTTGTGCCTGACACAGTACTAGCACTTTCCATGTCCTGTCCCATTTAATTCTCACCACTCTCCTATGGAAGAAGCCCTGGCAGTGCAGTGGTTAAGCATTCAGCTGTTAACTGGAGGGTCAGTGATTCAAACTCACCAGCGACTCTGTAGGAGAAAAGACCAGGTGATCTACTCCCATAAAGATTAAAGATTACCACCTAGGAAATCCTATGAGGCAGTTCTACTCTGTCACATGGTATCATTAGGAGTTGAAATTGATTCAACAGCAGAAAACAACAATACTCCCCTGTGAAGTTGGCACTGTGTGACCCACGTGAGAAACAAGGAAGTGAGCTATGGAATATCATGGTTGTTCAACCAAGATTGCACAGCTTAAGGACCAGAGGGGTACTTGGATCCTGAGCAGTTTGATTTCTGAGCCAGTGCTCTTGTCAACTATATGTTTAAAAAGTGGAAGCAGATATGGAAGAAAAAAAAACCTAGCAAACTGTTGAGGAAGCATGAAATGTGGTCATTTTACTCAGGTGTCAAAGGAAAAGACTCACGTGCTTCCCCTGGGATATCAAAATAACCCAAGTGTTATTTGTTCATTTCTGTCAATTGTGATGTTCATCCTGAGTCTCTGCAGGCTATTTTAAAAGATGAAGTATTTCATGACATGGGCAGTATGGGAACATTTCTTCTAAAGACAACTTTGTTTTTTGCTAAGACTCTTGAACTTATTGCTCAAAGGGAAACAAGCAAGTTTAAAAGCTGAAATTTCTAAATGCAGTTCAAAAGCTGTCTACTTTATGCTTGGAGAAAACAGCTTTTATGACAAAGGTTTTCAGTCAGATAATATGACTGTTATGTAATATTGTAGGGATGGTTCATAGCTGGACATGCTGCCATTCTTTCTAGAACTGAAGACTCAAGGGTCAACACTAATGGACTTGGGGAATAATACCATTGCCCCTAAAGGGAGAGCTGTAGGATAGTTAATTCCTGGGATGACTGCTCTTGTAAATAGATGATGTGGCTCTGTTAAAAGTGAAGTTTAAAAAAACACAGTACTACTTTTCCAATGTGAAAAAGTCATTCAATAGAGGTAGTTTTAAAAGGAGCACAGCCTTCCATGAACCTAATAATATTTTCAAAACCATTGAAAAACCAGATAATTCATCCTGGGGGTTGGCACGCTGGGGCCACAGAGTAAATAGTTCAGGCTTTTAGGCCACAAACAATCTGTTTTAACTACTTAACTCTGTAGTCGTAGCATGAAAGCAGCCACAGACAATGTAAAAACAGATGAGTGTAGTTGTATTATAATAAAACTTTATTCTTGGAGTTTTCAGTGTTACAACATATTATTCTTTCTTTTGATTTTGATTCAAGATTTAAAAATATAAAAGCCATCCTTAGCTCAAAGGCCATAGAAAAACAGGCAGTGAGCCAGATTTCAACTGCAGGCCTAAGCTTGCTGACCCCGTTTAACCTGATTTCAGACTGACTTTAGTACGGAGAATGAACACAACTGACAGCCCTTGAGGGCCAACAGACAAAGTTGGTGAGGCGGTCTTAGTGCATTTCCTCTCCTCTTTCTGCAAGTCCTTTCCACTCCTGTACTTCCCAAAGATGACTTGCTTCCAGGAGAGTTTAATGTATGCAGCATGCCTAATCAGTCTTAATTACCACTACCAAAGGAGGGCCCACTGTTTCTGAGTGCTAGTTCCTCTTTTTTAAGTCTGTAAATTATCTTCAGAGGAAGTGATTTATGGATGGCTAGTAAGTTTATATCAAGTCACATTTAGTTTGACCTGCAATGCCTTGACAGCAAGCATAAAGTGTTCTATTTCTCTCTCCATCCCATCACAGATACTGCTCGTGCTTGAGATGAGGATTCTCTGTGGTAGAGCCCAGCCAAATGTTCCATTTCTTCTCGGAAAAGTGCAATTCCTAACCTCCCTTGCAGTTAGGTGGAGCCATGTGACTGGTTTTGGCCAAAGGAATGTAGGCAAAGCGATATGTGCCATTTGCAGGCCTGACTCTTTAACCATCCAGAGTGATCTTTCATACTTTCTGGCACAGCTCTCCTATCCAGACAGTGGAAGAAAGGATGGCAGAGATGCTGGAACTGTACAATAGAAGGAGCCACAGTGTAAAAGGTGAGCCACCCAGAAGAACTACTTGACCCACGACGGACATTGTTTGAGCAAGAAATAAACTGTTGAGCTACTGAGATGGTGGGGTTGTTTGTTAGAGCAGCTAGCATTAATTACACTGATTCACATAATTTTCAATCCCTGCAATCCTACACAAAGATTTAATTCAAATTTGTCTCCTTGTCTTTGAATGGGGTTTACTGACAATCTCTTATATTGTGTCAGTTGCAAATTTTTGCCTCATAATTATAACAATAAATTGTTACAAAATTTCATCAGACCCAGCAATCACATTTCTGGGAATTTATCTCAGAGAAGTGAAAATATATGTCCACACAAAAAACTGTGCACAAATGTTCATAGGAGCATTATTTGTAGTAGACAAAACTGGAAACAACAAAAATGTCCCTCAATAGGTAAATGGTTAAATAAACTGTGGTACATCCATACCATGGAATGTCCCTCAGCAATAAAAAGGAATGAATTATTGATCCATGCAACAACTTGAATTGATCTCAAGAGCATTATGCCAAGTGAAAAAAGCCAATCCAAAAGGGTCACATACTGTATAATTCCATCTGTGTCACAAAACTTAGAGGTGAAAAAACAGATTAGTTGTTGCCAGGGATTAGAAAATTAGATCGGACAGGACATATGGCTATAAAAGAGTACCCGTGAAATTCAAGGCATTTTTATTTAATGATAAGAGTATTCTGACTACTGAGTTATTTGAAACTAGTAGTCTAGTGACTCACTGCTTTCTCTTCTTCTTTGTAATATATGATCTTTCTAAATATGAGAACTACAGCACAACTTCAAGGTGCAGCTGAAATAAGTTGATGCTGATCAGGGTTCTTTGTAAACTTGTTGGCTATCAGGGTTTTAGCATTGGACTTTTTGATTGTATCTGTGAAGCTCTTAGTCTGCCAATGGTGACTTGGTTTTATGGAAATAGAATACTTGCTGAATTATACTTTTTGCAGAAAAGTATAATTTTAAGAAGCTTTCAGACATTGAAGACTGGAGATAGCAGTGGATAAGGACAGTTAGAATAACTAATTATTCCTTCATGCGATACATAGGAATTGAAAATCTACTGTGTCTGATATTGCGGTAGGTATCATGAAGCTTACAGGGTAGTCGAGGAGATGGCTATTAATCCAAGAACCATGGCAATAATGTGAAGATATACCTGTGATAAGAGCTGTGGGGGAGAGGTGAAATGGTAGGTTCAGGAAGGTTTCCCTGAGAAAGCAACAATTGAGCTGAGATATAAAGGAAGAATAAGAATTAATTCGGCCGAAAGCAGCCATGGTTGTATATTCCAGACATTGAAGTAAAGATCTCTAACAGAAGCACACATATCACCTTAGAGGAACTGAAAGAAGGCCGGTGTAACTATGGGGTAGGAAGCCCAGGGAACATAGTTCAGAGGGAATGAGACAGGTAAGTAGGTGCTAGCTAGCTGCCTTGACCCTGCATTAAGAATTTAATCTTGATCCTAAAAGCAATGGGAAAGCATTGAAGAGTTTTAAGCAGGAGGGTAACACAATCAGGTTTGTGTTTAAACCTATCACTCAGGTTGTAGTGTGAAGAATCACACTGGGGATGGAGATGAGGTGGATGACTAAGACCAGGTGTAGGAAGACTGGCTTAGAGGCTATTGATTTCCAGGTGATATAGCATGGTAGCTTGACCTGGCATGGTTAATAGTGAACCCATTAAAAAACTAATTTTTCAAAATTTTGGGGGTATAATTACTTTGATTTAAAAGATCATTATGAGGTAAAATCAACTGGACTTGGTAATGAATTGGATATGGGAAATATAAAAGAGGGAAGTGTTGAAATGAAGCAGGGTTTTTGGATGGTATCATGTAATTGGGTCGATGTGTTTCCACCCCAGGTTTGAGGAGAAAAGAAATGAATTTATTTTGAATTTACTTTCAAAGTCCTTTGAGACACCCAAGGGGAGATACTCAGTAGGCAGTTGGATCTGCTGGACTGCAGCTCAGAGGAGAGGTGTGTGCCTCCCCTGCTTGTAGGTGACATATCTGAGACCACCTGGCAGAAGGTCATAGAGCACTCTACATTCCTCATGGAGGGAATGTCTCCAGAACAGAACCAGACTATCAAGGACCAGACCCAGGTGCCATCTCTTGGTTCTGACTTTCCATCATGTCATCCTTAGCCCAACTAGCAGAATTAGCTAGCTTCTCCCACAGCAGCTACAGTGCCTTCCTGGTTTGTCTGCCACAGCGGTGCATTATAAACACCTGTAAAACCTCCCAAACCAGAAATCTAGGGCTAAGGCTGACTCCTCTCTCCACCTCCAAACCCCATCACCCTTTCAGTAAGTCACCAAATCCTGCTGGTGTTACCACATAGATATTTCAATAGTAGATATATTAAAAACAAACAAACCCAGTGCGGTCAAGTTGGTTTCGACTCATAGCGACCCTGTAGGACAGAGTAGAACTGCCCCATAGAGTTTCCAAGGAGCGCCTGGTGGATTCGAACTGCCGACCCGTTGGTTAGCAGCCATAGCACTTAACAACTATGCCACCAGTGTGCCATCAAGTCAACTCCAACTCATGGCAACCTTAGTGACAATGAAGTGTTGCCAGTTCTTCATCACCCTCACAATCACCATATGTTGGAGTCCATCACTGCGGCTGTCGTGTCAGTCCATCACACCAAGGGTCTTCCTTGCCCTTGCCAATGCTTTTTTCACCAAGCATGATGCCTTCCTCTGGTGATTGATCCTTCCTGATGGCACATCGGTAGAATTCAGTTAGCCATGTTCCACTGTGATCCATAAGGTTTTCGTTGTCTGATTTTCAGAAGCAGATCACCAGGCCTTTCTTCCTAGTCTGTCTTAGTTTGGAAGCTCCACTGAAACTCATCCGCCATAAGTGACCCTGCTGGTATTTAAAATACCAGTAGCATAGCTTCCAGCATCACAGCAACACACAAGTCAAGGCACAGATGAGTGGTGGGTTTCAAAAATGTGTTCCCTTTTTTCCATTCCTACCAGTACTCTACTTTTTCAGACATATATATTTTTTTCTCTTTCTTGCACTATTGTAATAATCTCTTAAGCAGTTTCTAAAACTCCAATCTTTCTCCCCTAAAATCCACTCTTAGTACAGCTGTTGCAGTACTCTCTCTAAATGAAACTTTGACCAGCCATTCCCCTACTAAACCCCATTAATGGTCCCTGATGACATGATACCCTGCAGTTTCTTTACCTCCTGCTGTTCCCCGCACCACTCACTGAAGACAGAACATCCCAGCAAAGCCCAGAGTCTTGTGCTTGACATTTACCACACTGCTTTTTGCCTCTTTGCCTTTGCTCACATGGTCCCCTGAATACACAGTCTCTCCTTCTTTCACTTGTTCTCATTTTTTGAGGCCCAGCCCAAAGTTAACTCTTTCCAAACCTGCTCCAAGCAAAGCTGGGTGCCTGTCTGTGCTGCCATGTCACCCTCTAAACACCTCTATCTTTGGCTGACTCTATTGTGCCATCATTATCCAGTATACTGTCCCCATACCAGTGATTCTCAACCTTGGCCCAGTGCTGGAATCATCTGTGGAGATTTAAAAAAAAATTACTGGCACCTGAGCCCCATCTCCAAGGTTTTGCAGCAAGGGGAGCACCAAGAGAAACACCAAACAACAGCAATCAGGGTAAGGACTGGCGTTCCCCCAGAGAGCAGAAGTGACAATGGCAGTGAGGCAGTGCTACGCCCAACAGCCTTTGGGGCTTCAGATCTCCGAGAGGCCTGCATAGGAGAATGTCCACGGACTCTTTACAGAGAGATGGTGTATACTTGGGGAGTCCCAGGAATACTTCCAGGAGATTTTGAGGGGCCAAGCTAATGTCATTTTTAATGAATGTGGGTATAATAAGCAATCGAGTTCAGGATTGTTATTGTCAACATAACCTTATTCAAAAAGAACTGAGGCCAGAGGAGACAATAGTAATAGTGACTCAGAGGGCATGATCTAACATAGAATATTCTTTGATAGCTATTTGGTGCAATATCTACAGTTGATCTGATGTGAGGGTTTTCACATCCAAGGGGGCACTCCCCATCATTGACAGTTCACACCATTCACTGACTATTTTGTACTTCTGTAAGATTCACCCAAAGTTAGCACTCTGTCTATCTGGAGCAAAAGCACAATGAAATAATAAGAACCAGCATTGAATAAGTCCTTACTCTACATTAAAAAAATTAGACTCTAAGAAATCTACCTGTGCTATCTCATTGAGTACTCATAACGACATTATGGAAGTGAATGTTTTTATCCAATTCATCGATGCATGCAGCAAGATTTGAAAGGTGAAATAGCGTAACGAAGACCTCACAACTACAAAGTGGTGGAGCTGAAATTCAGATGAGTTTACCTGCTTCTGCAGATCTTGTTTTTCACTCTTACCTACACATTCGCACTTCATTTTCTAAAGAACAGTATCCTATTCAGTACAGTTAATATCACTTGGTAAATATTCTTTACTTTGACAAGAAAGCAAAAGAAATATAGCACAACTTGAAATACTTTTATGCCAGCTAGAATCACCAAAAGAAACCTAAGTATATTAAAATGTGTGGCTAAATATTGTCAGGTTCAGAATTCCCCCACAACTAAGTATTCCAAAAGGAAAATAGAACTCATTTGCTTGCTCAAATTTAACAATTTTTGTGAATTAATTATGGCTCATCTTTCCTCCTCTGATGTACATCCTGCTTTTACTTTACTAGGACGGAATTGATTTTGTTTTTGCTTTACTTTTCTGGTTATACTTTATACCCAGCATAGCATATAAATCAATTTTTTAAATAAATTTAAATAGAAAGATTGTGTGACCTCAAAACAATTTTTTTTTTCTTCTTTAATGCAGAGGAATGCACTTGAGAACACAAAGTTCCTGGAGTTGTGTGGTCCTGGTCAATGCTCCCCTTTGGCCTATGTGATTATCTAGACTGCCTTTGGGTTTCATAATTACACCCACATATTGCATTAGCAGCTTCATGCTGGGCTCCAGCACTGCCATTTGGGGAGCCCTGTGGGTTTGGAAAGAGCTAAATGGACTTGTTTCCAAGAGCCCCACAGAGTGAGTAGAGCTGATTTTGATCGTTTGCAAGCTACATCTCTGCTGTACGTGACAACAACAAAACATTATAAGACTGAGAATAAAATTCTGTGTGGGCTCTAATTTTAAGGCAGAATGGAGGAGAAAAACAATCTGTCCAGAATTGCTGCCCTCTCTGTTGCTCTATGTAAAAACCTAAATACCATTCCTGATTCTGTCCTTTCTTTTATCCCTACACCTAATTTATTAACAAGAACCCTGGTGGCACAATGGTTCGGCACTTGGCTGCTAATGGAAAGGTTGGCGGTTTGAACTCATCATCAGCTCCACAGGAGAAAGACCTGGGGAATCATAAGGGGCAGTTCTGTTCTGTCACATGGAGTCACTATGAGTTAGAGTTGATTTGATGGCAAACGACAACAATCACAACAACCACTTTACCCCAGTATTATGATTGTTTTAAATATATTTATTTCCATGATCATGGTTCAGCATTTACAGTCTATACTAGCAAAAAGTCTCTTAATTTTTCTTCCTCCTGTCACCCTTGACCATCTCCAATTTGTTTTTCAAAATGCAACCAGAGTGATTTTTTAAAAAGTGAAATGTAATTTACAACTGTAAAAAGCTGAACTGGCAAACGTTGTGTGATGGATATATTTACGACAAAGACAAAAAACAAAAACAAAAAACAAGAGAAGCTGCTTAGGCTGCTTATGTAAAACCAAACACCTCATGGGATTTGGTTTCCTGGTTTGGAGGTTTAGATTCGTGATTTCATGGGACATCCAAGTTAACTGGCCTAATAACGTGTTTAGCGCTTCTGTTCTACCTCCTAATTTGTTGCATAATGTCTGAGGTCTTAAAAGCTTGCAAGCACCCATCCAAGGCACAACAATTGGTCTTTAATCACCTGTAGCAACAGAGGAGGCAGGAGAGTCAGGAATAAGAGAAGGATATGGAATTATTTTATTTTATTTTTTTAATGGAATGTGTAACCAATTGCCTCTATGAACATCTGCCTCCTTTGCCATGAGGTCAGAAGAACTAGATGGTGTACAGCTACCATTACTGAACATTTTGATCAAAGTTTCCAAAGAAAAATCCTGATCAAAAGGGGGAATATGTAGAACAGAATTTCAAATTCTCATGGATTCTAGACTTTCTGGAACCACAGAGGATGGATGCATCCCTGAGACTATTGCCCTGAGATAATCTGTAAACCTTAAACCAAAAATATCCCCTGAAATCCTCTTACAACTGAAAAATAGTTTAGCTTAATTACTAAAAAAGGTCTACATTGAACTTTATGCTCTTTTAAGAACTATCTATATGGGATCAAATTGACAACATCAACTCAAAAGATTAGACAGGAAACTTAGGGGGCAGTGAGTATATGTTAATGAAAGAGGGGCAACTCAGAAAAGGAGGGTGAGAATGGTTGCACAACTAGATGAATGTAATCAATGTCACTAAATTTTACATGCAGAAACTCTTGAATTGATGTATGTTTTGTTGTGAGTATTTCAACAACAGCAACAAAATAAGTAAAATTTAGAATTAAAAAAAGAGAAATGTAATCAAATAACTGTCCCATTAAAAATCTTCCACAATACTGGATCCATACCTGACACCCCACAAAAAACTAACTCAAAGTGGATCAAAGACCAAAACGTTACAGCTAAAACTATAAAATTCTTGAAAGATGACATAGGGACAAAACTATGATGCCTAAATTTTTTTTCAAAAATAGATCATCACAGCAGAGCAAGGGCAGGGGTTTGGGGACTATGGCTTAAGGGGACTTCTAAGTCAATTGGCAAAATAAATTCTATTAAGAAAACATTCTGCATTCCACTTTGAAGTGTGGCATCTGGGGTCTTAAATGCTAACAAGAGGACATCTAAGATCCATCAATTGGTCTCAACCCACCTGGATCAAAGGAGAATGAAGAACACCAAGATCACACGATAACTATGAGCCCAAGAGACAGAAAGGGCCACATGAACTAGAGACCTACATCATCCTGAGACCTGAAGAACTAGTTGGTGCCCGGCCACAACCGATTACTGCCCTGACAGGGAGCACAACAGAGAACCCCTGAGGGAGCAGGAGAACAGTGGGATGCAGATCCCAAATTCTCATACAAAGACTAGACTTAATGGTCTGACTGAGACTAGAAGAATCCCGGTGGTCATGGTCCCCAAACCTTCTGTTGGCCCAGGACAGGAACCATTCCTGAAGACAACTCATCAGACATGGAAGGGACTGGACAATGGGTTGGAGAGAGATGCTGATGAAGAATGAGCTACTTGTATCAGGTGGACACTTGAGACTGTATTGGCATCTCCTCTCTGGAGGGGAGACGGGAGGGTAGAGAGGGTTAGAAACTGGCAAAACAGTCATGAAAGGAGAGACTGGAAGGAGGGAGCGGGCTGACTCATTAGGGGGAGAGTAAACAGGAGTATGTAGTAAGGTGCATGTAAGTTTATATGTGATAGACTGACTTGATTTGTAAACTTTCACTTAAAGCCCAATAAAAATTGTTTTAAAAGATAGATTATCAAACACAGCTACAAATGAACAAACAGTAGAAGGCAAATTAGATAACTGAGACCTCAAAAAAATTAAATACTTAGGCTCACCAAAAACTTTATCAAAAGAGTAAAAAGTCAACTTACAGACTGGGAAAAAAATTTTTCAAGAATGAAATATCTGATAAGGGTCTAGTCTCTAAAATATATAGAAAACTTCAAGAACTCAACAACAAAAAGACAAACAACCCAATTAAAAAATGGGCAAAGGACATGAGCAGACACTTCATCAAAGAGGACATCCGAGTAGCCAACAAACACGTGAAAAAATGTTTGCGGTCATTAGCCATTCAAACCCAAAACCAAACCCACTGCTGTCAAGTCGATTCCGACTCATAGTGACCCTATAGGACAGCCATTAGAGAGATGCAAATTAAAACTACAATGAGATACCATCTCACTGCTACTAAAATGGCACTGATTTAAAAACAAAACAAAACAAAAAACAGGAAACAACAAATGCTGGCAAAGATGTGGGGAGAATGGAACTCTTAGCCACTGCTGATGGAATTGTAAAGTGGCATAACCACTATGAAAAATGGTGTGGTATATCCTCAAAAGCTAGAAATAGAAATACCTTACAATCCAGCAATCCACTCATAGGTATATACCCCAGAGTTCTAATAAAAGAGACATAAACGGACATATGCATGCCTATGTTCGTTATAGCACTGTTCACAATAGCATAAAGATGGAAACAACCTAAGGACCTATCAGTGGATGAATGGATAAGCAAAATGTGGCACGTACATACACTGGAATACGCCATAGCCATAAAGAATAATTATGAGTTCTCGGAACATTATCACATGGATGAATCTGGAGGACATTACATTATACTGAGTGAAATAAGTCAATCACAAAAGAACAAATATTGTATGATCACACTTTTATAAGAAGAAAAGTATAGGTATATAAACGGAGATCAACATTCACTGGCAGTTACCAGGGGTGGGTGGGATGTGAGGAGAGGATCACTCTCTAAATAGTAGACACTTGATATTTTAGGTGATGGGAAAGGTAGCACCAAACGTGGGTGAAGTGCATACAGTTTGACCAAAGTAAATGATGCCACTAAGAAATACACAAGAGAAAACAACATTTTAGGTAAAGGATAAGACATAGATAATTTTGCAACAATGCCAACAACAACCAAAAAAAAAAAAATGTGTAGTTATATTTGTATATATATATATGCATATATGTATATGCTTATACATATGTCTGTACATATGTATATACATATAGATGTATCTACATGTATATGCATATGTAGGTGTGTGTGTATGCATATATACTCATATATGTGATAAACCACATAGGGGGCACAGTTACAGATATTTCTTAGACATAACCAAATACCTTGAGGATTTGGTTGTCTGGGTTTGAAGGCTTAGGACCATAGTTTTGGGAGATGACTTGGTCAATTGGCATAATATAGTTCATAAAGTTTATGCTTTACATCCTAGTTTAGTGAGTAGTATCTGGGATCTTAAAAGCTTGGGAGTGGCCATCTAAGATACAACTATCGATCTCTACTTATCTGGAGCAAAAGAGAAAAGGAAACAAAAGACTCAGAAAAGAAACTTGTCTACAAGATTAATAGTCTACATGAACCATGGCCTCATCTACCCTAAGACCAGAACCGATCATTCTGATCAGGGCCAAAATAGATGCATTCTGACAGGATGGGAGAAAAATGCAGAATAGAACCTCAGATTCTTAGAAAGTTCAGAATTACTAGACTGGTTGAAGAGGAGGACTTCCCGAGACCATTGCTCTGAGATACCCTTTAAACCTGGAACCAAAACCATCCCCTTAGGTTATCTTTTAGCTAAATAGAGGAGTGGTTCCTAAAATAAAGAATATAACCTGTGAGTACTGTGGTCCTTTAAAAAAATAATCCTCTATATGAGACCGAATTGCCAACAATCACTTCAAAGGACAGATGAGAATGTAAGAGGGCAGGGAAACTAGATTACTAGAAATGGAACAATCAGAGCCGAATTAATAAGATTGTTGACACTTTGTGAAAAATGCAACCAATTTGACTGAATAATTTGTGTAGAAATTGTTAAATGGAAGCCTGAGTTGCTGTGTATCCTCTCACTGAAAACATAAACATTATTTAAAAAATATCTTCCACAATAAAAAATAAACAAATTTTTTATAAAGAATGTAAAAAAAAAAAAATCTTTCTGTGACTTCTCATATCATTTTAAATAAAACCCAAAGTTCTTACCACGTCCTGTAAGGCCCTACAAAATCTGGCTGCTGCCTCTCTCTCCAAACTCTTCACTGACCTATTTTTCCCTTTGCTCAGTCTATTCCTGGAGCACTGACCTTCCTGCTCTTTCTCCAGCGTGCCATACTTGGTTCCCTCTCAGGGCCTTTATACTTCCTGTTCTCCATGGAGCACACTTTCTTTGGATCTTCTCAAAGTAAGTTCCTTCACTTTAATCAGGTCCCACTCAAAGAACAAATCTGTCTTGGAAGAAGTACAACCAGAATGCTCCTTAGAAGCAAGGATGGCGAGACTACGTCTCACATACTTTGGACATGTTTTCAGGAGGGATCAGTCCCTGGAGAAGGACATCATGCTTAGTAAAGTAGAGAGTCAGTGAAAAAGAGGAAGGCCCTCAATGAGATGGATTGACACACTAGCTGCAACAATGGGTTTAAGCATAACAATGATTGTGAGGGTGCCGCAGGATGGGACAGTGTTTTGTTCTGTTGTACGTAGGGTCACTAGAAGTCAAAACAGACTCAATGACACCTAACAACAACAACCACTCAAATGTCTTCTTCCCAGAGAGGCTATACCTCAAATATGATAAACATACTTAAAATGGCTTCCCCTAGATCTTATTCAATTTTTTTTTTTTTTTAACATTTATCACTACTTAGAATTATGCTCTACATTAGTTGGCTCACTTAGTAGAATATAATTTCCTTAGGGGCAGAGATATTGTCTATTTTGCTCACTGTTGTGTCCTCAGTACCTGATGTATTTTCTAGCACATAGTAAGCTCTAAGTTTTCTTTGTTGAATGGCAACAATGAATTAAGAAATGTTACACCCACCATAACTCATTTTTTCATTCTGGCCAAGTTTACACTTATCTCTCTTTTTTTTTTTTTTTTGGTGAAAATAAACAGCAAAACATACAATTCAACAATTTCTACATGCACGATTCAGTGATGCTGATTACAGTCACGTTGTCAACCATTCTTGCTATCTTTTTCCAAATTATTCCACCGCAATTAACATAAACTCACTGCCCTCTAAGTTTCTCATCTAACCTTTTGAGTTGCTATTGTCAATTTGACAATATATAGATAATTCTTTGAAAGAGCACAGTGCTCAAGGCAGATATTTTCTATTAATTATACTAAACTATTGTTTGGTTTCAAGGTGACCTCAGGGGATAATTTTGGCTTAAGGTTTAAGGATTACCTCCAGGCAATATTTTCAGGGTATCATCAGCCTCAATGGCTCCAGAAAGTCTGGATTCCATGAGAATTTGAAATTTTGTTCCACATTTTCCTTTCTTAGATCAGGATTCTTCTATAGATTCTTCCATCAAAATGCCTAGGAATGGTATCTGGGCACCATTCAGTTCTTTTGGTCTCATGGCAAAGGAGGCAACTAGGCATGCATTCCATTTCTTCCTCCTATTCCTTCTTGCTCTGTTGCTCTAGGCAAATACAGACCAACTGTTGTACCTTGAATGGCTGCTCACAACATTTAAGACCCAGGTACTACAGAATAAACTAGGAGGTAGAATAGAAACACTAAAGACAGTATTGGGCCAATTGACTGAAATGTTCTATGAAACCAGGACCTTAAACCTTCAAACCACGAAAGCAAATCCCATGAAGTGTTTGTATTACAGTAAGCAACATTAAGCAGCTGCTTTTCTGTTGTTGTTGTAAAAATATATACAACACAACATTTGTGAGTTTGACCTTTTTTTTATATAACCTATCTCTATTGCAGCGGTTCTGGTGGCACAGTGGTTAAGAGCTCAGGCTGCTAACCCAAAGGTCGGCAGTTTGAATCCACCAGCTGCTACTTGGAAACCCTATGTGACGGTTCTATTCTGTTCTATGAGTCAGAATCAACTCGAGAGTGATGGGTTTGGTTTTTGTTATCTCTATAGCCTCAAGCTAGTTGTGTTTATGCCTAGAATTTGGTTATTAGCTTCATAGAATGCATATGCAGATTTCTGAGATAGAGATGAGTTGATATCAAGGTGTCCTTATTAGTACCCTATGTATATTTTCTGAACAATCTTTCTGGGTTCTTGATCACTTGTTGCATTCTGACCCTTGCTGTCTCTTCTGTTTTTCCAGGTTCTAGGCCCCTTGCTGCTAATTCTGACCCTTCGAGCCTGGCTGATCACTGGTGTCTGGATCCTTAGTGGCAGTGACCTCCAGTAGCAGAAGAGGCCCCCCACTCTGGACTATACATCTGGCTTCAGACTTCTCTGTAGCCCTGTCTGCCTGCTCATGTTGATTAGCCATCCTGAGCCCTTAACTTTCATTCAAATGTTTGGCTCAGATTTTCTCCCCAAGTCCACCCCCTAACAGTGCTCAACCTGCCCTTCCCGCCTCCCCATATTGACATAGCCTTTTCCCAGGGGTATTATCTCAGGGATGCTTCCATTAAATTTAATTTGGGCCCTAGGTCAGTAAACCTAGTATCAGAGCAGTATATCTGGTGCATATGGAAGTATGACTTTATTACATGTAGTATTCTTTCAAATTCCTTTTACTGTTCTTAAGTGATTCTGTTGCTATAGGTCTATAGATAGACTTAGCTTTTGCAGATTGTCAAATTTAATCCTAAAAAAACTAGCTGAGGGAAATTTAGATAGAAATATTCAGATTTAAATACCAGCTCTGCTTTTCCAGCTGACCCTGCCCACCAAGCTTCTAGATTCATTGCCTTGAAATCAAGAATCTTGAACTTTCCAAGCCCAGATTTCTTAAATTGGAATTTTCCATGGAAAACTTCCAGTAATCTCAGGCTTCCTTCTCAAAGGTGCTCCTGTAAACATTAGGTACTATGATGAATTGGGCCACTATGATATTACTTGTCTACCTCAGACAACCATACAGAATCACATGGAAATGTTCAGGCATCGGAGAACACCTTCTTTTCATTACATGAGAACATGCTGGAAATGTGCCAGAGACATGTCTTTTATCCCTCAAGAGCCCAGTCCAGGTTGCCAGGCCTCAGCGACAACTTATGTTTGGTAAAGCTTTTCAGATCTTGATGAAGAAGAAAAGCCACAAAGTGGTTATGCTTACTCTAGGAACGTTTTGTCAGTAATCTTCCTTGAAAATACAAAAGTTAAAATTTTTATAATAAATACAAGGACACAAAGAATGACTGCATGCGACTGCTGTGGAAGGGGCAGTTGATGAAGTGTATTAGATTTCAGCCTGTTTGATAGAGCTGGGCCTTTAAAATTTGACATGATAATAGCTAAACATGTTGAAGTCTATGATCAGGTAATTAAAAGTTATACAATAGTTTCTTTGTGTGAATTTTAAGTCATAGAATTGCTGTGATAAGAAGAATTTTTGGAAGTCATTAAATCTAAACTTTTACCTCTATATACAGACAGGATTATACCTACAGTATTGTGCAAATAGTTAATGCCACTGGCTGCTAACTGAAAGGTTTGAGGTTCAAGTTCACCTGGAGGTGCCTTAGAAGATAGGCCTGGTGATTTACTTCTGAAAAATAAACCATTGAAAACCCTATGGAACACAGTTCTACTGTGATGGGGATGCCATGAGTTGGAATTGACTCATTAGCAAGTGGCTTTTTTGACAAGACAGTATCTACTTGTTAAAAAAAATGAGGAGAAGACCCCTGACACTTTTGCCCTTTTCCAGAGGATTCCATTTGACATCTCAGCTCCTTGTGGGATCAGTGGAAACCATTCTCTTTGTATTTATATATTTCTAAAGGTGCTTTTGGTTTGCCATGAAATGCCCCCCCCCCCTTTATTTTTTGGAGAGAATGCGATAAATGGTTACCTTCATCTGTTCAGTGAACACAAGGAAATGAGTAGGTGAAGACAATAACAGAGGCCTCTTGGGCATAAATTAGGTGTGTATTAGGCATCATAGATAAAATCAAATAGAAGTATTTATTAGACAGTGTCGTATGGGCAAAGGATGGAAATGTGAAGCTAAAAAAAGAAGTGCAGCTCCTACTTCTAGGAAGATGGAATCGGCATCATTTTCCTTCTTCTTCCTTCTAGCTACAACTGAAAACCCTGGGCATTATATACGAAACAAACGTAAGAAGACTCTGAAAAATGGGGAGAAGCAGCAGGTAGGCCAGGGACCACAGGACCGCGACACCGCATGGTGGTGGGTAGTTTGGCGGTGGCTGAGTTTTCTTTTTGCATCATGTATCCCAGGCTGGGTATCAGAGAAGATGACAATTGGTAACAATTTTCCCAAGAAAAGCCTGCCATCCCTAGTTAAAAGACCAGGAAACAGGAAGCCTAGTAAGGCAAACAACTTTCACAAAGTAACAGGTGTATTCTAGCAAAACACCAAAATAAATACTTTGGTGCCATTCCCCATGTCTGCCAGCAAAGACTGAGGGGGAGCTTAGCCTTCCACTCTGGCTCTAACAAGGCACCACAAGCTTCTTCCTCTGCCAGGGTGATGGTTTCTATTTATACATATATATATTAACAATGAACATATGGAAATTGAAATGAAAAGTAGAATACCATTTATAATCCCTCAAAAAAAAAAAAAAAGAAAGAAAAGCTTTGGTATAAATCTAACAAAATATTTGTAGAACTTGTATCCTGAAAGTCACAAAACACTGATAAAATAAAATTTTTAAAAAGATCCAAATAAATGCTTATTTCATGTCGATGGGTTAGAAGATCCAACACGGCAAAGATACCGATTCTCTTCAAAAGGATACACAGGTTGATCGCAATGTTTACAAAATCCCAGCAAGATTTTTTAGTAGATGTAGATAAGATTATTCTACAATGTATATGGAAAGACAAAGAAACTGGAAAAGTTAAAACAGTTTTTAAAAAATAAAATGGGAAGAGTCACTCTATTGATTTCAAGACTTATGGTAACCAAGTCTTGTGGTATTGACAGAGAGATAGACACATAGATCAGCAGAACAGAGTAGAGAACCCAGAAATAGCCCCAGACAGGTTCAGCCAACTGATTTTCAAAAATGTGCCAAAGCAATTCAATGGAAGAAGGATAGTCTTTTTAACAAATGGTACTGGAGCAATTGGACCTCCATAGGCAAAGCTATGAACCTTGACCTAAACTTCACACCTTATATAAAAATTAACTCAAAATGGATCACAGATTCTCCCTGCCACACCTAGGGCATGCTGGGAGCACTTAGGGAGGAGCCTTGTCTCAAACAACCAAACATCGCTCCTCCACACATCCTTTCTTTCCCTCAGTGGCTAAGGCATTTGACTGCTGACTTCTTCCAACAAGCTGCGTTTAATAAACGGGGGCAGGCAGGAGTAGTTTAAACCCCAGTGAACACAACAGCACTGACAGGAATACCTTAAGCTCGCTCTTGATGGAAGAGAGCTATGATAACCGTGGGGGACATGTGATCTGATACACCAAAGATATCAACGGTCATATAACTAATACCCAGTTATAATGCCCAGTCAGGGGAACTTTTATCACGTCACAATACCTGCAAATAGATATCTCATGCCAAATATCAGACAGGGATATAAACACAGCATACACAAAAGTCAAACACTTGTTAAACAGAGACGCTATTCTTGAGGGAAAAGTGGCTAGTATGTTTCAGAATCTATTACAAAAGCAAACCTTGTTAAATTTTAGTACTTCATGATTTAGACAGTATTTTGAGATACAGAAATTTAATTGGAAGACACAGTACTTGAAGTCTGAACTTTGGGTAATAATAACATGAGAGACAAAAAAAAAAAAAATCTGAAATTATCACAGCTCACCCCAGGCCATGTAGCTAATAAGCGGAGAAGCAGAATTTGAACTTCTGTCTGGCCACCTTTTCTTCACTGATGCTCACGGCCTTTCCTCAAGTAGACTAATAAGGGGAGTGAATTCAAGAGTATTTCACAGACCAAAATTATTTAAAAGAAAAACGAATTAAGAAGTAGAAAACAAGCAAAAAACCCAAACCCATTGCCGTCGAGTCAATTTTCACTTCATACTGACCCCAGAGGACGGGATAGAACTGCCCCGTAGGGTTCCCAAGGAGCGGCTGGTGGGTTCACATTGCTGCCTTTTGGTTAGCAGCCGTATCTTAACCACTGCACTACCAAGAAGGAGAAAGGAAACCAGTACAGAGTTGCCAGTAATTATTGTGCCAAATAACGATACTTATAAAAACTAGCATCCACTCTCACCATCATTTGATAAAGAGAGGGTATTTTAACATCAAAACGTGTAAAAAGACAATTTTAGAATTCAAAAGAGCACTTTAAATTGAATAAATTTAGTTTTATGAAAAACTCACCCCAGTAAATCTTAATGTTTCATCCTACGTATTTTTATTTAATTGACTACAGATCAGTGAAAACATTGTCAATACTCTACAGACTGGCATTTGGAAAACACTAATTCAGGAACAAGGAGCCCTGGTGGCTCAGTGGTTAAGGTGCTCGACTGCTAACCAAAAGGTCGGTGGTTGGAAGCCACCAGCAGCTTCTCGGAAGATGTAGCAGTCAGCTTCTGCAGAGATTTACAGCTGTGGAAACCCTATGCTTTGGGGTCACTATGAGTCAGAATTGACACAAGGGCAGTGAGTAATTCAAGGACAATAGGCAAGTTCACTGATGAAAGACGTGAAGAAACTAGACAGGACAAGGACAGAAAGAATCGGCCACATCTGGCTAAGTGTTTTCCTGGTTCTTTTGTTTGCAGTTGTAGAGGTTAGTATCTCTCCAGCGCTGTGTAATCTCTTTAACTGATCCCTGAAGTCTCCATCTCTGGCCATTGGAAATGCCCTGGAAACCAGGAAAATGGGAATGTATCAGGGCTTTTACTCCAAGGGTGCTCCAACTCATTCAAAGCCAAATTCATTGTATTCTCTACTTTCACAGTCTCTAATTTTTGCTCATTCTCTTGTTTTGCATTTTTTTTTTTTTTTTTTGAGATTTTCCAAAGTTCAATCAGCAGATCCTCCCATCTAGGACATTGGCTCACCCCCATCCCAATTTCCATTTTCCCCAACAGGATCAATGCCTTAGGTTGCTTTGGAGAAAACACCCCACCCAGCTTCACCTCTTTAGAAATCCTTATCTCAGGTCCACGCCCTCTGAAGGCAGCCTTTCCACCTGCTTTACTTCTGTTTCCCAAGAAAGAACAAGATAATAATGGAGATTTATCTATGTCCTATATATATATTGCCAAGTCTGTGTAATTTATAGCCTATAAAATTCCCAGCAGAAGACATCTGCTGTTTCTACCTGTAAAGCAGTCCTGACTCCTTTTTTTTTGATAACAGCTCTCCAACTGGAAAAACTATCAGTCAAGGTATGACAGCCTTGCAACCCCCACCCTCTATGCCCAGGGGTTGGCACAAAACCCATGCTAGGCCAATCTGACTTTCTTCCAGGGCTTTGCAATTTAAAGAACATAGTAGCACAGGGTGGGAAATTCATTGGAACTGAATCATTCTGATCATGGTCCCTTGAAAAGACTGATTTTTAATTTATGAAATCTAGGTTCTCCCAGCTGCCTTGTTTCCAGTTTTTCTTGATTTTTTTTCTTTTCTTTATAAGCTTCTAATTATTCCTCCTCCTCCCCTAACCCCTTTATTTTTTTCTTAAGTTAATCAGAAGCTGGTCTGATGCTTTCAACCAAATACTGAAGTTGACACAATTTTCTCACTGTCATTGATAATAAATGACAAGGTGTACTGAGGCCTGAGGAGGCCAGCACTGTGCTCAGTGTTTCGCACACTTCTCCCTGATCTCCACAATGACCTCGGGAGGTGACAGCTGGAACCAATGAGCAAAGGGAACCTTAAGTAGCTGGCCTGAGATTACAAGACTATCAGGTAAAAGGGCTTGCAACCCATTACTCTTCATCCATCTGCCCTCTCAGGCTGCCTCTAACGAGTAAAGTGTATATTCTTCTGATTCCATGGTATGAGCACAGACCTTCTCAAGGAAACTTCTGAAAATTGCAATTAAAGACAACCCTTTTCTGACCTTTTTATAGGGATGATTCTGAATATTTGAACTCAAGATTTTGAGACCCATAGTGAGAAAATAAAGTATGCAGAATCCCTTAGAAGCATTGCCTTAGTAAAGCCTCGCCTTTGCTGTATATGCCGCATATTACAGAAGGAAGACAGGCACATCTATTGCGGTGCCAGCAGCACTGGCACGTCAGGCCAGAGGAGGACATATGAGAGCAAAGGTGCATGGTGGGCCCCAAACTGTATTCAGGCAATAAAAATGTATGCAGGAAATGTAACTGTGCACCCATTCTGTGCTGTGTCCTACGCCGGGCACGACGACCACAGAGCAAAAAACGTCACAGTCCTTGCAGCCCAAAGAACTTGTAGTCGAGTGGGTTAGGAGATAAGAAAACAAACGAGAAAGATGATTTAGTTACATTATAGTTAAAATAAAAATATGTCAATTTAATTACCAATTTCGATTTACAGATGTATTACTATAACTTGTGCTCCACATATAAATTATTTAAATGAACACATCATAATGTCATGCCAAACCAAAAACCAAACCTGTTGCAATCGACTCAATTCCTACTCATAGCGACCTTATAAGACAAAACAGAACTGCCCCATAGCATTTCCAGGGAGTGGCTGGCAGATTCGAAATGCCTACCCTTTTAGTTAGCGGCCAAGCTCTTAGCCACTGCACCAACAGGGCTCCAAAGTTATGCCAGTGTATAGAAAAAAGTCATGTAAGCATAATCAATCCTTTGATACTGACTAGATCTATGATTTGTTTATGTGTAACACCGGAGATGTTGATGTTGTATGCACCCAACACGCGCTCTACAATATGACTGTACAAGTAAGACTCTACAACAAGACACAAGTCGACAACTCAACAAGTGTATTACTCTTTAAACCTACAACAAGTCTACGTGTAAGACCCTGTAGGTCTCATATGCTGCAATAGTCGTCTTACCAAAAAATTAAGTTGTGCTTGATGGAGAATTATTTCACACCGTTTCAATTTTAACGTTTAAATTTACATTAACTGAATGCAAATAAAATTAAAGATCCAGTTCTTCATTTGCACTGGCCACATTCCAAGTGCTCAATAACCACAAAAAGAATGCTTGCCAATGATCCAAAACAAAATATCTGCATTTTCTCCCTGATATCTCAGGGTATATGAATGGGCTTAATTTGAAGTTCCAAAGAAGGAAAACCTTACTTATGACCAAGCTAGACTAGATACAAGAGTTTGTGTTGAAATCTAAACTTTCTATATTACTAAATAACAATCAGAATTTAACATGTTTTTCTAACAGGAAATTCATACGCAGAAGATTTTTAACTGTAGCTGTGAGTTATCGAAATTGGCTTCAAGAACTATATGAAAAATTTGAAGAATGCTTTGTTGGTATCGATGAATATAATTGCTTTTTCAGTTTCTTCAATACCCCCTTTGAATTTGATGTTAACAATATTTAATCGACATAAGAATTAGTCAATTTACTAAACTTGGACACCTTTTGCTGCAAAGTGAAATCCATTCTTTGAAAGATTAGGAACCAGTTTCTTCAATGCGGATGCAAATATGAAAGAATAATGATCTTTGGTTACTAATACAATTATTGGAAAACTTAAGTATGTTTCAAACAATTTGGGTATATAGATCTATTTTTTCAATTACAATCTTTTATGAAATATAAATACAGATAAAATGCTTCTGATGAAAATTTAGCATTTGAATTGAGATGTGTTGTAAATAGATTTTGAAGACTTTGTATAAGAAAAAGAACATGAAAAATAATCATTATTAATTTTTATATTGATTACATGAATCATGATAATATTTTGCATATACTGGGTTAAATGAAGTATATTATTAAATTTAATTTCACCTGCTTATATGGTTACTAGAAAATTTGAAATTACATATGTGGCTTGCATTGTATTTATATTGCACATCTAGAGACGCTCTAGAGTATAAAGACAGGGACAAGGGTAAAAAAAAAGAAAAACAACCAAACCCATTGCCGTCGAGTCAATTCCGACTCATAGCAACCCTATAGGGCAGGGTAGAACTGCCCCATAGAATTTCCAAGGAGCGCCTGGTAGAGTCGAACTGCTGACCTTCTGGTTAGCAGCTGTACACTTAACCACTACACCACCAGGGACAAGGGTAGAACCAACTTTTTAAAAACATACAGAGGAATAAAGCCTACAAGATAGAAAAAAATAGAGAAATAGAATGAAAACCAGGAGAAAGAGGCTTCAAGGCAGGAAAACATTTCAAAGAGAAGGTACTGAAAATGTCAAATGCCATGGAGAAGTTAAGTAAGATGTAAGAGAGTGTCTAACGACATATTGAATCAGGCAAATATGCTGCAAGACTTCTTTAAAGTATTCAAAAGCAAAGATGTCACTTTGAGGACTAAGGTGCACTTGATCCAAGCCATGGTATTTTCAATAGCCTCATATGCATGGGAAAGCTGAACAATGAATAAGGAAGACCAAAGAATAATTAATGCTTTTGACTATGGTGTTGGTGAAGAATATTGAATATACCACAGACTGCCAGAAGAATGAACAAAGCTGTCTTATAAGTACAGTCAGAATGCTCCTTAGAAGCAAGGATGGCGAGACTTGTTCTTACATACTTTGGACATGTTATCAGGAGGAACCAGTTCCTGGAGGAGCACAACATGCTTGGTAGAGGGTCAGTGAAAAAGAAAAAGACCCTTAAAGAGATGGATTGACACAGTGGCTGCAATAATGGGCTCAAGCATAGGAACGATTATGAGGATGGTGCAGGACCAGGCAGTGTTTCATTCTGTTGTACATAGGGTTGCTATGAGTCAGAACCAACTGAACAACACCTAACAACAACAAGGGAGGGTAAAATTGGCGTGACAGGGGAGTCCTCTGATCTCCTCTAACTTCACAAGGGGGAAGGAGAACCAAGATCAACAGCCCAAGGCTGATTCCTGTGAGGCAAAGTTCAGACATGCCTCCTCTCTCCACCATCTTTACCAATTCTGACACCAACCACCCTCCCACATCCCTCTCTACTTCTCTGCTGAGTTTGATAGTTCATTGTAATGGCCACACAGAACTCGCAGACAATACAAGTGTGGGGTTTGTTAAGGAAGTAACAGGTTACAGTTCAGGTTCAGGAACTCTCAGGACACAGTTCTTCCATCAGAACAGCCTCTTCTCAACTGTGTCCACAGGCATGCCTCTCTCTTGTCCTCAGCTTCTGCCCTGGTAAGGCAAGTGTTACAAAGCTCTTTTAGCTCAGCTGATAAGTATCCAGGGGCACTTCATTCTGCCAGTAAGCCTCAGCCCTAAGGTGCTCACCTCTAGCTTTGTGGGCCAGCAAACCTAGCTCTACCAAGTGCCCAGAAGCACCCTACTTTGCCAGCAAGGCTCCTGCCTGAAGGCACTCCACTTTCTCGATCCGTGGGTCAGGAAGCCCACTGCACCATCTCCTGCCAGTCTCCTACCAATCTCTTGGTTCTGTTGTCTCTGTTGCTGCTTCTCACCATCTTGCTGTCTTGGATGTTACAGCTGTCTCTTGGTCTCCTGGCCTAGGGATCCTGGGTCCAAAGGACACACTCCACTCCTGGCTCCTCTTTCTTGGTGGTGGTGAGATCCTCCCTTCCCACCTCTGGGATGGCTCATTTTAAGCCTAGCGAGATGGCAAAACTGACCAATCCCTTCCTTAGGGTTCCATAGACCTATTTGCATGTCCCACCCCCACAAGGGTGCCATGAACTTTATTTGCATTACTAGCAAGCTATTCAATCCCCTTGGTGGGCCACAATTACCTTATTTGTGTAGTCCCACCCAAATGATTACAAGATCATAGCAAGAAAGGCCATGTAAAAATGATGCAGCACACCACAGGTAGGAAAAAATATATCTGAAGCCACAATTGCTTTAGAAGGAGGAATTAAACCACATTTTGCTAGGCTCGATTAGATGGGCCTGGTTCAGCACCTGAGAGTAGGCCATGAAGGGTGCTGAATTACTCCACCTATATAGACTGAAGGAGTCCCAGGGTGGTACAAAAGGTTGGAGGTTCGAGTCCACCCAGAGGTGCCTCAGAAGAAAGCCCTGGTAACCTACATCTGGAAAATCAGCCATTGAAAATCCTATAGAGCACAGCTGTACTCTGACACACATGGCGTCACCATGAGGAAGTATTGACAACATTTTTTTTTAATGAAATAAAAAGAATTTCATAGTCCTGGGGGAAAACCAGGAGAAATTTGGAAATAGAGCAAAAGGGGGAGAATTGAGGGAAAGGAAGAGAGGGGAGTCAGTGAGCTGTCTGGATAATCAGTACCAAGTTAGGTCACAGGGTGATGTGGTGTCTCAGTGATGGGATGGGAAGTGAAGAGAGCATTAAAGAGGCACGGCTAAGATTATACAGTAAAACATGTGAAAGCTGAAACCTGTGTGGAGGCGTTTTCCACTAAAACCAGTGAGAGAAAAGTGGTAAGACTACATCCCGTCAAAGGTGAAAAACTTGCCAGGCCTGAAAAAAAAGGCAGCCTCATTGAGTCCAGGCTGTTACAGATTTCGCTGCATCCGAAGTTGTTGGGTTTGGTTCAGCGCAGTAAACCATCGGTAAATTCTCCTGCCCACATAAAGAGCTGAATGAGAGCAGTTAGTGTAGAAATAATGGACAAGGATTAAGTCACCAAGTGTAGGTTGTTGTGATGCAGAACAACACACACAGGACTTGTAAAATAGCCATGAGAAGAACCGGCTCAGTGGAGCCTTGGGTCCAACCTGGGGTAATCAGACAAGACAAGCCCACAGGGATATCTGGGGAGGCCTTTGTGCTTCCACACATCTGCATAGGTGGGTAGAGGTAGCTAAAGGCAACTTGATCTAAATCTCGAAGGGAAAAGTGACCTAAATTAACATGTCTTTTGCCAAGATAAAGTCAGAAGGGTATTCTTTGGATTAAGCAAGGAGAAGGTGGTTAAGACCTTGAAGAGAGCAAGTGTCAGCAAAGCGACAGAAGATTCTGGCTGAGGAGGAGGAGAAGCTGACACAATTTAGTGGGGAGTCTCTTTTTGGATCTTTGCTGTGAGCAGGAGGATACAGACTGAATATAACCAGAAGGGTTTGTTTTAAGGATAGGAGCTGGACTGGATGGACAAACCAGTAGACATCCTATTGTTCATATAAAGCAGCTCCATGCTGGGAGTGCACTTATATAGCTTTCCAGTGCCAAAGCAAAGGTGGCAGTGACAAACATCAGAGCAGTGGAAGTGAATTTCAAAACAGCAGTGTGGCCCCAGCAAAGGTGATGTTAGCCAAGAGACCAAGAGATGTTAGCTGCAGACTGCAATGTCCTATAGTATGGTTTGTACCCAGACGGACACACACTGACATGGAGATGGTTGTGAATTATAAGCTAGCAATGAGTCAATTATGTAGATGTGAAAGAGTAATCTTCCCCTTCTATTCTGTGCTCAGCTGCCCTTAATATTATTTCTTAGCCTTTGCATAATGGCTTTCAGTTCTAAAGAAATTTTACTTTTATTACCCCATTCAGTGAAAGACTGAACATAGTGCCTAGTTACGGTTTTCACGCTCCATAGGGATACATCAGGTTACAAAGATAGTCACATCAGTGGTTTACAGAATGAAAGTTATTTATAAAATGCTTAAAGTAATGGAGGCTATTTAGCCTGGAGAAGACAACCCAGTGTAGTCCCTTGCTAAATACAGGATGTATGTACGTTGTATGTATGATGTATAGATGGATGGAAGGACAAACTGTGGGACATTCTAGTCATGGCCACAGAATCCTTAATGCGGTATTCCAGGCAGCCCTCACCAAACAATTTGAGTAAGCAGAGAGTTGCAATCTATTTTTCATACTGGAATTAGACCATTTTCAAGTCGTTGTCATTAGAATATCTTATAATAATTCTAGTTAATGAAAAGAATCAACTCCACCCACCCTCTAATCCCCCAGGGCAATCTCCTAATTAACTCTCCCGTCAATGTACTTTCCTAACTATTCTGTTATCTCACATATCCATATGGACTCTAGGCATCAATTGTTATCTGATTTAGATTACAGTTTACCTTAAATATGAACTCTAATGCAATTTAATTGATGTAAACAGACTTTTATTGATTACGTTCAGTATGCTGGATGACAGAGAAACAAAGATCAATAAATGGTATCGAGATACTTCGTCCACTAACTCAGTGATAAGTGCTCCACTGGGGGGTCAGAAGTGTTATGTGAGCTCAGAGAAAGAGTCAGTATTTTTGCCTGGGAGGTTGGGCAGGCTTAGCATGCAGCAGAGCTTCACTGAGGGATTGCAAGTCAAACTGTTGTTAGCTGATGTCCATTTGGTCTACGACTCAAGGAGACCCCATGCATAGTGGAGTAAAATGAGATCTCCAGGCCTTTCTTCCTAGTCCATGTTAGTCTAGAAGCTCTGTTGAAACCTGTTCAGTATCATAGTAACAAGCAAGCCATCACTGACAGATGGGTGGTGGCTGCACATAAGCAGCCTCAACAACTACTCTCTTCTATAAATATATCTACCACACATGGAAACCCTGGTGGCATAGTGGTAAAGCGCTATGGCTGCTCACGAAAAGGTCAGCAGTTCAAATCCACCAGGCCCTCCTTAGAAATTCTACCGGGCAGTTCTACTCTATCCTATAGGGATACTATCAGTCGAAATCAACTCGACAGCAATGGGTTTGGTTTTGGTTTGGTTTTATCTTTCACACAACTTCTGCCAATTCAATTTTTTACAGCTGTATGACTTATTGACAGCAATTACAACGATTGGCTGTGCAACGCACCCTTAATCCATATGATTTTTCCATCACCTTAGCCTCCTTTTCTCTCCCCCATCCTTGGTAACCACTAATAAATTTGCTCTATATACATTTGCCTTTCATTGTCTTTTTATATAGGTGAGGTCATACAATATCTGTCCTTTTGTTATTGGGTTATTTGCTCAGCATAAGGTCTTCAAGCTCCATTTGTACTGTATCATGTATAAAGACTTTATTTCTTTTACTGGCTGAGTAGGACTCCATTGTACATATGTACCCCATTTTATTTATCCATTCATCTGTCAATGGGCATTTAGGTTGTTCCCATCTTTTGGCTATAGTGAATAGTGCTGCAATGAACATTGGTGTACAAGTCTCTGAGTATTTGCTTTCAAGTTTTTTGAGTATATACCTATGAATGGAATTGCTGAGTCATATGGCAGTTCTATTTTTAGGTTTTTAAGGAACCACCACACTGTTTTCTACAACGGCTGTACCATTTTGCATTTCCACCAGCAATGGGTAAGGATTCCAATTTCCCCCCATCCTCACCAACATTTGTTATTTTCTGTTTATTTATTTATTTTTATTTAAATCTTAACCATCCTATTGTTGTTGTTGTTGTCAGGTGACCTCAAGTCAGTTTCTACTCCTAGGGACCCTATGTACAACAGAATGAAACACTGCCGGGTCCTGTGCCATCCTCACAATTGTTGTTATGGTTGAACCCATTGTTCCAGCCACAAGATCCTTGAGGGTCTTCCTCCTTTTCACTGACTTTCTACTTTACCAAGCATGATCTCCTTCTCCTGGGACGATCCCTTCTGGTAACACGTCCAAAGTCGAGGATCAATTTTTCTATTTCTGTAAAGAAAGCTGTTGGAATTTTGGTCAGGATTGCATTGAATCTATAGATCACTTTGTTTAGTATTGACATCTTAACAATATTGTCTTCTAATCCATGAATATCTTTCCATTAATTATGCCTGCTTTAATCTCTTTCATCAGTGCTTTATAGTTTCCATTGTATAAGTTCTCCACATCTCTGGTTAGATTTATTCCTAGGTGTTTTATTCTCTTAGGTGATATTGTAAATGGAATTGTTTCTCTAATTTCTCCATAGGGTTTTCAAAGGCTGCTTTTTTGGAAGTAGATCACCAGGTTTTTCTTCCAAGGCACCTTCAGGTAGGCTCAAACTGCCAACCTTCTGGTTAACAGCTGAGGACTCTGTTTGTACCACCTAGTGACTTCTGAAAATACATAGTACTTTATGAAATAGAGAAGGAGAGGAAGGATTTTATGGATCCTGAGAGTATTAGGAACAATGGTTAGAGGAGAAGGACATCAATGGGATGTTGAAGATGGTATTTAAAGCTGAAGCATGGGGCATACTTTTGGGCTGGAGGCACTGATGGGAGATGGCAGCGCAGTGATTAAGAACTCAGCTGCTAGCCAAAAGGTTGGCAGTTTGAATCCAACAGCTGCTCCTTGGAAACCCTATGGGGCAGTTCTACTCTGTCCTATAGGGTTGCTATGAGTTGGAATTGACTCGACGGCAACAGGTTTGACTTTTTTAGAAGGAAGTTTAGATTTTATCTTATATACAATGGGACTGTAGCTGGGATTTCTGAGTATTGACATGACAAGCTAATTTATGGCAGCAGTGTTGAATATGGATTGCAAAAAGAAAGCAATCAAGGTCAGGAGACTAGATGATCACAAATGTCCAGGCAAGAGGTGAAGGAGGCATGGATTAAGTGATTGGAAGCTGGACTGAGAGTATGTATTAGATTCTAGAGTAGCCAGGAATTGTAAACTGATTTAACACTGGGATTGAGAGTAAGCATGAAAAGTCAAGAGAGGTTTCAATAGATCTAGTACCCCAAAGCAAAAGATCAATTTCTTCTCTTTCTCTTCACCTTTTTGTTTCTACATTTTTCTTAAAAATGTATTTTTCCTTTTTTTTCAGAGGAGCTCTCGTGGCAGAGGGGTTATGAGCTCAGCTGCTAACCTAAGAGTTGGCAGTTCCAATCCTCCAGCCATTCCTTGGAAACCCTATGAGGCAGTTCTACTCTGTCCTATAGGGTCACTATGAATCAGAATCAACTCGACAGCAATGGGTTTGGTTTTGGTCTTTGTTTTTCAGAACCAGACCAAACCACCCTAGTGAAACTTGACTCTTCTAATTGCAGACCATAAGCCCCCAGCTGGACCCTTGCACCTCCTAACCTTGACCTCTATCAACCTTTTGACAAAGTAATGGGGAGAGTGACAAGGTAATGAATAATTCTGAGTCCCAAAATTGAAGGTACAATACACAGTTAGAATCACAAAACCCCTAATCTTTACTTTGCAATTTATAGAATTATATTATCTTGGTAGAAGTCACCTAAGCATTCATTGACAAATAAATAAAAATCTGAATTCTTATTAAGGAAGTAGATGAGACTAAGTTATATTTATTTTTTGTTTGTTGTTCTTAGGTGCTGTCAAGTTGGCTCTGATTCATGGTAACCCTGTGTATAACAGAACATAACATTGCCAGATCCTACGCCATCTTCATGATCTTTGGCATGTTTGAGTTCATTGTTGTGGCTATTGTGTCAATTCTTCTCATGTGGGTTTCCTTTGTTTCCCCGGACCCTCTACTTTACCAAGCATGGTGTCCTTTTCTAGTGATTGATCTTTCCTGATGAAGTGTGCAAACTAAGCGCACTGAAATCTCACCATCCTTGTTTCTAAGAAGCATTCTGGTTGTCTTTCTTCTAAGACTAGTTTGTTTGTTCCTTTGGCAGTTCACGATATATTCAGTACTCTTCACCGGCACTAAAGTTTGAATTTATATTAGGCTTGCCATAATTATAGGATTTACTCTTTGAGGGCTCTGTTTGGCTAAAAATGTTTCAAAACCCAGTTTCTGCCAGTAAGGAGCTTTGGAGGAGAGACACAGAAAGACAGCCTGCTTCTGACCTTGAGTGATTCTATTGCCAGTTGTTCTCTAGTCCCATGAGGTTAAGTACAACAACAAGGATTCAGGATACCTCTCTGATGGTAATTATCTGTATGTCAGTTTCCTCTTCTGTAAGGTGAGAACTTTGGACTACATGATATCTCAGTTCTTCTGTCGTTCTAACTTTTAGGATTCCTCCCACCACATTTCATGTTCACTGTCCTGTCTCCTGTGGCCTTCTTCAGGCCTTCAGATGGACCTCTCCTGCTGTTCTTCTTCCTTTCCTTAGGAAAGTGAATCAGTGTGGTCTCCATTGGCAAATCTTGTCTGGGCTGCCTCCCAGCAAACCCACTTTGGGAAAACAAAAATCAAAGCTAAAACAAAGCAGGGACCAAACTTCCCCCTCTGCCACAACAGGATAACTGGTACTAGGTGTGTCCTCTCTACACAAATAATTGGAAAATTTAACAAAATATATGAAAAAAATATTTTTCAGACATTGGAAAATATGCAGCACAGGATCGTGATCCCTGAGGGAATCAAATGAAGTAAGCCCTATGGCACCTTGGCTTTCTGCCTGGGGACACTTTCCAGAAGGTGGTGCAGGGAGGGAAAATTTCAGCAGAGCCTGAAGAGCTCAGTATATTGAGGATACATGGATTAGAGTTCCAGGAGGCTGAGGGGCTGGAATTCATAGGACAGAGGGAGCTAGTGAGAAAAAAAGAAATACATGTAAGATGCATTGATTCCATTGGTGAATACTAAACAATGCATGCATAGACAAAGTCCACGAGGCTAGACAATGGACAGAGCTCACAAAGGGCTGGCCAACTTTCTAGCTATAGCCATCCAGAGTGAAGAGGCTGAACACCCAAGGGCATTCAATAGGGATCCCAAAAAGGATCGGGCCTTATGGTGGGGTTCAAATAGCATTAGTGCAAAGGCTATACTAGACCACCCTAACAAAACTTAAAAAAAAGCCTCAGAAGGATTAAGTTGATCCACAAGTAACTTAACTGCTACCCCAAATGAATTCAATACTCTTTAAAAAATTAAACCAATTCCAGACCCTCAACAATGTAATACTAACAATGTCCAGAATCCAACAAAAGTTACTAGACAAAAATTACAAGAAAAAGGAAAATGTGACCAGGAAAAAATTGGTCAGGAGAAAGACACTGAAATGAAGGAATAAAGGAATTAACAAGCAAGGACTTTAAAATAGCTATCATAAACCTGGGGGCATAGTGGTTAAGTGCTACGGCTGCTAACCAAAATGTTGGCAGTTCGAATCCACAAGGCGCTCCTTGGAAACTCTCAGGCAGTTCTATTCTGTCATACAGGGTTGTTATTAGTCAGAATTGACTCGATGGCAATGGGTTTTTTTTTTATGAATATGCTCAAAAGTATAAAAGAAAATATGAACATAATAAGGAGAAAGTGGAAGATAAAAAAAGAGCCAAAAGGAACTTTTAGAGAAGAAAAAAAAAATGTTTGACATAAAAAATTTACCAAATAAGACATACCAGAAGAAAAATAAATGCACTTAAAAATATGCATTTGAAACTACTCAAAGTAAAGGACAAAGGTGGGGGGGAGACTGAAAAACAAAGAACAGAGTTCCACCGATCTTTGTGATAATATCAAGTGTTCTAACATACATGTAACTGGAGTACCAGAAAGAGAGGATGGAGAGGAACAGAAAAAAGTGAAGACAAAATGGCCACATTTTCCGAATTTGATGAAAACTATAAGCCGATAGGTCCGAGAACCTTAAGCATGATAAACACACAGAAAAATCATCCCAAGGTACGTTATAACCAAATTACTGAAAAACAAAAAAGTAAAGGATAAGCCTTAAAAGCAGACAGGGCATGGGGAAGACACATTATATACAGAGAAACAAAGAGAAGACTGAGGGCAGAACTTCTCATCAGAAACACTGTAAGCCAGGAGAACATGGAACAATCTTAAGGAGCCGAAAGTAAAATAACTTCAGCCTAGATTTTGTGTTCAGTGAAAAGATTTTTCAAAACAATAGCGAAATAAAGATTTTTCAGATAAACAAAACCTGAGAGACTTTTGCCAGCCGATCTGCCTATAAGAGATGGTAAGGAAGTTTTCAGGGTGAAGAAAAATTATACTAAATGGAAACTTGAATCTACACAAAGGAATGAGGAGTGGCATAAATAGAATATAGGTGGATAAATCTAAAATATTTATTTTTTTAAAAGATAATTGACTGTTTAAAGGAAAGGTAGCCAGAATGTATTGGAGACTTTCCAGCATGCTGAAATAAAATTTGTGACAGTAATAGCAAAAAGATGAGAAGATGGAAATGAAAGACTACTATTGCAAATTGTTTACATGACACAGAAAGTGGTATAATATCATCTGAAGGTAGATGATGATAAGTTAAAGAGGCATATTGTAAACTCTAGACTAAGCAATGGAAAATACAATGATGAGTTACACTAATAAGCCAATACAAAAAAAAAAAAGTTGCCGTCTAGTCTATTCTGACTCACGGCAACCCTACACGTGTCAATGAAGAACTGTGCTCCATAGAGATTCCCAATGGCTGAGTCTTTGGAAGTAGATTACAAGGTCTTTCTAGTGGCACAGTTCTGGGTGGACTCAAACCACTCACTTTCAGTTAGCAGCTGAGGATGAACTGTTTGTGCTACCCAGGGACTCAAATAAGTCAATAATGGAGATTAAATACTAAAAAAGAAAATTAATTAATTAACCTTAAACAAGGAAAGAGGAGAGAATAAAAGGACAAAACCTATGCAATCAATAGGGAGCAAATAGCAAGATGGCTGTCTTGAAAACAATCACATAGATAATTTCATCAAATGAAAGTGGTCTAAATAGTCTAATTAACAGGCAGAGATTTATAGCCTGAATGAAAAAGCAAAGCCTAACTATATGCTGTCTACAATAATGCATTTTAAACATAAAGAAACTGAAGTTAAAAATAAAGATAGAAGATGGCTTACTATGCAAATATTTATCATAAGAAAGCTGGAAGTGTTATACACATGTACGTATGACATTAATATCATACAAAGTAGAACTAAGGATAAAAAATATTACCTAAGATAAAGAAAGACATTGAATAATGCTAAAAGAGTCAATTCCTCAAGAAGATGTAACAAACCTAAAAGTGTACACAACCTAATTACAGAGAATCAATATATATGTAGCAAAAACAGAAAGTATTGAAGAAGCTAGAAAAATCCATAATTATAGATGAAGATTTCAACACTCCAGTCTCAGTCACTGTCAGAGTAAGTGGGCAAAAAATCAGTAAGTGCATAGAAGGTTTAAACAATACCATTAATTACACAAGTAAAATTTTTCTGAAGATAATTCAAAAATGGTTGCAGCAGTACATTGACGGAACTGCCAGAAATTCAAGCTGGATTCAGAAGAGGATGTGGAATGAGGGATATCATTGCTGATGTCAGATGGATCTTGGTTGAAAGCAGAGAATAGCAGAAAGATGTTTACCTGTGTCTTATTGACTTTGCAAAGACATTTGGCTGTGTGGATCATAACAAATTATGAATAACATCTTGAAGAAAGGGAATTCCAGAGCACTTAATTGAGCTCATGAGGAACCTGTACATAGAACAAGAGGCAGTTGTTAGAACAGAACAAGGGGATACTGTGTGGCTTAAAGTCATGAAAGGTGTGTGTCAGGGTTGTATCCTTTCACCATACTTACTGAATCTCTATGCTAAGCAAATAATCCAAGAAGGACTATAAGAAGAAAAACATGGTCTCAGGATTGGAGGAAGACTCCTTAACAACCTGCCATATGCAGATGACAACCTTGCTTGCTGAAAACGAAGAGGACTTGAAACACTGATAAAGACCAAAGACTCCAGTCTCCAGTATGGATTACGCGTCAACATAAAGAAAACAAAAATCCTCGCAACTGGACAAATAAGCAGCATCATGATAAACAGAGAAAAGATTGAAGTTGCCAAGGATTTCATTTTACTTGGATCCACCATCAATATCCAAGGAAGCATCAGTCAAGAAATCAAACAACATATGGCATTGGGCAAATCTGCTGCAGAAGACCTCTTTGAAGTGTTGAAAAGCAAAGATGTCACTTTGAGCACTAAGGTGTGCCTGCCTGACTCAGCCATGGTATTTTCAATTGCCTCATATGGATGTGAAAGCTGGACAATGAATAAGGAAGACCAAAGAAGAATTAAAGCCTTTGAATCATGGTGTTTGTGAAAAATATTGAATATAGTATAGACTGCTGGAAGAATGAAAAAAATCTGTTTTGGAAGTACAGCCAGAATGCTCCTTGGAAGCAAGGATAGCGAGACTTCATCTCATGTACTTTGGACATGTTGTTAGGAGGAGCCGGTCCCTGGAGAAGGACATGATGCTTGGTAAAGGAGAGGATCAGCGAAAAAGAGGAAGACCCTCATCAATATGGATTGACACTGTGGCTGCAACAATGGTCTCAAACACAGCAATGATTGTGAGGTTGGCACAGGACCAGGCAGTGTTTTGGTCTCTTGTACATGGGGTCACTATGAGCCAGAACTGACTCGACAGCACCTAACAACAACAAATTAATCAACTGTTCCTAATTGACATTTATAGAACATTCCACCCAAAAATACAGATAACACATTCTTTTCAAGTGCACTTGGACCATTAACCAAGATAGCCCATGAAAAAAAGTACCAAGATATTTAAAAGGATTGAAATCGTATAGAGAATGTGTTTGGATGACAATAGAATTATATTAGAAATAAACAACAAAAAATAACCAAATATTTGGAAATTAAATTATACTTTTCTAAACAAGTATTTTCAAAAAGAAATCAGAAGGGAAATTAGAAAATATTTTGAAATGAATGATAATAAAAAAGACATAAAAATTTGTGTGATGAAGGCAGGAGATTAATAGATTGAAATGATTACATTATGAAAAGAGAAAAGTCTAAAATCATTGACCTTTTTTTTTTTTAAGAGGGTTAGAAAGAGCCATTTAAACCCAAAGATGGAAAGACATACTACAGATAAGATATAAAATCAATGTGATGGAGAATGGACGAACAATAGAGAAAGTAAAAGAAGCAAAAAGCTGTTTCTTTCAAAAGATTAATAAAATTGATAAATTTCTAACTAAATTAATAAAGCACAAAAGAGATGAGACGCAAAGTACCAATATCAGAAATAAAAAATAAGACATCACTACTGATGTTGCAAATATTAAAGGGACAAAATGAGAGTCATGAAAAATTTTATGCCTATAAATTCAATAACTTAGAAGAAATGAAGGAACGCCTTAAAAACACATATTAGCCAAACTCAGAAAATAAGATACTGAAAATCTGAATAGCCCCATATCAATTAAATAGATTGATTTCTTAACCGGAAACTTTCCTACAAAGAATAGCCTGGCCTCAGATGGATGGCTTCATTTGTGAATTTTACTAATGCTGCACAAGCTGCTTTACGTGAGAGAGTTGTGAATACTCATTTAATGAAGTCAGATTTACCCTGATAGCAAAAGTCAACAAAGACATTACAGCTTCAAGTTACAAAAATCTTTAACAAAAAGTTATCAAGTTGACTCCAGCAATACATAAAAAAGTCAATAAATGATCAATAATTAGAAGATACATCAAGTAGACAGATATACCAGTACAAAAACTGGTGGGGAGATCAGGGCTGGAGGCATAAATAGAAAAATGAGATTTAAATCCATGAACTTTGATGAGAAATTCTAGAGCTGGAGAAGACAAAAAGAGAACAGAGCCAGAGACTGAGTCCGAGGGTACTCCCATGTTGAAAGGAGCATACCAAGGAAACAGTGACTACCATGTGCCAGACATTGCACTAGGTGTAGCGAGAATACCCAAGTCCTTTCCAGGATGTGAGAGATAGCCACTAATCCAACAATCACACAAATGCACGTAGTATTTTATCTAGTGTTCAGTAGCCTACTTTTGTACTTAGCAATATACTGTAATTATATTTCCATGTCATTTATATTCTTGTTTAATATTTTTTGTATTTATATAATATTCCATTGTAGAGTTCTACCACATTTTTTTAAGCCAATTTTTCTTGTTGGCTGTTTATATAATCCCCACCCTTTTTTTTTCTTTGCTATTCTTAATAACAATTCTAATGTAGCAAAAAATATTTATAAAAATATTACAGCTAGCTTAATTATTTCCAAAGATGATAAATTCTAAGGAATGGAGTTAGTCAAAAGGTATAAATTCTACGTTATTTGACACATAGATGTTGCCAGGAGTCCTGCATAGATGCAGAATGTAATCACTTAATTGTTTTATGGAGAGTTTGCCTCTCCTAAACTCTATCCTTATAATATGTTGCTGTCTCAGGGAAAGAGTTACAAACTACAGGTTGTTCTAGTTCTGAATTTTCACAATCTGACCTTTAAAACTTTAAGTGTCTGCCAATCACCTCATGTAAATAAATGTATATCCCAGAGGAGTGTTAGAATTTTGACCTGAGGTCCTCAGTTGTTTCAGCCTATCAAATGACAGCTTGTTTAATCTGGGGAATACAAATGAAAGAAAATAAGAAGTTGGACTAACTGATGACTTTTAATGCTCACACTGACTGCCCAGAATTTGTTGCTGAGCGTTCTTGGCAGGTATGTCTATGTTAAATCAGCTTCTTAGAAATGCATGGAGATGCCCCCTTCTCATTGTTGTTGTGTGATTCCTTCTGACATTAATGGGGTACTACATAAAGACCAAGTACACGATACAACAGGTGATACGCTGGCTGCAATAGAAACAGCAGTTTTCACAAATAAAATAACATGATTTCCTTCTGCCATGTTTCCAACAAATAAAGCTATAAAACACTTAATAGCTCGAGAAATCTAACTCATGGAAGAAAAGCAGATTACCATCAAAGGGGCCTATTTTCTTCTCTATCTCCTTAGGTAATTCCTTTTGTGATGAAAAGGGGCTCTATAATACTTTCTAAAAAGCCATTGCTCCTTTTTAAAAGGTGTCTATCTTTAAAAAGTAGCGAATAAGGCATTTTTTGGACTGCAAAAGGCATTCTGAAGATCACAACATGAATGATAATGTTCCATCCATCATCAAAAACTCAGAAAAGCCATGGGGTGCTGGTCTCTTGCCAGTTATGTTTTCTTTATAATCAGTTTCTTTATTCCCACCCTCAAAACTCCCACCATATTTTTCCCCAAATGAAAGGCATATTGGCATAGAGGAATAGTGACCTTCTGTGAAATCCACAAAGATCCTTCTGCATCTTGATAATGGCATTATACTCATGGCAGAGAACTAGGAAAGGATTATAGAAAAATAAAGGGGTTTTTCATCAGTGGCAATTCCACACCATAGGCCATATTCTTCCTACTGTAAATATTCTTAAATTTAGTAATCTCTGGCCATAATAATTTCTTCATTAAAACTGTAATACTTAAAAGTATACTAGCTTCTATTAGACATAAACCTTTCCTCTACATCAATCATTACTTTGAGCTATAGGTCGCATGCATTTATAAATTGAGTGAATTTAGGCTACATTTATATTAGGATGTGTACTATATACTATGAAATTTAAAAACGGAATCCTAACCATTCAGTATAATAAATTAGCCCTTGCATCGATTTAATGCAGAAGAATTCAAAATATTTAAACTATTTGATTTACTCTCTTAGCCTTAAAAAAAAAAGTGAGTAGAATTATGACATTTGTCTACTGTACATTTTGAATATCACTGGTAATGACCTCATTTCCTAATTGTGTTTACCCAAGGCTAAATTTTGTATCAGTCAGGAGGACACTGTTGGTTTCAAACAAGAGAGTATTGAATTAAAATTTTTTTTTTTTTTTTTTTACCACGGAAGGTGCCAAGATGGCTGACTAGGTAGACACTACCTCGGATCCCTCTTGCAACAAAGACTCGGAAAAACAAGTGAATCGATCTCATACATGACAATCTAGGAACCCTGAACAACAAACACAGATTTAAAGAGTTGACCTGAGTGGCAGAGACGGAGAACGAACAACTAAGGGGAAGCAGTGACTGTTTTCGGAGCCTGGAGCCAGCGTCCCAGTCAGGTAACCTTGGCGCTGGGCTTAGGACTGGGCCCAGGGGAGCTGAACACAACATCTTGTGACGGCGCAAACACGGGGCGCAGCCCTACCCCCCTGAACTGACCCCAGGAGGGGGCCCAGCCGTTCCACACTGGCAGTGTGGTGACGCGGCTCGTGGAAGGAGAAGTCCCCGGGAGGCAGTGACTGGTTTTGGAGTCGGGAGTGCACCATTCCAGCCGGGGAACCTTGGCACCGGGGTTTGGATTGGGCACAGGGGAGCTGAACACGGCATCTGGTCACGCCACAAACACGGGGTACAGCCCTACTCCTCTGAACTAACCCCAGGAAGGAGCCCAGCCTGTCCGCAGAGGCGGTGCGGTGACGCGACTGGTGGGAGGAGAAGTCCCTGGGAGGCAGCCACGGGTTTTGGAGTCGGGAGTGCAGTGTCCCAGCACGGGAACCTTGACGCTGGGCTTTGGACTGGCAGCAGAGGATCTGACTGTGGCTTCAGCGGGCCAGACCCTCGGGGACAATCTCCACACAGCCAGCACACATAGGCAACACGCCCCTCGGGAATCTCAGATAAAATAGTCATCTGAAACAAGATAAGCAACTTTGGCTATATTCCGGGGTGCTACTCTCTCCCATTTTTCTAAACCCTCCCCTCCCCTTCCCAGGCGGCTTCATTAACATTGGAACTTCCTGAGCCAAAGGGAGAACACCTCCGGCTCTGCAGCTTTGCTTTTCCCCCTTTTTTTGGGGGGGGTCTTTTCCTAACTCATTCTTCCGGCCTGAGAGAAGCAACCACAAAAAAACCAGGGACCAAAAATCCTTTCTTAATTGGACTAAAAACATAGAACCAGCTCAAGCCAAGCATATATGATCTAAATCTTGGGCTTTCATCCTTATAGGGAACAAGGTGGCTGTTATAATGCAAAGGCATTTCTGATAGGGATCTGACTGCATTTTTTTTTAGCGGATTTACTGGAAAAACAAGTTTCCCAGGTCTGATATCTCTGATTATTCAACAGAGCCCTAACTGACCCACAACAGGGAACTGAGGGCTGAAGCTCCCTCCAAACCACCTAGTCTCTTGCCTTAGGGATCTAAGGAGGGTGACACCTACCAATCAGTAGAGGTACTTGCATTGGGGGCCTAAGGTACAGCTGCAGAGCCCTCCCACCAAGGTGCTATAGAAATAGACACACCTACTTCACCGACACTTGGGAGAAGCCTGTCAGCATTCTGACCCCCCTGGAGTGTGAACCCCAGCTGCTACTAGAATCTGGTGCACACAACTATCACCACTACTTCTCGAGGTGGATAGGTGATAGGGTGCAGCACACACCTGATGACCCAAAATCAGATTCTACTCAAGAATAGTGAATAGACTCAGGCATATATATCTGGCAACAGCCCAAACCAGCTGGTAATAGGTCATAAGTAAGTCAAGGGCTACAACAAACAAGACAGCACAATCTAGTAGCCCATCTATGTATATTGAAAGAAAACAAAACAAGATAAGACTCAGTGAGCAAATATAGAATAAATCACTACAATATCTTAGTGATGGCTCGGAGACAGCAGTCGATACCAAACCACATAAAGAAGCAGACCATGATTGCTTCTACAACCCCCCAAACAAAAGAATCAAAATCTTTCCCAAATGAAGATACAATCCTGGAATTATCAGATACAGAATATAAAAAACTAATTTACAGAATGCTTCAAGACCTCAGAAATGAAATAAGGCAAACTGCAGAAAAAGCCAAGGAACACACTGATAAAACTGTTGAAGAACTCAGAAAGATTATTCAAGAACATAGTGGAAAAATTAATAAGATGCAAGAATCCATAGAGAGACAGCATGCAGAAATCCAAAAGATTAACAATAAAATTACAGAATTAGACAATGCAATAGGAAGTCAGAGGAGCAGACTCGAGCAATTAGAATGCAGACTGGGAAATCTGGAGGACCAGGGAATTAACGCCAAAATAGCTGAAAAAAAATCAGATAAAAGAATTAAAAAAAATGAAGAAACCCTAAGAATCATGTGGAACTCTATCAAGAAGGATAACGTGCGTGTGATTGGAGTCCCAGAACAGGGAGGGAGGACAGAAAACACAGAGAGAATAGTTGAAGATCTGCTGACAGAAAACTTCCTTGACATCATGAAAGACGAAAGGATATCTATCCAAGATGCTCATCGAACCCCATTTAAGACTGATCCAAAAAGAAAAACACCAAGACATATTATCATCAGACTTGCTAAAACCAAAGATAAAGAGAAAATTTTAAAAGCAGCCAGGGAGAAAAGAAAGGTCTCCTTCAACGGAGAATCAATAAGAATAAGTTCAGACTACTCAGCAGAAACCATGCAGGCAAGAAGGCAATGGGATGACATACACAGAGCACTGAAGGAGAAAAACTGCCAGCCAAGGATCATATATCCAGCAAAACTCTCTCTGAAATATGAAGGCCAAATTAAGATATTTACAGATAAACACAAGCTTAGAGAATCTGCAAAAACCAAACCAAAGCTACAAGAAATACTAAAGGAAATTGTTTGGTCAGAAAACCAATAATATCAGAAACCAGCACAACACAAGGTCACAGAACAGAACATCCTGATATCAACACAAACAGGGAAATCACAAAAACAAATTAAGATTAATTAAAAAAAACAAAGCTCAAAACAGGGAATCACTGAAGTCAATATGTAAAAGATCACAATAATCAAAAAGAGGGACTAAATATAGGTGGCATAGAACTGCCATATGGAGAGGGATACAAGGCGATATAGGACAATACAAGTCAGGTTTTTACTTAGAAAAATAGGGGTAAATATTCAGGTAACCACAAAGAGGTATAACAACTCCACAACTCAAAATAAAAGCCAAGAAAAACGTAACGACTCAACAAACATAAAGTCAAACACTATGAAAACGAGGATCTCACAATTTACAAAGAAAAACGTCTCAGCACAAAAAAGTAAGTGGAAAAATGAAAATGTCAACAACACACATAAAAAGGCATCAAAATGACGACACTGAACACATACTTATCTATAATTACGCTGAATGTAAATGGACTAAATGCACCAATAAAGAGACAGAGAGTCTCGGACTGGATAAAGAAACACGATCCGTCTATGTGCTGCCTACAAGAGACACACCTTAGACTTAGAGACACAAACAAACTAAAACTCAAAGGATGGAAAAAAATATATCAAGCAAACAATAAGCAAAAAAGAAGAGGAGTAGCAATATTAATTTCTGACAAAATAGACTTTAAACTTAAATCCATCACAAAGGATAAAGAAGGACACTACATATTCATAAAAGGGACAATTGATCAGGAAGATATAACCATATTAAATATTTATGCACCCAATGACAGGGCTGAAAGATACATAAATCAAATTTTAACAGAACTGAAAAGTGAGATAGACACCTCCACAATTATAGTAGGAGACTTCAACACACCACTTTCGGAGAAGGACAGGACATCCAGTAAGAAGCTCAATAGAGACACGGAAGACCTAATTACAACAATCAATCAACTTGACCTCATTGACTTATACAGAACTCTCCACCCAACTGCTGCAAAATATACTTTTTTTTCTAGTGCACATGGAACATTCTCTAGAATAGACTACATATTAGGTCATAAAACAAACCTTTGCAGAATCCAAAACATCGAAATATTACAAAGCATCTTCTCAGACCACAAGGCAATAAAACTAGAAATCAATAACAGAAAAACTAGGGAAAAGAAATCAAATACTTGGAAAATGAACAATACCCTCCTGAAAAAAGACTGGGTTATAGAAGACATTAAGGAGGGAATAAGGAAATTCATAGAATGCAACGAGAATGAAAATACTTCCTATCAAAACCTCTGGGACACAGCAAAAGCAGTGCTCAGAGGCCAATTTATATTGATAAATGCACACATACAAAAAGAAGAAAGAGCCAAAATCAGAGAACTGTCCCTACAACTTGAACAAATAGAAAGTGAGCAACAAAAGAATCCATCAGGCACCAGAAGAAAACAAATAATAAAAATTAGAGCTGAACTAAATGAATTAGAGAACAGAAAAACAATTGAAAGAATTAACAAACCCAAAAGCTGGTTCTTTGAAAAAATTAACAAAATTGATAAACAGTTGGCTAGACTGACTAAAGAAATACAGGAAAGGAAACAAATAACCCGAATAAGAAACAAGAAGGGCCACATCACAACAGACCCAACTGAAATTAAAGGAATCATATCAGATTATTACAAAAAATTGTACTCTAACAAATTTGCAAACCTAGAAGAAATGGATGAATTCCTGGAAAAACACTACCTACCTAAACTAACACATTCAGAAGTAGAACAACTAAATAGACCCATACCAAAAAAAGAGATTGAAACGGTAATCAAAAAACTCCCAACAAAAAAAAGCCCTGGCCCGGATGGCTTTACTGCAGAGTTCTACCAAACTTTCAGAGAAGAGTTAGCACCACTACTACTAAAGGTATTTCAAAGCATAGAAAATGACGGAATACTACCCAACTCATTCTATGAAGCCACCATCTCCCTGGTACCAAAACCAGGTAAAGACATTACAAAAAAAGAAAATTACAGACCTATGTCCCTCATGAACATAGATGCAAAAATCCTCAACGAAATTCTAGCCAATAGAATTCAACAACATATCAAAAAAATAATTCACCACGACCAAGTGGGATTTATACCAGGTATGCAAGGCTGGTTTAATATCAGAAAAACCATTAATGTAATACACCACATAAATGAAACAAAAGACCAAAACCACATGATCTTATCAATTGATGCAGAAAAGGCATTTGACAAAGTCCAAAACCCATTTATGATAAAAACTCTCACCAAAATAGGAATTGAAGGAAAATTCCTCAACATAATAAAGGGCATCTATGCAAAGCCAACAGCCAATATCACTCTAAATGGAGAGAACCTGAAAGCATTTCCCTTGAGAACGGGAACCAGACAAGGATGCCCTTTATCACCGCTCTTATTCAACATTGTGCTAGAAGTCCTAGCCAGAGCAATTAGGCTAGACAAAGAAATAAAGGGCATCTGGATTGGCAAAGAGGAAGTAAAATTATTTCTATTTGCAGATGACATGATCTTATACACAGAAAACCCTAAGGAATCCTCCAGAAAACTAGTGAAACTAATAGAAGAGTTTGGCAGAGTCTCAGGTTATAAGATAAACATACAAAAATCACTTGGATTCCTCTACATCAACAAAAAGAACATCGAAGACGAAATCACCAAATCCATACCATTCACAGTAGCCCCCAAGAAGATAAAATACTTAGGAATAAATCTCACCAGGGGTGTAAAAGACCTATACAAAGAAAACTACAAAGCTCTACTACAAGAAATTCAAAAGGACATAGTTAAGTGGAAAAACATACCTTGCTCATGGATAGGAAGACTTAACATAGTAAAAATGTCTGTTCTACCAAAAGCCATCTATACATTTAACGCACTTCCGATCCAAATTCCAATGTCATATTTTAAGGGGATAGAGAAACAAATCACCAATTTCATATGGAAGGGAAAGAAGCCCCGGATAAGCAAAGCACTACTGAAAAAGAAGAAGAAAGTGGGAGGCCTCACCTTACCTGACTTCAGAAGCTATTATACAGCCACAGTAGTCAAAACAGCCTGGTACTGGTACAACAACAGACACATAGACCAATGGAACAGAATTGAGAACCCAGACATAGATCCATCCACGTATGAGCAGTTGATATTTGACAAAGGACCAGTGTCAATTAACCTGGGAAAAGATAGCCTTTTTAACAAATGGTGCTGGCGTAACTGAATATCCATTTGCAAAAAAATGAAACAGGACCCATACCTCACACCATGCACAAAAACTAACTCCAAGTGGATCAAAGACCTAAACATAAAGACTAAAACGATAAAGATCATGGAAGAAAAAATAGGGGCAACCTTAGGAGCCCTAATACAAGGCATAAACAGAATAGAAAACATTACCAAAAATGACGAAGAGAAACCCGATAACTGGGAGCTCCTAAAAATCAAACACCTATGCTCATCTAAGGACTTCACCAAAAGAGTAAAAAGACCACCTACAGACTGGGAAAGAATTTTCAGCTATGACATCTCAGACCAGCGCCTGATCTCTAAAATCTACATGATTCTGTCAAAACTCAACCACAAAAAGACAAACAACCCAATCCAGAAGTGGGCAAAGGATATGAACACACACTTCACTAAAGAAGATATTCAGGCAGCTAACAGATACATGAGAAAATGCTCTCGATCATTAGCCATTAGAGAAATGCAAATTAAAACTACGATGAGATTCCATGTCACTCCAGCAAGGCTGGCATTAATCCAAAAAACACAAAATAATAAATGTTGGAGAGGCTGCGGAGAGATTGGAACTCTCATACACTGCTGGTAGAAATATAAAATGGTACAACCACTTTGGAAATCTATCTGGCATTATCTTAAACAGTTAGAAACAGAACTACCATAAATGAACCATAAATGAACTACCATACAACCCAGAAATCCCACTCCTCGGAATATACCCTAGAGAAATAAGAGCCTTCACACAAACAGATATATGCACACCCATGTTTATTGCAGCTCTGTTTACAATAGCAAAAAGCTGGAAGCAACCAAGGTGTCCATCTACGGATGAATGGGTAAATAGATTGTGGTATATTCACACAATGGAATACTACGCATTGATAAAGAACAATGACGAATCTGTGAAACATTTCATAACATGGAGGAACCTGGAAGGCATTATGCTGAGCGAAATTAGTCAGAGGCAAAAGGACAAATATTGTATAAGACCACTATCATAAGATCTTGAGAAACAGTATAAACTGAGAAGAGCACATACTTTTGTGACTACGAGGGGGAGAGGGAGGGAGAGTGGGAGAGGGTTTTTTTACTGATTAATTAGTAGATAAGAACTGCTTTAGGTGAAGGGAAGGATAATACTCAATACATGGAAGGTCAGCTCAACTGGACTGGACCAAAAGCAGTTTCCGGGATAAACCGAATGCTTCAAAGGTCAGCGGAGTAAGGGCAGGGGTTTGGAGACCATGGTTTAAGGGGACTTCTAAGTCAATTGGCAAAATAACTCTATTATGAAAACATTCTGCATCCCACTTTGAAATGTGACATCTGGGGTCTTAAATGCTAACAAGCGGCCATCTAAGATGCAGCAATTGGTCTCAACCCACCTGGAGCAAAGGAGAATGAAGAACACCAAGGTCACACAATAACTAAGAGCCCAAGAGACAGAAAGGGCCACATGAACTAGAGACCTACATCATCCTGAGACCAGAAGAACTAGTTGGTGCCCAGCCACAATCGACGACTGCCCTGACAGGGAGCACAACAGAGAACCCCTGAGGGAGCAGGAGATCAGTGGGATGCAGACCCCAAATTCTCACAAAAAGACCATACTTAATGGTCTGACTGAGACTGGAGGAATCCCGGTGGTCATGGTCCCCAAACCTTCTGTTGGCCCAGGACAGGAACCATTCCCAAAGACAACTCATCAGACCTGGAAGGGACTGGACAATGGGTTGGAGAGAGATGCTGATGAAGAGTGAGCTACTTGTATCAGGTGGACACTTGAGAGTGTGTTGGCATTTCCTGTCTGGCGGGGGCATGGGAGGATAGAGAGAGGTGGAAGCTGGCAAAATTGTCAGGAGAGACTGGAAAGGCTGACTCATTAGGGGGAGAGCAAGTGGGAGTATGGAGTAAGGTGTATATAAACTTATATGTGACAGTTTGACTTGATTTGTAAACGTTCACTTGAAGCTCAATAAAAGTTAATTAAAAAAAAAAAAAAAAACTAGAAGCATTCAGTAGGGGACCCCAGAGGCTCCTGTCACTAACCTGCTCTCCTAGTGGAACCTGTACCCACGGACCGTGTCTGTATTCCTGAGGCAACTCATGAACACCCATTCCTGCCTGTCCCCTGACTTATGCATCAGGTCCCATCTTCTCTTATCTACTCAAAGTCTTGACTCCCAAATTATCTCATCTTCTCCTGTATCATTAATCTTTCTTCTTTGGACATGCTAATATGCTATCATATCTCTCTTCTTAATAAGAAAACAAAACCACCCATGGTCTGAAATATTGTTGTTAACTGCGATCAAGTCAGCCCCCGACTCTTGGCGATCCTGTAGACAGTGAAACAAAATGCTCCTCAGTCCCGTACATTTTATGATTGGTTGCACGTTGGACCCTTGTGACCCACAGGATTTTCACTGGGATTTCGTCCATCAGTCTTCACCTGGGAATTCTGCTAAAAACAATTCAGCGTCATAGCAATGCTTAAGCTTCCACTGATAGATGGGTGGTGGCTGTCCATGGGATTCATTGGCTGGGAATTGAACCTGGGTCTTCTGGATAGAACGTGAGAATTCTGCCACTGAAGCATCACTGTCTCCTGGATCGCTATACCCCCTCCTGGAATCATACGTTTTTACTAGTCCATTTTTATAGTAAAACATCTTGAAAGAGGTGCCTCTACTAGCTGCTGCTTCGTCACCTCTTATTTTCTCCTCCACTCACCCACGCAGGCTTTGGAGCCCACAACTCCACTAAAACAATTAATACTATTACTTCTTACTTTGACAAATCTAAGAACAGTCCAACTTTTCTCACTTACCCCACAGGCAGTATTGGATACAGCGAAATAATCTCTTCCTATTTAAAGTACAGTATCACACTTTCTTCACTTGCCTTCCTCACTCTCTTGAGTTTTCCTCCTACCCACTGGCTGCTCCCTTCTCAATCTCCTGTGCAGGCTCCTTGTTAACTGTGACCTCTCACCCTTGGGCTCGTCTCCTGCCTTGTTCCTTTTTTATTTCGTCGGCTTAAGCCCTATGATTTCTTATCAGAGGTTATGGATTTAAATATCTTTTCTTTTTTTTTTTTGGATGCCTCCAGTTCTGACCTCTTCACCAGTTTTCAGACTTATACATCTGTCTATCTGACATGTCTTCTAGTAGGCAACTGTAACTTACCCAAAATAGAACTCTTGATTGTCGCCTCTAGCCAGCTCCTTCCCCAGTCTTCATACCTCAGTAAACATTGTATCTACTCATTTAGTTGTACAGGCCAGAACTCAGTCTTCATTAAGTCCTCCTTTTCCCTCACGCTTCACAACTAATCCATTAGCAAGTTCTGTCATCTCTATTTTAAAAATATATTTCAATCTGTCTAGTTTTCATCACTTCCATTAGTACCAGGTCCCATCTACTCTTACCTACTCACCATTATCTTTAGCTTGGATTATTGCAATGGCCTCCTAGATGGTCTCCCTGCTTCCACTATGCTTACTTAGAATGTTCTATCCACACAGCTTGCTATTTAACATGTAATAAGATCCAAAATCATGCCTCCACCTACAAGAGCTACATAATCTGTCCCTGCCTGACCCTTGGAACTCATGTCCTGCCATGATCCCTTTAAATACTCCATTCCAGTTACTGTTCACTCTGCCAGGAATGCTCTTCCAGTAGGCCCTCACATGACTTGCTGCCCTCCTTAATTCAGATCTATAGTTAGATGTTGCATCAAGTCTTTAATGACCATCCTATCTAAAGAAGGAGTCCCTGGGTGTGCAAACAATTAATGCACTTGGCTGTTAATCAAAAGGTTGGAGGTTCAAGTCCATCCAGAAGTGCCTCAGAAGAAAGGTGTGGTGAGCTACTTCTGAAAAATTAGCTATTGAAAACCAATGGATCACAGTTCTACTCTGACAGACAGGGAGTCACCATGAGTTGGAATCAACTCAGTGGCAACTGGTTTACTGGTTTTATCTAAAATAGCACCTGTCATCACCCCTCCCATATCAATTTCTATTTCCTTAGTCTGCTGTATTATTTCTGTGGCACTTATCTCTAACTGACAGTATACTATATGTTTATTTGTTGAACATATATTATACGTACCTGTTTTCTAGAATGTAAGCTCCAAAAGAGTGATTGGTTTCACAGCTTTGTACTCAGATCCTAGAATAGTGCTTACACATAGTAAATATATCTTTGATGGCTGGACTGATAAACAATATGATGGTAAATGGAAATAAGACTGAAGTTGTCAATGATTTCATTGTACTTGGATCAACATTCAATGTCTATAGAAGCAGCAGTCAAGAAATGAAACAATGTATCATATTTGGCAAATCTGTGGCAAAAGACCTCTTTGAAGTTGGTGATGTGTTGATATAGACTCTGATTGTAAACTTCTAGGGGAACAGGTATCTCATATATTTTATTCAATTTGTTTAATGATTGAAGAGCTCTATCATAGATCCTTATGATAACGGTGAGGGGGATATCAATGTTATACGCAAATAGTTATTGAATACCCTAGCGGTGCAGCGCTTAACCAAAAGGCTGGTGGTTCAAACCCACCAGCTGTTCTGTGGGAGAAAGACATGGCAGTCTGCTTCCTAAAGATTACAGCTTTGGAAACCCTGTGAGGCAGTTATACTCTGTCCTTTAGGGTCCTTATGAGTCAGAATGTCGACAGCAATGGTATATGGGTCTTGAATACCTTATTAAATAGTTTTTCCTGAGGAAGACACACTGAAAATAAATCAGAAAACATACAAATCTGGGTGTAAAAAGATTGCATTACTTTATTTTAAAATCTCAGATCAAATTTGACTTTTCACCTCCAGCATGGTAAGAAGTTCCATCTAAGTAGTGATTTTTAGCCTCATTACGGGTTCCCCAAGTGTCCAGGCACCTAACTCTAACGCCCAGTAAATCAGGTGGAGCTCTCAGCCCACCATGAGCTGCTTCCTATCTAAGCCCTGTGTTTTTTTGATAGATATGTGGTTCCATCCAAGTGCTCAACATGGGAATAGGAGTCAGTCCCTCATTGCAGCTCCCACCCACTGAGGCTCTTCTGCAGGGTGCATGGAACACAGGGCATTGATCTTCATTTGAGGAAACATCTCCCCCTTCTCAGTTCTCCCTCTCCTCTTCCCTAGCGATTTATTTCCTTCTTTCTTGCCAGGCAAGCTATTTCTGGTTCTTTCCAACTTGGTTTCCCCGGTCTCAAAGCTTCTGAGAACCTCTTCCAAGCCCTTAGGCGATCCAAGTCTTTCCAAAAGCGAAAGTTCTTAACTCTGTGCTGGGAACAAGGGCAGCCCCTGGCATCCAAGACAGAAAGCCTACATACTTCATTCTTTCTAAGTCTTTTACAAAGGAAGAATAATCTACCAATTCACAAATTAACATCGCCAGCAATTACCCTGATCTAAAACCCTTTGCCGGTGTGTCGATTCCGAATCATAGCAACCCTACAGCATTTTCAAGGCTATAAATCTTTAAAGAAGCTGACTGCCACATTTTTCTCCCATGGAGCAGATGGTGGGTTTGAACTGCCAATCCTTTGGTTAGCAGCTGATTGCTTTAATCACTGCACCACCCAAACCAAAAAACCCATTGCTGTTGAGTTGACTCCGACTCACAGCAACCCTGTAGGACAGAGTAGAACTGCCCCATAGGGTTTCCAAGGAGTGGCTGGTGGATTCTTAACTGCTGACTTTTTGGTTAGCTGCTGATTGCTTTAACCACTTCACCAGTAGGGATCCTAATTACCCTGTCACATGGACAAAAATGTGTGTACTCTACCCTAGGACAAGTGCAAAGGTTGCTATGTGAATTGCATGTACTCCCAGGGGCACCAAGATTCTATAATGGTCAAGACGTGGATGGCGGCAAGAAAAGATAACTCAGCAACAGGAGGGAACAACAAAGCCATTGTTACCATTGTTAACAAACAATAAAGCTTCGCTTATTGTGTACCGGTGTTTTGCAGATTTGTCTAATAAATATTAGAGCATATCAGCAATTACTTAATTATGAAGCTTTCATTTTCGTGTTAATATGAATGCAAGCCATAAGAAAAGAAAGTTATCCTTTTAACAAAGTAGTGGTTGTAATTAAATTGTAAGTAAACTGTTATTCAGCACTTATACACATGGGTCTGAGTCAGTGGCTGAGGACATGCAAACAAATTAAATGTGGTCCCTTCTCAAAGAGATCACAGCTTATAACAACATCCATTTGATAAGAAATGTGGCAATTTGCTCTTAGTATTTTGCACATCATCGAGATATTTGGTGCCACAATCATCAAAGAGGAAACCCTGGTGGTGTAGTGGTTAAGTGCTACAGCTGGTAACCAAAGGGTCGGCAGTTTGAATCCACGAGGTGCTCCTTAAAAACTCTATGGGGCAGTTCTACTCTGTCCTATAGGGTCTCTATGAGTTGGAATCGACTCGACGGCACTGGGGGGATCACCAAAGAAAATCAGCTATCTGTCATCCTTAAACTTCCAGGAAATTAATAAAGAAATAACTTATAAAATTTGATTCTACCAATGTGGAACTGGTAACAAAGAATCAGCCAGTGCATATCACATCATTTCAGTGTCCGATCTTAGACCTAAATTATAATCTAGTTTTCTCATTGTTAGAATCAAAATTTCGGTGTAAAGTAAAAAGTAATGTAATTGTTATAGGTATTGTTATTCCCAAAGCTTAGGATTTTGCAGCCAAAATAGGAGGAAACCTTGTGTCTTCTCACGAGGGTACACTTATCTAACTATAAATATTATCAGATGATTTCCTATGAAAATTCTTATGTGTTTTGCTAGATGAAAAAAATGGCCAGTTAAATATGTTGTTTTTTTTGTTTGTTTTTGAGCCACAGAAGATTTGCTGATAAGAGTAATGTCATACTAGCTGAAAATACACACACTTCAGAACTGTAAAATATACAGGGTTGTGTGTGTGTGTGTGTATGTGTGTGCGCACAAAAGCTGGGCAATGAATAAAGAAGACCAAGAAAGAATTGATGCCTTGAATTGTGGTGTTGGCCAAGAATATTGAATATACCATGGACTGTCAAAAGAATGAACAAATCTGTCTTGGAAGAAGCACAGCCAGAAATGCTCCTCAGAAGCAAGGATGATGAGACTTGTCTCACATACTTTGGACATGTTATCAGGAGGTACATCATGCTTGGTAAAGTAGATGGTCAGCAAAACAGAGGAAGACCCTCAAGGAACTGAATTAACACAGTGGCTGCAACAATGGGCTCAAGTGTAACAACGATTGTGATAATGGTGCAGGAAAGGGCAGTGTTTTGTTCTGTTGTACGTAGGATCACTACGAGTCAGAACCAACCTAACAACAACATCTTTTACAACACCTACACAGATAGTGGCAACAAAGCAGGAAATAGGGAACATCTATAGCAACTGGGTTAAGAAAACATCTAGATGTTCGTCCAGCTGGAACAGAGTTGTTATTGCAAACATTTAAAATATGTTTTATATTTATATGATGCAAGTGTAGACATTGAAATGATTTTATGCTTTTGTAAATGCATAAACTGACAAGTTTCGTCCTGTTTTAAACAAAATATTTCTGAAGCCAGTACCTGAACTCGAAATAATTCTAATAATATTTTCACAACTGCAAGATTGTTTTTTCATTTGAAAATGTTCCAGGTAAAATCACAAATATCTAAGTCAGAGTTTTGGTTCTGATTCTCATGCAGTGTTAAAAATGCAATGTATATGAACTAGAGACTTACATCATCCTGAGACCAGAAGAACTAGATGGTGCCCGGACACAAATGATGACTGCCCTGACAGGGAGCACAACAGAGAACTACTGAGGGAGCAGGAGAACAGTGGGACGCAGATCCCAAATTCCCATAAAAAGACCAGACTTAATGGTCTGACTGAGACTAGAAGAATCCCGGTGGTCATGGTCCCCAAACCTTCTGTTGGCCCAGGACAGGAACCATTCCTGAAGACAACTCATCAGACATGGAAGGGACTGGACAATGGGTTGGAGAGAGAAGCCGATGAAGAGTGAGCTACTTGTATCAGGTGGACACTTGAGACTGTGTTGGCATCTCCTGTCTGGAGGGGAGATGGGAGGGTAGAGAGGGTTAGAAACTGGCAAAATGGTCACGAAAGGAGAGACTGGAAGAAGGGTGCGGGCTGACTCATTAGTGGGAGAGTAAATGGGAGTATGCAGTAAGGTGTATATAAGCTTATATGTGACAGACTGACTTGATTTGTAAACTTTCACTTAAAGCACAATAAAAATTATTTTAAAAAAATGCAATGTATGAACCCCAGAAGTCCTATATAAATATTTGTTTGAGTAAGAATTTAGAAAAGAGCATAATTCTTTTCTTTGTTATTCAATATAAGTAACTGTAGAAGAATGCTAAAGATGGTGTTCTGTTAGATTTAGTGCAGGAGGCACTATAAGCAATAGGGAGCGTGGGGTTAATTAACTGAGCTGTAGACCATCAGGCTTCACGTTCCCTTCTGCAGAACCACAGAGATCTTGCTGAAGTGGCTGCGGAGGGTGGAGCTGTCCACCTTGACTGCTACAATCAGAGCAGCTGTGCTTTCTTCTGTTTCAAACGCTCCTGGTCTGATTGTCCACATATGATTTTGTGCTAATTTTTTTTTTTTTTAATTGAAAACCACTGTTTTCACTGTCAAATACCTATGACTTGGGTAAGTGAAAACCATGGATAGAATGAAGTGGAAAAGATACAGTGTTTTCTGAAGTGCTTTTTTCCTTATGGATTAAGTACAAAAATGTGTTCATTCATTTATTGACTTACTAGTATTTACTGAGCGCAAGCTATGAGCTTAGCACTGTGCAGGCATCCTTAGTAATAGCAAAAGAGTGGGAAAAACTAACTGGCCATTAACACGGGGAAGGCTGAATAAATTGTGGTCCATCCAGTCTCTGTAAAGCTATGCAGCTTTTAAAAACTCCAAGTTAGAGCTTCTGATATTAACTTTAAAAAATGTTCAAAATATATTGTGAAATATATCAGTGAAAAACCAGTTACAGAGAATATGTATTTTATGACCCAATTTTTGTAAAGAAAAGTAAAACAAACCTCTCAATAAAATGGATATTTGTATGTGTTTCCATGGGCAGGGAGAGGGTATGGCAGAAAATGCAGCAAAGTTCTTACTTGTTTTTCTCAACGTTTGCTGTTGAGGATGCTCAAGGTTGATTCTGCAGTTTCCGGGTTTTGACAGTGAGTGCCTCCTTCAGTTCTGTGACTTAAGCATCTCACCTGCCTTACCCTAATCCCAGTCCTGTCCTTGATTTGCCCTGCCCTGTGACAGGATCCACCAAATGCCTGTATGCAGAGACCATGGACAACTGTACACCTTTCTTTTTTTTACAGTACAGATAGGCCTTGACTTATAGCAGGGTTCCATCCCAATGACTGTTTCTTAAGTTGGTTCTGGTATAAGTTGAATACCTCATTTTGTTGTAGTTTCATTATTACTGCCTTTTATTATCAATATCTTTATAAATCATTACATTGAACATCTGTGAGTGAACATCTGAGAATGATAACATCAGGAAATTACATGCTGCAACATTGTATGTAGTACATGTTGCTAAAGATAAGAAGTACCAAAAAAAAAAAAAAAAAAACCCAGACATTCATAAGTGGGGTTCATCGTGACTCGAGTATTTCATAAGTTGAGGACTACCTGTATCCCCTTTCTTTTGGATATCACTGTCCTAAGCACCAGGAGTCCTTCGGTTGGGTAATGACTACTAAATGAAAGGTTAGTGGTTGGGGGAGTCAAACCCACCCACAGGTACCTGGTGATCAACTCCTGAAAGATCACAGCCTACTATGTAGTACATGGGGTCTCCACGAATCAGACTTGACAGCAGCGGGTTTTTTGGTTTTGGCCCTTAGCTCCATGTTGTTTAATACTGAAAACTATTATTTTAATATATTTTGACCAGATCATTCGTTCTTTAAGGAGTGTTAATCCAGACCTTGTTACTCCATCCTGGCCAGAAGTAGAAGTCCCCTGAATTCGATCTTAAAAATATAACAGAATCATCAGAGATTTGCCAAACGATGTTAAAAATTATAAAAACACGAACAATAAAAAACCACTAAAGAGCAGAATTATTTAATAGCTAAATTATTCAGACACAGTTCTATTCTAGGTAATTTATCGTGTTGTTTAGTATAGATATTATGATTATAAACAAAGAAAAACCATTGCTGTTGAGTTGATTCCACATCACAGCAATCATGTGTGTGTATATATTCTTTTACAATTTCAAGACATTTTCACACATTATTCTATGTAATCCTGATATAAAACTTGTGAGATAAATAGGATATTGCTGGACCTAGGGAGCCCGGGTGGAGCATATGGTTTGCGCTCAGCAGTTTACCCAAGGGTTGGTGGTTTGAACCCCCCAGTGGCTCCATGTTAGAAAGTCCTAGACAACTGCTTCTATCAAGATTACAGCCAAGGGGGGTGGAGCCAAGATGGCGGACTAGGCAGATGCTACCTCGGATCCCTCTTACAACAAAGACACGGAAAAAAAAGTGAATCGATCACATACATAACAATCTACGAACCCTGAAAAACAAACACAGATTTAGAGATGGAGAACGAACTAATACGGGGAAGCAGCGATTGTTTCCAGAGCCTGGAGCCAGCGTACCAGTCAGGTACGGCACAAGCACAGAGAGCTACTCCACCCCCTCGAACTAACCCCGGGAGGGGGACCAGCCGGTTCCACGGGCAGCGTGGGACGCAACCAGTAGGAGAAGTCCCCGGGAGGCAGTGACTGGTCTTGGAGCAGAAGGAGCAGCGTCTGAGCCGGGGAACCATCCCGCAGGGATTTGGACTGGACGCAGGTACGGCATAAACACGGAGAGTTGCTCCACCCCCCTGAACTAACCCCGGCAAGGGGACCAGCCAGGTCGCGCGGGCAGCGTGGGACGCAGCCGGTAGGAGAAGTCCCCAGGAGGCAGCGACTGGTATTGGAGCAGGGAGAACAGCGTCCCAGCCGGGACACTCGGTCACGGCACAAGCACGGGGAGCTGCTCCGCCAATCGTAACTAACCCCGGGAGGAGGCCCAACTGGCTCTCGGTGGCGGCACAGCCACGCGGCTGGAGGGACGAGAAGTCCCCGGGAGGCAGCGACTGATTTTGGAGTCAAGAGTGCACCGTCCCAGTAGGGGAGCCTTGACGCTGGGCGTGGGGCTGGAAGCGGAGGATCTGACCGTGACTCCAGCGGGCCAGACCCCCCGGGGGCAATCTCCACACAGCCAGCACACATAGGTGACGTGCCCCGTGGGAATCTCAGATATAATAGTCATTCCAAGCAAGACAAGCAACTCTGGCTATATTCTGAGGTGCTACTCTCCTATCTCTCTGTTCCCTCCCCCACCCTCCCCAGGCGGCTTCATTAACATCTGAATAGCCTGAGCCAGAGGGAGAACTCTGATAGGGATCTGACTGCAGTTTTTTTTTAGCGGATTTTCTGGAAAAACTAGTTTCCCAGTGATGGCTCGGAGACAACAATCCATATCAAACCACTTAAAGAAGCAGACCACGACAGCTTCTCCAACCCCCCAAACAAAAGAATCAAAATCTTTCCCAAATGAAGATACAATCTTGGAATTATCAGATACAGAATATAAAAAACTAATTTACAGAGTGCTTAATGATATCACAAATGAAATTAGGATAACTGCAGAAAAAGCCAAGGAACACACTGATAAAACTGTTGAAGAACTCAAAAAGATTATTCAAGAACATACTGGAAAAATTAATAAGTTGCAAGAATCCATAGAGAGACAACATGTAGAAATCCAAAAGATTAACAATAAAATAACAGAATTAGACAACACACTAGGAAGTCAGAGGAGCAGACTCGAGCAATTAGAATGCAGACTGGGACATCTGGAGGACCAGGGAATCAACACCAACATAGCTGAAAAAAAATCAGATAAAAGAATTAAAAAAAATGAAGAAACCCTAAGAATTATGTGCGACTCTATCAAGAAGGATAACCTGCATGTGATTGGAGTCCCAGAACAGGGAGGGGGGACAGAAAACACAGAGAAAATAGTTGAAGAACTCCTGACAGAAAACTTCCCTGACATCATGAAAGACGAAAGGATATCTATCCAAGATGCTCATCGAACCCCATTTAAGATTGATCCAAAAAGAAAAACACCAAGACACATTATCATCAAACTCACCAAAACCAAAGATAAAGAGAAAATTTTAGAAGCAGCCAGGGAGAAAAGAAAGGTTTCCTTCAAGGGAGAATCAATAAGAATATGTTCTGACTACTCAGCAGAAACCATGCAGGCAAGAAGGGAATGGGATGACATATACAGAACACTGAAGGAGAAAAACTGCCAGCCATGGATCATATATCCAGCAAAACTCTCTCTGAAATATGAAGGCGAAATTAAGATATTTACAGACAAACACAAGTTTAGAGAATTTGCAAAAACCAAACCAAAGCTACAAGAAATACTAAAGGATATTGTTTGGTCAGAGAACCAATAATATCAGATATCAGCACAACACAAGGTCACAAAACAGAACGTCCTGATATCAACTCAAATAGGGAAATCACAAAAACAAACAAATTAAGACTAATTAAAAAAAAAATACACATAACAGGGAATCATGGAAGTCAATAGGTAAAAGATCACAATAATCAAAAAGAGGGACTAAATACAGGAGGCACTGAACTGCCATATGGAGAGTGATACAAGGCGATATAGAACAATACAAATTAGGTTTTTACTTAGAAGAATAGGGGTAAATAATAAGGTAACCACAAAAAGGTATAACAACTCTATAACTCAAGATAAAAACCAAGAAAAACGTAACGACTCAACTAACATAAAGTCAAGCACTATGAAAATGAGGATCTCACAATTTAATAAGAAAAACGCCTCAGTACAAAAAAGTATGAGGAAAAATGAAATTGTCAACAACACACATAAAAAGGCATCAAAATGACAGCACTAAAAACTTATTTATCTATAATTACCCTGAATGTAAATGGACTAAATGCACCAATAAAGAGACAGAGAGTCACAGACTGGATAAAGAAACACGATCCATCTATATGCTGCCTACAAGAGACACACCTTAGACTTAGAGACACAAACAAACTAAAACTCAAAGGATGGAAAAAAGTATATCAAGCAAACAATAAGCAAAAAAGAAGAGGAGTAGCAATATTAATTTCTGACAAAATAGACTTTAGACTTGAATCCACCACAAAGGATAAAGAAGGACACTATATAATGATAAAAGGGACAATCGATCAGGAAGACATAACCATATTAAATATTTATGCACCCAATGACAGGGCTGCAAGATACATAAATCAAATTTTAACAGAATTGAAAAACGAGATAGATACCTCCACAATTATAGTAGGAGACTTCAACACACCACTTTCGGAGAAGGACAGGACATCCAGTAAGAAGCTCAACAGAGACACGGAAGATCTAATTACAACAATCAACCAACTTGACCTCATTGACTTATACAGAACTCTCCACCCAACTGCTGCAAAATATACTTTTTTTTCTAGTGCACATGGAACATTCTCTAGAATAGACCACATATTAGGGCATAAAACAAACCTTTGCAGAGTCCAAAACATCGAAATATTACAAAGCATCTTCTCAGACCACAAGGCAATAAAACTAGAGATCAATAACAGAAAAACTAGGGAAAAGAAATCAAATACTTGGAAAATGAACAATACCCTCCTGAAAAAAGACTGGGTTATAGAAGACATCAAGGAGGGAATAAGGAAATTCATAGAAAGCAACGAGAATGAAAATACTTCCTGTCAAAACCTCTGGGACACAGCAAAAGCAGTGCTCAGAGGCCAATTTATATTGATAAATGCACACATACAAAAAGAAGAAAGAGCCAAAATCAGAGAACTGTCCCTACAACTTGAACAAATAGAAAGTGAGCAACAAAAGAATCCATCAGGCACCAGAAGAAAACAAATAATAAAAATTAGAGCTGAACTAAATGAATTAGAGAACAGAAAAACAATTGAAAGAATTAACAAAGCCAAAAGCTGTTTCTTTGAAAAAATTAACAAAATTGATAAACCATTGGCTAGACTGACTAAAGAAATACAGGAAAGGAAACAAATAACCCGAATAAGAAACAAGAAGGACCACATCACAACAGAACCAAATGAAATTAAAAGAATCATTTCAGATTATTATGAAAAATTGTACTCTAACAAATTTGAAAACCTAGAAGAAATGGATGAATTCCTGGAAAAACACTACCTACCTAAACTAACACATTCAGAAGTAGAACAACTAAATAGAGCCATAACAAAAAAAGAGATTGAAACGGTAATCAAAAAACTCCCAACAAAAAAAAGCCCTGGCCCGGACGGCTTCACTGCAGAGTTCTACCAAACTTTCAGAGAAGAGTTAACACCACTACTACTAAAGGTATTCCAAAGCATAGAAAATGACGGAATACTACCCAACTCATTCTATGAAGCCACCATCTCCCTGATACCAAAACCAGGTAAAGACATTACAAAAAAAGAAAATTATAGACCTATATCCCTCATGAACATGGATGCAAAAATCCTCAACAAAATTCTAGCCAATAGAATCCAACAACACATCAAAAAAATAATTCACCCTGATCAAGTGGGATTTATACCAGGTATGCAAGGCTGGTTTAATATCAGAAAAACCATTAATGTAATCCATCACATAAATAAAACAAAAGACAAAAACCACATGATCTTATCAATTGATGCAGAAAAGGCATTTGACAAAGTCCAACACCCATTCATGATAAAAACTCTTACCAAAATAGGAATTGAAGGAAAATTCCTCAACATAATAAAGGGCATCTATGCAAAGCCAACAGCCAATATCACTCTAAATGGAGAGAACCTGAAAGCATTTCCCTTGAGAACGGGAACCAGACAAGGATGCCCTTTATCACCGCTCTTATTCAACATCGTGTTGGAAGTCTTAGCCAGGGCAATCAGGCTAGACAAAGAAATAAAAGGTATCCGGATTGGCAAGGAAGAAGTAAAGTTATCACTATTTGCAGATGACATGATTATATACACAGAAAACCCTAAGGAATCCTCCAGAAAACTACTGAAACTAATAGAAGAGTTTGGCAGAGTCTCAGGTTATAAAATAAACGTACAAAAATCACTTGGATTCCTCTACATCAACAAAAAGAACACCGAAGAGGAAATAACCAAATCAATACCATTCACAGTAGCCCCCAAGAAGATAAGATACTTAGGAATAAATCTTACCAAGGATGTAAAAGACCTATATAAAGAAAACTACAAAGCTCTACTACAAGAAATTCAAAAGGACATACTTAAGTGGAAAAACATACCCTGCTCATGGATAGGAAGACTTAACATAGTAAAAATGTCTATTCTACCAAAAGCCATCTATACATTTAACGCACTTCCGATCCAAATTCCAATGTCATATTTTAAGGGGATAGAGAAACAAATCACCAATTTCATATGGAAGGGAAAGAAGCCCCGGATAAGCAAAGCACTACTGAAAAAGAAGAAGAAAGTGGGAGGCCTCACCTTACCTGACTTCAGAAGCTATTATACAGCCACAGTAGTCAAAACAGCCTGGTACTGGTACAACAACAGACACATAGACCAATGGAACAGAATTGAGAACCCAGACATAGATCCATCCACGTATGAGCAGTTGATATTTGACAAAGGACCAGTGTCAATTAACCTGGGAAAAGATAGCCTTTTTAACAAATGGTGCTGGCGTAACTGAATATCCATTTGCAAAAAAATGAAACAGGACCCATACCTCACACCATGCACAAAAACTAACTCCAAGTGGATCAAAGACCTAAACATAAAGACTAAAACGATAAAGATCATGGAAGAAAAAATAGGAACAACCCTAGGAGCCCTAATACAGGGCATAAACAGAATACAAAACATTACCAAAAATGATGAAGAGAAACCCGATTACTGGGAGCTCCTAAAAATCAAACACCTATGCTCATCTAAAGACTTCTCCAAAAGAGTAAAAAGACCACCTACAGACTGGGAAAGAATTTTCAGCTATGACATCTCCGACCAGCGCCTGATCTCTAAAATCTACATGATTCTGTCAAAACTCAACCACAAAAAGACAAACAACCCAATCAAGAAGTGGGCAAAGGATATGAACACACATTTCAATAAAGAAGATATTCAGGCAGCCAACAGATACATGAGAAAATGCTCTCGATCATTAGCCATTAGAGAAATGCAAATTAAAACTACGATGAGATTCCATCTCACACCAGCAAGGCTGCCATTAATCCAAAAAACACAAAAGAATAAATGTTGGAGAGGCTGCGGAGAGATTGGAACTCTCATACACTGCTGGTGGGAATGTAAAATGGTACAACCACTTTGGAAATCTATCTGGCGTTACCTTAAACAGTTGGAAATAGAACTACCATACAACCCAGAAATCCCACTCCTCGGAATATACCCTAGAGATACAAGAGCCTTCATACAAACAGATATATGCACACCCATGTTTATTGCAGCTCTGTTTACAATAGCAAAAAGTTGGAAGCAACCAAGGTGTCCATCAACGGATGAATGGGTAAATAAATTGTGGTATATTCACACAATGGAATACTACGCATCGATAAAGAACAGTGATGAATCTCTGAAACATTTCATAACATGGAGGAACCTGGAAGGCATTATGCTGAGCGAAATGAGTCAGAGGCACAAGGACAAATACTGTATAAGACCACTATTATAAGATCTTGAGAAATAGTAAACCTGAGAAGAACACATACTTTTGTGGTTATGAGGGGGGGAGGGAGGGAGGGTGGGAGAGGGTTTTTTATTGATTAATCAGTACATAAGAACTGCTTTAGGTGAAGGGAAAGACAACACTCAATACATGGAAGGTCAGGTCAATTGGACTGGACCAAAAGCAAAGAAGTTTCCGGGATAAAATGAACGCTTCAAAGGTCAGTGGAGCAAGTGCGGGGGTCTGGGGAACATGGTTTGCGAGGACTTCTAAGTCAACTGGCAAAATAATTCTATTATGAAATCATTCTGCATCCCACTTTGAAATGTGGCATCTGGGGTCTTAAATGCTAACAAGCGGCCATCTAAGATGCAGCAATTGGTCTCAACCCACCTGGAGCAAAGGAAAATGAAGAACACCAAGGCCACACGACAACTAAGAGCCCAAGAGACAGAAAGGGCCACATGAACCAGAGACCTACATCATCCTGAGACCAGAAGAACTAGTTGGTGCCCGGCCACAATCGATGACTGCCCTGACAGGGAGCACAGCAGAGGACCCCTGAGGGAGCAGGAGAGCAGTGGGATACAGACCCCAAATTCTCATAAAAAGACCAAACTTAATGGTCTGACTGAGACTGGAGGAATCCCGGCGGCCATGCTCCCCAGACCTTCAGTTGACACAGGACAGGAACCATCCCCGAAGACAACTCATCAGAAATGAAAGGGACTGGTCAGCCGGTGGGAGAGAGACTCTGATGAAGAGTGAGCTAATTATATCAGGTGGACACTTGAGATTGTGTTGGCAACTCTTGTCTGGAGAGGGGATGGGAGGATAGAGAGAGAGGGAAGCCGGCAAAATTGTCAAGAAAGGAGAGACTGAAAGGGCTGACTCAAGAGGGGGCGAGCAAGTGGGAGTAGGGAGTGAGACGTATGTAAACTTATATGTGACAGACTGATTGGATTTGTAAACGTTCACTTGAAGCTTAATAAAAGTTATTAAAAAAAAAAACAAAACTCAAACACAAAAAGACAAACAACCCAATCAAGAAGTGGGCAAAGGATATGAACACACACTTCACTAAAGAAGATATTCAGGCAGCTAACAGATACATGAGAAAATGCTCTCGATCATTAGCCATTAGAGAAATGCAAATTAAAACTACAATGAGATTACATCTCACTCCAACAAGGCTGGCATTAATCCAAAAAACACAAAATAATAAATGCTGGAGAGGCTGCGGAGAGATTGGAACTCTTACACACTGCTGGTGGGAATGTAAAATGGTACAACCACTTTGGAAATCTATCTGGCGTTATCTTAAACAGTTGGAAATAGAACTACCATACAACCCAGAAATCCCACTCCTTGGAGTATACCCTAGAGAAACAAGAGCCTTCACACAAATAGATATATGCACACCCATGTTTATTGCAGCTCTATTTACAATAGCAAAAAGCTGGAAGCAACCAAGGTGTCCATCAACGGATGAATGGGTAAATAAATTGTGGTATATTCACACAATGGAATACTACGCATCGATAAAGAACAGTGACGAATCTGTGAAACATTTCATAACATGGAGGAACCTGGAAGGAATTATGCTGAGCGAAATCAGTCAGAGGCAAAAGGACAAATATTGTCTAAGACCACTATTATAAGATCTTGAGAAATAGTATAATCTGAGAAGAACACATACTTTTGTGCTTACGAGGGGGGGAGGGAGGGAGGGAGAGGTTTTTTTTTACTGATTAATTAGCTGAAAAGAACTGCTTTAGGTGAAGGGAAGGACAACACTCAATACATGGAAGGTCAGCTCAACTGGACTGGACTCTACCAAAAGCAAAGAAGCTTCCGGGATAAACTGAATACTTCAAAAGTGAGCGGAGCAAGGGGGTTTGGGAACCATGGTTTAAGGGGACTTCTAAGTCAATTGGCAAAATAATTCTATTATGAAAACATTCTGCATCCCACTTTGAAATGTGGCGTCTGGGGTCTTAAAAGCTAACAAGCGGCCATCTAAGTTGCATCAACTGGTCTCAACCCACCTGGAGCAAAGGAGAATGAAGAACACCAAGGTCACACGACAACTAAGAGCCCAAGAGACAGAGAGGGCCACATGAACCAGAGACCTACGTTATCCTGAGAACAGAAGAACTAGTTGGTGCCCGGCCACAATCGATGACTGCCCTGACAGGGAGCACAGCAGAGGACCCCTGAGGGAGCAGGAGATCAGTGGGATGCAGACCCCAAATTCTCATAAAAAGACCATACTTAATGGTCTGGATGTGACTAGAGGAATCCCGGCGGTCCTGGTCCCCAAACCTTCTGTTGGCACAGGACGGGAACCATCCCCAAAGACAACTCATCAGACATGAAAGGGACTGGACAGTGGGTGGGAGAGAGATGCTGATGAAGAGTGAGCTAACAATAACAGGTGGACACTTGAGTCTGTGTTGTCATCTCCTGTCTGGAGGGGGGATGGGAGGATAGAGAGAGTTGGAGCTGCCAAAGTTTTCACAAAAGGAGAGACTGGAAAGGCTGACTCATTAGGGGGAGAGCAAGTGGGAGTAAGGAGTAAGATGTATATTAACTTATATGTGACAGACTGACTTGATTTGTAAACGTTCACTTGAAGCTCAATAAAAGTTAATAAATAAAAAAAAAAGAAACCCTATAGGGCAGTTCTACTCTGTCCTAGGGTGGCAATGAGTCAGAATTGACTTGAAATACAATGGGTTTATCTACTACGTGTCAGGCACTGTCCTACTTTATGCCACTACAAAGATAAGGCCAACCTCGTGTTTACCCCCAAGTTGTTTACATTTATTTTAAAGAAGACTGATTTTTAAATGAAGATCTCCCATGAACCAGAGGGGGAATGCTATGATGGGGTGATTATAGTGTGCTCTGAATACATAAAGCCGGGAAACTTCAGCAATCTGTGACCTGAAATAAAACAATGTTGTTAGGTGCCATCAAGTAGATTCTAATGCACATTGAACCCATGTGACAGAGTAGAACTGCCCCATAAGGTTTCCAAGGCTGTAACCTTTACAGGAAATTGACCCTGTGGCTACGAAAGGAGGCTCAAATGTAGCAACAATTGTTAGTAGGGCATAGGACCAGGCAACATTTCCTCCTGATCTATACAGTGTCGCTATGAGTCAGAACTGACTCAACGGGACCTAACAAATATTTACAGCAGCAGATCACCAGGTCTTTTTCTCACAGAGCCATTAGGTGGGTTTGAACTAACACCCTTTTAGTTAGAAGCCATGCACTTCATCATTTCACCACCGGGGATCCTCTAACAGTGAGCATTCACACAGTCTTAGTCTGTAGCAGCCGTGTTATCAGTGATGGTATCCTCTCAATAACCCTATGAAGAAGGATAGAGTTCTCTTAATCTTAGAGATGATGGAAGTGAGTCATGGAGAGGTTATCTGCCTCATCCAAGGTCGCTCAGACAGTAAGTAGAGAAGTTGGAACTCAAAGCCAGGAGCCTAGCTGAGGTCTGCTCTTTCCACCATCATATTTCACCAGGGAGAGTGGACTAGCAGAAGAAAGGAAAGAGAACATCTTCCAATCAAAGGGAAGAGCCTATGTGAAGCCTTAGCTACAAAGGAGGCCAGAGAGGACTTCAGAGTGGACATGTGTTTTTAGGACTGGAGTGATGTGGTTCACACAGTCAGAGAAAAGGTTTGGGGGAAACAACGGCCATCACACTGTTATCATTTCCTGCACTCTCATGCCACCCCCATGGATGGGAACCTGTTTCAGGGCAGGGAAAATGTTCAGTTCATTTTTTCCGTATTATTTCCCCTATAACAACTTTCTAACCCCTACCACAAGAGTTTCCACATTTTTCTTGTTGCCCTGTTTGAATTAAAAATGGGCTCTCAGAACTGAACGATGTCAGTGATGATGTCACACAAGGGTTACTGGAAGCCTTCGTGCTCACTCAGATCCCAACTGCTCTTCGGAGAAGTTGTCGATCTGAGATCTCCTGTGGGAGAGTGACTTAAGCTACCAATTCATAGAGAGTGAGTCCTAAATCAGAGTTCCCAACTTGTGAGAGTTTGGGACATGATGTCTAACTGAGAAGAGGGAGAAACATCCTTCAAGAAGACCATCCTTTTTGGCTCATCTTCACCCAGCCAGGATGGAACCACAATAACCGAGGAAGAGGTCTCTAAGACTTGAGGTAAGGGTGGGAGGTAAATTCTCCCTGGTCAATGGGGACTGGCAGTGAGTGGTTGTATTTCCCTGAAAAAGAAGGCCACAAGGAGAGAAGATGAAGGCTTTGATGTGCGGTGAAGGGGCTCAGAAGGCTTTCCCTGAGAAAGTACTTCCATTTAATAGACAATTTCCCAAAGTGTGTGATGTGAATGAATAAACAAAGGAATAAATGGGTTAATCATAACATTCTACTGTGATCTGAGGACTTCCCATAGTAGGGAGGAGAAGTCTCTCAGTATTTTAGGTCTACAACATTCTTGCTTATGTCTCTGGGATTGAAGGAGGCAAGTGGTCAACTGGGGTAGAGGGTGTAGGACCAGGGAGAAGGGTGGTTATGGAGACTTGTACTTATTTTTCATGTCTAATGAGATTGAACTGACAAATTTTGTGATGAAATAAAAGAAATAAAATGTATCGAGGGGATTTGGGAGTGGGTGGTATGAAGGAGCACAGTACCTCAGGCTGACTCAGAGTTCCCAGGCACTGAGTCCCAACAGTCCCCAGCCTTGACTCAGACAGCTGAAGGTCTGGGCACATCATGCCCCCTGAGACAGAGCAAATTCCCTTTCCTCCAAGTTTTCTTCCAAGTTCCAAATTTCTCGTTAGAACTGAAGATTTAAAATCTCCGGAAAAGGAAAGGAAGGAGGATTTCTCCCAAAGTTGGAGGATGTGGTGATGGAAAGGCCTCCAGGGGTCGCTATGAGCAAATCTTTGGGCTAATAGATGAGAACCCAGAACAATGAAAGCTCATGTAAATTAACTGTATTCTCAGAGGTCTCTTTCCAAGAGGAAAATGCCCAAGAGTCCACAACATCCACGGCAAACAGCCCAAGCTCCAGGCCCAGGAAGAGTCCATGACCATCGGAGAGGTCTTCTCCCTCAGCTTCCACTGAATAGACCTCTCACTCCTCCAGTTATGGGGCTGCTCCAGAGAAGCAATGTGTCAGGTGCGCATATTTCACCCAGATGCGCACGGTCCGCGGGGTGGCCGTGGCCTGGAAGACCAAAAGCTCCTTTGCCTCTGTAGGCAAGATGCCCCAGGTCTTTGAGGCCGAGCTCTCTGAGACAAGGGCCATTGGCTCTGCCCCCAGTCCGGCCGACACTGAGTCCCCTGGTCAGCACCCTGGAGCCCTGGAAGGATGAGCCTGAGGCCAGTACCCCAAAGTCCAGTGTCCGAGGGGAGGAGCACGGGGCGACGTCCCGCGTGGACACCCCGGAGTGGCCGGTGACCCATAAGCATGCCTTCCGCTGTGCGGCCTGCTGCCATGTGTTTGAGTTCCAGAAGACCCTGGTGGTGCACGCAGAGCATGGCATGAGCCAGAGTTTCAGCTGCTGGGTCTTCTACGAAGAGCCACCGGAAAGGCGGTGGCGGCCCCCAGCCCAGCACAGGCCCCGATGCTGCCTCCAGCTGGCCAGGCGATGCCTGATGGCCACCAAGAACAAGGAGGTAAGGGAGAAGGCAGCAGTCTGCCGGCACCTGGAGGAGCAGCTGGAGAACCAGAGAGAGGAGCTGAAGAGGCTGAGGCACCAGCTGGAGAGGCTGCAGAGGCAAGAGGCCAGGCTGCAGAGAGTGCAGGCTGAGCACCAAGGCCAGAGGGCGAAGCGCCTGAAGATCCACTAGCAACCAGGGACTGGGAGGGCATTTGGGCTGGAAATGCGGGCCCCTGGGGGGAGACATCCATTCAGGCTCCTTTAACCCAGCTACTCTGGAAGATTCTATACCAGCTCCTGTGCCCCCTGCCCTTCTACCCCAAGTGCTTGCAGAGCTCCAGGCCTAGGGGAACTTGCATGGAAGAAGCCCCAGAACAGCTGACCACAGATACCAGGTCCATTGAGAGGCTCCCACGGTCCAGGAGAGGGGAGAACAGGCCTCATTTGCATGGTGGGGTCTCATGACCCTGAGGATGGGCACAGAGTCAAAGAACTGGAAGAAAAAGGCCCACTGAGATGAAAGAAGCAAAAGAGAGGGCAGGTTTCTAAACCCAGGGAGAACAGCGAGAACGCAGATGATCAGAGGTACAGAGACCAGAAGAGCTCATTTGCTCCAAGAACAAGCAAGAAATCAGCTGGGTCTGACTTTTATACTGTCTGTTGTGTGCTCTTCTTCCAGTGATTAAAATCTTTTGTGTCTATCGATAAAGAGAATTTTTCCCCTATTTAAAAAAAAAAAAAAACTAACAAAATTTTATAAACAAGTAATGTTTCTCCAATTAAAAAAAAAGAAGATAGAAGGGGTACACACAGTACAAGAATTGACAGAATAGCAATTGAGATATTTCAACAAATGGATGCGACGCTGGAAGCTCTTACTCATCCATACCAAGAAATGTGGAAGATAGCTACCTGGCCAACCAACGGGAAAACATCCATATTTGGGCCTATTCCAAAGAAAGAATGCAAAAATTGTTGAAAAATATCATTAATATCACATGCAAGTAAAATTATGCTGAAGATAATTCAAAAATGGTTGCACCAATAAATTGACAGGCCTGAAATGATGCCAAAAATTCAAGCTGCATTCAGAAGAGGATGTGGAAAGGTGGATATCATTGCTGATGTCAGATGGATCTTAGATGAAAGCAGATAATACCAGAAAGGTATTTACCTATGTATTATTGGCTACGCAAAAGCATTTAACTGTGTGCGTGGATCATAACAAATTATGGATAACATCGAGAAGAATGGAAATTCCAGAACACTTAATTGTGCTCAAGCAGCAGCTGTACAAAACATAACAAGGGGATACTGCATGGTTTAAAGGCAGGAAAGGTGTGCATCAGGGTTGTATCCTTTCACCATACTTATTCAATCTGTATGTTGAGCAAATAATCCAAGATGCTGGACTGTATGAAGAAGAATGGACAACAGGTTTGAAGGAGGTCTCATAAACAACTTTTAATACGCAGATGACACAACTTCGCTTGCTGAAGGTGAAGAGGACTTGAAGCACTTACTGATGGAGATCAAAGACTAAGGATTACACCTCAACATAAAGAAAACAAAAATCTTCACAACTGGACCAATAAGCAATATCATGATAAATGGAGAAAAGACTGAAGTTGTCAAGGATTTCATTTGACTTGGATCCACAATCAACACTCATGGCAGTAGCAGTCAAGAAATCCAATGATGTATTGCATTGGGCAAATCTGCTTCAAAAGACCCGTTTTCAAGTGTTAAAAAGCAAAGGTGTCACCTTGATGACTAAGGTGTGCCTGATGCAAGCCACAGTATTTTCAATTGCCTCATATGTGTGCAAAAGCTGGACAATGAATAAGGAATACTGCAGAAGAACTGATGCATTGCATTATGGTGTTGGTGAAGCATATTGAATAGGCCATGGACTCCCAGGAGAATGAACAAATCTATCTTGGGAGAAGTACAGCCAGAATGCTCCTTAGAAGCAAGAATGGCAAAGCTTCGTCTCACCTGCTTTGGACATGTTATCAGGAGGGACCACTTATCGGAGGACATCATGCTTGGTAAAGCAGAGGGTCAGTGAAAAAGAGGAACAGCCTCAAGGAAATGTTTGACACGGTGGCTGTACCAATGAGCTCAAACATAGCAACAATTGTGAGGATGGCACAGGACCAGACAATGTTTTGTTTTGTTGCACATACGGTTGCTATGAGTCAGAATTGACTGGACAGCGCCTAACAACAACAACATTGAAATTAAATTTTAAGTGACTTGATTAGTAACAGAGTAGGCTCTCTCAGGATGAAACTATGACAGAATGATGGAGATTTGAGGAGAGAATAAGAAGGTCCAGTATGTGAGTAACTGGAGTTCCAGAAGAAAATAATACAAATAATTGAGGGAAAAGGTATATTTGAAAGAAGCAGACGTCCACGTCTTTCTCCCAGGGAGCTGCTGGTTGCGTTTGAATCACTGACCGTTCGGTTAGCAGTCCAACACTTAACCACAGAGCCACTTGGGCTTCTTGCCTGAAAGAGGTTAAAAGAGGATCGCTAATTAATGGATTCATTCATCCAGCAAACATCAGATTGCCTGTTCAAGGCCAGGTACTGCGCCACAAACATAAATAAGACATGCTCTTGTTCTGAAGAGTTTCCAGTTTACAAGGAGTAAAAGTGGTTAGACAGAAGTTCTTTTTTCCTCCATGCCTTTCACTCCCTGGCAGTAGACTAAGTATTCTAAACCGGTACTTCTCAAACTGTACCATGCATAAGGATCATTTGGGGATTTTGTTAAAACGCAGATTCTAATTCAGGTGATGCGATGCTGTTGGTCTGTGGACCACACCTTGAATACAAAGGGTCAGGAGGATATTTTCTTTCTTTCTTGCCACGGTGTATTTCTCTACTACTGTGGTATTCTGACTTTTCAAGTATTACAAAGGACTTCAATTTAGGAACCAAATTATGAATGTTTATTTAACAAATTGACAGTTCTGTTTGTTTTATAAAACTATGCCTGTTAATCTTACTCTATTCAATTGAATGAACACAACCCATGTCACTTAATTTTGTTAAAATATTTTCTTAAAATTATACTGTTTGGCTAACGAAGAGCAAATGATAACTTTTACTTCGAAGTATACTGTGTTTTCCTATTTATAATGCAGGCCCATGCTAGAACAAGTGCCATTTCAATAGTAAGATTAAACCAGAAGAATGTCAGGCACATGACACACTGGAAAGCAAAAAAAAAAAAAAAACTTTTGCAAAAATTATTCTGTTCATATTTTCCTTTACTCTTTCACTCTTTCTCAACAATCTCTGTTCCACCTGTTCTATATGGCCTCTGTTTTAGACCCTGTCTCCTTCCCTTCTTTAGGACTTCCTGCAAAGAAAATGCAGTCTTCCTTAACTTCTCTTGTTTGACTTGATGTTCACTCATGACCATGTTCCTGTACTGTGATGGTTAAGATTGTGTGTCAGCTTGGATGGGCCATGGTTCTCAGTGTTTTGGCAGTTGTATAATGTGATCACTTCCCTGTTGAAATTTGATATGTGATCGCCCCCATGATGGAATCTGCTGAGTGGCACCGGTGGGTGTGGGGCCTGTGGTGGCTCACGGCCCCCCTCAGCCTTCATCTCTCTGCCCTCTGGTGCCTACTTCCTGCTTGCCTTGCCAAGGCTTTTGCCTGCTCTGGATCCTGCAGCTGCTTCTTATTCATCGGACTTCTGGTTCTCGGGCCTTGAGCTAGCAGCTTACCTGCTGACTTTGGGGTTCGTCAATCTTCACAGCCTGTGAGCAAGAGTCCTGCTCTCTAATCTGTCGATCTGGGGTTCGCTAGCTCCTGTGACTATTTGAATCAGGAGAAGCCTCTGTCCTGATGCACAGACTTGGGATGTTCCAGCCTCTACAATTACATGAGCTGTTTCCTTGATATAAATCTCCCTCTCCCTCTCTCTATATATGTTCATACACTTTACTGGTTTTGCTTCTCTGGAGAACCTAGCCTAAGACACGTATCAAACTTGAACTTTTAAGTTCCTCTTGCCTTTATGTTCAGAATATCTTGGAGTTAACTTTTTCTACATTTTTCCTGTTATTTTCTTCCAGACTAAACAGATCTTTAATACAAAATTTGCTATGACTCAGTTTTTAAAAATTAACACTGTATATTCCACTGTACGATTAGATATTATGTTTTAATACGTTTTCAAATGTAATGTGAGAAGCAAATATCCAGTAACACTAAGTTTTCTAAAGTATGAGTAAGTCTTCAACAAAAAAGCCCTGGACTTATTTTTGTCTTTATTAGTTTAGTTTGACTCTATCCTATATGAAACATAGCGACAACACGTATATCTGAATAAGAATCAAAGGAGGACCAAAGAAAGGGTATATTGGGGAGAAGTTACTCCAGCAAATAGGATATGGCTTACACAGAAGAGCCCAAAGCAGTGCAGATTAATGCAGAATAATGCAAGAGAAGGTGTCCCTGGGTGTTGCAAAGGGTTAACACTCTCGGCTGCTAATGAAAAGATTGGAGACGCCAGGCCACCCATAGATGCCTTGGCAGAAGAAAGGCCTGACAATCTATTTCTAAAAAATCAGCCATCGAGAACCCTAAGGAGCACAGTTCTACCCTACACACGTGGGGTCACCATGAGTCAGAATGAACTCAACAGCAACCGGTAAAATGCAAGAGAGCTGAGTGAAACATAGTAAGAATCTAAAAAACTATTTTTATTTTCAAGCCAATCAAACAGTTATATAACAGGTTAAAGCAGAGAAAACACAAGATGAAATACTCCAATGAAGATGTTAGAAATCAACCTTTTTTTTTTATTATTGTTGTTCGCTGCAGTCAAGTCAGGCCCCAAAGTGATGGTGACCCCATGCACAACTGAACAAATTGCTGCCCAGTCCTGTGCCATCCCTATGATTGGTTACAGATTGAATCATTGTGAACCATAGAGTTTTCACTGGCTAATTTCTGGAAGTAGATCATCAGGCTTTCCTTTCTAGTCCAGTCTTAGTCTGGAAGCTCTGCTGAAACCTGTTCGGCATAATCACGACACGCAAGTCTCCACTTGGTGGCTGTGCATAAGATGCATTGGCCAGGAGTGGAGCCCAAGTCTCCTGAATGGGAGGAGAGAATTCCATCACTGAACTACCAATGCGTCTCTACAGTTTTTTTAAATGAGATTATGTATACATATACATGTCTGTATATATATATATATGTATGTATGTATGGAAACCCTGGTGGCATAGTGGTTAAGTGCTACAGCTGCTAACCAAAAGGTTGGCAGTTCAAATCTGCCAGGTGCTTCTTGGAAACTCTATGGGGCAGTTCTACTCTGGCCTATAGGGGCGCTATGGATTGGAATCAACTCAACGGCAAAGTTTGTTTTTTTTTTTTTTTTTGGTTTATGTGTGTGTGTGAATATATATATGTATAATGTATATATATATATATGAAATTCTTAACCCAGGCCTAGATATAAAGTAAGTGGTGAATACATATTAGCTAGTCCCTAGGTGGTGCAAATGGTTAAGCACTCAATTTCTAACCAAAAGGTCTGCGGTTCATGCCCACTCAGAGGCAGCTCAGAAGTCCTGGTGATCTGCTTCAGAAAGGCCACAACCTTGAAAATCCAATGGAACACAGCCTTACTGTGCACATGGGGTTGTAACGGGTTGGAATGTACTCGATGGCAACTTTTTTTTTTTAATTCTTACTAGTTAAATGGTTTTTTGTTCCTGGTTTTTCCTTATTTAATATTTGACATTTTAAGATGTTATATTTTTATTTAGAAATTAATCCTAAAATTATAAATATTTAATAAGCACTGGTGGAATCAGTCCACATAATTATCATAATTCTTAGATTTCTGTACATTAACTTATCTGTTTTTTATTAAAAAAAAAAACATTAATCACCTGATAACAGGAACTAAAGGTAAAGATACAGCCTAGAAAGAAAACTAACTTCTTGGAGAATAAACCAAAGCTTTAAGCCATGTCACATATGTAATGACTTGAGTAATTTCTTCTCTTTTGAGGAGATTTCTCCAAAATGGAATAAACATATATGTACAAGAGGCAGCTCATAAGCTCATAGATTATTGACTCCAGTTGGGTTATACCTAAACCATTCTCTCAGATGAAAATCATTCTTTCCAAAGATGCATAGAGAAGGAGTCATGATTTGACCCAATGAAAGAGCCTCTGAAGCTCTCCCTTCACCCAATATATGGAAAGGTTCCCTGTATATTTTGTCAATGGAGAGGAGACAGGTAGAGACAACCCACGTGGAAAGTTCTTCGATAGTGAAGAACTTTCCACATGGATCTAGTGGGGTTTTACCTTCTTCCACTAAGGTAATGCTAGAGTATCATTTCAGAAGCACTAGTGCCTTTTGAGAACAACGACAAGTGATGAAATACCTACTCAACGGCTTCCATGAAGTATTATGGTGAACAGCAGGGCTCTATGATTTTATTGTTGTATTTTACTTAGCATCTTAATTAACAATCTCAAGAGAGAGTAATCAGTTTGCCAAATTTCTAGATGCTGTTTCAAACAAAACAAAACAAAAAACCCAAGGAAGATAATAAATAAAACCAATGGATTAAACCCAAACAAGTTGCTGTACTGTTCATTCTGACTCATGGTGACCCCATGGGTGTCAGAGTAGAGCTGTGTTCCATAAGGTTTTTCAGTGACTGATTTTTTTTTTTTTTTGAAGTAGATCCTCACGCCTTTCTTCTGAGGTGCCTCTGGGTTTACTCAAACTTCCAATCTTCCCATTAGCAGGCCAGCACTCTAACTATATGCATCACCCTGGGACTCCACTAATGGATTAAAAAAAAAAAAGCAAACCCAGTGCCGTCGAGTTTAGACAAGTCAAATAATCTGTCAAGAAGTGTATAAAAAAATAACACATTCGTCATCTAAGGGGTCAGTTTCTTCCTTATCAGAAAAAAAAAAAAATGAATTCCAAAGCAAGCCAAATATATTTGACTTAAAAAACAAGATAGAATGATAAGAACACTTTTTTTGTGTGATTGTCATGCCACCATTCACACAAAGCAGCTTCATTAGCTGCAATAAAAGTGGAAACTCCATAAAATAATGAGTGAGCCGGGAACCACATGCAGACTGGTGGCTGCAGTGACTCATCCAGGGCCTCTTAGCAGGTATATGGTAGATGTGGATTAACATTCCACAGCTCAGTGCATAAAACCAACACTGTTCTATTCCTTCCTTCTTTCCTTCCTTCCTTCCTTTCTTCCTTCTTTCCTTCTTTTCTTTCTTTTCAACAAATTATATTAATCGATGCTCAAGCTCTTGTGAAATCCATATGGCTAAATTGGGCCACAGCTCGTGATTTCGCAGTACTCATGTAGGGCCTCAGGACTACAGGATGATCTCTAAACACACAGTTGTTCCCAGCTCTGGTCGCACGTTAGAATCACTGAAGGAATTTTTAAAATCTCAATTCTTGAACTTTCAATCAACTAAAACCAACGTCTTGGGAGACATGGACATCAGTATTTCTGGAAAACTCCCTAGAACAATCTGTCGTACCATGAAGGTTAAGTACCACTGCCACAGGCAATATCTGTGTTTATACAGTATAGTATAATCAGTTACTGCTACCAGCAGAGGGCCTGCTACATCTTGCACAAAAGCTCAAAGCATGTGAACGTTCTGCCATCATGGGCTAGAGGACAGCAGTAGGGCCTCAGCTGAACCCTAATCAGAAAAGCTGCGGAAGCCATTCAACAGAGCATAATCCCAAACAGCTGCCTTTTGCAATAATTTTCCTGGGAAGCTGTAGATTTTCATTTTTAAAGCCATCTTATCTGGAAATTCAGACAAGAAGTTTTTGGAAAAGCCCTTGAAATAAAATTGAAGGCTAATTAAGTGGTTTCTGAAGACAAGAAGCAAAGCAAAGAGGCTCGATTTTTTTCACCTCTTAGCAAATCCATGCATATATATATCCTTTTCTAATTAATCTTTAATATGTGGTTTATCTACTAACAAAATGCTAAAGCAAAAGGGCCCAAAAGGATGATATGTTTGTGTATTCATCACTACCGATACTTCCACCAGTACAAAGAAGTTGTGTGAACTCAGAGACACGGGGCATCAGATATATCTGTTAGGGGCAACCTCTCCAGGGCCAGGGGCAGGCCACAGGTGAGCTGATAGATGCTGGAGTATCAGGGGTACCTGTTAGGGGTAACCCCTCCAGGGCCAGGGGCAGGCCACAGGTGAGCTGATAGATGCTGGAGTATCAGGGGTACCTGTTAGGGGTAACCCCTCCAGGGCCAGCGGCAGGCCACAGGTGAGCTGAGAGATGCTGGGGCATCAGATGTACCTGTTAGGGGTGACCTCTCCAGGGCCAGAGAGACGCCACAGGTGAGCAGGGGCACAGCAGGCAGTTCTCTTTCAGTCTGCAGGTGAGTGAGAAGATGAAACCGTGATTAAATCTCTGCAATGGCTTGTTAGTGTTCCAAACTAAGAAACACAGGAGAGTTTTCTGTGTTCTTCAGCTGTTTCCTGCAGTTTCGCCTTTATATTTCTTAAGCTTCATCCATACATTGGTCTGAAATTAACAGACTTAGAAGGAGGATGAAAACTTTTTTCATCTTCCTAAAGTACACAAGAAATGCCTAAAAAAGCTAAACTCTTTAAGATTCTATAGCTCTATGCATAATTATAACATATGCATATATACATAAACCATTGACCTACTTGATATTTAAAATAGAGAACATGTTCATTTTGCAATTCTCTACTCCATGGTGTAATGGTGAGCACTCTGGACTCTGAATCCAGCAATCTGAGTTCAAATCTTAGTGGGACCTTAGTGTGTAACTCAAATGAAGAATGTTTGGAAACCCTGGTGGCATAGTGGTTAAGAGCTATGGCTGCTAACCAAAAGGTCAACAGTTCTAGTCTACCAGGCGCTCGTTGGAAACCCTGTGGGGCAGGCCTACTCTGTCCTTTAGGGTCACTGTGAGTTAGAATTGACTCAACAGCAACAGGTTTGGTTTTTTGGTATCCAGCTCTCGGAGCCCCAGATACCATCTACAGTATAGTTCAATCGGTTACTGCTACCAGCAGAGGGCCTGCTATGTCTTGCACAAAAACTCAAAGCATGTGAACGTTCTGACGTCATGGGCTAGAGGACAGTAGTGGGGCCTTGGCTGCAACCTAATCAGAAAACTACGGAAACCTCTAAACAGAGCATAATCCTGATCAGCTGCCTTTTGCAATAATTTCACCGGGAAGGCTCAGTGGCTAACAGCTATGGCTGCTAACCCAGAAGGTCGGCACTTCGAAACTACCAGCTGCTTCTTGGAAATCCTATGGGGCAGTTCTACTCTGTCCTATAGGGTCGCTATGAGTCAGAATTGACTCAATGGCAACAGGTTATATCCGGCTATGATTGGAATATTTGTTGACTCAGATTTTTGGACCTATATGCCCATTGACTATTTTGTGGTATATCTTTGTTTCTTTGGGCCTGGTACCTAAGAAAATGAAGGACATCGTAAAGGAGGTTAATTAGAAGTGAAGACTAAAAGTTTTGATGGACTTAATGGCAAAGGGTTTGGTGAAGAAAAGGAAGAAAAGAAAAAGGTTTTGGTTTTCTTTTTATAGATCAGAGGAGCAAAGCTATAACACTACTCTAAATTAAAATATATGTCGCTACAAAACAAGAGCTTTTTTGCAAAGGAGATTTGCACTCTGCTTTTTTTAAGTCTAATCTTTAATGTAAGTTAAAGAGAATCCTGGAAAAATGCAGTTCCCTCCTGTGGCTTTATTTCGTGACTCAGATCCTTCCAACTGGAATTGCCCTTAGGATCTGATATGCTCCACCTCTAGGAGAGTCCTCATGATGGCTTCGAGCCCACTGGTAGGAGGGGTGGAGGGCTGTGGCCTGGGTCACGCACTCGTAGAGCCCAGGTGCACAGATTACATGGACGCTTTTACTTTCTCAGTTTATGGAAATTATCACTTCAGGCTATAACCTTCCTTCTGTAGTCTCACCTTAATGAAGATGTTATTGGAAACCAGATAAATTTTTTTTTTCCCATTTATATTTAAGAAGGGTTTTTCTCAGTACAGAAACCGTGGTGATACAGTGGTTAAACACTCAGCTGCTAACCAAAAGGTTAGCAGTTAAGACCCACCAGTCCACTCTGCAGGAGAAAGATGTGGCAGTCTGCTTCCGGAGAGATTTAGAGCCTTGGGAACCCTACGGGACAGTTCTACTCTCTCCTACAGAGTGGCTGAGTTGGAAACAACTTGATGGCAGCGGGTTTTGGTTTTGGGTCTTGATTTTTCTCTATAAATGTTAAAGAAGAAATTTGCTCACTCTCTCTTTATGATCCCCAAGTGATTAAAAATTTAAAAGGTAGAACTTTACATTACATCTCTTCCACCTGAGTATTATCGTTGTTAGCTGCCACTGAATCACCCCCCACTCTTGGCAACCCCGTGAACAATGAAAAGAAACACTGCCCAGTCCTGCGCCATCCCTGCAATTTGCTGCAGATCAGACCATTGTTCTCCATAGCGTTTTCATTGGCTGGATATTGAAAGTAGATCACCAGGCCTTTCTTCCTAGTCCATCTTAGTCTGAAAGCTCTACTGAAACTTGTTCAGCATCACAGGAACATGCAAGCCTCCGACGACAGACAGATGGTATCTGAGCATAGGGTGTATTGCCTGGGAATTGAACCCAGCTCTCCTACATGGAAGGTGAGAATTTTACCACTGAACCTAAAGGAAGAGTTTCATTAATTTCTTTTAGGAACAGCTAATTTCTTTTTTTAATTAAAAGTAAATTTTGCCATATTCAATTTCATAAACTATTCAGTTTTGCCTATGAGGATTAATTTGGTTGAGCTTAATCCCACCTGCCTGACCTATACTACCTGAAAAGACTTTCCCAGGGTCTATGAATATTTTATTATTGTTGCTATACTTATTTTTATTATTTGTGGGGTGCAAGATTAGAATCCACCACTCTCTGTCACTTTGTCATACTGTGGTGGCTGCGTGTTGCTATGATGCTGGAAGCCATGTCACCAGTATTTCAAATACCAGCAGGGTCATCCATGGTGGACAGGTTTCAGCAGAGCTTCCAGACTAAGTCAGATTATGAAAAAAGGCCTGGTGACCTACTTCTAAAAATTAGCCGGTGAAAACCCTATGGATCACAATAGAATATTGTCCTATAGAGTGCTGGAAGATGAGACATCCTAGGTTACAAAAAAAAAAAAAAAAAAGAGGTTACTAGGCACTCAAAATACAGTGTGGTAGCAACAATGGACTTGAGCATACCAACAATTATGAAGATGGTTCAGGACCAGGCAATGTTTCATTCTGTCGTACACAGAGTCACCCTGAGTTGGAGCCAACTAGAGGGCAACTAACAACAACAAGGTTGTAAAATAAGTGGGAACAGATGAAATCAAAAGAGATTCCTCACTCACCGCCCCCTGCTGAGTTCAGTCTTATGTTCCAGCCTCCATGTTCAGGAAACTTCCAAACTGCATAGTTGTGCTGCTTGGCTTGGCTTTGCTGTGGTCAGTAGGATTCCTCAGGAGTCATGCTGAAGGCTGTGACATGCTTCACTACTGTGGTGGGAAGTTGAGTATAAGTGTTTAACGTTCTCTGTTATTTAGTAATGAGAATAAAAGGAATTTGAATACTGTATGCTGCCAGGCATTTTTTCATGGATGACTCAATTCTAAATGATTGTTCTTAAATGTGACAATTTCAATAATACCAAAATGTTGTAGAAACATCACAATTAACCTAAATCAAGATTACATTTACATCATCCATGCTTATTTTGGATGTCTTCGGCATATAGGATTGTATCCAACACTGTAAGGCACAATGAGGAGATGGAGTCCATGAACTGTCCTCAGTAAGCACTTCTTGAGGGTTCCTCCATGACAGACACTTTGCTGAGCATGAGTGATTTAGCATGAAGAAGTAAGATACTTGCTTCCAATAAATATGTAGTCTGCAGTGACACCAAGTGCATAAAAAATAAATGCTATGCCTTGTAATATGTTGTTATTAGGTGCCGTCAAGTCAGTTCCTACTCATAGCAACACTATGTACAACAGAATGACACACTGTCTGGTCCTGCACCATCCTCACAGTTGTTATGCTTGAGTCCATTGGTGCAGCCACTGTGTCAATCCATCTCATTTATGGTCTTCCTCTTTTTTACTGACCCCCTACTTTACCAAGCATGATGTCCTTCTCCAGGGATTGATCCCTTATGATAACATGTCCAAAGTGTGTGAGATTGGAGTCTCACCATCCTTGCTTCCTTGCTTCTAAGGAGTATTCTGGCTGTACTTCCTCTGAGACAGATTTGTTCATTCTTCTGGCAATCCATGGTATAGTCAATATTCTTCACCAATACAATAATTCAAAGGCATGAATTCTTCTTTGGTCTTCCTTATTCATTGTCCAGCTTTCTTGTACACATGAGGCAATTGAAAACACCATGGCTTGGGTCAGGCGCACTTTAGTCTTCAAGATGACATCTTTGCTTTTTAACACTTTAAAAGCACTCATTTGCAGTAGTTTTGCCCAATGCAATGTAAGATGTAGTAACTAGAAATAGAATTTGGGTATAGTGCAAGCATAAAAAAGAATGACAAAAGCTTGTTTTGAGTCTACAGATCCTGTTCAGAATTAATAAAAAGGACATATCACCAGCTTAAAAATCCAAATGCCACATACAACTCAGTACAAACATCATCAAACAAATAAGAGCTAACAATCATTGTGCCAGGCACTGTGCCGAGTAACTTCCATGCATTATCTAATTTCACTTACACAAACCAGAAAAGGTAGATAATATTGTTATTCTTCTTTTATATGTGAAGGAGCGAAAATGATTATATGTGAAGGGGTGAAAATTGTTAAGTGTTCAACCACTAGCTGAAAGGATGGCAGTTGGAATCCACGCAGAAGCACCTCAAAAAAAAAAGGCCTGATGTTTTGCTTCTGAAAGATCACAGCCTCGAAAACCCTATGGAGCAGTTCACTCTGACACACATGAGGTTGCCATGAGTCAAAATTGACTTGAAGGCAACTTTCTTTTTCTTTTTGTAATGTGAGGAAATGAACACTTATTAAGGTGAAGTACCTTGCTCCAGATCCCACCCATTGCCACTGAGTCGGTTCCTACTCCTAGTTACCCTGTAGGACAGAGTGTAGCTGCCCCATAGGGTTTCCAAGGCTGTAATCTGTCTAAAGCAAACTGCCACATCTTTCTCCCCAGGAGAGGCTGGCAGGCTTGCTCCACTGACCTTCTGGCAAGCAGCCAAATGCTTAAGTGCTACTCAAAGTGGCCCACAAATACCATGCTGATCCGTGAACTGTTTGCCGCTGAGCTGTGATGATTTAGTGTTCAGAAAATTTACAATAATTTTACAGGACGATTTTATGTCTGTTGAATCTAATAATAATAAATATATACATAGGTTTGCATTTTGTGTGTCTTTGTTTTTTTATATTTCATTTTCATAATAATTAAGCTTATTATAGTTCACCAGAATATAAGTTTGCGATAGGTTGGAAATTTAAAAACAGCTTCCTAGCTCAAGCTGATGACCCAGGCTTTATAGAAATATCTCTTGCTCTCCTAACTTGAATCATTCCCTTTGCTTAAGCCTTCCTCCTTGCCCAGCTACCAGGCACCTTTTCCTACTTGTTATTTTCTGTTTATAGAGCCACCACCACCATTTCAGGTCCACTTTCTCCCATATTAATTCCTCACTTGCTTTTCACCTCTATCTCCACACTCAGGTTTTATCATCAGCACCCTCTTGAACCAGTGAAATGATCCTTAGTCTTCTGCCTCCAGAATAGTCAACCCTTTTGTTTCCCATTCTTACTGTTACTATCCATTTTCTTTCTTTTTTGGTTCCTTTTTCCTCTTCACTTACTAGGTTTTTCCTTTTTCTTCATTCTCATAAATTACATAGGCTCAAGTATAATATCTGAGCTGCTAATGACTTCCAAATTTGTATCTCTATCTTGATTATCTCAGTCAATACATTCCACCTGGAACTCTCAAAATCTTGTCAAAATTAAGCTGTCTGAAATTGAGCTTAACTTTTATCTCCAATACTGGCCCTCTTAGCCATTGTGGCAGAGAAAGGTTGGCTGTTCACCAAACAATGTCCTTTCCCTCCTGGCCACCCAGGTAGGGTGCAGTTAACAGCCTACTTTGCAGGTCTTAAATGTGAGATATGACTAAGTTCTAGACAGGATAATGGAATATACGCAAAAATGATACGGGTGTTCCTGTAAGACCTCCCACATGATCTGCATCTGCTGCTCTTGATCTTCCTTCCTCTGTTTGATGGAGACTGAGGGTGATCTTGCAAGACACATGCTAAAGATGTCACATGCTCTGTCAGCCTGAGTTCCTGAACAGCTGCGTGGAACAGGGAACCACCCCTCTCCCCACACATTCCTATTGGACTTTATTTCATTAGCATTTATTAAAACCCTTTGGTGACTCATGGACATACAGTATCCCAACCGCTTTTTATGCCTCTGGAGTTCCTTGGAAGCATGCGTTTCTTGCTGAAAGTATTTGTTGCCTTTCAAAGGGGACTTGCGTAACGGCAACAGGTGTAAGAAATGTTAGTTGAAGCAAAACACATGGAGTATGAGGCTTGCAGGTAAGGTAGTGCAACCAGGAAGTGTAATTGGGTAAAAATTTTGTCTCTTTTGGCTTTTGTACCCTTAGATAAGCCTTGTTTATTTATGGTTTCCTGTGTGATAGTTAGGGAACCCTGGTGGGCTTGGTTCTGTTTTCTTTTGTGTGTGTGTGTGTGATATTTGGAGAACCAGAGGTTCCCCTTGTAACCTAATGGAAGGCACCCCACCTTGTTTTCATCAACCAAGGTTCATTGGGACAGACCATCACCCATCAATCAGCAGGCTTCAGAATGCAAAAAATTCAGTGGCAACCATGTATTCCCAGATGTATTTCTCAAAATTCATATTAAAACAAAAAACTAGTGTATATTACTAACCAAAAATTTGGAGCCCTGGTGGTACAGTGGTCAAGAGCTACACCTGCTAACCAAAATTTTGGCAGTTTTAATCCACAAGATGCTCCTTGGAAACTCTATGGGGCAGTTCTACTCTGTCCTACAGGGTCACTATGAATTGGAATTGACTCAACGGCAACAGGCTTAACCAGAAATTTAAACACATCTCATGACTCAGTATATTTCCATTAATGAAAACATATGGTATCAAAAAAAAAAAAAATTCAAAGTAGAAAATAATAGGATCACCAAAGGGTTTAATGTAAAAACTTTTATTTTGTTACACATTTGAGATTTGGAGATTTATCAGTCATAACAGCTAGCACTCATAAGGCACCTCATCCATTTATTCAATGGATCTTGTTTTTCCTGATTGCCAATTCCAAAGTTCTTATGTGACTTCCCCAAACTGCATAACCCTTATCCAGGCTTTCAACAGATTGATTTCCTAATATGAAGTTGTTCCTTTCCAGCTGCTATCATTCAAGTCTATCTCTCTTCACCTCAATTTTTTTTTACTCAACAAATATTTATCCCATTCTCATTTTGGCTCAGGGCTTGTACTGACGTTACAAAAATGAGAAATGAAAACATGGTTTCTATCTGGATGCTGCTGAGCATACAACAGGATTCTAACTAAACCTCCTGTTCTGGACCATCTGCGCCACTGCACACACTGTCCAAACAAATCTTCCCCAAATATTTCATTGTGCATGTTCATGTTATTGATTAGACTAACCCTATTGACTAGACTAGATAAATGGAAATCTCCCAGCCTAATGTGAAACCCTTTCTCTTACCTGTTAGTGATACTTTTGCTCCTGCCCTCCGTGGCAATACTTATATCTTTTCCTGCCTCTCTGCTTTCTATTCCCAACTCATCACGTTTATTCCCATATTCAAGCATTGGTGTTGTATGTCTGTCTGCCCCCTTTTCTCCTTCCTTCCCTTTCTCATTCAGGTTTCCAATGTTTTTACCTCTCCCTTTATGAACACTGCTCTTAAAAAATACTGGGAAACTCATTCACATTCAAATGTCCTCCTCATCACAGCAAAAAGTACTCTTTCTCCCAGAAAATTTTCATTTTTTTCACTGAGGACAAAGGTCTAAATCTTATTTTTAAGTATTATTTAAGGGGCTTAATATAATTAAGCCCCCAAATTTTAGAAGCTAAAAGGATATTTTCCAGCTTCCTAAAGCCAGACCATCAGGTTCTACTCTGCCAGGAATTAAGTACTATTTTGAGCACTGAAGAACTGGGAGGGAGACAAGACTCCAGAAAACTTCTGGATGATTCAGTGTTATTTCTGGAACTAACTGAAATCATCAAATATTTAAATTAATTTTTGCTTTAGGGGAAAGTAGATATGAACAAAGACAAAACAGATGAAGAAATCACCAGTTTAAGTTCTTGAAACCAAACCTTCTTGTGATTCCTATAATGATTAAAGTGAATGGATATGGTGTTCCTTGAAACCCTAAAGATCAAAATGGGATGTGCTATATGCTCCCTACAAGTATTCAGGGTCAACTCTACATGACTAGGAGGGACCAAGACTGTCAGCCCCTGGAGAACTGTTGGGCACAGACTCATTCCTCCCACGCGTTTCCTTCTTGTCTCTTGATGGAAGGGCTTAATATATGCCTGCGTGCACTGCTCATTGCAGAGGCTGCTAACCCAATGCCACTGAGTCATTCAACTCATGGCAACTCCATATGTTACGGAGTAGAACTCCCCGAAAGGATTTTCTTGGCTGTAATCTTTATAGAAGCAGTTTGCCAGGCTTTTCTTTCACAGAATCACTGGATGGGTTTGAGCCTCTGGTTTAACAGCGAATTCCAAATCACTTGCACCAGCCCAGGTACCTTCAGAGGCGGCTAGTTAGGGGACAAAAAGTGTGATACTATAATGTGAAGCTCAAAGTCAGTTTCAGGACTGGATTTATACTGTTGGATTGCACTTTTCCTATGTGAAATTGATATTTGTGGGATACATTTTTTAGGAAAAAAGACAAAAACACCACAAAAATCAGTGTATCATCTTATGCTTTGAGTGTTGTCTTACAAGACAACCCTCCTGTTTCAGCTTCTGGAGGAATCGGTCAAGAAAGAAAGATGCTTGTAATTAAAACACCAATAGGGAATCTCTCTAAGCTGACACATCATCCTGTCACATCCTAATGCAATGTTCTCCTGGTATCAGCTAGAAGTAAACAAGGAAGGAGGCAAGCTGTAATGCGCCCTTAACTGCAATGCCAGTTCCTGAACTCTGAGGGCTTCTTTCAACTCAAACCTAAAATCCTCTAAGGGCTTCTGTTCGGCAACTACATTCTTTTAGCATACTGTTAAGAAAGTAGACTGAATAACAGAATATTCTGTCCAAGGCACCCCAGTACTTGGATACTGATTCTATTACCTACTAGTTGTGTGACTGAATGAGTTACTTAAGTATCCTGAAGTTTAATGACCTCACTGGAACAATGAGAACAATGAAAGTTGTCCTAGAGGTTTTTGTGAGGGTTAAGCAATTAGCATATGTAAAGTAAAGGATTTTTCAGGTCTTAAGAGTAATGTGTGTTTAGAAAATATTAGTTTCTTGGGGACAGGGCCACGATGGCAGAATAGTCAGACGCTTCATGTGGTCCTTCTCATAACAGGACCTGAAAAAACAAGTGAATTGATTACATATGACAATCTAGGATCCCCAAACATCAAAGACAAAGTTGAAACTGAGTGGCAGAGGGAGGGAGAGACAGTTCAGAAGCGGTGAAGAAGTGCCAGACCTGACCAAGCCAGCACCGGGAGGGCTGGATGATTTGGAGCATGTGGGCTATGGCAAGCAGTAGCCCTTTGTATGCATTTTACCACTTGGGGAGAAACCAAGCAGCGGAGAGTCTGCACAAGCCTCTGGAGCCAGGGGAAAGTGTCGCTGCATCTGCAAAAGTTATGTGCAAGCATCTAACCTACCTGGTGGAATCAAAATAACTCTTTCCCCTATGGGACTTCCATAACGGAGACGTGACTCCCTTCCCCTCACTTGTCCCCTCCGCTCCCTGCTCCAGTGCCAGTCTGGCATTGTTCTGTGGTTGCTGCACCCCCTAGGCCAGAAACGGGACCCATCATGCCTAGGCCAGTTTCCCAGCTATGGGAAGAGAACAAACAAACAAAGAAACTACCAGCTCCCTTAAGCTGGGAGCTCAGGAATAACTGTACCCAAACCAGTTCTGTGGCTTTAAAAAATTGTCACACCTCCTAGACCAGGAACTCAGGGCAGACACAGCCCCTTTGCATAGGCACAGACATAAGGGATCCATGGACTTCGAATGCCTGTCATACCTGCCTAGATCTGTGTAGGCCCATTCAACAGCATAGGCCCTCATTAACATAGTACAACAGGGTATATACCTGAAGGCTATTTTCAAGTGCAACAGCTAAGAGGGAGTACCAGATTCTTGACATTTGACACCGCCCTGCCCATTAAGCCAGGCACCCACCCACATCAGGGACCTGAGGACTGGCAGCTTCACCCAAGCCACCTAGCCACTCATGACAGGGATCCAAGATTAAGTGGTGTGTCCCAGTCCTTACAGCCAATAGCATTGGGTGCCCAAAGTCTAGCTGCAAAACCTGCCCACCTATGCACTCTAGGAGACAGGGACATGCCTTCCACCTTGGCACTCAGGGGCAGCCGTAAGTCCCCTACTTTGCTCAGCACATAACCCCTGACTACAGCCAGATACCTGTGCTTGCTCCAGTCACCCCTATGTACCCCTGACATCTAGGACTGTAGTTGAGAGCCTGTATCACATACTCAGTGACTGAAAACCTGGACACCTGAGCTGAACCCACACAAGAAATGTAAATGGATTCCTGGGCTCACACACCTTGTAGCAGCTCTAACCACCTGGTGACAGGACGTGAGAGCTTCAAAGATGCCAGTAATCAAAGGAGTTCACATGCCAAGCCTATTTGGGCATATCAAAACAAAACAAAACAAGAAGCTAGGGCACAGTAAGCAAACAGACAATAAATATAACTTATTGATGGCTCGGAGAAGACAGTAAATATCAAATCACATAAAGAGACAGACCATGATGGCTCCAGCAAACGACGAAAGCAAAGAGCCAGGAAACCTCCCTGAGGAAGATAAATCTTGGAATTACCAGAGGTAGAAGTCCAAAGATTAATATACAGAGCTTTTCAAGGAATCAGGAAGGAGATCAGCCAAAACTCAGACCAAGCCAAGGAACACACAGACAAAACAATAGAGGAATTTAGGAAAGCTCTACAAGAGGAGAATGACAAATTTAACACCCTGCTAGAATCCATAGAGAGACAGCAAATAGAAATCCAAAAGATTAACAGTAAAATTTCAGAATTAGACAACACAATAGAAAGTCACAGGAGCAGAATTAAGGCAGTGGAAGTCAGAATGAGTGAGATTGAAGATAATGCACTTAACACCAATTTATTTGAGGAAAAATCAGATAAAAGAATTAAAAAAAAAAAATGAAGAACCCCCCCCCTAAGAATTATGTGGGACTCTATCAAGAGGAATAACCTCCGAATGACTGGAGTACCAGAATGGGGGTTGGGGGGACAGAAAATACAGAGGATTGTTGAAGATTTGCTGGCAGAAAACTTCCCTGATAATGTGAAAGATGAGAACATATCTATCCAAGAAGCTTCTCGGACCCCACACAGGGTAGATCCCAAAAGAAAGTCACCAAGAGATATTATAATCAAAGATAAGGAGGGAATTTTAAGAGTGGTTAGGGAAAAATGAAAAGTCACCTACAAAGTAGAGTCAATAAGACTAAGCTCTGACTACTCAGCAGGCAAGAAGGCAATGGAATGAATATATAAGGCCTTGATGGAAAAAAATTGACAGCCCAAAATTATACATCCAGCAAAACTCTCTCTCATATATGAAGGCAAAATTAGGGCATTTCCAGATAAACAGAAGTTAAGAGAAGCTGTAAAAACCAAACCAAAACTACAAGATATACTAAAGGGAGTTCTCTAGCTAGAGAATCAATATCAGATAACAATCGAAAACTAGAACAGAACAACCAGATATCAACTCAGTAAGGGAAGTCACAAAAATAAGTCAAAGCTAAAACACTGAACAGGAAAACAGAGATGTCAATATGTAAAAGATGACAACATTAAAACAAAAAAGAAGGGCTAAATAGTGTAGTCACGGAACTTTCATATGGAAAGTTAAGGAAATATCAAAAAATAAAAGATTGGTTTAAAGTTAGAAAAATACAGGAAATCTTAAGATAACCAACCACAAAGGAAACTCACAAATCTACACATGAAAATAAAGAAGATGAACAACATAAAGACTCAGCAAATACAAAACAATGAAAAAGATGAAAAGAAAATACATACAGGAAAACAATTCAGAACAGAAAATTAAATGGAACAAAGAAACTGTCAACACCACACAAAAAAAAGTACGTGAGAATGACAGCACTAAATTCATACCTATCAATAATTACACTGGATGTAAATGGATCAAATGCACCAATAAAGAGACAGAGAGTGGCAGAATGGATTAAAAAAAAAAGGTCCACCTATATGCTGCCTACCAGAGACACACCATAGACTCAAAGATGCAAACAAACTAAAACTAAAAGGATGGAAAAAATATATCAAGCGAGCAACAATCAAAAAAGAGCAGGAGTGGCAATATTAACTTCTGACAAAATAGACTTTAAAGCAAAATTCACCACAAAGGATAAGGAAGGACATTATATAATGATTAAAGCATCAGTAAACCAGGAGGTCATAACCATAATAAATGTATACACACCCAATGACAGGGCCCCAAAATACATAAAACAAATTCTAACATCACTGAAAAGAGAAGTAGACACCTCCACAATAGTAGTAGGGGACTTCAACACACCACTTTTGATGAAGGACAGAACATCTGGAAAGAAGCTCAATAAAGACATGAAAAATCTAAATGCCACAATGAACCAACTTGATCTCATAGATGTACACAGAACACTCCACTCAACAGCAGACAAGTATACTTTCTTTTCCAATGTACACGGAACATTGTCCAGAATAGACTACATATTAGGCAACAAAGCAAGCCTTAACGGAATCTAAAACATGAAAATATTACAAAGCATCTTTTCTAACCATAAAGCCATAAAAGTAGAAATCAATAACAAAAAAAGCAAGGAAAAAAAATCAAACACAAGGAAGCTTAACAACACCTTGCTCAAAAACTACTGGGTTATAGAAGAAATCAAGGACGGAATAAAGAGATTCATAGAATCAAATGAGAATGAAAACACATCCTACCAGAATCTTTGGAAAACAGCAAAAGCAGTGCTCCGAGATCAATTTATTGCAATAAATGCACATATCCAAAAAGAAGAAAGGGTCAAAATAAAAACATTAACCCTACAACTCAAACAAATAGAAAGAGAGCAGCAAAAGGAGCCCTCTGGCACCAGAAGAAAGCAAATAATAAAAATTAAAGCAGAAATAAACGAAAGAGAGAATAGAAAAACAATTCAAAGAATCAACAAGACCAAAAGCTGTTTCTGTGAAAAGATCGACACAATCTATAAACCACTGGCCAAATTAACAAAAGAAAAACAGGAGAGGAAGCAAATAACCTGAATAAGAAATGAGATGGGTGGTACCACAACTGAAATTAAAAGAACCATAACAGAATACTAAGAAAAATTGTACTCCAACAAATTTGAAAACCTAGAGGAAATGGACAAATTTCTAGAAACACGCTACCTACCTAAACTAACACAAACTGTGCTAGAAAAACTAAATAAACCTGTACAAAATAAGGGTTTGAAGAGGTAATAAAAAATTCCCAACAAAAAAAAAATCCCTGACCCTGACGGCTTCACTGGAGAATTCTACCAAATTTTCAGAGAAGGCTAACAGATGGAAGGATGGAATACTTCCAAACTCATTCTATGAAACCAGCATAACCCTGATACCAAAACCAGGTAAAGACACCACAAAAAAGATAATTACAGACCAGTATCCCTCATGAACATAGATACAAAAATCCTTAACAAAATTCTAGCCAATGGAATTCAACATCCTATCAAAAAAAGTAATTCATCATGACCAAGTGGGATTCATACCAGGTATGCAAGGATGGTTCAACATTAGAAAAACAATCAATGTAATCCATCACATAAATAAAACAAAAGACAAGAACCACATGATCTTATCAATGGATGTAGAAAAGTCACTTGACAAAGTTCAACACTTGTTCATGATAAAAATTCTCAGCAAAATAGGAATAGAAGAGAAATTCCTCAACATAATAAGGGCCATTTATACAAGGCCAACAGCCAACATCATACTAAATGGAGAGAGTCTGAAAGCATTCCCCTTGAGAATGGGAACCAGAAAAGGATGCCCTCTATCACCACTCTTATTCAACATTTTGGCTGGAGGTCCTAGCCAGAGCAGTAAGGCAAGAAAAAGAAATAAAGGGCAACCAAATTGGCAAGGAAGAAGTGAAAGTATCTCTATTTGCAGATGATATGATCTTATACACAGAAAATCCCAAAGAATCCACAAGAAAACTACTGGAACTAATAGATTTCAGCAAAATATTAGTGTACAAGATAAACATACAGAAATCAGTTGGATTCCTCTACACCAACATACAGAACTTCAAAAAGAAAATCACCAAATCAATACCATTTACAACAGCCCCAAGAAGATAAAATACTTAGGAATAAACCTAACCAGAGATGTAAAAGAGCTATATGGAAAAAAAAAAAAAAAAAAACTACAAGACACTACTGCAAGAAACCAAAAGAGACCTACATAAGTGGAAAAAACATACCATGCTCGTGGATAGGAAACCTCAACATTGTGAAAATGTCAGTTCTACCCAAGGCGATCTACAGATACAATGCAATCCCAATCCAAATTCCATTGGCATTTTTTTTATGAGATGAAGAAACAAATCACCAATTTCATATGGAAAGGGAAGAGGCCCTGGATAAGTAAAACATTACTGAAGAAGAAGAACAAAGTGGGAGGCCTCACACTACCTGATTTTAGAACTTATTATACCTCCACGTTAGTCAAAACAGCCTGGTACTGGTACAACAATAGAAGCATAGATCAATGGAGCAGAATTGAGAATCCAGATGTAAATTCATCTACCTATGAACAGCGCATACTTGACAAAGGCCCAAAGTCCATTAAATGGGGAAAAGACAGTCTCTTTAACAAATGGTGCTGGCATAACTGGATATCCATCTGCAAAAAAAATGAAACAAGATCCATACATCACATCATGCACAAAAACTAACTAAAAATGGATCAAAGGCTTAAATATAAAATCTAAAACAATAAAGATCATGGAAGAAAAAATAGACACAACATTAGGAGCCCTAATACATGGCATAAACAGATTACAAACCATAACTAACAATGCACAAGTATCAGAAGAGAAACTAGATAACTGGGAGCTCCTAAAACTTTAACACTTATCTTCATCAAAAAAACGTCACCAAAAGAGTAAAAAGAGAACATACAGACTGGGGGAAAAATTTTGGCTACAACATATCCGATAAGGGTCTAATCTCTAAAGTCTACAAGATAGTGCAACACCTCAACAACAAAAAGACAAAGAACCCAATTAAAAAATGGGCAAAAGAAATAAACAGACACTTCACCAAAGAAGAGATTCAGGTGGCTAATAGATAAATGAGCAAAGGCTCACGATCATTAGTCATTCGAGAAATGCAAATCAAGACTGCAATGAGATACCATCTCACCCCAATGAGGCTAGCATTAATTCAAAAAACACAAAATAATAAATGTTGGATAGTTTGTGGAGAGACTGGAACACTCAAGCACTGCTGGAGGGAATGTAAAATGGTGCTATCACTTTGGTAAACGATTTGGTGTTTCCTTAAAAAGCAGCTAGAAATAGAAGTACCAAAAGATCCAGCGATCCCATTCCTTGGAATATGTCCTAGAGAAATAAGAGCCATCACACTAATAGATGTGCACTCGTGTTTATTGCAGCACTGCTCCCAATAGCAAAAAGATGGAAACAACCTAGATGCCCATCAACAGGCGAATGGATAAATGAATTATGGTACATATGCACAATGAAATACTGTGCAATAATAAAGGACAATGATGAATTCATGAAGTATCTCACAAAATGGATGAATCTGGAGGGCATTATACTGAATGAAATTAGTCAGTCACAAAAGGACAAATATTGCGTAAAGCCACTATTTTAAGAACTCAAGAAAAAGTTTAAACACAGAAGAAAACATTCTTTGATGGTTATGAGAGTGTGGAGGGAGGAAGAGGAGAATTCACTAACTACATAGGAGAGAAGAATCATCTTAGGTAAAGGGAAGGACAACACACAATACAGGGGAAGTCGACACAACTGGACTAAAGCAAAACCTAAGGAAGTTTCCTGAACACAAGCAAACACTTTGAGGGACAGAGTAGCTGGGACTGGAGTCTGGGGATCATGATTTCGGGGGGGTTCTGGGTCAACTGGCATAACAAAGTTTATTAAGAAAATGTTCTGCATCCCACTTTGGTGAGTGTTGTCTGGGGTCTTAAAAGCTTGCAAGTAGCCATTTAAATGGCATCAATTGGTCCCAACCCACTTGGAACAAAGGTGAATGAAGAATACCTAAGAAAGAAGGAAAATATGAGCCCAAGAAACAAAAGGGCCACATAAGCCAGAGAATTCATCAGTCTGAGACCAGAAGAACTAGATGGTATCCAGTTATCACCAAAGACCACCTTGACAGGGAACACATCAGGCAGTCCCTGACAGAGCTGGAGAAAAGTGTGGAGCAGAACTCAAATTCACATAAAAAGACCGGACTTAATGGTCTGACTGAGACTGGAGGAACCCTGGAAGACAGGATCAGCGACTCTCTGTTAACCCAGAACTAAAACCATTCTCGAAGCCCACTCTTCAGACAAAGATTAGACTGGACTATAAGACATAAAATAATACCCGTGAAGGGTGTGCTTCTTAGTTCAAGTAGACACATGAGACCAAATGGGCAGCAGGCAGGATGAGAAAGCAGAAAGGGATAGTGTGCTGTCACCTAATAGGGACTGCAATTAATCTCACATAACAATATGTGTATAAGTTTTTGTATGAGAAATTAACTTGAGCTGTAAAGTTTCATCTAAAGCACAATAAAAAAATTGAAAAAAAAATTAGTTTCCTTTTCCTATATATGGAGTCCCTGAGTGGTGTAAAGAGTTAGGCATTTGGCTACTAACCAAAAGGTTGGTGGTTCTGATCTATCCAGAGGCACACTGAAAGAAAGGCTTGATGATTCTACGTTCAAGAGGTCACAGCGTTGAAAATTCTACGGAGCACAGTTCTACTGTAAAACACCTGGGGCCACCATGAGTCCGCATCAACTTGATGGCACCTGGTGGTAATGGTTTCCTGCATATAATACTATTCCTGCATGTCTAACCGTAGCATCAATTCAACACTTGCAGCAAGCAAATATATATATTTTGACAACATGGAGTTAAAAGAGATGACAGTTATCTCCTTTGTAAGTATACCAGGGGTTCTGTGGTGTTACCATATAAACCACTACAGAGCAGGCTTTGCGAGCCTTTGTGACCACAGAGGGCAGAGTGAAGACCCCATAGGCAAGGCACTGTAATAGTTTTCTACTGCTGTGCAAAAATCCCTATAAATTTAGTGGCTTAGAACAACACACATTTATTACCTCAGAGTTTCTGTGGTCCAGAAGTCTGTGCACAGCTCACCTGGGTCCTCTGCTCAGGGTCTCACAAGGCTGCCTCTGCATTTACTGTGGCCCAGATCTAGTGAAACATCTTCAGAAAGCATCTTCAAACAGACATCTGGCTCTGATTTTCAAACCAAGTTTATGCTGACTCCTGATAAACTACATTTAATCTGAAATGGCAACAACATTCTCAGTATTTGTTCATCAAAAAAAACCAAACCCGCTGCTGTCGAGTCGATTCCAACTCATAGCGACCCTATAGGACAGAGTAGAACTGCCCCATAGAGTTTCCAAGGAGCACCTATCGTATTCAAACTGCTGACCTTTTGGTTAACTGTGGTGGCGTAGTGGTTAAGCGCTATGGCTGTTAACCAAGAGGTCAGCAGTTCAAATCCACCAGGCGCTCCTTGGAAACTCTATGGGGCAGTTCTACTCCGCCCTACAGGGTTACTATGAGTCAGAATTGACTGGACAGCAGTGGATTTGTTCATCAGTAGGTATAAAATGCTGGGAACAATGCGCTGGCCAATTTGAGATGCAACCATCTGTTGTAGTCAGGACTCTTTAGACAAAAAAAAAAAAGAAATTATATGTAGAAAGGAAGAATTTATTTATTTTAGGGAATTGGTTCTCATGAGTGTGGGGACTGGTGATTCCAAAATCTGTAGGTCAAGTGACAGCCTGGAGATCCCTGCAGTCATGTGTCCCAAAATCTGTAGGCCGTGTAATGATGAGAAGAGCAGATTGGAGAGTTCTGGCAAGATGTCATTGTATCACCTCCAGGCAGAATACAATACATCCTAGGGAAAACTCCATTTTTTGCTCGAAAGGCCTTCAACTGATTGGTTGAGATCCACCCACATTACGCAGAGTAATCTATTTTATTAAGGCCAACTAATTTAATCCCATGAAACTACTTCATAACTGCAGCTAGCCTAGAGTTTTGCCAAGCAACTTGGTACCATAGCCTAGCCAAATGGACACATAAAGTTAACCATCACACCATCTGAAACAAAATATTCATTTTGAGCAAGGTCTAAGGGCCATAGCTAAAGGAGGAAAATCTGTATAATAGGTATGTTCTTAGGTACTCACTATATATTATTTTGTATAAAGATTCTAATATCGCTGAGACCTTGGTTTTATTTAAGCTGAGGAAACTGAAGCTTAAAGAGTGACTCATCCAAGGCCATACAGCTAGTCCATGTCACAGATGGGATTTGAACGTGGGCCTATCTTCCTTAGCTCATGTTTTTTTTCCAAAAAAGCACTCTGCTTTCCTGTTAATGTTGGTGAGCCACACATACAAGAATGTTCTTTGTGTGTTCTCTGTCCTGTGGTCAATTATTCTTTGAGGTGCTCTTCAGCTCTTCATGTACATGCTTGGTGCACCATCAGATGAACCCCAGTATCTTAAAAGGACACAGAAGAGTGTTTTCTGGATTTCTGCAAGTAATCAGCTTTGGTTATGGAGGATGAGACTGGGCTGCCTTCTTCAGAATTAAGATTTATAGAAGATATAAGTTAGCTACAAGTGTCACTGATTGAAAGGTAATTTGTCCCACTGTATGATTCCAGTTATATGAAATACCTAGGAGTGGTAAGTGTTGCAGAGCAATGCTTATTAGTAGTTACCAGAGGCGTGTAGGAGGGAGGGGAAAAGGGGAACTCACTACTTAGAAGACACTGTGAAAGGTGACGGGAAAATTTGGAACGGATAATGGCGATGGCTCAACAACATGATACATACAACTAATGTCACTGTGAAGAGCGTTGAAGAGGCAACTGATTTGTCACATACATATTTACCACGATTAAAAAAACAAGTTGACTCTTTAAACTTCTAAACAGAGTTTGACTCAGTAACTCCTATAATCAGGATGCACACAGAATGATTTTTTTTTTTTTTTGCTTAAAATCAACTCCCTTGTATGTACTCAAATCCTGCTTTACTTTTATTTATTATGCAACAGAAGATGTCTTAGTGGGGCTTTCCCACAGTTCTAGGTATCTAACTCACAAATGGTATAATGATAAACAAAACAAAACTTTGTTTACTAATTAAGACATGGAATATAATACAGAATTTAGTAAAGAAGTAACTGAATTTTAAAATCCAGTAAGATTTTTAGGCAGAATTATTCCCCCAAAGTAAGAAATTCTTGGTGGATTCACCTTCAAAGAAAAAAGCGGATTAGAAAAAAAAAATTGCTTAGTGGCACAAGGAGGTGGAAATAAGTCATCATTGTTTTCCTAAGCTCTGGCTTTGTGGTTCAAATCAACCAGTCACTCCTTGGAAACCCTATGGGGCAGTTATACGCTGTCCTATAGGGTTGCTATGGTTCAGAACTGACTTGATGGCGCCTCACAACAACAACAACACTTATGTGGTTAAGGAGCCCTGGTAGTGCAGTGGTTAAGCACTTGGCTGCTAACTGAAAGTTCAGTGGTTCAAACCCACCAGGTGCTCCTTGGGAAAAAGGTGTGTGTGGTAGACTGCTTCCTAAAGATTACAGTCTTGGAAACCCCATGGGGCAGTTCTATTCTGTCACAGTTGGTAGCTGTGAGTCAGAATCAACTTCATGGCAATACATTTGGGTTTGGTTTTTTGAGCTCTGTGGCTGGAGGAGGGGAGAGAGGAAGGGCACCTCCTTCCCCTACCTTTAGAATTTGAAGATGTTGGTTTGCCCCTCCTCCAGTTTGAGGCTTGCATTTACATGGCCTGTGGACCCAGGAACACTCCAGCCAAAAAATGAATGTAAAAATTTACTTCAGGCTAGTGGTCTGCCCAAACTTATCGGCGAAACTACCTCTGGCGGGAGGGCAGGGGAAATGAGTCTACAACACAAACCACAGAGGATTCTCTCAGAATTTGCATATTTTCAGATCTCAGTTTATAAAATATGTAACAAATAAAGGAACAATTCACCATCAATGAGAGTAGCATTAGAATTTCAAGAAGTTAAAAAATTAGAATGATGATCTGAAGTAGCACTTATTTAAAATTATTAATGATGTAACTGAAGGATTTGGCGCCTTAAGAAAAGCTTAAGGTAATCTGAACACAAATAGAACTTAAAAAAAATACATAATTTACAGAAATTAAAAATACAACCTTTGAAATTAAAAAAAAAACAAATGGGTGAATTAAGCAGTAAATTAGATATAAGTAAAATAATTAATAAATTTAAAAGATAAATATGAGGAAATTCTACATCATTTAGTACAAAGGGATAAATGAAAACTATAAAAGAGGAGTTAAGAGACATGGAGGCTAGAATGAGAAGAACTAAAATACATCAGCAATGCTAGGAGAATAGAGAGTGGAAAAGCAATGTTCAGACAGATAATGGCAGGATTTTCTATAACCCTCAGTTTCTGAGCAGAATAAAAAAAACATAAACGTACACTCAGCACCTGAACCAAAACCAAACCCGTTGCCGTTGTGTTGATTCCAACTGACAGCGACTATATAGGGCACGGTGGAACTGCCCCCACAGGGTTTCCAAGGAGTGGCTGGTGGATTCGAACTGCTTACCTTCTGGTTAGCAGCCGAACTTTTAACTGCTGTACCACCAGAAGAGCGTAGTTTCAAAGTATCAATAGCAAAGATATTATTTTGGAGGCAGCCAAAGAGAAATGACAGAATACCTGCCAAGCTATAATCACTAGATTTACAGCAATCTTCTCATCAACAATAATAGAGATCAGAAGACAATGGATAATACTGTTAAATTTCAGAGGGAAACTACAGTTAAATGAAAGCTTTCATGATGTTAAACTAAAATAATTGATTCAAAAATTTTGACTTTCTAATTGACTTCATGAAAATTGGACACCCCATGAAAGCTGAATGTCCTTTGATAAACTGGCGTGAAAGCGCCGGCTGGCGTTGAAAGGGACTCCACACTCTCACCTTCCTTCACTAAGGAGAGCTCTCCCTAGTACCGCTGTTACTGACACGGTAGAGGAACAAGGCTAAACCAAGACTCAAGACATCTCACCTCCAGTCCCTGGAGCTTCACTCTTTGTGCAAATCTTTCAGCTTCTCTGACAGCATTTCTTCGTCTATACAATAAGGAAGAGAAGGGTGGTGATAGAAGACAGAGCACAAGCTTTGGCACCAGACAGGCGCACATGTAAAGCTCGACTCTGCCTCCAACTCACTGCCAGGTCCGGTGAGCTCGATAAATATTTGCTGAAGAAAGTTGTGTAGTCTAGTTGAGACTCAGGTAACCAAACCAAACCTGTTGCCGTCGAGTTGATTCCGACACACAGGAACTGTATAAGGTGGTAGAACTGCCTCACAGGGTTTCCAAGGAGCACCTGGTGGATTCAAACTACTGACCTTTTGTTTAGCAGCCGTAGCTCTTAACCACTACGCCACCAGGGTTTCCAAGCCTCAGGTACATAGTCTAAAATAAAAAAAATAGGAGGGTAAAAATGCCGTGCTCAAACGGTTGTGGGTGGACCACTGAGGTATTTCATGCGAGTCGGTTTGCTCCGCACAGAGTAAGCAGGCAATGATATCTGGTGCCGTTAGTGTCTCTAAGGTTCTTTGTAGTTCTAACATTCTCAGAATTGATCATTTGATTTCAGTAAGAGAAAAACAATTTGAGGAAAATGTAGGAATTAAGTATTCCATGTTTCAGTTTCGCGGATCTTTCCTTGACAAATAGATTGAAGTCAACGTAAACTCATCATGTTAAACATGAAATGGAAAATCAATTTTCTTGGAACCTGTTACTGCAACTTCATTACAGGGGATGCAAAGGCTGACCCCTTGTGGCAGGCGGTAATGATGACAGTCTCTAAGCTTCCTGGGACTCGGCTTGAAACGTTTGCTGAGGTTGGTCTGAGAGTGAGCGTGAAGTTGCACACTGAACACCTTTCTGTGTGTTCGCTGCTTCGCAGCATCTGATTCCAGGGAGCTGCTGCTTTTTCTCAGTATTGGCAGCTGCACCCCAAGTGCATTTTAAAAGTAGTCTACGAAAAATTAATAACGGTGCTCTTACATGGCAAGCTTCCGATGTGAGCTCTCTCTCATCTTTTCTTTCTGAAGCTATGAGCTAAAGACTTTGAGAGCTTTCACAGTCTATTATTCTTCTTAAAATTGCCGTGTGGAAATGCTACGTGCCTGCGTATCAATTTAATTCAATTTTTGTTGTTGCTGTTAAAAAGGAATCCAAACATTTGGCCAAAATTAAAATACAAAATTATTTTTAACATAGTAATATTACAAATATTCCCTTCACGTTGCAAAAACATGTTGTTAGGTGCTGTCAAGTCGCTCCTGAGTTATAGCAACCCTGTAGGACAGAGCAGAACTGACCCACAGGGTTTCCAAGGAGCGGCTGGTGGGTTTGAATGGCCGACCGTTTAGGTTAGCAGCCGAGCTCTTAACCACTGTGCTACCAGAGCTCCTGCAAAGACGTAGGAACGGAAGTTATCATTTAATTCATGGCTCAAATGGTGAGGCAGGATATTCTTCACCATCTTCTTAGTATGCTTCACGTTTGCCAGAGAAGGATCACACAGGATAGTGGAGTTACTGGCGGCCACAGGTCAGGTTCTGCAGATGCGGGTGTTGAGACGGGTTCAGAGTGCAAGACGTGAAAGCAGAGAATAACAGAAAGATGTTTACCTGCGTTTTATTGACTATGCAAAGGCATTCCACTGTGTGGATCATAACAAATTGTGGATAACATTTTGAAGAATGCTGAGCAAATAATCTGAGAAGCTGGACTATATGAAGAAGAATGTGGCATAAGGATTGGAGGAAGACGTAGTAACAACCTGCGGTAGGCAGGTGACACGACCTTTTTTGTTCTTTCTTTGGTTTTTTGTTGCTTCCTGCTTTTTTGTCTTTGCTTTTGGGCTGATGTGTGCATAGTCTTATATACATGATTGAACTATGGAGAACATCCCGCACGTGTGTTATTGTTGGCCCGATACTCCAGTCTAATCTTTGGCCTGAACCTCAGGAGTGACTTCAGTACTCAGTTAAAAGGGTGTCTGGGGGCCATACTCTCCAGGCATCTCCAGTCTCTGTCAGCCCAGCAAGCCTGGTCCTTTTTTTTTTTTTTTTGTGAATCTGATTTTTTTTCTACATTTTTCTCCCACTCTATCTGGGAACCTCTATTGTCATCCCTGCCAAAACAGTCAGTGGTGGTAGCCAGGCATCATCTAATTGCTCTGGGTTGAGTGTGGTGGAAGTTTTGTTAGTTACGGTCCATTAGTCCTTTGGGGTAATCTTTCCCTTATATCTTTGGTCTTCTTCATTCTCCTTTGCTCCAGGCAGGGTGGGACAAGTAGATTTATCTTATGTGGCTGCTCACAGGCTTTTAAGACCCCAGTCACCACTCACTACAGTTGGATGTAGACCATTTATTTACAGACTATGTAACGCCACTTGAGCTAGATGTCTCCCAAGATCATGGCCCCCAGCCCTCGGCCCAGTAGCTCAGTCTTTCAGAGCGTTTGGGTGTGTCTGTGAAGCTTCTTTGACTTTGCCCTGGTCAAGTTGTGCTGAGTACCCCAGTATTGTGTACTGTCTTATCCTTCACCAAAGTTACCACCTATCTACTATCTAGCTGATGATTTTCCTCTCCATCCATCCCCTCACTCTTAACCATCAAAGATTGTTTATTTCTGTGTGGAAATATTTTCCTGTGTTTTCATAATAGTGGCCTCATACAGCGTTTGTCCTTTTGTGACTGACTTACTTCACTCAGCATAATGCCCTTCAGATTCATCCATGTTATGAGATGTTTCATGGATTCATCATTGTTCTTTATTGTTGTGTATGTACCGTAGTTTATTTATCTGTTCATCTGTTGATGGGCACAGGTTGTTTCCATATTTTTGCTATTGTGAATAACGGTGCAATGAACACGAGTGTGCATATATATCTGTGTGATGGCTCTTATTTCTCTAGGATACATTCCTAGGAGTGGGATTGCTGAATTGTATGGTATTTCTATTTCTAGCTTTTTAAGAAAGTGCCATATTGCTTTTCACAATGGTTGTACCATTTTGCATCCCCATTAGCGGTGCGTAAGAGTTCCAATCTCCCTATAGTCTCCCCAATATTTGTTATTTTCTGTTTTTTTTTTTTTATTTGTGCTGATAATGTCAGGGTAAGATGATATCTCATTGTGGTTTTGCTTTGCATTTCTCTAACGGCTAGTGATCGCAAACATCCTTCATGTATCTGTTGGCTGCCTGAATGTCTTCTTTGGCAAAGTGTCTGCTCATATCCTCTGCCCATTCTTAACTGGATTATTTATCTTTTTATTCTAGAGACATTTATCAGACATGTCATAGCCAAATTTTTTTCCCCAGTCTGTGGGTTCTCTTTTTACTCTTTTGGTGAAGTCTCTTGATGAGTGTTAAGTGCTTTTTTTTAGGATATCCCTTCTATCTAGCTTATCTTCTGATGTTTGTATAATGTTAATTATGGTTTGTATGTTGTTTATGGAAACCCTGGTGGTGTAGTGGTTAAGAGCTATGGCTGCTAACCAAAACGTAGGCAGTTCAAATCCACCAAGCATTCCGTGGAAACTCTATGGGGCAGTTCTAATCTGTTCTATAGGGTTGCTACGATATGGAATTGACTCGATGGCAACTGGTTTTTTCTTTGGGTTTATGTTGTTTATGCTGTAAATTATGGCCCCTAGTGTTGACTCTGTTTTTTCTCCCATGATCTTTATAGTTTTGAGTTTTATATTTAAGTCTTTGATTCATTTTGAATTATTATTATTGCTTTTGTATGATGTGAGGTATGGGTCCTGTTTCATTATCAATTGCAGCCACTGTGTCAATCCACCTCGCTGAGGGTCTTCCTCTTTTCTGCTGACCCTGTACTTTGTCAAGTATGATATCCTTCTCTAGGGACTGATCCCTCCTAACAACATGTCCAAGGTATGTAAGATGCAGTCTTGCCATCCTTGCTTCTGAGGAGCATTCTGGTTGTACTTCTTCCTAGACACATTTGTTTATTCTTTTGGCGGTCTGTGGTATCTTCAATATTCTTCGCCAACACCACAATTCAAAAGTGTCAATTCTTCTTTAGCCCTCCTTATTCATTGTCCAGCTTTCACATGCATATGATGTGGTTGAAAATACCATAGTTTGGATCAGGCACACCTTAGTCTTCAAGGTGACATCTTTGCTTTTCAACACTTTAAAAATGTCCTTTGCAGCAGATTTACCCAATGAAACGTGTTGTTTGATTTCTTGACTGCTGCTTCCATGGCTGTTGATTGTGGATCCAAGTAAAATACTTATTGGTCCAGTTGTGAGGATTTTTGTTTTATTTATACTGAGTTGTAATCTATATGGAAACCTGTAGCCTTTGATCTTCATTGGTAAGTGCTCCAAGTCCTCTTCAGTTTCAGCAACCAATGTTGTATTATCTGCATATTGCAAGTTTTTAATGTCTTCCCCCAAACTGGAAACCCTGGTGGTGTAGTGATTAAGAGCTACAGCTGCTAACCAAAAGGTCAGCACTTCAAATGCACCAGGCGCTCCTTGGAAACTGTATGGGATAGTTCTACTCTGTCCTATAGGGTTGCTATGAGTCAAAATCAATTTGACAGCAAAGGGTTTGGTTTTTGGTGTTTTCCTCCAATCCTGATGCCATGTTCTTCTTCATAAGTCCAGCTTCTCAGGTTATTTGCTCAGCATACATATTGAATAAGTATGGTGAAAGGATACAACCCTGATGCACAACTTTTCTTATTCTATACCACGCAGTATCCCCTTGTTCTTTTCAAATGACTTCTGGTAGCCCTGGGAATTTATTGGCATTCCTTGGCTTGTAGACACAGTCCTTCCCCTCTGTGTGACTATCTTCCTGTGTTTGTTCTCCTTTTTTATAAGGCACCACTCAGAAGGAATTAGGAGCAGGACCTACCCTACACTGGTATGACTTAACTGATAATATCTGCAAAGAAGACCCTATTTCCACAAATAAAGTTACATTCACTGGTACAGGGGTTAGGAATTCAAAAAATTTTGGGGGGGTGGGAGGAACAATTTTATCCATAACACTCCGCCCTCAGCCTCCCCTGAATTTATGTTATCCCTACGTTCGAAGTGCGTTTACCCTATTCTTCATCCCCAAAACTCTTAACCCATTCCAGCATCCACTCTAACTCCAAAATATTACCTTCTTAATAATCTCAATCAGGTATGGATGAGACTTCCTGGGGAAAAATATCTCTTCTTCTGTGAACCTATGAATCCTAAGATACTTGCAACAGGCATAAACTAGACATTCCATTCTGATAGGGAGAAATTGGAGGGGAATGATTGTTATGCGTACCAAGAAATTTCAAAACCCAGCAGGGCAAATTTCATTAGATCTCAAGTCTTAAAAATAATTCTCTGTTCTTCAGGCCCATTTAAGTGGCAGCCCCACCTTTTGGATTCTTGGTGGTTGCCCTTTGGCCCTGAGCATCAGCTCTGCATTCCCGGACTATCAAGATGTCAGCCCCACTTCCTCAGTTTGGGTGGTGGCCCCATTTTCCCAACCCAGATCTGTGGTCCTGCCCTGTTTGCCTGGCCCACTGGGTTGTTGGGCTCACCCCCTAAGCTCTGGACATTGGCCCCATTCTCCCGGGCCACTGAGGTGGTACCCTTGCCCCTGGAACAGAGGTGGTGGCCCTGCTTTGAAACCTAGGTGGTAGCCACCCTCTGAAACCAAAGAAATGGTGACTCAGGGCCCTAGTATAATACCAGCAACTCTGTTGTTATTAGAGTAGCTCTCTCACCTGTTCCTGGGATCATCCATTTCTTTTCTTGGAGTGCAACAGATATTACAGCCAAGAAACTCCATCATCCATTTCCTGCCTGTAGAATTCCAGGAGGCAAACAGCTGTCCATCATCTCATTCTGTATCTGTCCTCTTCAGTCTAAGTTGGCATGGTTTCTTATGTTACACACCTAATCTCTTTAGCAAAAGATTGCTCAGCCACACCCTTAATGTCTTTTCCAGAACATGTTTTCTTTATTCTTACAATAGAATTTTCTGAATCTTCTGTTCTAGTTTCTTTTTGCACTGTTTATTCCTTAATTTATTGCTTTCCTCCCACATTTTACTAAAAGCCACAAAAAGAAAACATGCCATGCCTTCTATAATTTTCTTAGAAATCTCCTCAACCAAATATCCATGTTCATCACTAAATGGTTCTAGTTTTCACAAAACATGTCAGCATAATTCAGTCAAGTACTTTGCCACTTTATAACAAGGGAATATTTTCCTCTGTGTCAAATAACATGTTCATCATTTCCTTTAAAGACCTCACCAGAAGCACATTTAATATCTGCATTTCTAGCAACATTCTGATCAGGATAGTGAGAGTTTTCTCTGCAGTTCTGCTCGATTCTTTCTGAGCATTTATCAGAATTGCCTATTAGGTCCATGATTCTATCAATAATCTCTTCAAGGAAATCTAGGCTTTTACTTTCAAGTGCCTCAAAACTCATCCAGCCTCTACCCATTACCCAATTCCAAAGCCCTTTCCATATTTTTAGCTATTTTCTAGAGTAACACTTCACTTCCTGGCACCAAAATCTATCTTAGCTTCCTAGGGCCATCATAACACAATATCACAAGGGTGGCTTTAAAAACAGACTTTTATTTCCTCACAGTTCTGGAGGCTGAAAGCTCACATTCAGGGCATTGTTGAGCTGTGCTCTCTCTCTCTGCTGACTCCGTGGAAAGATCTTTCCTAGTCTCTTTCAGGTTCTGATAGCTCTGAGTATTTCTTCTCATTCCTTGGCTTTTAGATGGACCTTCACATGCTGTCTTCCTGCTGTGTGTGTCTCTGTTTCCATGTCTGTCCTCCTCTTTTATATCAGTGATATAAATTGGGACCCACCCTACTCCCATATAACTTCCTTATCATAACTGATAGTATCTTCAAGAAAGACCCTATTTCTCCTAAAAAGTTCTCATTCACAGGTACAAGGGTTTGGATTTCAATGTATCTTTTTGGCAGACACAAATCCACAACAATATGCATATATGTGTCAAATATAAAATGTGATTGTAATCATACTTTCCATGCAATTTTTTTCATTCATTCAATTTTATCTTGTGAGTGAGTTCCTATATCACTTGTAGCTCAACAAAAAAAATTACTTTAAATTACTGCATAATATCCAACTGTGTAATTCCTTTAGTCACAATGATTTTTTGCCATTTTCCTGTTTGACATTTAGGTTATTTTAATTTTGTTTTTTGCTATTATAAATGATGCTCTCAGACTCGGTTCAGCTTTTGTGGCATCTCTGGCTTTTTTCCTAATATATTTCTAGATACTGGATAAAAAGTAGCAACAGAGGGGTGCCCTAGACAGATGCACCACATCATCCCTCTGCAGCAAGGACTCAAAAAACTAAGTAAAACAGACACAAACATCAACCCTGGAATGCTGATCATCAAAAGAGGGGATAAAGAACTAGATCAAACACTGAATGGAAGAAGTAACTGACAGAAAACAGAGAATGAGGAGAGATACAGGGTGGAGGTACCCTGCCAAGTAGCACTGCACAGCATGGCCAAACACAGCCAGCAATGACCCTTGTAGCAGACAGAGTGTAACCTGACCCTACAAATGCCAGTAAATTTCCATTAGTCCTTAAACTAGCCCAAGCCAGATTTGGCCAGCTCCGCACGCATGGAAGGACCAGCTATGACTACTAATTGACCTCAACAGAGGACGTAGCAACAGGAGGAATCAAAAGGAAAATCATCACCCAGACCCTATGCCAAAGCGAGAGGTCAGACAAGAACCATGTCACTTTTTGTTTCCTGGTCGCCTTCTAGAATTTTCCCTCCCCAATATGCCTATGCAGCCACCATCTTGCTGCCTAAACCACATATAAGCCCTGCTTACTTATAGCTCAGGGAGCTGGATCTGAGGAACTTCCTCCTGGCTCCTTGCTCTGAGTATTGCAATAAAGTTACTTCCTCTTTCTTAAAGACCAGTATCCAGATAATTGGTAAGTTTGAGTGCACCAGACAAGGACCCACCTTCTACGGTCCAGTAACAAGAGCACCCAGTAATCAGAAAAACATGCTTTCCCACCCCTCACCCTTCTGGTAAGTAGTAGCCTGGCAGCCCCCACTGCAGGGTCCATAATATGAGCCCACTCACCGAGCCCACCCTGTCTCCTCCTACTCTGTGGATTTTTTTTCTCATTAATCTTTTTTTTCTTTCTCCCTCCCACCTAGCACAGCACGCCACTCCCTCCCCTTTCCTGACAGCCCCAGCCACACCGCTGTGGGTAAACCACCCCTAGCACTTAGGCCCACCACACACAAGGCCTGCACTGACCTTCCACTCCCACCACTCGATTGGCTGTTGAACAGTGGAAACGAGCTAGTACCACTCCCCATCAGACACCCTTGCTCCCACACTGCTGGGCCAACATCAGGAGGCAGGCAACACCCACTCAGTCTGCCCTCAGCCATCACCAAACCAGTGTAGAGTGAAGTGCGCTTGCCCTGCCTGCTGCTGCTCTACCCACCCAGACAAGGTGGTGAGAGCTAGCATGTCCACAGACAAGCAAGCAGCAAAGCACACCCAGGGCACTTGCCCTAACATATCAAAACAAAACAAAAGCCAAGACAAAAAAAAGAACGTAAAGAAAATACTACCTTAATGTCCTGGGGTCAGTAGACAATATCACAACATATAAAAATGCAGAACAAGATAACTTCAGCAAGAAATCAAAATAAAGAGTCAGATAACTTTCTAGTAGAAGAAAAGGCAATGAAACTCCTTATTTGCAGCTCAAAAGACTAATATTTAGGGATCCTGAAAAGATTAGGAAAGAGATCAAGGAAAACACAGACAAAACCAAGGAAAAAATAAACTCATGGAAAACACAGACAAAACCAACAAAAACATAGCCAAAATTAGGAGAAAAAAAAATTAAAAGACAAAGCAATAAAAGAATTCAGGGAAATAATACAAAAACAAAGCATTAAAATAAATCATGAGAAATCACACAAAAATAACAAATGTTAGAGAGGCTGCGGGGAGATTGATCCTATCTCATTTTCAGCAAAGGAGAATGAAGAAAACCAAAGACACAAAGAAAATATTAGTCCTAACAACTAATGGGCCACATGAGCCACAGCTTCTACCAGCCTGAGTCCAGAAGAACTAGAAGATGCCTGACTTCCCCCATCAACTGCTCTGACAGGGATCACAATAGAGGGTCCCAGACAGAGCGGGAGAAAAATATAGGACAAAATTCAAATTCACACACAAAAAAAAGAGATCAGGCTTACTGGTCTGAGACTGGAAGAACTCCCCAGACTCTGGCCCCAGGACACCCTGCTAACTCAGAATCAAAGCCTCTACTAAAGTCTACCTGTCAGCCAAAGACTAGACAGGCCTATAAAACAAACAATAGCACATGTGAAGAAAGTGCTCCTTAGTTCAATTAAGTATACAAGGCCAAATGGCCAATTTCTGCCAAAAAGCAAAGACAAGAAGGCAGGAGGGGGCAGGAAAACTAGACAAATGGACACCAAGAATGAGAGGCAGAAAGAGAAAGAGGGCTGACATATTGCTGGGATTACAACCAATGTCACAGAACAATTTGTGAATAAATTTTTTAATGAGAAACTAATTTGCACTTTAAATTTTCACATAAAGCACCATAAAATTAAATAAAAAAGTAGGAACATTTTAAGGTTCTTGATCTGCTTGGTAAGCCAAAAGGTTTGCCAATTTAGTCTTCTACTTGTATTACATAAATTTTTGTCTTATTGTTGTTCATTGCCATCAAGTCAATTCTGACTCACGGTGATACCATGTGTGAACGTACAAATGATTAAGTGCTTGACTACTAGCCAAAAAAGTTGGAGGTTCAAATTCACTCAGAGATGTCTTGGAAGACAGGCCTGGACAACTGCTTCCAAAAGGTCATAGCCTTGAAAACCCTATGTAGCAGTTCTACTCTGCACACATGGGGTCACCAGGAGTCAATTTTTGTCTACATCTGCTCTAATACTATTGTTGTTACAAAAAATATTTTCTAACTTGTTAGGTCAGAAAAGTAATCTTCTTGATAGGCTATTCAAAGAGGGCTGCTCTTCTGGGAGAACTGTAGAAAGGCAAGTGGTGCGTTTCCCAGGACACAAACTGGTACCAACTTCATCCCCTTTCTCTGCATCAGCTTTCCCAACTAAGAAGTTTCCCTGTTAAACTCTGCTTTCCATGTTACAAATCAGGGTGAAAAACAGCACAGTAATTAAGCCTAGATTTTTGACGGAGCCATGCCCCTGGCCAGGATGTCCTTGAACTTGGCTCTAATTCTGAACTTCATACTAAAATGACAGTCAGTTCAGTTCATTGTATATCCTCAGTGAAGTAGAAACTAAGGGCTTTTCACATAGAAAATTATGTCATTATCAGACAGTTAATAATCTTAATAATCTATAATTTATTTTAAAAGAACTCACAAGCCATCATTGAGAGCAGAAAAGATCTGAAACAACTGTACCAGAAGACATTAAACATTCCTTGTATCAAATTACAGTGAACATCAATAATTTAAAATATCAGGAAGCAGCAAAACCATTTAATCAATGTTTTCAAACCCTCTGCCTTCTCCACTCTCCAAAACTTAAACCAACAAGCAAGGAATTAAACAATGAAAATATAGACTAGTGCTGTGAACAAGTACCGCACTGGACTTGTTTTATTTTCAGTCTCTGAGATGGCCTTTCTGCAAGGAAATGATCAGCATGTTGTCCCCCCATTTCTCATGGTTCGGGAGGTTGACGGTTTGTTTGTACCTCTAGAGTCACTATTTGCTCGTCTGCATTTCATCCTAGTCAGCTCTCAATTATCCCAGGGCTACTCACCTTGTGTGTGGCATAGCTAGGTGTTTAGTGCATAGAGCCATCCTTTCGGCCTTGGAAAGGAAAAAAAAATTGCAATTGGGTGAAAAGATAATTGGCCAGCTCCACTAATGGGGGGAGCTCAGGCCAGAAGAGGCTCCTATCCAGGCATAACTAGTCCGTAGACTTTGAGTACCTTTCCCCTCTGCATGGACCTGTGTGGGCCTATTTCAGGAGAATAGGTCCTTGTTGGCAGACTCTAACCATTTCAGCTGTGCAGCGGAGAGTTGGGTGTGTGATGTTTGACACAGCTTTGCCTATTAAACAGGGTCTTCACCTACATACAACAGGGGCCTAAGAACTGGTAGCTTCATTCAGATCACCCAGCCACCTGCAAAAGGGGTCCTAGAATAACTGGAACCTCCAAGTCCTTACAACCAAAAACATTGGGTGCCCATGGTGATCTGCAGAACACACCCACCTGTATGCTCTAGGGAAGAGGGACATGCTTTCCTCAGAGACACATGGGGGACGATTCTCAGCCCCCTGCCTTGTTCAGAGTGTGACCCCCTGCTGCAATCAGATACTGGTACCCACACCAATCACTCCTGCCCCTCTAAGACTGTGGGGCAGAGCCTGTACCACACACTTGATGATCAGTTACCTGGACACCTGAGCTGAATGCATATAAGAAAAGTGAATGGACTTCTAGACTGATATATCTGATAACAGCCCTAGCCATCTGGGGACAGGACGTCAGAGCTCCAAAGGCAAAAATAATCAACTAGCTCACTCAAGCAACCCATTTCGACATATCAAAACAAAACAAAGCAAGAAGCTATGACACAGTAAGAAAGCGTAACATAAACTAATAAAATAACTTAAAGGTGGCTCGGAGACAACAGTCAATATCAAGTCACATAAAGAAACAGACCACGATCACCTCAACGAGCTCTCAAAACAAAGAATCAAGGCGTCTTCTAGATAAAAGTGCATTTCTGGAATTACCAGAGGCAGAATACAAAAGATTAATATACAAAACCCTTCAAGACATCAGGAAGGCAATGAGGCAATAGGCAGAAGAAGATAAGGAACACACAGATAAAGCAATTGAAGACATTAAAAAGATTACTCAGGAACATAATGAAAAAATTAATAAGCTGGAAAAATCCACAGACAGCAATCAGAAATTCAGAAGATTAACAATAAAATTACCAAAGTAAACAACTCAATAGAAAGTCAGTGGAGCAGAATTGAGCAAGTAGAAGTCAAAATTTCTGAACTTGAAGATAAATCACTTGGCACTAATATATTTGAAGAAAAATCAGATAAAAGAATAAAAAAGATGAAGAAAACTTAAGAATCATGTGGGACTCTATCAAGAGAAATAACCTACGAGTAATTGGAGTGTAAGAACAGGGAGGCATAACAGAAAATACAGAGAATTGTTGAAGATTTTTTTGCAGAAAACTTCCCGTATATGGTGAAAGATGAGAAGCTATCTATCCAAGATGCTCATCGAACTCCACATAAGGTAGATGTTAAAAGAAAGTCACCAAGACATATTATGATGAAACTTGCCAAAACCAAAGATAAAGAGAGAATTTTAAGAGCAGCGAGGGATAAATGAAAATTCACCTTTAAAGGAGAGGCAAAAAGAATAAGCTCAGGCTACTCGGCAGAAGCTGTGCAGGCAAGAAGGCAATAGGATGACTTATGTAAAAAATTGAAGGAAAAAATTGCCAAGGAAGAATCATATACCCAGCAAAACTGTCTCTTAAATATGAAGGTGAAATTAAGACATTTCCAGATAAACACAAGTTTAGGGAATTCGTAAAAACCAAACCAAAACTACAAGAAATACTAAAGGGAGTTCTTTGGTTAGAAAATCAATAATATCAGATATCATCCCAAGACTAGCACACTGGCTGGAAAAACCAGATGTCAACCCAGACAGGGAAATCAAAAAAAAACAAAGCAAGATTAAAAAAAGCTCAAAACAGGGTAACAGCGGCGTTATTATGTAAAAGAAGACAACATTAAAACAATAAACAGGGACAAAGACATGTAGTCATAGATCTTCCATATGGAGAGGAAGTTAAGGCGATACAAAGAATTAAAAGTTAGTTTTAAATTTAGAAAAATCGGGGTAAATAATAAGGTAACCACAAAGGAGACAAACTACCCTACACATTAAAATAAAATACAAGAAAAAAATAGAGACTCAGCAGAAACAAAATCAACAACAATCAATATGAGGAAAGGACGATACATAATCTACTCAGCACATAAAATTAAGTGGGAAAAAGAAACTGTTCAACAACACACACACACAAAAAAGACATGAAAATGATAGCACTAAATTCATACTTATCCATATTTATGTTGAAAGCAAATGGACTAAATGCACTAATAAAGAGGCAGAGAGTGGCAGAATGGATTAAAAAACATGATCCGTCTATATGCTGCCTACAAGAGACACACCTTAGACTTAGAGACAAAAACAAACTAAAACTCAAAGGATGGGGAAAAAAACATATCAAGCAAACAACAATGAAAAAAGAGCGGGAGTGGCAATATTAATTTCTGACAAAATAGACTTTAAAGTTAAATCCATAAGAAAGGATAAGGAAGGACACTATATAATGATTAAATGGACAATACACCAAGAAGATACAACCATCTTAAATATTTATGCACCCAATGATAGGGATGCAACATACATAAAACAAACTCTATCAGCATCGAAAAGTAAACTAGACAGCTCCACAATAATAGTAGGAGACTAACTCACCACTTTCGGTGAAGGACAGGACATCCAGAAAGAAGCTCAATAAAGACACAAAAGATCTAAATGCCACAATCAACCAACTTGACCTCGTAGACATATATAGAACACTCCACCCCACAGCAACCAACTATACTTTCTTTTCTAGTGCACACGGAACATTCTCTAGAATAGACCACATATTAGGTCATAAAGCAAGCCTTAGCAGAATCCAAAACATTGAAAAATGACAAAGTATCTTCTCTGACCATAAGACCATAAAAGCAGAAACTAATAACAGAAAAAGTAGGGAAAAGAAATCAAATACTTGGAAACTGAACAACACCCTACTCAAAAAAGACTGGACTATAGAAGACGTTAAGGATGGAATAAAGAAATTCATAGAATCCAAAGAGAATGAAAACACTTCCTGTCAGAACCTTTGGGACAAAACAAAAGAGGTGCTCAGGGTCAAATTATATCAATAAATGCACACATCCAAAAAGAAGAAAGGGCCAAAATCAAAGAACGATCCCTACAACCTGAACAAATAGACAGCAACAAAAGAAACCCTTAGGCACCAGAGGAAAACAAATAATAAAAATTAGAGCAGAACTAAATGAAACAGAAAAGAGAAAAACAATTGAAAGAGCTAACAAGACCAAAAGTTAGTTCTTTGAAAAAAATCAACAAAATTGATAAACCTTTGGCCAAACTGCCAAAAGAAAAACAGGAGAGGAAGCAAATAACTCAAATAAGAAATGAGACAGGCCATGTTATAACAGACCCAACTGAAATTAAAAGAATCATATTACTATGAAAAATTGTACTCTAACAAATTTGAAAACCTGGAAGAAATAGGAGAAATCCTAAAAACACACTACCTACCTAAACTAACACAAACAGAGGTAGAACAACAAAATAGACCCATAACAAAAGAAGAGATTGAAAAGGTAATCAAAAGACTTCCAACAAAAGAAGTCTTGGCCCAGACAGCTACACTGCAGAGTTCTATCAAACTTTTCAGAGAAGGGTTAACACCACTACTATTGAAGGTGTTTCAGAGCATAGAAAAGGATGCAATACTTCCAAACTCATTTTACGAAGCCAGCGAATCCCTGATACCAAATCCAGGTAAAGACACCACAAAAAAAAGAAAATAACAGACCTATTAATATCCTCAACAAAATTCTAGCCAATAGACTTCAACAACATATCAAAAAAATAATTCACCATGACCAAGTGGGATTCAAACCAGGTATGCAGGGATGGTTCAACATTAGAAAAACAGTTAATGAAATCCATCATATAAATAAAACAAAAGACAAAAATCACATGATTTTATCAATTGATGCAGAAAAGGCATTTGACAAAGTTCATCACCCATTCATGATAAAAACTCTCAGCAAAATAGGAATAGAAGGAAAATTTCTCAACGTAATAAATGCCATTTATTACAACGCCAACAGCCAACATCATCCTAAATGGAGAGAGTCTGAAAGCATTCCCATTAAGATCGGGAACCAGACAAGGATGCCCTTTATCACCGCTCTTATTCAACATTGTGCTGGAGGTCCTAGCCAGAGCTGTTAGGCTAGATAAAGAAATAAAGGGAATCCAGGTTGGCAAGGAAGAAGTAAAATTATCACTATTTCCAGACGACATGATCTTATACACAGAAAACCCTAAGGAATCCTCAAGAAAGCTACTGAAAATAATAGGAGAGTTCAGAAGAGTATCGGGATACAACATAAACATACAAAAATCAGTTGGGAGAAGCGGGGCCAAGATGGCGGACTAGGTGGACGCTACCGCGGATCCCTCTTGCAACAAAGACTCGGAAAAACAAGTGAATCGATCACATACATAACAATGTACGAACCCTGAACAACAAACACAGATTTAGAGACGGAGAAAGAACAAATACGGGGAGGAAGCGATTGTTTTCAGAGCCTGGAGCCAGCGTACCAGTCAGGTGACCTTCGGCGCCCGATTTGGGGCAGAGCCCAGGGGGGCAGACGGTACAAACAAGGGGCCCAGCCCTGACACTGAACTCATTCCGGAGGGGGCCCAGCCGGTTCGCGCGGGCGGCGTGGCGGCGCAGCCGGTGGGAGAAGTCCCTGGGAGGCAGTGACAGGTCTTGGAGCGGGGAGAGCAGCGTCCCAGCCGGGGAACCATCCCGCTGGGATTTTGGTGGGGCGAGGGCATGACATAAGAGCGGGGAGCAGCTCCACCCCCCTGAACTGACCCCCGCCGGTTCGCGCGGACGGCGTGGCGACGTAGCCGGTGGGAGAAGACCCCGGGAGACAGTGACGGGTCTTGGAGAGGGGAGAGCAGCGTCCCAGCCGGGGAACCGTCCCGCTGGGATTTTGGTGGGGCGCGGGCACGACATAAGACCGGAGAGCTGCTCCACCCCCCTGAACTAGCCCCGGGGGGGGGACCAGCCAATTCGCTCGGGCGGCATGGCGACGCGGCCTGTGGGGGAGGTCCCCGGGGGGCAGCGACTGGTCTTGGAGCGGGGAGAGCGGCGTCCCAGCCGGGACGCGGGGTCGCGGCGCAGGCGTGGGGAGCTGCTCCGCTCACCTGAGCTGACCTCGGGGGAGGGGCCCAGCCGGTTTTCGGAGGTGGCGCGGCGACGTGGCTGGCGGGGTGGGGAGTCCCCGGGAGGCAGCGACTGATTTTGGAGTTGGGAGTGCACCGCCCCAGTAGAGGAACCTTGAAGTTGGGCATGGGGCTGGCAGCGGAGGATCTGACCTTGACTCCAGCGGGCCAGACCCCTGGGGGCAATCTCCACACAGCCAGCACACATAGGCGACGCCTCGCGGAAATCTCAGATATAATAGTCATTCTAAGCAAGACAAGCAACTCTGGCTATATTCTGAGGTGCTACTCTACTATCTCTCTGATCCCTCCCACACCCTCCCTAGGTGGCTTCATTAACATCCGAATAGCCTGAGCCAGAGGGAGAACTCTGATAGGGATCTGACTGCATTTTTTTTTAGCTGATTTTCTGGAAAAACTAGTTTCCCAGTGATGGCTCGGAGACAGCGGTCCATATCAAACCACATAAAGAAGCAGACCATGACAGCTTCTCCAACCCCCCAAACAAAAGAATCAAAATCTTTCCCAAATGAAGATATGATCCTGGAATTATCAGATACAGAATATAAAAAACTAATTTACAGAATGCTTCAAGACATCACAAACGAAATAAGGCAAACTGCAGAAAAAGCCAAGGAACACACTGATAAAACTGTTGAAGAACTCAAAAAGATTATTCAAGAACATAGTGGAAAAATTAATAAGTTGCAAGAATCCATAGAGAGACAACCTTCAGAAATCCAAAAGATTAACAATAAAATTACAGAATTAGACAATGCAATAGGAAGTCAGAGGAGCAGACTCGAGCAATTAGAATGCAGACTGGGAAATCTGGAGGACCAGGGAATCAACACCAACATAGCTGAAAAAAAATCAGATAAAAGAATTTAAAAAAATGAAGAAACTCTAAGAATCATGTGGGACTCTATCGATAAGAATAACTTGCGGGTGATTGGAGTCCCAGAACAGGGAGGGGGGACAGAAAACACAGAGAAAATAGTTGAAGAACTCCTGACACAAAACTTCCCTGACATCATGAAAGATGAAAGGATATCTATCCAAGATGCTCATCGAACCCCATTTAAGATTGATCCAAAGAGAAAAACACCAAGACATATTATCATCAAACTTGCCAAAACCAAAGATAAAGAGAAAATTTTAAAAGCAGCCAGGGAGAAAAGAAAGGTTTCCTTCAAGGGAGAATCAATAAGAATGAGTTCAGACTACTCAGCAGAAACCATGCAGTCAAGAAGGGAATGGGACGAGATATACAGAGCACTGAAGGAGAAAAACTGCCAGCCAAGGATCATATATCCAGCAAAACTCTCTCTGAAATATGAAGGCGAAATTAAGATATTTACAGATAAACACAAGTTTAGAGAATTTGCAAAAATCAAACCAAAGCTACAAGAAATACTAAAGGAGATTGTCTGGCCTGATGACCAATAACATCAGGTACCAGCACAATACAAGGTCACAAAACAGAACATCCTGATATCAACTCAAATAGGGAAATCACAAAAACAAACAAATTAAGATTAATTAAAAAAAAAATACACATAACAGGGAATGATGGAAGTCAATAGTTAAAAGATCACAATAATCAAAAAGAGGGACTAAATACAGGAGGCATTGAACTGCCAGATGGAGAGTGATACAAGGCGATATAGAACAATACAAGTTAGGTTTTCACTTAGAAAAATAGGGTTAAATAATAAGGTAACCACAAAAAGGTATAACAACTCCATAACTCAAGATAAAAGCCAAGAAAAACGTAACGACTCAACTAACATAAAGTCAAACACTATGAAGATGAGGATCTCACAATTTACTAAGAAAAACGTCTCAGCACAGAAAAGTATGTGGAAAAATGAAATTGCCAACAACACACATGAAAAGGCATCAAAATGACAGCACTAAAAACTTATTTATCTATAATTACCCTGAATGTAAATGGACTAAATGCACCAATAAAGAGACAGAGAGTCTCGGACTGGATAAAGAAACACGATCTGTCTATGTGCTGCCTACAAAGGACACACCTTAGACTTAGAGACACAAACAAATTAAAACTCAAAGGATGGAAAAAATATATCAAGCAAACAATAAGCAAAAAAGAAGAGGAGTAGCAATATTAATTTCTGACAAAATAGACTTTAGACTTAAATCCACCACAAAGGATAAAGAAGGACACTATATAATGATAAAAGGGACAATTGATCAGGAAGACATAACCATATTAAATATTTATGCACCCAATAATAGGGCTCCAACATACATAAATCAAATTTTAACAGAACTGAAAAGTGAGATAGACACCTCCACATATGTAGTAGGAGACTTCAACACACCACTTTCGGAGAAGGACAGGACATCCAGTAAGAAGCTCAATACAGACACGGAAGACCTACTTACAGCAATCAACCAACTTGACCTCATTGACTTATACAGAACTCTCCACCCAACTGCTGCAAAGTATACTTTTTTTTCTAGTGTACATGGAACATTTTCTAGAATAGACCACATATTAGGTCATAAAACAAACCTTTGCAGAATCCAAAACATCGAAATATTACAAAGCATCTTCTCAGACCATAAGGCAATAAAACTAGAAATCAATAACAGAAAAACCAGGGAAAAGAAATCAAATACTTGGAAAATGAACAATACCCTCCTGAAAAAAGACTGGGTTATAGAAGACATCAAGGAGGGAATAAGGAAATTCATAGAAAGCAACGAGAATGAAAATACTTCCTATCAAAACCTCCGGGACACAGCAAAAGCAGTGCTCAGAGGCCAATTTATATCGATAAATGCACACATACAAAAAGAAGAAAGAGCCAAAATCAGAGAACTGTCCCGACAACTTGAACTAATAGAAAGTGAGCAACAAAAGAACCCATCAGGCACCAGAAGAAAACAAATAATAAAAATTAGAGCTGAACTAAATGAATTAGAGAACAGAAAAACAATGGAAAGAATTAACAAAGCCAAAAGATGGTTCTTTGAAAAAATTAACAAAATTGATAAACCATTGGCTAGACTGACTAAAGAAATACAGGAAAGGGAACAAATAACCCGAATAAGAAAAGAGAAGGACCACATCACAACAGAACCAAATGAAATTAAAAGAATCATTTCAGATTATTATGAAAAATTGTACTCTAACAAATTTGAAAACCTAGAAGATATGGATGAATTCTTGGAAAAACACTACCTACCTAAACTAACACATTCAGAAGTAGAACAACTAAATAGACCCATAACAAAAAAAGAGATTGAAACGGTAATCAAAAAACTTCCAACAAAAAAAAGCCCTGGCCCGGACGGCTTCACTGCAGAGTTCTACCAAACTTTCAGAGAAGAGTTAACACCACTACTACTAAAGGTATTTCAAAGCATAGAAAATGATGGAATACTACCCAACTCATTCTATGAAGCCACCATCTCCCTGGTACCAAAACCAGGTAAAGACATTACAAAAAAAGAAAATTACAGACCTATATATCCCTCATGAACATAGATGCAAAAATCCTCAACAAAATTCTAGCCAATAGAATCCAACAACACATCAAAAAAATAATTCACCATGATCAAGTGGGATTTATACCAGGTATGCAAGGCTGGTTTAATATCAGAAAAACCATTAATGTAATCCATCACATAAATAAAACAAAAGATAAAAACCACATGAGCTTATCAATTGATGCAGAAAAGGCATTTGACAAAGTCCAACACCCATTTATGATAAAAACTCTTACCAAAATAGGAATTGCAGGAAAATTCCTCAACATAATAAAGGGCATCTATGCAAAGCCAACAGCCAATATCACTCTAAATGGAGAGAACCTGAAAGCATTTCCCTTGAGAACGGGAACCAGACAAGGATGCCCTTTATCACCACTCTTCAAAATAAACATACAAAAATCACTTGGATTCCTCTACATCAACAAAAAGAACACCGAAGAGGAAATAACCAAATCAATACCATTCACAGTAGCCCCCAAGAAGATAAAATACTTAGGAATAAATCTTACCAAGGATGTAAAAGACCTATACAAAGAAAACTACAAAGCTCTACTACAAGAAATTCAAAAGGACATACTTAAGTGGAAAAACATACCTTGCTCATGGATAGGAAGACTTAACATAGTAAAAATGTCTATTCTATCAAAAGCCATCTATACATATAACGCACTTCCGATCCAAATTCCAATGTCATATTTTAAGGGGATAGAGAAACAAATCACCAATTTCATATGGAAGGGAAAGAAGCCCCGGATAAGCAAAGCATTACTGAAAAAGAAGAAGAAAGTGGGAGGCCTCACTCTACCTGATTTCAGAACCTATTATACAGCCACAGTAGTCAAAACAGCCTGGTACTGGTACAACAACAGGCACATAGACCAATGGAACACAATTGAGAACCCAGATATAAATCCATCCACATATGAGCAGCTGGTATTTGACAAAGGCCCAGTGTCAGTTCATTGGGGAAAAGATAGTCTTTTGAACAAATGGTGCTGGCATAACTGGATATCCATTTGCAAAAGAATGAAACAGGACCCATACCTCACACCATGCACAAAAACTAACTCCAAGTGGATCAAAGACCTAAACATAAAGACTGAAATGATAAAGATCATGGAAAAAAAATAGGATCAACCCTAGGAGCCCTAATACAAGGCATAAACAGAATACAAAACATTACCAAAAATGACAAAGAGAAACCCGATAACTGGGAGCTCCTAAAAATCAAACACCTATGCTTATCTAAGGACTTCACCAAAAGAGTAAAAAGACCACCTACAGACTGGGAAAGAATTCTCAGCTATGACATCTCAGACCAGCGTCTGATCTTTAAAATCTACGTGATTCTGTCAAAACTCAACCATAAAAAGACAAACAACCCAATCCAGAAGTGGGCAAAGGATATGAACACACATTTCAATAAAGAAGATATTCAGGCAGCCAACAGATAAATGAGAATATGCTCTTGATCATTAGCCATTAGAGAAATGCAAATTAAAACTACGATGAGATTTCATCTCACTCCAACAAGGCTGGCATTAATCCAAAAAACACAAAATAATAAACGTTGGAGAGGCTGCGGAGAGATTGGAACTCTTATACACTGCTGGTGGGAATGTAAAATGGTACAACCACTTTGGAAATCTATCTGGCGTTATCTTAAACAGTTAGAAGTAGAACTACCATACAACCCAGAAATCCCACTCCTCGGAATATACCCTAGAGATACAAGAGCCTTCACACAAACAGATATATGCACACCCATGTTTATTGCGGCTCTGTTTACAATAGCAAAAAGCTGGAAGCAACCAAGGTGTCCATCAATGGATGAATGGGTAAATAAACTGTGGTATATTCACACAATGGAATACTACGCATCGATAAAGAACAGTGAGGAATCTGTGAAACATTTCATAACATGGAGGAACCTGGAAGGCATTATGCAGAGTGAAATTAGTCAGAGGCAAAAGGATAAATATTGTATAAGACCACTATTATAAGATCTTGAGAAATAGTAAAAACTGAGAAGAACACATACTTTTGTGGTTACGAAGGGGGGAGGGAGGGAGGGAGGGAGAGGGTTTTTTATTGATTAATCAGTAGATAAGAACTGCTTTGGGAGAAGGGAAAGACAGCACTCAATACATGGAAGGTCAGCTCAGTTGGACTGGACCAAAAACAAAGAAGTTTCCGGGATAAAATGAATGCTTCAAAGGTCAGCGGAGCAGGGGCGGGGGTCTGGGGAACATGGTTTAAGGGGACTTCTAATTCAATTGGCAAAATAATTCTATTATGAAAACATTCTGCATCCCACTTTGAAATGTGGCGTCTGGGGTCTCAAATGCTAACAAGCGGCCATCTAAGATGCATCAATTGGTCTCAACCCACCTGGAGCAAAGGAAAATGAAGAACACCAAGGTCACACGATAACTAAGAGCCCAAGAGACAGAAAGGGACACATGAACCAGAGACCTACATCAGCCTGAGACCAGAAGAACTAGGTGGTGCCCGGCCACAATCGATGACTGCCCTGACAGGGAGCACAGCAGAGAACCCCTGAGGGAGCAGGAGATCAGTGGGATGCAGACCCCAAATTCTCACAAAAAGACCATACTTAATGGTCTGACTGAGACTAGAGGAATCCCGGCGGCCATGCTCCCCAGACCTTCTGTTGGCACAGGACAGGAACCATCCCTGAAGACAACTCATCAGACCTGAAAGGGACTGGTCAGCGGGTGGGAGAGAGATGCCAGAGTGAGCTAATTATATCAGGTGGACACTTGAGAGTGTGTTGGCAACTCTTGTCTGGAGGGGGGATGGGAGGATAGAGAGAGAGGGAAGCTGGCAAAATTGTCAGGAAAGGAGAGACTGAAAGGGTTGACTCAATAGGGGGAGAGGAAGTGGGAGTACGGAGTAAGATGTATGTAAACTTATATGTGACAGACTGATTGGATTTGTAAACGTTCACTTGAAGCTTAATAAAAGTTAATAAAAAAAAAAAAAAACAATCAGTTGGATTCCTCTCCACCAACAAAAACAACATTGAAGAGGAAATCTCAAAATCAGTACCATTTACAATAACCCCCAGGAAGATGAAATACTTAGGAATAAATCTTACCAGAGATGTAAAAGGCTTATACAAAGAAAACTACAGTACACTTCTGCAAGAAAGCAAAAGAGACCTATAAAGTGGAAAAACATACCTTGCTCATGGATAGGAAGACTTAACAGCATACAAATGTCTATTCTACCAAAAGCGATCTATAGCTTTAATGCAATTCCAATGCAAATTCCAACAACATTCTTTAATGAGATGGAGAAACAAATCACCAACTTCATATGGAAGGGAAAGAGGCCCCAGATAAGTAAAGCATTACTTACAAAGTGGGAGGTCTGACTCTACCTGATTTTAGAACCTGTTATACCACCCCAGTAGTCAAAACAGCCTGGTACTGCTACAACAACAGATACGTGGACCAACGGAACAGAATTGAGAATCCAGACATAAACCCATCCACATATAAGCAGTTGATACTTGACAAAGGCCACAGAACAGTTAAATGGGGAAAAGACAGTCTTTTTAACAAATGGTGCTGGCATAATTGGATTTTCATCTGCAAAAAAATGAAACAAGACCCATACCTCACTCCATGCACAAAAACGAGCTCAAAATGGGTCAAAGACCTAAATATAAAATCTAAAACGATAAAGATCATGGAAGAAAAAATAGGGACAATGTTAGGAGCCCTAATACATGGCATAAACAGTATACAAAACATTACTAACAATGCAGAAGAAAAAGTAGATAACTGGGAGCTCCTAAAAATCAAACACCTATGCTCATCCAAAGACTTCATCAAAAGAGTAAAAAGATTACGTACAGTCTGGGAAAAAGTTTTTAGCTATGACATTTCCAATCAGTGCCTGATCTCTAAAATATACATGATACTGCAACATCTCAGCTACAAAAAGACAAATAACCCAATTAAAAAATGGGCAAAAGATATGAACAGACACTTCACTAAAGAAGACATTCAGGTAGCTTACAGATACATGAGGAAATGCTCACTATCATTAGCCATTAGAGAAATGCAAATCAAAACTACAGTGAGATTTCATCTCACTCCATCAAGGCTGGCATTAATCTAAAAAACACAAAACAGTAAATGTTGGAGAGGCTGTGGAGAGATTGAAACACTTACATACTGCTGGTAGGAATGTAAAATGATACAACCACTTTGGAAGTCAATTTAGTGCTTCCTTAAAGAGCCAGAAATAGAACTACCATACGATCCAGCAATCCCACTCCTTGGAATATATCCTAGAGAGAGATAAGAGCCTTTACGCGAACAGATATATGCACACCCATGTTCATTGCAGCACTGTTTACAATAGTGAAAAGATGGAAGCAACCAAGATGCCCATCAATGGATGAATGGGTAAATAAATTATGGTATGTTCACACAATGAAATACTATGCACTGATAGAGAACAGTGATAAATCTGTGAAACATTTCATAACATGGAGGAACCTGGAAGGCATTATGCTGAGTGAAATTAGTCAGTTGCAAAAGGGCAAATATTGTATAAGACCACTATTATAAGAACTTGAGAAATAGTTTAAACAAAGAAGAAAATATTTTTTAATGGTTACGAGATGGGGGAGGGAGGGAGGGTGGGAGGGGGTATTCGCTAGTTAGATATTAGATAAGAATTGCTTTAGATGACGGGAAAGACAACACACAATACAGGCGAGGTCTGCACAACTGGACTAAACCAAAAGCAATTTCCTGAATAAACTGAATGCGTCAAAGGCCAGCATAGCAGGGGACATCTAAGTCATTTGGCATAATAAAATCTATTAAAAAAACATTCTGCATCTCACTTTGGAGAGTGGAATCTGGGGTCTTAAATGCTAACAAGTGCCCGTCTAAGATGCGTCAATTGATCTCAACCCACCTGGATCAAAGGAGAATGAAGAACACCAAGGACACGATCTAATTACGAGCCCATGAGACAGAAAGGGCCACATAAATCTGAGACTGTATCAGCCTGAGACCAGAGGAGCTAGATGGTGCCTGGCTACAACCGATGACTGCCCTGATAGGGAACACAACAGAGAACCCCTGAGGGAGCAGGAGAGCAGTGGGATGCAGACCCCAAATTCTCATAAAAAGACCAGACTTAATGGTCTGACTGAGACTAGGAGGACCCTGGTGGTCATGGTCCCAAGACCTTCTGTTGGCCTGGGACAGGAACCATTCCCAGGGCCTACAGAAGGTCTGGAGAAAGTCAACTCCTCAGAGGGGGATTGGAGTGGACAATGGGTTGGAAAGGAATGCTGGTGAGGAGTGAGCTTCTTGAATCAGGTGGACATTTGAGGCTTTTTCAGCATCTCCTCCCTGGAGGTGAGATGAGAGGGTAGAATGGGTTAGAACCTGGTGAAATGGACAAGAAAAGAGAGAGTGGAGGGTGGGAGCGGGCTGTCTAATTAGAGGGAGAACATTTGGGAGTATGTAGCAAGGTGTATATAAGTTTTTGTGTGAGAGACTGACTTGATTTGTAAACTTGCACTTAAAGCACAATAAAAATTAAAAAAAAAAAGGGAAGAAAAAAAAACCTTGATGGATCTAGCAACTCATTATTTACTTAAAAGTCACATGTGTCATGTTTAATTGAGTGTAAAATGAGCATGACTGAGTCAGTTGTTTCTACAAAGATCAGTTGGCCAGCTGGAATACAACAGGACTACTTGTAGGACAAAAATAACGACAAAAATAAGTTAGCCTATGCCCACCTGGAGCAAAGGAGAATGAAGAACACCAAGGTCACATGATAACTAAGAGCCCAAGAGACAGAAAGGGCCACATGAACCAGAGACCTACATCAGCCTGAGACCAGAAGAACTAGGTGGTGCCCGGCCACAATTGATGACTGCCCTGACAGGGAGCACAGCAGAGAACCCCTGAGGGAGCAGGAGATCAGTGGGATGCAGACCCCAAATTCTCACAAAAAGACCATACTTAATGGTCTGACTGAGACTAGAGGAATCCTGGCGGTCATGGTCCCCAAACCTTCTGTTGGCCCAGGACAGGAACCATTCCCGAAGACAACTTATCAGACATGAAAGGGACTGGACAGTGGGTAGGAGAGAGATGCTGATGAAGAGTGAGCTAATTATATCAGGCGGACACTTGAGACTGTGTTGGCATCTCCTGTCTGGAGGGGGGATGGAAGGATAGAGAGAGTTGGAAGCTGGCAAAATTGTCAGGAAAGGAGAGACTGGAAGGGCTGACTCATTAGGGGGAGAGCAAGTGGGAGTATGGAGCAAGGTGTATATAAACTTATATGTGACAGTCTGACTTGATTTGTAAACGTTCATTTGAAGCTCAATAAAAGTTAATAAAAAAAACATAGAAATAAAAAAAGTGAAAAAAAATGTTCATCAAAAAAAAAAATAAGAAGAAGTTAGCCTATGGCTATCCGAGATGGTTGATTTGATTTAGGGAGGGAAATTATGGATTGATTGTAAAACCCATAAGAAGCATGGTAGTTACTGTAAAATTAGTAATTATGTGCCAGCCATAGCTTTTAATTTTATTACTTGGTCTGTAATTGGGCAATCAGTTGGGGACAGCTTGGATTTGGCTTCAAAAATATGCAATAATGCACGCAGTTTGTAAATGCCCACAACGACATTTTCTTCCATTTTGCTGTGGCAGCTGAATTATACTTCAACGGATCAATCTGTCTCCCCCTTTTGCACATATTACACTGAAGTTGAGTAGACAGGAAAGCCATCAGCCAGCACCCCCAGTCAGTGTGTGCCCAGACCGCACGAACACCTTGGCTGTCGTTACCCCTTCAAGTGAATGACCATCACTTTCACTGGTCCATCTGCTCGGAACAGAGGGAAGAGAGGACAGTCATATATCTGCACCAGGCTTCTAATTCCTCCAGAAGGCAGTGGTCTTTAACCATATGGCGTACGTTGTTAAAGAACAGATCTCCCTATTTGCATTATGAACTTCAGCTTCTGGACGGTCCTCCAGGGCTATCTCCAGAGAGAACACCAAGTGTCCACTGTGTGTTTCACCATTAGCGATGAGGAGCACAGGCTTTGAAATCTCTTCACACAAGTTCAAATTGCAGCTCCTCTCATTTACTCTCTCTAGGCTTCAGTCCTCTCATTTCTAAACTAAAAAAAAAAAAAAAACCTGTTGCTGTGGAGTCAATTCCGACTCATAGTGACCCTATAGGGCAGAGTAAAACCGCCCCATACGGTTTCCAAGGAGCCGCTGGTGCAGTCAAACTGTCAACCTTTTGGTTAGCAGCCATAGCTCTTACTCAGAATCAACTTGATGGCAACGAGTATCTCTAAACTAGAGGTTTATAAATCTGCCCTCTGGAGCTGGAAACAGAGGCACATATCACTGTGCAGGTGAGTGTGGGCTCCAGTACCAGCCTGGGATCAAAGCCTGTCCCTCCACTTAAGGTCAGTTCAATGACAGGCATTTACTTGCTCACGGTCTGTGCTTTACTTCCCTAATCTTTAGAAGGACAAGACACACACAGCGCCTCCACTGAGGGTCCTTGTAGCAATTCAAAGGACAGTGCCTGGCAAAAAAGTGACTATATGAAGTGTTGCTTATTGCCATAGAGTGGCAATGACTCTGACTCACAGCAACCACGTTTACAACAAAACAGAACATTACCAGGTCCTGAGCCATCATCACAATCGTTGGCATGCTCAAGTCTATCGTTGTGGCCACCGTGTATTTTCAGTGCCTTCAGCTGAGAGGGCCCATCTTCTAGCACTGTATTGGACAACACTGTATTTAGATCCATAGGGTTTTCATTGGCTAATTTTTGGTAGTAGATCACCAGGCCTTTCTTCCTTGTCTGTCTTAGTCTGGAAGCTCTGCTGAAACCTGTCCACTATGGGTGACCCTGCTGGTATTTGAATATCGATGGCATAGGCTCCAGCATCATAGCAACATTCAAGCCTCTGCAGTGTGACAAAGTGACAGGCAGGTAGTAGGTATGAAGCATTAGCAACTATTATTAGAACATTTTTGTGAAGATTAAATGTGATGAATTAATTAAAAAAATTAGAACAGTGCCCAGTACATAGAAAGCACTCAAAGAAGGTGGCATTTCTTATTTTATTTTTATCCCTTTAAATGCTGTTTTACATGAACTATTTCATCCTGGCCTAGCAGAAATTAATTTTTTCCTTGACTCCTGGGTAAAATTGTAGCTGCATAACTAGCTATCCTGAATGCAGAGTATTATTTGAACCAAGCAGAACAGTAGTAGGGGTTGGATCCCCCCTCTTTCAGTTGATGCAGATTTAAACACAATAGGCAGTAACATTCCTAAGTATTTTTGTGACTCCCAAGTGTGGTGGAGTCATTTTGAGGACCTGAAATGCGCTGATGGGCAATAGGACGTCTGTGTAGCCCGCACTACTCCCTTATGGGCTGTGAGCGTGACTCTGACAGGCAAGGTGCTGTGTTTTTATTTTTGTCTTTGTAACAAATTACTATAGCAATGCTGGCCTCCCAGATCTCTGCTTCAGTTGGAGAGGAAGCAAAGATGGTTACCGAACAGGGACATCAGTTATGTTACCATACAGACAAAGGGCCAAGGAAAGCAGAAATCCTCTTCTTCTCTAAGCCGAAGAGAATTTGGAGAGAGAAAATTCATACCATTGCCTTGTTCTTAAAAACACACGAAACCGTAAGTCTCAGTGGGATTTCCAGTAGTAAACTTCTAGTTCATTCCTTTTGTTATTGCAGAAACTTTGCCAATGACTATGTTCAATATTTAAATAACCAAAAGTAATATTCAACATTACCACAATATAATGGCTCCCCAAGTTTAATAAGACATATTTAACCGGGCCCACAAGGAAACATTTCTCCAAATTATTTGGGTAGTATGTTATCACTTCCATTCTCTATTCTACAGCTAATGGATGCAAAAGCACGTTTTGGAGGGGGAATGAGTGGTAACTAAGGAGCAGATAAATGATCTGATTAACAAGATAAGTGCAATAAACATCTGTTCTGCTTTTTTTTTTCTGTATGTAAGTTCAAAAATATCTTCCTAATTACAATTTTCTTATGGCTTCCTAATAATATCTTTTAATGCTTAAATATAAACTCTATTTTGTTGTTGTCCTTTTCTCAGAAAAGCCCCCCAGCAGCTTGTCAACATTTTCTGCATCATAACCAGTGATTTTCCTGATATTTTAGTGACTAGGTATGGTTGTTTTCCTTCTAGAATCATGACAACAGATACTTTCTAAAAGCTGAGGGTCCTTCCATGGTGCTCATCAACTAATCTTTCGGCATTAGTGCTGACTGCAGTGGGTGATGCAATAAGTAATGGAGTACAGGCTGTGGCTCAGCCTCGGGACCGCTGCATTAGTGGGTCAGTCGGTCCTCAAAGACAGAGCATCTAGCCAGGGCCAGACTTAGATTCTCACTAATCGAGTAAGTGATTAATTGAACCTCCAAAATGTGTCTCTCCATAACAAAAAACCACCTCTGTGTAGAAGAAATACAATATTGATACAATACAATACAAATATAATATTGATGAAGCAGAGCTTCATATTGGTTTGTTCCAGTTCCAACCCATGCTGAGAATCTGCGTTTCTAACAGGTTCCCAGGTGATGCTGATGCTGTTGGTTGGGGACCAGTTCTGAGCACCACTAGTAAAGCAGTGGTTCTCAAAATTTCTCATACGTAAAAATCACCTGGGAATCTTGTTAAAATGTAGATTGTGATTCAGGCTATCTGGGGTGGAAATGCAAATTCTCAGCGGTGGTTCGAATCCAAATGAACCAATTCAAAGCCCTGTGATGAAGATAAATAAATACCAACAATGACGTTCAACTTGGGAAAGTGGGAAAAGCAGACATTAGATTTATATAGAATAAAGTTCATATCCCAGCTAGCTATCTTTAGCAGGTTATTTAATTTCCTAAATTTTGCCTCTAGTCTATAAAAAAAGGCAATGACACTTCATAGAAGTATTACAAAAATTAAGTGATTCTTGTATGCAAAGTGCCTCTTTGTTCCCTTCACATTAAAACAGCAACTAAAAGATAAAACCAATAAACTGATTTCATTTCTGATTGGTTCAACTATCCCCATGAGGACCTTTCATTGAAACCATCCCTCTACCAGCTATCAGCTCACCCTGGACTGAATTTGAGACCCAATGACTGTAGCACCGCGGCTGAGTTTTCATTCACCATGAGTCTAGGGCCAAGAAGTGACTTATAACGCCAAACCATTCAGATGGCGGATCCATCCTAAATCATATTCAAGGTGATACAGGAATCAGAGAGAGGGCTTGGCCACCGGACTGGCCACTCTGATCTAATGTTAAGTGTATGGTTCACAAACAAATTCCATTTAGATCATTCTAAAAGATTTCCAAACTATGGGCTATGCACCCTGGGGAGGGAATGCTTAAGAATCAATTGCATGTGGCCACTGAATCTGAGATGGATTGAACAATGCTTTACCATACATGTGCTACTTACTGTTTTTCAAATGCTGTCAAAACACACTATGGAAACAGAGATTTCAGCAACAGCACATAAAAAGAAAATTGCATTACTCAAGTAATAACTAATTAGAAAATACAATGAAAACAAATCATCGTATTCCCAATAGCAGCAAAAACTGTATGGTATAAATAAATCCAATAAAAGATTTATAGGAAACAGGGCTTCGAACTGGTTCTACTGAGAATTTGCATTTCTAAACAAGTTCCCAGGTAATGTTAGTGCTGCTGGTTAGGGACCAGTTCTGAGAACCACTAGTAGAGACCAGTGGTTCTCAAAATTTATTATACATAAGAATCACCTGAGGATCTTGTTAAAAGGTAGATTGTGATTCAGTATATCTGGGGTGGAAATGCAAATTCTCAGCAAGGGTTCAAACCGGAATGAACCAGTTTGAAGCTCTGGTAAGAACATTACAGAGAAAATTTTAGATCATTACTAAAAGATGTGAAAGAAGATCCGAATAAATGATGAATTATAACATGCTCATGGATCAAAAGACATTGCAATGATGTCAGTTTCCCCAAATTAATCTATAAATTTAATGCAAAGTCACTCAAAAAAATTCCATTAGAATTTCTTTTTTTTTCCTTTTTATTTATTATTATTGCATTTTAGATGAAAGATTACAGAATTAGCTTCTCCTTAAACTATTAGTGCACATATTGTTTTGTGACACTGGTTACCAACCCCACAACATATCCACCCTCCCCCTCCTCGAGCTTGGGTTCCCTATTACCAGCTTTCCTGTCACTTCCTGCCTTCTAGTCCTTGCCCCTGTGCTGGTGTACCCCTTTAGTTTCATTTTGTTTTATGGTCCTGTCCAATCTTTGGCTGAAGGGTAAACCTCAGGAGTGACTTCATTACTGAGCTAAAAGGGTGTCTAGGGTGCCATACTCTCAAAGTTTCTCCAGTCTCTGTCAGGTCAGTAAGTCTGGTCTTTTTTTGTGAGTTAGAATTTTGTTTTACATTTTTCCATTTGGGTTTCTTTTGTGGAAGTTGACACTTCTACTCTAAAATTTACATGGAAGAGCAGAGAGCCAAGAGTAGTTAACGTTTTAAAGAAGAACAAGTTGAGAAAGTTTTCAGGTCAGATAAGACTAATTGTGAAGCTATAGTTATCAGGACAGTGTAAGGCAGACAAATAGGCGAACAGAACAGCTAGAGTGCAGAAACATAGGAAAACAGTTTGCAAATCAGTGGGGAATGGAGGTAATATTTGATAAATAGTTCTGGACCATTGCTTATTCATATCAAAAAACAAAGATTAGATCCCTTTATCATTCCAGACAGAAAAATAAATTCCACATGTATCAAACACCTTAAGACCTACAAGGGAATATTGGAGAAAATATAGTATTATAGAAGGGAAGTATTTCTTAAGTAAGACAATGTTAAACAAAACAAAACAGAGCTCTATTATTTAAAAGATCTGCTCAATAAATTATACCATAAAGAACTTAAAACCAAACTACAGTCTGGGAGAACATGTTACAAAAACATATAACTTGATCAGATTATTACTCAGAATTTGTAAATGAATTCGCATGGTAATCATCCACAGACAAATGATCTGATAGAAAGTGGATAAAACTCAACCCAAACCCATTGCCATCAAGTCGATTCAAACTCATAGAGACCCTATAGGACAGAGTAGAACTGCCCCATAGGGTTTCCAAGGAGCAGCTGGGGGATTTGAACTGCTGACCTTTTGGTTAGCAGCCAAACTCTTAACTACTGTGCCACTATGGCTCTGGATAGAGGTTACCCATTGCCATTGAGTCGATTCCTGGATAGAGGATAAAACCCAGTGCCGTCGAGTCGATTCCAACTCATAGCGACCCTATGGATAAAGGATAGGAAAAGCCAATTTATGGAAGGAAACCTAAGTATATTGTCAACATGTGACAATCTTACTAGCCACTAATTAAATGCAAATTAAAACAGTCAGGCACAATTAGACTCTCATCAGACTGACAAAAACTTAAAAGGTTTATAATGCCAAGTTTTGGCAAGAATGTGGAGAAGTAAGCACATTTATCATACACTGCTTTTAGTAATGTAAATAGGTGAACTCACAAAGAGACTACATAGAGTTAGATTTACAAAGTACGAATCCTAAGACCAGAAGTTCCTCCTGTAGGAATATATTATAGGGAAAACCTCTTACACATGCTCAAAGAGTTATGCAAAAAATGTTTATGGCAGCATTATTTTTAGTACTGAACAAATAGAAACAATCTGTGTACATCAAAAGAAGAATAGATAATTAAATTTTGATACATACAAGAAATGGAATCTATAACCTGAGTAAATGAAGTACAGTTGTAAATATCAACACAGATAAATCTTAGAAATATGCCATTGAATTAAAAAAAAAACACATTTTAGAAGAAAGTGTTTTTGAAAGTGTAAAAACACTACATATTCTTTACAGATACATACATTTGTAGAAAAACATAAACTCATTTAGAGTAATTAAAAATTCTAAACTGATGATGATGATAATCTCTGAAAGAGAAAGAAGGGGAATAGCTTTAGAGAAGAATACGGAGGAGCATTGAAATGTATCGTTAAAGTTTTATATCTTTGAAGAATAAACCAAAGCTTGTATGGCAAAAGATTTGTAAAAATATATGAAGATATGATCAAGCTGGTGGTTCACACCTGCTTTAAATTTGAAATGTTTTTATTTTTCAATTCTAGAATTTTTGTTTCTTTTCAGTTTCCTTATCTCTTCTGAAAATTTCCATCTCTTCATCCTTATAACTATATTTCCCTATAGGCTGTCTTACATATTTATCCTGTTATTTTTTAGATCTTTGTCTAGTAATTTAGGTATCTGAGTAGTCTGTCAGTGTGTTTATGTTACTTTGTTGTTAGGTGCCACCCAGCCAGTTCCAACTCATAGAGACCATATGTACAACAGCAGGAAACTCTATCCGGTCCTGTGCCATACTTGTTATGTTTGAGCCCATTGTTGCAGCCACTGCGTCAATCCATCTTGTCAAGGATCTTCCTCTTTTTCTCTGACCCTCTAATTTACCAAGCATGATGTCCTTCTCCAGGGACTGCTCCCTTCTGATAATATGTCCAAAGCACATGAGACAAAAGTCACGTCACTCTCACTTCCGAGGAGCACTCTGGTTGTATTTCTTCTAAGACAGGCTTGTTTGTTCTTCTGGCAATTCACAGCAATGTCACCAAGGAAGACATTCAGGCAGCTAACAGATATGTGAAGAAATGCTTGTGATCACTAGCCATTAGAGAAATGCAAAGCAAAACCACAATGAGATATCATCTTACCCTGACATTACCAGCACAAATCAAAAAACAGAAAATGATAAATGCTGAGGAGACTGTAGGGAGATTGGAACTCTTACGCACTGCTCGTGGGAATGCAAAATGGTACAACCATTGTGAAAAGCAATATGACTCTTTAAAAGCTGGAAATAGAAATACCATACAATTCAGCAATCCCACTCCTAGGAATGTATCCTAGAGAAATAAGAGCCATCACACAGATAGACATATGCACACTCATGTTCATTGCACCATTATTCACAATAGCAAAAAGATGGAAACAACCTGTGCCCATCAACAGATGAACGGACAAATATAGTACATACACAACAATAAAGAACAATGATGAATCCATGAAACGTCTCACAACATGGATGAATCTGAAGGGCATTATGCTGAGTGAAGTAAGTCAATCACAAAAGGACAAATACTGTATGAGGCCACTATTATGAAAACACAGGAAAATGCTTCCACACAGAAATAAACAATCCTTGATGGTTAAGAGTGAGGGGGTGGAGGGGGAGAAAAAACACCAGCTAGATAGTAGATAAGTGGTAACTTTGGTGAAGGATAAGACAGTACACAATACTGAGGAAGTCAGCACAACTTGACCAGGGCAAAGTCAAAGAAGCTTCACAGACACACCCAAACGCTCTGAAAGACTGAGCTACTGGGCCGAGGGCTGGGGGCCATGATCTTGGGAGACATCTAGCTCAAGTGGCGTTACATAGTCTGTAAATAAAGTGGTCTACATCCAACTGCGGTGAGTAGTGACTGGGGTCTTAAAAGCCTGTGAGCAGCCACATAAGATACATCTACTTGTCCCACCCTGCCTGGAGCAAAGGAGAATGAAGAAGTCCAAAGATACAAGGGAAAGGTTACTCCAAAGGACTAATGGACCATGACTAATAAAACTTCCACCACACTCAACCCAGAGCAATTAGATGATGCCTGGCTACCACCACTGACTGCTTTGGCAGGGATGACAATAGAGGGTCCCAGACAGAGTGGGAGAAAAATGTAGAAAAAAAATCAGATTCACACAAAAAAAAAAAAAGGACCAGGCTTGCTAGGCTGACAGAGACTGGAGATGCCTGGAGAGTGTGGCCCCCAGACACCCTTTTAACTGAGTACTGAAGTCACTCCTGAGGTTCAGGCCAAAGATTAGACTGGAGTATCGGGCCAACAATAACACACGTGCGGGATGTTCTCCATAGTTCAATCATGTATACGAGACTATGCACACATCAGCCCAAAAGCAAAGACAAAAAAGCAGGAAGCCACAAAAAACCAAAGAAAGAACAAAAAAAGGTCGTGTCACCTGCCTACCGCAGGTTGTTACTACGTCTTCCTCCAATCCTTATGCCACATTCTTCTTCATATAGTTCAGCTTCTCAGATTATTTGCTCAGTATTCTTCAAAATGTTATCCACAATTTGTTATGATCCACACAGTGGAATGCCTTTGCATAGTCAATAAAACACAGGTAAACATCTTTCTGTTATTCTCTGCTTTCAATCAAGATCCACCTGACATCAGCAATGATACACTCATTCCACGTCCTGTTCTGAATCTGGCTTGAATTTCTGTCGGTTCCCTGTCAATGTACTGCTGTAACTGCTTTTAAATGATCTTCAGCAAAATTTTACTTGTGTCTGATATTAATGATATTCTTCAATAGTTTCCATATTCTGTTGGGTCACTTTTCTTTGGAATGGGCAAAAATATGAATTTCTTCCAGTGGTTGGCCAAGTAGCTGTCTTAAATTTCTTGGCCTAGACAATTGAGCACCTCCAGCACTGCTGCTGTTTTTTGAAATATCTCAATCGGTATTCCGTCAATTCCTGGAGCCTGGTTTTTCAACAATGCCTGCAGTGCAACTTGGACTTCTTCCTACAACACCATTGGTTTCTGATCATATGTTCACTCCTGAAAAGATTGAACACCCACCGATTCTTTTTGGTAGAGTGACTCTGTGTATTCCTTCCATCCTCTTTTGATGCTTCCTGCATCTTTTAACATTTTACCCATAGAATCCTTCAATGTTGCAGCTGGAGACTTGAATTTTTTCTTCAGTTCTTTCAGCTTGAGAAATGCCAAATGTGTCCTTCCTTTTTGATTTTCTAACTCCAGGTCTTTGCACATTGAATTATAATATTTTACTATGTCATCTTTGGCCACCCTTTGAAATCTTCTGTTAAGCTCTTTTACTTCATCATTTCTTCCATCCCCTTTAGCTGCTCCATGTTCAGGAGCAAGCTTCAGAGTCTCTTCTGGCATCCGTTGTTGTTTATTCTTTCTTTCCTGTATTTTTAATGACCTTTTGCATTCTTCATGTATGACGTCCTTGATGTCACCCCACAACTTGTCTCGTCTTTGGTCATTAGTGTTGCATCAAACCTATTCTTGAGATGATCCCCAAGTTCAGGTGAGATGTACTAAAGGTGGTATTTTAGCTCTTGCACATTTGTTTTAATTTTCTTCAACTGCGCCTTGAACTTGAATATGAGCAATTAATGATATATTCCAAAGCTGATCCATGGCTTTGTTCTGACTGATGATATCGAGCTTTTCCATTGTATCTTTCCACAGATATAGTCAATCTTTTATGTTGATGAAAAAAAGATATTTGCAGTGAATATGTCATTGGTCTTGCAAATGTATATCATGAGATCTCTTGTATTGTTTCTATCACCAAGGCCATATTTTCCAACTACTTTTTTGAATCCTTCTTGTTTCCAACTGTTCTCACCTGTAATATCAATGCATCTTGATTGCATATTTGATCAATTTCAGACTGCAGCAGTTCGTTAAAATCATCAGTTTCCTCATCTTTGGCATTAGTGGTTGGTGCATAAATTTGAATGATAGTCATATTAACTGGTTTTCCTTGAGGTGTATGGATACTATTTTATCATTGGCAGCATTGTACTTCAGATTAGATCTTGAAATGTTCTTTTGGAATATTAATGCTATGCCATTTCTATTTGATTTGTCATTCCTGGAGTAGTAGACTATATGATTGATTCAAAATGGCCAATATCAGTCCATTTCAGCTCACTAATGCCTAGGATATAAATCTTTGTGCATTCTATTTCATTTTTGATGACTTCCAATTTTCCTAGATAGGTAATTTGTACATTCCACATTCTGATTATTAATGGATGTTTGCAGTTGTTTCTTCTCATTTTTAGTCATGCCACATCAGTGTATGAAGGTCCCGAAAGCTGTACTCCATCAACCTCATTAAGGTTTACTCTACTTTGAGGAGGAAGCTCTTCCCCATTCATGCTTGCGTTCCTTCCAACCTGAGGGGCCTATCTTTTGGCACTATATCAGACAATGTTTCACTGCTAGTCTTAAGATTTCATTGGTCTTTTTTTTTTCTTTCCAGAAGTAGGCTACCAGGTCCTTCTTCCTAGTCTGTCTTAGTCTGGAAGCTCCACTGAAACCTGTCCACCATGGGTGACCTCCTGGTGTTTGAAATTCCAGTGGCAAAGCTTCCAGCATTAAAGCAACAAGCAAGCGCATCACAGTACAACAAACTGACAGTCTATTTCTAGTGACTTTTTTTTTTTCTGTTGATTTTGGGCCACATTTTCCTGCTTCTTCACCAATCTAGTATTTTTTTAGTGGGTATTGTACATTATTGTACATTACCCAAACCAAACCCACTGACATCAAGTCAATTCCAACTCTTAGCCACCCTATAGGACAGAGTAGAACTGCTCCATAGAGTTTCCAAGGAGTGCCTGGCAGATTCAAACTGCCAACCTCTTGGTTAGCAGCCATAGCGCTTAACCATTATGCCACCAGGGTTTCCATATTGTACATTATGGACGATATATTTTAGAAACTCTGGGTTTTGTTATTTTGTCTGAAAAGTGTTGAGTTTTGTTCTAGCAAGCAATTGAATTGCTGTCATATATTATTCAGTGAAAGAAACCATAGTTCATTGTAATAATGGTCAGTTCCAGTGCTGTGGCAGGGAAATTAAAAATGAACCCACCAAGAAGATAAGAATATACTCAAAAAAAAAAAAAAAAAAAGGCTGGTTGAAAGGACCCGGGAGTCAATACGAAGAGGCCCGCAATGGCCAAAACTGGAACAATTTGAGCAACAAAATAAATTATGATAATATTGGATTATAACTCATACAGTAAAATAAGACTATTTTAACACAAGTCTGTACTGGTATAGATAAATAATTGAATAAATAAATATATGGGAGAAAAAAGAAAGCTCTTCCTTATAGAAGAATTCTAATTAATAAATGTAGAAGGAATGAGGCAAATACATAATTACCATTAGGCAAATACACAAAAATAATCACTGCAGGCAAGATCCACCAAAGAATATTGATATTCATGTTCGAGGAAAATAGGATGTATAGTCTCAAAGTATCTCTCACATTAATTACAAGAGAAAAAATAATAACATGACAGTGGAGAAACCCTGTGGACACCACCTCAACAAAGTCATCAAGGTTAACATCACCAGTAACAAGGCATATAGACATCATGTACCCTCTGATACAACTCACAGAGAAGAACTCAACATCACCTCTGTGCCTTTTTGCATAAAATGCAAAATTTCAGTCTAATCATGGGACAACATTAGACAAACCCAAACTGAGGAACATTCTACAAATGGCTGACCAGTAATTCTCAAAAGTGTCAAGGTCATAAAAGACAAGGGAAGAATGAGGAATCGTCACTGATTGAAGGAATCTAAAAAGAGCAACTAAATGCATTGTGGGATCCTAGATTGGATTCTGGAACAGAAAAGAACTTTCGTGGGAAAACTGGTGAAATTCTAATAAGGTCTGGTCTGTAGTGAATAGGGTTGCAGCAATTTTAATTTTCTAGTTCTGATAATGGTACTATGACTATGTAAGATGCTAGCATTAGGGGAAGATGGGTGAAGTGTATATGGGAAATCTCTGTACTATTTAAGAATCCCCAGTGGCACAACAGTTAAGTGCTTGGATGCTAACTGAAAGGTTGGTGATTTGAACCCACCCAATGGCTCCACAGAAGGAAGACCTTGCAATTTTTTCCCATAAAGCTTACAGCCTAGAAAACCCTAGGCAGGGCAGTTCTACTCTGTCACATGGGGCTACTATGAATCAAAATCAAGTTGATGGCACCTAGCAACAACAACCGCACTATTTAAAACTTTTCTATAAGTCTAAAATTATTTTTAAAAAATTATTGACATATCAACTTTGATTATGTGAATTCACGTTTTAAGCTTTGTTGGAGCGGGCTTATTCTGGTTTCTGGTTTTGCCCTTAGTTTTAAGGTTTCAGCCTTGAGTCCTGGGATTAATTAGCACAAGTGTTTTCCAAAATGTGTTTGAATTATAGGTGTAAAAATGTGAAATTGTCCTCACTCCTAACATGTGGCCTTTTGGGAGTTACATAGAAGATCTGAGGTATATTGACAAAGTCCCTCCAACTTGATGGTACCTGAACCACATATTCTCTTTCCCAGCATCAGGCAGCTGCTATTTGCTGCTGGGATCCTGGATTTCTCACCTTGTATATGCAGTTCAGATAGCAAAGCACTTGAAGGGAATTTGTACACAGACATGGAGGCTCTTCCCTATTTAGAATCCTCTCTCCTGGGATTTCTTGCCTAAATTTCTCTCTGCTCTGAGGGCTCTGGATTCTCACTGACTCTTCGGCCTACTGTGGAGGCTACTCTCCACTGGAATGTGCCACGTGTGCTGGCCTCAGGAGAGCTGGATAAATGTGCATCTTCTCCAATTTCTGCCTACTTTTGGTTACCCTCTAATGCCTTCAAGCAGTTGTCTTTTTATATTTTCTCCAGAGTTTATAATCCTTATGGAAAGCAGGGATAGCTTTATATAAGCTACTCTGCCGATACCAAGATATCAGACTATAATAACTTAATTTAATGCTGAAATATGTTTATGTTTCAAAATGTTAAGCAATAGTTATTGTCAGAAGGCTGGTTAGTCTGAATGGTTTTCACATCCCGAGGTAAAATGTGAGATGGCTTTAATGTCTCCTTTGGCATTCCCGCCTTCCTCTCAACACCTTTTCTTTGATCTAGAGATTCCTGGCCTTACCGTTAGATACTTCTCCGGAACTCCATTTGGATTCAGTTATTAATTTATCCAGCTAGACAATGAAAAGGGAAGATTAAAGAAGTATTGGCACATATGAATTGTGGCGTTGGTGGAGAATATTGAATATATAGTGGACTTCCAGAAGAATAAACAAATCTGTCTTGAAGGAAGTATAGCAAGAATACTCCTTAAAAGCAAGGATGGTCAAACTTCAGCTCGCTTACTTTGGACACATCATCAAGAAATACTAATTACTAGAAAAGGACATCCTGCTTGGCAAAGAAGGTCAATGAAAACAAGGGAAACCCTCAATGAGATGGACTGACACAAAGCTACAGCAATTGGCTAAAACATACCAAAAACTGTGAGGACGGCACATAACCAGGTAATATTTTTTTATATACATAAGGTTGCCATGAGTTGAAGCTGTCTCGACAACAGCTAACAACAACAACGACAACAATAAATAATTTATCCAGTCCCTTCTTCTGTCCCCAACACATGGAAGACGTTCAACCAATATTTATTAAATGAAAGGACAAACGAATGAAGAACAGAAGTACCCGTGCTAAAGCAAAACCTTGGACACAGGACACCCAACCTGGAAAATCTAAGGTTTACTTCAAATTACTGGTGAAATAAACAAAAACATTTTGTTATCTGAGTTTCTGTCACTAAGGAACCAATATGATAAAACAACGACAACAAAAAACCCAAACCTGTTGCCTTTGAGTTGATTCCGACACATAGCTACTCTGTAGGACAGAGAAGAACTGCCCCATAGGGTTTCCAAGGAGCAGCTGGTGGATTCAAACTGCTGACCTTTTTCTTAGCAGCCAAACTCTTAACCACTGCACCATGAGGACTCTTAACTAATATGATACCTACTCTATAAATCCTCTTTCCCTTGCTGTTCCACTTAGTGGTTCATTGATTTATTTATTCACTCTGATCTCTGACAAAATGTCACCTCTTCCCTCATGATCACCTTATCTAAAAGAACACCCCTTTGTGGTTATCTATCCCTTTCCTAGGCTTTATCTTCTTCAATATTAGTTTGCCCTACATTGTGTTGTATTTTATTGTTATCGTATGGTATCATATCCCATCATATTATATCATATTTTATTATGATCTTTACCCTAGAATACAAGCAACATAAAGGCAAGAACTTTGAATGTTTCCCATTGCTATATTTGCAACACCTAGAACAGTACCTGGCACTCAGTAAGTACTCATAGCAATTCTGCAGGATTGTTGTTTTTATCCTCAATGAACAGTATCAGGAAAATAACTGAGGATGAAGGAAAATACATTAGTCAAAGTTGTAAAGCAAGCGGCAGATCGGGGAATAAAACTCAGATCCTCTGACTCCAAGGCCCTTGCTGCTTCCAGAGCAGTTGGAGAGTGAAGTCAAGGGCAGGATGCTGGGACTGGAGGTGAGGGGAGTAGAAAGGGATAATACTTGGGTGGGCAGTTTCCTCTGGAGGCTTTTCAGCATGTCCCAGCCTCTTGTTTTGCAGCCTCCTGGTTGGTTTTGCTTCCTAATCATATCTTATGCTAGGGGCATCCGTATGAGAACCCTCAATTAGAAAATGAAGCTAAGTTAACCTACTACTTTGGGGTCATCCCTTCTAATACTCCACTGCCTTTGAGTTGACTCTGAAAAGCCCCCTATGACAGATGAGTGGTGGCTGCTCATGAGGTGCATTGGCCAGAATTGAGCCCGGGTCCCCCACACGGGAGGTGAGAATTCCACCACTGTTATTCTGCCAGTTTTCTCTTCCCTCCAGGTCTACTGGGGACAAAAATAGGGTTCATTAAAAAAAATTAATCCCTTTGTTTTTGTTGTTCTTGTTAGGTGCCATTGAGTCAGTTCTGACTCATAGCAACCCTATGCACAACAGAACAAAACAGTGCCCAGTCCTGTGTCATCTTCACGATCATTGCTATGCTTGGGCTCATCGTTGCAGCCACTGTGTTAATCCATCTCGTTGAAGGTCTTCCTCTTTTCTGCTGACCCTGTACTTTACCAAGCATGATGTCCTTCTCCAGGGACTGATCTCTCCTGATAACATGTCCAAAGTATGTGAGACATAGTCAGTCTCGCCATCCTTGCTTCTAAGGAACATTCTGGTTATACTTCTTTCAAGACAGATGTGTTCATCCTTTTGGCAGTTCATGGAATATTCAATATTCTTAGCCAATACCACAATTTAAAGGCATCAATTCTTCTTTGGTCTTCCTTATCCATTGTCCAGCTTTCACATGCATATGAGGTGATTGAAAACACCATGGCTCCGGTGAGATGCACCTTAGTTCTCAAGGTGACATCTTTGCTTTTCAACACTTTAAAGAGGTCTTTTGCAGCTGATTTGCCCAATGCAATGTCTTTTGATTTCTTGACTGCTGCTTCCATGGGTGTTGATTGTGGATCCAAGCAAAATGAAATTCTTGACAACATCAGTCTTTACTCTGTTCATCATGATGTTGCTTATTGGTCCATTTGTGAGGATTTTTGTTTTCTTTATGTTGAGGTGCAAACCATACTGAAGGCTATGGTCTTTGATCTTCATTGGTAAGTGCTTCAAGTTCTCTTCACTTTCAACAAGCAAGATTGTGTCAGCTGCATAATACAAGTTGTTAATGAGTTTTCCTCCAATCCTGGTGCTTCGTTCTTCTTCATTTAGTCCAGCTTCTCAGATTATTTGCTCAGCATACAGATTGAATAGGTATGGTGAAATAATATAACCCTGACGCATACCTCTCCTGACTTTCAACCACGCAGTATCCCCTTGTTCTGTTTGAACAACTGCCTTTTGATCCATGTGCAGATTCCTGCTGAGCACAATTAAGTGTTCTGGAATTCCCATTCTCTGCAATGCTATCCATAATTTGTTATGATCCACAGAGTGGAATACCTTAGCATAGTCAATAAAACACAGGTAAACCTCTTTCCGGTGTTCTCTGCTTTCAGCCAGGATCCATCTGACATCAGCAATGATATCCCTGGTTCCACATCCTCTTCTAAATCCGACTTGAGTCTCCGGCAGCTTCCTGTCAATATACTGTTGCATCCGTTTTGAATGATCTTCAGCAAAATTTTGCTTGGATGTGATACTGTTCGATAATTTCCACCTTCCGTTGGATCGCCTTTCTTGGGAATATGCATACATATGGATTTCTTCCAGTCGGTTGGTCAGGTAGTCCCCCAGTATGACAAACTGACAGAAATGTGAAATATTAACCCTTTAGCCACTTAATGCCCATCATTTTGTCCCAAGAGAGTCTTTGAAATTATTTTTCTTTACCTTTCCATTTGGGTCAAATTTTTGGAAAGGGCTTTCCATAATATTTGAACACAGAGAAAGATCCTTTCTAAGTAACCTGAGAGGGTTGGAGAGGCGGTGAGTGAGTGACTTGTGAGTTTAGTTACTCTAAATTTCTTAATATCATTCTTTGTCAATAGAAAGAGAATCAACATCACGAGTGGCTAATTCTGACATTTTCATTTGCTTTCCTGTTTTTTGTTCATTTGTTTTCCAGTTTTCTGCATTAACAAGACAATTATTTGTGAGAAGCTATAAGTATAATTTTTATTTGGAATTGAGATTAAAAATTATTATGCTGCACGTAGTTATATTTCGAAGTAATGATAAAAATGTGAAACTTTTTTTTCACGACTGCATGATTCTGTCTTTGCACTCAACGGGAAGTATTACTGAACAGACCTTTCAATTTCTACTTTTCAGTTCTATACCTTTATAGAGGTATGTCCAGTAAGCAAAGAGTTTTGTTTTTACAAATTTCAAAGGGTTCTCTTTCTGGGGTAATTGAAAAAAAAAAAAGACTATCTTTCTATTGATAAAGCAAACATTGTGACCTAAGTGATGATGACCCAATGGTACCTCAGTGACATTTTTTGTACTGATACATATTCTGTGGTTAACAGTTAACACCAAGGGGAACTATATAGGCTTTGGGGCCTAAACAAATAATATAATTCCTCGTTTTGTCCTTACTAGCTTCTGGACCACTCAACTGATGCCAAAGTTGGGCTTCCCAGGAGCCGATTCTGAGGCAGAGCTTAGCACTGGGGTATGCCTTAGTCATCTAGTGCTGGTATAACATAAATACCACAAATGAATGGCTTAAACAAACGGAAATTTATTCTCTCGCAGTGCAGTAAGTTAGAAGTTCGAATTCAGGGTGCCAGCTCCAGGGGAAGGTTTTCTCTCTCTGTCAGCTCTGGAGGAAGGCCCTTATCATCAATCTTCCCCTGGTCAAGGAGCTTCTCACTGCAGGGACCTTGGTTCCAAAGGATGACCTATGCTCCCAGTGCATCTTTCTTGGTGGCATGAGGTCCCCCTGTCTCTCTGCTCACTTCTCTTTTTTTGTATCTTAGAAGAGATTGGATCAATTTGTAGATTAATCCTACAGATTGAGCCTACATAACTGCCACTAATCCCATCTCATTAACATCATAGAGATAGGATTTACAACACATAGGAAAATTGTACCAAATGACAAAATTGTAGACAATCACACAATACTGGGAATCATGACTTAGTCAAGTTGACAGACATTTTAGGGGGACACAATTCAATCCATGACAGGGCATTATCAGGGAGTGCACTTAGGATGAACAACTGTGGGAGGGAGAGGCAGAAACAGGACAGATATGGGAGAACTAGAGCTGTGAGGTTTGCCTGATAGCCCCAGTCGACCCCACATGGAGCTTGATCAAAAAGTATTTCTGGTCACTTCTTAGATAAATTACAGATGCAATAGCTTCTTGATCACCTAGTATTTTATTGACCTAGAATATTGTTTGTTGGACAGCCAGAGTTCCAAGATGGAGTAGCTTCAACTAAAAAGCGAAAGTATTATTAATTGAAGATTAATAATACTTTCGCTTTTTGCAAAGATTCTGGGTGTCTCACAGAATCCTCAGACAGGAATATAGGTGGATTTTAAGGATAACTAGCACACAAAAAGACATTAGGGTTTGTTCTCTTCTTCATCTCTGTTTTTCCAAGGAGGAGCAGCAGCCCTGAAAACTCATTTATGTGTGCTTTATTCCCCTTTCTTGTACTGCAAATCACCTTGCTTCACCTTGGCCTCCCATGGCAGAAGACATGGTAGTGACAGCTTCTGAGCTTTGCACATTGCATCCAAGCAGCTCTGAAATCCCTGGAGGAGTCTGACTCGTCTGACTTAGTTCAGATGTCCAGCTCTGAACCCACCAAGAGTGACCAAGGTTATATACCATGTGGCCTTTTCTTTCTTTTTCTTTTTAATTTTTATTGATGGTTTGATGCAGTGGCTGCAACAATGGGCTCAAGCATAACAATGATTGTGAGGATGGCACAGGACGAGGCAGTGTTTTGTTCTGTTGTACACAGGATCACTATGAATCAGAACCGATTCAATGTTACCTAACAACAACAACATATATATTACCAAATTTGCCGTTTTAACCATTTTTAAGTGTACAATTTAGTGACATTAATGACATTTATGATGTTGTCCAACTACCACCACTATCTATTTCCAAAATTTTTTTATTACCCCCAAACAGAAACTCAGTTCCTGTTAAGCAATAATCCCTATTCCCTCCTCTCCATAGCCCTGAAAAAAATTACTTTCTGTTTCTATGCATCTGTTCTAGATATTTCATATAAATGGGAATATATTTTTTGTCTGACTTATTTTACTCAGCATAATATCTTCAAGATCTATCCTTATTGTAGCACGTATCAAAACTTTATTTCTCTTTAAGGCTGAGTTTTATTCCATTGTGTGTGTATATATGTATATATACATATATGCCACATTTTGTTTATCTGTTCATTTGTTGGTGCACATGTGGCCTTTTCTGCTTCACACTTTGTATGCTTAGGTGCTAGAGAGCAGTGGCACTCCCAGTAGAAATAACGGAGATACCAGGCAGATGAAACAATAGGTAGCTACTGTGTCTAGAGGTTTGGTGGGAACACTTGCTTTGGATTTACCTTAGAAGGATAAAGACTATTTGGATTACTGAATTAAAGCAGATATGGCTCAGAAGGTAACAGGATATGCATTTGCTGGCAGGAATGTTCATCACTACACATTATTTTCTAAATACAATGGAGGAAAAGAGCTGTAGTATCTCATTGCTCTAAGAAACTGTCTAATCATTTCATGTTACAGGATTGTCCAGTTTGGAATTGACGGATGTTACTAGATGCAAAACTAGTCCCTCAATACTTTTGTGTTATTTCTGTGGTCCAGGTTTTAGAGGTGCAAAGAGTAGAATCATATTGCTGAGAACAATTTGGCCTTTGTTCTCCATTCTTTCTAGCCAAACCAACACCTGAAGCTAATGAGTGGGGGCTGACCAGACCAAGAAGGAGCACCTGGGGACCTGGGGCTGCTGACTATGCCTCAAAGGGCACGATGTAATCTATCCCTGTGTGGGCAGACTGATAAAAGCCCTGATCCCTGAGCCTCAAAGGAGCTTCCTGGTTCTTGACCATGCACGGGAGGGAGTAGTTGTCCTTCTTTGAGATATAGAAGCTCCACACTCTGGCCCCTCCCAGACCTTAACCTATACATCTCTTTGTTTGTATCCTATTTGGTTGTAATAAATCTGTAGTCATAAGTATGGTATACACTCTGTGAATTCTGTGAGTCATTCCAGTGAATTAATGAACCCACAGGGGCAGTGAGAGCCAGCAGGGGCTGGTGTCTGCCTATTTAACAGTCTGAAAGAGGATGTACTTCTAACATGTGAGCTCAGACCTAACTCTGGGTGGTGAGGACTGAAAGACGGTGTTTATCTAACTTGTGAGTTCTGACCCAGCTCTGGGTGGCGGGGGCTGAGACAGTTTGGCATGCGAGCTGCTGGAGATGAGTATGGAGAAGTGGGAAGGTGAAAGAACTAGATCCATTTCCACACTTTGGGAACTGGATTGATGCTGATCCTTATCACACAATCAGTAATGAAGGTGAGAATTGACTTGCTCCATGCTTAGTGCAAGAGGGTTAAACAAATACAGCCGAAGTCCAGTTCCTGATCCCCTTGACCTTGTACTATGTCACTCTGCACAGTGAAGAGATAGGGATTTGGCCAGAATATTAGACAATGAACAATGTAATTTTGTTTGGAGGAGTTTAGGGATAGAATATTCCAATGCAGAAAATATTTAATCAATTATATGTAATATTTAAGAAAATGAATACCAAAAGATATGCATTAAGCATAGTGCACATGTCTTTTGCATACTCTCTCTGCCAGAAGAATCACCTTTGAAGAGAATTTGGTCTTCCTGTTGTCATTTTCATTCTGAAAAGTTTCTTGAGGGAGCCATTCCATTTCAACAACAGTTTATAAAAAGTGCTTCATAAGCTCTCGAATGGCACCTCAGCCTCAAATGATATAGCACCTCTGTCAGCTCCAGGAACTCACCTTCGTTGATGTGTTCATATCGAGTTTGCAAGGCTAAGTGGAGCTGGTCCTAAAGTCTGTATTTTCTGGAATTGCATAGCAATTTTTTCTTGATTACATTTTCTGATATAATGCCACCATAATAATCCAAACGTCCTTGAAATTGTCAAGAATGAAAGAAATAACATAAAGAATTTTAAAAATGAACTTCTGTACATCCAACATCTAATTCACCAACATAGGTGAATTTTCCCTTTCTAGTAAGCAGCAAAAAATAAAAAGACATAAATGAGCTGAACAGAAGATTTGAAATGGTGGCTGGAGAAGACAATGTAAAGTATTATAATGAAATGTGCAAAGACCTGGAGTTAGAAAACCAAAAGGAAAGAACACACTCGGCATTTCTCAAGCTGAAAGAGTTGAAGAGAAATTTCAAGACTTGAGTTGCAATATTTAAGGATTCTATGGGCAAAATAGAAAATCCTGGTAGCGTAGTGGTTAAGTGCTACAGCTGTTAACCAAGAGGTCGGCAGTTTGAACCTGCCAGGCACTCATTGGAAACTCTATTGGGCATTTCTGCTCTGTTCTATAGGGTCGCTACGAGTAGGAATCGACTTGACGGCAGTGGGTTTGGTTTTTTTTTTTTTTGGTGGGCAAAATACTGAGCAAAGCAGGAAGCATCAAAAGAAGATGCAAAGAATACACGGAGTCACTATACCAAAAAGAATTGCTTAATGATCAACCATTTCAGGAAATAGCATGTGATCAAGAACCAGTAGTAATGAAGGAAGAAGTTCAAGTTGCACTGAAGGCATTGCCAAAAAACAAGGCTCCAGGAATTGTTTTAATAAATGGATGCAATGCTGGAAGCACCCACTCATCTAAGCCAAGAAATTTGGAAAAGAGCTACCTGGCCAACTGACTGAAAGAGATCCATATTTGTGCCCATTTCAAAGAAAGGTGATTCGACAGAAAGCAGAAATTGTTGAACAATATCGATATCACATGCAAGTAAAATTTTGCTGAAGATAATTCAAAAGTGGTTGCAGCAGTACATCAACAAGAAACTGCCAGAAATTCAAGCTGGATTCAGAAGAGTATGTAGAATGAGGGATATATTGCTGATGTCAGATGGATCTTGGCTGAAAGCAGAGAATACCAGAAAGATGTTTACCTGCGTTTTATTGACTATGCAAAGGTATTCAGCTGGATCACAACAAATTATTGATAACATTGTGAAGAATAGGAATTCCAGGGCACTTAATTGTGCTCATGAGGAACCTGGACATAGACCAAGAGGTAGCCTTTCGAACAGAACAAGGGGATATTTCGTGGCTTAAAATCAGGAAAGGTGTGTGTCAGGGTTGTAACCTTTCACCATACTTATTCAGTCTGTATGCTAAGCAAATAATCTGAGGAGCTGGACTATTTGAAGTCAGGATCAGAGAAAGACTCATTAACAACCTGTGTTATACAGATGACACAGCCTTGCACTTATTGATGAAGATATAGACTACAGTCTTCGGTATGGATTACACCTCAACGTAAAGAGAACAAAAAGCCTCACAACTGAACCAATAAGCAACATCATGATAAACAGAGAAAAGATTGAAATTATCAAGGATTTCATTTTACTTGGATCTACAATCAACGACCATGGAAGCAATAGTCAAGAAAAACAAACAATGTATTGCATTGGTCAAATCTGAGGCAAAAGTCCTCTTTAAAATGTTAGAAAACAAAGATGCCACTTTGAGGACTAAGGTGCACCTGATCCAAACCATGTTATTTTCAATTGCCTCATATGCATGCAAAAGCTGGGAATGAATAAGGAAGACCAAAGAAGAATTATCTTTTGAATTGTGGTATTGGTGAAAAATATTGAATATACAGTGGACTGCCAGAAGAACAAAGAAATCTGTCTTGAAAGAAGTACAACCAGAATACTCCTTAGAGGCAAGGATGGCGAGACTTCATCTCATGTACTTTGGACATGCCAGTCCCTGGAGAAGGACATCATGATTGGTAAAATAGAGCTTCAACAAAGAGAGAAAGACCCCCAACAAGATGGATTGACACAATGGCTGCAAAAATGGGCTCAAACATAGCAATGATTGTGAGGATAGTGCAGGACCTGCTAGTGTTTCATTCTGTTGTACACAGAGCCACCTATGAATTGGATCTGACTTGATGGCTCCTAATAAAAAGAAATAAGCAGTAGGACCTAGGTTGGGTTTGAAAATTCTGGCAGAGCCAGTCGCTAGCTGTCTGGTCTTGAGCAAATAACTCTCATTCTGAGATCAGTGTACTTACTTGCATCCTGAAATGTTTAATTCTTCATCTTCTGTGAGCCTCCCTACCACCTTCTTGCCTGAAAACTACATCTTTTCTAATAATATTCCCCTGAGGCCTTCTCAAGAAAGGCTGATTTTCTTTTCTCATATTTCAGTTGTCTTAAATGTTGTCCTTGCTCACTCCCACTCCAGTGTCATTTCCAAACCACTAGTCCCCTCTTTGGAAACCCCAGTGGCGTAGTGGTTAAGTGCTATGGCTGTTAACCAAGATGTTGGCAGTTCGAATCCCCCAGGCGCTCATTGGAAACTCTACGGGACAGTTCTACTCTGTCCTATAGGGTCGCTGTGAGTCAGAATCAACTTGACCGTGGTAGGTTTTAGTCCCCTCTTTAGTTAAAAACAAAATAAAACAAACCAGCTCTGCCTCTTCGAGGCTTACACCCTTTAGTTGTATAAGTTCCCTCTGCCTTTAACAATCAAAATCCTGACGGCATACTTTCATTCACTGAACACTTTATTCCCCTGATGGCAGATTTCCTTTCCCACCCAAAACTTGCCATCATCTTAGATGACTTCAGCATCCATGAAGATATCTTCACAATTTAGCGCCTCAAGTCCTGGGCCCCCTCATTTCCAAAGACCTTTCCACAGGTCCCTCTCAGCCACCACCCCTATATCATGCCTTGGACTTTGTTATTATTAAAAGCTACAACACCTCTGACATCTTGAATTGAAAGTTCCCAATCATAATTTCCTGTCATTTCAGCTCACATGCTCAAGGACTCTTACAGGCATAATATTTTAACCTGATTAAGAATTATAATCCAATAACCCCACCATTTTCTATTCATTGGCCTCACTCTAATTAATTTCTTCTTTGTCTAGTTTCCATTCTATGATTCATTAGCATGATCACCTTCTTACAAATATCCCCACGTCCTTTCCCTTCCTTTGATTTTGCTCCACTCATCTGGTAAAACCCTCGCCTTGAATGAACCCAGCCACACACATTCTCACTGCCAGTATCCAGGCATCAGAAGGCTGCTGGAGAATATCATCCAATCATGATCATATTACCATGTATTAATGGTCATAAGGCTCAACTGAGATATCAGTCCTGCAACCCTAGGTTTTTCTAGTATGTAGCTCCTTCCTACCTGCTACAAACTTCCAACACTTCTCCCTGCTACTTTTCGGGAGTAGCATTACCTTTTATTTCATTGAGGAAACAGAAGACTTCAAATGACAGTCCCCTCATTTTCCACCACCATATCGACAGATTTCCATGTTCTCCTTCTATCCTCCTGACACAATGAAGAAGAAAATACCCTCCCTTCCCTAGAAAGCCAATTCTTCCATATGGCCCTTGAATTCCCTCCCCATTTGTTCTCAGGGACTTCCTATCATCTGTAATGTTCTCATGTCTGTGTCTCAGGTGTCTTGTTCTCAATGTGCAACGTGCAAGCCACCACAGCACAACAAACTGACAGACAGGTAGTGGAATTTCATACATAGAAAGGGCATTTATTTACCCATCTTTGAATGCATAGCTAAGGCCGTTATACTCCTGATGACTTCAGTTTTCCATCTTTTTCTGTATGAGGTCTCAGCTTCTCTATTATGCAATTGAAATCTATGATTTCCAGTGTCAGTTTCTTTAAAGAGGAATAGCCACTTATGTATTTTTGCAAACAACCTGAAATTAGAAAAGAACGCTTTTTTTTTTTAATGATTTTTCTCAAAATTTTGAGAATGGTCTTTCCCACACCAAAGTAAACAACAATTTTTTAATGACTTGCATTTATTCAGTCTTCCCAATGCAGCCAACATAGTTTCATTAAAATCACCTCTTTTAACCCTTGTAATTTGTGGCTTATGTGATATTTAATTAATTTACAGAATTACTGTAACAAACATAACTGGCATAAACACCACCATCTCTTGATGCACATGTAAGTCAACTAGTGAGAGCATAAATATATGTCAGTCAATGTCCTTTATTAAATGCACACCTCATGATGATTATAATCTTTTTATTTCATATTTCTTTTATGCAGTGGTTAGGAGTTTGGCTATTAACTAAAAGGTCGGCAGTTCGAATCCACCAGCTGCACCTTGGAAACCCTATGGGGCAGTTCTACTCTGTCCCATAGGGTAGCTATGAGTCAGGATTGACTCTACAGCAACGAGTTTGGTTTTGGCTTTTATTTCTTTTATGTTAAGAAATGTAGAGAATGGGCATTGGACCGAGGAGAAAAATATGATTTCTAAGTGGTTGCGGCAAATCAGTCCTATATCTCTAGTGGTAAAATTTAAATCGATTTGACTTACAGTGTCTCCATTGCAGGTCAATTATCTAATAAGTATTTTTTTTAATAATAGCTAAAATTGCTAAAAATTAAGTATAAAATATATTATTACTTGCCTTAGTTACATATGTAAATGAATATTTGTAATTTAAACAACTTTGAGCACTCTGAATCTAGTCAAAACTCAGATTTCCCTACTGCATGCAGTGCATCTATGACAAAATTGCTTCAGGCACAATATTCATTTAAACAGATGTTGCCTATTAATACTATTAGTCAAATTATTACCATACGACACGGTGGGAGGTGTAAAATGAGGTCCTTTGGCCCATAATTTTGCTTATACTTTCATTTTTTGAAAGATACAAGAGAACTTAGAGGAACATAAGACAAAAATCTCTAGCAGGACATGAATACACTTACATACTCTGTTAATTTTACTGGAAATCATTTTTCACTTCAAATACTAGAGAGCCCTGATCCATCTCTCTGGTATTTTAATTGTTATAGAAGAAATTCATGCTTATATAAGGGAGATCAAATGCAACCATTTTAAAGATAGAAGATTTTATGTTCTGTAAATTGTGTCTGCCTTCTTGAGGGTTGTGAATTGTTTTCAAAGCACTTCCAAGTAGAGAGAAATCTTTCTCAGTGTACAATGTTTAGAAAATAAATCTTCTTTTGGAATAAAGATATGAATGATAAGAGTTCTGATTACTATTTCTAACTCTTGAATTAGTAATTTGCTAGAATGACCACCACCTAAATAGGAGTCGTTGTTGTTAGTTGCTGTCTAGTCAATTCCTACTCATGGTGACCCCATGTATGCAGAGTAGAGCGACTCACAGGGTTTTGAAGGTAGTGACCTTTCAGAAGCAGATTGCTAGGCTTGTCTTCTGAGACACCTCTGGTTGAGTTCAAACTGCCAACCTTTTGGCTAATAGTTGAGCACTTAACTGTTTGTGCCACCCAGGGACTCCGGAAACTTATAGGAGTAGCTCTAAATAATTTAGCAAAATATTATTTTAAACTACATATTTAGACTGCTAAATTTCTGTGTTGCTTCCTAAAAGTCAGTCATTACGTCTAAATTTTCTGTCAAGTCAATTCCAACTCCTAGCAACCCTACAGGACAGAGTAGAACTGCCCCATAGGGTTTCCAAGTGGCATGCTGGATTTGAACTGCCGACTTTTTGGTTAGCAGCCAAGCTATTAACCACTGCACCACCAGGGCTCTGACTGAATTTAAATCTCTTTCTTCAGAGTTTTGTAGTTTTCCTCATATAGATATTGTACATATTTTGTTAGATTTATACTTGTTTCATTTTGGGGATGGGGGAGTGTGTTAATGTAAATGGTATTGTATTTTAAATTTCAAATTTCAACTGTTTATTGCTGGTATATAAGAAAGCAGTTGGCTTTTTCATATTATTCTTGTATCCTGTGCCCTTGCTACAATCACTTAATAGTTTCAGGAGGTTTTTGTGTGTGCGTGTGTCAATTCTTTGAAATTTTCTACATAGACTGTCATGTAATCTATGAACAAAAACAGTTTCATTTCTTCCTTCCCAATTTTATAACTTGTATTTTTTGTTGTCTTATTTTCTAGGACTTCCAGTACAATGCTGAATAGGAGTGGTGAGAGGGGACATCTTGCCTTGTTCCCAATCATAAGGAGAAATCATCTAGCTTCTCGTATGTAAGTATGCTGTTAGCTGTAGTTTTTTTTTTTTTTTTTAATCAAGCTGAGAAATTTCCCCTTTATTCCTAGTGTGCTGAGAGTTTTTATCCAACAGGTGTTAGGTTTTGTGAAATTCTTCTTTTGTATCTATCAACGCGATCATATGATTTTTTTTTCTAAATTTAAAGCTGAAAAAAAAATATTTGCAAAGCTCTTACGACTCATCTTCCCCTAAATGTTTTGCCACAAATCCTAGGAAACTTCCTTTCTTCTGTGGTACCCAGATGGAAGAAGGGTTACTTAGTGGCAGTTACGTGTGTTAATATGTCCACTACTTCAAACCGAACCGTGCTTCGACACACTCTGCTTCCAGTTCATTCATTCTTCCATTTGCTCATTCAAAAATAATGCTTAAACACCTACTATACACCAAAAAAAAATACCAAGCCCTTATACATTAATAAGGTAAAATTCCTATCTTTCCAGATTTCACAGCCTTGTGGGAGAGATAGCTGCAAAATGAAACAAGCATACAGCAGTGATAAGGGAGTGATAAGGGGATAAGTACAGTTATAAGGAGACACATAGGATACAATGCAAGCTGTTCTCCAGCCAGTATGGGCTGTGCTCGTGGCTGCTGTTCATTCTTATTGGTCAGCTCCTCAGCACCATTGGTTGTTACATATTTTGAATTTCACTCCTGGGGTTATGAGATCATAGAAAAGAGCAATCTGGCATATAGTAAGGTGGAAACATTTTCTTGGAAGAGATGACTCCTGAACTACCATATAAAGAATGAAAGTGTTGTCCCATTCAAGTGTCCATTGCCCCACCTTTACACTGACTCTGCGTCCAGAAATCTATTGCCAGTGGATCTCTTTGGTATTTGGAAGTTGGGTATTATCTGTGGGTTATACTTATGAGATTATTCAAGGGGACATATGAGGTGTATTACAGCAAGCAGAGTATGTAATAACATGGGGTCTCGAATACTCCCCTGCTCTTTGAACCCTTATATTAACTGGCCCCTTGCAGGCACCGTGCTTGTCCAGGTTGTCTCCCCTAAGGTATACTTATCTTCCTGGATTAGCCATCACTTCTTGGCTTGGGCTGTATCTTCCCTGAGAGTGAAGTCCTTAGGTGAACTGAGAAGGAGATGGTAGTTCTATATTTCTATAGCAACAACCTTGTGTTTATTTGCCTTCACATTTTCTAGGAGAAGAGGTGCTGACAGCATATCTAGTAGAAAAATAAGAGGGAAGGATAACCTAGGGTTTTGGCAAAAGCAACGTTGAGGTTCTAGGCTGGAAAGGGGGGCAAAGATGCCAGAAGAGGGTTGATGGATTGATAGAGAAGGCGTAATCAAGAGGTTTCGATGAAAATAAAGGCAAGTACATAGAGTAGGAGAGATGGTGGTAGAGTAAGTGGGTATGATTGCAATTGTTTAAACTATTCTGATGTCAAAGGTGCCCATTGTGGTGGGTAGTTGGAGAGGAGCAAAAGTAATGGTAAGGATGTCCATGACCATGAGATCAATTTGTTAGTACAATCCTCTAGGTCCAAGTTGAATTCCCATGTATGATGGCAAGGACTGGGTGGAAAAGGAGGAAATGAGCCAGGTGAGGTGCTGAAGTTAGCAGGAAAGGCAGCAGAATGTCCTAGAGATATAAGAGACCACTGAAGAGAACAAATAGAATTCAGTAGAAATGCAGACACATTTATTAAGAGGCAATGATGGATCTATGATCTGAAGCTGGCTTGTGAACTTAGGAGCCTGATGACTTACCTCCTAGCTCTGTGAACTAGGGAAAAAGGAAGCATATTCTCTGGAGAGAGCTGCAAGGTTCTAGCCTGTTCTTGCAGAGCAGGAAAAGCCAGTTAATGGGAGGCCATGGCAAGTTTGTTCAGAGTACAACCAGATTTCTATAAGGCACAGTGTATAAGAGGCTGTTCATGGCAGCCTAGTAATACAGAGGATGGGTTTACTTGCTGAAGTTTCCCACTTTTCCTCTAGGTTTTTAGCCATGTCATAAAGATTAAGAATTATTTGTTTAAAAAAGAGTCAATGTGTTTGTTTTCTAATACAAGATTGAAAAAGCTGTATATTTACCACCTTCTGCTCTTCTCATTCCTACTGTGTTTATTTGTGTCTGCAGAGTACGCATATTTTTTCTATGTGTAAAGATGCTGTGAGTATAATGGACTGTTGACTTGGTCATAAATTTGAGTTAAACTGAAAGGATAATAAGCAATGTTGATGTTTGCTTAGAAATATGATAAATGTGTAACCATCGTGTTTGCTGGGTTAAAGAACATTATGGGGAGGAATCTGCTTAATGCGTTTGACATTTGAAAGATATTATAGATAACACAGCAAAACAAACTTACAGAATTTTATCTATTTTTTAAATGTCAGCATTGCTTTGTAATAAATTACTTGACATTGCAGCATTTTTTAACAGATTCAGTATGCCTCTCCTTTTGCAATTATTTTTTTTTCCTTTTCTTTCTTTCACCCCCTACTTTATTGGGGAAAGGATTATAAGAAGAAATATTAGAAATACTTATTTTTAATGGTGACCTACTAGATAAATATTGGGAATTGGGTGCTGTGTTGAATGTGTCCATGTTGAATGTCTCTATTATTACCACATAAGAAATCTGAAATGAATGTCTACTGCTGTAGAAACTGGCTATGGCTAAGTCTTCAGGGTTCTTCTTCAAAGGGCAGGCCAACAAAATATTTCAGGAAAGATATCAGAATTCTAATGTAGATTTGGAGGAGTGAGTGCAACATGGCAGTGAGGATTCATAGACACCATTCCTTTTTTTATCTCAAGAAATGTTACAGACTAAGGAAGAAAAACAAAGACTGTGTTACCTATTCCCCAGGTACCATATGCATAAGAAACCCTGGTGGTGCAGTGGTCAAGAACTCATTGGCAGTTCGAATCTACCAGCTGCTCTTTGTAAACCGTGTGGGGCAGTTCCACGCTGCCTTACAGGGTCACTATGAGTCAGAATCGACTTGACGGCAACAGGTTTGGTTTATTTTATTTTATTTTCGGTATATGGCGTAAAGTGCAATGGTGATCAGTGAGCTTTGGCTAATAAAACCAACTGGCAAAATAAATGACCGGTGGAAGATTTACTGATGACGTAGGTTGAGGTCTTAAAATTAGATGTCCAATTATTTGACTGTTATGTTAGTATTTGTTTATTCAGCAGCCACTTGCCGAACACCTATTGTCCACCAGGCCCTGCTGATATAAGATGCAGGAGATCAAGTCCCTATACTCATAAAGCTTTCACTCTATTGTGTGGGGACGCTGAAAGTAAACAACAAACAAATGCATAATACTTCATGATACTTCAAGTATTATGTGTTCTAAGCATCTGCCCTTCCTCTGCCTGGTTTACCTGAGAGTGGGCAAAGAACCTTGTGCTTGTTTAGATATGGGCTGGCTCTGGTCCAATGTCTCCTCCACCACTGAGCACCTGATAACATTGTATGTGGAGTGTCCATGACTGAGTGCCTATGTGTGCACATTCCTCATAAGACTGTTTCTTTTTCTCTCTCTCTGAGCTAATTCCATCTTTTCTTTAGCATCATTAATACAGCATTCATTTTCCAGGAAATTCCTTTTATTTGGCAAGCAGCATATAAGGGGAAAGCTGTTTTTTCGCACTCCCTTAATTTATACAAGGAGGGATTTTTGCTCCTAATTCTTGGTTACCTCTTGCCTCATCCCTTATTCTTCCTTCCCGTGAATGTAGGTGGGTTACCTGAATGTTGAGTGGGAAGCAGACCTGGGCATGCACATCTCAGTCCCTCCTCCTTCCTGTTTCTTGGCAGCAGTCCTCCTGTTGAGGGCATGCACTTTGCTCTGCTATAGCCCTGCATCCAGGGCTGCCTTTGCCTGGATGGCTTACCAATAGCTGGCTAGTAGATTCTGACTCATGGTGACCTTGTGTGTGCCACAGTAGAACTGTGCTCCATGGGGTTTTCAGTGGTTGATTTTTCAGGAGTAGATTGTCAAACCTTTCTTCTGAGGCACCTCTGGGTGGACTCAAACCTCCAACCTTTTGGTTAGCAGTTGACGTTGTCAGCCATTTGTGCCACCCAGGGACTCTTTCTGGGTAGGTAAGTCAGCCTAACATGGTAGTCCAGTATTTGGAAGTTGACTTTGATAAGATACCAAAGCCACATTGTCCAGTTACAGCTTTATTAGGAGCAGACTAACAATCTGGTCTCTATCTCCCCGACTCCAATTTCTCAGTTGGTTTAGAAATCAGGCAAGTGGTAAAGGGAGTAATATTTGCCGGGCCCCTTAAAATGCAAACACAGAGGACTTGCTCTGGTCATCCTATAAATCTGTTCGAAGATTAGAGAATCCTTCAGACAGCACCAGTATGGGACTCTTACTTCTCCTCCAACACACAGCATGCACCCACACTCACACATACACAGGAAAGCAGGAGGTGCAGTAGTTGCTTGAAGACAGAGTTCTTGATTCTTTCCAAAGGGAGAGGCCGCCTGTTTTTATCACCCAATGAGTGGAGGAGTAGAATGTTACCCATTCTGTCACGCCCCAGGCAGAACTTGTCATCATATTTTCCAAACATGGGACAGAACTGTTGATCTTCTAGGTCACAGATTGTAGTGGGTAATCCAGACCCGCTTAGATTTTGCTTTGGGATGCAGTTGCAGACGCAGTTAAATACTGACATGTGCTGAGGCTGTTCAAGTGACCCCCCCCCCCGCCCCGTGTGGCTCTGGGTGACATGCACAGAGCATTCCTGAGATACATCACTGATTCTCATGAAGCAAGCGCTTCATGCTAATCTCACACCCGGGGAAAGCAGAAGGATGAGGTTGTATTTCAGAAGTAAGTGAAAACAACAAGGGGGCAAATTTATTTAACAGGTTTACCCAACGAAGTCATACTTGAGTCCTTAATGTGTATGTTGTCAGGGTCCTCCAATGGTCCTGTACCAAAGCAAGGAGAAGCCTTTCCCTGAATATGAAGTTTTATTCAGGAAAAGCAAAAGCAATTAACCAACTAAGACTGCTTAAGTAATCGGTATCAACAGAACATCTGCTTAAGTAATCGGTATCAACAGAACATCTGGATTAAATTAGATCTTTTATATTCAGACTTAAACTGAGACATAGAGTATTATTTTGAGAAAGAAGAAAATCACTAGGTATTCTGGCCTCTAAACTGGACCCCTACACTTTCTGTTTCCTCTAAATGGATACTATATTTTTTTCAAGCTGTTTAGTCATGAAAACTCAGAGTAACCTTAGACTTTTTTCTGTCTTTCCCTACTCTACACTATTCCAGAAATCATGAAGCTTTTTTTAATTTTGAAAATTTGCATGAAGTCATTTGAATAATTTTGAAAACAAATATTGAGAGCCCGTGAACAGGGACAGAACTTTAACTACCATGTGCATTTATAGCAGAACTCCTAGTTAACATCAACAGAAACAAACAAGTAGGGAAGAGGGTTTGTATCCCAACTTTTCCATTCATATGTCAAGCCAGTTCCATCTTGTTCAGTAAATATCCCTTCCCATTGTCTGGCCCTCACTTGATGTCATCTTTCTCTACCAGCTTCATTCCACTCAACTTTTTTCATCTGCGTATTTTCCCTTCAAACTCCCCATATCTCATCAAGTTATTAGTATCCATCTTGCGCTAGACTCATGCACTAGACCTGAATCTCTTTGATGGCTGTATGTCCATTTTCTCTTTCTAATTCCACCTCCATCCTCTCAGTTGTCTCTCCTAGTGATACAGAGATGATTTCTCCAATCTGCATATTCTAGTGTTCTGTTTCAATTCTCTCTTGAGTTTCCTCCCTTCTCTTTCATCTTACCTCTTGAGGGGACTTGTAGGAAACAAGTGATACTTCTCTAAGAGCTGCCGCTATAAACACAATGCCTTATCCCTGCAGGTTTCCCTTCTTTTGACCATACTTCCTCTCTACTTCTCATTTTTCCTCATGAAAATATCCTTAACCTACAACTCTGTGAATTTATGTTGATCCGTTTTTCAGAATGGGCTCAATATTTCCTCTACGAGCTTCTCTTAGGTAAATCTGTTCCAGTCCATGCAGGTTACTGACATGTTGGCTTTTACTTTCTTTACATAGGTTTATTTTTTCTTAACTCATTCAGTAATTTATTTACTCACTCTTTGATTGAACACATTCATATTGGCACCTTCTAAATCCTAAGTATGTTAGCCTAGTGAGACTCATGAAAAGTTCATAATTTAGAACTTTATATTCATGAAGAAGGACACTAGATTTGCTGAAAGATGAATTGTCTTTCTTGTGTACAATCATGAGGCTATTTCATACGAGTCTGAAGAGGCAAACTGACTTTGCATAATGAAAGCTAATGGATTCCTTATGATCTCTGGCTTGTGCCTAGCGACTAGCAACACATGCTTGGCAGCTTCCAGGTGAGACCCCCAAGCCTGTCTTGGTCACTGCCCCTAGCAGCACCGGAGTAGACCCTGCTACCTCACTAGCACAGCAGACGTGGGAGCACATTCTTAGAGGAGAACGGGAATGGAAGCTTATACTGGTAGTTATTAGGGCCCCAGGAGCTGAGGTATTCTTTCTCTGGCCAGCAAAGAGCCATGCTCTTACCCCAGGTCCCAGTAGATACTGCAACATCAGCTCAGCCAAAGAGGGAGGGTTCTGGCTGTGTGTTCTGCCCTAGAGGGAAGACACAGGATTTACATTTTCCGTGTCTTCTTTAGACTCAGGGTTCTTACCAGTTGCCTTCTGATGTGCTCAGCTGGGTCACCCTCCACTCTGCCACAGTCCAAGAAACATAGTAACAAACTGAGACCAAAGCTTACCTCATCACAATATAATTATTTACAATTTTAGGTCTACAATATTTCACTAATTTTATCATCTAAATAATTTCATTGCATGGTATGCTGGTCTAGGGAAGTCCAGTTCCAAGTAGGGTGTTACTAGAATTTCTATCAGTTATTATGCTTGGTGCCTCAATTTTATCTTTTGTGAAATGGAGACATTAATCCTTACCTGTCACTGGCAGAATTTGCCATCCATGATCTTCAGCCCCATGTGTTATGCCTGTCAATGTGTTACATTACAAAGCAAAAGGAAATTAGAGTTGAAGATGGAACCCCCATATCTCTCACGGCTGCCCAATTGGTCCAGTCAGGGGCTCCAAGCTCCAAGGCATGCCTTCGGGGCTTGAGAAAAGGAGATGTCCACAGACCCAGCAGCTGCTTTTGTTGTGGACTATGGCGAAGCTGTGTGCCCCTCTAGGAAGACATTGGCAGCCCCAAAGGGAAGAAAGCAGAGTAGGCAATATCTACCTTTGGAAAGACAGGTGTTTAGTAGGTACCAAGAGGGGTAAATCTTGCCCTTCTTTTAAGATCAAACTAGCGGTTTCCGTCGGGTGGTGAGAACAGCGGCTGCTTTAGGCATTTTTCCTGGCTCAGTGTACCATATATGCTGCTCTGAGGAGGTCGCTTGAGGGGTTGTGAGTAAACTCATGTTTTGGTATATGCCAGAAAAGGAAACCCACTTCTGTCCCTTGTGATACAGCCATCATTTCTTCCCATATAATGTGTGACTGTTGGGGCCCTGGCTGCAGCAGGAGGGTGGACTCCCAAGTTAGGATGATTAGTTCTTTCACCTCTAGAGGGACACTGTAACCAAACCAGCCAGGTGGGGTAATCCACAACAGGTGCCAATAGATGATTCCACTTCCTGGTGCCATGTCCTGAGGTATCTGGAGGACTGCCCTGTTTTCTTCTGGAACAATCTTGGTGGATACGCTTCCAGAGGCTGTGATGTCACTTGTATGGTTGTTGGAGGGTCACTCAGGGCTCCTACTCTGGCATATGGTGCTAAAGCCCCAGTAGGAGCCAAGTCTATAAATCTCAAAGCCTCAGGCAGCGTGTTCCTGTTTGTTGTTTTAGGACACCGTTCTTTCTACCAGGCCCAGCCTAGGGATTGTATGACAGATGGTGATGCCATTGTACCTCATTCTTGGCTGCCCATTTGTGTACATCATGACCTGTAAAATGTGTACCCTGGCCACTATCATTCTTTTGGGGTATTCTGTACATAGAGCTCAATTTTTGTAATCTTTTTGTTGTAGAAGCCTGGTTCACTCATTTACATGGGACTGCCTGTGTGTCAAGCTAGTAACAGTGTCCACACAAACGAGAGCTTATTTTACTCTTTCACTGAGGGTTAGAGGCCCTATATAATCTACCTGCCAGTCTGTCACTGGCTGTGTTTCCTTATGTACTTTCTTAACATAATGGGGCAGATGCCTTTGGCATTGGCATGAGCGACTCTGGCAATTTTGTCCAGCAACCACGAAATTACTATCCTTCACGCTATGTCTGCCTTTTTAGCTATTTTCTAACCAACACGGGCACTTCAGTGTCTGCTTTTCTGGTGAATCTAGTGGGCAGATTCCCTTTAGGATGCACCATTCTGACTTGGGTTACAGCGTCTGCTTTTTGGTTTCCTGGCAGGGAAAGAGGTGATTGGGCTGTTACATGATAGACACTTGTGTTAGCATCCAAGGTTTGAATGTAATCCCAGGTGTCCTGCCACAAGGCTTTTCCCCACAGGGCTTTACCCATTATTGTCCACTGCTCTTTATGACATTGACCTATCCATATAGTTAACCCATAGGCTACCATCCAACTGTCCATACATAGGGTTAAGGGCCAGAGTTCATGGGTGATAACCATCCACACAGCTCTTAATTTAGCCTATTGACTGCTTTGTCCTGAGCCAATTTCAAACCAAATGGTATCAGTGGAGGCTTGCACAGTCACCACCATCAACAGTGATGGCACACTTTGGCTGGAGACATATGTGTACTAGACATCTGCTGGCAATGGGCCTTCCTTTCTCTTAGAAGAGAGATGAGGTGGCTCCAGTGGTACACTAGTCTGTGTTAGAAGTCATCTGGATATGTCACTGAACCAAGTACAGCTTGTAACTCTTAGGACAATGGACTAGCAGAAAGGGCACTGCACTGTTGTAGATATCCATGCCTTTTCGTCAGCACAGTTGTCTGGGCACTGGTTGAGGATGGCTTGAAAAACAGCCCTTTGACCCACTCATTTACGGGCAATGCTGTGCAAAAGGTGATAGCTCCTACCCCTGTTAATGGCTCTACCTGACGGAAAGCATCATAGGTGGCTAACAATTGCTTCTTCATGGGACTGTATCAATTTTCTACACCCCATCCACAGCTGGAATCAAAAACCTAGGGGGACTTTAGTTCCATCCTGATCTTGCCACAACGCCCAACCAAAGTTCTTCTCGGTGATACTTACATCTAAACCAGAGGATAAAAAAAAAAAAAAAAAAAACCCTTCCTATATTGTCCCCAACATTTTTACTTATATAACATTTTGCCTTCTTGAAAACTTGCTGCTGTTCACTACTTCAATCCCAAGAGGAACCCTTTTTTTACCAGCTGAAAGAGTGATCTTAAGCATGGGATCAAGTAGGTAATAAATACTCTACAATACCTCAAAAGACCCACAAAAACCTGTACTTCTTTCAGCATCCTAGGGGTGGTGTAAGCTTGTATCTTACTGACTATGCTTCAGGCAACACATGGGTCTTACTGACCAGACAACTCCTAGGAATTTTACTGACGTTCCTACTCCCTGCACTTGTTGGGGTTTTATGGCTCACCCTTTCCCTTGTAGAATTTCTATTAGCTGTTATGCTTAGTGCCTCAGTTTTATCTTTTGTGAAATGGAGGCATTAATCCTTACCTGTCACTGGCAGAATTGTAGGTGGATAACTAGGGCATCTAGACACTCCTGTAACAGAGAAACATCTTTGGCAGTTAACATGATATCATTGATGTAATGAAACTGATGATCAGTAGCGGGGAAGGGGAAAAGAGTCAGATCCCTAGCAACCATACCATGGCAAATGGTGGGACTATGTAGGTACCCGTGGGGTATCACCTGGAATGTCCATTGCTGTCCCTTCCAGGTGAAGACAAACTGGTCCTGAATGGATGGGGATAGAGGATGCTATAGAACATATTGGCCAGGTCTAACACAGCATGATAAGTGCCCAGGTATCTACTAAGGATTTCCAACAATGAAGTTTTATTCAGGAATGCAGCCTGTATAGGAGGGATCACCTTGTTAAGTTTTCTGTAGTCTGTGGTCATATGCCAGAACACATCTGGTTTCTTCACAGGTCACACAGGGCTATTAACAGCACTGTGGGCTTCCCAAAGGAAGCTTTTTAATTTGAAAGTTGTTTCCCTTATTTCCTTATGTCCTCCAGGTAACTTATATTGTGATGTCTACCACTCTTTGTGATGGGGTAGGGTCACTGGTTCCCATGCCACATTCACCCTCAAGACTGCTTTTACCACTCTCACCCACAGTCGGAATTCTACCACAGACATGATCAAAGTCAGTCCCACAAGGAAATCCACCTCTAGAATATATTCTAGTATTGGGGAAATATAAACTTGATACACTTTAGGGGGAGTATGTCCTATTTGTAGGGTCAGGAGTACATGACATGCGCGTGGCCTTTCTGTCATACCTATCAATTGCCAAGGGCAGTTCTTGAAACTGTTCAGGATTTCCAAAGATAAGGGTGCACTCTGCCTCCATAACAACCAGAGCTAGCACCAGCGGCTTGTTTGTTCTTGACCAAGGTATTGTGACCTCTACTTGAGGTCTCTGGCCCCTTTGCAGGGCCCGGACCTGAAGGTGACTTCAGCCTCCCTCCTAGTCCCTAGGGATTGGCAGAGTTCACCCAATGGCAAAGGGCACTTCCTCGTGGGGGGGGGAGGGGCAGTGGGACCCAGAGGGCAGTATTATTTGTCCAGCTTCAGATTCTTCCAAAGGCTGGCCAAAACTGCATTTGGTTGTTTATCTATCTTTCATACTTCTGTCCCAAAAACCACTAAGTCCACCCACATCTGCTTTAGGGTTACTTTCATCTTATGGTAAATGAACAATCTCATTATGGTTAATGAGGGGTCACTCTGCAAAGTCAGGCTCTTCCTCTACTATCAGCTCCTCTCTTCAAAGAATTCCATGTTTGCACGTCCCCGTGACCTTTCATCATCACTGCCCTGATCTTCACCTCTGGCATTTTCCTTCCCCCTCGTCTTTATAAACCTGCAGGTAAGCATTTCTAGTTGCTCATTTTGTTCACAGATGAGGCTGCTCAATACATCAGTCATGGCCACATACAACTGCTGCACATCCCTTTCCAACTGTAACTCTTCCTGCAAAGCTTCAGCAGATAGCTGGGCACCAGTGACCAGGCAAACAGTCCGTAGCAGCAGCCACCTTATGGCCACTACTGCTTTCCTAGCTTCTTTTCTACACTTAGGAAGGTGTGCATCTTCCCACAACCATGCTATGCTGCTCGGTATTTTCAGGTCATCCCCACACTCATATGGTAGTCCACACACATTAAGCATACATGCCAGACCTCCCCACATGGAGGATGATGGCCAACCTGGGATTCCCCCCACAGATGCCTCACTCCCACTCACCATTTCTTTAGTCTCCTGGCTGGCTGGCCAGTTATCCTGACATGTAATAGTAACATGAAATTTACCTCCAAAAATGGAGGGTGCCAAGAGACCAAAGATAACTCTAAAAGATAAAAAAAAAAAAAAAAGATAGAGGTGGGCAAATCCAGGGTGGCAGCAACGTAGTTTATTAAGGAAGATTTACATATGAGGCAGGTCCCAGGTGACAGCAGGACCAAGCAGATCTCCATGCCCTGCAGTGGTGGGTGGAGGTTTTACAGTGGTGGTGAACAATAATATCTACAAGTCAGGGATCCCTCTAGACTGACATAAGGATACACTTCAGCAAGAATTACAAAAGAATGGCTTGACAAATAGTAGTGAACTAGCAGAAAGCCTGAGGGCACTCATGTTTGGCCTCACAAAGCTTGTTTCCCCTTCACCCTGAAAGCCTCCAGAAAGAAATGTAACCCTGAGGACTACTTGACTTATCCCAGTAAGGGCTTCTGAACTACAGAACTGTTTTAATATGTTTGTGTTTCTTTAAGCTGCTAAATTTGTGTTAATTTGTTAAGGCAGCAGTAGAAATTTAATATACTACTTTGTAACATTGCTTTAGGAATTAAATGAGGCAATGCTGACAAAGAACAGAGTTTGGTCCATAGTAAGTTCTCAGTCATTTTTATTATCATCACTGATGAAACATAACCCGGCTTGATGTGCCTTAGAGAATCCATGCCCGGGCCACAAGAGTCATGGACCACACTTTGCACCTGCAGTCTGCAGGTGGGGCCAGTTCCTGAATTGGGGGCTCAATTCTATTGGTAGGACATTGGCCAGCTGGAGCACGGCCTGAGCAGACCACAAAGGCCATGATGGATCTGGAAGTAATGATCCATGATTAACTGTGGAAGGGACCTGAGATGTGCAGGAAGAGATAGAAAACCCAGGACAAGGCATGGTGTGAATAACTTTTAAAATAAAAGAAGAGCTGCCTTATAAAAGAAGGATTAGACTTCTATTGCTCCAACAGTAAAATTGGATGAACAGGTAAAAGTTTTGGAAAGATAAGTTTGCAGTCAATATAAAAGACAGCATTCATATATTTTGATCATTTCAAAAACTCAGTGGACTGCCTGGTGAGTCAGGGAGAATCCAGTCACTGGGAGGAAGAAAGCAAAGGTGGAAGGAAGGGATGTGAGGAGGCACTTTGCCCAGAGAGGCTGTGACTGCATCTCCATCACCTCTGTTCCCCCAGTCCTGCACATCACAATCATGTCTGGGCAAAACACTGCACAGAATTCCACAATGCACAGGATCACAGGAAAAATGGCGTTTCACGTGTGAGCTTAGAAATGTCATTGACATGCTGATACAAACATATTAAGGTTTTTACTCTTTGGGCTTGATGAAAAACTGGTCATATACGTAATTGTCAAGGTTATTTTAGTTTTTATGGAAAATCTTTTGACATTGTGTGCTATAAGAGTAGCAGTGTCAGAACATGTCTAAATTCCTTAGGGATAAGAACAAAGTTCATCATCAGCCCAAAGCAAATTCTTATGAAGTGGAGGTCAGACATACCTCCACTGTTCAACTTTTTTTTACCATTTCTGATACCAACCATCCTTCCCACAGCACTCTACTTCTCTTCTGAGTTAGATAATTCATTGTAATGACCACACAGGACTCATAGGTCATATTTACAGTTAAGTGGTTTATTAAGGAAGTAACAGGGATCATGATCAACAGGCTACAACTCAGGATCAGTATCACCAAGCTACAACTCAGGATCAGGATCAACAGGCTAAAGCTTGGGATCAGGATCAGGAAGCATGTAAGCAAAGTCTGGAAGGCTCCCCCAAAGTGGACAGCACATCCCTCCCTTCTTCAGTACAGGACAGGTCTCTCACCTCCCTCAACAATGCAAGCAAATAGGCCCTTCTCTCTGCCATGCACCCACCCTCTCACCTGTACAGGCCTTCTCTCAGCCACTTCAGGACAGACCCCTTCTTGGCCCGCTCACAATGGGCCTTGTGGCATTGCAAACACCCTGTCAGCTGTGCAGGCCTCTCTATTTTTGGCCTTCCTGTTGTTGGCTTCTCTGCGCTTAGCTCCTCCATTGCTAACTGACCCAGCTCATAGCCAGTGTAGCAGCTTTGCCCAGCTCTCTTAGCTGCTTTCCTAGCAGCAGGTTTCTGCCATTGTCATCAACTCTGCTGCAAGGCCCCTTCTGGCCCTGTTGTTGCCAGCTCTGTGGCAGGGCTTCTTCCAGGCCTCTCACTGTCATCCATGTTTCAACCTGTATTATAGCTCTTTTAGGAAGTTCCTTACCTCCTCTCTCTGCTTCTTCTCTTTTCTCCTTTCTGGAACCTCTGTGGGACTGGCTGTATATCTAAGCAAATTCCTTTTGAGTTTCTAGGCATGGCCCTCCCAGCAGGGCCATGAACTGACCAATCCCCTCAGTAGACCATAGTCATTTCGTTTGCATAATATATAGTCTATTGACCAATCTCTGTGCAGTACATAAAATAGACCAATCACAGGGCTGACTGTAGCCCAGGGCCAGACAAAAGTTATCCAACTGTCAAGTTATTTACAGCTTACCCAAGAAATGTCAGTCAAATTGGACAAAAGTAGCAAGGCTTCTGGGGTAGAAAACTAGGGCGAAGGTAACTGCACAGGGGTTAGGAGAAAAATCTCTCAAGCTGTTTTTCCAAAGAACCAAGATAAAAGGCCACGTAAAGGAACTCATCTTACCATAAGTAATCATATTTATATGTGAAGTTGTTGGTCAGTTGGGCAAAGGGAGAGTGGGAGGACAGGTGAGCCTGAGTAGAGGGAATGTAGCATTTAGAATTATTTAATACAAGTAAGAGAAACAAACATTTGTTGAAACAGAAATGGTGTATGCTCTTTTATTCTAGATAAAATATTTTAATTCTGAGTCAAAGCTCTCAAAACCTGAATGTCTTATACTTTCTAACAGATTTGATTATTTTGGCTATTGATGATTGTACTCCTACATTTACTAGCTCTAATTTTTATAGAGAAGAAATTTTTTTCAACTCCTAGGCATGGAACATCTCATATTTCAGCCTCTCTAAAATTGAGGTGCATTCTATAATGAATTGCATCTCACAGTCGTGATCAACTAGGAAGCAAAGGCAATGCACATTTGTGAAAATCTTTTGTTGACTTTTTCTGGTAATGCAGGAAAGTGTCAGCGTCAAAGCATCCTTCAGTCTGAGGAACAGATACCCTATATTTCTCAGAACGAAAGATGGACAAATCATGACCAAATGTGGGAGAGTATTACAGTTTACCTAGTCAACCCCACTGAAATGACAATATACTTAGAAAGAAGAGTTTGTATATGAATTTTAGCAGCACAAATGTTAAGGCTGCTGCAATTTAATAAGCAACAAAGAAGAAATTATGCATTTGGGTTATGGTGTTGGAGAAGAATATTTAATATTCCATGAACCACCAGAAGAATGAACAAATCCGTCTTGGAAGAAGTACAACCAGAATTTTACTTAGAAATGAGGATAGTGAGACTTCATCTTGTTTACTTTGGACATGTTTTCAGAAGGCACCAGTTTCTGGGGAAGGACATCATGCTTGGTAAACTAGAGGGTCATTGAAAAAGAGGAAGACCGTCAACAAGATGGATTGATACAGTGGCTGCAACAATGGGCTCAAAAATAGCAACAATTGCGAGGATGGTGCAGGACCAGGAAGTGTTTTGTTTTGTTGTTCATGAGGTCACTATGATTTGGAACTGACTTGATGACACCTAACAACAACAATCATCAAATTCAATTGTTCCTCTATCTTCTTTATTTCCTGTAAACTAAAGTTAGCTCCAAAGGCTTACTTAGATTTAGTAAAACAATTTTTTGTAAGCATATATAGTCAGCGATATTGGGTACTCTGTATTGAATCACCATGAGATATATAATTTAATATAATCCCATTATTACAAGGCTGAATTTTATCACCGTACTAAAGTAGTGACCACCAGATAACTCCCCTGTAAAGGTATGCATCCCCTTTGTAATCACCAAATAATCTATGGTTCGATGTGATGGGAGTTTTGCTAATATCCTATTCTTCAATAACCATTACTAGTGGTTTTTACATTCCTTCATGAGTCTTGTCTGAATCAGTTACTTTTTTGGGGGAATTACAAAATGGTGATTGTCTTAGTGTTTCATTCTTTCTGAATAATAATAATAATAATTCTACATTTACTAGCTCAGGTGTTCATTGTTCTACTCTATCAACTTTTCATGTTTGAAATTTTTAGAAAAATTTGGGACATTCTATAAGACAGAGAGCCCAGTTTCCACAAAGATAAATCATCATGAAAAGAGAAAGGGACTGTTTTAGATTAAAAGAGAATAATTTTCATAATAAAAAGTTGGAGCAAAATGTGGATATTCAGATAAAGACAACCTGTTGGTTCAAAAATACCTAATGAATCACTAAGCAACTTTGTACTGTTCAATAAGACCCTGTCCAAAAGCAACGTGATTGTTAAATTTATTTATCCACCTAAGCACTATAAGGAGCCCTGGTGGTGCAGTGGTTAAGAGCTACGGCTGCTAACTAAAAGATCAGCAGTTTGAACCCACCAGGTGCTCCTTGGAAACCCTATGGGGCGGTTCTACTCTGTCCGATAGGGTCACTAGGAGTCAGAATCAACAGGGTGGCAACGGTTTTTGGTTTTTAAATCCTATAAAGTCATTGAGCCAATAGTTGCTGGAAACCCCTTTTGGAAGCACATTCGTGGTAAGGCACTATTCTGATGAAATAGCTACTCTTGGTCTACAGATTACCTCAGTGCATCCCTAGCTGAAATAGCTTTTTTGGTAAGAGGAACCAAAAGGAAGGTAGTCCTTTTCTGATTTACAGAAATAAGTGTATGCAGGGAGTATTATAAAACAGCTATATGCTGGAAACAGACTTGGCTGCTGTAGTTGACTTTAGAATGGAGCCCAAGATATGGGGGCTTCTGCCGTTGACAAGAAGAACAATAATTCATCCACTCTCAGCCACATACATCAGGAGGGAAACCAACCAACAAGCCCAGTAGATGATGGAGAGATAACCACCATTTAAATCTTTTCCTTTTTGATCTTACACCCAATACATGGACTACTGTTTAACTAACTAATATTAAAAAGATACTCAGGCAAGTGTATTAGGAATAATTGGAGAGGGCGATGAATTACTGAAGTTGGTTTGCAGAAATCATTTTAAAGAATAACCAAATCCAACCAATTGCCTTTGAATCAATTTTGACTCATAATGACCCCACATATGTCAGAGTAGAACGGTGCTCCATAGGGTTTTCAATGGCTGATTTTTTGGAATTAGATTGCCAGGCCTTTCTTCCGAGGTGTCTCTGAGTGGACTCCAACCTACAACCTTCTGGTTAGCAGCTGAGTGTGTTAACTTTTACCACCACTCAGGAGCTTGTCTGCAGAATTAGGGAGACTAGGAGGATAAGTATGAGCTTTCCTGACACTGATGAGAGGTAGGAAAGAACGTTATAAGAGGGAGGAATAGAATGCCCACGAAAGCAGAGTTTGGTTCTTCAAGAGTGTAGAGTGTATGGGGGAAGAGAAGATGTGGGGAAATGAATCTAAAACAAGATATTATACTTGGTTTTTTGAGTTTCAGCAAGAATTTTTGTAACTTGGTGTTTTAATGTTTATGATAATCTAAATAATATAAACACATTTGGGAACTCTTTGAATGACTATCTGTATTAGTTACTGTAGGCTATGTGCAGTATGGAAACCCTGGTGGCGTAGTGGTTAAGTTCTATGGCTGCTAACCAAAGAAAGGGTTGGCAGTTCAAATCCACCAGGCATTCCTTGCAAACTCTTTGGGGCAGTTCTACTCTGTCCTATAGGGACGGTATGAGTCAGAATCGACTTGACGGCACTGGGTTTGGTTTGGTTTTTTGGTTGCTGCAGTATAAGCCCTAAAATCTGTAATGAGACACAATAGAAATACACTTCTTGCTCACATAACACTATTGGGTGAATGAATGGAAAAGGTGGGGAGGGCAAGTTTTCTCCATGTGGGCATTAGAAATCAGGCTGTCAGAGGGTTTGTCATCTGCAGCAACGTTATTCCAAGGCTTCCCTGGATGCCTGTCCATTCCAACTGGCTAAAGGGCATGAAGAGTCACCAAGAAGAAATCACTTGGGAAGTTCTTATGGACTATCCTGAAAATAGTGCACCTTACTTCTCATATTCCACTGGCTAGAATCCAATGACAGAGCTGCACGTGACTGCAAGGGAAATGGAAAATGCTGCCTGGCAGTGTGCTTGTGGAGAGAAGAACTTGGATTTTGTCGAGTTGCTCTATCACTTACAATTGAATCTATGCACCTAATTTTATTACCCATGTTTACTTTTATGCTTATGAACTTAATTGTGCAATCAATGTAACTACCTCAATTTGGAGTGTTTCTCAAACTGGGGCTTCTGTCTTGTTACATTTGAAAATTTACTGAGTGGTTTGAACCTAAAATGCAATGGGTGTTTTTGAAGAAGTTTAAGAATTGGAATGACTGTGAGATTGTGTTTAATAGAGAACCCAGTGCCGTCGAGTCGATCCCGACTCATAGTGACTCTAAGTATGGTATAAATTGGAGAGGGGCAAGATTGGAGGTAGGGAGAAAGGCTTTGAAAGCAGTCCAGGTAAGAAGCCTTGAACTCAGTAATAGACAATGATGGGGGAAGGGGATGGATTTGAGACACATTTGTAAGATAGTGATGAAGAAGTTATAGCTGATTGGATGAGGGGGCTAGGGAGAGGGAAAGGTAAAGAATAATTCCAGGAGTCTTACTTGGGCTGTTAGGTAGAAGGTGGGAAGTTAAGATAACTGAAGGAGAGGATCGTACAGAGGAAGGGAAATAAAGAGAGGGGGAGAATGACGAGGCCTTTTTTTGGGACATTGTACAGTCAGGTGGAATAAATCACAAATTATACTGAGTTCTAACACTTTCTTTTTTTATGTCTTTCTTCTGCCCCAATTAAGGTTGATTTCAGCATTACTAGTGATCTCTCAGATTTCTCCATTCTCAGTTTTCATATCTACCCTGATATATTTCTATCATTACTGATATATATATATATATTTTTTTTTTACTTGCTCATCTTGGGATTTGTCAGCCTCTGCAGCCTGTGAACCAGCAGCCTGCTGTCCTACCTGCTGATCTTGGATTCATTAGCCTCTGCAGCCCGTGATCCTACAGACTACTATCTGACCTACAGATCTTGGGTTCGTCAGCCCCTGCAGCTATGTGAGTCAGGGGAAGCCACCAGCCTAATGCCTGACCCACAGACTTGAGACTTGCCAGTCTCTACAACTGCATGAGCCATTTCTTTGAGATAAATCTCTCTCTCTCTATGTATGTTTATATACATGCTTCACTGGTTTTGCTTCTCTAGAGAACCCAGCCCAAGACAGAGGATGAGAATGGTTACACAACTCAACGAATGTAATCAATGTCGCCGAATTTTACATGTAGACATAGTTGAATTGGTGTATGTTTTGCTGTGTGTATTCTCAACAAGAACAAAATAAAAATAAAAAGATAGGAAGAATTCAGAGCAACTGGACCTCTCTTTCGCTGCTGGTGGGAGTATAAAGTGGTACAACGACTGCCAAGATGGGTAGACATTTCTTGTGAAGTTAAACTTATATCTACCTTGTGGTCCAATAATTCTACCCCTGGGTATTCCCCCAAAACAACAAAAACACATATCCACAAAAAACAAAAAAAACACTAGGTTGAAGTTTTGGTCAATCCCCTTATACCTAATATCACATGACTTACAAAGGTATTGTGTATTATCTTCATATTTTTATTACCCTACATTTGTCATGGCATGTTATAATTTACAAAATATTTCCAAATCATCTAATATCTAATTTGAATTTCAGAACAACCTTCTAGCACTGGAATTATTATCCTATTTGCTAACAAGGAAACTGAGTTTTTGACATTTGGCCAAGCATTCCTTCAACAGATATTTAAATAACTTAATGTTTTTTTATCGTATTGCTGAAGCAATAGTTGTGTCACTGTTTTTAGGAGTGCAATTTTGTAGAGAAAAGAATGTCTTCCTGTTGTCTCTGTAATCATACCTTTTAAACTTGTCTTTTTCTAACACCTCTAGGTAATTTCTGGCTTCATTCTTTGTTCAGCACTGTGCATAATTAAGCACTTTGCAAATGTTTCAATGATGACTTGAAGGTGGTGCTCAAAAAGTCGTGAATTACGTCTTTCGGCCTCTACATTGGTTATATATGCACGATGCCTCCCCCAGTGTCCATTCATACTCAACACCAGTGTCCCTTCTCACCCAACACTTACAAACAATTCCTTTAGTGCTTTTACTGTTAAATATGATTGGAAAGTTATTTTTATAGCATTAACTATGTATACAGATCTTTCGATGTACTACCAGCAGCAATATTTGTTCCAAAGAAACTTCATGAAAAGAACATGCTGTTTCTACTGTAATTAAATCAGATTAATTGAATTCTGTGTCAATGAGAGGTCACTGTGGACACTAAAACATGTGGCTGAAAATTATGGTTGCTGGTAAAAAAAAAAAAGAGTCCATCTACTAAAAGTATGAAGACATTTCCAAGCTTTTAGAAACAGCTGTATTTTGATCATTTATTCACATCTTTGCACAAGCAATTATATTTCAGAATGAAAATCTGATTTTTCATTCTGAAATATAATTATAGTTCATGGAGAAATCTGAAAGAACGTTTATTTTAAAGCTCATCTCTATAGGTTTTAAATGATAATGGTGATTATCAGATACGAGAGGGAAATGAAAGACTCACCTACTTCTCAATAAGATGGAATTAGGCGTTTTCATTTAGCCTGATGGACAATTGTTCTTTGTGCAAAAAGAGACTGAAATATTCAGTAATAGCTACAGAGGAGGGACTATATCGCGGGAACTGAAAACCAACAAAGTTGACTGCAACACTTAACATTAATTTAAAACACTTACTTTCTGAAACAACTTGAGCATAGCGTTTCCCGTCAATTTGCTTATTCTTTTCACCCTCTTTGGAAAGGAATTGAATTGCATGTCAGCTAAACTCAAAGACGGCACAAGCTCTTGCTGTTTTTTTTACATTTCACTTTACATAAAAACAGCAAAACTTTTTCTGTTATGTGCCCTTGAGTCTGTTTCAAATCATAGTGAACCTACACACAACAGCAAAACACACAGCGTGGTCCTCTGACATCCTCTCAAGCCTTGTTATGCTTGAGCTCATTGTTGCAGCCACTGTGTCAATCATCTGGTTGAGGGTCTTCCTCTTTTTCACTGACCCTCTGCTTTATCAAGAGTTATGTCCTTCTCCAGGGACTGGCCCCTCCTGATAACACGTCCAAAGTATGTAAGATGTAGTCTCGCCATCCTTGTTTCTAAGGAGCACTTCTTCCAAAATAGATTTGTCCATTCATTTTGCAGTCCATGGTATATTCAATATTCCTCATTAACACCATAATTCAAAGGCATCAATTCTTCTTTGGTCTTTCTTATTCATTGTCCAGCTTTCACATGCATATGAGGTGATTGAAAACACCATGGCTTGGGTCAGGTGCGCCTTAGTCCTCAAAGTGACATCTTTGCTTTTTAACACTTTAGAGAGGTCTTTTGCAGCAGATTTGCCCAATGCAATGCGTTATTTGATTTGACTCCTGCTTCCATGGGTGTTGATTGTGGATCCAGGTAGAATGAAATCCTTGACAACTTCAATCTTTCTCCATTTATCATGCTGTTGCTTATAGGTCAAGTTGTGAAGATTCTTGTTTTCTTTATGTTAAGGTGTAATCTATACTGAAGGCTGTAGTCTTTGATCTTCATCAGTAAGTGCTTCAAGCTGTCTTCATTTTCAGCAAGCAAGGTTGTGTCAGCTGCATATCACAGATTGTTAATGAGCCTTCCTCCAATCCTGATGCCCTGTTCTTCACATAGTTCAGCTTCTCAGATTATTTGCTCAGCATGCAGATTGAATAAGTAAGGTGAAAAATACTACCCTGGCGCACACCTTTCTTGATTTTAAACCACTCAGTATCCCCTTGTTCTGTTCGAACAACTGCCTCTTGGTCTATGTACAGGTCCTTCATGAGCACAAGTAATTGTTCTGGAATTCTTCAAAATGTTATCCACAATTTTTTATGATCCACATAGTTGAGTGCCTGTATATAGCCAATAAAACACAGGTAAACATCTTTCTGGTATTTTCAGCTTTCACCCAAGACCCATCTGACATCAGCTATGATACCCCTTGTTCTAAGTTCTCTTCTGACTCTGGCTTGAATTTCTGGAAGCTCCCTGTTGATGTACTGCTGCAAGTGCTTTTGGATGATCTTCAGCAAAATCTTACATGCATGTGATATAAATGATATTGTTCAATAATTTCTGTATTCTATTGTATCACCTTTCTTTGGAATAGGCACAGATATGGACCTCTTCCAGTTAGTTGGCCAGGTAGCTGTCTTCCAAATTTCTTGTCATTGTATCACCTTTCTTTGGAATAGGCACAGATATGGACCTCTTCCAGTTAGTTGGCCAGGTAGCTGTCTTCCAAATTTCTTGTCATAGACAATTGAGTACTTTCAGTGCTGTATCTGTTGAAACATCTCAATTGGTATTCTGTCAATTCCTGGAATCAAGTTTATATAAATGATTTCATCCTGAAAAAGGAAATTTCCCAGAATATTTTCAGGAACTCCTGCTCCATACCTATTACTTGCAGTATTAACTAATCATCACACAGATTCACAGAACACGTAAATGAAAAGTGGAACTAAAGAGGTGATCCAGTGTGATTGCATTGTTTTAAAGAAAAATAAAAAGGAGGAAGAGGGAGAAGAAGGCAAGTAAGAGGAGATGGAGAATGGAAAGGACGAAGAGATGAGAGTGAGGAGACAGAGGTGGTAGCAGAGGAGGAGAGGAACAGAGTAGAAGATGAAGGAAAGGCAGGAGAGCACAAAGACACAAATCAAGTCATTTTTCCCAGAGCACACAGATAGTGAAGAGCAAAACCTGGACTAGAATTTAGGCTTCCTGAGTCTTAGTTCCTGATTTTTCTATTGCCAGGCAGAATACCACAGTAGTAAACATTTCTTCTGGGTTTGTGTTCCAATCCACTAGTCACTAAGTGTGTGACCTTAGGTAAGCTTCTAAACTTACCTCTGTCTCAGTTTCCCCATTTGTAAAACATGGGTACTATAGTATCTATCTCATGAGATTGTTGTGATTAAATAAAATGAAAGCATTTAGCCGAATGCCTTGTCTAGTGTAAGTATTCAATAAATGCTAGCTATTCCTATTTTTTTCCTATAACTGGAAACCCTGGTGGCATAATGGTTAATAGCTACGGCTACTAACCGAAAGGTCAGCAGTTCAAATCCACCAGGCGCTTCTTGGAAATCCTATGGGGCACTTCTACTCTGTCCTATAGGGTCACTATAAGTCGGAATTGACTCAGTGGCAACAGGTTTTTTTATTTGTATAACTACATTGTGTGATTTGTACTTGTGTGTGTGTTAGCTGTAGGTTTTGTAGCTAATTTGTTTATTACTGTTTTCTGTGTTTTATTGGGCCCTTAAGGTGATAGTCCACTTTACATCTTGATCCTGAGGGTGCCAACCCTCTATTTTCTGTGGTGAAGTCTGGAGTGAACTGCCAAGTCAGAATCCTCAAAACAACTGCTGAGTTGAAAAAGAAACTAATTCTCAAATGAGGCATTGCTGGGAGAGTTGGCCTGAATGTTTGCAATCTGAACTCTGAAGGAAAGAGAAATCAGAGTGACTATTTTTGAATGTGAACTTGCTTTTGAAGAGTCGACACAGTTAAAATACTTGGCAAAATGTATCATCAGTGCCACTAGAGTGGTTTGTAAGACTGACCCCACTTCTATCTTAAAATTAAGTCCATTATTTCATGTATTTGTCACACTGGGAGGCTTATCTCAGCTGATTACATGAAGGAACTTTCTAATAGAGATATTCAAAAAGGAATGGTCTGCCTCAGACATGAGGCTCAGCTGGAGGTCTGACAGAAAAGATGGAATAATCCTCCTGGGAGGAATACAGCAGCTCAGATCAGTGGGTGACAAGCAGACATTGACGTTCTTTGCAGAACTGAGACTGTAGGATGAGAACTCTTGAATTAAAGCCACTAAGTTTAGGAAACCCTTGCTTCTGTACTTCCTTAATCCATCCGGCCTTATGTTACTTTGTTATAATGAGCAAATTGAAACATAACTTCTTCCTTTTATATTTTCCTGAAAAATAGTCTGGAAATACTCATGAAGTGCTCTTGGTATCTGGGAAAATGCTCCTTCATATTTTTCTGAGTTGGGCTTTGGTGCCTAGCCAGTGCTTTTGAGCTGTAAACTCAGGTCTTATGTTTTTGCAACATTTCATCTTTGCTTTCCTGTGCGGAAAAGCTGAGGTTCAGATTCTTTTACTCTCATTTGTCATCTCTTCGTGAATTAAAATTCTTTTTTTTTTTCCTGTGTTTTTAGTTTTATTGGATTGAAAGCTGTAATGATCTGAACTTTGGCTTTTCAACATTTTAGACTTCATGTTGGTGCAGCATACAGAACTACGGACTGAAGAAGCAATGAACGAGCCCCCACACTCCCCCCCAAAAACTTGCCGGCTCTTTTCAGGTTTAATAATAAATAAATAATATATAAACTGCTGCTTGATCTATTCTATGAAGTAATTAGTTAATTAGCTAATTAACACTGCTCAATGTTCAGATTAACTGGTTCTTAGTGCTTCACACAGTGAAAATTCACTACAGACTGTATGTTGGTACCTTAAAATTTCCCCACATAGTTTTTTTGCTTTTGTTGAGCACTGTGTACAGAGAACGTAGTAACTGGATGGCCTTCCTGTCTCAGGAGCACCCTGTGAGCCTCAGCCACTGGATGGCACTGGGCTCTGGGCACTCAAGTACATGGGTTTCTTTCTGATGATGTGGCTCCTTTTCCTCCCTGAATCTTAGTGATTGTTTCTATGTTTGTTATACTATGTGTTCATCTGACCTAGAATCTTCCTACTTTTCTCAATAATAAATGATTATGAGTTTTCCAGGAGAAGGGAGAGAACCTTGTAGACTAAAAGCATTTAAAATATATTAAGGCTTATACTAAGTACTTTTCAAGTACTTAAAGAAGTGGATGAGAGCAGAGGCTTGTGGAAAAATGATTCGGCCAGGAAAAAGGGAAAATTCATGTACTTTTTCAAATGCCTACCATATGCTCTGGAGCCCTGGTGGCACAGCAACTAAGAGCGTGGCTGCTAACCAAAAAAGGTCACAGTTTAAAGCCACCAGCTGCTCCTTGGAAACCCTATAGGGCAGTTCTACTCTGTCCTGTACGATCACTATGAGTCACAATCGACTCCACGGCACCTAACAACAACACCATCATACGCTTTACTTTTGTACACCATCTCGTTTATCCTTCAGCACAATTCCGTGAACTGGGTATGGTAGTCCCCATTACACCTGATGAAGTGGACCTTGGAGGGAGATAAGAGACTTGGTCCAAGAGCCACACAGCTAGTTAGTGGCAAAACCATAGTTCTGTCCACGGCCCCTGACTTCACAGCCTGCACTCTTTAGGATGTATCTGGGTGTCTCTATTCATTGTTCTCATCACATACGGGTCATAAATATCAGGGGCTGTGCTGGTAGTATTTTGGTGAAAAAACTCTTCTTGTTTTCTATATGTGACCCCAGTCCTCTAAACGCCAGTGACATTCCTTGGTGATCAGCACAACCAGGAAATACCCCTCCACTCACACACACACATTTTCACATGAAGGCCATTGGAAGACTCTTACTCCAACACTTATGTGTGTGTGCATGTGTGCAGGTGTGTAAATGCAGTTGTGTGTAGGGGTGTGTGTTGGGGGAGACACCTGCACTCACAGTACATGAATAGGGTCCTATGCAAAGAAGAAAGTGGGGAATAAACATTCATCTTGCAAATCCTAACCTTGTGGCCATCCAGATGTAAAAAGATGGCAGAGATGTGCAGCGGAACTCAGGCACCTCTCACTCCTTGTCTTTATTGCTGATTATGTGCAGCCAGGGTTCCACAACAGGACAGGTGAACTGGACCTGAGGCAGAAATGCACCTTCTATTTTCACAAGAGAAAATCACTGAGCTAGTGATCCCATTTGTTGTGCTGAGATTAATGCTCCTTACCATTCCAGCATCTTTTATACTGAGGAGACTCATTAAGTAATAACCAAAAAAGAATAATAAAACCATTGCTTTGAAGTTGCTTCCTACTCATAGCAGCCCTATAGGACACAGTACAACTGCCTGTACAGTTCCCAAGGCTGTTAATCTCTACAAAGCTAACTGCCACATCTTTCTCCCACGGAGCAGTTGGTAGGTTTGAACCACAAACTTTTCAGTTAGCAGCCAAGTGCTTAACCATTGTATCACCAGAGCTCCTTCTTGTTGTGAAATAGATAGTGATGTCTACACCTCTAATATGTATAACTTGACTTATTTTCCAGACTTTGTTCTTGTTGCTAGATGCTCTCAAGTTGGTTCTGAACCAAACACTGCCATCTTCTCAATTGTTGCTATGTTTGAGTCCCTTGTTGCAGCCACTGTGTCAATCCATTTCCTTGAGGGTCTTCCTTCTCTTTTGCTGACCCTCTACTTTACCAACCCTAATGTCCTTTTCCAGGGACTAATGCCTCCTGATAACATGTCCAAAGTACTTGAGATGAAGTCTCATCATCCTCGTTTCTAAGGACCATTCTGGCTGTACTTCCTCCAAGACGGATTTGTTCCTTCTTCTGGCAGCCCATGGTGTATTCAATATTCTTCACCAACATCATAATTCAAAGGCATCAATTCATCTTTGGTCTTCCTTACTCGTTGTCCAGCTTTCACCATGCACATGAGGTGATTGAAAATACCATGGCTTTGGTTAGGGGCACCTTAGTCCTCAAGGTGACATTTATGCTTTTTAACACTTTAAAGAGGTCTTTTGCAGCAGATTTGTCCAATGTAATGTGTCTGATTTCTTGACTGCTGCCTCCATGGGCATTGATTGTGGATCCAAGTCAAATGACGTCCTTGACAGCTTCAATCTTTTCTCCGTTTATCATGATGTTGTTATTGGTCCAGTTGTGAGGAATTTAGTTTTATGTTAAGGTGAAATCCTTACTGAGGGGTGTAGTCTTTGAACTTTACTAGTAAGTGCTTCAAGTACTCTTTGTTTTCAGCAAACAAGGTTGTGTCATATGCATATCACAGGTTGTTAATGATCTTTCCTCAAAGCCTGATATCACATTTCTTCTTCAAGTAGTCCAGCTTCTTGGAATTATTTGCTCAGCACACAAATTGGATAAGTATGGTGAAAGGATAAAACCCTGACACACATCTTTCCTGATTTTAAACCACACAGTATCCCCTTGTTCTGTTTGAACACCTGCCTCTCGGTCTATGTACAGGTTCCATGTGAGCATGATTAAGTGTTCTGGAATTCCCATTCTTCTCGATGTTATCCATAGTTTGTTACGATCCACACAGTCGAGTATGTTTGCATAGTCAATAAAACACAGGTAAACATCTTTCTGGTATTCTCTGCTTTCAGCCAAGGTCCATCTGACATCAGCTAGGGTAACCCTTATTCCAAGTCGTCTTCTGAATCTGGCTTGAATTTCTGACAGTTTCCTGGCTATGGACTATTGCAAAATTTTACTTGCGTGTGATATTAATAATATTGTTTGATAATTTCTACATTCTGTTGGATTACCTTTCTTTGGAATGTGCACAAATATGGATCTCTTCCAGTCGATCGGCCATGTAGCTCTTTTCAAAATATCTTGGCATTGAGGAGTGAGCACTTCCAGCATTGCGTTCATTTGTTGAAACATCTCAATTGGTATTTCAGGAATTCCTGGAGCCTTGCTTTTCGCCAGTGCCTTCAGTCCAGCTTTGACTTCTTCCTTCAGTGTCATCAGTTCTTGATAATATGCTACCTTCTGAAATGGTTGAATGTGGACTAATTCTTTTTGGCACGGTAATTCTCTATATTCCTTCCGCCTTATTTTGATGCTTCCTATGTTGTTCAATATTTTGTTCATAGAGTCTTTTAATATTGCAACTTGAGGCTTGAATTTTTTCTTCAGTTCTTTCACTTGGGGAACTGCGAAGCATGTCCTTCGCTTTTGGTTTTCTAACAGCAACTCTTCACACATTCCATTATAATACTTTACTTTGTGTTCTCGAGCCAGTCTTTGAAATTTTCTCTTCAGCTCTTTTACTTCATCATTTCTTCCATTTGCTTTAGCTATATGATGTTCAAAAGCAAATTTCACAGTCTCTTCTGACATCCGTTTTGGGCTTTTCTTTCTTTCCTGTCTTTTTAATGATCTTTCCAGACTTTACAATGGTTCATTTTAAAGCTTTTTTTCTATCTTCTGATTTTTCTGTTTTTGTAAGATCAAGTTGTTGTAGGGAAAAGAAAAGGGTTCCCACAAGTTTTTTTCTGAGAGGAAAGATACTTTAGGAAATGGAAGCTTGAATCTTCTATTCAGAGGGGAAATTGTGAGTGTAGCCATTGAAGGCAACTCTCCTCCTGTTCAGTGGCTTCTGGAGAGTAAAAGAGTAGAAAGCAAAGATGAAATGCATGCATCCCACAATACGAGGAAGTGTGGTAATAGCCCTCTTGCTCAATGGTGGGCCTTATTGGGCCAGCGCTCAGGGCTGTGACACTGAGGAGCCTAGACATGGGTCCTCACAGGATCCTTGCCTCACACTCTGTCCAGATTGTTTGGAAGTGGAGAGGCAGGCAGGAGAGACACACAGGAGGAAGAAAATTCCTTCACTGTCTTGGAAAAGCTGATTGAAAAACCCCAAAAGCTGAAGAAAGAAAATGCAGGTTTGAGACAAATGCTCCTATCACCCCAGACTTCTGGTAAGAACAATTTCCTTGTATTTTCTCTCTCTTGACCTAGTTTCATTCTAAATGGCTGATGCCAGAGTTGCTTTTCAAAATTCCTGCTGGTTTACAACAAAGGATTTGCAGGTTACATTGACAGGTCTTTTGTTTAGATGCTAATAACCAGTGCCAATTGCTTTGAAATTATGATTCTTGTTTTTACTACAACTTAAAACACAAAAGTGCAGCAGGTTGGTCCCATCCAACGGAGCCCACGCCACCAGAAGGGAAAATTCCATTAAAAGCACAGAGATTTGGGAGAGACAAATGAGCTCATAAAGGCAATTACTCAGGATTCTTTATAAGAACAACATTGTTTTCATTATGGATCATGATGACCAGGGTGTTAGGGAAATCTCCAGAAACAGCAACCTGGAATCAATTTCTAAATATGTTGTTCACCTTTTTTTTTAGCTATTTTATAAATCCTGTGATGTTATCCCCAAGAAAATGCTGGAAAGTAAGGTTCAAATAAAACGAGTAAGTGAGTCTTATGCATAGTAATACCAAGTTGATGTTCTCTTTTCCTTTCCGGGCTTCTGTGTGATTGTGAATCATCCATTGTTATTTACTCTGAATGCTTCCCCTCTCTTCTACAGCCATCACCCACTAACACCACCTTGCTGGTAACTTCTCATAAAACCTGCTAGAGCTAATGTTACAAGCCATCATGGAGGAAAACTAAATAATCTTTTTTTGTTGTTATTTATTACAAGATGTGGGATCCAATTTCATAGCATATGTTGGAGTTTCAAGGCCTTTCATCCTTCTAATCTCTCACCTTTCTTCTCCACCAGGAATCTCTGCCTGCTAAATGCTCAAGTAAGTTCCACTGCCATCTTTCCCAAGTCAAAAAGCCATAGACCTGAAGGGAAAGACAACACTCAAAACAAGGAAGGTCAGCCTAATTGGACAGGATTAAAAGTAAAGAGGTTTCCGAGATAAAATGAAAGCTTCAAAGGATAGCGAAGCAGGGGCTGGGGTCTGGGGAACTTGGTTTGAGAGGACTTCTAAATCAATGGGCAAAACAATTCTATTATGAAAACACTCTGCATCCCACTTTGAATTGTGGCACCTGGGGTCCTAAATGCCAACAAGCAGCCATCTAAAATACATTAATTGGTCTCAACCCACCGGGAGCAAAGGCAAAGGAAGAACACCAAGGTCACACGACAACTAAGAACCCAAGAGACAGAAAGGGCCACTTGAACCAGAGACCTACAATATCCTGAGACCAGAAGAACAAGTTGGTGCCCGGCCACAATCGATGTCTGCCCTGTCAGGGAGCACAAGAGACAACTCCTGAGGGAGCAGGAGACCAATGGGATACAGACCCCAAATTCTCATTAAAAGACCACACCTAATGGTATGATTGCGACTAGAGGAATCCCAGAGACAGTGCTCCCCAGAACTTCTGATGGCACAGGACAGGAACCAACCCCGAAGACAAATCATCAGGCATGAAAAGGACTGGTCAGTGGGGGGGAGAGAGATACTGATGAAGAGCGAGCTAATTAAATCAGGTGGACACGGGAGAGTGTGTTGGCAACTCTTGACTGGAGGGGGGATGGGAAGATAGAGAGAGATGGAAGAAGGTAAAATTGGCACGAAACGAGAGACTGTAAGGGCTGACTCAATAGGGGGAGAGCAAGTGGGAGAAGGGAGTAAGATGTATGTAAACCTACATGTGACAGACTGATTGGAATGGTAAATGTTCACTTGAAGCTTAATAAAAATTTAAAAAAAAAAAAAAAAAAAAAAAGCCATAGACCTCTGTTTTTCAGACACTGACTGCTTTTTGTTTTCTCATCTAGTTATTTACCTACATTGTGCTAGCTTCCTCACTTTTAAACTGGAGAAAATAATACCAGTCTTAATGGAGTGATATATTAAATGAGAAAATCTATGTAGAGTGCATGATGGTGGCTGGCACAAATTCAGGGCTCAAAAATTTCTCTCTGCCCTTCTCTCCTCCATCATCTGTTCCTTTTCAAAACAGCTAGGAGGAAAAAGGGGGTAAAGGGTTGACCATATCCTCTATGGGTCCTTCTAGCTCTGATCTCTACTTGGTCTACTTGGACTCAATGACACGCCTGTCATCTCAGAGCATTTTTAGTTTCCTTCTCATCTACCTCTGTGAAGATACTCTCATTGGATTTTACATTGGAAATGTTGATTCTGTGTGCATGAAGAGGGCACTCTTTTCTCCTGGATTATAAGAGGTTCATCTTGCAAATGTCCTTGGCCTTCAATTTGTGATGGCAACTGCAGGCCAAGTACTACACCAAGCATGCTCATCTCACAACATCTTGTTCCCAGGTTGTGGTTTGGCCTTTTGACTCTGGTTTCTGAAAATAACCTGAACAATCAAGATATCTGAGCAATCAAAATTGTCAAGCAAGTAGGGGCTACACAGGCCTCACATCTGGCAAACTAACTTCAGGAAGGGAGGGGGATCTAATGCACATTTATTGATTGGATCTATCCTAACTCTGTGTTAAGGCCCAAATCATCCATGCATATTCATTGAGGTCCCAGTGACAAGGGGAGCTGGGGCCTTGGAGCTCTCTCTTTAGGGCCTCATGGGTTGGTGAGAATATCTATGCACAGGAGAGAGTGTGGCACGTTTCTGGGGTCAATTGTGGTGCCGAGGCCTCTTTCAGACCTTGCCTGATGAGTCTCTACACATTATTCTTTCTGGTTATAATAAATGGGTAACTGTAAGTATAGGGAATAGCTTTTGTGGGTTCTCTTACTCATTCTAGTGAATTATCAAACGTCCTGGGGACAATGAAAACCAGCAGAGAGTCTGGAGTTTGCCTATTTGGCAGAGGTTGGAAGGATAGAATCCCAGCTTGTGGAGACTCAACTCTGGGTAGTTTGGGTCAGAGAGAGAAAGTACCATGTGAGTAACTGGTACCAGAATAATGGAGTGGGGCTACGAATTATCTTCACATTTTGGAAATTATCCTTATGTCAGTTATTATTCATACACAGGTAAAAGCCCCTGTCTGCAGGTTTAAAAGCACAATGGCTCTTGCATACTCAGTCATGGTGAACTAAAATTGTAATCCTCTTCTATGAGTTTGTGTTTCTACACAGCACTTATATTTGGCAGATTATATAGTTTACCTATGTATTCCTCACTAGAATGTCACATCCATAAGAGCAGAATTTTTCTTTCTTTACTTCTCCTGTACTTTGTTGTATCTTTAGTACCTATAATAGTAGCCTGTACTAAAATACTAAGCACTCAATAAATCTTCGTTGAAAGAATGAGTAAATTGATTTTTCTCTCTTGATCCCCATGTGGCTTCAGACCTATTTTTGTTGTTGATGTTGTCGTTGTTGTTAGTTGCTGTAGAGTTGGCCCCAAATCATGGCGACCCCAAGCACAATGAAATTGGTCTATTGTGATCCATGGGGTTTTCACTGGCTGATTTTTGAAAGTAGATTGCCAGTCCTTCTTCCTAGTGCATCTTAGTCAGAAAGCTCTGCTGAAACCTATTCAACATCATGAAAACAAAACCCTGTGCCGTCGAGTCGACATATCAACACGCAAATCGCCACTGAGAGGCCGGTGGTGGTTGCACGTGAGGTGCATCAGTCAGGAATTAAACTGGGATCTCCCACATGGAAAGTGAGGATTCTACAACTGAACCACTGCCGACTGCATCTTTTCAGCCCTAGCGAAACATAATCCCCCACCTCATCTGCTCTCCTTCAACACCTAACTCTGACTTTTCACCAAAGCTCCTTACAGTTCATGCACCTTGAGCCGTTTCTCACTACCCTTGCATATTTCCCACTGGTTGGTATATTTTTCCCCTTATTTCTTTTAATCTTTTCAAAATACAAGTTCATAGTTCATATTTTTCGTAGTGCAGAAATTTACATAGGAAAATAGTAGTCCCTGCCTCACTCCTGTCCCACTCCTTTTTAACTTCATCCTGGTCTTTAGGGCAACTCCTAATATATATTTTTCCTGGTATTTATGCTCATATTTTCAGTAATATATTTATACTGGTACCAGTGAGAAGGGATGATGCCTTATGATTCTTGTATCCCTAGACCAAGAATAAAATGATCACTTAATAAATCTGTATTGAACAAATAAGGGAGAAATGTCCCAAACAAGAGTATGAAATTAATACACAGTATTGCTAATTTCTTCAGAGGGGAAAATTATAAAGGTTATAACCCAAATGGCCCTATAGCAGATCGGAGACTTTAAGACTTCTATTTTTGGGTCGTTATTTTCCAAAATGCCTCAAGACAATTTACAAGAACAGCCTTTTGACTTCTCAAGTGCAAAACAGCCACTGTGGTTTATGATTTTTCCATCTCCCCACTGGGAGCCTGAATGCTTCCATTTCCCTTAGTGATACAAACATCATGTTCCTATTGGCTGGTAGCTGTGGCTCTAGGAAATGAAACCATGAGCTTAACAGTGATGAAGTCTAGACAAATGTAATATTCATTTGGAATACTCAAAAGTAATGAATGGAAGACTTGAAAATGTGGCTTAGGTTTTGGGTTACTTTCCCCCTTTGGCTGTACTTTCTGTGAGGCATGTGTTCAAAGAAAAACTCACAAAGTTACGTTCTTTGTAATATTTGCTCTGCCCAAGAAACATTTTGCAAATACACTTTAGCAGACATGTGACATATATCAAAAACCAGATTCTGGTCCTATCGCCAACAAAGCTTGGCCAGTGCCACTTCACTCAGGTGCACGATGTTTACACATAGCATACCTCAGTGCTCTGTCATCCACCCACAAAATACACTGCTTCTTCCACCTAGGCTCTGGTTTCCCAAACAACAGAAAGCTCCTCTAGCAATGAAAGCACACACAAGTTGATTTCCATTTCTACATGCCGAATTCTAATCGCTTTCTCCAGCCATAGTACTTAGGTTTCCCTACAAGAAGGCAAACTTGAGAATGAAGTACTAACAGTAGAAGAAAATTTCTGATGTGTCAGCATTCAGTGCTATCAGGAAAGGACTTTTGTTCATCAGAATTGTAGAGAGAAGTTGATGTGGACCATTTGGGTAGAGGGTTAAACGTAAAGAAGAAACAAGTTATGGCAAACCCTGAAAGATGAGGTATTGGTGGCTCACTGGTACAATTCTCTCCTTCCATGATAGATATCCAGGATTCCCAGACAAAGTACCTCATGCAGAGCCCCACCCATGTATCACTGGAGGCTTGTATGTTGCTATGATGTTGAATAGGTTTCAGCAGATCTTCCAGACTAAGATGGACTAGGAAGAAAATCCTGGCAGTCTATTCTGGATGGAATTGTGTCCCCCCAAAATATGTGTCAACTTGGCTAGGCCATGATTCCCAGTATTGTGTGGTTATCCTGCATTTTGTGATCTGATGTAATTTTCCCATGTGTAGTAAATCCTACCTCTATGGTGTTAAGTGAAGTCCTGGTGGTGTAGTGGTTAAGAGCTACAGCTGCTAACCAAAAAAGATCAGCAGTTCATATCCACCAGGTGCTCCTTGGAAACTGTATGGGGCCATTCTATGTCGTATAGCAACACTATGAGTTGGAATCTACTCTATGGCAGTGGGTTTGGTTTTTTGGTTTTGGTGGTGCAGTGGTTGAGATCTTGGCTGTGAACCAAAAAGTCAGCAGTTCAAATCTACCAGCCACTCCTTGGAAACCCTATGGAGCAGTTGCACTCTGCTCTATAGGGTCTCTATGAGTCGGAATCTACTAGAAGCCAATGTTAATGTTAATGAGGCAGGATTAGAGGCAGTTATATTAATGAGGCAGGACTTAATCTATAAGATTAGGTTGTATCTTTAGTCAATCTTTTTTGAAATATAAAAGAGAGAATCAAGTAGAGAAGAGAGGAACCTCATACCACCAAGAAAGAAGCACAGAGAACGGAGCATATCCTTTGGACCCAGGGTCCCTGTTCTGAGAAGCTCCTAGACCAGGGGAAGATTGATGACAAGGACCTTCTCCCAAAGCTGACAGAGAAAGAAAGCCTTCCTCTGGAGCTGGCACCCTGAATTCGAACTTCTAGCCTCCTAGACTGTGAGATAATAAATTCCTGATTGTTAAAGCCATCCACTTGTGGTATTTCTGTTTTAGCAGCACTAGATAACTAAGATACCCATCTACTTCCAAAAATCAGACAATAAAAACCCTATGGATCACGACGGTCCAATGCACAATTTATCTTGGGGAAGATTCAGGACTGGGCAGCATTCTGTTCCATTGTGCCTGGGGTCACCATGAATTGGGGCTGATTGACAGTGGCTAACAACAAAAATAACAACTCTGAAGTACTCAAGTAATGCTGGAAGAGAGAAGGCCTACATTTCCTCTATAACTAGAGTCCCTCGATGAACTAAGTCCCCCAGTTTTTCCTTTGTAGGCAAGCTTGTTGAAAATAATTTCCACCTTATCATTTTCTATTCACTCCAGAACCCATTGCAATCTGCCTTCTCGCTTTAGAACTGCCCTTTCAAGGCCACCCAATCTTTCTAGAGGCTAGAACCAATGGTCACTTGTCCATCCTTGTACTCTTGTTGGCTATACTGCCATTCTGACCTCGCCTTCTCCCTTTTCCAAGAAATTCCTCCTTCCACCTTAAGATCCCTCTCATTGTCCTTTGAAGAATCTTCTTCCTCTTCTCCTTTCTTACTTTTACATATCAGTCAGCTCGCCAGCCCTTTGTTCTTCTAACTGTACATATCTCTCTAGGGCAGTGATCCCTAAACTGGCCTGCAATGTAGAATCACTTGAGAATCCTCAAAAATTCCAAAGCACAGGTCACCAAGCCGCCCAATAAAATCACCATCTCTGGGGGAGGTACACAGACATCAGTATATTTTGAAATTCCCCCAAGAGATACCAATATGCAGACAAGTTTGGGAAGCCACTACCCTGGAGTGGGGGGGGGGGGTGTGGATTTTCCTCTTAATTAACTCTAGATTAGCTGACACTTAACATGCTAGGCTTGTGCCTTGTCCAGGATTAATCATACCCACAATGTATACTCAGTTCCCCTTCTTAAAATTCTTCAATGCTTCTTCATTATTTCAGGATTAAATGAAAAATTGTTACCAGAACATTTAAAGTATCCTCAGACCTGCTTATCTTTTAAGGCCCATCACACGTCACTCCCAGCTCACTGCCTGTGTTCCAGTTGCACTGGATTCTCTGAGTTTTCAGATACCTGCCCCTCTGGTCAATTTCAATCTCTCCTTCAACTTTCAACATTCATCCCAGGTATTTCCCTAATACTTCCTCCCCATGGTTACTTTTGTGGCTCTATAGCTCTTAACCCATTTGTACCTGTGTACTGGTCTGTGTTATAATAGATTGGAAGTTTTTTAAAAAAAGTATGTTTGCTTTTAATTTCTTTACCTAGAATACATAGCCTGGAGCACACTGAATGCTCAGTGTCTAGCCAGTGAATGAATAAAATAAATGTGACAGTTGAAAATGTTTGCACTGAAGCTTGTTGAGAAAAGATTTAATTATATTTACTTCTTCAGGGATAGAGGAAGGCCACACAGCCATAGAGCTTCCGCAGAGCTCTCCTACAGATGTTCTTTCCTCCTCATGCTCCCTCCTGGTTCATCTGGCAAGTGGGCCATTTGGAACACAGTCTAGGTGATGAGATCATCTTCATGACACATAGGAATCACCCTGGACACCTTTTCCAGCAGCTGAAAATTCGGCAAGAGCTGTGGTGTCATAAGGGAGCTGTTCCAGCAGCTGGGCATTACCCTCAACCACCTGCTAGCAGGAGGATTGGACAACTTTTGAGTCAGGAGGGGATCTGGGGCACATCTTTGTTACAGAGCATCTGAGTATCTCACTGTTTACCAGAAAGATTCAGATTTTTCAAAATTCTTATTCTGAATAAGATCAAGAGTTAGAACCCTTTCCACAATTATGCAGTTCTGTGAAAATCTTGAGAACTTTCTTTGAAAACTGAAATGAAAGCCACAATTAAAAAAAAAAAAATTGTGGGTAAATGTTGCACCTTTTTTCGTATTCTACTTTGGAGTCACAAAAGAAGAAAGTCTAATAGAAATATTCATAGTGAAAATATACACTTAATGGTTACAATGGCAAGGCACAATAGTTAAGAGACATAGGGATACATAACGAACATTTCTCCCATTTGTACTTTGTAAGCCACTTTCGTTTCCCATATATCTCATGTTTTCCTGGTAAGCTGTAGATATCTCAATACAGAATATTAGGTACAATACAGCTGAAATGTAAATAACAAAAGCATCCAAGACAAACGACCAAATATAAACAAAGAATTGGGAGAGAATGGCAAGATTTCCGGAATGGCCGTTGATTCTGTGATTCAAGCATCATTCTCCTGATTTGATTTTTTGTACTGTTGTTCTCCAGGAAATGCCATTCTTGTCAGTTGCCACCATCAGCTTCCAATTCATGGCAATCCATGTACAAGAGAACAAAATGTTGCTCAGTTGTCTTAGGCTGAGTTCTCTAGAGAAGCAAAACCAGTAAAGTGTATAAATACATATACCCGACCCAGTGCCGTCGAATACATATAGAGAGAGATTTATATCAAGGAGATGGCTCGCGTGGTTGTAGAGGCTGGAATGCCCCAAGTCTGTGGCTCAGGATAGAGGTTCCTCCTGATTCATGTAGCCACAGGGTCTGGCAAACCCAAGATAGTCAGGTCAGAGGTCAGGACTCTTGCTCACAGGCTGTGAAGACTGACGAATCCCAAGACAGGCAGTCAAGACTGGAGGTAAGATGTTAGCTCAAGTACCAAGAACCAGTGGTCGGAAGAACAGGAGCCAGTTGCAGTATCCAGAGCGAGCAAAAGCCTTGCCAGAATGTCCACTTATATTCGATGCAGGCCACACACCCAAGGAAACTCCCTTTCAACTGATTGGCTACTCACAGTAGATTCTATCATGGAAGGGATCACAGCATCATACAACTGCCAAAACACCAGTGCTTTGCCATCTTTGTTATCATTGGTATGCTTGAGTTCATTGTTCCTTGTTGAAGACATTGTGTGTGTATATATATATATATATATTTTAGTTTTTCTTTTTTTGTAGTGACAATATATGTAACAAAATATACACCATCTCAACAATTTCTCCATGTACAACTCGGTAACATCGATTACATTCTTCAAGTTGGCAGCCATCTCAGTATCCCTTCCCAAATCATTCCACCACTACTAACATAAATTCAATATTCCCTAAGCAAAAACTCCCTTCCACCCCTGGTAACCACTAATTATCTGTCATTTCTATATATTTGCACATTTCATGTAAGTGAGATCGCACGATATTTGCACTGGGTCCTGCAAATTATGGAGCTAGTTTAGTCCTGACTAAATTCTTTGCTAAGCATTTTCTGGTGGGTGAAATGTTTCTAAAATGAATGACAAAGTCAATATTAGTAGGGAAAAGAAGAAGTGAATGGGCAGCCTACTGACATAGAGGTATAAGTTGACTAGAATGAGGGATGACCCATCTACCTGAACTCAGATACTGGAGTCCTCTATAGGTGTGGTGTATGTGCACACAAGTCTCTGGCTTTTTTGACATCACATGACAGCATCCTGTCTTTCTCCCTGATGCTGCTTTCTTGTCTGACAGAAGTGCAAAACCCTATATGGCATTCAGAGAGATTACCCCCATTTTCATTAGAAAGGTTACTAAGAAAAAGTCTTCTGACTCAAAAAAATCTAATCACCATCAAAAGCTTCGGTGTGCTTGAGGCTCACATATTAGAACATCTGCAGAAACAAATAACCCCTCTATACTATGACTGCGTGGTCCTGTGGGACCATTTAATCTACTGATGTCAAAATAAACTGACAGACTGAGAAAGTGAATCCATGTATTCAACATTTATTCAAGTTTTAATGTTTCCTTGTTAAAAAAAAAATCAAAACTATTTCACTAGAAGATAATTAAATTTCTGGTTTGGATTTATTAGCACTCTAAACTGACCATCACATTTTCTCTGAATTTGCACCTATTTGGTAAAGATGGAAATGCAATCGGAAATGAATTTTCAGAGGGATTAGCAAAGAAAGAGATATGAACTCTTTGCAGTTGAAACATTTACTGAATTTTCATTGTGACTGAGACGGGGGAGCTTAGATAATAGACATCGAATCATTGTTCCACTACAGAATCGTTTTGGCTCAAATCAATGAAAGAATGGAAGTTGATATTTCTGTTATCTTATATCCTATGACATTTCTTTCAAGTTTCTCAGATTAATGTTCCGAAAGACACATGACCCAGTTGCCAATTACCTGCTTCTCAGTCTGGAGAACTTGGAGAAAGCAGTTACCATGAGTCTTATCTTTCTTCACACATGATAAAGGAAAAAAAGTCAGAGGATAAGGTAGTGGCAGCCAATCATATTTAGTAACAAAATTAAGCCATCTTTAGCCTCTCATTTCAAAAAGTTTCTTTTAAATAAAAGGACAAAGAAATCTTTATTAAATATAATGAGTTAGTGGAAGAAGCAAGCACACATGGTTCTCAAGAAGGAGAAGGTTCGCAAGAATATGGGGGGACAATGTCCACCAAAAGTACCTACTGGTAAAACTAAACCACGGCACTTGTGAAAAATACACATTCTCATATCCTACCCAGAATTATTCAATACCTGCATTGCAAAGAGTCTACTGCTGGGCTTCTTGTGGTCAGGCAAATGTGAGAAACTTGCCTTAGGTCAACGATTCTCAAACACCCAACAGAAGGAGGGTTTGTAATAACTGGGCTCCACTTCCTATTTCTCATTCAGGTGGCTGGGTGGGGCTTGGAAATTGGAATTCCTGACAAGCTCCCAGGTGAAACCAAGGATGCTGCTGCAAAGACTATACTTTGAGAACCACTGGTGTAGGGCCAATTAGTTGTTACAAACTGAAAGGCTCAGGTAGCCTTAGTCCAGGAGATGTTTCCTCACTGGTCTGGCACTCTACTCACTGCCAAATCCTTCAAAATTTTCCATGGAAAGAGAGTATGCTGTTTATAGAGTAGATTCCAGCCTGGTGGTAAAGATAGAATTAGCCCCAGAACACAACAAAAATAATAAGTATTTTAAGGATGGTGGATTGTCATGCAGAGTAGGAGGAGAGAGACAATGGTCCCCAAATGCTATGGACAACCTCATATGTTCTCTAATCCAGAGTCTAGAGAAGTTTAGGTTGCAGAGAACGGTAGTCATGCTTTACATTTTCTTTCAGAATGGAGCTGAGAGGAATATGAGGAATATGCTTTCCTGGTCTGAACAGGTTTTTCAGAGAGGAGGTAGAAAGGGAGACAGAAAATGGGCATTTCTCATTCTGTTGTACATGGGGTCACTATGAATCAGAGCTGACTGGACAGCTTCTAACAACAACAGCAACAAAACAAAAAGCAAAGAAAAACAAACAAAAACCACTGAGGTGTATGGCAAAATCTTAAACTCTCTTTAGAGATCAACTTCTAGATTATGAAGTTTCCATCTACCTACCAATGGTTTGATTTCAATAGCTGCAAATGTGGTTCCAAGGGGAAAGTATTAAAAAGCCAAGAAGTAGTCAAACAAATATTTTGGTTATGCTTCATTTTTGTCATGTGGTTGTTTTGGGAGCCAGGCAGATGTTTATTGTACAAATATAGGATGGCCCGCATGACTCACTTGCAGCTCTCTGACTTCCTGGTAATATGACAATTCCAAAGGAAAGGCAACAGTAAACGCGAATGCTGAGCATAAAAAATGGGAGGAAAAGCAAGAAAAACTTCACCTATAGTCTTTTGCCAGCAGAAAATTCTCTCAGATTTTTATCATCTGAGATTACTTTTAGTCCTCCTTCATTCCTGGAGGATATTCTCACCACATAACGGTATTTGCAGCTAACAGTTCTTTTCTTTCAGCCTTTAAAAATGCTGCGCCACTTCCTTCGGACCTTCCTGGTTTCTGCTGAGAAATTTGCTGTCATTTAAATTGGTGTTCTATAGGTAATGTGTCATTTTCAAGATATTTTCTTTGTCTTTAATTTCTGAAGTTTAATTATGATGTTTCTTGGCATAGACTTTGTAAGTTTTCAACTATTTGATGCTTTTCAGCCTCTTAAATGTTCAGTACGTTTGTTCTTTCACAAAGTTTTCAGCCATTCTTTCTTTGAATACTTTTTCAGTGTCAATCAATCTCTCCCTCTCTTTGTGGGACTCTGATGATATAAATGATAGCTTTTTTGTTGTGGTTCCACAGATCCCTGACACTGTTTTCTCTATGTTGTTCAAACTGGGTGAATTCAATTGGTCTGTCCTCAAATTCACAGATTCTATCCTCTGTCATCCCTATTCTTGAGCTAATTCAGTGAATTTTTATTTCTTTACGGTTATTATATTTTTCAGTTTTATGATATCCATTGGAAACCCTGGTGGCATAGTGGTTAAGTGCTACAGCTGCTAACCAAGAGGTCAGCAGTTCAAATCCGCCAGGCGCTCCTTAGAAATTCTGTGGAGCAGTTCTACTCTGTCCTATAGGGTCGCCAAGAGTCGGAATCAACTCGACGGCAGTGGGTTGGTTGGTTGGTTGGTATAATATCCATTTGACTTTTTTCTGTTGTTTTGATTTCTTTGCTGAGATTTTCTATTTTTTCCTTTGTTCCAAAAGAATTTTGAATTGTTTATTAAACCATTTTTATGGCAGCTGTTTTAAAATCTTTTCCATTTAATTCCAACATCTGATTCAGATCTATCAAGGATGCTGACTGCCATTTCCCAATCATGTTGTGATTTTGTTGTTTTCGGTATGACAAGTGATTTTCCATTGTATCTTGGATAACCTGCATATTATATATGGAGACTCTGAATCTCATCTAATCTTTTTGCAGCAGGCAGTTCCACTGTTGAGGTGTAGTGGGAGGTTAGTGTTATATTCGGCTTCCTACGGGGCCCTGCTGTCACCATTCTGTCAAAAATGGGGCATTGTTGGGGAACTAGATTAATGGAAATGCAACAACCAGAATGGAAATAATGAGAATGTTCATGCATTGTAAATACTGTAACCAATGTCTTTGAACAACTTGTGTAGAAATTATTGAATGGTAACCTGAACTGCTGTGTAAACCTTCACCTAAAACACAATAAAATATTTAAAAAAAGAAAGTGGGACACTGACTGACATTGCCTAATGGCAGACAAGTGTGGTGAGGGAGTTTAGCTCCTCCTGTGGTTTCACTGACACCTTCCTGGGGAAAGTGGATACTGACTCATACAGACTCATTGCCTACACGTAGGGGCATGAGATCAACCCTTCGCTAGGCCTGCTGCTGCTAGGGAGGGGGAAGTGGAGGACTGACTCACACCTTTTAGGTACTCTGCAGGGGGCAGAGGCTCAGCTTCCCATGGGCCCTGTTGAACATAGGTTTGTTGGAGGGAGCGTATGCTATCTGTAATTTTCACCAACTGTTTGGTCTCCTTGATGGCAAGTGGAGGGTAGAGGCTCAGCTTTCTGACACTTCTTTGGTGGTGAAGTCAGAGCACTACCAGGTAGATGATGGAAGATTCACTGGCCGTAGGTCCTGCAGACACACTACCCCAGCAGGGGAATTGGATCTCTGTCACCTGCTTTCACTGGGCATGGCTGGGAGATCAGCATCTAGCTTGGCCCCACAGACACCACCAGACAGGGAGATTGGAGCATATCACATGGTTCCATGTGGGCAGGTGAGGGCGAGGGATCTGCTTCTTGGCCAGCCCTGCTAAAAACGGGGAGCAGGTTTCCATTGGTGTTTGGCTGGAGTAGAGTGAGAATTGCCAAAAAGATTTGCTGCTGTTAGGCTACCCATTTCCTGGTCCTTTGGGAACTGGCTTTCTGTGAGACTTTTCTTGTCTCTGCCATTGGTGGTTCTATGGTAGAGGCTTCTGCGGCTCTGTGTTCAGGATATGTGTGAGGCTCTGCCATTGGTGGTTCTATGGTAGAGGCTTCTGCGGCTCTGTGTTCAGGATATGTGTGAGGCAGTGAGGGAACTAGGGAGTTTATCACCATATCCTGCCTCAAGTCCCAATAACCCCAGGCAGCCCACCTTCTTTCCACATCCCAGGGATTCCTATGCTTGTTGTTGTGTTATGTTTAGGGTGTTTAAGTTGTAAGAGGGAACACCTGGGAGAACTACAGCTACTCTGTTTTGTTGGAACTGGAATTTTCTACCGTTTTTTGAAGGCTGAAAAATACTAATCTTCTAGGTTGTAGGAAAATGATTATAGATATAGAGAAATTTGCAGCACGCGTGCGTATCTTTTTTGAGTGTCTTACATTCCTCTTCTAATTAACTTATTTGCCAGCATTCTACAGTGATTGTATTTGATCATTTCCTTTCTTTAGTTGTTTTTGTTGCTGAAAGATATATATATACACATTGTCTGCAATGCTGTCTCCATGTCTCCTTCAATTTATTTAACTCGCTAGATGATAGAAGAGAAAAGATGGGAATCGTCAAGTTTCAAAAGGGACTTATTATTTTTATCCCATTATTCTCTAACAATGTTTTCATCAAACTAATATTAACAGGGTAAGATAGGAGATTGTATTTTTTCTGTTGGGTTTCAGAAGAGCTTCTCTGTGTACCAGCTGAGAATATTTTCAGGTTTCAAGCTTCCTGCAAGTCAGATCACAAAATAATACCTACTGGTCAGGACACATGAAATTTCATGGTTAGGAGAAGCACAGGAATATTTTGTACTCGTTAGATGCTGATAGATGAAACCCTGGGGCTAACGAGAAACAGGGATTGGAAGAAATCTTTTTTAGTTTTTTAATCCTGAGAATAATTCTCTTATTATTTATGAGTGAATGGTCTCATTTTAAAATTAAAATGTTACCTACTAGGTTTCTGTTTTTGAAAGTCTTGATTGATATAAATTTGAAGTGGAAGAGAGAGACATTCTTTTATGCTTTTGTGGTAGAGATGTCTGCCAGCACATCAAGAGATGAAAATGAACTAATGCAAACAACACATATTAGGTTTTTTTGGGGGGTTTAGGGAAAAACATGAGATTCGGTATTTGTTTCTTTGTGATGCTAGACTAGAAATGCTTGAAGGCACTGAGACTGGAGGCCTCACATGCTGTGCATAATGACTTTACTTAGTGGGATCAGCTTGATTGTATTTAGTGGTCACAAGATGCGTATTTGTCTATATATATATCAGTAGATTTACAAGACTTTTTTTTTTTTTTAGTGAGATTGGTCCAGATGATAATCTGTGGCTTTCTGTAAAATTGATGAAGTCACAACAGCATACTGCTACAAAGAATCTCTGAGGGAGATGTATCCTTTATCTCCCAACCCACCACTATCCTGGGTCTCCCTCCTTCACCCCACAGAGAGCTGAAAGCTCATGTGCCCTTGAATTGATAGGAAACTTGCTTACTTTTTCCAGGTGCTGAGGAAGATGACACATTACCATAATTCTGGTTCAACAGGTTTTGTCACACAAATATAAAAATCCAGCAAACAGACTGCAATAAATTGTGGTTCGTTGGTGGAATTCTCACTTTCAGGAGGGAGACCTGGGCTAATTCACAGCCAATGTACATCAAATACTGACACCACCCCTCTGTCAGTGGAGGCTTGGTGTTGCTTTGATACTGAGCAGGTATCAGCTTCCAGACTAAGACAGGCTAAAAAGAAAGGCCTGGTGATCTACTTCCAAAAATCAGCCAGTGGAAATTCTATGGATTACAATGGTCCAATCCACAGACAATTGTGGGGGTGGGACTTGGCTAGGCAGGGTTTCCTTCCGTGGTGCATAGCGTTGCCATGGTTGGGGGGCGATTTTATGGCAGTTGACTACAACAACTCCAGTCAAAAATGATGATACTACATATTGCCATAGGTTTATTTTCTGATTCAAAAGCCAAAGCTCTGGAGGAGGGGCCAAGATAGTGGAGTAGTCAGATGCTTCCTGTGGTCCCTCTTACAACAAAGATGCAAAAAAACTAGTGACTAGATTATACATGACAGTCTGGAAGCCCTGAACATCAAGGGCAAAGTTGACAGGTAGGACTGAGCGTCTGGGGGAAGGAGAGATGGTTCAGAAGCAGTGAGGATTTGCCAGACCTGACCTGGTGGGAACTGACTCCCCTCAGGCTGGACCCACTGGCACAAGTATGGTGAGGCGAGTAGTGGTGTTTGGGATGCATTTTACACATTGGGAGAGACTGAGAGCTGGAGAGTCCATTCATACCTCCAAAGTCAGCAAAAGGCAGTGCTCAATCGACAAAAGATAAGTATGTGTGTGTAATCTACCAAGTGGATCAAAAAACAACACTTTGGGAAAAAACTCTCTCCCCTTTACCTGACCCCTCCTTGCTCTGCACTGGGTCCCAACCTGGCTTCAGTGATAGCTGCTTTCCCTGGGCCAGAAGTAGGACCTGTCACATGCACTAAGCCATTCTCTCAGCCTTGGAGAAGGAACAAATTAACAATCAGGGAAAAAATAATCTACTGGCTCCCCAAAGCTGGGACCTCAGGGCAGAAACAGCTCCTTTGCCTAGGTGCAGGCATAAGGGGTCCATGGACTTTGAATGCCTTTCACCTCTGCATAGCCCTGTGTGGGCCAATTTCAACAGTGTAGACTCTCATAAGCACAGTACAATAGGGTATGTACCTGAAGTCTAACTTCAACTGTTTCAGCTATGTGGTGGAGAGACAGGTTCATGATGTTTGACACCGCTCTGCCTATTAAACAGGGTCCTCACCTACCCACATCAGGGGCATGAGGATTGGTGGCTCCATGCACATCACATAGCCACCCATGACAGGGGTCCAAGGATCAGTGGTGCCTCCCAGTCCTTACAGCCAATGGCATTGGGTGCCCATAGTCTGGCTGCAAAACCCACCCACCTATGCACTCTAGGGAATAGGGACATGCTTTCCTCACAGACACTCAGGAGTGGTTGTCAGCCCCCTGCCATGCTCAGTACTTGACCCCATATTGCAGCCAGATACCTGTGCCTACACCAATCACCCCTGTACATCTAAGACTGTAGGTGAGGTCCTGCACTACACACTTGGTGACCAACTACCTGGACACTTAAGCTGAATCCATACAAGAAAAGTAAATGGACTTCTGGGCGCATATACCTAGTAATATCTCTAACCATCTGGTGATAGGATGTTAGAACTTCAAAGGCACCAACAATTGAGCAGCCCATATGGGCATATCAAAGCTAAACAAAACAAGAAGCTAGGACAGAGTAAGCAAATAAAATAAATAAATACAATAAATTATTGATGGCTCAGAGACAAGGATCAATATAAAATGGCATAAAGAGGCAGACCATGATGGCTTCAGTAAACTCCCAAAATAATCAAGAAATCTTCTGGATGAAGAAAACTTCCAGGAATTATCAGAGGTAGAATATGAAAGACTAATATGCAGAACTCTTCAAGAGATCAAGGATATCAGGCAAAACACAGAACAAGCCAAGGAACACACAGACAAAGAATTAGGGGAACTTAAGACAATTAGAGAAGGGCATAATGACAAATTTAGTAGGCTGCAGTAATCTATAGAGAGAGCAAACAGATATTCAGAAGATTAACAATAAAATTCCAAAATTAGACAACTCAATAGAAAGTCAGGGGAGCAGAGCTGAGGAAATGGAAGTCAGAATTAGTGAGATTGAAGATAAAGCACTTGACACCAACATATTTGAGGAAAAAACAGATAAAAGAATTAAAAAAAATGAAGAAACCCTAAGAATTATGTGGGACTCTATCAAGAGAAATAACCTATGAGTGATTGGAGTACCAGAACAAGGGTGGATACCAGAAGATACAGAGAGAATTGTTAAAGCTTTGTTTGTGGAAAACTTCCCTGATATCATGAAAGATGTGTGGATGTCTATCCAAGATGATCATCAAACCCCTCACAAGGTAGATCTCAAAAGGAAGTCACAAAGACTTAACCAAACTTGCCAAAACCAAAGATAAAGAGAGAATTTTAAGAGTGGCTAGGGATAAATGAAACGTTGCCTACAAAGGAGAGTCAATAAGAATAAGCTCAGACTACTCGGCAGAAACCATGCAGGCAAGAAGGCAATGGGATGACATATATAAAGCTTTGAAGGAAAAAAATTTCTAGCCAAGAATTAAATATCCAGCAAAACTGTCTCTCAAATATAAAGGTGAAATTAAGACATTTCCAGACAAACAGAAGATGAGGGAATTTGCAAAAATCAAACCAAGATTGTAAGAAATACTAAAGGGAGTCCTCTGGTTACAAAATCAGTAACATCAGATAGCAACCCAAGACTAGAACACAGGACAGAGCAACCGGATATCAACCCATGTAGGGAAATCACAAAAATAAATCAATATTAAAAAAAAGCTCAAAACAGGGGAACGGCGATATCATAATGTAAAAGATGACAAAATTAAATCAATAAACAGGGACTAAAGAACGTAGTCATAGATCTTTCATATGGAGAGAAAGTCAAGGTGAGAAAGAGAAAAATTTTGGTTTAAACTTAGAAAAGTAGGGGTAAATAACAAGGTAACCTCAAAGGGAATTTCCAATCCTATATATCAAAATAAAAAACAAAAAAAAAGCATAACGATTCAGCAAAAACAAAATTAACAACAATGAAAAAGAGGAAAAGACAATATACAAAGTAAAACTACTCAGCACAAAAAAATTAAGAGGAAAAAAGAAACTGTCAACAACCCACAAAATAGATATCAAAATGACACCCCTAAACTATACCTATCTACAATTATGCTGAATGTAAATGGACTAAATGCACCAATAAAGAGACAGAGAGTGGCAGAATGGATAAAAAAAATGACCCTTCTATATTCTGCCTATAAGAGAAGCACCTTAGACCTAAAGACACAAACAAACTAAAACCCAAAGGATAGAAAGAATATATCAAGCAAACAACAATCAAAAAAGAACAGGAGTGGCAATATTAATTTCCGACAAAATAGACTTTAAAGTAAAATCCACCACAATGGATAAGGAAGGGCACTGTACAATGATTAAAGGGACAATATACCAGGAGGATATAATCATAATAAATGTTTTACGCACCCAATGACAGGGCTCCAAAATACATAAAAACAAACCCTAAAAGCATTGAAAAGAGAGATAGCACCACAATAATAGTAGGAGACTTCAACACACTACTTTCAGGGAAGGACAGAACATTCAGAAAGAAGCTCAATAAAGACACAGAACATCTAAATGCCACAACCAACCAACCAGACCTTATAGACATATGCAGGACCCCCCACCCAACAGCAGCCAAGTATACTTTCTTGTCCAGGATAGACCACATATCAGGCCAGAAAGCAAGCCTTACAAAAATCCAAAACATCAAAATATTGCAAAGCATCTTTTCTGACCATAAAGCCATAAAAGTAGAAATCATTAACAGAAAGAGCAAGGAAATAAAATCAAACACTCAGAAACTGAACACCTTGCTCAAAAACTACTAGGTTATAGAAGAAATTAAGGATGGAATAAAGTAATTCATAGAATCCAGCAGGAATGAAAACACATCCTACCAGAACCTTTGGAAAACAGCAAAAGCAGGGCTGAGAGGTCAATTTATAGCAATAAATCCACACATCCAAAAAGAAGAAAGGGCCAAAATCAAAGCATTAACTCTAAAACTCAAACAAATAGAAAGAGAGCAGCAGAAGAAACACTCCAGCACCAGAATAAAGCAAATAATAAAAATTAGAGCAGGATTAAAGGAAATAGAGAACAGAAAAACAATCAAAAGAGTTAACAAGACCAAATGCTGGTTCTTTGAAAAAATCAATAAAACTGATAAACCATTGGCCAAACTGGCCAAAAAAAAAAAAAAAAAAAGGCAAGGATACAAATAACCCAATTAAGAAATGAGATGGGCGATATCACAACAGACCCAACTGAAACTAAAAGAATCATAACAGAATACTATGAAAAATTGTACTCTAACAAATTTGAAAACCTAGAGGAAATGTACAAATTTCTAGACACACATTACCTACCTAAACTAACACAAACAGAGGTAGAACAACTAAATAAATGTGTAACAAAAGAAAAGATTGGAAAGGTAATTTAAAAGCTCCCAATCAAAAAAAGCCCTGGCCCTGACGGCTTCACTGGAGAATTCTACCACACTTTCAGAGAAGAGTTAACACCACTACTAAAAAAGGTATTTCAGAACATAGAAAACAATGGAACACTTCCAAACTCATTCTATGGAGCCAGCATAACCCTGATACCAAAACCAGTAAAGACATCACAAAAAAAAGAAGATCACGGACCAATATCCCTCATGAACTTTGACACAAAACTCAACAAAATTCTAGTCAATAGAATTCAACAACATATCAAAAAAATAATTCACCACAACCAAGTGGGATTCATACCAGGTATGCAGGGAAGTTTTAACATTAGAAAAACAATCAATGTAATCCCTCAAATAAATAAAACAAAAGACAAGAACCACATGGTCTTATCAATGGATGCAGAAAAGGCATTTGATAAAGTCCAACACCAATTAAAAACTCTCAGCAAAATAGGAATAGAAGGGAAATTCCTCAGCATAATGAAGGGCATTTATACAAAGCCAACAGCCAACATCATCCTAAATGGAGAGAATCTGAAAACATTTCCCTTGAGAAAGGGAACCCGACAAGGATGCCCTTTATCACCACTCTTATTCAATATTGTTCTGGAGGTCCTAGCCAGAGCAATTAGGCTAGAAAAAGAAAAAAAAGAGGGTCCAAATTGGTAACGAAGAAGTAAAAGTATTTCTATTTGGAGATGATAAGATATTATTCACAGAAATCTCTAAAGAATCCACAAGAAAACTCCTGGAACTAATAGAAGATTTCAGCAGAGTATCAGGATAAAGACAAACATACAAAAGTCAGTTGGATTCCTGTACAGCAACAAAGAGAATATCAAAAAGGAAATCACCAAATCAATACCATTTACAACAACCCCCAAGAAGATAAAACACTCAGGAGTAAATCTAACCGGAGACATAAAACACCTATACAAAGAAAACTGCAAGATACTACCACAAGAAACCAAAAGAGACCTACATAAGTGGAAAAACATACCTGCTCATGGATAGGAAAACTTAATATTGTAAAAATGTCTATTCTGCCCAAAGTGATCTATAGATACAATGCAAACCTGATTCAAATTCCAATGGTACTTTTTAATGAGATGCAGAAACAAATCACCAAGTTCATATGGAAAGGGAAGAGGCCCCCAATAAAGCATTGCTGAAAAAGAAAAAAAGTGGGAGGCCTCACACTTCCTGATTTAGAACCTATTATCTCTCCACAGTAGTCAAAACAGCCTGGTACTAGTACAACAACAGACACATAGACCAACGGAACAGAATTGAGAACTCAGACATAAATTCATTCACTTACGAGCAGCTGGTATTTGACAAAGGGCTAAAGTCTGTTAATTGGGGAAAAGACAGTCTCTTTAACAAATAGTGCTGGCATAACTAGATATCCATCTGCAAAAAAATGAAACAAGACCTATACCTCACACCATGCACAAAAATGAACTCAAAATGGATCAAAGACCTAAATAGAAAATGAAAAAGAGCATGCAAGAAAAAAAAAGGGACAAATCTACAAGCCCAAATGGCATAAACAATATAAAAAACATTACTAACAATGCACAAACATCAGAAAAGAAACTAGATAACTGGCCACCACGAATAACTGGGAGCTCCTGAAAATCAAACACTTATGCTCCTGGGCAGTTCTACTCTGTCCTATAGGGTCACTATGAGTCAGAATCGACTCGATGGCATGGGTTTTTTTTAATTTATGCTCATCCAAAGACTTCACCAAAACAGTAAAAAGACAACCTACTAACTGGGAAAAAAAAATTGGCTATGAAAAATCCGATCAGTGTCTAAGCCCTAAAATCTACACGATACTGCAAAATCTCAACAACAGAAAGACAAATAAGCCAATTTAAAAATGGGCAAAGGATATGAACAGGAACTTCACTAAAGCAGACATTCGGGTAACAGATACTTGAGGAAATGCTCACAATCATTAGCCATTAGAGAAATGCAAATCAAAATTACAATGAGATGTCATCTCACCCCAATAAGTCTAGCGTTAATCCAAAAAACACAAAATAATAAATGCTGGAGAGGTTATAGAGAGACTGGAACACTTATACACTGCTGGTGGGAATGTAAAGTGGTACTATCACTTTGGAAATCGACTGGCACTTCCTTAAAAAGCTAGAAATAGAACTACCATGGGATCCAGCAATCCAACTCCTTGGAATATATCCTTGAGAAATAAGAGCCTTCACCACGAATAGACATATGCACACCCATGTTCATTGTAGCACAGTTTACAATAGCAAAAAGATGGAAACCACCAAGGTGCCCATCAAGGGATGAAAGGATAAACAAATTATTGTGTGTTTACACAGTGGAACACTATGCAATGATAACGAACAATGATGGATCTGTGAAACATCTCATAACATGAGTGAATCTGGACAGCATTTTGCTAAGTGTAATTAAAAGTCAGTCACAAAAGGACAAATACTGTATGAGACCACTATTATTAAGAACTCAAGAAAAGGTTGAAACACAGAAGAAAACATTCTTTGATGGTTATCAGGCTGGGGAGGAAGGGAGAGGGGTATTCGCTAACTAGACAGTAGACAAGAATAATCCTGGGTGAAGGGAAGGAAAACACTCAATACAGGGGAAGTCAGCACAACTGGACTAAACCAAATGCTAAGAAGTTTCCTGAATACAACCAAACACTTTGAAGGACAGAGTAGTAGGGGCGGGAGTCTGGGGACCATGGTTTCAGGGGACATCTAGGTCAATTGGCATAACAAAGTGCATTAAGAAAAAGTTCTGCATCCTACTTTGATGAGTGCCGTCTGGGGTCTTAAAAGCTAGCAAGTGGCCATCTAAGATGCATCGATTGGTCTCAACCCACGTAGAGCAAAACAGAAGGAAGAACACCAAAGACACAAGGAAAATATGAGCCCAAGAGAAAGAAAGGGCCACATAAACCAGAGACTCCATCAGTCTGAGACCGGAAGAACTAGATGGTGCCTGACAGGGAACACAACAGAGAATGCCTGAAAGAGCAGGAGAAAAGTGGGATGTCGAACTCAGATTCTCATAAAAAGACCAGACTGAGACTAGAGGGACCCCAGAGGACATGGCCCCTAGACTCTCTGTTAGTCCAGAGCTAAAACCATTCCCAAAGCCATCTCTTCTAATATTAGACTGGACTATGAGACATAAAATGATACCGGTGAGGAGTGTTCTTCTTAGTTCAAGTAGACACATGGGCCTACATGGGCAGCTCCTGACCGGAGGTAAGAAGAAAAGGCAGAGGGGGACAAGAGTTGGTTGAATGGACACAGGAGATACAGGTGGAAAGAAGGACTGTGCTGTCACATTGTAGGGAGAGCAACTAGGGTCACATAGCAATATGTGTATAAGCTTTTGTATGAGAAACTGATAGGAATTATAAACTTTCACTTAAAGCACAATAATAATAATAAAAAAAACCCTGAATGCTCTAATATTACAGGGCATAAAAAGAGAGCATTGGTATAGTGGTTAAGAGTGTGGGCTCAGCAGTCTATTTGTCTAGATTTGAATCCTACCTCCACCCCTTCCTAGCCCTGTGTTCTTAGGCAATTCATTTATCTTCTAGAAGCTTCAGTTTTCTTACTTGTGAAATGCAATTCCTACGTAAGAGGCAGTGGTTTTCAAACCTGGCTGCACATGCAGATCATATAGGTCACCTGAACAAATACAGATGATGCCTTGGCTCTACTTCCAGAGTTTCACACCTGCAGGGTTTGGTGGCTCCCCATGTCCAGGCAAATTTGAGGACCACTCTCTAAAAGCTGCTCCTCAAAGACTGGTCCAAGACAAGTAGCACTGGTTCGTTGGCAATGCAGACTCTCAGGCTCCACCCAGAACTACTGAATCAGAGCCTACATTTTAACAAGAACCGCAAGTGATTTTTGTACATGTTAAAGTTTGAAATGCAGTAGTCCAAAGATCACTGTGAGGATTAAATGAGAGAATTTATGTAAGCTGCTTAGAACAGTGTCTGGCCCAGAGAAGACTAAACAAAATTAGCTATATCATGCTCTGTACCACCTCTATCATTTCACTGATTTTTTTCTCTCTTTCCAACTTGTCTTCCCCACTACCTATAAAACCCTTGAGGGCAGTTACTATAGCCTATATGTTTTTCTAGTCCTAGTACCTAGGGTAATGTCTGGAATATGATATCGGTGGACAGTAAATATTTGATGAAAGGATAAAGGCCATGCAGTATTGGAAATGTTGTGCTGGGATGTAAGAATTTTCTAGCCCTGCTTCTGCTGTTCATTAGTTGTGAGACCTGAACTGAGGCATTCAACCCTGAGCCTCACCTGCTCCCCTGTAAAGGGAAATGGAGGACAGGTAATTTTCAAATTCCCCTCTGGTACTAATCCTAAATAATTCCATTATATACTTGTGTATGGTTGAACTCTTTTTGTAAGTGGGATTTTTGTTTTGCTATTGCTTATAAGATCAACAGAAGTTTTTGGTATTTTCAATTGAATGGGAGAATATAAGGAAGGCACAGCTCAGTTACTGGTGTGCAAATCAATGCTCCTGACAAAGCAGAGTATCTCTCAACCATGACAGCATGAGAGACACAATCACCTGAATTCTTAAACCGCTGATGCCCAGGCAGACCTGAAAGAAAAATACTCTCTCTGTTAAGGGTGATGAAAAAAATTGGAAACAGAATGGTGGTAGTTGCACAGCATGAAAAGTGTAATTAATGTCACTGAGTTACACATGTAAAAACAGTTGAAATGGCAAATGTTTTGTTGTATATAGATTCACATTATATATATGTATATACATTTATCACAGTAAATAATATGATTTAATTGATCAGGCAGGGACTGCACAGGTATTTTTTTTAAAGTTCCCTAGTTGATTCTAAAGCACATCCAGGGTTGGGAATCCTGCCAGAAGTGATGTCTGATTCTGTATAGTTTTAAAATAATTTTACTACCTTTTTATTTTAACACGAATATTTAAAGCCAAGTGCTTGGTGTAAAGTTAAGGCCTATGAGAGAAGTGTGTTTTGCTCCTGAGTTAAGGAATCCATTTGGGGGGCTCCTCCTTTTCATTGTGCCTGCAAGTTGTGATGTTCTCATGCTTGAGAGATGAATGTGCAGTTCTGGAACAATCCTGATGCTCCATTATTAATGTTTAAGAATCTAGTAAATTAGGGCCTTAAATATATGTGTATGAACAAATATGCATACTATGCATTGTATGTTAATGAAATACATGTTTACATGTGTGTTATTTGAAATTATACCTTTGTTTCTGTTTTAAACAATAGGCATTCTATGTTTATATGTCTATAAAAAACCATTTAGATTTTGCTTTAGCTATTTGGCGTCCATAGTTACAGCAAACATTGTTTACTTATCTTTATAGTATTATAAAACCAAACCAAACCCAGTACGGTCCAGTCAATTCCGGCTCGTCGCTGTGATGAGTAGAACTGCCCCATAGATTTTCCAAGGAGCACCTGGTGGATTCAAACTGCCGAGCTTTTGGTTAGCAGCTGTAACTCTTAACCACTATGCCACCAGGGTTTCCTTTCAGTATTATATAATGTTATTTATTTAAAAAAAATCAAACATTGTTGTACATTCTTATATTAGGCCATTAACATAAAATTCTTATTTTCTTTCCTTTTTTTAGAACCTCACATCTAAACTTACTAAACTGAACAAATGTTGATACCGATATAATAATGTAAAGATGGAAAATGTGTGAGTCAACTGCACGAATATTTTGAATGCTTTGTTTCAATCTCTTTTTTTTCTCTCTTCCTAATGAAATGTGAAAATTCACTTGGCTTCTATGTAGACATGTGTGTTCATGCTAAAAAGTTCACTGGACGTTTTACAGGAAGCCCCAGAATCCCAAAAGATGAAGCTTGGCATTTTCTGTCATTTTTCTAACGGAACATAAATCACATATGGACACTTTGCTTAATCATTTTCAACCCCAAGAGTCAGGGATATATCCTTGGATAATTATTTGCAACACAGTTCATTCCATAAAAGAAGATAGAGGGGACTTGAAGTCTCAAGCATTTTTCACGCCATGCGTGATTATTTTGCATGATTTGCATTTTCTATTTTTGTTGGAAACACTATGGTTCCCTATTAGGACTGGAGACAGATGCATTTTAACAGACCAGTTCCTGAGAAGGGGTTATGTTAGTGGGAGAATGTCTGAACTAGGCAAGATGGGTCTAGCAAAATGTTTATGTGAAACTAGCCATGCCATAAACTACCTGGCCTGAATCAACGCAAGCCAACCACTAACCTAATCATCCTGGACATTGAGTACAAGAAGTGGTAAAAGAGAAGACAGGAATAGAATTAGTGTTTTGAGGCTACAGCAGATGCCGTTTGTGGGTAGGCAGGGCCCCAAGTCATGGAAGGTGGACAAGGGGCAGGTGATTTGGTTGCAAACTAGATAGCCAAAGGGATTCAGGAGGTGAGGGCCTAGTGATTTCTCTGGGAGAGACAAGGAATCTCAAAGGGTCAACCCAAAGCAGGCCATAGCAGGACCCATCTGAGACTAAGGCTGACATTATAAATGGCTTCTCTTCAAAGACTAACAACGTTTCTAAACCCATGAGAGACTTTTCCGAAAACAGTCATGGTCATCTTCAGAGAAGCAGGGACTTCATAGGATCCAGGTCTTCAAATTTTAAGAGAGACGAGGAAGACACTGAGGGCTGAGAAGCAATTGTAGGAGAGAAAGGAGGGATCTGAGGTGAGTGATCAGGGTACTTCTCAGCTTTATTTACCAGCTTCATTCCACTGAGGTGGAAGGTGCCTGAATTTTTGTTGGGTTAATTTCTTCTAGCGTGCAAAAGTCTTACCATTAAGCAGAGTCATTGATAATTCTTCCTTACTAGATCCAATCAGCATAATATCATCAATGTAATGAACCAGTGTGATGTCCTGTGGAAGGGAAAGGTGGTAAAGGTCCTTGCAGACTAAATTATGAAATACGACTGGAGGGCTGATATACCTTTGAGGTAGGACAGTGAAGGTGTGATGCTGGCCTTGCCAGCTGAAGGCAAACTGCTTCTGGTGGTCCTTTAAAATCAGAATCGAATAGCTGGTTTTGGTCAGATTGATAGCTGCATACCAGGTACCAGGAGCTGTATTAATTTTCTCAAGCAATGGAACCACATGTGGAACAGCACCTGCATTTGGCATCACCATCTGGTTAAGTTTCCAATAATCTACTGTCATTCTCCAAGATTCGTCTGTTTTTCACATATGCCAAATCAGCAAGTTGAATGGGGATGTGGTGGAAATTATCACCCCTGCATTCTTCAAGTCTTTGATGGTGGCAGTAATTCCTGCAATCCCTTAAGGAATGTGGTATTGCTTTTGGCTTACTATTTTCCTAGGTAGGGGCAGCCCTAAAGGCTTCCACTTAGCCTTTCCTACAGTATAATAGACCTTACTCCACATGTCGGGGATTCCAATGTGGAGGTTTTGCCAATTGTTGAGTACGTCTATTCCAATTATTCATTCTAGAACTGAAGAAATCACTACAGGATGGGTTTGGGAACCAACCGCGAGATGGACATGAACTAAGACTCAATTAATAACCTGACCTCCATATGCCCCCACTCTAAGGATGGACCACAGTGATGTTTTGGGTCTCCTAGAATTAGTGTCATTTTAGAGCCAGTGCCAGTAGTCCTGGAAAATCTGATCGTTTCCTTTTCCCCACTATTATAAAAGACTGTAGATCACTTTGGGGAAGGCTGGGGAAAAGATTAAGAGTATAAATTTTTGGAAGTGCAGTGGGGTCCTTCTTCAAGGGGATTCAACCTCCTCTTCATTCAATGGGTTGTGGGTCTGTAAAATGGCTCAAGTCTGGGAATTGATTGAGGGGCCACGTCTCTCTATTCTGGCAGTTTGAGTTAGACTGCTGTTCACTTAACCTGCTATTCTTCTGATTGCACAAATTAAGTAAATATTTAGTAGATTTCCCGTCTATTTCACTCCTAAGGACACCATGACTAAGTAGCCAACATTATAAGTCTATACAAGTCAGACTATTCTGTTTACTGCTTTGACTCCACTATTCATTATGGTAAACACGCCTACCTTGTCTTTGTTGATTGTCACCACTTGGTCCCTATCACCACAGGTTCCAGTCAGCCCCATTGTAGTTGTTGTTAGGTGCTATTGAGTTGGTTCCAACTCATAGTGACCCTATGAACAATAAAACATTGGCCAGTCTTGCGCCATCCTCGTAATCATTGGTATGTTTGAGCCCATTGTTGCAGCCGCTGTGTCAATCTATCTAATCAAGGGTCTTCCTCTTTTTCACTGACCTTCTATCTTACCATACACGATGTCCTTCTCCAGGGACTGGTGCCTTCTCATAACACGTAAAAAGTACGTGAAACAAAGTCTCGCCATCCTGAATTCCAAGGAGCACTCTAACTATATTTCTTCCAAGACAGACTTGCTCGTTCTTCTAACTGTACATGGTAGTTAGATGTCTTAATTCAGTTATGGCAGTTCCCACTGTCCAGTCTGACTTAAATAAAATAGCAATCACAGCAGTTTTCAAGCATGCTGGGGCTCCCGTCACAAATTTGTTCATCACCATCGTCGCAAAATATGTGTCCTGGGTTTTTGTGTGAGAGACTGACTTGATTTGTAAATTTTCACTTAAAGCACAATAAAAATAATATATATAAAAAAAAATGTGTCCTGTGAACACATGTCTGGGTCTGTGGGTCTAACCTGATAAATTCACTCTAACATGTCAGTTTCCCTAAGCCTTTGGACACCTTCTACGGTACATCAATGCAGGCCTGGTACTTCAACTTGATTTAGTGTAGGCTGCAGCAAATCAACCAAATTAACTTAGAGCTTGTATTGCTACAAGCATTTTTGAATTATCTTCAGCAAAATCTTGCTTGTGTGTGATATTAATGATATCATTCTCTAATTTCTGCATTCTGTTGGATCACCTTTCTTTGGAATTGGAACAAATATAGATCTCTTCCAGTCAGTTGGCCAGGTAGCTATCTTCTAAATTTCTTTGAATAAATGAGTGAACACTTCCAGCCTTGCATCCATTTGTTGAAACAGCTCTATTGGTATTTTGTCAATTCCTAGAGCCTTGTTTTTTGCCAGTGTCTTCAGTGCAGTTTGGACCTCTTCCTTCAATATCATTGGTTATTGATCATATGCTACCTCTTGAAATGGTTAAATGTTGACCACCTCTTTTTGGTACAGTGACGCTGTGAATTCCTTCCTTCTTCTTCTGATGTTTCCTGAGTCATTCAATATCTTGGCCATAGAATACTTCAGTATTACAACTGGAGACTTGAATTTTTTCTTCAGTTCTTTTAGCTTGAGAAATGCCGAGTATATTCCTCGCTTTTGATTTTCTAACTCCAGATCTTTGCATATTTCATTATATTACTTTACTTTGTCTTCTCAAGCCACCCTGTGAAATCTTCTGTTTAGCTCTTTTACTTCATCATTTCTTTCATTAACTTTAGCTACTCTACATTCAAAGCAAGTTTCAGAGTCTCTTCTGACATCCATTTTGGTCTTTTCTTTCTTTCCTGTCCTTTAAACAACCTTTCGCTTTCTTTATATATGATATCCTTGATGTCATCCCACAACTCATCTGGTCTTTGGTCATTAGTGTTCAATGTGTCAAATATGCTCTTGAGACGGTCTCTAAATTCAGGTGGGATATATTCAAGGTAGTATTTTGGCTTTTGTCAACTTGTTCTAATTTTCCTCAACTTCACCTTGAACTTGCATATGAGTAATTGATGGTCTTTTCCAGAGCTGGCCCCTGGCCTTGTTGTGACTGATGATATTGAGCTTCTGCATCGTCTCTTCTCACAGACGTAGTCGATTTGATTGCTGTGCATTCCATTAGGTGAGGTTCATGCGTCTTTTTGCTGTTTATGTTGTTGAAAAAGGTATTTGCAGTGAAGAAGTCATTGGTCTTGCAAAAGGCTACCATTCGATCTCGAGTTGTCTTTATCACCAAGGCTGTATCCTCCAATTACTGATCCATCTTCTTTGTTTGCAACTTTCACTTTTCAATCACCAGTCATTATAAATGCATCTTGTTTGATCAATTCAGGCTGCAGAAGCTGGTAAAAATCTTCAATTTCTTCATCTCTGGTATTAGTAGTTGGTGCATAAATCTGAGTAAGTGTCCTACTAACTGGTCTTCCTTGTAGGCATACGGATATTATGCTACAACTGACGGTGTTGTACTTCAGGATAGATCTTGAAATCTTCTTTTTGATGATGAATGTGATGTCATTCCTTTTCAACTTATCATTCCCAGGATAGTAGACCATATGATTGTCCAATTCAAAATGGCTAATAACAGCTCATTTCAGCTCACTATTGCCTAGGATATTGATCTTTATGTGTTCCATTTCATTTTTGATGATTTTCAATTTTCCTAGATTCATACTTCATACATTCCATGTTCCATGGATGTTTGCAGTTGTTTATTCTCATTTTGAGTCATGCCACATCAGCAAATGAAGGTCCCAAAAGCTTCACTCCATCCATGTCATTAAGGCCGACTCTATTTTGAGAAGGCAGCTCTTCCTTAATATCTTTTAAGTGCCTTCCAGTCTGAGCTATTCATCTTTGGCACTAATTTAAACAGTGTTTCACTGCTATTTATAAGGTTTTCACTGGCCAGTTTTTTTCATAAATAGACTGCGCGGTCCCTCTTCCTAGCCTGTCTGAGTCTGGAAGCTCCACTGAAGCCTGTCTACCATGGGTGGCCCTGCTGGTATTTGAAATACTGGTGGCATAGCTCCCAGCATTATAGCAACATGTAAGCCACCACAGCATGACAAACTGACAGATGAGTGGTGGTTTAGGTTTATGCAAATAATAAAAGTTTCCTTTTCACGGCCTGTTTGTTCTTCTAGGTTTTATCCTATCTTGAGACTTCACTGCCTTGACCCAAATATGAAACTTAATGTTAATCTGAAAGAATTAACTTACATAGAACATTGGTGAGCAATGTAAAATGGCCTGAAGCTTTTATGTGGGGATGAGGAAGGATTTAAACCAAAATAATACAAACAGTATGAATCAACATTGCAGATGTTAATATAAAAACATGGAGGAGACCCAATATCCTCTCCATTTATTCCAGCCTCTCTTTGTTTGTTATCTCACCTCTTCCTCTTCTCTATACCTTTGTGCTTTGGAGAAAAAAACCACAAAATTCCCCCTCCAGTTTCATAAAAATAAATCCTCCCTTCCTCTGAAGTCTTGGCTAGCATTTAAATGGGTCCACCTCTACCATCCTATGCTGAGAATGTAGCAAGACTTTCTTCTAGGCAGACATTGTTCTTCCTTGGAAGGAATCCAGTGAGTAAAATATATCCCTTCAGTACCCCTCGGTACAGGTCATGTCTTGCCAGATGAATAATTTTATACTGGTAGAAATACTGATTGGAATAGATTTTTAAAATCTACATAAAATATATAGAGGTCTTATTAATGTTATTGTCGTTGTTGTTACTTGCTCTTGAGTTGACTTCAACTCTTGGCAACTTTACGTACAATAGAAAAAAATGTTGCCTGGTCCTGCATCATCCTCAAAATCTCCAGCATGTTTGAGTCCATCCTTCCGGCTATTGTGCCCATACATGTCACCAACGGTCTCCCACACCCTTGTTGGCCCTCTACTTTCCCAAACATGATGTTCTTCTGTGGCTATTGATCTCTCTTGATGACATATCCAAAGCAAGAGAGTCAAACAATATTTTGTTGTGATCTATAGGATTTTCACTGGTTAATGACTCAACAGAACAAAATGTTTCCCAGTCCTGTGCCATCTTTATGATCATTGGTATGCTCAAGTGTGTTGTTGTGGCCACTGTGTACTTCGAATGCCTTCCAATCTAGGGGGCTCTTCTTCCAGCAGTGTATCAGACAATATTTATTGGGATTCACAGGGTTTTTACTGGGTAATTTTTGGAAGTAGATTGCCAGGCCTTTCCTCCTAGTCTGTCTTAGCCTAGAAGCCCCCGTTGAAATGGAACCTCTCTTCTGACTTCCACTTGAGGCTCAGATGGAGTAACAGGGATTGGACTGACCCTCCACAGGGTCATACTGTTGAGTCTTGCATGTTGCCATGATGCTGGAAACTATGCCACCAGTATTTCAAATACCAGCAGGATCTCCCACTGTGGACAAGTTTCACTGGAGCTTTCAGACTAAGACAAAGTAGGAAGAAAGGCCTGGTTATCTACTTCCAAATATTAGCCTATGAAATCCCTATAGATCACAACAGAATATTGTCTGACTCACTTGCTTTGGACATGTCAACAGGACATCTCTCCTATAATTTGAAGTTTATGACATGGTACTGGTAGCCAAACACCCATGGTACTGAAACAGCCAAAATCACCAAACTATATATGAGACAACAGTTTTCAAGGCACTCAATATCATTCAGTGAAGGGCAGTGATATCTGAGAGATGGGAGGCAAAGGCAGTGAGCCCTGCCATTACTCAGCTTACTGCCTTGAGGAAGTTTCCAGGCCTTGGTGCAGGAAGGAGGTTCCTGGGTGGCACAAAAGGTTTGTGCTCGGCTATTAACCTAAAGGCTGACAGTTAGAACCCACTCAACGGCACTATGGATCTGCTTCAGTAAAGCTTAAAAAAATCCATTGCTGTCAGGTCGATCTTGACTCATGGCAATCCCATGTGTTATAGAGTAGAACTGCTCTATAGGGTTTTCTTGGCTGTGAATCTTTATGGAAGCAGATCGCCTAGCCTGTCTTTCCTAGCACTGCCAGGTGGGTTAGAAATGCCAACCTTTTCGTTAGTAGTTGAACACAAACCACTTGCACCACCCACTGACCATCTGTAAAGATTACAGTCAAGAAAATCCTCTGGAGCAGCTCTACTCTGTATCACTTGGGGTCACCATGAGTCAAAATCCACTTGGTGGCAGTGGGTTTAGGTTTTGCTGTCCTTGTTGTTTGTTTGGTGCAGGAAGGAGGAACCCACACAGATCCTGGCCAACGCCCTGATCTGAGGGAACAGGGCTGATGGTCATGAAGGTCAGAAGTTCTTAAAGGCTAGAGTTTGCAGAACTAGTCTTTTTAAAAGAAATCACATAGATGATTCTGGAAATTTTTGGTTTGCTTTACCATTTTTATAGCATAAATTTTTATTTAGGAGTGGATAGTGAGTGTGACAACACCTCATATTGTTGTACATCAGAGAGATGTTTGTTTTCTATTTACACACTTGCTTATAATCCGGAGTTACATTCTCTTTTACTCTACATCTTTCTCTTAAATGTATATTCCAAATCTAGGGTTCTTTACCTTCAACATTATTATAGCATTGAATATTCTCATAAGATTTGGCTAGTTGGTGAAATCTAGTTAAAATATTACAGGATTACAATCAGCGCTGCTTAGATAATTATTATAATTGTAAATGTACCAATAATAGAATGCTGAATAGTGTCAGAAAAATTAATAAGTTGTATAGAGCTCATGTCCACAAATAGGCCATGTCCCCTATAATTTGAAGTGTATGACATGGTACTGGTAGGGTTTAAATGTGAGCCACTTACATATAAATGTTGTCTCAATGCTGCCCTTAGTTACTTAAGCCCAATTCCGGGACATACTTAAGTCCTCAAAGCCTGATGTTCAGCATTCATAAACTCCTCAAATGTCACTTGTGATAAACTGAACGAATGTGAAAAATGCATATAGTCTTCCATCTTTTTATTCATTCGCACATGAAATCAATTTACTTTTGTATCTGGAGAAAAGTGTTGTTGAATATTTCTTTTTGCTTTTCCTTTGGTTGGAAAGCAGCCAGTGCAGCTCTGAGAAGGCCACTTTCGGGCGGGGTCCCCTAGACTGTCCCTCTCACTCAAAGGCAGCGCTCTGACCCCTGTTGGGGGGAGGGAACTAAGGGAATTAACAAGCCTATTGGGTGAGGGGCACTGAACTTTGAGAATGTCCCAAGAAGGGGCCTAAGCCATGCAGGGCGGCCTTGCTCCCATCAACCCTTGCCTGTCCCTTCTTCTCCCCTTTCTTCCAACACACCCCCTCCCCACCAAGCACCCCACCCCTCACATGCTCCCTCTCCACCCAAAAGGACTCCTCCTTCCCCCACCAGACCTTCCCCTCCTCCTCCTCGACACCCCGCTTCCGTCACGTGAACTCTCCCCATCTAAAGCACACAGCCTTTCCCCCAGAAGCCTCCTCCACCATCCCGACACAGCTCTCTCACCGTAAGTCCCTTCTCCCACCACCCCCAAATCGGAACCTAGCTCACATCTCTGGCCACCCATGTGGGCGTAGGCAAAGCACTTCCTGTAGTTTAGTTGTCTGTTGACTCTCTCTTGCAAAGAAGGCACAGAAAAAAATGAAATTAAAATAGCAGAAACTGAATAAACATATTATTAAAGATGAAAAAGATCAATATCATTTTGATTTTTTTTTCAAAGCCATGGGTTTTCTTGATATTCTGAAGTAGTTTCAATATGTGTCTATCACCTATGTAGGTCTTAAATAGTGTCTTTTTTCCTTTTGATTATTTACATCAATGTCTATTAGTTAATTTGTCTCTACTGAAGATACCGCTCCTTCCCTCTCTGTTCTTCTCATTTTTGCATTTACTTTTATCAAAGTGTCTCCTTTCTATTTTCTGGCTTCCATTTATCTTTTAATTAAATTGCCAGGGGACATATCAAAAGTTCTCAGGGCTCACTTTGAGCTGGGGAAATGGAGACAGCTCTCTTCTAACTGTAAACAAAATGTTAATTTAAATGAAGTTTGAGAAATATTTCCTCTGCATGGCTTATTTTTGAATTGCTTATAATATTATCTTTTGCATATGTATTCTACTGAGACACATTTATATTGTAATACATTTAATGTGTTTTCAACTCATTATTATTGCTATCTGTGCACTGATTCAAGGGGTACCTCATTAAATAGTGAAGCAGTGTCTTTGGTTATGAATTCAGAGCTTATTATCTATGATCTGAATAAACCAAAAAAAAAAAAAAAAAACCCAGACCTGTTGTCATCAGGTTGATTACAACTCATAGTGACCCTATAGGACAGAGTAGAACTGCCCCACAGAGTTTCTGAGGAGCGCCTGGTGAATTAGAACTGCCAACCTTTTGGTTACCAGCCATAGTACTTAACCACTACTGTCACCAGGGTTTCCATGATCCCAACCCAATAGATAGTAAATCCCAAGGTTGGAAAGACCATAACCAACAGCTCCATTTGAACTCTTCAGCTGCCTGTGTGATTCAATCGGTTTAAATCAGACTCATGGCCCATCGTTTATGCTGGAGTTTCTCTCAGAGCACCCCAATATGTAAGCTGATTCTAGCATAGATCCCTGGGTGACTACATAAGGTGCACATGCTCTGAGGTCACATTAGTAGTGAGGGAAACTGAATCAGCCCTGTGTGAAATACCTAGGGTGTGTCCCCATCTTAATCAGAATCAAATAAATTTTGAAAAAAAAAGAGGGCAGAAAACAGATCTTACTCATCTTTACATTCCTTATACCAGTTGCCTTCACATTGACTCCGAGTCAAGGCGACTACTTGTACCAAAGTAGAACTGCACTCCATAGGGTCTTCAATGACTGATTTTTTCCAAGGCACCTCTGAATTGACTCAAACCTCTAACCTTTCAGTTAGTAACTAAGAGCCAGCAGAGAGCACTTAACACCCAGGGACTCCACATTGCTCATGTTGTTGTTGTTAGGTGTCTTGGACTCGGTTCCGATTCATAGCAACCCTTGTACAACAGAACGAAACACTGCCCGGTCCTGTGCCATTCTCACAATCGTTGTCATGCTTGAGCCCATTGTTGCAGCCACTGTGTCAATCCACCTTGTTGAGAGTCTTCCTCTTTTTCTCTGACTTGCTACTTTACCAAGCGTGATGCCCTTCTCCAGGGACTAGTCGCTTCTGCTTACAGAATTTAGCAAAGTGTCATGCACACAATTTGCTCTCTGTAAATAGTCATCATGTGCTTGCTTGTCCCTGGGGCTACATTCTCTGTGTACTACTTCATGCTGACAGAGTGCAGGGAGTGATGAATCAAATGAGATGTTCTCCAGATCTTCCTTCTGAGTAGAGCTGTAAGCAAACTTTTGTGGGCAGGGTTCTGTAAGAGCTAAGATAACAGGTCTAGAAGTGGAGCTAGGCTCTGTCCCTTGGCTCTGCCACTCTCTCAGCCGCTTGACCTTGGGCTGAACTGCCTGGGCACACCATAGAAGACTACAGGAGTATTAAAACTGCTCCCTTTCTCTAAAATAATCTTTCCATTCTCTTCACCTAAAACTCTCTTCCCATCCTTCAAGCCTCAGCTTAAAGGGCAGGCCCCAACCCAGAAGTCCTGAGGAGCCATACATGGTCACAGACCCACAATGCCTGCTAATCAAAAGGCAGCAGCAGGTGTAAGCAGACCACTGAGAAGGGCACTTAATTTCAAGATTAATGTTTTTTTAAAAAAAGAAAACAAATCCCTTCATACCATCATAGTACCTTGTACACCTCTCCTTTGTAGCCAGGAAAAAAAAAAAAAGATAAACCCAATTAGTTATGAGATTGATTGCTTAGTGCCTTCTTCACTAGGTTTTAAGTTCCATGAGTAGGAGCCACATTCTGGGCTCTATCTCCAGAGCCCAGCTTGGCTCTGGCACAGAGTAGGCCCTTTTATTCAGATCTGCTGAGTGAATCTAAGTGCCCTACACAGTAACAAATCAGCTCCTTGGTTTCTGCCTAGTTGTGAGAAACCTGCTCTGAAGAGAAATCATACATCTGGACTGTTGACAAGATCGTGCTTAGAATTCTAAACTTTGTTTGGTGAGAGAGAAGCCTTTGGAATTCAGAAAACCCTCCACTTTCTCTCTCAGTAAACCTGATGTTCAAGACAGTTTCCTTGCTGTGGAGATGTATGCAAATTTATATGTTTAGAAATTACAAGCTAAGCACTAACTCTTATTCTGGGCTACGTCCATTCATCTCCTATCTGTGTAAAAGTGGGAAAATTAGAAACCATGTGTTAAGGGGAACCTGTGAGAGTAAGGTATGATTAGTCAAGTCTTGGAAGGCAAGACTGTTGGACATACGTGACTTTACTGTTGCACATCCAGGTGAATCAGAAAGAGACCAGATTGCACATCGATAGAGAAATAACTGTGAAGGAAGGACAGAGAACATGGCTTGTCCTTGGCCTGGGACAGATTACGGTGATCAGCTAACAATGGTAAGAAAATCTGAACAACTGTAAATGAGGTGTTAATAAAATATCCTACGTATGATTGAACATGTGGGAGTTTGCACGTGGCTTTATATGGTGGATATGTGTATTCAGATCACAACTGGGGTTCTGAGGCTGTGAGCTAAGTACCTGTGCTAAGCATTCTTTTCTGATATGACTAAAACTTTGGAATAACTAGGTGTTGGCTATTAGGTAACAAATACAGAGAGCAGGGTCTTTCACTTGTAAAGATGTTCTCCTGAGATGGAGGAATTCCTTCGGAAGCCTTTATTAAGTGGCATTGAAAACATTACTTCCCCCTCGAAGATTTCTGACTTCCTCTTCCCAAGAAGGAAAAGATTCACTGCTTATAACCAGTTTTCCCCAGGCAATATGATTGCAAAATCACCACTGTAACCAAGCTACGTGTAATAACAGAACTACATTGACAATGTTTTCCAGCTTTCTTGTGCGAACTAAATCCTGATGTCACCCTGGCTCCCTCCCTGACATCTGAAACATGCCTCATGGCATGGATAGGATGATTAAAGACATTACTAGTGCTAAACAATTCAAACACATGGTCCTCATACGATCATTTAAAACACTGAATTATATTTAAATCCTAAAAACAGCCTTATCTTCGAGGGTCTAATTTCAATTTTCAACACATTTTGACATTATTTTCAGGGTCGAAAATTTTGACGCTAAATCAGTTATTCGAAAACCATTTATAATTCAAAAACTCAACCTCTAATCTGAAAGCATCTCTTAGATGTTTGCATGGGAGTGCTTTGTAGACTTGGCATTGAATAGCACGCACAGTGTGCATCCTGCTTTCAGAAATCCTCCCAGTTTTAGTTTCCCTGACCCAGAGACAGCATTCTCCAGCGGTCCTCATCAGCATGTTGTCTACACTGGGTATGCGTTAGGGGAGTTAAGGCAGCTCCCTCATCGTGCTGAGCCTGGAACTTGGTGAATGCTAATGTGACATGGACAGTGCCTATTCCATGAGAGCATCAGTCAAAGGGAAGATTCAGAGAGGACAAAGCTGTGAGTGAGAACGTGCCAGTAATTTACTAAGGAGATTAGGGGCAATTTTGAATACCATTTGAATATGGTAAAATGGATTTGATGACTATTGCCAATAATACATAATATTTGTCTTGCATTTTATAGTTGTCAGAGAACCTTTAAATGCACAATATTTGTAGATCTTCAGTAGATTTTATGAAGCTTGTCAGGTATTGTTACCTTACTTAGCCAATGTGGAAAAGAGGTTTAAAAAGAAACAAGGATTACATGGAACTGCCCCTGTTCAAACATTTAACCACTATAATAATTAATTCACTATGAACTTAATTAAATTGGGATCCAAAACATTACAAAAAATAAAGACCATAATATTCACAATCTTAAGAGGTTGAAATAACCATTTTTTAAATAAAAATATAAGCTCCAAAGAGTGTATCTCAAATTTATCTATATATTCGATTTTTAAAAAGTACATGAAATATAAACATTTTATTTCTAGCAGGTTATATAGAAAGTAAATGTAAAGTGATATAACAGAAACTGAAAGACGATAAAATAATACTGCAAAATAATGCAATAAAGCTTAAAGAAAAATGGAAAGCTGCCACATAAAATTAAAACAGAGTTCAGTTAATTTAAGTAATTAGGTTAACTAGTATTTTTCATAAAAATGATTTCTTCAGAATCTTTTTACTTGCTTAAATTTTCATTATTATCAAAATTCTAAAATTTTCTTTGTCATTATATGTATAACAATATATATGATATGAAACTATGATGTACTTTTTCCAATTTTGAAATGCCTATGTTGAACAAACATTGAATGCTTGCTATAATTGACTATAAATATATATTTTAAAATATATATTTGTGTTACTTTAAGGCTCTGCCTATCCAGCAAAATTAAGAGAGATGTCTTCCCTCACATTGCTGTTCCCTTACTCATCTCTGGCTACAGTGGTCTCCACCCTGTCCCTCAAGTGTGTGAGGCACTGTCCTCAGGGGCATGGGGGCCTCCTTGGCACACTATCAGATATGCTCATGGCTCACCTCACCTCCCATAAGGCTTTGCCCTGGCCACCATCTTTAAAATGGAAGCCTCCCCTCTCTGGTCTCTTTCCCTTATAATCCCTCTTACTAACTTTATTTTTCTCCATAACCCTTACACACTTCTCACATACCATATAATAATAATTATTATTATTTTTAAATCTGCCCCTAATTCACTGGAATGAAAGTTCCCAGAAATCAGAATTTTTCCCTGATGTTTCCCTGGCACCTACAGCCTGGTACACAGTAGCACTCGACAAATACTTGCGTGGTCACCATTTTACTAACTCTTATTTTTTGATCACTTAGAATGTGTCCTTTTATACTTACAGAAAAAGCTCTTTTAGTTTAATTAGATATTAGGTTTTTTAAAAAATAATATGTTACTCTTGTGCATAAGAGGAAAGAAAAATATAAGCAACGTAAACAACTTACTCCTACTCAAGGTCTCAGTCTTCTGTCAATTCAGAGTCACTGATGAGTGTTTTTTCACATAATATCTTCTGTGCTGCCAAAACCATTGGTGATATGGCAATTCCTCAAAGAATCCGTAAAAAGAACTCAACACCCTTGCTGTGGTTAGTAAGCCAGTTTGCCATTGCGTGGAGCTAGCCTGCTTTTGACTCCTGCTTTGGGAATGTTGATAAACACCTGTCTCACCTCTTCCACCATCATTTGGATTCTAAGCAGTTAAAAGTGTACTTCGCCATCATCTCACAGATTTTCTTTCTTTTTCTTTTATTATTTTGGAAATGTTCAAACATATATAAAAGTTTAGCAAATCTCCATGTGTCCAGCACCTAGCTTCAATGGTCCACATTTGATCTTTTTTTCCCCCCCATTTTTCTCGCATGTTTTAAAGCATGTCCCAGACATTTCACCTGTAGTACCTCAGTATGGACCTCTAAATAACAAGGACTTTTTTTTTTTCCCCAAAAAAATCATTTTTCAAGGATCAGGGAGATTTTTATAAGTAATACAGTTTAAATCTAAATGCTAAAACGTATTCATGTGAACTGTATTGTTCAAAAATATTTAGCATTTTGTGTAGTCTGCCTAATTAGTACATTATAAGAAAGAGAAAATATTAAAAGGAGATATAAATTTTACTGCTAAAATAGTTTGTACTGTCATTTATGTAATATTTATGGAGGTTTTACAGCATGAACAGCATATTAAGCTTTACCAGTGGAACTGAAAAGCAACCATTTCTGCCCTTGAAAAGTATCTAAGAAGACTGATGACATACAAACACACATGCACAAGGACAAAATGGATAGTTCAAGTAAAATAATGTAATTAATGTTGAAAAATTCAAGTGCACAAGAATTCAAGAGCAAAGAAAGAGATCTTTGAGATGGGGTCAATAACATAATTTTTGTGGAGGAAATGAGCTCTGGAATGAGCGACTAAGGAGAACATGAATTAAAACACAGCATGTTCAAACACTGAGACAGAAATTAGCACATGGTAAATGCTAAGGAAAAAAAATCAGAAGAAAAACAATGAGCGATAAATTATTAGATAATTTTTGCCCACATCAAAGCTGTGAAGTACAATGTTTGCCTTTGATACCCTCGTGAAAAAGCCTGGCTATGACTATTCACAGAGAAACCCTGGTGGCATGGTGGTTAAGCACTGTGCTGCTAACTGAAAAGCCACCAGCCACTCCTCAGAAGAAAGATGTGACAATCTGCTTCCAAAAGATGACATATTTGGAAACCCTATGGGGCAGTTCTATTCTATCGTATAGTATCACTATGAGTGGCAACATGCTTAATGGCAATTTTTTTTTTTTTTAATAGCTGTTCACAACCGTATTTTTCTTTGGAAAGGGAACTCAGGAAAATTAAAAACAAAGAAACAAACAAACATGAAAATCTAAAATGAAATACAAAGCATTCTCTCTGAGGACAACCCTATAAAAGTAGAAATCAATAACAGGAAGACAAACAAACAAATCAAAGACATGGAAACTGAATAACACCTTGCTTAAAAACAACTGGGTAGTAGAATAAATCAAAGAGGGAATCAAAAATTGCTAGAATCAAAAGGAAATGAAAACATGTCATATGAAAACCTTTGGGACACAGCAAAGGCAGTACTTAGAGGTCAATTTATGGCAATAGACACATACATCACAAAAGAACAGACCAAAATAAAAAAAACTTAGCTATACAACTCAAACAAATAGAAAGGGAACAGCAAAAGAAGTCCACAGGCATCAAAAGAGAGGAAATAATAAAGATTAGTACAGAAATAAATGAAACAGTGAACAGACAAACAATAGAATTAACTAGACCAAAAGTCAGTTCTTTGAAACAATTGACAAAACAGACATACCATTGGCCAAACTGACAAAACAAAAGCAGGAAAGGAAGCAAGTAACCCAAACAAGAAAAGAGATGGGGGACCCAAATGAAATAAAAAGGATCATAACAGAATACCATGAAAAATTGTACTCCAACAAATTTGAGAACTTAGAAGAAATGGACGAATTTCTAGAAACACATTACCTACCTAAACTAACACAAACTGAGATGGAATATCTGAACAGATCCATAAGAAGAGAAGAGACTAAAGAAGTAACCAAAAAAAAAGAAGAAAAAAAAAAAACTCTCCCCCCCTCCAGAAAAAATAGGCCCTGGCCCAAATGGCTTCACTGTAGAATTCTACCGAACATTCAGAGAAGGGCTCGCACCTGTACTACTCAAACTATTTCAGAGCGTAGAAAAGGAGGAAATACTCTCAAATTCATTCTACGAAGCCAGCATTATCCTGATATCAAAGCCAAAGACACCACAACAGAAAATTACAAATCAAACTCTGTCATGAATATAGACGCAAAAATTTTCCACAAAATTCTAACCACTAGAATTAAGCATCATATCAAAAAAATAACACACCATGACCAAGTGGGATTCATACCAGGTATGCAAGGATGGTTCAACATTAAAAATCAATCAACATAATCTGCTGCATAAATAGAACAAAAAAAAAAAGAATCACATGATCATCTGGATTGATGTAGAAAAGGCATTTGATCAAGTCCAACATTCATTACTGATAAAAGCTGTCAATAAAATAGGAATAGAAAGGAAATTCCTCAACATAATAAAGGACATCTATACAAAACAAGGAAACCCTGGAGGCGTAGTGGTTAAGTACTAGGCTGCTAACCAAAGGGGTGGCAGCTCGAATCCGCCAGGTGCTCCTTGGAAACTCTATGGGGCAGTTATACTCTGTCCTATAGGGTTGCTATGAGTCGGAATCTACTCGAGGGCACTGGGTTTGTTTTTTTTTTTTTTTGGTTTTATACAAAACAAGGAAACCCTGGTGGCGTACTGTTTAAAAGCTATATCTGCTAACCAAAGGGTTGGCAGTTTGAATCCACCAGGTGCTTCTTTGGAGCTCTATGGGGCAGTTCTACTCTGTCCTATACAGTTGCTCTGAGTCGGAATCAACTCGACGGCGGTGGGTTTTTTTTTTAGGTTATACAAAACAAGTTGCTTCCAACTCATAGCGACCCTATAGGACAGAATAGAACTGCCCCATCAGGTTTCCAAGGAATGATTGTTGGATTCAAACTGCCAACCTTTTGGTTAGCAGCTGAGCTCTTAACCACTGATTGTTTCACAGACATTAACTGGCAGTATATCCATGGTGACAAAAGTCATAAATGGATAAATATGTAAATATTTTTCTTGCATATTCATTCCTGGTATGCACCAACAAGAGCTGTCTGTCATAATCCACCATGTTGGAACAATGTGATTGAAAAACAAATGCATTCATCAAGTAATGCCACTATGGGTATTTGTTGGTTTTCCTTTTTGCATATTTTTTTTTATTATAACTTGATAGAGTTACCTCTAAAATCGCAGTACATGTTAGAGAGACTAGCAAAATCAAAGTATAGGATTCCAGGTGGAACTGACAAATAGTTCAGACTTTCAAATATCTTATGCTTTTACATACCAAGAAAATTCTGTCAAAAGTAACGTGAAATGGTTTTTCCTCTTGTGGAGGCAGGGGTGAGATAAAAATGATGATGGTAGTTGTTTAGGTATGTGAGTGGGTGGGCATTGGTGGAGGATGGTTTGGTTTCAGTCCTCTGGGTAATTGGATCAATTCTCTGCCTCAATTTGTTTATATAGTATTAAACACAATGTGGCTTTTCTTGTTAATTTTTATAAACTTTTTTGTTGACTATAGACTAGACATGTTGGCAAAATTGACTCCAGTCCCTTTCGTGGATCTTTTCAAATTAATCCAACTGGCCACAGTACATTCATATATAGATACAACTGATAAAAAAAAAAAAATTGATAGATTCCTATAAATACTAGTCATTCTAGACACATTTAAATAGATTGATAATGACTGAGATTGGACTAGAGCCAGCTGTGGCAAAGCTAATACTGATGGACTTGGTTTTCAGTGCTTCCTCTTCTGTACTTTTCTTTTTTGCTCCTTATCTTTCCTTCCAAGGACACCAGTCACAGGTACTAGGTAATTTTTGCAACCATCTCTTAAGCATAGTAAGTAGGAAGAATTGATATAAGATTTCATGCTTTGGACAACTATATAATCTGACATGAGTGACTCAAGAAAAATTTAGGACGAAAAATCAGAGCCTCCGCCAATGGTTGAAAATGTCTGCAGATTGATTAACTCACATAGTACGCAAAAGTTCAAGGACAAAGATTCAGAACACCTAGATTCCACTTCAGCTCCACCACTTACTAGCTGGGACTAGTCACTCAGTTTCTTTGTGTTTACTTTCTTATCCGTAAAAGGGTACTAATAATTATTTCAACTGATCCTACCTCACAAGGTTGTGTAAAAAGAAGTGGAAAATGGTGAACAAAATTGTAAAGCATTTTACAGGTGTAATATTAAAGGTGTCAGTCTGATTCCAGATAAAAGTTTTTAAAAATCCGGTACGTACCGCATAAAAAAAGAATTATATTCTCTCCGCACCCCAGAGCACAATACTTGCTTTTTCCCAAACCACTATGTTACACTCTGGAACCTATGGACCCTAAAAAGTAAGTCCTTGTCTTGCCCAGAGAAAAGAATTACTGGCGGAGACTTGGCTGACTTTTAAGAGGAAAGTCTTTCTTAGACAATGAAAGCACGCACAGTGGGTCAGCAGCCCAGCGCGTAGCACTCTAGCAGGCTACTCCCCCACTCCCCCTCTTCCCCCCTGCCCACCCCATAAGCCTTTGTCTCAGGCTTTAATTGCGGGCTAAAATACGGAAGTGGGGTAATAGCGAATCAGCAGCTAGGATTTCAGATAATTGCTTTTTAGGAATAAGCAGTCCAGACGTAGCCCTTTAGGTCCTCATCTGCCGTGCTCTCTGCCGGTAATACAGAGTCCGTGACAAAGGCTTCTGGGAAGGTTGGCAGCACTTATTATGGGGTGTTGCGCCTGCGCAGTCCCTCCTGTCGTGCAGATTTGATTCCTGTCTCGCGTGTTTGCATCAGGTAGAAGTCATCCCTTGGTCACCTTGCCAATGTCTGCGCGTGCTCCAGGGACCAGGTCAGTCCAGTCCTTCTGAAAAACATCTTGCAAGGGCGCACATTGTTTGTTCTTTACTTCTCACACATTCCAGGATGGTGGTTTTATGTCATTAGCCAAACACGTAATACTGTGATTAAGTTTCAAGTTGCAGGTGTTGCAGGGCTCCTTGCCTAGGGGCTCAGTCCTTTTTTCTTCCCTGTTTCAACCAGAAAGAAGGCTACCTAGTTTATTAAGAGATTATAATATGGTCAGAAGATAAGACTAGGATTGAAATTTTGGTTAAGATATAACTCAAAACTTTTTGAGTATGAATTTTGTGAATTTCATCTCCCCCATCATGTGTTGGTACACCCAGCCAGATATACAGGTCTAAGTAAAAAGCGGTTTTGAAGGACCATACATCAGAATTGTTCTTTCCCGTGCATTTTCTAAGAGTGCATTTGTTATCTAGTGGAAACCCCAGGTTTTGCTCCGTGTGACTTTTATCAGCTAGTTAACAGAGACCGAGGTGGGAGAGTGTAAAGTTGCCTTTATTTTGTTGCACAAGTAAAGGAACCAATCAGGGCTCTTGCCGCCAAGACTACTTTGAGAGGGAGCAAGGGAAAGAAGTTATTTTTAAGGGGTTTACAAGTAGGGAGCTCATACAAGTTATGTCAGCAACATTCTAATCATACCACAAAGGCACAAGGAATTTTACAGGGCAGGCCAAGCAAAAGAACTGCAATTTTAATGCAAATTGTGAGGCCAGCCAAGCAATAGAACTGGAATTGTGATGCAAATTTCGAGGCTAGCCAGGCAATGGAACTGGAAATGGCAAGGCTGGCCAAGCAAGCTGCAGTGGAATTTTCTGAAGCCTAGGGGCCTCTGTATTACACTGACAGGGCAGTATTTCACTTTGGATAGAATTATATGCCTTGTAGTGGGAACATCATACTGCGTTACCAGTGGGATAAAGGAAGGCTCATGTCTTATTCCAAAAGAAATAAGGGTGGCTGATTCAGGTACTATGCTGAATAGTTTTCAGTCTTTGTCATAGGAATGGAGTCCCTGGATGGAGCAGTTAATGCACTCTTATGCATTGGAGGTTCAAGTCCACCCAGATGCACACTGGAAGAAAAGCCTAGCAATCTACTGAAAATTCAGCCATTGAAAACCCTATGGAGCACAGTTCTACTCTGACACACATGAGGCCGCCAGGAGTCAGAGTCTGTTTGACTTAACAATAACTGGTTGCTTATCATGGGGACTGCATTAAGTAGTTTGGAGGATTGCAGCTAGTAGGAAAAGTTGGCTGCAGAGGTAGAGAAACAAAACCAAAATGACCTAAAATTTAGCATCACCTGAATTTCAGTCACAATTGTTAAAATATGTTTACATAACAAACCAGATTCATTTCACCATTTAGATCACTACCTTGCATAAACTTAGGTGCTTAGAAAGATATATGGAGAATAGCCAAAAAAAAAAAAACCAAACTGGTTGCCATCGAGTCAATTCCAACTCAAATGAACACACAAAAAAATCATTGGTATGTATTCCGTTGCAATAACAAGAGCCTATAAATGGCAAATTTAAGTTCCGTGCCTTTGCCTGAGTAAACTTCTGCTATAATCCTCTGTATTATTTCCTAGGGTGGCTGCAACAAAATGCCACAACTAGGTGGTCTATAAGAAGAGAAATGCATTGTTTCACAATTCTGGAGACTGGGATCTGGCTGTAGCCTGTGTTGATCCCTTCTGAGGCTCTGAAGGAGAATCTGTTCCACGCCTCAGTCCTAACTGCTGATAGCTCCAGGCGTCCTCTTAGCTTGCAGCGTTAGTGTCACTTGAGGTCTTTCTTCTGTGTTTCTGCTTCTGTGTATTCTCTCCTCTTTATAAGAACACAAGTCATATAGGGTTAAAAAAAAAAAAAAAAAAACTAGTGCCATAGGTTAGGATCTACTTACTGCAGTATGACCTCTTGTTATCCTAACCGATAACATGACCTTCAAAGAAACTATTGCCAAACAAGCTCATATTCAGTGTATCTTGTTGGTGGACACAGTGCAATCCATAACACCCTGTATTCCATAAAATAAGTAAGTAAACAAATAAGCAATCCAATCACTTTACTTAATATTTCAGATAATTGTGATATTTGCTGTGTCACTGGTAACTGAATTTTTTTGCATGAACTAAATGAAGCAATGCTGTGATTTCCTGTCATGAGATAAACCTTTCTTAATCTTATTTCAAAATTAAGAACTTAAGTTTCTAATAACTTCATTAATACTTAAAGCAGTCTGATGAGCTAGATTCACCAAAAATTAAGTTCGTTTGGTAATCATATTATAAGCTTTCAGTACTTGAAAATCTTCAAAGTTAATGCATATAAAATATGATAAATATTCTCAAATTTGTAAATTTTCATTGCCTCCCCTGTTAAGATACACTTTGCCAGTTTGTCCCTTAATTTAATATCATCATTCCTGGAAACTCTTTCCAAAGTCCAAGTCACTTCATTATTATAAATAAGGTTTAAGGTTCACAAACCCTTTCTACTCACTAAAGACATGCAGTTCTACTTCAATTCATTAATTTTTTGTTAAAACATTTCACACAGTAGCCCCTGTGCTAAGTCCTAGGGCCTCAGCAACACTCTGTCCTCAAGTAGAGAACCAAATGGCAGTGATATGGGCTGGGATAGGGGCCTGGAGACCTATATTGGGGTGTGCCTGGGGAAGGGATAGTGATGGGAGGAAACCTGTGCCCAGACCTGGGTCAGGAGAGGTTCTGGTGTACAGGAGGGATGGAAAGTGGCTCAGGATGACTTGGGCTGTTGCTTCAGGGGCTGGTGGCAAAAGATGTGCTTGGGAAATAAGGAAGTGACACTCTGGTTTTGGCATCAAACAGATCTGAGCACCCACCTCAGAGCCCCACTTTCCACCCAGGCACCTGGGAACAACTTACTTATCTGCTCTGAGACACAGTATTCTGCAAGGAAGGGTTCAGGGTTCCTGGGAAGATTAAGCAAGACAAGGGAAGAAGTTTAGGTAAGCAATTGACAGGGGCTAATAATTTAAGATATCACCCTGGCCGCTTGAGTTCAGCAGAGGTCCCAATCTGATTCCACTCGAAGAACTGAATGGGCTTCTCAAGTGTAAGGACATTTTCACTTAGCTGAGAGGACATCATTATGCTTTAAAACATGGTCATTAGATTATCAAGCTCATCTTAGTCCCCTTGGTGTTTTGAATTATCTTCAAAATAAGACATGGTTCCTGCCCTTAAGAGGTTCATGGTCTGGTAGGGATGACAGAAGAATAAATGGATTATTATAATGTTAGGAGGCCGTTGTAGAGCTATAAATAGAAGCCCAAGGGAGTAGGGGAGGACAGATGGGAAGAAGAGGGAGGCATTTCATTTAAGGGTTAATCGGGTGGGAGCAGGGAAGGAGAGCAAATGCAGGAGGCACCTTCAGATAATGAAGGTGTTTTTGTGCAACTGAGCAGAATTTCTGGAGGGGCTGGAGAGTGACAAGCTTTGCTGAGTGAATGAAGAGCGAGGTGAGGTCTACCAGGCTGCTGGACTTTATTTTGTGGCCAGCAGGAAGCCTGAGGAAATCATTAAGGAGGAGAAGGGCAACTGAATGTGATAAAAAAAAAAAAAAAACAGATGATAACTAAGACCCCATCTGGAGCAAGGGAGAATGAAGAAAACCAAAGACACGAGGAAAGACCAATCCAAAGGACTAATGGACCACAACTACCACAGTCTCAATCAGACTGAGTCTAGCACAACTAGATGGTGTCTGGTTACCACCACCGAGTGCTCTGACAGAGCTCTCAATAGAGGGTCCAGGACAGAGCCGGAGAAAAATGTAGAACAAAATTTTTAACTCACAAAAAAAGACTAGACTTACTGGTCTGAAAGAGACTAAAGAAACTTTGAGAGTATGCCCCCCATTCAGCCTTTTAACTCCGTACTGAAGTCACTCCTGAGGTTCATCCTTTAGCCAAAGATTAGAAACGCTCATAAAATAAACAATAATACACGTAACTCAACCATGTATATGAGACTAAATGGCCACACCAGCCCAGAGGCAAGAGCGAGCAGGCAGGAGGAGATGGGAAAGCTGGATGAATGGAAATGGGGAACCCAAGGTCCAGAAGGGGAGTGGGGTTGGCAACCAATGTCACAAAACAATGCGTGTATTAATTGTTTAATGAGAAACTAATTTGCTCTGTAAACCTTCATCTAAATCACAATTAAAAAAAAAAGCAGCAGAAGATAACTAATGTCGCAGAAAGGTGGGTGGACTCTAGCTTTCCTACATCCCAGACAATAATCGGGCTTTCTGTGGTCAAAAAGTATTGAGAGTCTTAAAATTATATAATGCATCTAGAAGTACATGAAAAATAGATTTGTACAATGTAAAAATGTCATCACAGGAAAAAGAAGATTCAACAATATTTATAAGTTTTCCTGATTTATTTTCCTCTTCCAGCCACCTCCAAAATAAAGTGTCTGGGAGTAAATATACCCAGTGTCTTAGGTTCTTTATTGCTGTTTATGTCCTTGTAGCCTTGTTCCCTATATTTAAATACATGCTCATTTCAGTTCATTTTTACAGCAAACACAGAAGGTGGCAGTAAATCTGCGAAGGTAAACCATAAACCTAAATTACAATGCAAGCGTGCCAGTAACACTGCAGGTGAGCCTACAGCTAAGAATAGTAAATAGTTTGAAAGAGGCAGTTGTTACAAAAACAGTGGATTTATTTAAAGCCTTCTGAAGCCAGTTTTATTCTCTGTTCTTCATCGGCTTGGTTTGGAAGCAGTTTGGCAATGCCATAATTTTAGCTGTTTTTCGTAAACACAGCCATTGCTTTGACATGGCCTCACTCTTTCTTGCTTCACATTTTCCAGATATTTCCTGCCAAGCCACATTTACTCGTTTTGTTTTTTTATAGAAGTATACTGCCAGCTATCTCCTGGGTTCCCTTACAGTAAGTCCCTTTAGGCCCCATAACAGTTCTTTTGAGCAACTTTCTCTTTGAACTCTGTGAGGGTAACTCAGGGACACCAGTTCTGGGAACCAAGTTTGAGCAGGGAATTACGTCTGTAATAAATCAAACTGACAATAAATACCAACTGTTATTGGCTCTGGGTTACAGGAAATACACAACATTTGGAAAAAGTCCTCAAAGTTGCCACCACCTGTTTTTTTTTTCCTCAATATATGTTTAGAAATTTTCACTGAGGACTAAAGTTTCAGAAAAAAAAATATTTTATAACTTATTTGAGCTAAATATTTTGGAGGATCTCTGTTTCTTCTGAGTGATAGATGATGTGTTTAGGCAGATGAAGTAACAAAACCTCAGTATTAATATGGAGCCTGAAACGAATTGAATGTGTCTTACTAAGCCTCTGATTTACTCTGGAGAGTGTGAACTTAGGACCAAGGAAGACTATGACTCATTAATAATGATTTAATATGATAGTACCACTCTTTTTTATTATGTTGAGCATGCATACACCAAAGTATTTGCCATTTCAGTATTTTTTGCATGTACAATTCAGCAACATTAACTATGTCCATCATATTGTGCAACGATACCAATGATTGTTTCCAAATTTTTCCATCACCTTTAACAGAAGCTCAGTGTCCTGTAAGTCGTGACTCTCACTTTCCTCTTCCCTCCCATCCCTAATAGCCCGAAATAAATTTTGATCTCTGTATATTTTCCTGGAAACCCTGGTAGCGTAGTGGTTAAGTGCTATGGCTTCTGATCAAAAGGTCAGCAGTTCAGATCCTCCAGGCGCTCCTTGGAAACTCTGTGGGGGCAGTTCTACTCTGGCCCATAGGGTTACTATGAGTCGGAATTGACTCGACAGCAAAGGGTTTGTTTTTTTTTTACATTTTCGTATTCTAGATATTACATATAAGTGGGACCATATGATATATACTACTATTTTTTAAATGATGAACTCTAGACTAGGGGAAGAATATGGTAGGAGATGAACCATTAATTCCTCCTATGTTGCAGTCTGTCGGTTTGTCATACTGTGGTGGCTTTTATGTTGCTGTGATGCTGGAAGCTTTGCCACTGGTATTTCAAATACCAGCAGGGTCACCCTTGGTGGACAGGTTTCAGCTGAGCTTCCAGACTAATACAGACTAGGAAGAAGAACTTGGCAGTTCACTTCTCAAAAACATTGACCAATGAAAACTTTATGAATAGCAGCAGAATACGATCTGACATAGTGCCAGAAGATGAACCGCACAGGTTGAAAGACACTCAAAACATGACTGAGGAAGAGTTGCCTCCTTAAAGTAGAGTCCACCTTAATGACGTGGATGGAGTCAAGTTTTCAGGCTGATGCGGCATGACTGAAAATGAGAAAAGATAGCTGCAAACATCCATTAATAATCAGAACATGGAATGTACAAAGTATGAATCTAGGAAAATTGGAAATTGTCAAAAATGAAATGGAACACATAAGCCTCAATATCCTAGGCATTAGTGAGCTGAAATGGACTGCTATTGGCTGTTTTGAATCAGACAATTATATGGTCTACTATGCTAGGGATGACCAATTGAAGAGAAATGGCATTGCATTCATCATAAAAAAGAACATTTCAAGATCTATCCTGGAGTAGAACACTGTCAGTAATAGGATAATATCCATACACCTACAAGGAAGACCAGTTAATATGACTATTATTCAAATTATGTACCAACCGTCAAGGCCAAAGATGAAGAAATTGAAGATTTTTATTAACTTCTACAGTTTGAAATTGATCAAAAATGCAATCAGGATACATTGATATTACTGGTAATTGGAATGCAAAAGTTGGAAACGAGGAAGGATTGGTAGTTGGAAAATATGGGCTTGGCGATAGAAACAACGCTGGAGATAACATGATAGAATTTTGCAAGACCAACAACTTCTTCACTGCATATACCTTTTTTTCAGCAACATAAATAGTGACTATACACGTGAACCTCACCAGATGGAATACACAGGAATCAAATTGACTACGTCTGTGGAAAGAGACCATTGAGAAGTTCAATATCATCAGTCAGAATAAGGCCAGGTGCTGACTGTGAAACAGGCCATCCATCACTCCTATGCAAGTTCAAGATGAAGTGGAAGAAAATTAGAACAAGTCCACAAGAGCCAAAGTATGACCTTGAGTTTATCCCACCTGAATTCAGAGGCCATCTTAAGAATAGATTTTACGCATTGAACACTAATGACCAAAGACCAGGCGAGTTGTGGAATGACATCAAGGACATCATACATGAAGAAAACAACAGGTCATTTAAAAAAAAAAAAAAAAAACCGGAAAGAAGTAAAGTCCAAGATGGATGTCAGAAGAGACTCTGAAAGTTGCTCTTGAACGTTGACTAGCCAAAGTGAAACGAAGAAATGATGAAGTAGAAGAACTGAACAGAAGATTTCAAAGGGCAGCTCAAGAAGACAAAGTAAAGTATTCCAATGAAATGCACAAAGACCCGGAGATAGAATACCAAAAGGGAAGAACACGCTCAGCATTTCTCAAGCTGAAAGAACTGAAGAAAAAATTCAAACCTTGAATTGCAATATAGAAAGATTCTATGATGCAGGAAGCACCAAAAGAAGGTGAAAGGATATACAGAATCATCGTACCAAAAAGAATTGGTCAACCTTCAACCATTTTGGAAGGCAGTATATGATCAAGAACCGATGGCATGGAAGGAAGAGATCTAAGCTGCACTGAAGGCACTGGCAAAAAACAAGGCTCCAGGAATTGACAGAATGCCAATTGAGACATTTCAACAAATGGATGCAGGGCTGGAAGTTCACTCTTCTATGCCAAGAAATTTTGAAAACAGCTTCCTGGCCAGCCAACTGGAAGAGATCTGTATTTATACTCATTCCAAAGAGAGGTGATCTAACAGAATGTGGAAATTATCAAACAATATCATTAATATCCCACATAACTAAAATTTTGCTGAAGATAATTCAAAAGTGGTTGCAGCAGTACATTGACAGAGAACTTCCAGAAATTCAAGCCAGATTCCGAAGACGACGTAGAATGAGAAATATCACTGCTGATATCAGATGGATCATGGCTGAAAGCAGAGAATACCAGAAAGATGTTTACCGGATTTTATTGACTATGCAAAGGCATTCGACTGTGTGGATCATGACTGATTATGGATGACATTGCGAAGAATGGAAATTTCAGAACACTTAATTGTGTTCATGAGGAACCTGTGCAAAGACCAAGAGGCAGTTGCTCAAACTGAACGAGGGGATACTGGGTTGTTTAAAGTCAAGAAAGGTGTGTGTCAGGGTTGTAATCTTTCGCCATACTTATTCAATCTGTACATTGAGCAAATAATCGGAGAAGCTGGACTCTAAGAAGAAGAATATGGCATCAGGATTGGAGGAAGACTCATTAACAACCTGCGTTATGCAGATGATACAACGTTGCTTGCTGAAAGCGAAGAGGACTTGAAGCACTTACTGATGAAGATCAAAGACCACAGCCTTCAGTATGGATTACACATCAACATAAAGAAAATGAATATCCTCACAACTGGACCAATAAGGAACATCACGATAAATGGGGGAAAGATTGGCGATGTCAAGGATTTCATTTTACTTGGATCCTCAATCAACACCCAGTCGAGAAATCAAAAGACACATTGCATTGGGCAAATATGCTGCAAATACTTCTTTAATGCCTCGAAAAGCATGAATATCACCTTGAAGACTAAGGTGCCCCTGACTCAAGCCACAGGGTTTTCAATTGCCTCATATGCATGTGAAAGCTGGGCAATGAATAAGGAAGACCAAAGAAGAACTGATGCCTTTGAATTCTAGTGTTGGCAAAGAATATTGAGTATACTATGGACAGCCAGAAGAACAAACAAATCTGTCTTGGAAGAAGTACAACCAGCATGTTCCTTAAAAGCGAGGCCGGCAAGACTTCATCACACATACTTTGGACATGTTATCAGGAGGGATCAGTCCCTGGAGAAGGACATTATGCTTGGCAGAGGGTCAATAGAAGACCCTCAGCAAGGTGAATTGGCACAGTGGCTGCAACAGTGGGCTCAAGCATAATAAAGATTGTGGGGATGGCACAGGACCAGGCAGTGTTTTGTTCTCTTGTACACAGGGTCGCTATGATTTGGAACTGACTCAATGGCACCTAACAACAAAAATACATATTGCAGTCACTGTATGATTTTGGCTTAATCTGCATGAGCCTTTTCAGAACCTGCTCAGATCAGGGTTTCTCTTCACACAGTGGTCCAAGGGAAGCTGGTGAGGATGGAATCTCTGTGCTCAGGTTGACCAGGAGAGTGGTGGAATGGCTAGGCTTACCACAGGGTCTAACAGTCTGATGGAACCTAGGGGCTTCCCAGGATCCTCAGATCAGAGATGCCCAGTTCTGGTTGAGCCTCCATGAGGGAAGGAGAAAGGGTGTCTGGTTCTCCTGAAAATTAAACTGGACTTGGGCCCAAACATTTGAGCTCCTATGGCAATTCCCTAGGAAAGTACCCATGCCCATTGAATATGAAGGAGTAAATTCCAGTAACATGTGCCTTATACTATTCTTTCATCTGCTTTTGGCTTTTAGTAATACTACTGCTCAGTGCCCTTTTCTAGCCACGGTGGGATGGGGGGGAAGTCCCCCTGCACACCGCAGCCCAGGAGAGGCAGCATGAGGCCGGAGCTGGCTCACCAGAGTGGAATTCCAGCTCTTCTCTTTTCTGCTGTGTTAGCTGGGCAACTTCCTTAATCATTCTCTACCTCAGTTTACTCATATGTAAAACAGGATAACCAAAGAATCTATTTCCAATGGATGTTACAAAAATTAAATGTTAATCTCTGTAAAGTGCTCATAACAATTCCCAACAGCTTGTGGATGCTAGAGTAAGATTAGCTATTATTGTAATTATTATTACTAGTCAGTGCTCAAGCTTCCAAGAAGAGAAAGGGTCCTTATTCACTGTGGTGTATGTCTTTAATAGGTACACCCACCCATGAAATAAGCGGGTGTTATACCTCACACCCCTGCTTCCCTCACTCCTGTTCCCTTCCTGTCAATTTTAGATCAGAATTAGGGCCCATCATTAAAAAAAAAAAAAAAAAAAAACACTCCCATCAAGTTGATTCCGACTCACAGTGACCCTATATAGTTGGTGGATATTCTTTGAGGTATGTATGTACACAAAACACACACATGCAAAACACACACACACAGCACACTTTTATTCTCTTTTTCCCTAAACAACATAAACTGGTACATTATTATTTCAGTAGACATAGAATCACCTCATTCTTTTCAATAGCTTCATAGTATTCCTTTGATAAAAACCAAAAACCAAACCTATTGCCGTTGAGTTGATTCTGACTACCAGCAGCCCTATAGGACAGAGAAGAACTGCCCCATGGGGTTTCCAAGGCTGTAATCTTTATGGAAGCTGACTGCCATGCTGGTGGGTTTGAACCACTGACCATTTGGTTAGCAGGTGAGCACTTAACCACCGTGCCGTCAGGGCTCCTTTTCTTAGATTGCAATAACCAAAATTTGTTTTTCTCCAGTCCCTCGTTGATGGGCATTTTGATTCTTTCCATGATTTTCAGTTTTAAAAACAATGCTGTAGTAAACAGCCTTGTATGTGTAATTCTATACATTTGGGTGAGTAAATCTGTAGAATGAATTCCTAGAGGTGGAACAATTGCCAATCAAAGAGTAGAGGCATTTAAAATATTGACAATTATTTACAAATGGTCCTCGAAAAAAGAACAATAGTTTTATACTTACTACATTGTATATATACAAGTATAAGGGCCAACCTTGATATGGACTCATTTAATTCTCATAACAACCGTATGAAGTACATGCTATTATTATTATACCCAAAGACAGATGAGGCTACCAAACCACAGAGTGGTTTAATGAGTTGCCCAGATCACACAACTAGAAGCAGAATAGCTGAGATCCAAATCTAGGCCATTGGGCTCTGAAGTCCATGTCCTTGACCATTACACCACATACTGGAGACCTTATTAAACCTTACCTGTCCGTTTATTGACCATTTGTATATGTATATAAATATATGTACACAAGAGAAAGATGTGACAGTTTGCTTCTGTAAAGATTTGCAGCCTTGGAAACCTGGTAGGGCAGTTCTACTCTGCACTATGGGGTCGCTATGAGTCAGAATTGACTATACGGCAATGATTTTATATATATATATATATATATATATATATATATATATATATATATATTCTGTGGTCACACCCATTTTTCCATTATGGTTAGATTTTCTTGGTAATGATTTTATGACTTGCATAATGATCCTTTTACAAAATGAATTTCCTGAAGATCTTTGTTAGTAAATTAGCCCTCTCTGTGTGATGCAATTGTTTCTTTCAATGTATTGCTTATTTCTCACTTTGTTTTCAGTGCTTTTTTCACATAAATATTTTTTAAATTTTGTTGTCAAATTTGCCTAAGTTTTTCTTTATGGCGTTTAAGTTTTATGTCATGCTTAGAAATTACATATGTTTTCATATGATAAATTATTATAAAAATATATTTGAATCTGGGAAGAGTTTTATGATTTTTTTATATTTACGTCTTTGCTCCTTCAGGAATTTGTTATGTTACAAGGTATAAGTAGTCCAGCTTCATTTTGTTCTACATGAGTAGTCAGATCCATGGTTTACCTGCTGATTTGAAGTTTCAATGCTATAATAAATTCTTGTATGTTCTTGGGTTTATTTCTAGACTTGTTTTGGTACAAAATTGCCTGTATATTTTCACACCGGAATTAAATTTTTTTAATTACATTAGCTTTATAATATGACAGTATGATTTATTTAGGCTAGTTGCCCTTGTTACTCCTATTTTGAGATATTGGTGGTTATATTTCATGTGTAGTTTTTGTTTGAGCTTACACTTTGATATTATGATTGGGATCCCATAGATCCCAATTGGAAAATTGACAGCTAAGAAATGAGCCAAAATTAACCTTTTAGTGAGAAAGAAAAGTGATTGGAAGCAGAGAAGAAAATCAGTGTGACACAGTAGGATGAAGATGAGCTAAAGAGAAGGAACTGTGGCGTAGAGTTAAACCCCTCAGCTAAAGACTGAAGTAAATGATATTTAATGCTGCAAAGCACATTGTAGTGATCCATAGGGTTCACACAGGTTAATTTTCAGAAGTAGATCACCAGACCCTTCTTTCTTGTCTTTCGTAGTCTGGAAGCTCTGCTGAAATCTGTCTACCATGGGTAACCCTGCTGGTATTTGAAATGCAGGCAACATAGCTTCCAGCATCATAGCAGCATGTAAGACACCACAGTACAACAAACTGATGCATTTGAACTGTGTTGTTGGCAAAGAATATTGACTAAACTGTGGGCTGCCAGAAGAAGGAAAAAATCAGTCTCAGGGGAAATATAACCAGAGTGTTCCTTAGAAGCAAGGATGGTGAGACTTCCACTTGCTTCCTTTGAACATGCCAGCCATCAAGGAAGACCGACGGCTAGAAAAAGACATCATGTTTGGTAAAGTAGAGCACCTATGAAATAGAGGAAACCCTCAATGAAATAGATTGAAATGATAGCTGCAACAATGAACTCAAACGTAACAGTGATGATGAAGAGAGCACAGAGCTGGGCAATGCTTCATTCTTTTATATACATAAGGTTGCCTGCCATGAGTCAGAGTCAACTTGACAGTGATGAAATAACCAAGCACATTGTAGATGCTAAATGTTTAGAAATATAACAGTTTAAATCTATATGGGACATTAGAGATAATCTAATTCCTTTTTTTTTTTCCTAGTAAGTCTGGTCTTTTTTTTTTTTTTTTTTCTTGCGAGTTAGAATATTGCTCTATATTTTTCTCCAGCTCTGTGTGGGACCCTCAATTGTGATCCCTGTCGGAGCAGTTGGTGGCGGTAGCCAGGCACCATCTAGTTGTGCTAGACTCAGTCTGGTGGAGGCTGTGGTAGTTGTGGTCCATTAGTCCTTTGGACTGATCTTTTCCTTGTTTCTTTGTTGTACTTCATTCTGCGTTGTTCCAGACGGAGCGAGACCGGTGGAGTATCTTAGATAGCTGCTCACAAGCTTTTAAGACCCCAGACACTACTCACCAAAGTAGAATGTAGAACATTTTCTTTATAAACTATGATACGCCAGTTGAGCTAGATATTCCCTGAGACCATGGTCCCCATAGCCCTCAAGCCAAGCAATTCAGTCCTTCAGGGAGTTCAGATGTGTCTATAGAGCTTCCGTGACCTTGCTTTGGACAAGTTGTGCTGGCTTCCCCAGTACTGTGTACTGCCTTACTCTTCACCAAAAAAAAAAAAAAAAACTTATTGTCTATTTAGTGTTTTTCCATCCTCACCCCTCCCCTCCCTCATAAACCATCAAAGATTGTTTCTCTTTGTGTGTGAACTTTTTCATGAGTTTTTGTAGTAGTGGTCTCATAAAATATTTGTTCTTTTGTGATTGACTTATTTCACTCAGCATAATGCCCTCTAGATTCATCCATGTTGTGAGATGCTTCACGGATTCATCATTGTTCTTTATTGTTGTGTAGTACTCCATTGTGTGTAGGTACCACAGTTTGTTTATCCATTCATCTATTGATGAGCATCTAGGTTGTTTCCATCTTTTTGCTATTATGAACATGCTGCAATGAACATAGGTGTACATATGTCTATTAGTGTGATGACTCTTATTTCTCTAGGATACATTCCTACGAGTGAGATTGCTGGATCATATGACATTTCTATTTCTAGTTTTCTAAGGAAGCACCGTATCATTTTCCAAAATGGTTGTACCATTTTGCATTCCCCCAAGCAGTGCATAAGATCTGCTATCTCCCCGCAGCCTCTCCAGCATTTATTTTCTGTTTTTTTTTTTTTTTTTATTTCTGCCATTAATGCCAGTGTGAGATGGTAGGTATCTCATTGTGGTTTTGATTTGCATTTCTCTAATGGCTAGTGATCTCGAGTATTTCCTCATGTGTCTGTTAGCCACTTGAATGTCTTCTTTGGTGAAATGTCTGTTCATTTCCTTTGCCCATTTCTTTTCTTTTTTTTTTTTTTGTTGTACTTTAGATGAAGGTTTACAAAAAAACTAGTTTCTCATTAAACAGTTAGTAAACATATTGCTTTATGACATTGGTTAAAACCCCAGGTCATGTCAACACACTCCCTTCTCAACCTTGGGTTCCCTATTACCAGCTTTCCTGTTCCCTCTTGCCTTCTAGTCCTTGCCTGAGGGCTGGCATGCCCTTTAGTCTCATTTTGTTTTATGGGCCTATCTAATCTTTGGCTGAAGGTTGAACCTTGAGAGTGACCTCATTACTGAGCTAAAAGGCTGTTTGGGGACCATACTCTTGGGGTTTCTCCAGGCTCCATCAGGCCAGTATGTCTAGTCTTTTTTTGTGAGTTAGAATTTTGTTGCACATTTTCTCTAGGTCTGTCTGCGACTCTCTGTTGTGATCCCTATCAGAGGAGTCAGTGATGGTAGCTGGGCACCATTTAGTTGTGCTGGACTCAGTCTGGTGGAGGCCATGATAGATGTGGTCCATTAGTCCAAAGGACTAATCTTTCCCTTGTATCTTTAGTTTTCTTCATTCTTCCTTACTCCCAAAGGGGTGAGACCAGTGGAGTATCCTAGATGGCGGCTCACAGGCTTTTAAGAGCTCAGACACTACTCACCAAAGTAGAATATACATCTTTTTTTGTTATAAACTATGTTATGCCAGTTGAGCTAGATATTCCCCGAGACCATGGTCCTCACAGCCCTCAGCCCAGCAATTCAGTCTCTCAGGTAATTTGGATGTGTCTGTAGAGTTTCCATAACCTTGCCTTAGACAAGTTGTGCTGGCTTCCCCAGTATTGTGTACTGTCTTATCCTTCACCAAAGTTACCACTTCTCTATTGTCTATTTAGCGTTTTTCCGTCCCCACCTCTCCCCTCCCTCGTAACCATCAAAGATTGTTTCTTTTTGTGTGTTAACCTTTTTATGAGTGTTTATAGTAGTGGTTTCATACAATATTTGTTCTTTTGAGATTGACTTATTTCACTCAACATAATGCTCTCTAGATTCATCCATGTTATGAGATGCTTCACAGATTCATTGTTGTTCTTTATCATTACGTAATACTCCACTGTGTGTGTATACCACAGTTTATCCGTTCATCTGTTGATGGGCATCTAGGTTGTTTCTATCTTTTTGCTATTGTGAAAAATGCTGCAATGAACACAGGTGTGCATATGTCTATTTGTGTGACAACTCTTATTTCTCTAGGATACATTCCTAGGAGTGGGATTGCTGGATCATATGGTATTTCTATTTCTAGTTTTCTAAGGAAGCACCATATCATTTTCTAAAATGGTTGTATCATTTGCATTCCCACCAGCAGTGCATAAGAGTCCTGATATCCCCGCAGCCTCTCCAGCATTGGTTATTTTCTGTTTTTTTTTATTTGTGCCAGTAATGCCAGTGTGAGATGGTAGGTGTCTCATTGTGGTTTTGATTTGCATTTCTCTAATGGCTAGTGATCTCGAGCATTTCCTCATGTGTCTGTTGGCTGCTTGAATGTCTTCTTTGGTGAAGTGTCTGTTCATTCCCCTTGCCCATTTTTTAATTGGGTTATATGTCTTTTTGCTGTAGAGGTGTTGGATTTTCCTGTAGATTTTAGAGATTAGACCTTTGTCAGGTTTTAATAGCCAAAAACTTTTTCCCATTCTGTGGGTAATCTTTTTATTCTTTTGGAGAAGTCTTTTGATGAACTTAAGTGTTTAATTTTTAGGCTATGCCAGTTACCTAGCTTATCTTCTGGAGTTTGTGTGTTGTTAGTTATGGTTTGTATCCTGTGAATGCTGTGTATTAAGGCCTCTAGGGTTGATCCTGTTTTTTTCTTCTATGATTTTTTAATTTTTTCTCTTTATATTTAGGTCTTTGATCCATTTTGAATTAGTTTTTGTGTATGGTGTGAGGTATGGGTCCTGTTTAATTTTTTTTTGTTTTTGCCTGTGGACATCTGGTTTTGACAGCATCATTTGTTAAAAAGACTACCTTTTCCCCATTTGATGGACTTTGGGCCCTTGTCCAAGATCAGGTGAGTGTAGGTGGATGGATTTACATCTGGGTTCTCAATTCTGTTCCATTTGTTAATGTTTCTGTCATTGTACCCGTACCAGGCTGTTTTGACTACCGTAGCTGTATAGTAGCTTCTGAGGTCAGGTAGAGCAAGTCCTCCTACTTTATTCTTCTTCTTTAATAGTGTTTTACTTATCCAGGGTTTCCTCCCTTTCCATATAATGTTGATGATTAGTTTTTCCATCTCTTTAAAGAATGTTGTTGGTATTTGGATCAAGATTGCATCATATTTGTAAATTGCTTTGTGTAGGATTGTCATTTTCACAATGTTGAATCTACCTATCCATGAGCATGGTGTGTTTTTCCATTTATGTAGATCTATTTTGGTTTCTTACAGTAGTGTTTTGTAGTTCTCTTTATATTGGTCTTTTCCAACTCTGGTTAGATTTATTCCTAAGTATTTTATTTTTTTAGGGGCTACTATAAATGAGATTGTTTTCTTGAGTTCCTTTTCATCTTTCTCTTTATTGGTGTATAGGAATCCAACTGATTTTTGTGTGTTTTTCTTGTATCTTGCAACTCTAGTGAATCTTCTTATTAGTGCCAATAGTTTTCTCATGGAGTCTTAAGTTATCTATGTATAGTATCATATCATCTGCAAATAGGGATGGTTTTACTTCTCTATTACCAATTTGGATGCCTTTTATTTGTTTTTCTTGCCTTATTGCTGTAGCTTGGACTTCCAGCACAAATGTTAAACAGGAGTGGTTATAAAGGGCATTCTTGTCTTGTTCCTGTTCTCAAGGGGAATATTTTCAGCCTTTCTCCATTAAGAATGGTGTTGGCTGTTGGTTTAGTATAGATGCCCTTTTTTATGTTGAGAAATTTCCTTTCTATACTTATTTTATTGAGAGTTTTTATCAGGAATGGTTGTTGAACTTTGTTGAATACCTTTCTGCATCAATTGAGATGATCCTGTGATTCTTTTGTTTTATTTATGTGGTGGCTTACATTGATTGATTTTCTAATGTTGAACCATCGTTGTATAACTGGTATGAATCCTAGTTTGTCTTGGTGTATTATTTTTTTGATATGATGTTGAATTCTGTTGGCTAGGATTTTGTTGAGAATTTTTGTATCTATGTTCATGATGCATTGCATTGGGCAAATCTGCGGCAAAGGACTTCTTTAAAGTGTTGAAAAGCAAAGATGTCACTTTAAAGAGTAATGCATGCCTTACCCAGGCCATGGTATTTTCAGTCTCATCATATGCATGTGAAAGCTGGACAGTTAATAAGGAAAATTTGAGAAGAATTGACCCCTTTGAATTGTAGTGTTGGTGAAGAATATTGAATATACCATGGACTGTCAAAAGAAAGAACAAATCTGTCTTGGAAGAAGTACAACCAGAATGCTCCTTAGAAGGAAGGGACAGCAAGACTGTGTCTTACATACTTCGGACAGGTTGTGAGGAGGGATCAGTCCCTGGAGAAGGACATCATGCTTGGTAAAGTAGAGGGTCAGCAGAAAAGAAGAAGACCGTCAATGAGATGGATCGACACAGTGGCTGCAACAATGGGCTTAAGCATAACAATGATTGTGAGCATGGCACATGAAAAGGCGGTATTTTTTTCTGTGGTACATAGGGTTGCTATGAGTTGGAACTAACTTGACGGCATCTAACAACAACATGTTCATAAGAGGTATTGGTCTGTAATTTTCTTTTATTGTGGTGTCTTTGACTGTTTTTTTGTATCAGGGTTATGCTAACTTTTCTAGAATGAATTTGGAAGTATTGCTTAAATTTCTGTGTTCTAAAGTAGTTTGAGTGGTACTGGTGTAAGCGCTTCTCTGAATGTTTGGTAGAATTCTCCAGTAAAGCCATCTGGGCCAGGGATTTTTTTTGTTGGGAGATTTTTTTTTGTTGTTGTTATTATTATTACCTTTTCAATCTCTTCTCTTGTTTTGGGTCTGTTCAGATTTTCAACATCTATTTGTGTTTGTTTGGGTAGGTAGTGTGTTTATTGAAATTTGTCCATTTCCTCTAGGTTTTCAGTTTTGTTGGAGTATAGTTTTTCATAGTATTTTGCTATGACCCTTTCTTTTATTTCACTTGGGTCTGTTGCAGTGTCCCCCATTTCATTTCTTATCTGGGTTATTTGTGTCCTTTCTTGTTTTTCTTTTGTCAGTTTGGCCAGTGGTTTGTTGATTTAAGTTGATTCAAAGAACCAACTTTTGGTTTTGTTGATTCTATTGTTTTTCTATTCTTTTTTTTTCATTTATTTCTGCTCTGAACTTTATTATTTCCTTTCTTCTGTTGGCTGTGGGCCTCTTTTGCTGTTCTCTTTCTATTTGTTTAAATTGTATAGGGAATGTCTTGATCTGGTCCCTTTCTTCTTTTTTAATGTGTACATCTATTACTGTAAATTGACCTCTGAGCACTGTCTTTGCTGTGTTCCAGAGGTTTGGTATGATATGTTTTCATTCTCATTTGATTCTAGGATGTTATTGCATCTCTGATTTCTTCTGTTACCCAGTGGTTTTTAAGCAGGGTGTTATTCAGTTTCCATGTAATTGATTTTTTTTTTCTTGCTCTTCCTGTTGTTAATTTCTACTTTGATGGCATTGTGGTCAGAGAAGATACTTTGTATTATCTCAGTGTTTTGAATTTTGTTGAGGGTTACTCTGTGGCCCAAGATGTGGTCTATTCTGGAGAATGTTCCACGTGCATGGGAAAAGAATGTGTACTTTGCAGCTGTTGGGTGGAGTGTTCTGTATATGTCTATGAGGTCAAGTTGGCGGATTGTGCCCTTTAGCTCTTCTGGTATCTTTGTTGAGTTTCTTTCTAGATGTTCTGTCCTTACCAAGAGTGGTGCATTGCAGCCTCCTACTATTACTGTGGAAATGTCCGTATCTCTTTTCAGTGCTGTTAGAGTTTCTTTTGTGTATTTTGGAACGCTATCATTGTGTATGTAGATATTATGGTTATGTCTTCATTTTGGATCATCCTTTTAATCATTATATAGTGCCCCTCTTTGTTCTTTATGGTGGATTTTGTTTTAAAGTCTATTTTATCTGAGATTAGTATTGCTACTCCTGCTGTTTTTTGGTAGCTGTTTGCTTGATGTATTTTTCCATCCTTTGATTTTTAATAAATTTACATCTTTGTTTCTAAGGTGTGTCTCTTGTAGACAGCATATTGATGGGTCCTGTTTTTTAACAGCTCTGTCACTGTCTCTTTATGGGTGCATTTAGGTCATTTGCATTCAGTGTAATTATCGATAAACCCAAAACCAAACCCAGTGCCGTCAAGTTGATTCCGACTCAGGGTGACCCTATAGGACAGAGTGGAACTCCCCCATAGAGTTTCCAAGGAGCACCTGGTGGATTCGAACTGCTGACCCTTTGGTTAGCAGCCGTAGCACTTAACCACTGCGCCACCAGGGTTTCTGTAATAACTCATAGGTGTGTTTATTGCTGTTATTTTGTAGTGCCTTTTTTTATTGTGATGCAGATGTTTTCTTTCTTCCTCTTATTCTTCTGTGCTTAATTGCTTTTGTTTGTGGATCCTTTTTTCATCTTTTGTTTTTGTAGTTTTTTTAACGAGACTTTTTGTTTTTCTTCCTTATTTTTATGAGTAGATTTGTTAACTTTCTTTGTGGTTTCTTTGAAGTTTACCTATTGCCTCGCCTTCATCAACATTAGAAAGTTCTATACTTACACTGTTTATTCCCTCTTTTATTGTTCTGACATTGCTGTCATTTACAGATTAACCTGTTTCCCTGTTGTAAATCTTTTGGTTTGAATAGACCTTGAGAGTTCATTTTCTAGGTTGGTGTCTGGCTGGTGTGATCTTGCATCCTAGAGTCAGGCTGTGGTCTGATGTTGTTTGTTCTCAAACTGAAGGACTCCCTTTAATAATTCTTATAAGTTTGATTTGGTTTTTACATATTCCCTTAATTTCTGTTTATCTGGAAATGTCTTAATTTCACCATCATTTTTGAACAAGAGTTTTGCAAGACATATTATTCCTGGTTGGCATTTTTTTTTTTTTCACGGTTCTATTACCTTCTTGCCTGCGTGGTTTCTGCTGAGAAATCAGAGCTTAGTCTTATTGTTTCCAGCTTCTATGTGACTTTTCATTTTTCTGAAGCTTCTCTCAGGATTCTTTCCTTGTCTTTGATTTTAGCAAGTATGATTATGATATGACATGCCTTGGTGATTTTCTTTTGGGGTCTGTCCTATATGGGGTTTGTTGAGTTTCTTGGGTGGTCGTTTTTCATCTTTCATGATATTAGGGAAGTTTTCTGTCAGCAATTCTTCAATGATCTTCTCTGTGTTTTCTGTTTTTCTCCTCCTGTTCTGGAACTGTGATCACTTGTAAATTTTTGCTTTTGATAGTATCCCACATCATTCTCAGTGTTTCTTCATTTTTCTTCTTTCTTTTTTCTGATTTTTCTTCCAATAGGTCATATCCAAGTATCTGTCTTAAATTTTTCTTATCCTGTCTTCCACTGTTTCAGACTTCCTCCTCAGACCTTCTGATGCTGTCCTTTTCTGAAATCTTATTTATCTTCTGGATTTCTAATTGCTATTTTTGTATGATTTCTATTTGTGAATTTATTTTGGCATTTTGTTCCTGTATTATTTTCCTGAATTCTTCCATTGTTTTGTCTTTATTTTCCATGAATTTGTCTATTTTTTCCTCATTTTTGTCTGCTTTTTGCTTCAACTCTTCTATAGCTCTGAGTATTAGAGATCTGAATTCCCTTTCAGGTAGTTCCAGTACCTTTTCTTCTACTGGAAAGTCATATGTTGTTTTATTTTGGACAGCCACTGAAATCTTCAAGTCCTGTTTTTTTATGTTTTGATACTGTCTGCTGTTTCAGTAGTCATTTTCTTCATTGTAGATTTGTTTGTTTCATCTTGCTTTTTTGTTTTATTTGGTTATGTCTGAGCAGGTGGGCTGTGCATTCTTTGCTTTTTGCTCATTTGTGGCCATGATACTTTTCACCTCCTTGTCCAACAGTCAAGGCCATTCACCTAGCTATGGTGCAACACAGCAGGTCCAGCTGAAGATGAGGGGCTGGAATGGGTTGTTTTTGGCATTTACTGTGGCCAACAGGGCAGGCCGGGGTTCAGTGCTGGGCAAGTTCCAGTAGTCTGTGACTGTGCTGCTTGTGGGTGCAATGCTCAGCACATAGTGCAGATAGCCAGGAAGGAGTGGGAGGTTTTGATGTGTGGAGCTAGGTGTGGTATGGGAAAGGAGAACAAGAGGAGAGAGAAATAGAAGCAAAAAAAAAAAAAAAAAAAATCTGAGGGTTCCTGCTGTTTTAATGAAGAGACATGAAACTGAGGAATTATAAATAAACTAAATAAATAAACCAAAAAAAAAAAAAAGAAAAGAAATGCCCCCAGGGATTCCATTGGCAATCGAGGAAGTGGCTCCCAAGCCACAAAATACAGCCTGCCTAGAAGGGATAGAGATGGCACATAGCACAAGGTATTCAGTAGACAGGAAAAGAAGGAGAGTAGAGAGACAAGAAACTGAGAATTGAAGAAAAACAAAAAGGAAAAAAGAAAGAAAGAAAAAAAAGACAGGCAGAAATGCCTCACTGTGTGGCTGCACATACTGGGGAGATGGCTCCCAAGCTGGGCTGTACGGCCTGGCTAGGAGGGGCAGAGATGCTACACAGTGCTATGTATTCAGGAAACTGAAAAAGAAGGTACATAGATGGCACTGGTTTTTAGAAACTGAGAAATGAAGAAAGACAGAAAGGAAAGAAGAAAAAAATTAAAAATTTTTTAAAAAAGGAAGAAATGCCCCCAGGGATCCCACCTACACAACTGCTCAGACCAGGGAGATGCTCCCAAGCCACGCAGTAGAGCCCAACTAGAAGGGGTAGAGGTGGCACACAGTGCCAGGTTTTCATGAGACAAGAAAAGAAGGTAAGAAGAGACAGATGAGAAACCAAGAAATGAAGGAAAAAAGAAAACAAACAAAAAAGCCCCAGGCATTCCATCAGCATGGCGGCATGGACTGGGGAAGCAATTCCCCAGCTGAGTGACACTTCATAGCCTGTCAAGAAGAAGCAAAGATGGCACACGGAGCCAGATGTTCAAGAGAAAGTAGCGGGAAGAGGTGAGAGTCAGGGAAGAAACCAGAAGAAGTCAAAAAAAGCAACACCACCCAAAAAAGAAACGGCACTCAAGGAGCTGGCTGGTGTGGGCGGGGCAAATCCAAGCGGCACAGAGTTAGTGCCTCCCAGCTGAGCAACCTCAGCCTGATGGGAAGCAGTGGAGGCCAAAAGGGGAAAAAGGGTGGGGGGTTGGAAAGCATATATCACTGGTTACCAGGTGCTCTGTCTCCTGCTGGGTGCTCCATGAATCTGCTTTCCTGTATTCCCTGTCCACCAATCTCCAACAGAAGTTCAAGATGATGAGTCCATGCCTTAGCTGATAGGGGACCTCCACTCATACTTCTCCTTGCTCTCTGTTCTCTATCAGTTTCTTATTCTGTTCGGTGCTCTGTTGAGTTCTTATCTCTTCATATGATGCCTAGAGTTCCAGGATTGACGTCTGCCTCTATTTTCTTTAGTTTTTCAGGTTTTTGCAGTAGAGGGACAGCATGGTGCTTCTGTCTATAGCACCATGTTGGCTAAGCCCTAATTTCCTCCTTTTACAAGTGCTGAAACTGCAGCTTCAGAAGTTAGGACATGTGCAAATTTATACAGCTAGTTAGTATTAAGTCAGGATTAAACCCTGTTTCTCAGCCCAGGTATAAGTGTTAGCTATGATCTGACTGTGGACTCGGGTATGAGAATAACAAAGTTTAAAAAATTATTAACCCATGCCCTATTAAATGAGGCACTGAACTAGTGCAATGGGGTGATTCTACTGGAGACACCACAGGGTGAGTTCACAATCTGCAATGACATGAAGTGGGTCTACTACCCTTACTTCAAAGGAGAAGTACAATGTGGGCAGTCTGCATGGGCTGGAGTGGGTGAATGCTTTCCCTTCCATATAAACTCAGACAGGGAGGACCTCTCCATTGGATGCGTCATTGTTTCTTCCTCTCAGAGTAGACTAATCAATTTAAGATTAAATTGGATAAACAAGAAGCTATTGACACATGGTAATGCTGATCCAGACTTTTAAAAGTCACACAATGAGAAAATGTTGTAGAGATTAAATATGAGTTGTGTTTTTAAATTGTAAATTATAAGAGATCTTTGAAGAAAAGGGAAAAATTGAAATGCACATTTCATTAAGAATCAAGCCTGAGTAATAGGATACAGTATGCATGGTGACTATGTGTCTTAGGCTGGGTTCTCTAGAGAAGCAAAACCAGCAAAGCATATAAATATATATAGAGAGAGATTTATATCAAGGAAACGGCTCACGCAATTATAGAGGCTAGAATGTCCCAAGTCCATGGATCAGGATAGAGGCTTGTCTTAATTCACTTAGCTGCAGGGGCTGGCAAACCCAAAATCGACAGGTTAGAGGGCAGGGTTCCCGTTCACAGGCTGTGAAGATTGACGTATCCCAAGATCAGCAGATAAACTGATAGCTCAAGTCCCAAGAACAGGAGGTCAAATAGGAGGCAGCCACAGGATCCAGAGTGAGCAAAAAGCCAGAACATCTGCTTATATTCACATGCAGGCCACACCCCCCCAGGAAACTCCCCTTCATCTGATTGGCTACTCACAGCATATTCCATCATTGTAGTGATCACATATAAACACTGAGAATCATGGCCCAGCCAAGATGACACACAATCTTAACCATCACACTGTGGCAGAAGAATTAAAAAATAAAGGGGGAAAAAAAAGAAAAAAACTCCCTAAAATACACACTTAACTTGTGGCTGGTGCTAAGTTCTTGAGGAAATGAATCTTAGTTCAAGGGGAAAAAAGAAAAAAAAAAGTTATTTTAACGAACGTGCAACTCCCTCTCCTACCTCAATGCAGAGAATAGGAAGTTATAGCATTCACTCCAGCTCTTGGATGCTTCCTTCCTACGTTTTGTGAAGACTTCATTCAGATACTTGTAATGCTAAGCCTTTCCCCTGGTGTCTAAACTAGGCCCTTCTAAATCTTCCATTTAGCCAATCTTACCAGATATCTGCAAAGCCTATTTTGGAGTTGATTTTGCTTACCTCTAGAAAATACTTTAGTAAAAGAAAAGCTTTAGCCTTGAGAACATCCTACACTGGAAGATAACCCATGCCTGGTTTTTTCTCTGCAGAGTTGTTGCTCTCAGAGGTATGGGTGAAGTCAGTATCCCAGTCTCCACTCATTATCAGTGTAAACCAAGGTATTCCACACTGCAATAGCCTGAAAGACCGCATCAACACAGCTATTTGGTTACTGAAAACTGTTGTTGTTGTTAGGTACTGTCAAATCAGTTCTGACTTATGGCAATGCTGTGCACAATAGAACAAAACACTGCCTGGTCCTGAGCCATTCTCACAATCACTGCCATGCTTGAGCCCATTGTTGCAGCCAATGTATAAAGCCATCTAGCTGAGGATCTTCCTCTTTTTTCCTGACCCCCTACTTTACCAAGTATGACGTCCTCCTCCAGGGACTGACCCCTTCTGATAACATGTCCAAAGTATGTGAGACGTAGTCTCACCATCCTTGCTTCTAAGGAGCATTCTACTTGTGCTTCTTCCAAGACATACTGCAAACTAGGTGGATAAAATGTCATTCTCTGGGGTGAATTTTTCAGACTTTTGTCCTGCTTGAGTTCTATTAGGAGCCGTGGTGGCGCAGTGGTTAAGAGCTTGGCTGCTAACCAAAAGGTCAGCAATTGGAATCTACGAGTCATTCCCTGGAAACAGTCTGGTACGGTTCTACTCTGTCCTATATAGCATCACTATGAGTTGGAATTAACTCACCAAAAACAGATGTGGTTTATTTTGAGTTCTATTAATATAACTACATACAACTCACAGTACAGTGACCTTCCTCTGCTCAGACCTATAAATGACAGAGATGACAGGTCCCTGCAGAGCTTTGGATGTGTGGAGTGTATGTGGGTAGTGTAGGTTTAGCCCAGGCACCGTGGGAGGCAAAGGGAAGAGGGATATGGGGAAAACATTAATTTCATGAGAGCATAAGAGACAAGGTAAAACACAAATACTGAATATTTTCACAAAGGGCAGTTGTACCAGGAAAACCCACTATTCTATATATAACCAGTTGTCATCGAGTTGATTCAGATCCATGGCAACTCTATGTGTGTCAAAGCAAAATTGTATTCCATAGGGTTTTCAGTGGCTGACTTTTGAGAAGTAGATCACCAGACCTCTGCTGAGACACCCCTTGGTGGTCTTGAACCGCCAACATTTCGGCTAACAGCCAAGCACATTAACCATTTGCACTACCCAGGTACTCCATTATCTCTCTCTGTCTCTACCTATCTATCTATTTGAAAGACTTAGTGATCTTAAAAGTAACTTCGTTTTCTACTCCCCACTTTCACTTACATTGTATAGGCCAGAGGTGGGGACACATTGTGGCAGGAGAGTAATATGCATGTGAGTGTTGGTAAATCATTCCACCATCGGTAACCCATCTGCAAAAAAATAAATAATAAAAAGATGGTTTCCCAATGACAGGATAAGTCAAAGCTCTAAGGCTGGTGGTGGTGGCTGTGTGTGCCTTCGAGTCGATTCCGACTCATAGCGACCCTATAGGACAGGGTGGAACTGCCCCATAGAGTTTCCAAGGAGTGCCTGGTGGGTTCAAACTGCCGACCTTTTGATTAGCAGCTCTAGCTCTTAACCACTACACCACCAGGGTTTCCGTTTTAAGGCTAAGAGAAGGAATATTTGAAGAATGATGAGGCCGGAAAGGGATTCAGACAAAAGGTAACTGTCCGTTATGAATGACACTGCTGGTTTTTAAAATCCAGGTGGCATGGCTTCCAGTGTCATAGCACTGAGTGCAGTGGATTATTAATGGTATCAGCAGAAGTTAATGTGTGCAATGTGCAACCAGGAGAAGCAAGCCTTAGCTAACCCCAACCTCTGAGTTACTTTTACTGCCCCTGCACCATCTGTGAGCATGACTTGATCTACGGAAATGAAGACCCACTAAAAATGCAAACCTTAGACTAATTTGTCAAGCTAAAATAATTTCAATGTCTTATTGTGTGTTTTTAGTCATTTTTTAACCCAATATGAATTCTTAATAAAACCCAACTTGTTAAGTGGTTTATGTAATCACCAGTGTTTGTTCCAAAGAGCTGCTCTGTTTGTGTTAAGCTGGTATGTTTATGGAAATTTTGTTCATACCTTAGCTCGTGAGACAAAATAAGAATCATTGAAAAATGGACTATTTATAGCAATGTTTTTGATACGTGAGAGCCTCTGCCTTTTAATGTTTGCTCAACACTTGGATAGTGCTTAAAATAATTCAAGTTGGTATAAATTAAACAATATGTGGAATTAAAATAATGTAGAAATTAGAGCCCACTTGTGCCTCTATAATTCTTTACGCACTTGAATTCATTTCCTTAAACAATGTTAGGGGTTTTTAATATAATGTTTGATAATAAAGGAAGTTTCGATTTATTAGGTAAAAGATACAGGGACTCTGGAACTTGGGACCTGCCCCATTGAGTTGCCTCTGGGAGGTATCAGCAAATCTCTTTGTCACTTTTCTTGCTTTTTGAAGTGTCACTGCTTTCAACATGAGAGACATTGTCTTTAGAGCATTGCCACAAACTATTCGGCAAGCGTTATTCATTTGTGGTAGGTTCTCAATACAGAATATGTATATATGTTGTTGTTGTTGTCAGCTGCCGTGGAGTCAATTCCAACTCATTCCGACTCCATGTGCAACAGAACGAAGCTCTGCCCTGCCCAGCACCATCCTCATAATCCTTGCTATGTTTGACCTCATTGTTGTAGCCATTGTACCAGTCTGTCTCATTGAAGGTTTTCCTTTTTCACTGACCCACTACTTTATCAAGCATGATGTCTTTCTCCAGGGATTGGTTCCTCCTGGTAACATGTCCAAAGTACGTGAGACCAAGTCTCGCCATCTTTGCCTCTAAGCTGTAATTCTGGCTGTACATCTTCCAACACAGATTTGTTTGTTCTTCTGGCAGTCCATGGTATAGTCAATATTCTTCGCCAACACTGTAATTTAAGGTATCAATTCTTCTTTGGTCTTCCTTATTCATTGTCCAGATTTCACGTGATATAACTAGATTGAAAATACCCTTGCTTGAGTCAGGTGAACCTTAGTCCTCAAGGTGGCATCTTTGCTTTTGAACATTTGAAAGAGGTCTTGTGCAGCAAATTTGCCCAGTGCAATATATCATTTGATTTCCTGACTGCTACTTCCATAGGTATTGGTTGTGGATCCAAGTAAAATGAAACCCTTGACAACTTCAACGTTTTCTCCATTTATCATGATATTTTTTATTGTTCCAGTTATGAGAATTTTTAATTTCTTCATGTTGAGTTGTAATCCACACTGAAGGCTGCCGTCTTTGATCTTCATCAGTAAGTGCTTCAAGTCCTCTTCACTTTCAGTTAGTAAGGTAGTGTCATCTGCATGTCACAGGTTGTTAATGAGTCTTTCTCCAAACCTGATACCTCATTCTTCATATAGTCCAGCTTCTCAGATTATTTGCTCAGCATATAGATTGAATAAGTGTAGTGAAAGGATACAACCCTGATGCATACTTTTCCTGACTTTAAACCATGCAGTATCCCCGTGTTTTTTAAAACAACTGCCTTTTGGACTAAGTACAGGTTTCTCATGAGCACAATTAAATATTCTGGAATTCTTATTCATCTCAATGTTATTCATAATTTATTATGATCCATATAGTTGAATGCCTTTGCATAGTCAGTAAAACACAGATAAACATCTTTCTGGTATTTTTTGCTTTCAGCCAATATCCATCTGACATCAGTAATGATATCCCTCGTTCCACATCCTCTTCTGAATATGGCTTGGACTTCTGGCAGGTTCCTGCTGATGGACTGTTGCAACTGTTTTTAAATTACCTTCAGCAAAATTTTACTTGCATGTGATATTAATGATATCGTTTGATAATTTCCACATTCTGTTAGACCACCTTTCTTAGGGATGGCCACAAATATGGATCTTTCCCAGTTAGTTGGCCAGGAAGCTATCATCCAAATTTCTTGACGTAGATTAGTGAGCACCTCCAGCACTGCACTCATTTGTTGAAACATCTCAATTGATATTCTGACAATTCCTGGAACCTTGTTTTTCGCCATTCCCTTCAGTGCAACTAGAACTTCTCCCTTCAGTACCATCATTTTTTATTATATACTACCTCCTGAAATGGTTGAATGGTGTGATCTTTTCTTTTTGGTACAGTGACTCTGTGTATTCCTTCCATCTTCCTACTCATAACGACACACACAAGCTTATATGTGCTGGTTCAGTGGCAGAATTCTCATCTTCCATGGAGGAGACTGGGTTTGATTCCTACCCAACTCATCTCATGCATAGTCATCACCCCTCTGTTAGTGGAGTATCGTGTGTTGCTCTGATGTTTCAGTGGATCTTCCAGAAGAAGATGAACTAAGAAGGAAGGCCTGGCCATCTACTTCCAAAAATCATTCGATGAAAACCCTAAGGATCACAATGATCTGATGTGCAATTGATCATGGGGATAGTACAGAATCGGAATGCGTTTTGTTCCAATGTGCATGGGGTCGCCATGAATCAGGAGTTGACTTGTTGGCAGCTGACAACAATAACAATAAATATATATTATATATATATATGTAAACCCATTGCCATTAGTTCATTACAACTCATAGTGATCTTATAGGATAGTATAGAACTGCCTCATAAGGCTTCCAAGGCTGTGATCTTTACAGAAGCAGATTGCCACTGCCACGTCTTTTTCCTGTGGAGCAGCTGGTGGGTTCAAATCACCAACCTTTTGGTTAGCAGCAGAGTATTTATTTATCCACTCTGCCACCCTGGCGCTGTATATGTGTATGTGTGTGTGTACACACACACACACATACACATATATATGTTATACATATATGTATATATATACACATATATATATATACAGACATATGTTGTTGTTAGGGGCCTTGAAGTTGAGCTTGACTCATAGCAACCCAATGCACAACAGAAGAAAACACTGCCCGGTCCTGGGCAGTCCTCACAATTGTTGCTACGTTTCAGTGCGTTGTTGCAGCCACTGTGTCAATCTATCTCACTGAGCGTCTTCCTCTTTTTCACTAACCTACTTTACCAAGCATGATGTCCTTCTCCATATATATGTTGCTTTTATATGAAACCTCAGTGTAAAAATAAAAGGATGGTTTGAAGTGAATTTAGTTAATCTTGTTAATATAACTAGACTATGAAATAGCATTTTATTTTTGGGAATATCTATGTAATCACAAGGAACAGATCAAATTCAGCAGCAAAAATGTTGTACACTAGACATTCACCCAGGGGGAAAATGGCATTTATGGAATGCGCACCATGTATCAGGACATTTCCATATACTATCCCATTTATTCCTTACATAGGCCTGTGAGGTTGGTATTTTATTCCCATTTTGTAGATGAGGAGACTGAGACTTGAAAGAATAAACTCACTTGCTCATGTTCACCCATGCAAAGTGGCAGAGCTGTGACTTGAATTTACAGCTGTCTAATTCCAAAGTCTGAGTTCTCTGCTCGTGCTAAGAATACTTGTGTATTAGTAGTGCAAATTCTGCACATCAGCTCCTCCGATTTTCCACCTCTTCCACTGATGTTACTAATATAGATTTGCCCTCACTGAAATATTGTAGAAAAAAGGGGTTCTTCCTGCTAAATCAAAGACCCTGAGTTCTCATTGTGCTTCAAGGAGCTCAAACGTTGTAAGTTTATGGTTATTACTAGGAAAGGCCTCTTTGAGCTTAGATGAGTACAAAGAAACTTCCTCAGGAAGCCAGCACCAAAGTAATAAATCATATTAAAACTCTCTTTGTTCATCAATTCTTTGCTGTATGGGGAACTTCATATTGGAAAAGTCTTTTATCATCCATCTTCTTTTCCTGGAAGATGGCTACTGAGCACGTGTAGAGGTTGATGGAGGGGAAAGATAGACCAACAAGAAGAAGCTACAATGTTTTCTTTGCTACTGGGGGAAATCGATTTTTTCATAGAAGGGATTTGATCCTAACTTAAAGATTGAAGGCTTGCAGACAGCATCTTTCACTCTGTGAATTCACAAAGAAAGTATCTGATTGAAAAGGAAAATCACATATCCTGGATACCATTAGCAGGAAACATTAGATGCATGTATTACCAAAATCTGCACCATCAGTCTGTAATTATATAATCATATAGCTACTATTTTGATCCACTTATTAAACAGACGTATGCACAGTACTCAACGGTAACCAGTTGCCACTGAGTCCATTCAAACTCATGGCGATCTCATGTGTTTCAGAATAGTACTTGTTCCATAGGCTGATTTTTCAGAAGTAGATTGCCAAGCTTTTCTTTCAAGGTTCCTCCGGGTAGACTCAAACCTCCAATTTTTTGGTTAGCAGTCGAGTTCTTAATCATTTGCACCATCCAGGGACTCTCATATTCTATGTTAGGAATACTGAAAGGTAATATTAAAGATTTTCTGCCAGTTCCATTGCACATCATTTTTCTCACACAAACTGTGAATTTCCTTTAATATCTACAACACTCTGAAAACATGTCTGTTGTTCACAAATATTGCATCTTTTTGAATTCTGATTCTGTGAACCAGCATGGTGTAGTATAAAGGACTCTAGAATTGGGCATGAGTCCAAGTTCTGGCACTTTTTAACCATATCACCTTGGCCATGTCTCACGACCTTGCTGAGCCTCGGTTCTCTAAGCTTCAGTATTGAGCCTGTTCTGCTTATCCGTGAGTAGACATCTTCGACCTCTACCACCTGGAGGCCTCTCAGAGAGCCCACGTCATACAGTGACTGGCAGCATGGTTTCCAATTCCAGATCTGCCAGTTTACAAATTGTGGGTAAGTTGTGTGTCATTTCTGTGCCTCATTTTCCTCATCTGTAAGACGGGCTAATAACTGCTGTCTTGGAAAGCTGTTAGAAGTTTTAAATTAGTTAATATTTGTTAAGGGCTTAGATGAGTGTCTGGCATATAGTAAGTGCTCCTGAGCGTTTGTTAATAAATAACTTCCACATCCCTTCCGATCGTTCCTTACCTTCCTTTTCTTCTTTTTCCTTCTTCTGTGCTGTATCAAACCCACTTCTGCTCTTGTATTCCCTACTGCAACCAGTGGCATAATTTTAAGTCAAAACTCTACAGGTAATTCTTTTAACATTTTATCATTTTCATTATCTTTTCGGTCTACCAATTCTGATTCCTAATTCAATCTATTGGTTTCTCAATTCTGTCAGCACAGCCTCTGCTTTGGTCAAGGTCCCCCTCAAACCTCATTTGTTCATCACCACAACCCGCTTCCAGTCTCTTCTCAATCCATCATCCTCATTGCCACCATAATTATGTTTCTAAAATAATATTTACAATTTTGACAAATACGACTCAATAATCGTGCTGTCAAATTATCTTCAAAATGCAATGGGTCCAAAGTGAGACACCACCTCATACCCCACTGTAATGGTTATAATAAAAAAGAATAAATAACCAAAAAAATGGAAAATAACAAGTGCTGGTGAGGATGTGGAAAAATTGGGACCCTCATTCATTGCTGGTGGGGATTCAAAATGGTACAGCCACTATGGAAAACATTTTAACATTCCCTCAAAAAGTTAAGCGTAGAACTACCATATGGTCCAGCAAATCCAAACCTAGGTATATACTGAAAAAGAACTGAAAGCAAGAATGCAAACAGAAACCTGTACACCAATGTTCACTGCAGCAATATTTACAGTAGCCACAAGGTGGAAACAATTATATGTCCATCAAGAGATGAATGGATAAACGAAAATGTAGTATATACTCACAGTGGAATATTACTCAGCCATAAAAAGAAATGAAGTCTTGATACATGCTATCACATGGATGAAACTTGAGAAAACATGCTGAGTGAAATAAGTCAGTCACAACAAGACAAATACTGTTTGATCCCACCTATATGAAGTTTTTTTTTTTTTTTTTTTTATATGAAGTAGGCAAATATATAGAGACCAAAGCTTATTAGTGGTTCCTAGGGTAGGAGAGAGGAGGAAAGGGTGAGTCACAGCTTAGAGGACACTGAGTTTCTGCTAATAGTGGTAGAATAATTTGAAAAAGGACAGTGGTAATGATTGCACACCATGATGAATGTAAACAATGACACTGAATGGTACATGTAAAAATTGTTGAATTGACAAATGTTCTGTCATATATATTTTTACCACAGTATAGAAATGCAATGGGAATTAATTAAATGACTTAAGTAAGGAGTGATGACATGATCTATGTTCTAAAAATTCAGTCTGACTTCTCTGTGAAAAGGAAATTAAGGATCCAAGAGAGGGCTGTCATGGATTGAATTGTGTTCCCCCAAAATATGTGTCAACCTGGCTAGGCCGTGATTCCTAGTATTATGTGATTGTCCACCATTTTGCCATCTGATGTGATTTTCATATGTGTTGTAAATCGTATCTCTGTGATGTTAATGAGATGGAATGAGCAGTAATTATGTTGATGAGGCAGAACTGAACCTACAAGATGAGGTTGCGTCTTAAGCCAATCTCTTTTGAGATACAAAAGAGAGAAGCGAGCAGAGAAAGGGGGACCTTATAGCATCAAGAAACAAGAGTCAGGAGAATAGCGTGTCCTTTGAACCAGGGGTCCCTGTGCTGAGAAGCTCCTCAACCAGGGGAGGATTGATGACAAGGACCTTCCTCCAGAGCTGACAGAGAGAGAAAGCCTTCCCCTGGAGCTGATGCCATGAATTTGGACTTGTAACCTACTGGACTGTGAGAGAATAAATTTCTCTTTGTTAAAGCCATCCACTTTTGATATTTCTGTTATAGCAACACTAGATAACTAAGACAAGGGCCTAGAGCCTCCTCCCAAAAAAGTTCTTGCAGTGACTAGATGAGATGTGGAGGCAGTGGGCATGGAGGGAAGTGGACTGACTGGAGAGAAAGCTTAGGAGTAAAATCATAAAGCAGGAACAAAGTAGTGCCAATAAATGTTTTATGACTATTTAAAGCAGGCATCTGACTAATTAGCTCAAATTAAGCAAATCTATTTTGTCATTCCCTGGATTGTGTTAAAGAAAGTGTCAGTTAAAATAGTTAATTTTCATTTCCTTTTATTGTAATAAATATGCACCTTAAATGAATATAGTTAGCTCCTTTCTGCATTGTCTTTTCTCTTCTGCAGCACTGTTGAGGCAAACATGTTCCAGAAGATGCTGGAAAGAGCCAAGCCAACCTGAATTCCAGAGAAATTTTACTTCCAAGATATACAGTGCACACCGGTATCTGAAAAAACAGCTACAAAAATCCATGGATGCAGGATACTTTCCAGGCATGGTGGTCACTAAGATGGGAGCATTCCTCTCCTTCCTCGCCCTGCTTCTACACCAACATTTCATCAGGAATTTTCTTCAGATACATCTTGAGGCTCTACATACAGACATAGAGACAGTACGGTCAAGAGCATGTTTAGATGCTAATATGGAAAAATAACTATTAGATTCTGATATGGCAAAATAAAAGCTTTTTTGAACCTTCTTGGTCAGTGAACACAGCTTGGCACTCTAAATGAAGGTACACCTCAATTTTGTGAGAGTTTTTAGGAGGCGCTTTACCAAAACTACACAGAAGGGAGAATTTTGCTCTTCCACAATCATGTGTTCCATCTGCTATGGGGAAGGTGGCATAATGAGAAAGAAAAAAAGAAATTTTTTTTCATATATCAAATGGCAAGGAAACCAATAAGAATCCTTTATCCTTGAAGAGGTATACAACAGATTGGGAAAACGTTATTTTCCTTTGTTTTAAACACATGAGTAAATGTTATGTATTTCTGCTTTAAAAAAAAAATTAAGGACTGGGCTTTTGTAATTACGTTTGTTTCATTTTTATGAGATGTCATAGTAAACTAAAATATGAAACCTCGGACTATTTTATACACAGTAATTTACTGCTGACTCTCTCTTAGTCCTACATCTGTACCATGGTGGCCATTCAAGATGGAAGACTGATAGGTGATTTCAAGGTGGTTCTCAACGCTCCCTTCAGAAACAAAGCAAAACAGCAACAATTGAGAAATCCACATTCAATGCATTCCTTGATCATACCTCAGTAAGATCCTACCTCTGTTTTTGTTGCTTCTTACGCTTATAATGGTAATTTTGAATGGTTATTGTCAAATAATTTTACATTTAGCTTATTAGAAGTTCATGAGACAGAAAAGTGGGATTTTCCCTATAAATAGAAGAAAAAAAAAAAAAAGAGTAAGTGCTAAATCTCACACCCCATTTCTTTGGCCCTGCAAATGCTCTGTACCTTTTGTTTAGCCAATGGGTGAAACAGCCAAGGTGTTCAGCAAATATTTGTTGAATGAATTAGTGAATCAGTGCCTATTATGGAATTAGGGAAGGCATATTCCCATGCCCTGCTAAATATCTTTAAGCTCTAGAGAAGAGGATCAGAGTTTAACTTGATGGTTTCCTTAGACATTGCTGTCTGTCTATTCATCTTCACATGGATATGCTTATAAGTCATTAGCATATTTTTGTATTCCCTTTATCAAGAATAGTATCTAGGATATAAATCCAAAGTAGACGTTTATTCAGAAGATGAGAAGATTAAAAAAAAAAAAAAAAAACAGCAAACCTGGGCTATACTTGATTCTTTGTGTGACCCTACCAATATTGTCATCGCTTGTCTGTCAGTTTGTCATACTGTGGTGGCTTGTGTGTTGTTGTGATATTGGAAGCTATGCCACTGTTATTTCAAATACCAGCAGGGTCATCCATGGTGGACAGGTTTCGGTAGAGCTTTCAGACTCAGACAGATCAGGAAGAAGGACCTGGCGATCTACTCTTACAAACTGGTCAGTGAAGTCCTTGTGAATACTACCAGAACACTCTCTGAAATAGTGCCAGAAGATTAGTCCCTCAGGTTCAAAGGCACCTAAAAAATACGGGGGAAAAGCTACCTCCTCAAAGTAGAGTCAGCCTTACTGATTTGGATAGAATCAAGGTTTCGGGACCGTCATTTGCTGATGTGGCATGAAAAGAAATGAATGAAATGAAAAGAAACAGCTGAAAACTTCCATTAATGGACTGTACAAAGTGTGAATCTGTGATAATTGGAAGATGTAAAAAATTAAAAGGAATACTTGAAGATTGATATCCTAGGCATTAGTGAACTGAAATGGACTGGTATAGCTCTTTTTGAATCAATCTTATGGTCTACTATGCCGGAATGAAAAATTGAAGAGGAATGGCATCACATTCGTCATCAAAAAGAACATTTCAAGACCTATCCTGAAGTACAATGCTGTCAGTGATAGGAAAATATTCATAAGCCTACAAGGAACACCACTTAATACAACTATTCAAATTTATGCATCAGCAACTAATACTAGAGATGAAGAAATTGAAGATTTTTACCAACTTCTGTAGTCCAAAATTGATTACACATGCAATCAAGATGCATTGATAATTACTGGTGATTGAAGAAGAAAGATCAGTAGTTTGAAACTATGGCCTTGGTGATGGCAAGGATGCCAGAGATTGTATGACAGAGTTTTACAAGACCAGTGACTTGTTCATTGGAAATACCTTTTTGCAACAACATAAATGGAGACTATACACATGACCCTCACAAGATGGAATACACAGGAATCAAATCTCCTACATCTGTGGAAAGAGACAATTGAGAAACTCAATATCATCAGTCAAAACAAGGTGAGGGGCTGACTGGAGAACAAAGCATCAATTGCTCACATGCAAGTGTCTTAGTCATCTAGTGCTGCCATAAAAGAAATACCACAAGTGGATGGCTTTAGCAAAGAGAAATTTATTTCCTCACAGTAAAGTAGGCTAAAAGTCCAAATTCAAGGTGTCAGCTCCAAGAGAAGGCTTTCTCTGTAGACTCTGGAAGAAGATCCTTGTCCTCAGTCTTCCCATGGTTGAGGAGCTTCTCAGGCACAGGGACCGTAGGTCCAAAGGATGCACTCTGCTCCTGGTGCTGCTTTCTTGGTGGTATGAGGTCCCCTACTCTCTGTTGTTTCCCTTTCCTTTTACCTCTTGAGAGATAAAAGGTGGTACAGGCCACACCCCAGGGAAACTCCCTTTACACGGGATCAGGGAGCTGACCTGAATAAGCGTGGTGTTACATTCCCACCCTGATCCTCTAAACATAAAATTACAATCACAAGATGGAGGACAACCGCACAATACTGGGAATCATGGCCTAGCCAAGTTGACACATATTTTTGGGGGGACACAATTCCATCCATGACAGCAAATTCAAGTTGAAGCAGAAAAAAAAATTAAAACACGTCCAAGAGAGCCAAAGTACGACCTTGAGTATATCCCAACTGAATTTAGAGATCACCCCAAGAGAAGATTTGGCACATTGAACACTAATATCTGAAGACCAGATGAGTTGTGGAATGACATCAAGGATACCATACTTGAAGAAAGCAAGAGTTCATTAAAAAGACAGGAAAGAAAGAAAAGACCATAATGATGTCAGAAGAGACTCGGACTTGCTCTTGAACATAGAGTTACTAAAGCAAGTGGAAGAAATGATGAAGTAAAAGAGCTGAACAGAATATTTCAAAGGGCAGCTCGAGGAGAAAAAGTAAAGTATTATAATGAAATGTGCAGAGACCTGGAGTTAGAAAACCAAAAGGGTAGAACATACTTAGCATTTCTCAAGCTGAAAGAACTGAAGAAAAAATTCAAGTCTCTAGTTGCAATATTGAAGAATTCTATGGGCAAAATATTGAATGACACAGGAAGCGTCAAAAGAAGATGGAAGGAATACACTGAGTCACTGAAACCAAAGGATTGATGTTCAACCATTTCAGGAGGTAGCATATGATCAAGAACCAGTAGTACTGAGAGAAGCAGTCCAAGGTGAACCGAAGGCAATGGTGAAAAACAAGGCTCCAGGAATTGACAGAATACCAACAGATGTTTCAATAAATGGATGCAGCTCAGGAGGAGCTCATTCATCCATGCCAAGAACTTTGGAAGACAGATTCCTGGCCAACTGACTGGAAGAGATCCATTCCAAAGAAAGGTAATCCAACAGAATGTGGAAATCATAGACAAATATCATTAATATCACACACGTAAAATTTTGCTGAAGATAATTCAAAAATGGTTATAGCAGTCCATCGACTGTAACTGCCAGAAGTTCAAGCCACATTCAGAAGAGGTTGTGGAATGAGGGATATCATTGCTTATCCCAGATGAAACTTGACTGAAAGCAGAGAATACCAGAAAGATATTTACCTATGCTTTATTGACTATGAATAGGCATTCAGCTGTGTGAATCATAACAAATTATGGATAACATTTCCAAGAGTACGAATTTCAGAACACTTAATTGTGCTCATGAAAAACCTCTACAGAGACCAAGAAACAGTCATTCAAATAGAACAAGGGGACACTGCGTGGTTTAAAATCAGGAAAGGCGTGGGTCAGGGTTGCATCCTTTCATCGTATTTATTCAACCTGTATGATGAGCAAATAAGCTGGACCATATGAAGCAGAATGAGGCATCAGGATTGGAGAAAGACTCATTAACAACCTGCCATATGCAGATGACACAACCTTATGGCTCAAAGTGAAGAGGACTTGAAGTACTTACTGATGAGGATCAATAAATACAGTCTTCAGTATGGACTACACCTCAATGTAAAGAAAACAAAAATCCTCACAACTAGACCAAAAAACAACATGGAGAAAATATTGAAGTTGTCAAGGATTTCACTTTACTTCGATCCACACTCAATGTCCATGGAAGCAGTAGTCAAGAAATCAAACAATACATAGCATTGGGCAAGTCTACTGCGAAAGACCTCTTTAAAGTGTTGAAAAGCAAAGATGTCACTTTGAGGACTAAGGTAAGCCTGATACCATGGTCTTTTCTTTTTTAAAAATTTTTAGTGTATGACAAAACATTTGGCATTTCAACCATTTTTATATATGAAAATCAGTGACATTAATTATATTCACCATGCAGTATAACAGACACCCCTTTTCCAAGTTTTTTCATCACCCTTAACAAAAACTCTGTACCCCTTAAGCAATATCTTCCCTCCCAATTGTCCCTATAAAAACCAAACCAAACCTGTTGCGGTTGAGTTGATTCCTACTCATAGTGCACTCCTGGTAACCAATAATAAACGTTGGTCTCTCTGCGTTTACCTATTCTAGACATCTCATGTAAGTGGCTCATACAATATTCATCCTTTTGTGTCTGAAGTGGACTTCTATTTATGTGTGTGTGTGTGTGTGTGTGCTTTAAGTGAAAGTTTACAAACCAAGTCAATCTCTCATACAAAAACTTATATACACCTTGCTAATCGACACAATGGCAACGGGTTTTATATACTCCTAGTTGCTCTCCATCTAATGAGACAGCACACTCCTTCCTTCCACTCTATTTTCGTGTCCATTCGGCCAGCTTCTGACCCCCTCTGCCCTCTCATCTCCTCTCCAGACAAGAAGCTGCCCACACAGTCTCATGTGTCTGCTTGACCCAAGAAGTTCACTCTTGTCCATACTTCAGTCCAATCCTTGACTGATGAGTTGGCTTTGGGGATGGTTCCTGTCTAGGGCAAACAGGTCTGGGGACCATGACTACTCAGGTCCTTCTAGTCTCAGTCAGACCATTAAGTCTGGTCTTTTTATAAGAATTTGAGGTCTATATCCCACTGCTCTCCTGCTCCCTTCAGGGGATCTCTGTTGTGTTCCCTGTCAGGGCAGTCATCAGTTGTAGCTGGGCAGCATCTAGTTCTTCTGGTCTGAGGCTGATGTACTCTCTGGTTTATGTGGCCCTTTCTGTCTCTTGGGCTCATAATTACCTTGTGCTTTGGTGTTCTTCATTCTCCTTTGTTTCCAGTGGGTTGAGACCAATTGTTGCAACTTAGATGGCCACTTGCTAGCATTTAAGACCCCAGATGCCACTCTCCAAAGTGGGATGCAGAATGTTTTCTTAGTAGATTTTGTTATGCCAATTGACTTAGATGTCCCCTGAAACCATGGTCCCCAAATCCCCAGCCCTGCTATGCGGGCCTTTGAAGCATTCACTTTATTCAGGAAGGTTCTTTGCTTTTGGTTTGGTCCAGTTGTGCTGACCTGTTCTGTATTGTGTGTTGTCTTCCCTGAAGTGGACTTTTTGTTTTTAATCTTTATTTTTATTCTGCTTTCAGTGAAAGTTTACAAATCAAGGCAATCTTTCTTACAAAACCTTATATGTTGTTGTTGTTGTTCTTAGGTGCCGTCGAGTCGGTTCCAACTCATAGTGACCCTATAAACAACAGAATGAAACACTGCCCAGTCCTGAGCCTTCCTACAGTCGTTGTTATGCTTGAGCTCATTGTTGCAGCCACTGTGTCAATCCACCTCATTGACAGCCTGCCTCTTTTCTGCTGACCCTGTACTCTACCAAGCATGATGTCCTAATCCAGGGACTGATCCCTCCTGACAACATGTCCAAAGTATATAAGATGCAGTCTTGCCATCCTTGCCTCTAAGGAGCATTCTGGCTGTACTTCTAAGACAGGTTTGTTTCTTCTTTTGGCAGTCCATGGTATATTCAATATTCTTCGCCAACACCGCAATTCAAAGGCATCAGTTCTTCTTCAGTCTTCCTTATTCATTGTCCAGCTTTCACAAGCATATGATGCGATTCAAAATACCATGGCTGGGGTCAGGCACACCTTAGTCTTCAAGGTGACATCTTTGCTCTTCAACACTTTGAAGAGGTCCTTTGCAGCAGATTTACCCAATGCAATGTGTCTTTTGATTTCTTGACTGCTGCTTCCATGGCTGTTCATTGTGGATCCAAGTAAAATGAAATCTTGACAGCTTCAGCCTTTTCTCCATTTATCATGATGTTGCTCAATGGTCCAGTTGTGAGGATTTTTGTTTTCTTTATGTTGAGGTGTAATCCATACTGAAGGCTGTGGTCTTTCATCTTCATTAGTAAGTGCATCAAGTCCTGTTCACTTTCAGCCAGCAAGGTTGTGTCATCTGCATAATGCAGGCTGTTAATGAGTTTTCCTCCAATCCTGATGCCCCGTTTTTCTTTATATAGTCCAGCTTCTCGTATAATTTGCTCAGCATACAGATTGAATACGTATGATGAAAGAATGCAACCCTGATGCACACCTTTCCTGACTTTAGACCAATCAGTATCCCCTTGTTCTGTCCGAATAACTGCCTCTTGATCTGTGTAAAGGTTCCTCATGAGCACAATTAAGTGTTCTGGAATTCCCATTCTTTGCAATGTTGTCCATAATTTGTTATGATCCACACAGTCGAATGCCTTTGCATAGTCAATAAAACACAGGTAAACATCCTTCTGGTGTTCTCTGCTTTCAGCCAGGATCCATCTGACATCAGCAAAGATATTCCTGGTTCCAGGTCCTCTTCTGAAACCAGCCTGAATTTCTGGTAGTTCCCTGTCAATATACTGCTGCAGCTGCTTTTGAATGATCTTCACCAAAATTTTGCTTGCATGTGATATTAATGATATTCTGTAATTTCCACATTTGGTTGCATCACCTTTCTTGGGAATAGGCATAAATATGGATCTCTTCCAGTCAGTTGGCCAGGAAGCTGTCTTCCATATTTCTTGGCATAAATGAGTGAGCACCTCCAGCGCTGCATCTGTTTGTTGAAACATCTCAATTGATATTCCATCAATTCCTGGAGCCTTGTTTTTCGCCAATGCCTTCAGAGCAGCTTGGACTTCTTCCTTCAGTACCATCGGTTCCTGATCATAAGCCACCTCTTGAAATGATTGAACACTGACTAATTCTTTTTGGTAGAATGACTCTATGTATTCCTTCCATCTTCTTTTGATGCTTCCTGCATCGTTTAATATTTTCCCCATAGAATCCTTCACTATTGCAACTCGAGGCTTGAATTTTTTCTTCAGTTCTTTCAGCTTGAGAAACGCTGAGCGTGTTCTTCCCCTTTGGTTTTCCATCTCCAGCTCTTTGCACGTGTCATTATAATACTTCACTTTGTCTTCTCGAGAGGCCCTTTGAAATCTTCAGTTCTTTTACTTCATCATTTCTTCCTTTTGCTTTAGCTGCTCAACATTCGAGAGCAAGTTTCAGAGTCTTCTCTTTCTTTCCTGTCTTTTCAATGACCTCTTGCTTTCTTCATGGATGATGTCCTTGATGTCATTCCACAACTCATGTGGTCTTAGGTCACTAGTGTTCAATGCATCAAATCTATTCTTCAGATGGTCTCTAAATTCAGGTGGGATATACTCAAGGTCATATTTTGGCTCTCGTGGACTTGCTCTGACTTTCTTCAGTTTCAGCTTGAACTTGCATAGGAGCAATTGATGATCTGCTCCACAGTCGGCCCCTGGCCTTGTTCTGATTGATGGTATCGAGCTTTTCCATCGTCTCTTTCTACAGACGTAGTCAATTTGATTTCTGTGTGTCCCATCTGGTGAGGTCCATGTGTATAGTTGCCGTTTTTGTAGATGAAAGAAGGTATTTGCAATGAAGAAGTCATTGGTCTTGCAAAATTCTATAATTTGATCTCCAGCATTGTTTCTATCACCAAGGCCATATTTTCTTTGACTGATCCTTCTTTGTTTCCAACTTTTGCATTCCAATTGCCAGTAATTATCAATGCATCCTGATTGCATGTTCGATCAATTTCAGACTAAAGCAGCTGATAAAAATCTATTTCTTCATTTTTCGCCCTAGTGGTTGGTGCGTAAATTTGAATAATAGTCATATTAACTGGTCTTCCTTGTAGGCATATGGACATTATCCTATCACTGACAGCATTGTACTTCAGGATAGATCTTGAAACGTTCTTTTTGATGAATGCAACATCATTCCTCTTCAAGTTGTCATTCCCAGCATAGTAGACTATATGATTGTCCAATTCAAAATACCAGTCCATTTCAGCTCACTAATGCTTAGGATATCGATGTTTATGCTTTCCATTTCATTTTTGACAATTTCCAATTTTTGTAGATTCATACTTTGTATAATCCAGGTTCCAATTACTAATGGATGTTTGCAGCTGTTTCTTCTCATTTTAAGTCACGCCACATCAGCAAATGAAGGTCCCGAAAACTTTACTCCTTCCATGTCATTAAGGCCAACTTTGAGGAGGCGGCTCTTCCTGAGTCATCTTTTGAGTGCCTTCCAACCTTGGGGGCTCATCTTCCAGCACAATATCAGACAATGTTCTGCTTCTATTCATAAGGTTTTCACTGGCTAATGCTTTTCAGAAGTAGACTAACGGGTCCTTCTTCCTAGTCTGTCTTAGTCTTAAAGCTCAGGTGAAACCTCTCCTCAGTGGGTGACCCTGCTGGTATCTGAATAGCAGTGGCATAGCTTCCAGCATCACAGCAATACGGAAGCCCCCACAGTACGATAAACTGACAGACACGTGGGGAAAACCTTATATACATTTTGCTTTATACTCCTAGTTGCTCTCCCCCTAATGAGACCACACATTCCTTCTCTCCGCTCTCTATTTCCATGTCCATTCAGCCAGCTTCCGTCCCCTCAGCCTGTACATCTCCCCTCCAGACAGGAGCTGTCCACAAAGTCTTTTGTGTCTCCTTCATCCAAGAAGCCCATTCCTCACCACTATCGTTTTCTGCCTTATACTCGATTCCAAACCCTGTCTGAAGAGTTAGCTTCAGGAATGGTTCCTGTCTTGGGCTAACAGAAGGTCTGGGGACCATGACGTCCAGGGTCCCTCTAGTCCCAGTCAGGCCATTAAGTCTGGTCTTTTTATAAGAATTTGGGGTCTGCATCCCATGGCTCTCCAGCTCCTTCAGGGATTCTCTTTTGTGCTCCCTGTCATTGCAGTCATCAGCTGTAGCTGGATACTAATCTAGTTCTGGTCTAAGGCTGATGTAGTCTTTGATTTATGTGGCGCATTCTGACTCTTGGGTTCATACTTACCTTGTGTTTTTGGAGTTCTTCATTCTCCTTTGCTCCATGTGAACTGAGACTAATTGTTGCGTCTTAGATGGCTGCTTGCTAGTGTTTAGGACCCCAGACGCCACTCTCCAAAATCGGATGCAAAATATTTTCTTAATAATTTTTACTATGCCAATTGACCTTGATGTCCCCTGAAACCCTGCCCCTGCTATGCTGGCCTTCGAAGCATTCAGTTTATTCAAGAAACTTCTTTGCTTTTGGTATAGTCCGGTTGTGCTGACCTTGCCTGGGTTGTGTGTTGTCCTTCCCTTCACCTAAATTAGTTCTTGTATACTATCCCATTAGTAAATCCCCCTCTCCGTCCCTCCCTCCTTCCCACCGTCATAACCATCAAAGAATATTTTCTTCTCTCTTTAAACTATTTCTTGAGTTCTTATAATAGTTTTTTTTTTTTATAATAGTGGTCTCATACAGTATTTGTCATTTTGCAACTGACTAATTTCACTCATCATAATGCCTTCCAGATTCCTCCATGTTTATGAAATGTTTCACAGATTCATTGTTGTTCTTTATTAATGCATAGTATTCCATGGTGTGAATATACCATAATTTATTTATCCATTCATCCATCAGTGGGCACCTTGGTTGCTTCCGTCTTTTTGCTATTGTAAACAATGTGCTGCATTGAACATGAGTGTGCATATATCTATTGGTGTGACGGCTTTTACTTCTCTAGGATATATCCCAAGGAGTGGGATTGCTGGATTGTATAGTAGTTCTATTTCTAGCTTTTTAAGGAAGCACCAAATCGATTTCCAAAGTGCTTGTACAATTTTACATTCCCAGGACCAATGTATAAGTGTTCCAGTCTCTCCACAACCTCTCCAACATTTATTATTCTGTGTTTTTTGGATTAATTGCTAGGCTTGTTGGAGTGAGATGGAATCCCATTGTAGTTTTGATTTGTATTTCTCTTATTGCTAATGAAGGTGAACATTTCCTCATGTATCTGTTAGCTACCTGAAAGTCTTCTTTAGTGAAGTACTTGTTCATATCCTTTGCCCATTTTTTAATTGGGTTATTTGGCTTTTTGTTGTTGAGTTTTTGCAGTAACATGTAGATTTTAGAGATGAGCCGCTGATCTGAGATGTCATAGCTAAAAGATTTTTTCCAATCGGTTGGTAATCTTTTTACTCTTTTGGTGAAGTCTTTGGATGAGCATGGGTGTTTGATTTTTAGGAGCTCCCAGTTATCTGGTTTTTCTTCTGCACTGTTAGTAATGTTTCTTATTCTGTTTATGCCATGTATTAGGGCTCCTAATGTTGTCCCTATTTTTTCTTCCATGATATTTATCGTTTTGGATTTTATATTTAGGTCTTTGATCCATTTTGAGTTTGTTTTAGTGTATGGTGTGAGGTATGGGTCTTGTTTCATTTTTTTGCAGATGGATATCCAGTTATCCTGGCACCATTTGTTAAGAAGACTGTCTTTTCCCCAATTAACTGACTTTGGGCCTTTGTCAAATATCAACTACTCATATGTGGATGGATTTATGTCTGGATTCTCAATTTTGTTCCCTTGGCCTATGTATCTGTTGTTGTACCAGTACCAGGCTGTTTTGACTGCTGTTGGGGTATAATAGGTTCTAAAATCAGGTAGAGTGAGGCCTCCCACTTTGTTCTTCTTTTTCAGTAATGCTTTACTTATCGGGGGCCTCTTTCCCGTCCATATGAAGTTGGTGATTTGTTTCTCCATGTCATTAAAAAATGTCAGTGGTATTTGGATCAGGATTACATTTTACCTATGGATCGCTTTGGGCAGAGTGGACATTTTTACAATGTTGAGTCTTCCCTATCCATGAGCAAGGTATGTTTTTCCACTTATGAAGTTCTCTTTTGGTTTCTTGCAGTAGGGTCTTGTAGTTTTCTTTGTAAAGGTCTTTTATGTCTCTGGCTAGGTATATTCCAAAGTACTTTATCTTCTCAGGGGATATTGTAAATGGTATTGATTTGGTGATTTCCTCTTCATCGCTCTCTTTGTTAGTGTAGAGGAATCCAACTGATTTATGTATGTTTACCTTGTATCCTGAAACTCTGCCGAACTCTTCTATTAGTTTCAGTAGTTTTCTTGAGGATCCTTTCCTTTTTTCTGTGTATAAGATCATGTCATCTGCAAGCAGAGATACTTTTACTTTTTCTTTGCCAATTTTGATGCCCTTTATTTCTTTATCTAGCCTTATAACTCTGGCTAGGACCGCCAGCAAAATGTTGAATAAGAATGGTGATAAAGGGTTCTTAATGGGAATGGTCTCAGTCTCTCTCCATTTAGGATGATGCTGGCTGTTGACTTTGTATAAAGGCCCTTTATTATGTTGAGGACTTTTCCTTCTATTCCTGTTTTGCTGAGAGTAGTTATCATGAATGAACGTTGGACTTTGTTAAATCCCTTTTCTGCATCAGTTGGTAAGATCATGTGGTTCTTGTCTTTTCTTTATGTGTTGGATTACATTGATTGTTTTTCTAATGTTGAACCATCCCTGCATACTTGGTATGAATCCCACTTGATCATGGTGAGTTATTTTTTTGATATGTTGTTGAATTCTATTGGCTAGAGTTTTGTTGAGGATTTTTACGTCTAAGTTCATGAGGAATATTGGTCTGTAATTTTCTTTGTATGTGCAATCTTTACCTGGTTTTGGTATCAGGGTTATGCTGGCTTCGTAGAATGAGTTTGGGGGTATTCCGTCCTTTTCTATGTTCTGAAATACCTTTAGTAGTACTGGTGTTAACTCTTCTCTGAAAGTTTGGTAGAATTCTCCAGAGTAGCCAGCAGGGCCAGGGCTTTTTCTTTTGGAGAGTTTTTTGATTACTTTTTCAATCCCTTCTTTTGTTATGCGTTTATTTAGTTGTTCTGTCTTTGTGTTAGTTTAGGTAGGTAGTGTGTTTCTAGAAAATTGTGCATTTCCTCTAGGTTTTCAAATTTGTTAGAGTACAGCTTTTTATACTATTCTGTTATGATTCTTTTAATTTCAATGGGTCTGTTGTGATATCACCCACCTCATTTCTTATTTGGGTTATTTGCTTCCTCTCCTGTTTTTCTTTTGTCAGTCTGGACAGTGGTTTATTGATTTCGTTAATCTGCTCAAAGAACCAGGTTTTCGTCCTGTTAACTCTATCAATTGTTTTTCCATTTTCTATTTCATTTAATCTGCTCTACTTTTTATTATTTGCTTTCTTCTGGTGCCTGATGGTTTCCTTTGTTGCTCCCTTTCTATTTGTTCAAGTTGTAGTGATAATTCCTTGATTTTGGCTCTTCTTTCTTTTTGTATGTGTGCATTTATTGATATAAATTGACCTCTGAGCACTGCCTTCGCTGTGTCCCACAGTTTGTGATAGGAAGTGTTTCCATTTTCATTGGATTCTGTGATTCTAGATTCTTTCTTTATTCTGTCCTTAATTTGTTCTGTAATTCAATCTTATTTGAGAAAGATGTTCAGTTGCCATGTGTTTGGTTTCTTTTCCCTGATATTTCTGTTATTGACTTCTAGTTTTATGGCTTTATGGTCAGAAAAGATGCTTTGTAATATTTTGATGTTTTGGATTCTGCTAAGGTTTGCTTTATGGACTGATAGGTAGTCTATTCTAGAGAATGTTCCTTGTGCATTGAAAAAGAAAGTATGCTTGGATGCTCTTGGGTGGAGTGTTCTGTATATGTCTGTGAGGTCAAGGTGGTTAATTGTGGCATTTAGCTCTTCTTTTATGTCTTTATTGACCTTCTTTCTGGATGTTCTGTCCTTCACTGAAAGTGGTGTGTTGAAGTCTCCTACTATGATTGTGGAGCTATCTCACTTTTCAATGCTGTTAGAGTTTGTTTTATGTATCTTGAAGCCCTGTCATTGGGTGCATAATTATTTAATATGGTAATACCCTCCTGGTATATTGTCCCTTTATTATATAGTGTCCTTCCTTATCCTTTGTGGTAGATTGAAGTTTGAAGTCTGTTTTTTAAAAATTAGTAAAGCCACTCCTGCTCTTTTTTGATTGTTATTTGCTTGATATATTTTTTTCCATCCTTTGAATTTTAGTTTGTGTCTTTAAGTCTGAGGCCTGTCTCTTGTAGACAGCATATAGCTGGATCGTGTTTTTTTATCCATTCTGTGGCTCCCTGGCTCTTTATTGGTGCGTGTAGTCAATTTACATTCAGCGTGATTATAGTTAGGTATTAGTTTAGTGCTGTCATTTTGATGCCATTTTTTCTGTTGTTGACAGTTTCATTTTTCCACTTACTTTTTGTGCTGAGAAGTTTTTCTTTGTAAATTGTGTGTTCCTCTTTTTCATTGTAGTTGAATTTGTTTTTGCTAAGTCTTTATGTTTATCTTGTTTTTTGTTTTGAAGTACAGGATTGTTAGTCTTCTTTGTGGTTACCTTAATATTTACCCTTATTTTTCTATGTTTAAACCTAACTTTTTTCTCCCTATATCACCTTGTTTTCTACTCCATATGGAAAATCTATGCCTACTTTATTTAGTCCCTCCTTACTGATCATTGTCATCTTTTACATAATGACCACTGATTCCCTGTTTTGAGCTTTTTTTAATCTTAATTTATTTTTGTGATTTTCCTACCTAAGTCGATATCTGGCTGCTCTGTTCTGTGCTCTGGTGTTTGGTCGATATTATTGATTTTCTAACCAGGGAATTCCCTTTCGTATTTCTTGTAGTTTTGGTTTGGTTTTTGAAATTCTGTAAGCTTCTGTTTACCTGTAAATGTCTTAATTTCACCTTCATGTTTGAAAGACAGTTTTGCTTGATATATGATTCTTGGCTAGCAATTTTTCTCCTTTGATGCTCTATGTATGTCATCCCATTGCTTTCTTGTCTGTATGGTTTCTACTGAGTAGTCTGAACTTATTGATTCTCCTTTGTAGGTGACTTTTCACTTATCCCTGTCTGCTCTTAAAATTTTCTCTTTATCTTTGGTTTTGGCAAGTTTGATGACAATATGTCTTGGTGATTTTCTTTTGAAATCTACCTTGTATGGGGTTTGATGAACATCTTGGATAGATGTCTTTTCATCTTTCACAATGTCAAGGAAGTTTTCTGTCAACAAATCTTCAACAATTCTCTCTAATTTCTGTTATCCCTCCCTGACCTGGTATTCCAATCACTCTGTGGTTATTCTTGATGGAGTCCCACATGATTCTTAGAGTTTCTTCATTTTTTTTAATTCTTTTATCTGATTTTTCTTCAAATATATTGGCATCAAGTGCTTTATCTTCCAACTCACTGGTTCTGTATTCCTGTTCCTCAGTTCTGCTCCTCTGACTTTCTATTGAGTTGTCTAATTCTGTAATTTTATTGTTAATCTGAATTTCTGAATGCTTTTTCTCTATGGATTCTTGCAGTTTATTAAATTTTTCATTATGTTCTTGAATAATCTTTTTAATTTCTTCAACTGCTTTATCTGTGTGTTCCTTGGCTTTTTCTGTGTGCTGCCTGATCTCATTCCTGATATCCTTTCTGATGTCTTAAAAAGTTCTGTATATTAATCTTTTGTATTCTACATCTGGTCATTCCAGGAATACATCTTCATCTAGGAGAATCCTTGATTCTCTGTTTCGGGAGTTTGTTGAAGCAATCGTGGTCTGCCTCTTTATGTGATTTGATATTAGCTGTTGTCTCCAAGCCATGTATAAGTTATCGTAATAATTTATTTCCTGTTTGCTCACTGTGTCTTCATTTCTTGCTTTGTTTTGTTTTGATATACTCAAATAGGCTACTAGAGTGAGCTAACTTGATTATTGGAGCCTTTGAAGCACTAATGTCCTGTTACCAGATGGCTAGAGCTGTTACCAGGTATATGAACCTAGAAGTCCATTCACTATTCTTGTACAGATTCAGCTTAGGTGTCCTGATAGTCGGTCACCTAGTGTGTGGTGTAGGCTCTCACTATCCTAAAGGAGCAGTGGTGATGGGCATATGCAGTGGTTTCTGGTAGCAGCAGGGGGTCACACTCTGAGGAAGGCAGGGGGCTGACAGCCTTCCCCCAAGTGTCAATGAGGAAGGAGTGTCTCTGTTCTCTAGAGTGCTCTGGTGGGTGGGGTCTGCAGCTGTACCTTAGGCACGCAGTGCTTCTACCTGTAAGGACTGGTAGGCACCACTATCCTTGGGCCCCTTTCATGGGTGGCTAGGTAGCATGGATGGAGCCTCCAGCCCTCAGGTCCTTGTTGTGGGTAGGTGAAGGCCCTGTTTAATAGGCAGGGGAGTGTCACACCTCCAAAACCTGCCTCTCCACTGCATAACTGAAACATTTACAGTTAGACCTCAAACAGATTTGCCCTTGCAATATAATAGCCACCTGAATCCATGTAGGGGTGAAAGCCAAAGTCTGTGGATCACTTATGCCTGGACTGGAGCCACTTCTGCTCTGAGCTTCCAGATTAGGGGAGTTGGCAAAGTATTTTTCCCCCGTTTGTGGCTCAAGGAGTACAGCAGGTTCTATCTCAGGCCCACGGAAATGAACCGTTAATGACCATCTGGGGCAGAGGGGAGAGGGATCAGGTAGATAGGAGATAGTTTTGTCAAAAGATGGAGCTATTAGATCCACACACGGTAAATTAGACAAAATCACTTATCTTATGTCAAGAGCGCTGTTTTATCTCAGATTCCACAGGCATGTGTAGCCTGTGTGCGCTGGCTGTGTCCCCACTGAGATTGCCCCAGGGGATTAGGGCTGTGTCCCGCACTTGTCTTCTTTTGCTGAAGCAGCTGTGTCCTAAACTCCACAGCCAGTCCCGTGGCCATCACACCAGGGGGTCAGGGTGCTGGCACTTCGCTTCCCTTCTTTTGCTGAAGCAGCTGCTTCCTAAACACCAAGGCCAGCCTTGCTGTAGACATGCCACGGGGTAAGGGATGACACACTCTGCTTGCCTTCTTTTGCTGACACTGCCGTGTCTCAGGAAACTACCATCAGTCCTGCCACAGTCGCACCAAAGAATAGCGCCAAGTAATTGGAGCTGAGGCGCTGTGCGGGCTTGGCCACTCATTGCTGCCTCTGCACCTTCTCTCCCTTCCCCATCACTCAGACTGATTCCTTAATTTTGCCTTTGATGCTAAGGGTTCCTAGTTTGTCATATATGTAATTGATTCACTTGTTTTTTGGGCCTTTGTTGTAAGAGGGATCAGTGGAAGCTTCTGACTAGTTCGCCATCTTGGCCCCGCTTCCGATACCATGGCATTTTCAATCACTGCATATGCATGCTAATGCTGGGAAGAATTGATACCTTTGATCTATGACGTTGGCGAAGAATATGGAATATACAGTGGACTGCTAGAAGAAGGAATAAATCTGCCTTGAAAGAAGTAGAACCAGAATGCTCCTTAGAAGCAAGGAATGGGAGACTTCGTTTCACTTTCTTTGGATATGTTACCAGGAGGGAAGAGCCCCTGGAGAAGGACATCATGCTTGATAAATTAGTGGATTATCGAAAAAAGGAAGACCCTCAATGAGATGGATTGACACAGTAGCAGCAACAATGGGCTCAAACACAGCAAGGGTTGTGAGGATGGCGCAGGACCGGGCGGTGTTTCATTCTATTTTAGATAGGGTGGCTATGTATTGGAACCTATTTGACTACACCTGATGTCAAAAACAACAACCTAAAATTTGAATAACCCAGGACAAAAGACTATTTCTCTTAGAGAATCCTTTTGGGGTCTAAAAATTGTCTTCTGACAATGTGAATAAATGCACAATTTTGAGACTGTAATACTAAAAAATACATGAGATGAAAATACCTAGTTCATAATGGCAAACTAGGGGCTCTTGCCTTTTATTTTGATTATTAACAATTTTAATTAATCTATGATTTTCTGTCTAGTTTTGCAAAACTACCCTTGGCTATATAAGGATTAATTGCCTCTACTCTGTTGTCCTGTTATTTTACCAAGTTTTTGTGACCTTGGACAAATCACTGAATGCCTCTGGATCTTGGTTTTCCTATCTGGCAACACTGAATGCCTCTGGATCTTGGTTTTCCTATCTGGCAATAGATAAAGTTTCCTCTCATAAAGGGCAGGACCCTTTGGACAGCTTCAGCTAGTCCAAAGCTGAAGGGAAACAAACTCTAGCAATGTTTGATTTCAAGATTTGTAGAGGAAAAAAAAAAAAGCAATTTACTGGTTAAACCTTCAAAACCAACCACGCAATATATTTATTTGCTTTCTTACCCCAACCCTTTTTTTAGAATCAGCAGAAAAATACCTTGATAATGCAATTTGCCTTCACAGCAGTTCAACTGAGCAGAATAATTGGCCTTGCGGAAGACTATTTCTGGGCTCTCATTACCTGGGCAGTGGGCTTCTGGGTCAGTGAACGCTCAGATGCTAATATTTTCATGGGTTACAAAAAGACCATACATCTTTTGCAAAAAGGGCCACGTGTGTATTTTAGGTACTTTTTTTTAGTTATGTTAAAAACCAAAAATTTTAGACTTCTTAATATATTTATTTACAATTATTATGTACAGGCATTAGGGAAAACGGCATAACTTAACAGTGTTTTTTACCCTTTGGGTATATAGCTTAAAATATATATGTAGTTTCCTCCCCAAATGTTTAACTTTGTGAGTACGGTTGAATAAGATTCAGTTCCAAGTCAAAGTCACTCGTGACATCATGATAAACATTTGTTGATGTGTCCATTTCCCCATTAGACTGAGTGCTTCTCAAGGACCAGGACCTTGTGCAATTTATGATTTATCCTTGTAGCCTACCTCACAGACAGTCAGCACCCAATGAATGTACATGGGAACAAACTGCATAAGATTCCAACAATGCCTCATCTATTAACTAGTTATCATGGTCACTCCCAGGTCTGTTCATTTACAGCCAATTTACACATCTCAATAGAAACTAGTCACTTCATATAGAAATATAAGTTTTAAAGGACCTCATTTCTACTTTCACTTTCAGATGAGCTGTACGTAGGATTAGCCATACATTTAAAACAGAAAACTAGCTTCATCTAGACATTTGTGGAAGTATTTTTAACTTATATCCAATACCACTTGAAATACACCGATATTAAAGAAAGTGACTTTACTGTGTGGAATTCCTGGGTAGTGCAAACACTTAACATACTTGACTGCCAACTGAAAGGTTGGAAGTTCAAGTCCACCCAGAGGCACCTGAGAAAAAAGGCTTGGTGATCTACTTCTGAAAAAATCATCCATTGAAAACCATATGGAGCACAGCTCTACTCTGACACACATGGGGTTGCTATGAGTCAGGGTCAACTTGATGACAACCGGTTACTGGTCTTTATTGTGTACTATTTGGAGAGCTTGGCAGATAAGCACGGCAGGCAGAACCAACCCACCTGTGTGAGAGCCTGGGTGGTTGGGGGACACCCCATGGGACAGAATGCTTGTTTTCTGGGCCTGAACCTGGGTAGCACCTGGCTTTTTGTCCAGCTCCTCACACAGCCTTTTCCCCTGGGAGCAGCCCAGCCACGCTGGGAGACAGTGAAAAACTGGTGGCAACACTGAGAGTGTAGCTCAGTCATGAAAACATTGTCACCATAATCAGATGGTAATTTCTATTCAGGGTGATGCAGTGTACACATCTTTCTGGAGTAATTATTTAATAGCACACCCTTTTCACTCAAAAGCATTCCAACCTAACTATAGGGTCATATTTTCTGTATGCAGCATTGGGCTATCTCTGGGAAATTTTCAGGCTGAAGAGATTTACCTCCCCAAGGTAGGATCCAAAAACATAAATTCCCACCCTCCGTGCAGGTGGGAGGATAGGTGGCAAAAACAATTTGTTCTGACTACTAACCACCATTGTGCCACAGAAGAAGGGCCTGGAGATAAGCTTCCACAAAGATTACAGCAAAGAAAACCCTATGGAGCAGTTCTACTTTGTAATACATGGGGCTACCAAGTCAGAATTGACTCCATGGCAATGGGTTTGTTTTTTCAGTTTATGCAGGTGTGTGAACTGGGCTTGACCAAGCACAGGCCCTACTGAGACTTCAGTTTTGAAGTGAACAGCCTGATGAAAGCAACCCTCTGACAAATCCTTCTGCAACACACCAGCTTCAGGGAAGATACGGGGTGCAAAGTGACAGCATCGTGTTGGAAGCTACTGTAGCAGTGTGGACTTGGTGCAGCACAGGCACAGGGGAGTTTCCTCATCAACAGGTTCTGCAGTGTGGGTCTTAGACATTTTCTTGGTAGCTTAGCCTCAAAGATATTCTCCAGTTTTCCCAACAATTCTGTGTGCCATTCAGTATCTTTTTGAATGTGTGTGGTGAAGTATATGTAACAAAATATTTGCCACTTCACCCTCAATATCTTTTTTCTTCAAAATTTTATTTATTTTGTTGTTGAGAATATACACAGCAAAACAGACACAAATTCAACAGTTTCTACATGTACAATTCAGTAACATTTTTTACATTCAAGTCGTACAACCATTCTCACCGGCCTTCTCTGAGTTGTTCCTCCCTCATTAACATAAGCTCACTGCTCCCTAAAGTTCCTGTCTAATCTTTGGACTTGTTAATTTGATCCCATATAGATAGATCTTAAAGGAGCATAATGCTCAAGGCAGACTTTTTTTTTACTAGTTAAGTTAAACTATTGTTCGGTTTTAAGAAGAATTCAGGGGATATTTTTGGTTTAAAGTTTAAGGATTACCCCAGGACAATATTTTCAGGGGTTCATCCAGCCTCCATAACTCCAGAAAGTTTAGAATCCATGAGAATTTGAATCCCTGTTCTGCATTTCCCCCCTTTTGATCAGGATTATTCTATGGAACCTTTGATCAGAATGTTCAGTGATGAGAGCTGGGCACCATCCAGTTCCAATACCTTTTAATAAACTTTTTTTCTGCTTAATTAACAAGTAATTTTTTATTATCTTACAACTAAGGACCATGCTATGGATTGAGTTGTGTCTCCCAAAATATGTATCTCATACCTTAACTTGTAAATCTGACCCTATTTGGAAATAGTGGTTTTCCTTTGCTGTCAATGAGGTCATATCAGAGTCAGATAGATAGACAGCGGAGACAGAGGCATCTACAAGGAGTGCTGGCAACTGAAAGAGACAAGAAGGACCTCCCCCTGGAGCCACACCCTGAATTTGGACTTTCAGCTTCCTGAACTGTGAGAAAAATAAACTGCTCTTTAAAGCCAACCACTTGTGGTGCTTCATTGTGATAGCCACAGAAAATAAGACAGACCTTGACTGAGACAAGGGCAAACTTTAAAATCTGAGTTCATAGGATATTTCGACAGAATATTTTATGTGCAGAATCCCTATTCAAAAAGAACATTTTGTTGTACTGAGCATTCTGTACAAGTCTCTTTCAGACAGCAATGTCCTTGTAGAGAAAAGGTTGCTCATCTGTTACAAAGTTGACCATGATTATACAAAACATAAATTTATTCAAAGCTAGAGGTTGTTCTTTTTAAAGCTATCTCCAGGTCAAGTGATAAACTCCCTCCTTACATGTCAAATGGAACTTTCTTGAATGTCAAACCTGGCACTTTTTCTCCTATGTTTTCTTTACTGGCTTCACTATGTTTTCAGAAAAGCTTTAGGATTCTATTATACCCACTGTGACAATCAACCAGATGGCCTCATTTTCAATAATGTGACCTGAAATTGTTTAATTAGTTTTATTCCTGCTGTTGGCTCACTCTCACTTTGATGCACTTGTTAGAGAGCATAAACAACAGCAGGTTGTAAAGGCTAGTTGAAATAGGCTGTGAAATTCTTTATAACAAATTCTTTAAAGATCTCAGATAGTATCCAACTACCAATATATGCAGATCATAATAGGGCGGGGCATTATTACATTTTCGAAATGGTCTTTGCATTCAGATCTAGAATTCCCCATGGATGCTGTAGCAGAGTCATTTTTGTGGGTACTTACTATTTGTCAGTTTAAATGAGTATACAAATTTGCATACATTTGGATAAAACGCTTCCCTCTTTCGGACAAAAAATTCCCTTCTTTGTTACATTGTGCCATTTTTCTTTGGTTATAATACGTAAGGGAAAGTACCACAGTGAATGGTTAAATGGTTGAAGATCAGTGAAATACCTCACAAGGTATTGGTAGACTAGAACAGTGACCATCCCTAAGAACAGCACCAAGTCACATCTGGGCCTCTCATAGAAATATGTGGAAACATTGCACATAGCTGTGACCCCTAGACACACATTAATGACTTAACTGGGGCCATCATTGTGGTGCCTGTAGGTTTCTTTACCGCACAGTAATCATATTCTGGGAGTTTCTGGGTGGTGCAATGGTTAACACAGTCGGCTGCTAACTAGAAGTTTGGAGGTTTGGGTTCATCCAGAGATGTCTCGGAGGAAAGGCCTTGGGATCTATTTTGAAAAATCAGCCATTGAAAGCCCTATGGAACATGGTTGTACTCTGACACACATGAGGTCCTCCTTAGTCAGAATTGACTCCATGGCAACTGGGTTTTGTTTCATTTTGTTTTAATCATATCCTGAGGTCATGTACAGATCCACAAGTGTATCTACATAAGTGTACATGTAGATGTTTCTACTTGGTAAAGAATGGATCTTTTTAAATAAACAAAAGCACCCTGTTTTCTGTGATTTAAAAAAATGCTACATTGGGCAAATCTGCTGCAAAAGACCTCTTTAAAGTGTTAAAATGCAAAGATGTGCCTTTAAGGACTAAGGTCCACCTGACCCAAGCCATAATGTTCTCAACCGTCTCTTATGCATGAGAAAACTGGGCAATGAATAAACAAGACAGGAGAAGAATTGATGCTTTTAAATTATGGTACTGGTGAAAAATAATTGAATATGCCATGGACTGCCAAAAGGATGAACAAATCTGTCTTAGAAGAAGTACAACCAGAATGCTCCTTAGAAGTGAGGTTGACAGGACTTCACCTCACATACTTTGAACATGTTATCAGAAGGGCTCAGTCTTTGGGGAAGGACATCCTACTTGGTAAAATAGAGGGTCATCAAAAAAGAGGAAGATCCTCAATGAGATGGACTGACACAGTGGCTGCAACAATGGGCTCAAGCATAACAACCATTGTGAGGGTGGCGCGGGACTGGGCTGTGTTTCATTCTGTTGTACATGGTGTAGCTATGAGTTGGAACTGAATGGATGGCATCTAACAACAACAAAACACTGCAGCAGTGGAGGAAATTTACAAAAAATTAGAACTGTTCACAATTCCCATGATTATAATGAACAAAGAAGCTACAGTTCTCTAAATCTGGTATCAAACAGCCTTAACTCCCCATGCTAAGGCCTATAGTAAATTGTGGAGGAAAGTCTTCTGTGGATTCATAGAAGACTTGCTAATTTGTCGCCTTATCTTTCTCTTCTTCCCAATTGCCCTATCCCACTTACGTTTTATAGTCACTAAAACCTCACCAGCTTCGAATATTACCATTAAAAAAATTAAAGTTATGGGCTGCACAAGACACCTAATTAGGAGATCTGCCCTTACTAATAGATAACACTCATTGAGCACTTACTACATGCTAGACCATGTGCATTGTTCAACATAATTATCACAGTAGTCATCAGGCAGGCACTGTTTCTAACATACCCATTTTATAGATGAGAACACCAAGACTTGGAGAAGTTAATAGACTTGAAGTTAATAGTTATATAGTCATAAAGTGGAATAGCTATAATTTAACCCAGCACCTATACAGCATCCAGCACAATGATTGAATGGTTAGCCTGTGCTCAATTAATACTTCTTGAATTCAGTGCCATAAACCATAAAATCAGAGCCCTAGAAGAAATCTTTACCAGCCTTTCACCTATCTTTGATTAGAGCCACATGTAAAATGTCTTCTACTACTTTTAATAATTGACAATAGATTTCCTAATTGTTTCTGGGCTACCTTGATAAGAGTTTTCTTTCAATTTCAGTTTCAAAAGGAACAAATTGAAGAATTATTTCTACTTAATGTTAAGGATGTTTTTAATTCTGAAATAACTGGAAGTATTTTTAAATATTGCTTTTAACTTTATGGATTTATGAACTTTTTAACTGTATTTTAGGAAGTAGTAGAAAGAAAAGCCAACAAAACAAGTTGGTTTGTTTGTTTCCTTTAGTGATTTTAGAATAAAACCAAGGGTAAAAAAAAAAAAAAATTACTCTCATTAATCAATTTTTAAGGTAACTGGATTGATGAAAAGCAAGGCTCCAGGAATTTACAGAATACCAACTGGAATGTTTCGGCAAACAGATGCAACACTGTAATCACTCACCCATCTACGCCAGGAAACCTGGAAGACGGCCGCCTGGCCAACAGACCACAAGAAATCCCTAACTGTGCCCATTCCAAAGAAAGGTGACCAAAAAAAGTGTAAGTTATCCAACAATATCATTAACATCATACACAAGGAAAATTTTGCTGAAGATCATTCAAAAATGGTTGCAGCAACGCACCCACAGGGAACTGCCAGAAATTCAAGCCAGATTCAGAAAAGGATGTGGAATGAAGGATATCATTGCTGATGTCAGATGGATCTTAGCTGAAAGCAGAGAATACCAGAAAGATGTTTACCTGGATTTTATTGACTATGAAAAGGTGTTCAACTGTGTGGATCATAACAAGTTATGGACAATACTGCAAACAGCGGGAATTTCAGAACACTTAATTGTGTTCATGAGGAACCTGTACAGGAATCGAGGCAGTTGTTCGTACAGAATAAGGGGATACTGAGTGGTTTAAAATCAGAAAAGTTGTGCATCAGGGTTCTATCCTTTCACCATAGTTATTCAATCTGTATGCTAAGCAAATAACCTGAGAATCTGAACTATATGAAGAAGAATGCACCATCAGGATTGAAGGAAGACTCGTTAACAACCTAGAATATGCAGATGACACAACCTTGCTTACTGAAAGTGAAGAGAACTTGAAGCACTTACTGATGAAGATCAAAGACCACAGCCTTCAGTATGGATTGCACCTCAACATAAAAAACACAAAAAATCTCACAACTGGACCAACAAGCAACATTATGATAAGCGGAGAAAAGGTTAAAGTTGTCAAGGATTTCATTTTACTTGGATCCACAACCAGCACCCATGGAAGCAGCAGTCAAAAAATCAAAAAACATATTGCATTGGGCCAATCTGCTGCAAAAGACCTCTTTCCAGTGTTAAAAAACAAAGATGTCACTTTGAGGACTAAGGTGAGCCTGACCCAAGCCATGGTATTTTCAATTGCCTCATATGTATGGGAAAGCTGGATAATGAATAAGGGAGACTGAAGAAGAATTACTGCATTTGAGTTTGTGAAGAATATTGAATATTTCATGCACTGTAAGAAGAAAGAACAGATCTGACTTAAAAGAGTTAAAGCCAGAATGCTCCTTATAAGCAGGGATGGTGTGACTTCATCTCATGTACTTTGGACATGTTATCAGGAGGGACTAGTCCCTGGAAAAGGACATCGTGCTTGGTAAAGTAGAGGGTCATCAAAAAAGAGAAAGACCCTCAATGACATGGCTTGACACAGTGACTGCAACAATGGGCTCAAGCATAACAAAGATTGTGAGGATGGTGCAGGAGCTGGCTGTGTTTTGTTCTGTTGTATACAGGGTGGCTATGAGACAAAACCAGCTTGGCAGCACCTATCATCAATAACAACTGGATTTTTAAATCTTTATCATACTGTTTCTGCTAAATACTATTACAACTGAGAGACATATGAGCAATTTAATAAATTGTCCTCCCATAAGAGGAGGGTGGATTCAGTTGTCTAAGAAAATCAACTTCCCCTTCCCAAAATTGTAAGGCTAAAACTCACTGCTCTCACATTTACCTTTTTTTTTCCCCTACTCAACCAGAAATATGTAGAATAGAAGTCTTTCTAAAAGCAACTACTCCCTTGGTACTCAGCTCTATAGTTTCTTTCCTCTTTATGTGCTGAAATACTACTTCCTTCTCTCTGTTGGCTCACTCTTTTGGAAATGATGAGGATAAGCAAATACCAAAGAAGAGGGAGTGAACAGAAGTTCAGAAAAATCTGTGTCTGAGGTTTAGAGAGGTTTTTGGAGTTGACATTTTTAGAGTGCTGTCAGAAGGTCTTCCAGGTGAAACAGAGACTCTGAAAAAACCACACCATGTCAGCTATTTTCAAACGTTTACATTTGTGGGCTCTGTCTTTTTCCACTCTGCTCCTTGAGCTTATTTCAAATGAAAGTGCACAAGCTCCAGTAAACAGGAGAAGGCTTTGTGGATCCTATGTTTTTCTAATGCGATTTCTCTGCAAGGAAGCAACATAGTCCTAAAGAGAACGGAATGTTCGACTAAAGTTCCGTTAATTCCTGTTAACAGTCACCAGCTTAATCATGCTCTAAGTATGAAGGAGGTGTTGTTGAGCCTTTTATATAAACCATGGAGGTATATTCCATGTAGGAGAGAAAAGATGAGCACTTTTTCTTAAATAAACAGCAGAGCACTCACAATGCAGTGAGGCATAGACAATGCATAATTTGTCCAAATTGTTATGCTCTGAAATAAATGAAAACTTCCATAGTGAAGTCTATTTTTATTCTTACCTGAATAGAATTTTCTTTTTTTTCTGGCAAGGAAGTGTCTTTGCTAAAAATGAAATGTTTCAGCTGAGACCTTACTCTGAAAATAGTTTTTTTCAGTTTTTGTTTTAAATGTTCGAGCATTGGTACAGACATCATATCAATCTTAAATTTCACATATTTTCCTGACAAAAGAATCTTCCCTCAGAAGATGTAATACTTTGCATTACATTTTCTGATCACTTAAGTATAAATCATCAATCCACTGCTAAGTCAGGGATTCCCTGTAATTCAGAAGCAAAAATACCAAAGTTGGTTTAATGAATTATGTCAGTATATGGCATTTGGTTCTTCGTAATCCAGTAAATAGGCAATAAAGAGAGAAAGTTGTTCTGATAATTGATTGTAACAGCGAAGCTTAATCAAATGCTTTTATTCCATTTTAAGCTACCTTTGCAAGGTAAATTAGGATCCAAAAATTTCCAACTCAAATTACTGTGATGATTACTGCACTGAGGGAAATGTGGCCCTAAATAATTTTAAACAGGGACTGTGTGCCCGAATAATTTTCTCTGAGTTAATAGTTACTTGGAGTGCTAAGGAGCCCTGGCAGTGCAGTGGTTAAGAGTTTGGCTACTAACCAAAATGTTGGCAGTTCAAATCTACCATCTGCTCCTTGGAAACCATATAGGGTCACTATGAGTCAGAATCGACACGACGGCAATAGGTTTTTTGTTTTTGGGATGCTGTACAGCATAATATGGAAGGTTGTGAAACGTCCTCTGAATGAGGCTTGATAAGAATGAAAAAATACTCTTTAACACAAGGAAAAACATTGAAAGAAACAACCAAAATTAGTACAGAAACAAATTACCCTTGCTTTGCGTTTTTAGTTGCTGCCATATGTGCTCAGATTATTACTCCCTTTTAAGATATTTATCAAGGCAGCCAGCTTGTCTGCTAGGCAAATGCCACAACATAAATTTATATTGATGATAGAAATAGTGTGATTGCTTCCTAACTGTCAATAGTGAATAATGGGATACTTACCAAGTGATTACCTACAATAAACAGGATTCCTGTTTTGGCTTCAACAGTATGAGGGGCTACCTTTTGTATTAGCTCCTTACATAGTCCCCATGGCAGCCAGGAAATTTTTTGCTGAACTGGAAAATGTTACCATGGAGTAACAATAAAATGTGCACTTGATTTGCAATTCAACTTACTCTATCTTATATAATTACATTTAAAATAGCAGTTGCTGAGTTTCCCCAAAGTGGCAAAATACGTGCTAATTAGAAGGGATACAGGTATGAGTAAAATACAGTCCTTCATCCTCAGGAGCCCTCATTTAGTTCACTGCAAACAAGGAACACAAACCCTGGTCATACATCATAATCTGAGGAACCATTAAGATGGAGCCTAAGTTTCTGTGCACATTATTGCTTTTGCACTATTAGTTCAATGCTGCACATTTTAGATGTATTAAAATGGAAGTGCTGTAAGTGATTGAAAGATGTGATTTTAGGGTGTGGGCCACCATCATTAAAATATTAACCTACCAGCTCCACACTCCTCCAGAATATCAAAGAAACAGGTGAGTTAGGCATAAAGATTAGTTTCTAATCACAGGTAAGTTGGAAGATGGAATGTCAGACACAAGGTTCTCTACTGCTAATCATCTCAGGCAATTTGTTCTGAAATGAAAACCTAATTTATGATAAAGCCATCAAGTGACAACATTATGTGTTGGGAAGCAGGGACAGATTGCCCAATAAGCCAGGTAAGAACATGCTTAGGGCATCAGCAAAACAGGGTCACCAGTTGTCCAAAGCAAAGACCCATAGATGCCAAGCAAACAGAACACAAGGAAAAGTGAGCACTGCAGTTGAAGGGAACTGGGAGGGCACTAACTGAAACTGATATGAGCTCCAGTGCATGAGAATGACTGCCAGAAACAAATTTCATGCAGGGTCACAAGGGTGCACAAGTGCAAGGTTGTTTAAACTATGAGGCCTCTACCATTTCAACTCCTCTGTAGACATCTGTCTCCTATAGACCCCTCCTGTACAACTGAAACTCCTTATCTTGGCAGGTCTTTCAGTAGTATACATATTTCTTTCTAATAAACAAGAGATGGAGGCAGGGTGTCGACTCTAACTCTTGCTACATTCACACACTACGCAAGTGGATCCAACATGAGTGATTACTGCTTGGCAATTACTATTTGGCATCATTTGTTTTGTTGTGTTTTCAACATCTTCAAAATTTTCTCTTTAATTATGTAAATACCCTGTTAATGACTGGCAGAGATCTGTGCATGTCTTTAAATTCACTTTTGAGTCTTGGAGAGCTTGACTTGTCCATTGAAAATGCTGCAATGTATTATCCCACATAACCTACAAAATTACATACTCGAGTGTTAGCATTTTGCTGACAATGCTTTCAGCTTCTCTTTTGGTGGCATCTCCTTTTTGTGTCTGATTTCAGCAATACTTTCTAAGGCATCTAGAATCTGAATGTATGATTCCAGGATTGCACTCGTTACTACAGCATGTACTTCCCAATGTGTACCAGAGAGACATTTTAATACTCCATCACTGCCTAAATATCACTGCCTAAATATGTTTTAAGAACTGTCCATCAATGAATAGAGCCAGTAAAAAAAATATGTAGAGTAACTTGACAGGAAAAAAAAAAATCAACTGCTTTTGGACAATTTACTTATCTACATCCTACAAGATTAAGTGAAGGCACAGCACATGGTATGAAAATGGCATATTCATGACATTCGAAAATTTTCTGTTGCATGCCTTTATAATGCCCTGGCATACTGGCAGTATTGTCATAGGACTGGCCTCTGTACTTAGAAAAATCAGTTTTGCAAACTTCACATAAATAGTGAAGTACTTGATTTGCAATTACTTCACTGGTGTGACTTTTAAGCTAGTAAATGTGATAAATCGATCGACAGGTTTCCCTTCTGTTGGAGTTACGTATCTTAAAACAATACTAGTTGACCTGTATGAGAAAGATCAGGAATGGAATCTACAAACAAACCGAAATACTGAGCTATACTTATTTCACAAAAAATAGTTTATTGAACTTCATTTTTTATTAAATTCATTAGTTCTTCACTTGCTATTTTAGACATATACAATGGGCTGTCCTTTCCTGTGTTAGCATATTTTGAGATGTGACCTGCTGAAAATGGATCAAACAGAGCAACAATTTCAAGTAAATCCCCAAAATTTCCATTTTGTGGAAACCTAAACACTTCATTTCTTCCTTGAAAAGATAGCCCACATTCAGCAATTGTTACAAGTACAGCAAAAATGCATTGCAAAAGAGCTTTCCAACACTGATGAGAATGCATGAAAGCATCCAAGAAATCAGTCCAGGCTTATCCCAATGACAAGTACAAACCTTTACGGAGAAATGTGACAATTTCATTCTTACTTGAACACTAAGTTTACAGATTCAGGAAAGACAAATTTTACTCGTGTACACATGCATGTTTCCACAATATACGATAAAATACAATGCAAATTTCCCAGGGTTAAAATAGCTTTATGCATATTCCTAACTTTAATGATCATAAACTGCACAACAAAAGGCTCATTTTCATACCTAAAGAGACTCAAAAACACTCAGTATACAACAATGATTGAAGAAGGACCCGATCCATTATTCCTATTATGTGCGAAAGCAGATATTGTTCGACAGCTTCATATGATAAAATCATTAAAGAATTTGTAAGAGCAAAGAATACAAAGAAATGTTTTAAATTATAACATGTTAGAGGTGAAATGTCTATCTAAAAATAAAATATAGTAATTTGTTATAACATATGTTTTCTGATCATTAAATTTTATTTTATGAAATCTTTTCAATGTTCGTTTATAATTATAGCATTTATTACAAAGCAAGCAACAAAATTGAAGTTTGAGCCGTTTAAAGCAAAATTGGTGGAAGACAATTTTTCATAGTGGGAATTCAACAGAATTTTATATTGATTATTGAAACAACTAAGTTCACTGACCCATTTTCTTTGTTATAGAATATGTGGTATATTCTTTCTGTACAAAATTTGGTGTATAGTAAAAATCTTAGGAGGTGGCTTTATAGACAGAAGCACCATGCCATCCCTCCACGGCAAAAACCTGAAAAACTAAGTAAAAGAGACAAACATCAATCCTGGAACCCTAAGCATCAAATGAAGAGATAAAGAACTCAGCCAAGCACCAAATGGAATAAAAAACTGACAGAGAACAGAGTACAAAAGATATGTGCAGAGGTCCCCTATCAGCTAACAAAGCATGGATTCACCATCTTGGACTCCTGTCCGAGATTCACAGAAAGAGAGTACAGGAAAGCAGCTTCATGGAAATCCCAGCAAGAGACAGAGCACCTGGTAACCAGCTATATACGCTTTTCCACCCTCTATCCTTCTTCCCCCTGCTTAGCTTCTGCAGCTTTCTAGCTGGCTGTGGCCACTCTGCTGGCCAGGAAGTGCAGGGTCCATGCCTCTTAGATCCACCCCGCCCACATTGGAGGTTGGTGGACAGGGAGTACGGGAAAGCAGCTTTATGAAGCTCCCATCAGGAAACACAGCTTCTGGTAAACAGCGGTATATGCTTTCCCGTTCCCTGTTTTTCTTCCCCCTGCTCTACCTCCACTGCTTCCCACTGGCTGCAGTGTCTTGGCCAGGAGGCACCAACTCCAGCCCCATGGTACTTGAATTCTCTCAGCCTACACTGGCCGGCTCTATCAGTGCCATTTGTTTGTTGAAAAAAAAATTTGTTTGTTGTTAGTGTTACTTTTTTTGGCTTCTTTTGGTTTCCTCCCTGCCATTACCCGCTCCTTTCTCTCAAACACCTGGCTCTGTGTGCCAGCTTCGCTTCTTCTTAAAAGGCTGTGAAACTGCTTTCCTGAACCACGCTGCCATGCTGGTGAGATCCCTGGGGACATTTTTTGTTTTGTTTTCTTGTTTGTTTGTATTCTTTATTCAAGACTTGAGACCCCGTCTACCTGGGCTGTACTGCCCAGCTTGGGAGCCTCTTCCCTGGCCTCCACGGTAATGCTGGTGGAATCCCTGGGGGGCATTTCCTTTTTGTTTTTTTTTTTCTTTTGTTTTGTTTATTTGTCTGTTTTTCTCCATTTCTCTGTTTCTTGTCTCCCCACTCTAATGCCAAGCTCCCTTAGCACTCTTTTTTTATTTGTTTGTTTCTTTTTTTTTTGGCTTCTGTTTCTTCTCTCTCTCTTCTTTCCCATACTCATTTTAGGTCCACACATCAGAACCTCCCCCCTACTCCCTGCCTACCTGCACCATGTGCTGAACATCACACCCCTGAGCAGCACAGGCATGCCCTTCTTGAACTTACCCTGCTCTGATTTCTGGCCTGCCCTGACAACCCTAGTATGCATCACAAACAACCCAGGCCAGTCCCTCCCTTTCAGCTGGACCTGCCCTCCTGAACCATAGCTGAGCAACTGGCCTTGCCCATTGGACAAGGAGGTGAAAAGTCTCATGCCCACAGATAAGCAAATGACAAAGATCACACAGCCCACCAGCTCAGGCATAATCAAATAAAACAACAAAGCAGGACAAAACAAACAAATCTACAATCAACACACAAAGTAAATAACTACCAAATGTCCCAAAGACAGCAGACAATATCAAAACATATTAAAAAACAGTAGAGGATGGTTCCAGTAGGCATCCAAAATAAAACACCAGATGACTTTCCAGTAGAAGAAAAGGCACTATAACTACCTGACAGGGGATTCAAATCTCTAATATTCAGAGCTATCCACAAGTTGAAGCAAAAAGCACAAAGAAATAAGGAAAAAATACACAAATTCATGGAAATGGCAGTAAAATTCGTGGAAAATACAGACCAAAAAAAAAAGGAAAAATTCAGGGAAATAATACAGGAACAAAATACCAAAATAAATTCACAACTAAAAAGCATACAGAAACAATAAGTAGAAATCAGAAGATAAACAACAAGATTTCAGAAATGGACAGTGTCATAGAAGGGCTATGGAACAGGTTTGAACCAATGGAAGACGGGATCAATGAAACTGAGGACAAACACTTGGCTGTCACTTTGTTTAAGAAAAAATAAAGAAGAAAGAATGAAGTAAAATGAAGAAACCGTGAGAATTATGTGGGATACAATTAAAAGCAAAATTTGCAAGTGATTGGAGTTCCAGAACAGGGGGAGAAAACGGGAAACACAGAGAGGATCACCGAAGAATTGCTGACAGAAAACTCTCCTAATATCATGGAAGATGAAAAGCTGACCATCCAAGAAGCTCAACGAACCCCATATAGGATCGAACCCAAAAGAAAATCACCAAGGCATATCATAATCACACTCACTAAAACCAAAAACAAAGAATCCTGAGAGCAGCTCTGGAAAAATGAAAAGTCACATTCAGCGAGGAAAAATTAACACTAAGCTCTGATTACGCAGCAGAAAACACACAGGCAAGAAGGCAATGGGATGATATATATAAAACCTTGAAATAAAAAAAAATTGCCTACCAAGAATAATATATCTTGTAAAACTCCAAATATGATTGTGAAATTAGGACATTTCCAGAAGCACAGAAATAAGGGGGGGGAAAAAAATAGGGCCCATCAATATGCTGTCTACCAGAGATACACTTTAGAAACAAAGACATGAATTTATCAAAAATCAAAGGATGGAAATGTATATATCAAGCAAACAGCTACCAAAAAAGAGCAGTAGTGGCAATATTAATCTCAGATAAAATAGACTTTAAAATAAAGTGCACCATAAAGGTCAAAGAAGGGCACTTTATGATTAAAGGGATGGCCCATGATGAAGATATAACCATAATAAACATCTATGCACCCAATGGTAGGGATCCAAAATACATAAAACAAACTTTAACAGCACTGAAAAGAAAAATTGACAGTTCCACAGTAATAGTAGGAGATTTCAACACAACACTCTCAGCAAAGGACAGAACATCTAGAAAGAAACGCAACAAAGATACAGAAGATCTAAAAGCCACAATCAACCAACTTTACCTCGTAGACATATATAGAACATTCCACCTAAGAGCTACATCGTACACATTCTTTTCCAATGCACATGGAACATTCTCCAAAATAGACCACATCTTAGGGCACAGAGCAAACCTCAACAAAATCCAAAACATTGAGATAATACAAAGTATCTTCTCCAACCACAAAGCCTTCAAGGTAGAAACTAAGAACAGGAAGAGGAAGAAAAAAAAATAAATTACATGGAAGCTGAATAACACCCTGCTTAAAAACCACTGGGTAATAGAAGAAAGAAATCAGAGATGGAATCAAAAAATTCCTAGAATCATATGAGAATGAAAACACATCATACCAAAACTTTTGGAACACAGCAAAGACAGTCCCGAGAGGTCACTTTATAGCAATAGATGCACACAACAATAAAGAAGGGACAAAATCAAAGCATTAGCTACACAACCCGAACAAATGGAAAGAGAAGAGCAAAAAAAAAAAAAAAAAAAAAGATCACAGCCACGAGAAAAAAGGAAATAGTAAAGATCAGAGCAGAAATAAATGAAATAAAAAAATAGAAAAACAATAGAAAGAACCAACAAAACCAAATGTGTGTTCTTTAAAAGGATCAACAAAATTGACAATCTGCTTGCCAAACTGACAAAAGAAAAACAGGAGAGGACCCAAATAATCCAAACAAGAAATGAAATAGGGGACATTTACAATAGACCCAATTGAAATAAAAAGACTCATAACAGTATTATGGAAAACTATATACTCCAATAAATTTGAAAACCTAGAGGAAATGGATAAATTTCTCAAAACACACTACCTACACAAACTAACACAAAATGATGTTGAAAATCTGAAGACACATAACAAGAGAAGAGATTGAAAGGTAATAAAAACAAACACATAAAAAAACTCCCAACACACACACAAAAAAACCCTGGTCCAGATGGCTTCACTGGAGGATTTAACCAAACACTCAGAGAAGAATTTACACCCGTACTACTCAAACTATTTCAGAACATAGAAAAAGAAGTGATACTTCCAAATTTGTTCTATGAAGCTAGCATAAGCCTGACACCAAAACCAGGTAAAGACACCACAAAAAAAGATAATTACAGACAAATATCTCTCATGAATATAGATGCAAAAATTCTCAACAAAATTGTAGCCAATAGAATTCAGCATCATATAAAAAAATAATACACCACAAGCAACTAGGATTCATGCAAGGATGATTCAACATTAGAAAATCAATCAACATAATCTACCACATAAAGAATAGAAAAGAATCACAGGATCATCTCAATTGCCTCAGAAAAGGCATTCAACAAAGTCCAACACCCATTCCTGATAAAAATCTCTCAATAATATAGGTATAGAAGAGAAGTTTCTCAGTATAATAAAGGGCATCTATAAAAAACCAAGAGCCAACGTCATTCTTATTGGAGAGACACTGAAAATACTCCACTTGAGAACAGGAACAAGACAAGGATGCCCTTTATCACCACACCTATTTAACACTGTGCTGGAAGTTCTAGCTAGAGTAATAAGGCAAGAAAAAGAAACAAAGGGCATCCAAATGAAGAAGTTAAACTGTTCCTGTCTGTGGATGATATGATACTATACATAGAAAACCCAAAAGACTCCACAAGAAAGCTACTACATTCAGCAGAGTAGCAGAATACAAATAAACATACAAAAATCGGTTTGATTCCTATATCCAAAAGAGAGAATGGTGAAAAGGAAATCAAGAAAATAATACCATTTATAATAGTCCCTTAAAAAGTAAAATACTTAGGAATAAATCTAACCAGGGATGTAAAAGACCTATACAAAGAAAATTACAAAACACTACTGCAAGAAACAAAAGAGATCTACATAAATGGAAAAACATATCATGCTCATGGATAGGTAGACTCAACATTGTGAAAATGACAATTCTACCCAAGGGGATTTACAAATACAATGCAATCCCGATCCAAATACCAACAGCATTCTTTAAAGAGATGGAAAAACTAATCATTAACTTTATATGGAAAGGGAAGAAGCCTTGGATAAGTAAGCACTATTGAAAAAGAAGAATAAAGTAGGAAGGCTTGCACTACCTGACCTCAGAACCTACTATACAGCTACAGTAGTCAAAAGAGCCTGGTACTGGCACAATGGATACATTGACCGATGGAACAGAATTGAAAACCCAGATGTAAATTCATCCACCTATGGTCATCTGATCTTCAACAAGGACCCAAAGTTCACCAAATGGGGAAAAGACAATCTTTTTAACAGATGGTGCTGGCAAAACTGGATGTCCCTCTGGAAAAAAATGAAACAGGACCCATACCTCACACCATATACAAAAACTAATTCAAAATGGATCAAAGACCTACACATAAAGCCACAAACTATAAGGTTCATAGTAGAAAAAAATAGGATCAATGCTACCCTACTATAGGGTATTAACAGGATACAAACCATAAGTAACAGCACACAACCTCCAGAAGATAAGCTAGATAACTGGTATCTTCTAAAAATTAAACATTTATGCTCATCAAAAGACTTCACCAAAAGAGTAAAAAGAGAACTTAGAGACTGGAAAAAAATTGGGGGCTACTACGATTCAAAGGTCTAATGTCTAAAATCTACAGGAAAGTCCAGCACCTCTACAACAAAAAGACAAATAATCCAATTAAAAAATCGGCAAAGGAAATGAACAGACACTTCACCAAAGAAGACATTCCAGCAGCCAACAGACACATGAGGAAATGCTCGCCATCACTAGCGGTTAGAGAAATGCTAATCAAAACCACAATGAGACACCATCTCACCCTGGTATTACTGGCAGGAATAAAAAAAAAAACTGCTGGTGGGAATGAAAAATGACACAGCCATTTCGGAAAATGATATGGCACTTCCTTAGAAAGCTAGAAGTAGAAATACCGTATGATCCAGCAACCCCACTCCTAGGAATATATCCTAGAGAAATAAGAGTTATCACACAAATAGACATATGCACACCCATGTTCATTGCAGCATTGTTCACAATAACAAAAACATGGAAACAACCAAGGTGCCCATCAACAGATGAATGGATACAGAAACTGTGGTATGTACACACAATGCTAAAGAACAATGATGAACCTGTGAAGCATTTCATAACATGGATGAATCTGGAGAGCATTATGTTGAGTGAAATAAGTCAGTCACAAAAGGAGAAATATTGTATGAGACCACTATAAAAACTCATGAAAAAGTTTACACACAAATGAAACAATTTTTTATGGTTATGAGGGAAGGGAGGGGTGGGGACACAAAAACACTAAATAGATAATAGGTAAGTGGTAACTTTGGTAAAGAGTAAGACAGTACAAAATACTGGAGAATCCAGCACAACTTGTACAAGGGAAGTTCATGGAAGCTCCATAGATACATCCAAACTCCCTGAGGGACCTAATTGCTGGGCTGAGGGCCGTGGGGACCATGGTATCAGGGAACATCTAGCTCAATCGGCATAACATAGTTTGTAAAGAAAATGTTCTACATTCTTCTTTGGTGAGTAGCGTCTGGGGTCTTAAAAGGCTGTGAGCAGCCATCTAAGATATGCCACTGGTCTCACCCCTTCAGGGGTAAGGAAGAATGAAGAAACTAAAGATACAAGGGAAGATTAGTCCACAGAACTGATGCACCACATTTACCATGGCCTCCACCAGAGTCCAGCACAGCTAGATGGTGCCCGGTACCACTACTGACTGCTTTGACAGGGATCACAATTGAGGGCCCCAGACAGAGCTGGAGAGAAATGTAGAATAAAATTCTAATAAAAGACCAGACTTACTGGCCTGACAGAGACTGGAAAAACACTGAGAGTTTGGTCGCTGAACAGCCTTTTAGCTCAATAATGAAGTCACGCCCAAGGTTCACCCTTCAGCCAAAGATTAATCCGTTAACCTGTTGCTGTCAAGTTAACTCCGATTCATAGTGACCCTATAGGACAGATTAGAACTGACCCATAGGATTTCCAAGGAGTGCCTGGTGGATTTGAATTGCTGACCCTTTTGGTTAGCAACCGTAGCTCTTAACCACTGTGCCACCAGGGTTTCCAGCCAAATATTAGATAGGCCCATAAAACAAAATGAGACTAAAGGAGCACAACAGCCCAGGGGCAAGGACTAGAAGGCAGGAGGGGACAGGAAAGTTAGTAACAGGGAACCCAAGGTCGAGAAGGGAGAGTGTTGACATGTCATGAGGTTATTAACCAACGTCATAAAACAATATGTATACTAACTCCTTAATAAGAAACTAGTTTGTTTTGTAAACCTTGATCTAAAGTACAAAAAAAAAAAAAAAAAACTTGGTACCATGCATTGACTAAAAATTTATAATCCAGTTCATCTCATTCCGCTAAAATGATGTATGCCAGTTTTGGGCTCAGTCCCTAATATTTTGTTATTTTTGTTAGATACCATGCAGTCAGTTTCGACTCATATTGACCTTGTGCACAACAGAAACACTGCTCAGTCCAGTGTCATCCTCATGATCATTTTTATACTTGAGCCCATTGTTGCAGCCACTGCGTCAATCCATCTCATTGACGGTCTTGTGACATCTGGTCTAGCTCTTGGTAGATAGGGTCAGAGAGAGAAAGTGCTGTGTGGGCAGCTGGTGTCAGAGATGATTGAGAAGTGGAAAACTAAGGGTTTGATTAATTTTGGGGATTGGATTGGAGTCCCTGGAGAAGGAAATCATCCTTGGTAAAGTAAATGGTTGTCAAAAGTAACTATTAACTCAGAGAAAATTATTTGGGCACACGGTTCCTGTTTAAAATTATTTAGGGTCACATTTCTCTCAGTGCAGTAATCATCACAGTAATTTGAGTTGGAAATTTGTTGAATACTAATTTACCTTGCAAAAAAAAAAAAAAAGGTAGTTTAAAAAGGAATAAAAGCATTTGATTAAGCTTGGATGCCTCCTCTTGGCTCCCTCACTTTCACCTGATGGCTCCTACTACTCCTTTGGGTTTGATAATTCACTGGAATGACTAACAGAAAGACTTAGACTTACTCCTCGCTTATTGACTATCTTGTTACCTGACATTTCACATTGACAACAACAGTAAAAAAAAAAATCTACTAGCCGACTGTTTTGTTCATTAACAACATACATCTGGCAGTAACAAATGCTGAGGTTCGAGAGTAACACTGGCTGTGATGGTTAAGGTTATATGTTTTATGTCAACTTGGCTGGGCCATGATCCTCAATGGTTTGGCAGTTATGTAATGATGTAGTTTGGAAGTTATGTAATGATGTAGTCTGGCAGTTATGTAATGATGTAGTCATTATCCATTTTGTGACCTGATGTGGTCATCCTCCACATTGAATAACGCTGATTTTCATATAACAACCTGATCTTTGGAATTTAACCACATCAATAAGTAAGGAGTGGGTGTATTACAACACATACAGATCTATTGTAGCAAAAGGATGCAAATAAGTATCAGTATAAAGAAGAGATGCGTGTGGTGAGGTCCCGGAGGATTCTCAATGCAAAGCTTCTGTGTTCCAAAAAGGGTCCGCTATCCTCCCATATGTATCAATATCTTTCATCAACTGGGAAGCTCCTAGAGCTTCTGTGTCCAGAGCCTTTATTGGTTTTATTCAATAGGTATGATTAGGGCATCATTGCATATACATGATAAAATCATGTGCCCTTCTCTCCCTGAGATCAGCTGATATCAAGCCATGAGGTGGGCCTTCTGTCTTGACAGGCCCCCCACTCACTAGTGTAAGTTCTCAGGTACAGTCTTTAGGCCCAGATAACAAAAGACACCTCAATTACTCAGGGAATCCCAAAGATTATCTGTCAGGAACCAAGGACAGAGGCCAAATTTCTCTCCATGAGGTGATTCATTACCTCACATCATATATTTACCATTTTTGTGGCTATTCATTCCTTTGTATAGACCTGAGTTTCCATCCAGTATTATTTTCCTTCACCTGAAGAATTTCTTTTAAGACATTTTAAACATCTTTTTTAGAGCAAGTATGCTAGTGTCATGGATTGAATTGTGTCCACCAAAAGTATCTGTCAACTTGGCTAGGTCATGATTCCCTTGTATGACTGTCTACCATTTTACCTCCTGATGTGATTTCCCTATGTGTTGTAAATCCTATCACCATGATGTAATAAGATGGATTAGTGGCAGTTGTAATGATGAGATCTACCAGATTAGAGAGTGTCTTAAGCCAATCTCTTCTGAAATATAAAAGAAAGAAGTGTGCAGAGAAGCATGGGAATATCATACCACCAAGGAAGCAGCCCGGGGAGCAGAGCACACCCATTGGAGCCGAGATTCCTGTGCTGCGATGCTCCCAGACCAAGGGAAGACTGATGACAATGACCTTCTTCCAGAGCCAACAGAGAGAGAAAGCCTTCCCCTGGGGCTGGTGCCCTGAATTCAGACTTCTAGCCTACTGGAGTGTGAGAGAATAAACTTCTCTTTGTTAAAGCCATCCCCCTGTGGTATTTCTGTTACAGCAGCACTAGAGGACTAACACAGCTAGCAATGAACTATTTAGCTTCTATTCGTCAAAATATATTCATTTTATCTTTATCTTTGAAGAATATTTTCTCTGCATATGGAAACCAACGATAACAGATTTTTCTTTCTTTCTTTCAGCATTTTACAGTTGTTCCATTATCTTCTGATCTGAATTGAATTATTTTTGCAACTGTCAATGATTTTTACAATTATCAGTGATGATTCTTGTTTTCGTACATCTGTATAAAATATGTCTTTTTTTCTTCTGTCTTCTTTTAAGATTTTCTTTTTAATCTTTTGTTTGCAGCAACTTGACTAAGTTGTACCTTGGTGTGATTTAATTTTTGTTTACTCAATTTAGTGTTCATTAACTTTTTTGTTCCTATGGATGATATTTTAAACCAAATCTAGAAAATCATGGGCCATCATTTCTTCAAAATTTTTTCTCTCCTTTCTTTTTCTGGAATTCTCCCTTTCTGGAACCTACATTTGATTGTTTGATATTGTCTCATTGTTTGATGTTGTTTTCTGTTATATTTTTATCTTTTAGCTTTTGCATGTATGTGCTTGAATTTGGAAAGTTTTTAATGCTGTCTCTAAAAATTTAATGAATTTTGTGTCTAACCTGTTGTTAAACCTATTGAATTTACTTTTTGTTCAGATATTGTAATTTTCAGCTTTAGAAACTTCATTTGATTCTTTTTATATTTTATTTTATTATTGTGTTCACATTTTCATTTTCATCCTTGAATATATTTATAATGTCTATTTTGAAATTCGTATCTAAAAATTCAATAATGTCTATTATTTATTGGTTTGCTTATATTGACTATGAAGATGGTTCATATTTTTCTGTATTTTTGCATGTCTAGTAACATTTGAATGGTTACAGGACATTATGAATATTACATCGTTGAATGTCTAGATTATGTTTTCTTCCTTTAAATATTGTTGGGTTTTGTTCCTACAGGTAATTTACATGTCAAATAGCTTGATGTTTTGGAAACTTGTTTTTAAGCTTTGTTTGTTTGAATCTAGAATATATTTTAATGTACCACTAGATTAGCCTTATTACTGAGACATGACCTTTTTTGTACTAATTGCTTGGATGCTAAATAAGGCCTCTTCTCTCTTGATAATTGGAACACCTGTGTCTCCCAGCCCTGTGCAAGCTCCAGTGATTGTTCAATTTGTCGTTATCCTGTAGTTATTCTTTCCAGGTATTTCTTTGCTCAGCTTTGTCTAGTCTCCGCACCCCCAGGTATGTACAAATTAGGATTCAGAGAAAGGTGCAAGGTGGCCCATATGCAGAATAGAGCTTTTTATGCACACTTCCCTCATTTTTGCTCTTTTGCCAGGCAAATTTCAGCTGACCCAGCTACCTCAAACTTTGATCTTTGTCTTAGCAGCTGAACAAGTCAGCTGAGCTCAGTTTGGCTTCCCCTTCTTGCACTGTGGAAACCCTGGTGGTATAGTGGTTAAGAGTTACAGATACTAACTAAAAGATCAGCAGTTCGAATCTACTAGGTGCTCCTTGGAAACTCTATGGGGCAGTTCTACTCGGTCCTATAGGGTTGCTATGAGTCAGGATAGACTCGATGGCAACGGGTTTGGTTTGGTTTTCTTGCACTGTAGTCCAGGCTGCCTACAGGCAGAAAGCAAGGCCACATATCATTTGTTTCCCTTCCCTCAGGGATCACAGTCTTGCAGTGATTTTGTTCCATACATGAACTCTGTTATTTATATATTTTGTTGAGTTTTCAAGTTATTTATAGAAGAAGGGGAAATTTGGTAGCAGCTACTCCATCATAGCTAGAAACAGAATTCCAAGATTTATTTATTTTTAATTTTCTTTCTCTCTTCACTAGAAGGTAGGTTTCATAAGAATAAGAATAAGACCAATTTTCACTGTTATATATCCAGTTCCTTAAATAGTGCCTGATATACAACAGGTTCTCAAGAGATATTTGCTAAATGAATAGTGGCCAGAAGTCTAATCAGGAAGCATTTGGGTGCACATGAAAGAAATTTCAGTAAGTAGTGGCTTAATCATATAGAGCCTTATTCTTTGCACATTGCAGGAAGTCAAGAGTATGTAATTCTTGGCTCTGGTCCAGCTGCAGAGCATCTTCATTAATACATGGTCTCTGTCTTGCCACTCCATCCTTACAGGTTTTTCCTTTACTCTTCATGATCATAGCTACATGGTTGCAGGAAATGTGTCTTGATACTTAGCATCTATAAAGCATATGTACTGTGTTACCTGACTATATTTAGTTCCTCTATAGAGAACATCAGAAGACCTAGTGATCTACTTCTGAAAAATCAACCATTGGCCATGTAAGATGTAGCAAATGGTCCCAAACCACCTGGAGCAAAGGAGAACGAAGAACACCAAAAACAGAAGGAAAATATTAGCCCAAGAGACAAAAGGGGCTAATAAACCAGAGACTCCGTCAGCCTGAGATCAGAACTAGATGGTGCCCAGCTACTGCCAGTGACCTCCCTGACAGGGGATACAAGAGAGAGTCCCTGACGGGGTAGAAGAAAAGTGGGGTGTAGAACTCAAATTCGCGTAAAAAGATCAGACTTAATGGTCTGACTGAGACTGGAGGAACCCCAGAAAACATGGCCCCTGGACTCTCTGTCAAGCCAGAACTAAAAACGTTCCTGAAGCCAACTCTTCAGACAAAGATTAGACTGAACCATAGAACATAAAATAATACTTGTGAGAAATGTGCTTCTTCATTCAAGTAGACACACGAGACTAAATGGGCAGCTTCTGTCCAGAGGTGGGATGAGAAGGCAGAAAGGGATAGGAGCTGGTTGAATGGACATGGGAAACTTGGGGTGGAAAGGAATGTGCTGTCACATTACAGGAATTGCAACTAAGGTCACATAACAACATGTGTATAAATTTTTGTATGAGAAACTAACTTGAGCTGTAAACTTTCACCTAAAGCACAATAAAAAGTTATATATGTATGTATGTATATATATATATATACAAAAATCAGCTATTGAAAACCCTATGGAGCACAGTTCTACTCTGACACATAGAGGGTTACCATAAGTCAGAGTGTACTTGATGTGAACTGGTATAGAGAACAAGAAAAGCAAATGAATGGATGCAATGTATAAGAAGTATTAATTATAAATTGTAAGCAAGAAGCTTGTGAGTCATAGGCAGAAGCCATAAAATGTACAGGTAGTAAGTTAGTAATCCATACATAGGACACATTAAACATAGAAAAAAGGAACCATTTATGTGTTAGTCAGAGGCAGAAGAAAGAAGACTATTACCTATAGATGGAGAGACCAAATAAACCTTAAATATGCATAAAACATGGATAATGTCACCTTTGCTTTAAAAGGTATGTCATTCCTAAGTCATTCCATTGGCAACACCCATTCTGTCTCCACACATCCTCTGCCCAAGATGTGCATACAAGAGGCCTGGCTGCCTTTCAGGTCCTTGGCGACAGCTGTGGCCTGGGGTGCCACTGCATCATTCCCATAGAGCAGTGCATGTTGGCTCTAGGCACCACTGTCTGCTGAGACCCCTTGCTTACCCTCAGCTCTGAGGCTGTGACCCCACCATCTGCTGATGTGGCAGAGAGGGTATGTGAGCACTGTGTCATAACGCAGGACTCAGCAGTGTGGTCCTGCCATCCTACTTGCACCCTGTACAACCTCTTCTACTTCCCTTCACTTCTCACTACAGATTCTAAATGGATTTAATACAGGGCAGGCGTCAGGCATCCTAGTTTGGTCTGTAAGTCTTCCTGCCCTATGACCTCAGGATCAAACTTCTGTTAGTGTACTTGGAGGCCATCATGATGTCATGGTGATTTCCTTCATGGCACCATAATACCCACATTGCAGGTGAGAACAAGGAAGAAGGGGCAGTGCCAACAAGTATGTTGTTTGTTTGTTTTTTAAGTAAGCAATTCAAAATGTTCCTCAAAGCCTCCTAACAGACTCCTCCATGTGTTTCTCTGGCTAAAGCTGTGTCACATGGACCTGTCCAGACTACATTTCCCAAAAAGAGAAGTTCTAGTTTTTGAAGCTCAATGGTGGGACCAGTCCCTGGAGAAGGACATTATACTTGGTAAAGTAGAAATCCTAACCTAACCCATTGCCATCGAGTTGATACCAACTCATAGCAACCCTATAGGACGGAGTAGAACTGCCCCGTAGAGTTTCCAAGGAGCACCTGGTGGATTTGAACTGCTGACTTCTTGGTTAGCAACCATAGCACTTAACCACTATGCCACCAGGGTTTCCTGGTAAAGTAGAGGGTCAAGGAAAAGGAGGAAGATCCTCAATGAGATGGACTGAACAGTGGCTGCAACAATGGGCTCAAGCCTAACAACTATTGTGAGGATGGTACGGGATCGGACAGTGTTTCTTTCTGTTGTGCATGGAGTCGCTCTAAGTTGGAACCAACTTGATGGCACCTAACAACAACAACATGGTGGAGGTGGACAAGGAGAGAAAAAGTGTAGATGAACATAGGAGTAAGTAACCAATGGTGTATGCCCTAGGTAGGCCATTGAACCTGAAGTCAGATTTCTTGTCAGTAAAATATGTACCCACCTTGCTGGATTTTTGTGATGACAAAATAAATCTTGTCTATAAGAAGTGCTCAGTGTTAGTTTTTTTCATTCCATCTTCTCTGCAGAAAAACTAGATGTCTTTACCATTATTTTTAATCAAATTCAAATGACAATTAAGGCATCCATAATCTGGCCCCAATTCGTTGTTCTCTTACTTCATCTTTGCCTTGATCTCTGAGCATGCCCAGGACTGTTCCCACCATGGGCTTTGCTGGTTCCTGTTTCTGCTCTTTCCTCACCTTACCCTCTGGACCCAATGCCAGTGGTGTGCCCTCCTCAGAGCCTCCCCAGTCTCCTTTTGGCCAGGATGACTCGCTTGTCCCCTGAGGCCACATACATCACATTGTTGCTTTACCAAAACACAAACAGTCTGAAATGTATTCAAATTAGCCTTGCTAGTCTCACTCTTTTTCATCAGAATTTAAATCTTTGAGCAGCACTATTCTGAGCACAGGGTCCAAAACACAGCAGAAGCTCAAGTTATTTTTTAAAATATTCTTGAATGGGGGAGGGATTTAAAAAATGTCCACATTTCCTGCCAAAATATTCTAACATCTCTGTCCCTTAAAGTGATTCTAAACTGCCAGACGATGATAAGTTATTTTCTCTGAGTCTTATTTCAGATTGATAGACAAGACACAAGCCAAAATATCCTCAGGCCACACTGTCGCCTCTCTGACGTGCAACACACTTCAATAGGCTCCAAAAGGAGAAGGGTCCCCTGAGTAATGCCACAGGGCATGCCACTTCTGAGGATGAACTCAGCTAAAAGCCCCTTACTTTTGTTTGGGGCACACTTAGGCCCTTTGTGTTAGCTTCGGCTACTATCTACAAAAATGACTGCAAACCTCTATCTGGGAAGGAATTCTTCCAAGGCAGTTCCCACTGGGAAAATTAAATGTGCTCTGCATCTGTGATTAAATGAAAACAGGTGGGAAATGTTGTATTGACTCACAAGTAGGCTTGTTAAATAAATAAAAGAAACCCAATAACTCTTTAAACTAAATATCTAAATGTAGGTAATTGGCCCTAGAAAAAAAGCACTCTCTTTTAGAATTCAAACATTAGTAATGACCCACAATTTCTCTAGGTCCTACAGCTGTTAACCAAAAGGTCAGCAGTTCAAATCCACCAGGCAATCCTTGGAAACTCTAGAGGGCAGTTCTACTCTGTCCTATAGAGTTGCTATGAGTTGAAATCGACTCGACAGTAACAGGTCTGTGTTTTTTTGTTTGTTTTTGTTTTTTGATTTATTAAAACAAACAACAAAAAATACCATGTTATTTCATCACGTTAGATTTTTTTCTTTTTTTTTTTTTTGAAGTCATAACAAAGGCTTTCCCCATGATGGTATTCAGTTTATCAAGAGGGTCTAAGACTCCTTAGTTGCAAGAATATGTAACAGCAAGAAACGTTTCCAGAGGCGGATCATGTTTGTACTGAACTGAAAGATTTGATAAACAGACCCTCTATTTCATTTCCACTCTGAAAGGACTCAGATGCCTTTAAACAGAAAAAATAAACATTCCAACATAGTTAAAATACATCAATTCCTAAAAATACATCAATTCAAAAGCATATACTGAGTTTATAAAATATTTTGATTATAGATATCAGAGGCAATTTTTTTCAAGATAATATCTCATAACAGAAAATTTCTAGACTAGACTTACCAGATCTTTAGACTGTGAATCATTGGGTATTGTTCATATCTCTTTTATGTTCTTCACAGATCCCAGAGAAAATTATGAGCCTAGTATAATAGGGTTTTTGTTATTTCTATTTCATCAGGTAATAAAGGATATATCTATAAATAATATTTGCTGTTCCATGGAACGTCATAAATTCATATAAATAATATAAGAGAAGGAAGAAAGGAGATTAGAAATAAATTCTTATTTTTATTTGAGTTTATGGAGAATTTATTTTAAGCAGGTACATCAGATCTGGGAAACTAATAATTCCTAATTTACTTTTTTTGCAAGAGTTCAATTCAATGAATGGTTACTGTAGGGCATTAAAATTCTGATTCTGAGCAAGATTATAGGTGAATAAAAAAAAAAGTAGCTGTAACAGAGATAACTACCATCTGGATCTTATAACCATACATCACAGGAACACCTCCAGTTCTGGGCATTGGTGTCCTTCAACTTCACTGCTGGAGGAACGGATGTTTAGACAACCGAATATTTGCCATTTCTTCATTGCACTTCTAATCAGGAAAAAAAGCATGGGGAGGGGAGGAAGGAAGGAACTAAGACTTCATTATCTCCTAGAGACCAAGAATGCTCGCTTCGGCAGCACGTACGCTAAGATTGGAACGATACAGAGAAGATCAGCATGGCTCCTTTGCAAGGATGAGACACAAATTTGTGAAGCATTCCATGTTTTTCTGGAGCCCTAGTAGTGCAGTGGTTAAGATCTTGGCTTTAACCAAAAGGTCCCCAGTTCGAATCCAGCAGCCATTCCTTGGAAACCCTATGGGGCAGCTCTACTCTGTCCTATAGTTCTACCCTGTCCTGTTTCGGAATCGACTCCACAGCAACGGTTTTTGGTTTAGAGATCAAGAAGTTTTCTTCCACACGGTATTTGTAAGTGCCACTTTAAGTTGTTTGTTTTTAGCTGGTCTGTAAGTCAGAGGTAGCTGGGACCATGTTAGACCTATTTATAGAATTGGATGCAGAAGTCTGTTCCACTCATAATATTTTTAGACACTACCCTGTATTTAACTTCATGGGTGGGATAGGATTTAAAAAAGACATTCTCTTTAAAAAGATGGAGTGAATTTGCCTCCCTCTCTGCCCCTCTCATACTCTCTCTTCCTTTCTCCCGCAGTGAAGGTTACTGCAATGGCATGTGGAAACTGAATATTTTAGGCAGATTTGAGAAGTAAAAGAAGGTTGGTAACGTAAAGGACATTAAAACACCCAAGAAGAGAGTTACTAAAATCGGGTTGCGGATTGCTTATAAACTTCTCTATTACTCTGCAGTCTTAGCCTGTTTGAGCTCTGATTTCAGAAAACAAATTGTTGTATTTTGCTTTGCAAACCCATGCTATATCGAGATAAAAAAAAAAAAGTCAAATTCCAGAATGCATGCTATATATTTCAGTTTAAGAAATTAAAAATAGTTCTACTAACTGAATGACTTGTATCATGAAAAGTATTAATAGTTCTACTAAGAACTTGATTTTCGCCTGGAAATTCTTATTCTTTTGTTTCTCTATATTCACTCAAAGAGTTACTGGATTAATGATGAGAATCTGAATAATTATTAAATAAGGTTGACAGTACTTCTGCTCACCTTCACAAAGAATCCAATATGCCCTCATTTTGAGATGTAGGGACTAACTCTTTTATGGTGTGTCTCTCTCTCTCTGACTCATGCTCTCAATGTATTCACAGGATGGTTTATAAGCCGGGAATGCATGCATGCAAGGTACTAAGCTCTTAGCCTTTTGCATTTTCGTTGTCTTTGAAATAGCCTCCTGCAGAATTGTCAGGACCATAAAACACTCCAGACTCAGAGGCACAAAGTTGAGCTTGGGCTTGCTCAGAGCCGGGGCAGTGCAGTGAGCCCACCCTGCTTCCTCAGGCTTTAGGCGAACAGCAAGGGGCTGGGAACAAAGCAGGGCCAGCATGCCTCCCACGTCAGCTAGCCCCCTTGAATGTGCTGTACCATCCAGTTTCAGATGTGGGGCTGAGGGATGGCATGGGCCTGGGCTTCTTCCTCCTCACCCCCAATTGTGGTCTTGTCTGTGGGCTGAGTGGTCCCCAGGCCTTGTCCAGGAACCAGAAGGGAGGAAGGGAGGACCATCTGAGTGCTTGCACAAGTGTGCTAGAACTCTGAGGGAGAAAGAGGCCTTGCCCACTGAGGGCTGAAGGATGGTTATGAAATACAAGACTCCTGCCATCCTCTTCCGGGCTTACTTGAAGACTGGGATGGTCATTCCTGCCTTACCAAAGAAAACTTCTGACAGCTTCAAGGGCTTCCCAGGCCACAATGATCCTTGGTCCTTTGTCTAGGACTGTGTCATAGAAAAGAACAACAGGAATCAGATAGAAATTCCAGTGGCATTAGAAATTCAGCGCCCGACATCCTGATGAAACTTCTCCAAGATGGCAGGAACCTATGCCCAGGGATCATCTATTGGTTCTCTTGATTTAAACTAGGAAGAAATTGACAAGAACCATATTCACCTTATTTCCTTCATTTCCAAGAAATGTGTTATGATGGTATAAACATTAAATGTGGTTATGTTTTTGTTTTTTTTTTTCTCCTTAAGAATTGTCACTAAATCATTATGTTTTAGGAATTAAGGCCTTATGATAGATACCTACCAAAGAACTAGAAGGAGACCAAAAAACCCAGTCCCATCGAGTCAATTCCGACTCATAGCGGCCCTATAGGACAGAGTAGAACTGCCCCACAGTTTCCAAGGAGCGCCTGGCAGATTCGAACTGCCAACCCTTTGGTTAGCAGCCGTAGCACTTAACCACTATGCCACCAGGGTTTCCAGAAGGAGACAAGCAAGGTGAAAATTAGTATCAAACTAGATTGCCAGGCCTCTCTTCCAAGATGCCTCTGGATGGATTTGAACCTCCAACCTTTCGGTCAGCAGCTGAGCTTTTAACCATTTGCTCCACCCAGGGACTAAACAAAGTGAAGGTGGGTAAAAATATACCCAGGATGGTCTCTAGACGGTGGTAACGAGCCTGGCCTTTGAAGTAACTATCCACACTGGCTGCTGTCTGGGAGAAATATGAGCTGGGGAAGGAGCAACTGACTCTTCAGGACAGGTGAAACTCATCACAGAGATACAAGGACTACCAGATGGTCAATGAGTAGCCCAGGTGTTTCTCTTAAAATTCCATGCCACTGTGAAACAAATGCAAGGTCTTTAGTTTGAGAAAGATCCCAAGGAAAGGCATCCACACCTGGGCATGGGTGCTGAGTCCACATGTTGGATCTGGACAAGGGCAGATGATTGGGGAGGGATCAGAATGTCCTTGCCCTGGACAGTCCATTTCCTTGGGGGTCTTTGGTTTTTGTTTGTTTATTTGTTTTTTTCTGTACCTCCAAAACTTCCTATTAATGTGTTGTTGAAATCAATTGACTAGTGGCTATATAGAAGGCTTTCTTCACATCTATTTTTGTTTTTGAGCTATTTTTATATTTTGAAATGATGATTCAAAAGCTTTGTGAGATCAATTAGGAAGTTTTTCAACATATTCTGAAATTTGGGGAAGATCTGAAGCAGACTATGTGATATTGGAATAGGCTAGTCCTGGAGGATTTGAAAGTACAAGTAAATCTATTGGCATCCAAAAACCAAAACAAAATTTTTTAAAAATTTAAAAAACTGACTGCTGCTCTTTCTTTTTAGATAAATTTGCATACTTGGACTCATTTCTTATGAAGTACCAAAATTTAAACTGTAGGTAACTGAGATGAGATATTTGCTATAATTATGACTTGTCTTGAACTTCAAAGCTAAGTAACATCGAAGATCCCTGTCTTAGAACTATCTTCCAAAAAGGTTTTCCTCTGTGTTGTGAAAAAGTAAAAAGAAGTTAAGGGTAACTCCAAGATACTACAAAAAATCAGAGGGAAAAACCAGAATTAGAAATTTCAGACCATAATGAAATGTGTTTTTATGTGTTTTCTGATAATGTAAGTGCCTTATGTTATTGAAACGTATTAAATATAGATAAAAGAAATACAGAAAAAAATGAAAAAGACATGCAAATCATTCAAAATTTTATCCACTCAGAGAAAATCATTACTTATATTTTTGACATGTTTATTCTTTTTACAAACATACACTATATGTCTAGTGGTATATGTATTGTTCTGGTACCAAACTTTTTTAAACATGATATAAAAATTTTCTCTTGGAAAATATGAAAAATATAAAAAAGAAGAAGAAAAATCATTTTAAATTCCCCATAATAGGAATAATTACTCTTTTGAAGTTATGAGGTGCTGTCAACCTTGTTCCAAATCATGGTGACCCCATGTACAACAGAACGAAAGTCTGCCCTATTCTGCGCCATCTTCATAATTGTTGCTGTGTTTGAGCCTATTGCTGCAACCACAGTGTCAATCCATCTCATTGAGGGTCTTCCTCTTTTTCACTGACCCTCCACTTTACCAAGCATGATGTCCTTCTCCAAGGACTGGTTCCTCATGATGACATAAAAATAAGTAACATTTAAACAGTAGCACAAGGAGCCCTGGTGGTACGGTGGTTAAGTGCTCAGCTGTTAACCAAAAAGTCACTGGTTCAAACCCACCAGCTTCGCTATGGGAGAAAGATGTGGCAGTTTTCTCCTGTAAAGATTTACAGCCTTGGCAACACCTGTCCTATAGGTAGTTATGAGTCAGAATAGACTCAATAGCAACAGGTTTCATTAGGTTTAAATATTAATACACACACAAAACAATTACTGTTTAGATGTTCCTTATTTGTTGTCTGTATTTTCGTATGCACAGGACAGGGATTGGCAAACTTTCTGAAAGGGCCAGCTAGTAAATATTTTAGGCTTTTCAGTCGTATGGTTTCTATTGAACTACTCAATTCTGCAATTGTATCTCAAAAGCAACCATAGACATATACAGATGTTTATGACAATACATAAATGAATGGGCATGATGGTGTTATAATAATAATTTATTAAAAAAAAAATGGTGGGCTGGGTCTGGCTTTCAGGTCTGAGTTTGCCCAGCCCTGGCATAAAACCAAAAATAAAAAAAAAACCATGACCATTGAGTCTATTCCGACTCATAGCAATCCTATAGGACAGAGTAGAACTGTCCCATAGGGTTTCTAAGGAGTGGAGCACCTGGTGGATTCGAACTGCCAGCCTTTTGATTAGCAAACTCTTAACCACTGCGCCAGCAGAGTTTCCATATTCTGGCATGGGAATACCAGGGTTTCCATATTCTGGCACAGGACTACTAAATACATTGCTTTTAGCTAGCATTTTCCCCCAGCATTATTTTGTGTCATAGAATATATTTCTAAAACATGAGTAGAGATTACTGGTGTTGTTAGGTTCTGTCAAGTCGGTTTTGATTCGTAGAAACCCCATGTGACAGAGTGGAACTGCCCCATAAGGTATTCTAGGCTGTAATTTTTACAGAAGCAGATCACTAGGTCTTTCTTCTATGTAGTCACTGTGTGGGTTCAAACCACCAACATTTCAGTTAGCAGCCAGGGCTCCTTGAGTATAGATTGCTGCACTGCATTATATACATATATATATACATATATTAAATATATGTTATATATTTTTAATTCCACATTGTTGGACTTTCTGGTTTAAAATTTTTAGCATTATAACTCTAATGAAAATCATTTTTACATAATCCTGAAAATGTCTCTGCTCTTTTCTGTAGCATAAATTCATGGAAACTGAATTATTGGATCAAATAGCATAAACATTTCTCATTAACCATATCTTCAAAGTTATATTGACATTTTATACTAGCATTTTTTGTTAACATTTTTTTAAAATATTAATTCAAATTCATCTTGAACTTGTGACTAACTATGGATATAATTTAATGTACTAATGTACTTTTTCAAAGAGCCAATTGTTTAGGTAATATTTTATGTTAAATACCACCTTAATCATCTACTTAATTCTTAATTTAGTAGGGCCTCCATGAATCAGAATTTACTGGACAGTAACCAATGAAACAACTATTTTTGTATGTTTTATCCTGTTATACTAATCTTGTTGTCAGATATTTCACCAGCACCATAAGATTTCAAGTATAGTAATTTTACAAAGACTTTGAATGTATGATAGTACAAGTCCCCTTCCATTTTTATTTTTTGAAGTTTTCTTAATTATTCCCACAGGTGAACTTCAGAATCATTTTTTTTAAGTACTCATTCAGTTGTACTTCTATTTGAATGGCATTAGTTAGTATTTCCATCTTTATGATGAAGTGTTATCTCCACCCAGTATTATGATCTGCCTCTCTTTTTCTGTGTCTTCATAATATGTTTTCTACATTTGGGTCCTGTGCATTTATTCCTATACATTCTTTGCTTCCTTGTTACTCTTGAGTTTTTTCATAATGAATTTCTAAGTGTAATCTTCTCGTACCCACTCACCCAAGCCAGAAGCCTAAGACTAATTCAAAACTCCTTCTGGCTCAATTACCCATTGATTTTGTAGATTCTGTGCCTTCTCCTCTCCACCCATTCACCTACACATTTACTTTCCCTTATTAGACTGAAAATCACTATAGTCAAAGTAATTAATGTTAACAAACCCCAGATTTCAATGACTTAACACAATGAAGGTCAGTGTTTCTCCTAGAGAACTCTTCTCTAGGCAGTGATTCAGAAATTCAGATTCTATCTACTTTGTGATTCTGTCATCTTAAACATATGGCCCATGGCCCCCTGGGGCTTCCACAGAAAGAGAAAAGGATCTAACAAGGGAAGTTATGGCCAGGCCTTGATGTCCTTCTGTCCATATTTAGTTGATCAAAACTCATAACAGACTCTAACCTGACTTCACAAGAAGCTGGGATATATGGTCTTCTTTTGTGCCCAGGAAGAGGAAATGGAATTGGTAAGCATGAAGCCACTCTCTGCCACAGCCATTTAAGGGCAGGAAATCTATCCTATTAGACTTAGTATTCCCACCATCTATCACAGTGCTTGACACATAGCAAGGGCTTTATAAATGTAGAATAATTTGATAAATGCATTGATGAATGAATGTATGAATGAGCTCTAAGTCTATTAGCTAAGCAAACTAATGCAATCATAGGAAAACATGGGGGCACAACCATCTAGGACCAAGGTTATGTCCAAGTCCAGGTCCAAATTCCACATTTCAAGGTAATGGTTTAATTTCCAGGTCAAAGATCTGAAGTTTACTCTTAGACTCAAGATTCAGGTTCTACATTTCAATCCAAAGTCCAAGTGTGAAATTCATAGACCATGTCCAAGGTCCAAGGTTTAGGTCTGGATCCAGATCCAGGTTCAAGTACAAAGTATGATATCAGATCCAAGGACATTGCCAAATACCAGTCCTAGGTCAAGATCAAAAACACTCAAACCCAGTTATGATATGTATTTAAAGGTTTAACTAACTTAAATTGCTTTTACAAGGTGTAGAGAACAGGGAGATATAGCTTCTAAGCAAGATTACCTAGTTTGTATGAAAACTGTATTAGGGGGCGTAAATATGTATGTAAAAGTTCACATTTCAGAATAGAAATCATAGATGGATTTTGTTGAATTTGACTTGTCCGGAACTTCATGATTGTCCTTCCCTCCCAAATCTTAATGTTTTAAGTACATGATCTTTCTCTCTCTCATTCTCTTCAATGTGAACATTTTTCTGAGCAAATTAATTGGTTTATCTTTTCCTACTTCCAAAAGGGATCAATAAATGGACTATAAAGTCTCTTAAATGTAAAAAGTGTATATAGAACAATAAGTGATCATCTAAATTTAATATGAATCCACCATTTATTCCTGACTATAACTCAAATACCAAATGAAACAGGGGTTGTTATATATTCAGGGTTAAATAATCTGTTCAGATCCTCAACAGACTATATAACACGCTATATAAATTCACTGGTTAAAATAGTCCTAGGTAGTAGAACTGTCTTTGACTACTCCTAGCCAGTCAAAGAGGAGTCTGTGCAATAGTTAATGCAGCTTCTAATTTCTGGGTAATCACTTAAGGGCATGTAAAACTGTCACTTTAAGCAGTTGAGAGAAAAGCTTGGCTGTTTAATGTCGGCCAAACTGATCTGCAGGGTCTATTGTCTTGGTGAGAGCTAATCTGACTAGGAAACTATGTATCAAGTGGGTTTTACTTTTTTTTTTCATATTTCCAAGTATTCTTTTTGCCTTACTCTAGCTGTGTAATCTCCCAGTGTTTAAATATTACTATACAGTTTTTATCAAGCTGACATACATCTGAAGGTATTCTTGTTGGATGCCATCAAGTTATTTCTAACTCATAGCAGCCCCATGTGACAGAGTAGAACCTCCCCATACGGTTTTCTAGGCTATAAACCTTATGGAAGCAGAACAGCAGGTCTTTCTCCCATAGAAATGCTGGGTAGGTTTGAACCACCAACCTTGCAGTTAGCATCCAAGCACTTAACCATTTGCACCCCCTGGAGCTCCTTCCAGCGGATGGTACTAGGTCAAAAAGAAACTATGGTTCTGTGGCCCTCTCAGCCTTCTGAGAGCACAAGTTGACTGAAAGGGAGAGTGAGACATCATAGTGAAGGACATACAGAGACCTGGCTTAAGTAAAGTGGAGACACCAGCAGAAAGAAACTGGCTGGTGCACCACATGCACCCACAGGGGAGATCTCAAGATTTCTCAGATGCCTCACAAAGAACACACTGCCTTCCCTAGGTCTGACAGCCTTCTCAAGGCACTCTGCCGTCTCCGAACATTTTCAGCTCACCATGTTCCCCAAGGACAAAATTCAAGGCTCTGCTCCACATGCTTTCTGGGAGATTTGGTTTATAAATCCTGTTCTGCCTCTCTTTAGAGTGATGATTATACATGGTTGCTCTCTCTGGCATATGAATACATTTTCATCTGCGCACAAACTACATGTATCTGGATTATTCTTGGGCACAATTTAATTATTTGGCTTTTAAGCTTCTATGCTCTTTTGGTTTCATCCTATCTCTTCAGATTTTTTTTCTCAGACTCCTTTGCTAGTTTGTCCCCATCTCCCTTACTTCTAAACCTTGACGTATCCCTGGGCTCAGTATTTGGACTTCTTCCCTTCTGCATCTAGACTCACTCTTTTGTTGATCTCATCTGGACTTACAGTATCACATACTCTCTGTATGTTCTTATGACTCCCAAATTTATATCTACAGCCAGGCTCTTCCATGATCTCCAAGGAAGTTTCCACTGCAATTCTGAAATTTCGTTGGGTAGATATTGTGAATCCCCCTGTTATGGGGTGAGAATTCTCCTTTTTTTATGCCTCAGTTCTGCTCATTAACCAGATCTTTCTTTTCCATTATCCTTCTTGGCTAATCTGAGTTGGGGGCTAGGAATATATGTTTCTTGGGGGATGCATAGATTTCTCAGCCCACTTCCTGCTAAAGGAAGTTTAGGGGAACAGGGATCAATGTACTGGTTTTGTTTAGTCTGTTATCATTTCTTTGGCAAATGATAGTATGCTTATTGTCTGTTTGATTCTAGTCAGTTCCATGTGCCTATATCAAAAACACAGTTCTTCCCATGGCCTAGTTCTCAGGTTCACCATTTTTTTTTTTTTTTTTGCTTCTGTTCCCTGTCTTCTCTCTATTCCTCCTGTTCTGAAGAGGGCTACTTTGAAGACATCAGGTTTCTGTGGGCAAGCTCTACTTTGCCAAAAGTCTGAGTTTTAGTGGGTTTTAGTACTGAAAGACTTCCTCAATTTTATCATCTAGTAATAAAGATCTCCAAGAAGTTAACATTTTCAGTAATGTGAGACCCTTTGAATAGTGCCCCTCTAAAATTTTTGTCTACCTGAGCCTCAGGATGTGACCTTTGTATGTTCCAGCCTCTTGGGCTGTTTGCTCAGCATACAGATTGAATAAGTGTGGTGAAAGGATACAACCCTGACACACACCTTTCCTGACTCTAAACCACACAGTTTCCCCTTGTTCTCTTCAAACAACTGCCTCTTGGTCTATGTGTAAGTTCCGCATGAACAAACTAAGTGTCCCGGGATTCCCATTCTTCTCAATGTTATCCATAATTTGTTATGATTCACACGGTGAAATGCCTTTGCATAGTCAATAAAACACAGGTAAACATCTTCCTGGTATTCTCACCTTTCAGCTAATAGCCATCTGACATCAGCAATGTTATTCCATGTCCTCTTCTGAATCCAGCTTGAATTCCTGGCAGACCCAGCTCACCATGGCCATTTATGGTTATTTCGGTAGCTTCATCTCTACCAGGCCCCAGTTGCATGTCAGTAGTTGTTTTTTAAAAGTTATAGAATTCTCTGCTGCAGAGAGCATGGACTTGCTCTCGAACCCTAGGAGGCCTACATTGTGATTTTCCTTTTAGAACTCACTATAAACTTCACACAGCTTTTTTTTTTTTTTTCCTATCACATATACCTCCAACACCTAGGGTCAGTCAGGTCATATGTCCCTGCAGAGTGTCGTAACACGGCTTGGTCATACTGCAGAGTGCTCTCCTGCACTACTTCCTCTTAAAGCTGACACCCACTCACGGAACTAAGAGAAATATTCCTAGATGTCATAATAGACACTAAAGAAGCCTAGCTGAGTTGTACAGCCTTCTTTGAAGTAGGAGATGTGAACTGCAATAATTTTTCTTTTGTTCTAGAGGTGATGTTCTGGCTAACATGATGTTGCAGACGGTAAGTCATAGTAGGTTTTATCTCCTCCCTGTGTCATACCAAGGCCTTCAACAAACTTGCCACTTTACCCCTTTCATCCTGTAAGCATAATGTCATTGATATAAAGGACAGTTTTGTTGTTCTTTGAAATGTCCAGATAGACCAAAATTCTTTAACTGTAGTAGAACAGAGGGTAGGCAAGTTAAACATAACCCTAGGGCTATGTTTATGATGTTCTTTCCTTAAAGGGAAATTTTAAGCACAAATTTAAGAATTGCGTTGCCTCTCAAATAAAAGATATGATTGGGTAAGAATTACACATGGAACTCTAAGTGCACTGTGTTCTTCTATTTCTTTAGCCTAGTTCTAGCAATATGGTTGTTCATTATTCCTTAAACCTTTCAGCATATAAGAAATACTTCATAAGAAAATTTTAAAATATTAAAACAAAAATTTAATTTTAAAATGAAGGCAAGAAGTGAGAGATAGAGTGGTAGCCAGAGGGGAAAGTCTTTGTTGAGGGAAGAAAGGCTTTTTACGATGAAAGAGACTTGATCATATCATAGGGCACGTGGAAGAAATCAGGAAGGAGGACACTGAAAATAAAAGGTGCTGGAAGAGACTGTATCAAAGGCTAGGCTCAGTAGAAGGACCATATCTAGATCAAAGGAGATGAGGATGGTGTAAATATAACTGGTTTTTTTACATGTGAACGACAGTGAGTTGAGAGTTCATGCCACATGGCTTCAAGTTTCTGTGAGGTGGGGGCCAGTCCATCTTCTCAGAGAGATGAGGCAATGGTGATTGCAGAGGCCATGAGGGATGAGGCAAATGGCTTTGGGGGAGATAGAAAGCTCTGCAAGGAATGCTAAGCTCATCTGAGCCCCCAGCTGAGGGTGTGAGGTCTCAGAATATCTGTGACACTTCTCACATGTTGTATGGTTTCCTTCAACAACATCCAGAAGCTCGGGGGGTAATCACGGAGATCCAGGATTGGGAGATCTCTGGAAACATGTGGTGGAAAGACAAGGGAATGAGAATATTGAGGGTGCAAGCAAGATCGTGTTTGGAATATAGGCTGGATAGAAGAGGAAGCACAATTATGAAGATGGAATGAATTGAGAGGATAAGAGGGGGAAAAAATACATGAAACGAGGCCAGGGTGGAAGGAAAGGCAGAACTGCAACAGGAAAGTACAAAGCCTGGCCCCTACCAGCCATCAGGTGACACCATTACCCAGTAAGGCAGGCAAGCTCTTGGTGGCTGGTAGGGTCTGTGAGGGCAGGGACCCTGCTTCCGTGTCTCCAAAGACAAGCACCTGTTACAGTGGACAAAAAAAGTTAAAGATCTAAACAAACACCAAGATTATATTCAGGGACTGGTGGATCAAATTTTAAAATTACAGAGCTGGAGCAATTAGGGGAAATAAGACATAGGCAGTGGCCATGAAACAGGAATGCTAAAGCATGTTGCTATTGGGTGCCATTGAGTCAGTTCTGACTCATAGGTACCCATGTGACAGAGTAGAATTGCTCCATAGAGTTTTTTTGGCTTAATCTTCAGGAAAGCTGATCTCCAAGTCTTTCTCCCACGGAGGCACTGGGTGGGCTGAAACCACCAACCTTTCAATTAGCAGTCGAGTGCTTAACCATTGAGCCATCAGGGCTCGTTTCGCTGAAGTGTAGTGTCGAAAAAATAACGTGGTTGGAGTTTTTACCAAGAAGCAACTCTGGATAGGTCTTCTGGACTCGAAACTGTTTATTTGAAAAAAGAAGATTAAGCACCTCACTGTGAAGTGTATTATGCAGAGGAGTTACGATTCTTCTGGACTGCCTGGTTGTAGTGCTCTTGCCAACCAGAACCTGCTCCCTGAGGTTTTTGTATGGACAGTGTATTTTTTTCTGTTCATTCTGGAGTTTTATTAAAGGCCCTTTTGCCTGGGTGACTGTCATAGGTGAGTGTGCCCATGGTGATGGTCTAGTCATTTTGGAAGGTACAGATCATCCTTGCAGTATAACAAGATATACTTCAGTGTACAGAGCCCCAGGCTTGTCTTGTTAAATCCATTGCTAATATGCCCTATTTAGCCTTATAATGCACAGAGAGCAAGCCTGAACAATTAGCCGACTATTTAGTAAAAATAATTTAAACCACAGACAATGAGGTAAATATGCATCATAAGGCCCTCTCCCTGCTTCAGTTCTCCTGAACATCTGGAAAGTAGATGTTTTCTTTGCTAATCTGTTAACCTATCAAAAGTGACACTACAGGTTTTTCTTTCTTCTTTTTTCAACAATCATTTACGAAGCACCTTCTATGTGCAAGGCACTCTGCTGGGGCTATGAGGAAAAACAATCAACTAACGCATTTCTGTCTTAAGTAGCCTAAGGATTTAAAGGAAAAACAAAATATGTAGACAAATAACTATATTACAAGTCAGACTGTAATAAGGGCTCTAAGAATGCTATCAGCTAAATCTACCCTCCAATCCTAAAAGATAATAGGGGTAGAATTAACATCCCACTTTCATGCATAGCTGGTGGCATTACAAGTGATACATACTTTTTGAAAAAAATCAATATGGCAATATGAATCAAGGGCCATAGAAGGGTCTGACCATTCAATACTATTCCATGGGTCAAGCCTAAAGGGCCAGCCCCCATTGGATGGATCCTGGTGGAACTGGCAGAAAACAGCCAGAAGCCAAATGGAAAATCATATTCAGAAGAAAGTAATACTTATTTATGGATGTGATTTAAAGAAAGGAGTAAGATTCCATTATGACTACACTTATCTTTTCTTGTACATTAAGCCATTTATTTTTAGACTAATATATAGGTATTGTCTAACTCATTCACATGATAGAATGCCGCTGTATTTTTAACACAGTGGTTGATGAATTAAAAAAAAAAAAATGCCCTGACTTAAAAAAGAAATTCGGTAGTTATCAATGGGGCCCTGACTGTGTTCTGTGATGAATCTCCAACACTAGTTTATTCTGAATGACTGTGCTCGTACAAATCTTTCCTGGAACCAAATTCATCCAGGCAGATAATCGTACTTTCCCTGTGCTGATGAATGGTGATGCCTTCATTAACATCACCAGGTCACTGGACAGTGTGACATTTTCCTTCCCACTTTTTCACCTCTGTCTCACTCACCTGGACACCTTAAACTGTAGCATCAGGTAACCTTAGCCTTTCATGGAAACTGGTGATCACTCACCTCATGTAAGGTCTTCTTTCCTTTTCTCTCCCTCCTTCCCTCTCTGTGCTTGCCTTAACCCCCATCCCTTTTTCATCTTTATTGAACATAAATCTTGTCAAGGACTGGCTTCCTGCTCTCCATGGCCTTACAATTTAGGCAGAGACACTAACAGGTGAATGAGTCACTACAATAAAATATGACTAAATATTACAATGATGGATGTTATGTGGACAGTTAACTCTTCTGCAGGGAGTGAGGCGAATATTCACTAACAGCTTCATACAGGAGATAACACCTGAGCTGAGCACTGAAGAGTGAGTGGGATGGGTACAGGGGGCAGGTGTCCTTTAACCCCCGTCAGATTAGCTTACACACACAACCCTAGCCCACTCCACTCACATGCCACATATATCTAAGCTGTTGTTTTCTGGATCAAAAGTTTTCCATCAATAATGTGCTTTTCCTCTACTTTTGCAAAGAAAAAATTCAAACTTAAGATAGCCATTCTAGATTTCCTTTGACAATTAACCACCAGGTTCACCTAATAAATTTTCCTGTATTCATATTGATTATGTCTGCATTAACAACAGCAGCAAAAAAAACCTAGAGAACAATAACTCTTTACAATTGAAGTGGTACCATTTTCTTATTTTCCTGCAAAATCTCTAGAGAATATTCTGATTTGCCAAGATGTCTGAAACAGTGTATTAATGTGAGCCAATATTAGACTATTATCTCCAGAATATTATGGAAAATTTCTAACTCTCAATGACGCAGCAAAATCACAAAAAAATATGCTGCACATTTGAAACTGTAAAATTGCCTGTAACGTTGAAATGCCCAGCAAGCCTGTTTTCAATAAAAGGATAAAAGTTAGCTAGTGGTAAAAATAAATAAATAAAACTTCCTTGAAGCCAAAAGAAATGTTGCTTATTATTTTATAAACTCCCATGTTTGGTGATAATTTGACCCTTACAGCCATTTACCAATGGATCTCACCTATTGGAAGTATAAATGCTTTGATGACTCAAGCCTTTGATTTACCAAAGAAGAATTGATATAAGAGACCACATCACTCATCCTTTGATGTTAGATGTTATTACAAAAGGGGTAGTTGCCTTATGAGGTTCTGAAATATTGTAACTTTATAGAGGTTTGTCTTGTTCCAAATTCTGAACTAAGTGCTTTACATTCTTTATTTTACTTAATCCTAAGAGCAATTTAGGAGCCCTGGTGGTACACTGGCTAGGAGCTCGGCTGCTAACCAAAAGGTTGGCATTTCAAATCTACCAGCTGCTCCTTGGAAACCCTACAGGCCAGCTCTACTCTGTTCTATAGAGTTGTTATGAGTCAGAATCCACTCGATGGCAATGGGTTTGATTGGATTCGGTTAACAGAAATTTATGACATACATAATATTAAATGTCCATTTTACATGTAGGGAAACTGAGGTTTATATAAATTAGATAACTTGCTTATGGTAAAAGCCAAGAATTGATGAAGCTGAGATTCAAATGAGGTGGATCTGACTTCAAAGCTTCCACTATGAAGATATACTTTTCCCTTCTTCCAACTCACCAGAAACTCAAAGAGCAGCATCTGGTGATTTGGAAAAGAGAAAAAGGACAAACACAAAATTAGAGACTGATATATAGGACAACATGTTGTCTTTCTGGTTAGGAGCCCTCTAATCAGTTCCCACTCATAACAACACTATGCACAACAGAACGAACCACTACCTGGTCCTACTCCATCCTCACAATCATTGTTATGCTTGAGCTCATTGTTGTAGCTACTGTGCCAATCCATCTTATTAAGGTTCTTCCTCTTTTCACTGACCCTCTACTTTACCAAGTATGATATCCTTCTCCAGGGACTGATCCCTCCTAATAACACATCCAAAGTATATGAGACGAAGTCTCACCATCTTTGCTTCTAAGGAGTATTCTGGCTGTACTGCTTCCAAGACAGGTTTGTTTGTTCTTTTGGCAGTCCACGGTATATTCATTATTCTTCACCAACGCCGTAATCCAAAGACTTCATTTCTTCTTCAGCCTTTCTTATTCATTGCTCAGCCTTCACATGCATATGAGGTGACTGAAAACATCATGGCTTAGGTCAGGTGCACCTTAGTCCTTAAAGTGACATCTTTTCAATACTTTAAAGAGGTCTTTTGCAGCAGATCTCCCCAACATAATGCGTACTTTGATTTCTTGACTGCCGCTTCCATGGGTATTGATTGTCAACCCAAGTAAAATGAAACACTTGACAATTTTAATCTTGTCTCCATTTATCATGATGTTGCTTGTTGGTCCAGTTGTGAGGATTTTTGTTTTCTTTATGTTGAGGTGCAATCCATACTGAAGGCTGCAGTCTTTGATCTTCATCAGTAAGTGCTTCAAGTCCTCTTCACTTACAGCAAGTCAGGTTGCATCATCTGCATAAGGTAGGTTGTTAATGAGTCTTCCTCCAATCCTGATGACCCCTTCTTTTTCGTATAGTCCAGATTCTCAGATTATTGAGTATACAGATTGAATAAGTATGATGAAAGGATACAACCTTGACACACACCTTTCTTGACTTTAAATCATGCAGTATCCCCTCCTGTTTCAACGACTGCCTCTTGATCTATGTACAGGTCCCTCATGAGCACAATTAAGTATTCCAGAATTCCCATTCTTTGCAATGTTATTCATAATTTGTTATGGTCCACACAGTAAAATGTCAATAAAATTCAAGTAAACATCTTTCTGGTTTTCTCTGCTTTCAGCCAGAATCCATTTGAGGTCAACAATAATATCCCTCGTTTCAGGTATTCTTCTGAATCTGGCTTGACTTCTGGCAGTTCCCTGTCGATGTACTGCTACAACAGTTTTTGAATGATCTTCAGCAAACTTCACATAAAATTAACAGAGAGGCATGTAAAACCTAGTCACCGTTATTCCTGATATATATTCTTATTTTGAACAAATGTCACTTGTTTGTTGCAATTAACCTTGACTTGCAATCCACCATACTATTTCCTAAAATAAACAGGTACCCAGGTTGACAATGTTTGTGTTGGGATTATGAAACCACGTTTCATAACTCACATTGTCGTCAGTGAGCTCACAGTGTGCTGTGGATCATGTGCAGGGGCAGAGCCTGTGCTCCCAGCGCACCATAGGCACTTGGTTATTTATTAAGTTAAAAGATAGGGACCTTAATAACATTGATAGGATTATTAGACATTCTCATGACTCATATACATCAATTTGTGAAGTTTTGTTTTATTGATGTAATATTAATACAGAGCTTCTTTGGATATTACATGTAAAATCGTTTTAAGATTGGGTTAATGGGGTTAGGATAAGGCAGAAGAGGGAAGAAGTGAGTATATACAATTGTTTCCATTTTGCCCAGAGCCTAAGTTAATCAAGTGTTTAAAAAATCAAGCAGCATCCAGCGAGATTTTAACTGAAGATCAAATTCAATCTCTTTTGGCACATGTTGTGGACCTTTCCAATTAAATGAGTGGAAAACATTTCCTTTGAACTACTAGTTTAAAACATAACCCAAGAAAACAATAGGTACTGCATTCAAAAAAAAGAAAATCCAAGTAATATTAAGGCTTGAGAAACAAGAAGGACCTGAGTAAAATTGAAATATCAGCTTGCTAGCCCAGAGCACAACTAGACAAATTAAAAATGTGTGGTCTTTCTTTAAACCACAGTGTATCCTCTCTACTTCTGCAGGTGGCTGAGGTACTGAAGTAGGTGCTACATACCACTACAGGCAAGTAGCCAACTCATTGTAGGATCTTTGGCAAGTTACTCCTTACTGTGAAATGAGGGAATTAGGCTAGGTAAAAATTAGTTCTGACAGTCCTTCCGGAACTGATATTTAGTTATTAATCCAGAATACTTCCCTGTGGTACCCAGAATGGTCTTCTAGGAACCCAATTCACAGTATCAAGTACTCGGATATAAATCATTTGCATATTAACAAAAACCAAGCAAATAATAGGAAAGCAAATATTGTCATTACTGTTGTTAGGTGCCATCAAGTTGATTCCAAGTCACACCAACCCCACGTGACAGAGTAGGACAGCTCATAGAGTTTTCTTGCTATAAGCTTTATGGGGACAGATGACCATGTTTTCCGCCAGAAGCCACTGGGTAAGTACTAACCCACCAACCTTTCAGTTAGCAGCCAAGCACTTAACTGTTTGTGCCACCGGAGCTCCTTTAAATTATTTTTAATTCATACAAATAGTTTATGGGTATTGGGCACTGTGATGTCGCACTGCGATGTCTTTTAAATTGTGTGGATAATAAAAACTTAGCTCTTTTATAATACTCCTGGCAGTGTTTATCCTTAACATAATGCTAGTGTCTACTCCAGAGGAATAATTTTTTTCTGCCTTTGTCACCAATATTGTTTTTTAAATAAAAGGTAAAATATGAACTCATCTTACTTTAAAGTGGATTTAGACTGATTGTTTTATAGGGTAAATACACAAAAATATGCTGTTTGTATAACTTCTTCCATTTTCTGACATTAAGGGAAAAAGTTATTTCGTAGGCAGTGTTAGATATCTGACAATTCAAAGTGCTAAATGACAATCCAAAGTTCTAGGGATAGATCACTGATTGAGTTCTTGTCTTTACAAAATTGCTTAGCCAGGAGTTATGTGTTAGTCCTGAAACTTGCTATACAGAAAAATTACTTGGGGAGCTTCTTAAAAATTCAGGCTCAAAGATACTACCTTTATGATTATTACCTCAAAATTCCCAGAAGTGGGGCCAAGGAATCAGCCTTTTCAAGGATGCCCTAGGGGATTTTTATTATAATAATCCACTTGAAGAAGACAAGCATTTGGAAATCTCTGAAAAGAATACATACACCCAGCGCCTTAAAACAAGCTACATAATACAGATCCAGAAGTTAATGGTAGAGGGGGATTCTAGGAGGATGGCAGCATAAATCATTCCAACCTTCCCCACAAATACAAAAAGAAATGCAACAAGGGAACAAATGATGCCCAGCTTTGAAGGACTCTGAGTCAGAAGCAGAGAAAAGTAACAGGGAACTGCAGACATGCAAGAATGAATGAATCCACAAAGAGTTGCATATGGTAGGAAATCACTTCTCCCACCATCCCCACCCCTCACCCCACCACTCCCCCAGCATCATGTGGGCCGCCAGCTGCTGTGGACTCAGGAAGTGGCCTTTGTAAAAAAGCCAGCTTCCCTAACCACCATGCCTTCTGCCTATACAAAGAGACAGAACCCCAAACTTCTGCAGTAAAATCAAAAAAGTAGACCTCCCCAAGGGTCCGTTTGGAGTGTGCCAGCACCTCTCTCACACAGACACTGTCAGCTGCAAGCCTACAGTATATTGCTACAGAAGCGTCTTGCAGTGGAGTCCGCTCTCATAGTCAACATGTTACCTGTATTCCTGTGTACCCCCCATAGCTCAGGCCTCTGAAACCAACAAGGTAGACCTCCCAGGGAGTCAGCTCTGGTCTGCCTGCTTCCCCTTTTGGTTAGTACTGAGGACTGCTGACTAAGGCTGCTGTGTGCTAGGAAGCAGCCATTTTGAGTGAAGGCTACACCCACAGCCAGCATACTGTTGGGGAGGGGGTGGGTTCTGAAAGCAACAAAGCAAACCTCCCTGGGGGTCTGTTTGCAGCATGACAACCCCTCCCACACTTGGACACTGACACCTGCAAGCCTGCTGTGAATAGCTACAGAAGGTTCCTACAGGGGAGTTTTCTTCCACAGTCAGCACTCTACCTGCCTCCCTATGCACCCCATATAGCTCTGGCCTCTAAAACCAGCAGGACAAACTTCTCTTGAGGTCAATTGGGGTTAGTCTGCCCCCACTTTCAGTTGGTCCTGAGGACTGCTGACAGAAGCTGCTGTGTGCTAGGAAGCAGGTGTCTTGAGTGGAGGCTGCACTCACAGCCAACAATCTACTGGGGGGCTCTGATAGCAACAGGTCAGACTTCCCTGGGGATCTGGATGGAGCTTGTCCCCCCTCTGCCACCTGGTAACCATTGATTGCCAGGCTGTTGCAAACTGTTACAGAGAGCCCCTGCAGTGGAGTCTGCTGCCATGGTCAGCACTGTATCTGTCTTCCTGTTAACCCTATAGCTGAGGCCTCTGAAACCAACAGGACATACCTCCCTGAGGGATAATTTGGGTCTGTCTGCACCCCTTCTGGTTGCTATTAAAGTTTGTTGACTAAGGCTGCTATGTGCTAGGAAGCAGGCATCTTGAATGAAGGCTATACCCACAGCCAACAGAAGGTTCCTTAGAGTGGAGCCAGGAGGAGGGTCACCTAAATGGAGACTGCTCCCCAACTACAGGGCCACTGGAGCTCTAAATCCAACAAAACAGTCCTTACAGAGGTCATTCTGGGGAGTGCCAGCCACTCCTTCTCCTGAAATGGAGGGATGTCTACCTGTCCTTCCCCTGAATGCTCCACAGAGCAGAGAAGGAAACCTTGGATAAAACCAAAGGGCTATACCCAGCCCAGAAGGAGGCTCACTGGGAGTGGGTTTTCCTACTGAAAACATGGTTATAGAAACCATTACTCTCTGGGGCTAATAACCAGAGAGAGAGAGAGGACTGCACCCCCTGGTGCCTGCTGGTGGCCAGATTGTTCACAGCTTGTCCTGTGGAGTATTTCAGAGACATTAAAAATTGAAAACTGGAATCTGGAACTTTTGAATCCTAACTAAACCAAGGAAGGAGAAAGAGCTATCACAGAGAGAGAGAGGAAACGGTAAGCAAAAGCCAAAGGCTCTGCCCACCTAAGAGTTTTTTGCAGAAAGTAGTGTGGGCAAAAACACCAAATACTGAAGAGAACTGAGAAAGCTAACATCCTTGAAAATTCCAATGCCCCAACAAAAAAATCACAAGACACACAAAGAAGAGAGAAATGATGGTTCATATAAATGAACATGATGAAGCGAGTGAAAGTACATCTAGGGATATCCAGATAATGAAAAAAAAATGGAAGAATATATTTCAATAATGTTAAACAATAAAGAGTTAAGGAAAAACATAGACAAAGATATCAAAGAAATAAGGAAAACAATGCAAGTACAAAATAAGGATCTGAAAAAAGAAATATGGCAACTGAAATGGACAATAAATGAAGTGAGAAACACAACAGAAGAACTTACCAACAGATTTAATTAGGCAGAAGAAAAAAATCAGTGAATTACAGGATAAGATATTTAAAATTACTGAGGCTAAAGAGCAACAAGAGGGAGGCTCAAGAAGGCTGAGTACAGTTTTAATAGAATTATGGGACAACAACAAGAGACCTAATATATGCATCATGGGAGTTCCAGAAGGAGAAGAGAGGAAGAAAAGGACCAAAAGAATATTCCAAGAAATAATGACAGAAAATTTCCCCATTCTAATGAAAAACGTGAATATACAAATCCAAGAAGCACAAAGAACCCAAGCAGGATAAACCCAAAGAGATTTACACCAAGATCTCTCAAAAAGTTAGACTCTCAAAAAGTAAAAGAGAGACGTAAAAGCAGTTAGAGAGAAGCAAACAGTCACATACAAAGGAGCTCCAAAAAGATTGAGTGAAAATTCTCAGAAATATTGGAGGCCAGAAGGTAATGGAATAAAATCTTTAAAGTGCTGAAAGAAAAAGAAGAAAAAAAAAAGTCAACCTAGAATACTATGCCCAGTGAAGCTGTCCTTTGAGAATGAAGAAAAAATTAAAACATTTCTAGACAAACAGAAGCTGAGAGAGTTTATATCCACCACACTGACCCTACAAAAAATACTAATTCGAAGACATTCATAAAAAGAAAGATCCGTAATAAAGGGAATTGTATGGACAAGTATAAGGGCTAGTAATAAGGTACTCATGCTTGATAATTCTAATTGTTTTGTCCTTCATGTTTTTAAATGACAAATGTTTAAAAAGCAAGGATAAAATTAGGTTACAAAACACACGAAATAGAAATACATAATTAGAGATAACAACAGAATGGGGGAGGGGCAGGATGAATGGTATAGGTATAGAATTTCTTGTATGTTATTGAAGTAAGTTGGTAACGAATTTCCCTAGGATGTTACAAAAAAAAATGTTATAAATACAAGCTGTTAAATGTAATATTCATGGTAACCACTAGGAAAATATCTAAAAACATGCAAAAAAGGGAAGGAGAAGGAAATCAAAAAGGCTCACTACAATAAACCAACGAAACACAAAAGCAAGCAGTAGTAAAGGCAAAGATAAAAGAGGCTTAGGTCACACAAAAAACAAGTAACAAAATAGAAGAACTAAGTCATTTCTTATTGATAATTACAGTTTTGATTGAATGCTCTAATCAAATGGCAGAGACTGGCAGAATAGAAAAAAAGCATGATCCAACTATATGCTATTTACAAGAGAAACACTTTAGACCTAAGGACACAAGTGGGATGAAAGTGAAAAGATGGAAAAAAAATATTCCATGCAAATAATTACCAAAAGAGAGCTGAGGTGGTAATCTTAATATGAGACAAAGTAGACTTTAGGACCAAATCTGTTAGAAGAGATAAACATGAACATTATATATATAAAAAAAATCATTATATATAATGAACAATATACTCTAGTGCACATGGATTATTCTCCAGGGTAGACCACACATTAGGTCACAAGGCAAGACTCGATAAATTGAAAATATTGAAATCATACAAAATATTTTCTTTGACCAAAACAGAGTGAAGCTAGAAATCAAGAACAGGAAAAAAAAAACCTGAAAAATACACAAACATATGGAAATTAAACAATACACAATTAAGCTACCAATGGGTCAAGGGAGAAACAAAAGAGAAACCACAAATTTCCTGGAGTCAAATGAAAATGAAAGCACAACATAGCAAACCTTGTGAGATGCAGTGAAGGCAGTATTCAGAGGACATGCCTACAGGAAAAAAAGAAGGAAAATTCAAATAAACAGCCTAACTCAACAACTCCAGGAACTAGAAAGAGAAAAGCAGACTAAGTCTAAACCTACCAGAAGAACGGGAGTAATAAAGATCAGAATAGAAATAAATAAAATCAAAAACAGTAAAACAATAGAATCAGTAAAACTAAATGTTGGTTCTCTGAAAAGATCAATAAAATTGACAAACCTTTAATTAGGCTGACAAAGAGAAGAGAAAAAATGGAAATAACAAGAATAAAAAATGAAAGAAGGGACATTACAACTGACCCGATAGAAATAAAGAGAATTATGACAGAATATTATTAACAACGTACGGCAAAAAACCTGATCATCTAGATAAAATGGACAAATTCTTAGAAGCACACAATCTACCCGAACTGACTTAAGAGGAAATAGAACATCTCAAAAGACCCATAACAAGTGAAGAGATCAAATCAGTGATCAAAAACCACCTAACAACAACAAATCCTGGACCACATGGCTACACTGGGGAATTCAACCAAACATTTAAAGGAGAATTGACACCAATACTGTTTAAACTCTTCCAAAAGATGGAGAAAGAAGGAATACTCCCTAATTCATTCTATGAAGCAAAAATAACCCTGATAGTTGAACCAGATAGACACCACAAGAAAAGAAAATTACAGGCCAATATACCTTAAGAATACAGATGCAAAAACCTTCAACAAAATACTAGCAAGCAGAATCCAACAGCATATTAAAAGATTCACACACCATGACCAAGTGGGACTTATTCCAGGAATACAGGGATGGTTCAACATAAGGAAGTCAATCAGTGTAATACATTCCATCAACAGAACAAAGGAAAAGAACCACGTGATCTTCTGCATGAATGCAGAAAAAAATTTAATAAAATCCAATGCTATTTCTTGATGAAAACTCTAAAGAAGATTGGAATACAAGGGAAGTTCCTCAGTCTGATTCAGGGTATACAGGAAAAGCCAACAGCCAACAGTATACTTAATGGAGAAAGTCTGAGAGATTTTCCCTTGAAATTGGGAATAAGACAAGGGTGGGTGCCTGCTTTCATCACTTCTATTCAATATCGTACTACAAGTCCTAGACAGAGTAAAAGACAAGAAAAAGAAAAGATATCCAGGTTGGAAATGAAGAAGTAAAATTATTTCTATATGTGGATGTTATGATCACATATACAGAAAATCCCAAAGAGTCCACAAGTAAACTTCTAGAGCTAATAGAGGAATTTAGCAAATTTGGAGGGTACAAAATCAACAAACAAAAATCAATTGAGTTTCTATACACCAGCAATGAGAAATCTGAAAGGGAAATTAGGGAAATAGTTCCATTTACAACAATATCTAAAAGAATAAAATACCTAGGAATAAAACTATCTAGAGATGTGAAGGTCTCATACAATGAAAATTATAAAACACTGCTGAAAGAAGATTAAAGAAGACTTAATTAAATGGAAAGATGTTTGTGTTCTTGGATTGGAAGACTTAATATTGTTAAGATGTCAATACTACCCAGAGCGATCTATACATTCAACGCAATCTCAATCAAAATGCCAACAGCCTTCCTTACAGGAATGGAAAAAACAATCCTCAACTTTATGTGAAATGGCAAGAGGCCCCAAAAAGCCAAAGCAATGAAAGACAAGAAGAAAGTGCCAAACACTTTTCTAAGTGTGGGGGCTACTTTAATAAACAAGACAAACATAACCCCTGCCTCTGTAGAGGTTAAAGCAAACACAAACAAGTAAAGAGACAACTAAAACTAACTGCAAGTTATTATGAAGGAAATACTATGAAGGAAACAAATGGCATGGGCCAATGCTTTGGCTAAAGTTATCAAGAAAGACTTCACTTAGGGGCCCATATCTAACAAACAACATGAAGGAATTAATTGTATAAGGGCTCCGGCAGTGCACACAGCTTGTGCAAGAGCCCTAATGGTGGACCAAGGCTTTGACAAATTTGAAGCAAGTAATGTTCTTTTTTTTTTTAATGTGCCATGGGAAACACTGGTGGTGTAGTGGTTAAGTGCTATGGCTGCTAACCAAAAGGTTGTCAGTTCTAATCTACCAGGCACTCCTTGGAAACTCTATGGGGCAGTTCTACTCTGTCCTATAGGGTTGCTATGAGTCGGAATCGACTCGAGGGCAATGGGTTTGACTTTTTTCGGTTGTGCCATGAGGCTGGAATGTGGTAAGCAAGGGGAAACGAGGCCCAGGTACAGTTGAAAAGGAAGAAATGATCTGATTGCATAGGACCTTATCAGCCACAATAAGGAGCTTGGATTTTTTTCAGTGCTGTGAAAGGACACTGATGAGTTTCAAGCTGGATGTAATATGATCCAATCTTTATTTAAGAAGAGTAAATATAGTCACCAAATAAAACATCACTTTTTTTTTCATTCTTCTTTTTTTATTTGCTGTAAGTGAAAGTTTACAAATCAAGTCTGTCATACAAAAATTTATGTACGCCTTGCTTTGTACTCCTAGTTGCTCTCCTAATGAGACAGTACACTCCTCCTCTCCACCCTGTATTTCCTGTGTCCATTCAGCCAGTTCCTGCACCCCTCTGCCTTCTCATCTCCCCTCCAGGCAGGAGCTGCCCACATAGTCTCATGTGCCTGCTTGAGCCAAGAATCTCACTCCTCACCAGCATCATTTTCTGTCTTATAGTCTAGTCCAATTCCTGTCTGAAGAGTTGGCTTCGGGAATAGTTCTAGTCTCGGGCTAACAGAAGGTCCACGGACCATGACCTCAGGTCCTTCTAGTTTCAGTCAGAATTTGAGGTCTGCATCCCACTGCTCTCCTGCTCTCTCAGGGGTTCTCTGTTGTGTTCCTGTCAGGGCAGTTATCAGCTGTAGCTGGGCACCATCTCGTTCTTCTGGTCTCAGATTTATGTAGTCTCTGATTTATGTGGCCCTTTCTGTCTCTTGGGCTCATAATTACCTTGTGTCTTTGGTGTTCTTCATTCTCCTTTGCTCCAGGTGGGGTGAGACCAATTGACGCATCTTAGATGTCCACTTGCTAGCATTTAAGACCCCAGACACCATTCACCAAAGCGGGATGCAGAATGTTTTCTTAATACATTTTGTTATGCCAATTGACCTAGATGCCCCCTGAAACCATGGTCCCCAGACCCCTGTCTCTGCTACTCTGGCCTTCAAAGCATTTGGTTGTATTCAGGAAACTTCTTTGCTTTTGGTTTAGCCCAGTTGTAAAATGTCACATTTTTGCTAAAAAACCATGCGAGCTTGGTCAAAAGAATTTCAAGAGAAGAGTTAGATATTTATCTTCTGTAATTTTTCAGAACAGTAGCTGGGCACATTGCTTTTCTATTTTTTATTGAATATAATAAAAACTCTAAAAGGGAAAATAAATATCGCCAATATCCCATAGCCAGAGATAACCACTGAAAACAAACATGCATATGTATATTTTGACCCAAGCCATGGTCTGTTCAATCACCTCATATGAATGTGAAAGTTAAATAGTGAAAAAGGAAGACAAAAGAATTGGTGTGTTTGAACTGTGGTGTTGGTGAAGAATATTGAATATACGGTGGACTGCTAAAAGAACGAACATATCAGTCTTAAAAGAGATACAACCAGAGTGCTCCTTAGAAGCCAGGATGTCGAGATTTTGGCTTGCTTACTTTGGACGTCATTAGGAAAGATCCATTGTTGGAGAAGAACTTCATGTTTGGTAAAGTACAGGGTCAGTGAAAACAACGGAAACCTCAATGAGAGGAATTGGCACAATAACCACAACTGTGGGCTCAAACAAAATGATGAATGTGAGAATAGCAAAACCCGGCGACATTTTGTTCTGTTGGACATAAGGTTGTCGTGAGTCGAAGTATACTTGACAGCAACTACTAACAACAACAACATATATTGATATCAAAGCTTTATTCTATACCTGTCACATATGTTCATCAGTACTTTGAATCAGACAGACACCTTAGTGAACTGAACGCCAGGGCATCCCAACAGGAAGACACCATGGGCAGAGCTCTTGGGAACACCTATTAGCTTGTTTATGGGTCAGACTGCGTGGGTTTAGGTGGAGAAAGAGAGGCTATGAAAATGTGGCCCAAGATGTGGGGCAAGAGAGGAAGTAGAAAGAGAGGAAGGATGTGGGGAGGAGGAGAGAGGAGAGGGAGGTTAGGAAGAGACAAAGGAAAGGAGGGTGAACAGAACCAAGGTCAGGGAGACCAAAGACAAGGTGCCCTGTCGTGTTCCCCTGGAATGACCCTAATGTCCGGTCCCTCGCACCTACACATGGCTCCTCATATCCACATGTGACTTCCCTCACCAACATGTGGTTCCCTACAACAGCATGGGACCCCCTCATGCACATGTGACTCCCTACATCTGCACATGGCTCCCCACATCCTGACATGACTCTTCACACTAGCTCCAAATGGGGCCTTGTGCACTGGTACTTTCTGACCAAAGTGTGTGTGTCATTGTACTCCATAACCCCCTTCCATGGGATCTGCAGCCTTCTGCGGTGGGAGCTACTAACACTGACAAATGGGCTGATGTGATTTTGCTGAGGGACACTTACTAATACTTGATCTTTGAATTCATTACTTATAGATTTAATACTTGACAAAACTTGAAGAGTTCCCAGATGGAAGTGAAAAGAGAGGTAGTGGTCCTATCGAAAGTCTCTTTCAAAACCCAGGGCACCGAAGAAATGCAGTTTCAAGAGGCTGAGAGCTAAGTACTTCCTGAGTCAGCAGAAGGACACAGGCAGTGTTGGCATTTTAGCTCTTTCCCTGTATCAGCAGCCCTGAAGAGCTGAGCTCAGCTGCCTTCTTTACCGAGAACATCACTACAGGGGCTGACATTGCTCCAGGTTTGCACATTGGCTTGCAGAGCACATTTCCTTGTCAAATTCTTCAAAATGCCTGTCTCCTGCCCTCACTCATCAGAATGGCACAATTTTATGAGGAGTTTCCTTAAATTAGGAAGGCAAGGTTTTACTCTTGGCTCAGGCACTGACCTCCTGCTTGACCTTTAGGGAAGGCCCTAGCCTGTCCAATTTTCAGTTTGTACCTCTGTAAAATGGGAGAAACAATTCAGCTCTAAGAAACAGGGAGAATTCTTCTAAAACATCTGCAAAGTCAGCTGAACTACTCAACCATGGGTAATTCAGATAAGCGACACCTTGTTAGCTTTCAACACTGGAATAGATCTTTGAATTTTGTTATTGCTCTTGCAAGCTGCATCTTTCTTGACACACAATGGTGTCATTCCTTCTTGAATTATACAACAACAACATGTGGTTTCGGAGTTACCCATGGTCTAATTCAGAGAGGTGTGGCAGTTATCACATTTTATGATAGGGCATCTCCAACTCAGTTACCTGACAGCTAAATTTATAATTTGGACACAGTAGGAGAGTAGATAGTACATGTTCCACAGATATATCTCTCAATATTTCTATTTCTCCAGGGCCAAATTGCTGGACAAGTGCCAAGATTCCCACTATCCTCAGCCAAACAGTTTTCTTGTGCCTGCCATGAGACTTTAAAGGGAAAGGGAGAGTGGGGAAGTGAACTCATTCATCAGCATTTTCCATCAGACCATGTCTTTGAATGGGGAATGACAATTTTCCTTCTGCTTTTGTAGCCATGAGGAGTCTGCTATTCAGGGTCCATGTGCTGTTTCTCAAGTACCAGTTTTCTACTTTATAGACATTGAGCTCTTATATGGCAAGGCTGAAAGATTCTGCCTGGGGGGCATGTCCACCACAGCCCACAGCCCTATTAGGAGAAATGTTTACAAGAATGAAGTTTCCACCATTTGAGCAAATTGTTTAATGAAGGACATTAAAGATAGAGAGCTGGTTAAACTCTTAAGAGGGAACCCCACGGGGTTTGTCCTTTCGAATGTGTCCTTTAGTGTAAGTGAAATATGGCATGGAGAATGGAATACATTATGTATATGGAGAAACTTAAATTGTTGACTATTGTGTATCACTAACATGTGTGTGATAATAATGATATTCTTCTATAATTCCAACATTTGGTTGGATCACCTTTCTTGGGAATAGGCATAAATACGGATCTCTTCCAGTCAGTTGGCCAGGAAGCTGTCTTCCATATTTCTTGGCATAGATGAGTGAGCACCTCCAGTGCTGCATCTGTTTGTTGAAACATCTCAATCGATATTCCATCAATTCCTGGAGCCTTGTTTTTTGCCGATGCCTTCAGAGCAGCTTGGACTTCTTCCTTCAGTACCATCTGTTCCTGATCATATGCCACCTCTTGAAATGGTTGAATATCGTCTAATTCTTTTTGATAGAATGACTCTGTGTATTCCTTGCATCTTCTTTTGAGGCTTCCTGCGTCGTTTAATATTTTCCCCATAGAATCCTTTACTATTGCAACTCGAGGCTTGAATTTTTTCTTCAGTTCTTTCAGCTTGAGAAACGCCGAGTATGTTCTTCCCTTTTGGTTTTCCATCTCCAGCTCTTTGAACGTGTTATCACAATACTTTACTTTGTCTTCTCAAGACGCCATTTGTAATCTTCTGTTCACTTCTTTTACTTCATCAATTCTTCCTTTTGCTTTAGCTGAACGATGCTCAAGAGCAAGTTTCAGAGTCTCCTCTGACATCCATCTTGGTCTCTTTCTTTCCTGTCTTTTCAGTGACCTCTTGCTTTCTTCATGGATGATGTCCTTGATGTCATTCCACAAATCATCTGGTCTTCAGTCACTAGTGTTCAATGCATCAGATCTATTCTTCAGATGGTCTCTAAATTCAGGTGGGATATACTCACAGTCATATTTTGGCTCTTGTAGACTTGCTCTGATTTTCTTCAGTTTCAGCTTGAACTTACATATGAGCAATTGATGGTCTGTTCCACAGTCGGCCCTGGCCTTGTTCTGACTGATAATATTGAGCTTTTCCATTGTCTCTTTCCACAGATGTAGTCAATTTGATTTCTGTGTGTTCCATCTCGTGAGGTCCGTGCGTATAGTCGCTGTTTATGTTGGTGAAAGAAGGTATTTGCAATGAAGAAGTCATTGGTCTTGCAAAATTCTATCATTCGATCTCCAGCATTGTTTCTATTACCAAGGCCATATTTTCCAACTACTGATCCTTCTTCTTTGTCTCCGACTTTCACATTCCAATTGCCAGTAATTATCAATGCATCTTGATTGCATGTTCGATCAATTTCGGACTGCAGCAGCTGATAAAAATCTTCTATTTCTTCATCTTTGACCCTAGTGGTTGGTGCATAAATTTGAATAATAGTCGTATTACCTGGTCTTCTTTGTAGGCATATGGATATTATCCTGTTACTGACAGCGTTGTACTTCAGGATAGATCTTGAAAAGTTCTTTTTGACAATGAATGCAACACCATTCCTCTTCAAGTTGTCATTCCCAGCATAGTAGACTATATGATTGTCTGATTCAAAATGGCCAATACCAGCCCATTTCAGCTCACTAATGCCTAGGATATCGATGTTTATGCATTCCATTTCATTTTTGACTATTTCCAATTTTCCTAGATTCATACTTTGTGTATTCCAGATTCTGATTATTAATGGATTAATTATAGAACAATATCATTAATATCACATGCAAGCAAAATTTTGCTGAAGATCATTCAAAAACGGCTGCAGCAGTACGTCGACAGGGAACTGCCAGAAATTCAGGCTGATTTCGGTGGAGGACGTGCAACCAGGGATATCATTGCTGATGTCAGATGGATCCTGGCTGAAAGCAGAGAATACCAGAAGGATGTTTACCTGTGTTTTATTGACTATGCAAAGGCATTTGACTGTGTGGATCATACCAAACTATGGATAACACTGCGAAGAATGGGAATTCCAGAACACTTAATTGTGCTCACGAGGAGCCTTTACATAGATCAAGAGGCAGTTGTTCAGACAGAACAAGGGGATACTGATTGGTTTAAAGTCAGGAAAGGTGTGTGTCAGGGTTGTATTCTTTCACCATACCTATATAATCTGTATGCTGAACAAATAATACAAGAAGCTGTACTATATGAAGAAGAATGGAGCATCAGGATTGGAGGAAGACTCAGTAACAACTTGCATTATGCAGATGACACAACCTTTCTTGCTGAAAGTGAAGAGGACTTGAAGCACTTGCTAATGAAGATCAAAGACCACAGACTTCTGTATGGATTATGCCTCAACATAAAGAAAACAAAAATCCTCACAACTGGACCAATGAGGAACATCATGATAAACGGAGAAAAGATTGAAGCTGTCAGGGATTTCATTTTACTTGGATCCACAATCAACAGCCATGGAAGCAGCAGTCAAGAAATCAAAAGACGCATTGCATTGGGTAAATCTGCTGCAAAGGACCTCTTCAGAGTGTTGAAAAGCAAAGATGTCACCCTGAAGACTGAGGTGTGCCTGACCCAAGCCATGGTATTTTCAATCACGTCATATGCATGTGAAAGCTGGACAATGAATAAGGAAAACCAAAGAAGAGTTGATGCCTTTGAATTGTGGTGTTGGTGAAGAATACTGAATATACCATAGACTGCCAAAAGAATGAACAAATCTGTCTTGGAAGAAGTGCAGCCAGAATGGTCCTTAGAGGCAAGGATGGCGAGACTGCATCTTACATACTTTGGACATGCTGTCAGGAGGGATCAGTCCCTGGAGAAGGACATCATGCTTGGCAGAGTACAGGGTCAGCAGAAAAGAGGAAGACCCTCAAGGAGCTGGATTGACACAGTGGCTGCGACAATGTGTTCAAGCATAACAACGATTGTAAGGATGATGCAGGACCAGGCAGTGTTTCGTTCTGTTGTGCATAGGGTCACTATGAGTCAGAATAGACTCAACGGCACCTAACAACAACAACATGTATGTAATTTGACATATGCTGGCTGTTAAGAGTGAGTGTAAACTAAAAATAGTAAATGCTTCTTTGTCAATTTAAAAGAGAGCTCTACCATGTTTTAATTAATCTTTCTCTTCTCTGACTACTTCTGTTATATTTATATGGCTCTTTCAGAAGATGAAATTTATAAATGGGCTACCGGCTCATACTCCTAGCTAACAGGTCTTAAAAGTCATAGAAATAAGACTCTACTGTCACAATCCAACCCACCACAGAGCTTTGTGAGAAGGAATGCAGCTGGGAAACAAGGTTATATCACATTGTTCTTTATGGCATATTGCAGTTAAAAGTTGACTGGGATTGATTCAATGATAGAAGATAGAGAAATCATTAACTCACCATGAAAGAGCAAGTTGTCTTCTTTCAATCTCCTTAAGACACAAGCAAAAACTAGAGTTTTTGAGTTGTTGGATGTTCATAAATGAAGAAATTTAAACTTAAGTGACTTGGAGAGAGTAAAAAAATCACTCTACCCAAACAGGCCAAATTCAATCCAATTCAACCAATATTTATTGAATGTGTACTGTGAACTCCACATGGCATTTGGAGGTGATGGTACACTTCATTCATGCAAGTGACTTCATTTAAAAAGCCTGAAGACACCCTCTTCAAAATTATTATCTATATTTTTACAGGTGAGAGGGTTGGAATTCAGGAATGTCAATTTACTTACCCTGTTTCACACAATTAGTAGATGGCAAAACTAGGACCAGATCCTAAATCTCCTTTCAAGTCAATCTGTTTATTCATTTCTCTAACACTTCTTGAGCACCTCCTATGTGCCAAGTGTTGTATTAGGTGGTACGCACCACTGTTCAATGATGAACAAATAAGACAAATTCCACACCCACATGGGCCTTATCATTTTGGGAACCAGATGTACAATAAACAAATAAACTTCAGTAAATTTTCAATTATAAATTATTTTAATGAAGGCCTCTCTGAGAAAGTTACATTTTAAGCTGAGACTCAAAGCAGTTAACTAGGTAAAGAAAGTAGCATGTGGGGGTGGGAACATATGTGCTAAGAGGTCATCAAACATTTCTTGAACCCCTCTTAGGTAACCGGCACTCTAGGCTCTGAGGAAGAAGAAGAAAGCTGATGCGTGAGTGTTGGGCCATGGAGAGAACACGGCTTCAGAGTTACTCAGACTCAGGTTCAAACACCATAACCAGTACTGATTACCCGGGGCTACGGCTCTTAAAGTATCATCCCAGACCAAGATCAGCCTTCCCTGGGAACTTGATAAAATGCTAATTCTCTGGCCCCACTTCAGACCTACTGGACTAAAACTCTGGAATTAGTGCCCTTCAATTTGAATAGTGTGGTGGCTTGCATGTTGCTATGATGCTAGAAGCTATGCCACCAGTATTTCAAATACCAGCCACCCATAGTAACCAGGTTTTAGTGGAGCTTCCAAACTTCAGCAGACTAGGAGTGGACAACTTATGAACTGCAACAGAACATTGTCTGGTATAGTGCCAGAAGATAAGCCCCTCAGGTTGGAAGGCACTCAGAATGAGACTGGAGAAGAGCTACCTCCTCAGAGTTGAGTCAACCTTAATAACATGAATGGAGTAAAGCTTTTAGGACTTTCGTTTGCTAATGTGTCACAACTCAAAACAAGAAGAAACAGCTGAAAACATCCACTAATAACTGGTACATGGCATGTACAAAGTATGAATATAGGAATATTGGAAGTCATCAAAAATGAAATGGAACGGAGGCAGGGCCAAGATGGCTGACTAGGTAGAAGCTACCTTGTATCCCTCTTGCAATAAAGACTTGGAAAAACAAGTGAATTGATCACATATGTGACAATCTACGAAGACTGACCATCAAACACAGATCTAAAGAGTTGACCTGAGTGACAGAGACTCAGGCAATGCATACAGGCTGCACACTGACACGGCTAATGAGAGAATGAGCAACCATGGGGAAGCAGTGACTGTTTTTGGAGCCTGAAGACAGCGTTCCAGTCAGAAAACCTTGGCACCGGGGTTTGGACTGGGCTCAGGGGACCTGAGCACGGCATCCTGAGGCAGCGCAAACAGGGACGCAGCCCTAGTCCCCAGAAGTGACCTTGGGGGAGGCCCAGCCAGTGCATGCAGGCAGCGCAGGGACACGGCTGACAGGAGGAGAAGTCAATGGGAGGCAGCAACTGCTTTTGGAGCCTGAAGTGCGGTGTCCCAGCCAGGGAACCTTGGTGCTGGGCTTTGGACCGGGAGGGGAGAAACTGACCACGGCTTCTGAGACAGCACAAGCACAGGACGTGGGCCTGACCATCGGGGACAATCTCGACCCAGACAGCACACACAGGCTACACGCCCCTCCCCTCGGGAATCTCAGACAAAACAGTCATCACCAAGCAAGATAAGTAACTTTGTCTATATTCCTGGGTGCTACTCTCTGCTATCTATCTGATCCCTCCCCTTTCCTTCCCAGGTGGCTTCATTAACATTGGAATTTCCTGGGCCAGAAGGTAAAGTGCTCTGCGGTTTTTTGTTTTTTTGTATTTGTCTTTTCCTAACCCAATCTCCTGGCCTGCGAGAAGCAGCTACAAAAAACCCAGGGACTATAAATCCTTCTCTGACTTCCCAAAATTGGACTAAAAATACAGAACCAGCTCAAGCCAAGCGTATGAGATCCACAGTCTTGGGCTTTCATTCCTACAGGGAACAAGGTGGCTATTATAATGCAAAGGCAATTCTGATAGTGATCTGACTGTAATAGTTTTAGGGGATTACTGGAAAGACAAGTTCTCAGGTCTGATATCTCTGCATATTAAACAGAGCCCTCACTGACTGACAATGGAGAACTGAGGGCTGAAGCTCCAACCAAACCATCTAGCCTCCTGCCATAGGGGTCTGAGGATAGTGACACCTACCAATCTGCAGAGGTACATACATTGGGTGCCTAAGGTACAGCTGCAGAGCCCACCCACAAAAGTGCTTTAGGAATAGAGACACACCTACCTCACTGGCTCTTGGGGGGAAGCCTGTCAGCATTCTGCCCCCCCGGAGTGTGACCCCCTGCTGCTACTAGAATCTGGTGCACACAACTATCAACACTACTCCTCTATGTGAATAGGTGACAGTCTACACCACACACTTGGTAACCCAAAATCAGATTCTACTCAAGGATAGTGAATGGACTCTTAGGCTTATATATCTGGTAACAGCCCAAACCAGCTGGTAATAGGACATAAGTGATTCAAAGGCTACAACAATCAAGACAGAACAATCTAGTAGACCATCTACATATACTGAAAGAAAACAAAACAAGATAAGACTCAATAAGCATATATAAAATAAATCATTACAATATCTTATAGATGGCTCAGAGACAGCAGTCGATATCAAACCACATAAAGAAGCAGACCGTGATTGCTTCTACAACTCCCAAATTAAAGAATCAAAATCTTTCCCAAATGAAGATAAAAAAAAAAAAATGAAGATACAATCCTGGAATTGCCAGATGCAGAATATAAAAAACTAATTTACAGAATGCTTCAAGGCATCAGGGATGACCTCATAAATGAAATAAAGCAATCTACAGAAAAAGCCAAGGAACACACTGATAAAGCAGTTGAAGAAATCAAAAAGATTATTCAAGAAGGTGGTGGAAAAATTAAAAAGCTACAAGAATCCATAGAGAGACAGCATTCAGAAATCCAAAAGATTAAACAGTAAAATTACAGGATTAGACAACTCAATACGAAATCAGAGGAACAGAATTGAGTAATTGGAATGCAGAGTTAGGGAGCTGGAGGATAAGGCAACTGAAACCAATATAGTTGAAGAAAAATCGGATAAAAGAATTTTAAAAAATGAAGAAACCCTAAGAATCATGTGGGACTCTATCAAGAAGAATAACTTGCATGTGATTGGAGATCCAGAACAGGGAGGAATAACAGAAAATACAGAGAGAATAGTTGAAGATCTGTTGGCAGAAAACTTCCCTGACATCATGAAAGACGAAAGGCTATCTATCCAAGATGCTCATTGAACACCATTTAAGACTGATCCAAAAAGAAAATTACCAAGACATATTATCATCAAACTTGCCAAAACCAAAGATAAAGAGAAAAGTTTAAAAGCATCCAGGGATAAAAGAAAGGTCTCCTACAAAGGAGAATCAATAAGAATAAATTCAGACTACTCAGCAGAAACCATGCAGTCAAGAAGGCAATGGGATGACATATAGAGAGCACTGAAGGAGAAAAATTGCCAGCCAAGGATCATATGTCCAGCAAAACTCTCTCTCAAATATGAAGGTGAAATTAACACATTTACAGATAAACACAAGCTTTGAGAATTTGCAAAAACCAAACCAGAGCTTCAAGAAATACTAAAGGAAATTGGTTAGGAAATCAATAATATCAGATGCCAACACCACACAAGGTCACAGAACAGAACATCCTGATATCAACTAAAATAGGCAAATCACAAAAACAAATTAAGATTAATTTTAAAAAGAAAAAAAAAACTCAAAACAGGGAATCACTGAAGTCATTAGGTAAAAGATCACAATAATCAAAAAGAGGGACTAAATACAGGAGGCATAGAACTACCATATGGAGAGGAAAACAAGGTGATATAGGATGATACGAGTTAGGTTTTTACTTAGAAAAATAGGGGTAAATGTTAAGGTAACCACAAAGAGGTCTAACAATTCAATAACACAAAATAAAAACCAAGAAAAGCATAAGGACTCAGCAAACATAAATTCAAATACTATGAAAATGAGGAACACACAATTTACAAAGAAGAACGTCTCAGAACAAAAAAGTAAGTGGAAAAATGAAATTGTCAACAACACACACAAAAAGGCATCAAAATGACAGCACTAAACACATACTTATGTATAATTATGGTGAATGTAAATGGACTAAATGCAGCAATAAAGAGACAGAGAGTCTCAGACTGGATAAAGAAACACGATCCGTCTATATGCTGCCTACAAGGGACACACCTTAGACTTAGAGACGCAAACTAAAATTCAAAGGGTGGAAAAAAATATATCAAGCAAACAACAAGCAAAAAAGAGCAGGGGTAGCAATATTAATTCCTGACAAAATAGACTTTAAAGTTAAATCCACCACAAAGGATAAAGAAGGACACTAAATAATGATTAAAGGAGCAATTGACCAGGAAGATATAACCATATTAAATATTTATGCACCCAATGCCAGGGCTGCAATATACATAAAACAAACTTCAACAGAACTGAAAAGTGAGATAGATACCTCCACAATTATAGTAGGAGACTTCAACACACCACTTTCGGAGAAGGATAGGACTTCCGGTAAGAACCTCAATAGAGACACAGAAGACCTAATTGCTACAATCAACCAACTTGACCTCATAGACTTATACAGAACACTCCACCCAACAGCTGCAAAGTATACTTTTTTTTCTAGTGCACATGGAACATTCTCTAGAAGAGACCACATATTAGGTCATAAAACAAACCTTTGCAGAATCCAAAACATCGAAATATTAGAAAGCATCTTCTCAGACCACAAGGCCATAAAAGTGGAAATCAATAACAGAAAAATCAGGGAAAAGAAATCAAACACTTGGAAACTGAACAATACCCTGCTCAAAAAACACTCGGTTATAGAAGACATTAAGGAGAGAATAAAGAAATTCATAGAATGCAACAAGAATGAAAACACTTCCTATAAAAACCTCTGGGACACAGCAAAAGCAGTGCTCAGAGGTCAATTTATATCGATAAATGCACACATACATAAAGAAGAAAGAGCCAAAATCAGAGAACTGTCCCTACAACTTGAACACACAGAAAGAACACGTAGAAAGCAAGCAACAAAAGAATCCATCAGGCACCAGAAGAAAACAAATAATAAAAATTAGAGCTGAACTAAATGAATTAGAGAACAGGAAAACAATGAAAAGAATTAACAAAGCCAAAAGCTGGTTCTTTGAAAAAATAAACAAAATTGATAAACCATTGGCCAGACTGACTAAAGAAATACAGGAAATGAAACAAATAACCCAAATAAGAAACGAGATAAGCCATATCACAAGAGACCCAGCTGAAATTAAAAGAAACATATCAGATTATTACAAAAAATTGTACTCTAACAAATTTGCAAACCTAGAAGAAATGGATAAATTCCTAGAAAAACACTAGCTACCTAAACTAACACAATCAGAAGTACAACAACTAAGTAGACCGATAACAAAGAGATTGAAAAGGTAATCAGAAAACTCCCAACAACAACAACAAAAAAACCCTGGCTCGGAGGGCTTCACCGCAGAGTTCTTCCAAACTTTCAGGGAAGAGTTAACACCACTACTACTAAAGGTATTTCAGAACAGAAAATGATGGAATACTACCTAACTCATTCTATGAAGCCACCATCTCCCTGATACCAAAACCGGGTAAAGACACCTCAAAAAAAAGAAAATTATAGACCTATATCCCTCATGAACATAGATGCAAAAATCCTCACAAAATTCTAGCCAATAGAATTCAACAACATATCAAAAAAATAATCCACCACGACCAAGTGGGATTTATACCAGTTTTTCTTATGCAAGGTTGGTTTAATATTAGAAAAACCATGAATGTAATCCACCGTATAAATAAAACAAAAGACAAAAACCACATGATCTTATCAATTGATGCAGAAAAGGCATTTGACAAAGTCAAACACCCATTCGTGATAAAAACTCTCAGCAAAATAGGAATTGAAGGAAAATTCCTCAACATAATAAAGGGCATCTCTGCAAAGCCAACAGCCAACATCATTCTAAATGGAGAGAGCCTGAAAGCATTTCCCTTAAGAATGGGAACCAGACAAGGATGCCCTTTATCACTGCTATTATTCAACATTGTGCTAGAGGTCCTGGCCAGAATTAGGCTAGACAAAGAAGTAAAGGGCATCTGAATGGGCAAGGAAGAAGTAAAATTATCTCTATTTGCAGATGACATGATCTTATACACAGAAAACCCTAAAGAATCCTCCAGAAAACTGCTGAAACTAATAGAAGAGTTTGGACAGTCTCAGGTTTTAAGATAAACATACAAAAATCACTTGGATTCCTCTACAGCAACAAAAAGAACATCGAAGAGGAAATCACCAAATCAATACCATTCACAGTAGCCCCCAAGAAGATAAAATACTTAGGAATAAATCTTACCAAGGATGTAAAAGACCTATACAAAGAAAACTACAAAGTACTAGTGCAAGAAACTAAAAAGGACCTTCACAAATGGAAAAACATACCTTCCTCATGGATAGGAAGACTTAACATAGTAAAAATGTCTATTCTACCAAAAGCCATCTATACATACAATGCACTTCCGATCCAAATTCCAATGACATTTTTTAATGTGATAGAGAAACAAATCACCAACTTCATACGGAAGGGAAGGAAGCTCTGGATAAGTAAAGCATTACCGAAAGGAGAAGAAAGGAAGTGGGAGGACTCACTCTACCTGATTTTAGAACCTATTACACAGCCACAGTAGTCAAAACAGCCTGGTACTGGGACAACAACAGGCACGTAGAGCAATGGAACAGAACTGAGAACCCAGATATAAGTCCATCCACATAGAAGCAGCTGATATTTGACAAAGGCCCAGTGTCAGTTAATTGGGGAAAAGATAGTCTTTTGAACAAATGGTGCTGGCATAACTGGATATCCATTTGCAAAAAAATGAAACAGGACCCACACCTCACACCATGCACAAAACTAACTCCAAGTGGATCAAAGACCTAAACATAAAGACTAAAACAATAAAGATCAAGGAAGAAAAAATAGGGACAACCCTAGGAGCCCTAATACAAGGCATAAACAGAATACAAAATATTACTAAAAATGACGAAGAGAAACCGGATAACTGGGAGCTCCTAAAAATCAAACACCTATTCTTATCTGAAGACTTCACCAAAAGAGTAAAAAGACCACCTACAGATTGGGAAAAAATTTTCAGCTATGACATCTCTGACCAGTGCCTGATCTCTAAAATCTATATGATTCTGTCAAAACTCAACCAAAAAAAGACAAACAACCCAATCAAGAAGTGGGCAAAGGAGATGAACACTCACTTCACTAAAGAAGATATTCAGGCAGCTAACAGATACATGAGAAAATGTTCTCGATCATTAGCCATTAGAGAAATGCAAATTAAAACTACGATGAGATTCCATCTCGCTCCAACAAGGCTGGCATTAATCCAAAAAACACAAAATAATAAATGTTGGAGAGGCTGCGGAGAGATTGGAACTCTTATACACTGCTGGTGGGAATGTCAAATGGTACAACCACTTTGGAAATCTATCTGGCGTTTTCTTAAAAAGTTAGAAATAGAACTACCGTACAAACCAGAAATCCCACTCCTCGGAATATACCCTAGAGAAATAAGAGCCTTCACACAAACAGATATATGCACACCCATGTTTATTGCAGCACTGTTTACAATAGCTAAAACTGGAAGCAACCAAGGTGTCCATCAACAGATGAATGGTTAAATAAATTATGGTACACTCACACAATGGAATATTACGCATCGATAAAGAACAGTGACGAATCTGTGAAACATTTCATAACATGGAGGAACCTGGAAGGCATTATGCTGAGCGAAATTAGTCAGAGGCAAAAGAACAAATATTGTATAAGACCACTATTATAAGATCTTGAGAAATAGTATAAACTGAGAAGAACACCTACTTTTGTGGTTACGGGGGGGAGGGAGGGAGGGTGGAGAGGGTTATTTACTGATTAGTCAGTAGATAAGAACTACTTTAGGTGAAGGGAAAGACGATACTCAGTACACGGAAGGTCAGCTCAACTGGACTGGACCAAAATCAAAGAAGTTTCTGGGATAAACTGAATGCTTTGAAGGTCAGCAGAGCAAGGGCGGGGGTTTGGGGGCTATGGCTTAAGGGGACTTCTAAGTCAATTGGTAAAATAAATTCTATTACGGAAACATTCTGCATCGCACTTTGAAGTGTGGTGTCTGGGGTCTTAAATGCTAACAAGCGGCCATCTAAGATGCATCAGTTGGTCTCAACCCACCTGGATCAAAGGAGAATGAAGAACACCAAGGTCACACGATAACTATGAGCCCAAGAGACAGAAAGAACCTCATGAACTAGAGACTTATATCATCCTGAGACCCGAAGAACTAGATGGTGCCCGGCCACAACCGATGACTGCCCTGACAGGGAACACAACAGAGAACCCCTGAGGGAGCAGGAGAATAGGGGGATGCAGACCCCAAATTCTCATCAAAAGACCAGACTTAATGGTCTGACTGAGACTAGAAGAATCCCAGCAGTCACGGTCCCCAAACCTTCTGTTGGCCCAGGACAGGAACCATTCCTGAAGACAACTCATCAGACGTGGAAGGGACTGGACAATGTGTTGGAGAGAGATGCTGATGAAGAGTGAGCTACTTATATCAGGTGGACACTTGAGACTGTTGGCATCTCCTGTCTTGAGGGAGGATAGAGAGGGTTAGAAAGTGGCAAAATTGTCACGAAAGGAGAGACTGGAAGGAGGGAGCGGGCTGACTCATTAGGGGGAGAGTAAGTTGGAGTATGGAGTAAGGTGTATATAAGCTTATATGCGACAGACTGACTTGATTTGTGAACTTTCACTTAAAGCACAATAAATATTATTTTTAAAAAATGAAATGGACCATATAAAGATTGATATCGTAGGCATTAGTGAGCTGAAATGGACTGGCATTGGCCATTTCGAATTGAACCATTATGTGGTCCACTATGCTGGGAATGACAAATAGAAGAGGAATAGTGTCATATTCACTGTCAAAAAGAACATTTCAGGATCTATGCTAAAGTACAACACTGTCAGTGGTAGGATAATATCCATATGTATACAAGGAAGACCAGTAAATACAATTATTATTCCAATTTGGGCACTAAACAGTAATGCCAAAGATGAGGAAATTGAAGATTCTTACCAACTTCTGTGGTCTGAAATTTATCAAACATGAAATCAAGATCCATTGATAATTACTAGTGATTGGAATTCAAAAGTTGAAAACAAGGAAGCATCTGTATTTGGAAAATATGGTCTTAGTGATAGAAATGACGCTGGAGTCACATGACAGAATTTTGCAAGACCAATGACTTCTTCATTGCAAATACCTTTTCAACAACATAAACAGTGCCTACATGTGGATCTTGCAAGATGGAAAACACAGAAATCAAATCAACTACATCTGAGAAAAAAGACCCTGGAGAAGCTCAGTATCATCAGTCGTAACAAGGCCAGGGGCCAACTGCAGAAAAAATCATCAAATGCTCATATGCAAATTCAAGTTGAAACTGAAGAAAATTAGAGCAAGTCCCTGACAGCCAAAACATGATCATGAGTATATTCCACCTGATTTAAAGACCATTTCAAAAATAAATTTGATGCAATAAGCACTAGTGACTGAAGTCCAGACAAGTTGTGGAATGACATCAAGGACTTCATACATGAAGAAAGTAAAAGATCATTAAAAACACAGGAAAGAAAGAAGAGACCAAAATGGATGTCAAAAGAGGTTCTGAAACATGCTTTTGAATTTCAAGTAGTTAAAATGAACGGAAGAAGTGATGAAGTAAGAGCCGAAAAAAAGATTTCAAAGATCAGCTTGAGAAGACGAAGTATTACAAAGAAATGTGCAAAGACCTGGAATTACAAAAGCAAAAGGAAGAAAACACTCGGCAATTCTCAAGCTGAAAGAACTGAGGAAAAAATTCAAGCCTTGAGTTGCAATATTGAAGGATTCTACAGGAAAAAAGTATTGAACAATGCAGGAAACATCAAAAGAGCACAGAAGGAATACACAGAGTCACTGTACCAAAAGAACTGGTTGATGTTCAACCATTTCAGGAGGTAGCATATATGATCAAGAACCAATGTTACTGAAGGAAGAAGTCCAAACTGCACTGAGAGGAATGGTGAAAAACAACAAGGCTCCAGGGCTCGATGGAATACCAATTGAGATGTTTCAATAAATGGATGCGGCACTGGAGATGCTCACTCACCTATGTAAAGAAATATGGAAGAAAACTTCCTGGCCAACCAACAGGAAGAAATTAATATTTTTCCCCGTTCCAAAAAAAGGTGATCCATAGACTGCAGAAATTATCCAATAATATCATTGATATCACAAGCAAATGAGTTTTTACTGATGATCATTCAAAAGCAGTTGCAGCAGTACATCACCAGAAGAGGACATGGAATGAGGGATATCATTGTTGACATCAGAGAGATCCTGGCTGAAAGAAGAGAATACCAGAACGGTGTTTACTTGGGTTTTATTGACTATGTAAAGGCATTTGACTGTGTGGATCATAACAAATTATGAATAACATTGAGAAGAATGGGAATGCCAGAACATTTAATTGTGCTCATGAGGAACCTGTACATAGATCAAGAGGCAGTTGTTCAAACAGAACAAGGGGATATTGTGTGGTCTAAAGTCAGGAAAGGTGTGTGCCAGGGTTATATCCTTTCACCATACTTATTCAATATGTATGCTGAGCAAATAATCCAAGAAGCTTGACTATATAAGTAAGAACAGAGCATCAGGATTGGAGGAAGACTCATTAACAGCCTGCAATATGCAGATGACACTACCTTGCTTGCTCAAAGTGAAGAGGACTTGAAGCACTTACTGATGAAGATCAAAGAGTATAATAGCCTTCGGTATGGATTACACCACAACATAAAGAAAACAAAAATCCTCTGAACTGGACCAATAAGCAACATCATGATAAATGGAAAAAAGATTGAAGTTGTCAAGGATTTCATTTTACTTGGATTCACAATCTATGCCCATGGAAGCAGCAATCAAAAAATCAAATGATGTATTGCACTGGGCAAACCAGGAGGCTTCCTGCCTGAAGGTGATCAGCTCTCTTGCTCTGTGAGTTGGCTTCTGTGATATGTAGCACCTGTCTCCTATTTCAGAGGCTGCTCTTTTTCTGCCACTGCTTCTCATCGTCTGCGCCATCGTCAATGTTGCAGCTCTCCTCACTTCCTTCTGAGCCCTAACCAGAATTGCCTTTGATGTCCTTAATTCCACTAACTATTCCTTCAAGGCAAATTGTTGTCGTTAGGTACCATAGAGTTGATTCTGACTCACAGCAATCCTATGTAAAACAGAACAAAACACCACCTGGTTCAGCATCATACTCACAATTGTTGTTACTATGCTTCAGTCCATTGTTGTGGCCACTGTGTCAATCCATCTCCTTGAGGGTCGTCTTCTTTTGCATTGACCCTCTACTTTACCAAGCATGATGACCTTCTCCAGGGACTGATCCCTCCTGATAACATGCCCAAAGTATGTGAGATGAAGTCTCACCATCCTCACTTCTAAGGAGTGTTCTGGCTGTAATTTTTCCAAAACAAATTTTTTCTTCCTTTGGCAGCCCATAGTATGTTCAATATTCTCTGCCAACACCGTAATTCAAAGACATCAATTCTTCTTCAGCTTTCCTTATTTATTGCCCAGCTTTTGCATGGATATGAGGCAATTGAAAGCACTATGGCTTGGATCAAGCTTGCCTTAGCATTCAAGGTGATATCTTTGTTCAAGGTTGTGCCATCTGCGTATCACAGGTTCTAGCATCACAGAAACACACAAACCCCCACAGTACGACAAACTGACAGATGTGTAGGGATCAAGGAGATCTAGGCTTTTACTATTAGGCACTATTAAACCAAAACCAAACCCACTGCTGTCGAGTCGATTCCAACTCATAGCAACAGAGTAGAACTGCCCCATAGAGTTTCCAAGGAGTGCCTGGTGGATTTGAACTGCCGACCTCTTGGTTAGCAGCTGTAGCACTTAACCACTATGCCACCAGGGTTTCCATTAGGTACTATTAGGCACTTTAAAATTCTTCTAGATTGTACCCATTACTCAATTCCAAAACCACTTTCACATTGTAGGTATCTGTTAAACAGCACCCCCACTCCTGGTACCAAATTCTGTCTTAGTTATCTAGTGCTGCTATAACAGAAACACATACTTTGGAGGACACAACTCAATCCACGACACCCTTTAAGGGACTAAAGTTTGCAAATTACTCATCTTTGTTACTTTGAGAATTCAATTCACCTCTCTGAGCTTTAGTTTCTTCAGCAGCAAATAGGAGTAATATTCTGATGAGCAACTGAGATACATTTGGTAAATACCTGTATTCAATAGATGATATTGATACTGGGTTAGTAGCTCTTCTGGGGGTACTCAAAGCATAGTAGAAGCAAAGGACAGGGGACAATTATGATATACTCTGACGTGTGAAAGAGCACACAGATGAGCTAGGGAGTGCTTCTCAACCACAGGTGGTCTTCTTTCCACTGTCACTATCCCATCATCCCATGAGGAGAAACAAAATCATTGCTTGTTCTGTAGGCTCTGAAACTTTGCTATGGATTTATTAAACTGATTGTCCAGTTAATCAAAGTTGGCTTTGGTAAGGGCCAATATGTATTTCAATACATTTACATGGTAGTGTAGCACCCACTGAGGTTTACCCAGTGCACACCATTCTTCATCCATCCCAAAGAACCACACAAAAAGCAGCGGAGCACTGCCTGCTCTGCTTTGAGGCAGTAGTGGGCTATTGCCCACTGGCCGTGTTTTCATCTGAACCACAAAGGTCAGAACTGTGCAGCACTAGAAGTGAGTCTAGCCAGAGAGCTCTGAGCATTCCGTAATTGGAAGACAACTTTGAAATTCCATCCTCAGTTGCTGCAAAACTAGAACTCTTCCATTTGGAGCTGACAGCCACAGTTGACTGCTGATTCGTCGACTGTGATTCATTAAAAATGCCGGCTCTGTCTTCCTGGATTTACTGAATGCCTCGTATTCCTTGGCCAAGTTATTTTCCTAAAGTGAACAAGGTGTGGGATTTTCTGAATTCAACTTGTCTCAAAACCTTGACAGAAAAAAAAAAAAAAAAAGACAGAAGGCCACCCCAAATATTTGGCTGTCTTCAGCTATTTTCCCACCTGAAATCAGCCGGAGTTCAAGTTGAGAGTCTTGTAAGTCATGGGCTGAGCTACTTTAGGAAGCAGCAGAGGAAAGTTACATTCAGAGGGAGCTTTATAGGAACCATATGGGTAGCTTTTCTCTGGGTAGCCTGGGATGCCCCAGTTATCTAAGGCAGCTAGAGCAGGGGAGAGTGCTCCTTCTTAGCCATAAACCGTGTACTCATGGCACAAGCAGAACTAGAGCATGTGTTTCCGTGGGAAATCCTGCAACTGAAAAATAAATGCAAATGCGTCGTTTGTATTTCTATTACTCCTCTTTTCTGAGAGGCAGCTTCTGAAGCTATGTCTGTGTGTTCAAAAAAAGAAAATTTATTAAATAAATGTAATTGTATCTTTTCCATTTCTTTCTGTGCCAGGGAAACAAACCGAAGGAAAGTGAATCGGCCTGGCCAACAGAAAACTTCAGAACTGAGTGTAGACACATCTTATAAATCAGAGACCTTGTGTTGGCTCTGCAAAAGGCAAACCCAGAAGCTGCTGACTTAAGTTAAGGGGCCCTGGCTCACTGGCTTCCTCATCATGGGAAAGTGTGACCTTTCCCAGGTTGAAGACGGCAAAAATCCAGGAGGAGCTAATGAGGAGTCACACCCATGCTGAAAGTGTTGTGAGGGCAGGATGGAATTTCATTTTTTCTCCCATCGTAATATCTCTGGGCAGGGGGTAGGTACTGGTTAATCGACTGTAGTTCTCATCACTGTTGCCCATTAGATTAACCCTGAAGCATTTTCCCGGTCTCACTATTGGTAGCATGTAGCCCCATTAGAATTTCTGAACTGGAGAATATGTTACTCTGCTCTGCAATACAATGTTTATTTCGTATGATTTGCTTGGACTGGTTGTTGCTGCCTTTGCTTGTTGAAGTGAAAGAATGATGGAGAGATTTTGCAGGGGTGGCTGGTTTCAGCTCTTGCCTTACCAGAGACAAAGGCAGCTATCCGTACGCTCCTGACAAAACATGTGTGTACTGATTGGTGGCTACTTTGATTGTGACTTGAAGTTAGATGGCATGTTAGTTCCAGTTTGTAGCACTTCATGAATTTGCATATAAAGTGATAATTCACTTTAGGGGTCAGTGCACATTTTACAAAGCACAATTGTTTGTCAGAGCTCATTTACTTAGAGGATTAAAATGAAATCTCATGAGCTAGCGTTAGCTCTTTAATATGTGAACTAACGTGATGTTTCTTCACAGGCAGCAAGACTCTGATTTTCTCCTTTTGTTCCAATTCAGGAGAAAATAGTTAAAATCTTAGTAACAGACAAATAACATACAAATCTTATGTTACAAACTTAAAAGAATAAACAGAGTTTTTACTGGAGTAAAGTTTTTATTGGAGTAAATTCTGTAATGTTAAAATAACAATAGGACTGAAACATACATGCCACTTTTTCTTTTCTCTTCATTAATAAATTGGCGTACATAAATCTCAATTTAAAAATCACGTTATTATTTTGTTAGTTGCTGTGTAATTGGTCTGACTCTTGGCAACCTTATATACAACAGATGGAAATGTTGCCTAGTCTTGCCTATCTTCATGAACTTTGGTATGTTTGGGTCCATTGTTGTAGGCACCGTGTCAGTCCGTCTCACTGAGGGTTTTCCCCTTTTTCGCTGACCCTCTACTTTACTTTACAAAGCATAATATTCTCTTACAGCATTTGGTCCTTCCTAATGACATGCCCAAAGTAAGCTAGCTGAAGTCTTGCCATCCGTACTTCTAAAGGATTCTAAGTGCTACTCAATTCTTGCTCTTATGTCATTTTAAATCTATAAAAACCAACATTTCTATTATGAAATAATTATGTAAAATAGTATTTCAGTGTATTATACACAACTTAGTGACTTCTTTATTTCTACAACATGGCACAGCCTGTTTATTCCCATTTTGATAACTTGCATGAACTGATTCGTGCATTAGTGAAGAGCTTCCCCAGGAGCTTGCTGTAGCTTACTTGTCATTTGCTAACATCAGTCTTTCTCTTCTCCTCCTCTGGCTGTTCCACCAGAGCCTGCCCACATGGTCCAGTCCCCACAGCTAAGCTCTAAGACACCGCTTTCCCATTAGGTTTTACTATCGGTTTCTCCTCCACTTCAAGCATGAAACTCAGAATGATTTAACATCCTACCTAAATTGCTCTCACCAGTGATGCCCTCAACACCTAAACTAATAGTTTCATTACTATTCACATCTTAGCTGATCACTCCCAGCATTTGCCCAGTTGAGAACCTTTTCCTCCTTGGAGCCATTCTGCTGATTGCCAAGCACCCTCTTTCCTGGAGCCTTTATGATGTGCTGCCCTATCTCAGCTTCTGTTTAACTCCCTCTACTTCCTCTGCCTGCTTTCCTAAATAGTAAGGCACCCAAATTCCACCACCAGCTTTATTCTCAGCCCCACCTTCTCAAATAAATGCTAAAGACTAACTTTACCAGGCTGCAGGACAAGATATTGTTTGTTGTGTTAAGTACCTTCGAGTCTGTTCTGATTCTTAGCGACCCTACATTCAACAGAACTAAACACTGCCCAGTCCTACACCATCCTCATAATCATCGTTGTGCTTGAGCCCATTCTTGCAGCCACTGTGTCAATCCATCGCATTGAGGGTCTTCCTCTTTTTCGCTGACCTACTTTATTGAACACAATGTCCTTCTCCAGGGATTGGTCCCTCCTGATTACATGTCCAAAGTATGTTGGAGACTTATTCTCTCCATCCTTGTTTCCAAGGAGCATTCTGGCTATACTTCTTCCAAGACAAATTTGTTCATTCTTCTGGCCAAACCAAAGCAAACCCATTGCCCTCGAGTCGTTTCCAACTCATAGTGACCCTACAAGACAGAGTAGAACTGCCCCATAGGGTTTCCAAGGAGACCCTAGTGGTTTCAAACTGCCAACCTTTTGGTTAGCAGCTGTAGCTCTTAGCCACTATGCCACCAGGGTTTCCATTCTTCTGGCACTCAATGATACATTCAATATTCTTTGCCAACACCAGAATTCAAAGCCATCAAATCTTCCTCAGTCTTTCTTATTCATTGTTCAGCTCTCACATGCATATGAGGCAAGTGAAAACACCAAGGTTTGGGTCAGGTGCACCTTAGACCTTAAAGTGACACCTTTGCTTTTTAACGCTTTGAAGAGGTCTTTTGCAGCAGATTTGCCCAATGCAACACGTCATTAGATTTCTTGACTGCTGCTTCCATGGGCATTGACTGTGGAACAAATTAAACTAAAATCCTTGATAACTCCAATCTTTTCTCCATTTATCATGATGTTACTTATAGGTCCAGTTGTGAGGATTTTTGTTTCCTTTATGTTGAGTGTAATCAACACTGAAGGCTGTGGTCTTTGATCTTTATCAGTAAGTGCTTCAAGTCCTGTTCACTTTGAACAAACAATGGTATATCATCTGCATACTGGAGGTTGTTAATAAGTCTTCCTCCAATCCTGATGCCCTTCGTATAGTCCAGCTTCTTAAATTACCTGCTCAGCATACAGATTGAATAAGTACTGTGAAAGGCTACAACCCGGACACATACCTTTCCTGGCTTTAAAGCACACAATATTCCCTCGTTTTGTTGGAATAACTGCCTGTTGACCTATGTACAGGTTCCTCATGAGCACAATTAAGTTTTCTGGCATTCTCATTCTTTGCAATGTTATCCATAATTTGTTATGATCCACATAGTTAAATGTCTTTGCATAGTTAAAACACAGATAAACATCTTTATGGCATTCTCTGCTTTCAGCCATGATCTATCCAACATCAGCAATGATATTCCTCATTCCATGTCCTCTTCTGAATCCGGCTGAATTTCTGGTAGTTCCCCATCAACATACTGCTGGAACCACTTTGAATGATTTTCAGCAAAATTTTACCTGTGTGTGATGTTAATGATATTGTTTGATAATTTCTGCATTCAGTTGGATCACCTTTCTTTGAAATAGGCATAAATATGGATCTCTTCCAGTTGGTAGGCCAGGTAGCTGTCTTCCAAATTTCTTGGCATAAACGAGTGAGCACTTCCCTCTCTGCATCTGTTTTTTGAAACATTTCGACTGATATTCCATCAATTCTGAAGCCTTTTCACCAATGTGTTCAGTGCAGTTTGAACTTCTTGTTCAGTACCATCAGTTCTTGATTGTAGGCTACCTCTTGAAATGGTTGAACATCGACCAGCTCTTTTTGGTACAGTGACTCTGTGTATTCCTTGCATCTTCTTTTGATGTTTCCTGTGTCATTCAATATTTTGCCTATACAAAAAAAAAAAAAAAAACCCAGTGCCGTCGAGTCATTCTGACTCATAGCGACCCTATAGGACGGAGTAGAACTGCCCCATAGAGTTTCCAAGGAGCACCTGGTGGATTCGAACTGCCGAACCTTTGGTTCGCAGCTGTAGCACTTAACCACTACGCCACCAGGGTTTCCATTTTGCCTATAGAATCCTTCGAAATTGCAACACAAGGCTTGAATTTTTTCTTCTGTTCTTTCAATTTAAGAAATGCCAAGTGTGTTCTTCCCTTTTGATTTTCTAACTCCAGGTCTTTTGCACATGTCATTATAATACTTTTCTATGACTTCTCCAGGAGCCCTTTGAAAACTTCTGTTCAGCTCTTTTACTTCATCATTTCTTCCATTCGCTTTACTCACTCAGTGTTAAAGAGCAAATTTCAGAGTATCTTCTGACATCCATTTTGGTCTTTTCTTTCTTTCCTGCCTTTTTATTGTCCTCTTGCTTTCTTTTGTACGATGTCCTTGATGTCGTCCCACCACTCGTCAGGTCTTTGTTCATTAATGTTCAATGTATCAAATCAATCACCAGCAATTATCAATGCATCTTGATTGCATGTTTGATCAATTTCAGACTGCAGAAGTTGGTAAATAAAATCTTCGAGTTCTTCATCTTTTGTCTTTATAGGGAAGATATTAATTCATGACCCCCCAGCACCACCACAAGTGCAGAGTAGAACTGCACTCCACAGGGTCTTCAAGGCTGCGTTCTTTTGAAAGCAGATTGCCAGATTTGTCATCTGAGGTGCCTCTGAGTAGATTTTCAAAGCACCAACCTTTTGACTAGCAGTCAAGCACTTAACTGTTTGAGCTACCCAAGATAACAGATAGTAAAGAGGAATAAGGCACAGGTAACCAAATCAGGGAGTTTTTGTATAATCATAAAAAAGAGAGCTAACCTCCACCTGTTTTCATGAAATTCATTGGTTTCAACTATCACAGTAAGGGTATATCAGCATTCTGGACTCTGCTGAGCTCTAAGCAGTGCCTCCACTGGGCTGTCACACAGCATGATGTTCTTCTTGGGGTCTTCTAAGGTATAACTATTCTCACCTTCTTCCCATTTGCCTAGTATTTCTCCACCTCTCCTATCTGCTACATTCAATAGCCAAATACTATCATCCCTACTTCCATATTATTTCCCCTGGCTTTTTCCTATCATTTTTCTCATCACTGCTTGGCTTCTATTTCCATCATCTCAACCCAATTCACTGCCGTCATATTTCCTCCCAAAACCAGTCTCCAAATTGTCACCAAAGGAATCCTGACTAGTGCCCCACCTTCCATTCTGTAAGAAATCCACCAAATTGCAAACAAATGTCTTTCCCATAGGGACAATTATGTTTTGCAAAACAGCAAGAAGCTGTTGAGTTTGAACATAAAAAAAAAAACATAGCATTTCGAAAATCTTATTTTGTAATTTAGAGGCGGTATCCCTTTCCCAGTCACCAAAAATGCATGTGCAAACTGATAGATACGCCTCCTTCGACCTCTTGAAACTAAATGAGCTAAAGCAAGGGAAGAACTCATAAATAATTATGAACACACGAACAGTGCAATATTGTTTTGAGATTTGAGTCAGTGGTTCTGAAGCAATGTTTCACCTTTCTTTCCCCTCATCATTCCACCATCCCACCTCAAAGCTCTCCTCCTTGCTTGTTCACACTCAAGCACTGAGGACAAGGGTCCTGACAGCTGCCTGGCTGATCCTTGTGCCTCAGCACCACTAGCACTATTCAGTTTTTTTTTAAAGCATCTGGGAGGTCAGGAGTCTAGACCTGCCACAGTGAATATCCTTAGGTAGTCACTGTCCATCAAGCCCTTTTTCCAGCAGTTTAGCCTGTATATCATTACCCTCTTAATTCCACATCACTCGGTCTTTCAAGACTTAATTCCACATTACTCAGTCTTTCAAGACTTAATTCCACATTACTCAGTCTTTCAAGAATACCCGCACTTGCAGATGCACAAACACACATATACCAGCTAACAAAATTAAACCAGGCATTGTAGAAGCCTACGTAACAGTATATTACTTATTTGTGCAAAATAACTAAACCATGATGAGGGCTCTTTTCCTTAGTGGCTTATGCACAAAAGTCCTATTACACTGAAGTCACAACACCTGACAAAGTCTGATACGAGTTCTCTTGATATAGCCCTGCAACCCCTTACACTGAAGTCGCTCTCTCCCATTGCCAAACTGAAGTTCCTCTGACAATTCCCAGCATCGTCTCCAAGCTAGGTAACAAGTCAGGTGTAAGAGAGACAGGTTTCTTACAGAGGTTTGTCTGTGCCACGAGAATTCGCTTTTCTATTGTTTGGCACGTATTTTCCTTAAAAAGATTTTCTTTCTTGTCCTATCTTGATATTCTCTGAGTTGAAGGTTTTAAAATGTTTTGAAAGCTGCCCAGCTTGAGAGGTAGAGGCTTTAGAAAAGGAACATCACATCTTCAGAATTTCACCTGCTAAAACGTCAACTCTAAAGGAAGGGAGAAACTGCATACTTGTTGCAGTTTCATCTTAAACATGTGGTTAAGTTGGTAGGCGGCCCAGAACCACTGAGAGAAAACAGCCAAGGTAAGGCCGTTTGTCTGTAACATAGGGAAAAGGTCACTACATTTTTTTAATGTAGAATATCTGTTGTTTTTTTAAGATCAAAAAACCAATTAGATCAAAAACTCAATTAACACCGAGCTGCCTGCATGGAGAGCTATCATGAACAGACAAATCACTGCCTTTGGAAATGTTGATTGCCAACAAACACATCATCTTAGAAAACCTCTGCGTGCAGATCAGAGCAGTACTGTATCAGCATTCATTTAATTGAAAGCGATCTCATCTTTATTAATTGATATACATTCTTAAGTGAGGGCAATTACTTTCTCAGCATGAAGTCACTATGGGGTTGTATAAACTATTATCCTTCCTTTAAATATAGGGGGATTATTTAGGATGTAAAACTGAGATGAGACTGCTCTCCTTATATTATGCAGCACTAGAGAGTTCTATCAGGAACTTGGGAGTTCCTGGGTGATTAAAACAGTTAACAAGCTCAGGTGCTAAACAAAAGGTTAGAGGTTTGAATCCACCCAGAGGTGTCTCAGAAGAAAGGCCTGGCAATCTACTTAAGAAAGATTAGTCACTGAAAACCCTATCGAGCACAGCTCTACTCTGACACACATGGGGTCGCCTGGAGCCAAAACCAGCTCGAAGGCAACTGGTTATCAGGAATCTTAAAAGTGAGTGTTTCTCTAGCTAGATTCTAGGGAAGATTAACTGTGGCATGCATTTGCAATTTCAGAATTACTATACGCTTGTTCTAGCTGGAGTTGCTGCTGTTCGCTGCTACCTGGTTTGTGTAAGCTTTTTAGAGTAACACTAGGGCTTTGGTGTTTTTTCATGGCCAAGTACTGGAAGGCTCTGGATGTTAGTGGCTTCTTGAAAGATATCAAACACAAGTCCTGTCAAGTACAGCAAAGCGTCACTGCTGCCTCATTTAGTTCACATTGGCTTGGTGCACAGCCCTGAACTAAGCCATTTAGAGAAGTGAAAATATTTCAGAAGTAAAAAACCAAAAAGACCAAACCCACTGCCATCGAGTCAATTCCTATAGGACAGAGTAGAACTGCCCCACAGAGTTTCCAAGGAGCGCCTGGTGGATTCGAACCGCTGAACTTTTGGTTAGCAGCCATAGCCCTTAACCACTATGCCACCAGGGTTTCCATTCCAGAAGTAAGACTTCCTTTTTCCTTAAATTGAGAGAAAATTAGGAATGTCTGGAAATGAGATTTGCCAGAGGAAGTATCTTCTGAACCTTACTTTACATCCCAGCTGAAAACTATGACATCACTTAACAAATCCAATCTATTGGTCACCGTCTACACCCGAGAGAAGAGAGAACGCCTACCATCTGTAATAAAAAAAACAAATTTACTTAGATCCCTGTTGTGTTCTGAAATGGCTTTCCATAGCTTTTGTCAAATTTCATAGTCCATTAAAAAAAAGGATGTAAAGTTTTGGTTAGGAATTCACTTCGGCAATATCCAGAGAAGCATTCCAGCATTTCTTCCTATTCTTTTTCTTAAACATCCTCTTCATATACTGCGTAAGTAATGACCTTGACAAGCCACTTTTATCCTATGAAAAGAGGATATATAAACATCTTTAGATTGTCACAAAGTAAAAATAAATCGAAGTCCATGTTTTCGCATGGTATACCAGCGTAATTGAAAATAAACACAACTACACACATTTCCCTCCTCTGTTTACTTAAATACACCAGCCCTGACCTCAAGTAGCTAAGAATGTGAAATAATAAAGAGATCAGAGAACACTTTTTTACCTGTAAATAAATGGGAAAAGAATATGCCACACTTTCAGAAGAAACTCTAGTTTTGCACTCTAATTCCTTCAAAAACCTTGCTTTCTCCAGGACATGTCTGGTTAGTGATTGTTTTATCTCTATTCCTCAGCTCTGTATTCTCTTAGAAATGCATTGATAAAAGAGACAGGGAGTCATGTTTAACCCCACCTGGTAAGGCCTTTTGTTAAGAGCTATGACTGCTAGCCAAAATGTCAGCAGTTCGAATCCACCAGCTGCTCCTTTTGGAAACCCTATGGGACAGTTCTACTTTGTCCTATAGGGTCACATGAGTTGGAATAGATTTGAATGCAACAGATTAATAAGGCTTTTGAATAGAAAAAGACATTTTTGTAAATGCATTGGCTATCTTAAGAATTCTGTTAATCACTGGCTTTTGAGAAGCTTTGGAGGAACCCAGCTCACAGAATCAATCCCTTCATACTAGTTTAAATAAATCCCCCCCTCCCCAAGGTTTTTCTTTTGGAAGCGTAAGACTCCATCAGGAGGAGACAATTTTATTAGAATTTTTAAATGATAATAATCCCACAGACACCAATCAAAATAGGCAGGAATCATACTCTAGGAATGATCAGGCTAAACTCGCAAGCTCCAGTCAAAGTGCAAACTTTTCTAGTGTCAGCCACACGCTGTGACAGGGAGCAGGTGTGGTGGGCTCACTGCACCTTAGGGCTCTGCTCCTCTAGTCTTCCAGATTCCACCCCGTCCCTCCCCCCACGAGCAAGAAACTGCCAAGGATTTGTGGTTGTCTAATCCAAACACCCTCCTCTTACATTCAAATTCTTCCTCAGACAGAATTCCAACATCAACCTAGTTTTCACTGGAAGGCCCTCTCCCATCTAAACAGCCAACATTGTGCTCTTTCCCCATTTCTCCATCTCTGTAGTTTTGGTCTTACCCTTCTGCCTAACCAGAATGCCCTAGTCTCTCATTTGTATACCAAAATACCTCCCATTGTGCAAACAGTATCTCAAATTTCACTTTCTTTATAAATTATTCTCCAGTTATTCCAATTACTCAAAAAGCTGGCAGTGAAGGAGGTGGGGTCAAGATGGCAGAATAGACAGACTCTTCCGTCTAGCCCTCTTTACAACAAAGACCCCAAAAAACAAGTGAAACAAGTATATTTGTGACAAGCTAGGAGCTCTGAGCATCAAAGGCAAGCTTAGACAACGAACTGAGGGGCAGGGGAAGGAAGAGACTGTTCAGAAGCAGAGAGGAGTTGCCAGACCTGAATAGCGGAGAGCCCTCAGGCACCATTCCCGGAGCAGTGGTGGCGGCGGTGGGCTTGTCCTAGCGTTCGGCTGCAATTTCCTCAGGGAGAAGCACCCAGCCACACAGCCCACTCACACCTCTGGAACCTGAGGAGAACGGCGCTCTCGGCAAATCTAAGTACTTGCATGTATTTTACCACACCCCCACCCCAAGCCAGCTTCAGTGACTGAATCCCCAGGCCTGAGATAGACCCCGGTGAGCACCTGGAGCCGTCCTCCCGGCCTTCGGGAAGGAAAAAATTTCCAGCTGGGAGGAAAGATAATTTGCTAGCTCCATTAACTGGGGGAGCTCAGGACAGAAGTGGTTCCTGTCCAGGCAAACCATCTGTGGACCCTGAGCACCTTTCCCTTCTGCATGGACCTGTGTGGGCCTATTTTGGGAAAACAGGCAATTGTTGGCAAACTCCAGCCATTTCAGTGGTGCGGTGGAGAGGTGGGTGTTTGACGTTTGACATTGCTTTGCCTATTAAACAAGAGCCTCACCTACACACAACAGGGACCTAAGGACTGGTAGTTCCACGTGGGTTGCCCAGCCACCCGCGACAGGGGTCCAGGGATAACTGGTACCTCCCAGTCCTTACAACAAAAACTTTGGGTGCCCATGCTCCCTCTGCAGAGCCCACCCACCAGCATGCTTTAGGGAACAGAGATGCGTTTTCCTCAGAGACACGTGGGGGTCGGTTCTCAGCCCCCTAACTTGTTCAGAGCGTGACCCCCTGCTGCAATCAGATACCGGTATATATGCCAATCATCCCTGCCCCTCTAAGACTGTAGGACAGAGCCTGTACCACACACTTGATATCAGCTACCTGGAAACCTGAGCTGAATTCATACAAGAAAATTGAATGGACTCCTAGACTGATATACCTGATAACAGCTCTAGCCAGCTGGGGACTGGACACCAGAGCTCCAAAGGTGAAAATAATCAAGCTAGCTCACTCAAGCAACCCATAGGGGTACACCAAAACAAAACAAAGCAAGCAGTTACAACACAGTAAGCAAGCATAAACTAATATAATAACATATAGATGGCTCAGAGACAACAGTCAATATCAAGTAACATAAAGAAACAGGCCATGATCACCTCAATAGGCTCTCAAAACAAAGAATCCAGGAATCTTTTAGATGAAAGTGCATTCATGGAATTACTAGATGCAGAATACAAAAGTTTAATATGCAGAACCCTTCAAGACATCCGGAAGGAAATGAGGCAGTATGCAGAACAAGCCAAGGAACATGCAGATAAAGCAACTGAAGAAATCAGAAAGATTATTCAGGAACATAATGAAAAGTTTAATAAGCTGGAAAAATCCATAGACAGACAGCAATCAGAAATTCAGAAGATTAACAATAAAATTACAGAATTAGATAACTCAATAGAAAGTCAGAGGAGCAGAATTGAGCAAGTAGAAGCCAGAATTTCTGAACTCGAAGGTAAATCACTTGGCGCTAATATATTTGAAGAAAAATCAGATAAAAGAATTTAAAAATAAAAATGAAGAAACCTTAAGAATCATGTGGCACTCTATCAAGAGAAATAACCTATGAGTGATTGGAGTACCAGAACAGGGAGGGATAACAGAAAATACAGAGAAAGTTGTTGAAGGTTTGTTGGCAGAAAACTTTCCTGATACTGTGAAAGATGAGAAGATATCTATCCAAGATGCTCATCGAACTCCACATAAGGTAGATCTTAAAAGAAAGTCACCAAGACATATTATAATCAAGCTTGCCAAAACCAAAGACAAAGAGACAATTATAAGAGCAACGAGGGATAAAAGAAAAGTCACCTACATAGGAGAGCCGATAAGAATAAGCTTGGACTACTCAGCAGAAACCACGTAGGCAAGAAGGCAATGGGATGACATATTTTAAAAACTGAAGGAAAAAAATTGCGTGCCAAGAATCATATATCCATCAAAACTGTCTCTTAAATATGAAGGTGAAATTAAGACATTTCCAGATAAACACAAGTTGAGGGAATTCGTAAAAATGAAACCAAAACTACAAGAAATTCTAAAGGGAGTTCTTTGGTTAGAAAATCAATAATATCAGGTATCAACCCAAGACTATAACACTGGGCAGAGCAACCAGAAGTCAATCCAGACGGGGAAATCCAAAAAACAAAAAAAACACAGCAAGATTAAAAAAAAAAAAAAAAAAAGCCCAACACAGGATAACGGCGATGTTAGTATATAAAAGAAGACAACATTAAAAAAATAAAGAGGGACTAAGAAATGTAATCATACGCCTTCCACATGGAGAGGAAGATACGGTGATACAAAGAAATAAAAGTTAGTTATAAATTTAGAAAAATAGGAGTAAATAATAAGGTAAACACAAAGGAGACAAACTATCCTACTCATCAAAATAAAATACAAGGGAAAAATACAGACTCAGCAGAAACAAAATCAACAACAACAAATATAAGGAAAGGACAATATGTAAAGAAAATCTACTCAGCACATAAAATCAAGTGGGAGAAAGAAGCTGTCAACACACAAAAAAAGACATCAAAATGATAGCACTAAATTCATACCTATCCATAATTATCCTGAATGTTAATGGACTAAATGCACCAATATAGAGACAGAGAGTGGGAGAATGGATTAAAAAACAAGATCTGTCTATATGCTGCCTATAAGAGACACACCTTAGATTTAGAGACACAAACAAACTAAAACTCAAAGAATGAAAAAAAAATATATCAAGCAAACAACAATCAAAAATGACAAGGAGTGGCAATATTAATTTCTGACAAAATAGACTTGAAAGTAAAACCCATCAGAAAGGATAAGGAAGGACACTATATAATGATTAAAGGGACAATACACCAAGAATATATAACCATCCATATTAAATATTTATGCACCCATGACAGGGCTGCAAGATACATAAAACAAACTCTATCAGCATTGAAAGGTGAGATATACAGTGCCACAATAATAATAGGAGACTTCAACACACCACTTTCAGTGAAGGACAGGACATCCAGAAAGAAGCTCAGCAAAGACATGGAAGATCTAAATGCCGCCCTCAACCAACTTGACATTGTAGACATATACAGAACACTCCACCAAACAGCAACCAAGTATACTTTATTTTCTGGTGCACCCGGAACATTCTCTAGAATAGACCACATATTAGGTCATAAAGCAAGCCTTAGCAGAATCCAAAACATTGAAATATTACAAAGCATCTTCTCTGACCATAAGGCCATAAAAGTGGAAATCAATAACGGGAAAAGCAGGGAAAAGAAATCGAACACTTGGAAACTGAACAATACCCTGCTCAAAAAAGACTGGATTATAGAAGACAGTAAGGATGTAATAAGGAAATTCATAGAATCCAATGAGAATGAAAACACTTCCTTTCAGAACTTTTGGGACACAGCAAAAGCGCTGCTCAAAGGCCAATTTATATCAATAAATGCACACATCCAAAAAGAAGAAAGGGCCAAAATCAAAGAACTATCCCTACAACTTGAACAAATAGAAAGAGAGGAACAAAAGAAACCCACAGGCATCAGAAGAAAACCAATAATAAAAATTAGAGCTGAACTAAATGAAATAGAAAACGGAAAAACAATTGAAAGAAATAACAAGACCAAAAGCTGGTTTTTTGAAAAACTCAACAAAATTGATAAAGCATTGGCCAAACTGACAAAAGAAAAACAGGAGAGGAAGCAAATAACCTGAATAAGAAATGAGATGGGCAATATTACAACAGACCCAACTGAAATTAAAAGAATCATATCAGATTACTATGAAAAACTATACTCAAACAAATTTGAAAACCTAGAAGAAATGGATGAATTCCTAGAAACACACTACCTACATAAACTAACACAAACAGTGGTAGAACAACTAAATGGACTCATAACAAAAGAAGAGATTGAAAAGGTAATCAAAACACTCCCAACAAATAAAAGCCCTGGACCAGACAGCTTCACTGCAAAGTTCTACCAAACTTTCAGAGAAGAGTTAACACCACTACTACTAAAGGTATTTCAGAGCATAGAAAAGGATGGAATACTCCCAAACTTATTCTATGAAGCCACCATATCCCTGATACCAAAACCAGGTACAAAAACCACAAGAAAAGAAAATTATAGACCTATATTCCTCATGACTGTAGATGCAAAAATCCTCAACAAAATTGTAGCCAATAGAATTCAACAACACATCAAAAAAATAATTCACCATGACCAAGTGGGATTCATACCAGGTATGCAGGGATGGTTCAACATTAGAAAAACAATTAATGTAATCCATCACATAAATAAAACAAAAGACAAGAATCACATGATTTTATCAATTGATGCAGAAAAGGCCTTTGACAAACTTCAACACTCATTCATGATAAAAACTCTCAGCAAAATAGGAATAGAAGGAAAATTTCTCAACATATTAAAGGGCAATTTATACAAAGCCAACAGCCAACATCACCCTAAATGGAGAGAGCCTGACAACTTTCCCACTGAGATGGGGAACCAGACAAGGATGCCCTTTATCACCGCTCTTATTCAACATTGTGCTGGAAGTCTTAGCCAAAGCAATTAGGCTAGAAAATGAAAGAAAGGGCATCCAGATTGGCAACGAAGAAGTCAAAGTATCTCTATTTGCAGATGACATGATCTCATACACAGAAAACCCTAAGGAATCCTCCAGAAAACTACTGAAACTAATAGAAGAGTTCAGCAGAGTATCGGGATACAAGATAAACATACAAAAATCAGTTGGATTCCTCTACACCAACAAAAAGAACATCAAAGAAGAAATCACGAAATCAATGCCATTTACAGTAGCCCCCAAGAAGATAAAATACTTAGGAATAAATCTTACCAGTGATGTAAACTACAATACTCTTCTACAAGAAACCAAAAGAGACTTACGTAAGTGGAAGAACATGCCTTGCTCATGGATAGGAAGACTTTAACATTATAAAAATGTCTATTCTACCAAAAGCGATGTATACAATTCTGATCCAAATCCCAACGACATTGTTTAACGAGGTGGAGAAACAAATCACCAATTTCATATGGAAGGGAAAGAGGGCCCGGATAAATAAGGCATTACTGAAAAAGAAGAACAAAGTGGGAGGCCTCACTCTACCTGATTTTAGAACCTATTATACCGCCACAGTAGTCAAAACAGCCTGGTACTGGTAATACAACAACAGATACATGGACCAATGGAACAGAATTGAGAATCCAGACATAAATCCATTCACATATGAGCAGTTGATATTTGACAAAGGCCCCAAAACAGTTAAATGGGGGAAAAGACAGTCTTTTTAACAAATGGTGCTGGCATAACTGGATATCCATCTGCAAAAAAATGAAATAAGACCCATACCTCACTCCATGCACAAAAACTAACTCAAAATGAATCAAAGACCTAAATATAAAATCTAAAACAATAAAGATCATGGAAGAAAAAATAGGGACAACGTTAGGAGCCCTAATACATGGCATAAACAGTATACATAACAGTATTAAGAATGCAGAAGAAAAACTAGATAATTGGGAGCTCCTAAAAATCACACATCTATGCTCATCCAAATACTTCACCCAAAGAGTAAAAAGACTACCTTCAGACTGGGAAAAAGCTTTTAGCTATGATATTTCTGATCAGCACCTGATCTCTAAAATCTATGTGATACTGCAAAAACTCAACTACAAGAAGACAAATAACCCAATTAAAAAATGGGCAAAAGATATGAAGAGACACTTCACTAAAAAAGACATTCAGGTAGCTAACAGATATATGAGGAAATGTTCATGATCATTAGCCATTAGAGAAATGCAGATCAAAACTACAATGAGATTTCATCTCACTCCAACAAGGCTGGCATTAATCCAAAAAACACAAAATAATAAATGTTGGAGAGGCTGTGGAGAGATTGGAACACTTCTACACTCCTGGTGGGAATGTCAAATGGTACAACCACTTTGGAAATCAATTTGGTGCTTCCTTAAAAAGCTAGAAATAGAACTACCATACCATCCAGAAATCCCACTCCTTGGAATATATCCTAGAGAAATAACAGCCTTTACATGAACAGATATATGTACACCCATGTTTATTGCAGCACTGTTTACAATAGCAAAAAGATGGAAGCAACCAAGGTGCCCATCAATGGATGAATGGATAAATAAATTATGGTATATTTACATGGTAGAATACTACACATCAATAAAGGACAGTGAGGAATCTGTGAAACATTTCATAACATGGAGGAATCTGGAAGGCGTTATGCTGAGTGAAATTAGTCAGATGCAAAAGGACAAATATTGTATAAGACCACTATTATAAGAACTTGAGAAATAGTTTAAACTGAAAACATTCTTTTGTGGTTATGAGAATGGGGAGGAAGGTGGGGTGGGAGAGCGGTATTCACTAATTAGATAGTAGATAGGAACTACTTTAGGTGAAGGGAAAGACAGCACAAAATACAGGGGAGGTCAGCACAATTGGACTAAAGAAGTTTCCTAAATAAAGTGAATGCTTCGAAGGCCATCGTAGCAGGGGCAGGGGTCTGGGGACCATGGTTTCAGGGGACAGCTAAGTCAATTGGCATCATAAAATCTATTAACAAAACATTCTGCATCCCACTTTGAAGAGTGGTGTCTGGGGTCTTAAACACTAGCAAGCGGCCATCTAAGATGCAGCAATTGGTTTCAACCCACCTGGATCAAAGGAGAATGAAGAACAGCAAGGACACAAGGTGATTATTAGCCCAAGAGACAGAAAGGGCCACATCATCCTGAGACCAGAAGAACTAGATGGTGACCAGCTACAACCGATGACTGCCCTGACATGGAACACAACAGAGAACCCCTGAGACAGCCAGAGAGCAGTGGGATGCAGACACCAAATTCTCATAAGACCAAGACTTAATGGTCTGACGGAGAGTGGAAGGACCCTGGTGGTCATGGCCCCCAGATCTTCTGTTGGCCCAGGACAGGAACCATTCCCGAAGCCAACTCTTCAGACAGGGATTGGACTGGACAATGGGTTGGAGAGGGATGCTGGTGAGGAGTGAGCTTCTTGGATCAGGTGGACACTTGGGACTGTGTTGGCATCTCCTGCCTGGAGGGGAGATGAGAAGGTGGAGGGGGTTAGAAGCTGGTGAAAAGGACAGGAAAAGAGAGAGTGGAGGGAGAGAGCAGGCTGTCTCATTGAGGGGAGAGTAATTGGGAGTGTGTAGCAAGGTGTATATGGGTTTTTGTGTGAGAGACTGACTTGATTTGTAAACTTTCACTTAAAGCACAATAAAAATTATTTAATAAAAAAAAGATTAAAAAAAAAAAGCTGGCTGTGCTGCTTATATGTACTGTTTCTCTGACAAAACCTGACTGATATAAGCATATATATAAAAAACCCAAACTGATTGCTGTTGAGTTGATTACGACTCATAGCAACCCTATAGGACAGAGTAGTACTGCTCCATAGGGTTTCCAAAGAGTGCCTGGTGGATTCAAACTGCAAGCATTTTGATTAGCACCTGAGCTCTTTAACCACTGTGCCACCAGGGCCAGGGCTCCATGTATATACATATATATTTATATATATATATATAAATACATACATACACACATATATATACACACACGCACAGACTTAGCTTCCTAGTGCTAAAAAAAAAAAAAAAAAGTGCTGCTATGACAAAATACCACAAAGCGGTGGCTTTAAAGAACAGAAGTTTATTTTCTCATAGTTCTGGAGGCTAAAAGCCCAAATAGATTCCTTCTGAGGGCTTTGAGAGAGGGACTGTTCCATGCCTTCCTCCTGGTTTCTGGTGGCTGCTGTCAACCTCAGCACTCCTTTGCTGCTTATAGGTGCATCTGTCTCTGTCATTGCATGGTGTCTGTCTTCTCCCCGTGGATGACTTGACTGCCTTTTCAGATTAAGATGTCACTGAGAAGGAATTCGGAGTAGGACCCACTCTATCTGGTGTGACTTCACTTGACCCGATTGATAATAAATACATAACTTATTTCCCTCAAACAAGTTTACACTCGCAGGCACTGTGTTACCGGAATAAGGTTCTTACCTCTCACTGGTCAGGAATGAACAGATAAGGCACGCAGAATTTTCCACAAGAGGAAAACTTTATTGAAGATGCTTGCAAGTAGAGACAAGGAGGGCCTAGAGCAACACTTACCCTCATCTCACAGAACAAAAGACAGGCCTGGGTTTTTAAAAGCTCTTGGGCAGGAGAAGATTCATGCTTATTCATAGGCACAGGCGGGGATATATTAACTATGGTGCTTGAGCAGCAACTTTCCAAGATGGCTCCTGTCCCGGAGGCCTCTAGGATTCGTAGCAGGGCTTATTATGGGGAGCCGTGACTACACAGTCTCCCTTCTGCTGCTGTAGCCCCTCACTGCCCCTGGTGGAAGGTCACACAGCGGTCACAGGTGGATATTCTGCACATGTCCCTGGGGCTGGTTTTCTCCAGCTGCTTCTGAAAGACAATTTTAAAGGAGTTTGCGGGCTATTTTCTGATACCCTGCCCCATTGTTCTGGGGAATGGCTTTTTTTCTGTGTCCTGGCCCATTTCCTGTTACTTTGTAGATTTGGGGCACCCACTGTTACTTGTCTTAATGGGACCAGGACTTCAAGGTTTCTTTTGGTGGAACACAATTCAATCTGCAACACAAAGAGAGATACTTACTTTGAGGAACTGGCTCATGCAACCATGGGAGCTAGTCAAGTCCAAAATTCATAGAGTAGGCCAGTAGACTGGGAACTCAGGCAGGATTTCTACATTATAGTCTTGAGGCAGAATCCTTCTCTCCGGGAAACCTCAGCTTTTGCTCTTAAGGCTTTCAGTGGATTGGATGAGGCCTACCCACATTATGGAGGGTCATCTGATTTACTTAAAGTCAACAGATCATAAATGTTAATCACATCTACAGAATACCTTCACAGCAACATCTAGGCTAGTGTTTGACCAAACAACTGGGCACCACAGCCTAGCCAAGTAGACACATAAAATCAATCATCATACTCCTGAAGAATTCTTATTTATTGTACTGCTGGAATAGAGCCCTTTTCCACAGGTGAATCTGAGGGGATAGAAATACATATGCATGCTTGTTGATTGGACTTGAATCTACTCTGCAAGAGTTTATTATGAGCTTACGGCACTGGAATAAACATTTTATTGTGATGGCCATGGTACTTCCCTGCCTTGTGATCTTATATTCAACAGTACATTGGACCAGACAGGCTTATGTTGCTGATCTAAACTGTCCATATCTTCTGTTGATGGAGGCCATTCAAAAGCTACTAGCTGCTAAAAGAACAATAAGTTACCATCGTCACCTTTCAGGGCTAAATGTTTTTCAGAAATAATTGATGGTATTTTCTTAAAGTCTGTTGTGAGAATGGAAGCTGGTATGAGTTATATTGTGCTCAAATCATCATAGGTTATAGTTCCTGAACAAAGACGGGAAAGAGAAGGCATTATTGCTCATAGAGAAAACAACCAACTTTTGACTCTCAATTTCTTTCCTCCTGAAAAATGGTCACTACTCCTGTCCCTAAATTACAGTACACAAAATGATAAGCAACTGCCTGGAACAAAACACCCAGAATTTCCCATCGCCGCAGTTTCACAAAAATCTAATAAAAATACAAAAGAACAGAGAAGCAAACCATAATGAGTTTATATATGTCTAGTTGCCTATTGCTGCCATAACAGAAATACCACAAGTGAGCAGCTTTAAGGAAAAGAAATTTATTTTTTTTCATGGGTCTGGAGGCTAAAAGTTCAAATCAGGGTCTCAGCTATGTCAATTCCTTCCTTGTCAGTAGCACTGGGCACGTCTTGCCTCCTTGGCATTTCTTGGCTTGCACTTAGTCTTCACGTGGTGTCTCTCCCTTCATGTGTGTGTCTCTGTGTCTTTTCTGCTCTTTTTATAACTCGAAAGTGACTAGGTTTAGAGGCCACCCTACATTGGTATAACCTCATTAATATAATAAAATTAAAAAACATACTTCCAAATAGAATCACATTCACAAGTACATGGGCTAGGATTTCAACACATATTTCTGTGGGACACAATTCAATCCATAATAAGATGTTTCGGCCAATACCCTTCTTTCATCCTAAGTGCATTTTTGGCCCAGTGCCTCTTGACATGAAGACTCTGATGTGGTCAGCTACTCAACCAGCTAGTCCACCTGATAACAAGGCCAAGGAATAGGTTCTGAGTCCATGAGATTTAGTTGGAGTTGCTCTGTTCTGCAGTCACCAGAATCATAAGCAGGGCCACTCACTAACCTTGGTCTTGAGGATAGGTAGATGAGAGTCTGCAGAGGTCAGTGCAAAACCAAATCACAGTGGAAGGCTACCTCCTAAATCTTGTAAAGTGGGTAACATATCCATGACCCTCATTGCTCTTTATAGCCCTCTTGTGGTCCTTTTTCATTCTTATTTCCAAAATGTTCCGTCCCCTGTCTAACAGCAGCCTCATTTTTACTGATTTGCTCTGGCCTTGGGCTATTGTTAGGCCTAGACCTTTTAAAATATCCCCACCTCTCATCAAAATGTGCCCACCTACTCATTGTGTGGAAGAAGAGTCTCATGGGAACGGGAATTTCGTGAGCAAGGTCTGTAAAGGAGTAAGATTTTGTGGGGATTTCAGGAATTTTCTTTAAGCCTCTCTGAAATTACACCATGCAGGAAAATACTTGTTCTGCTTAACGATAGCACCCATCCTGGACAGTGCATTTCCATCTCTATAGGCAAAATCCAGATTCAGCATGACAAATCACAGGATTAAGCTCAGCCTAATACACTGAATTTAAACAGGTTAGTTGTTAAGACTTGAATTAATTTTAAAAAATAAATCGCACAAAACAGAAAGAACTTGAAAAAGTTTAATAATACTTCCCTTTGGGGGCTATCAGGTATGAGGGCTTTATTTGACCAAAAAAAGGTTAAGCAAGTCCCATCATACATAAGGGATTTTCCCTTAGTTATGCTAAGTTAGGTGCATTAATAAATGTAACACTGAGACTTTTTCCTTTGTTTCAAATTCAAATTATTCTATCTTTGAAAACACAAATTGCCTGTGGTCATGAGCCATCAATAAGATATAAAGGTATGTTGTTGTTGTTAGCTGCCACCTGGTCAGCCTCTGATTCATGGGGACCTAGTGCACAACCCATCTAAATGCTGCCTGGTCCTGCTCCAACCCCATGATCAGATGGGGACAAGACCTTTGTCCTCCACAGGGTTTTCATTGGCTGATTTTTCAGAAGTAGATTTCCAGGCCTTTCTTCCTACTCTATTTTAGCCTGGAAGTTCTGCTGAAACCTGTTCAGTATCATAGCAACACTCAAGCCTCCACAGATGGATAGTTAATGGCTGCCCCTGAGGTTCACTGCCTGGGAATCAAACCCAAGTCTCCCATGTGGAAGGTGAAAATTCTACTGCTGAACCACCAGTGCCCTGCCATAAAGATATCTAGACGCTGAACTGAGCTTATTAAAAAGAGACTTATGTTCATAAAATACATTATTCTCTTGAATCACTTACTCTGGGGGAAGCCAGCTCTGTGTCACTAAGACACTCTAGCAGCTCCATAACTCCATGGTATGGAACTGAGGTCTCTGACACACAGCAACCACTTGCTTGCCAGACATGAGTGCACCGTCTTGGGTCCTCCAGCCCAGTCAAGCCTTCAGATAACTACAGCCCTGACTGACAGCTTTCATGCAGGTTTAGATGAACCCTTGGTCTAAAACCACCCAGCTAAGCCACTTCTGAATTCTTGACCCACAGACATGATAAGATAATTAGTGTCTATTGTTGTATAACCACTAAGTTTTTGAGGTAATTGTCTGGAAGATAAGAAAGTCTAAGAAGCTTGACTGTGGAAAGTAGAGAAGACACAGGGAGGGAACTGGCTAAAGGAAGGTTTAAGTTCAAGGAAAGGTGCTTTTAAACGGTGGTAAAAAAAAAAAAAAAAAAAAAAAAATTTTTTTTTTTTAAGACTACTATTATGAGAACTCAAGAAATAAACACAGAAGAAAATATTCTTTGATAGTTACGAGGGTGGGGAGGGGAGGAGAGGGGTATTCACTAGATAGATAGTAGATAAGAACTATTTTAGTGAAGGGAAAGACAGCACACAATACAGAAGAGGTCAGCACAACTGGACTAAACCAAAAGCAAAGAAGTTTCCTGAATAAACTGAATGCTTCGAAGGCCAGAGTAGCAAGGGCAGGAGACATCTAGGTCAATTGGCATAATAAAATCTATTAAGAAAACATTCTGCATCCCATTTTGGTGAGTGGCGTCTGGGGTCTTAACACTAGCAAGCAAGCCATCTAAAATGTATCAATTGGTCTCAATCTGCCTGGAGCAAAGGAGAGTGAAGAACACCAAAGACACAAGGTAATTATAAGCCCAAGAGACAGAAAGGGCCACCTAAATCAGAGACTACATCAGCTTGAGACCAGAAGAAATAGATGATGCCCGACTACAACCAATAACCGCCCTGACAGGGAACACAACAGAGAATCCCTGATGGATCAGGAGAGCAGTGGGATGCAGACCTCAAATTCTCTTAAAAAGACCATACTTAATGGTCTGACTGAGACTAAAAGGACTCCGGAGGCCATGGTCCCCAGACCTTCTGTTAGCCCAAGACTGGACACATTCCCAAAGCCAACTCTTCAGACAGGGATTGGACTAGACTATAAGATAGAAAATGATGCTGGTGAGGAGTGAGCTTCTTGGCTCAAGTAGACGCATGAGACTGTGTGGGCAGCCCCTGTCTGGAGGGGAGATGAGAGGGCATAGGGGGACAGGAGCTGGTGGAATGGACATGGGGAATACAGGGTAGAGAGGAGTGTGCTGTCTTATTAGGGAGAGAGCAGCTAGGAGTACATAACAAGGTGTGTATAAATTTTTGTATGAGAGACTGACTTGATTTGTAAACTTTCACTTAAAGCACAATAAAAAAAAGACTTGAAAAAATAAAGGGAAAAAATTGGTGGTCAGACACATGACTGCAATTATACGGTAATTAGGAGAACAACTATTGATAATCTTACAGTTTTAGGTAAATTCTGGAGACAAAAAAACAAATTGCATGAATTGAGAAATAAAAAGAAGATGAAAAGATAGAGGTAGTAGGTGTCTTTGTTTTATTTTTTAAACACTACCACATTTTTTATTGGTGGGATCATAGGTAGAAGACAGTATCAATTCTAGACACAGTATTAGAGAAGAGAAATTACAGATTACAAAACATTCAGCCACTTGACAAGGAACAGGCTGCCCTGTGAGACAGTGCACACCCCGCCTCTGGAAGTATCTAAAAGGCAATTGTGTATTTATCTTTCAGGGATGTTAGAAAGGATTCTTGCCTATGGAGAAAGATTATTGTCTTAAAGGTCCTTCGGAATTCTAAAATACATGGCACGCATAAACAATGTCTTAAAGAGAAGGAAAACTTGGTGGCATAGTGGTTAAGTGCTATGGCTGCTAACCAAAAGGCTGGTAGTTCGAATCTACCAGGCACTCTTTGGAAATTCTACTCTGTCCTATAGGGTTGTTATGAGTTAGAATCGACTCACAAGCTATGGGTTTTTTCTCACAGAGAATAAGTGAAATTTCGGGTGGTGTGAACAATTAATGTGCTCACTGCTAACTGAAAGCCTGGAGGTTCAAGTTCACCCAAAGGTGCCTCAGAAGAAAGGCCTGGCCACCTACTTCTGAAAAATCAGCCATTAAAAACCCTGTAGAGCACAGTTCTACCCTGACATAAGTAGGGTGATCGTAAGTTGGAATTGACTTGATGGCAACTTTTTTTTTTAAAAAGAGAATAAGCGCATAATAAATAGTTTCTAAATGAATTATCAAAAATGCACTCTCACTGAAATAGACATGATGTTCTCTACTTTCCATCTGAAACTACTGTGCATCGTTTTAAGGTAACTTCACACTAACGAGGCCAATTACTTTTTTTTTTATATTAACTTTTATTGAGCTTCAAGTGAACATTTACAAATCAAGCCAGTCTGTCACATATAAGTTAATATACATCTTATTCCTTACTCCCACTTGCTCTCCCCCTAATGAGTCAGCCCTTCCAGTCTCTCCTTTCGTGACAATTTTGCCAGCCTCCAACTCTCTCTAAACTCCCATCCCCTCTCCAGACGGGAGATGCCAACACAGTCTCAAGTGTCCACCTGATATAATTAGCTCACTCTTCATCAGCATCTCTCTCCATCCCACTGTCCAGTCCCTTTCATGTCTAATGAATTGTCTTCGGGGATGGTTCCCGTCCTGTGCCAACAGAAGGTTTGGGGACCATGACCGCCGGGATTCCTCTAGTCTCAGTCAGACCATTAAGTCTGGTCTTTTTATGAGAATTTGGGGTCTGCATCCCACTGATCTCCTGCTCCCTCAGGGGTTCTCTGTTGTGCTCCCTGTCAGGGCAGTCATCGATTGTGGCCGGGCACCACCTAGTTCTTCTGGTCTCAGGATGATGTAGGTCTCTGGTTCATGTGGCCCTTTCTGTCTCTTGGGCTCTTAGTTGTCGTGTGACCTTGGTGTTCTTCATTCTCCTTTGCTCCAGGTGGGTTGACACCAATTGATGCATCTTAGATGGCCGCTTGTTAGCATTTAAAACCCCAGACGCCACGTTTCAAAGTGGGATGCAGAATGTTTTCATAATAGAATTATTTTGCCAGTTGACTTAGAAGTCCCCTCAAACCATGTTCCCCAGACCCCCGCCCTTGCTCCGCTGACCTTTGAAGTATTCAGTTTCTTCCGGAAACTTCTTTGCTTTTGGTCCAGTCCAGTCCAGGTGAGCTGACCTTCAATGTATTGAGTGTTGTCCTTCCCTTCACCTAAAGCAGTTCTTATCTGCTAATTAATCAGTAAAAAACCCTCTCCTTCCCTCCCTCCCCCGCTCATAACCACAAAAGTATGTGTTCTTCTCAGTTTATACTATTTCTCAAGATCTTATAATAGTGGTCTTATACAATATTTGTTCTTTTGCCTCTGACTAATTTCGCTCAGCATAACGCCTTCCAGGTTCCTCCAGGTTATGAAATGTTTCACAGATTTGTCACTGTTCTTTATCGATGCGTAGTATTCCATTGTGTGAATATACCACAATTTATTTACCCATTCATCCGTTGATGGACACCTTGGTTGCTTCCAGCTTTTTGCTATTGTAAACAGAGTTGCAATAAACATGGGTGTGCATACATCTGTTTGTGTGAGGCTCTTGTTTCTCTAGGGTATATTCTGAGGAGTGGGATTTCTGGGTTGTATGGTAGTTCTATTTCTAACTGTTTAAGATAACGCCAGATAGATTTCCAAAGTGGTTGTACCATTTTACATTCCCACCAGCAGTGTATAAGAGTTCCAATCTCTCCACAGCCTCTCCAACATTTATTCTTTTGTGTTTTTTGGATTAATGCCAGCCTTGTTGGAGTGAGATGGAATCTCATCGTAGTTTTAATTTGCATTTCTCTAATGGCTGATGATCGAGAGCATTTTCTCATGTATCTGATAGCTGCCTGAATATCTTCTTTAGTGAAGTGTGTGTTCATATCCTTTGCCCACTTCTTGATTGGGTTGTTTGTCTTTTTGTGGTTGAGTTTTGACAGAATCAGGTAGATTTTAGAGATCAGGCGCTGGTCGGAGATGTCATAGCTGAAAATTCTTTCCCAGTCTGTAGGTGGTCTTTTTACTCTTTTGGTGAAGCCTTTAGATGAGCATAGGTGTTTGATTTTTAGGAACTCCCAGTTATCTGGTTTCTCTTCGTCATTTTTGGTAATGTTTTGTATTCTGTTTGTGCCTTGTATTAGGGCTCCTAGAGTTGTCCCTATTTTTTCTTCCATGATCTTTATCGTTTTAGTCTTTATGTTTAGGTCTTTGATCCACTTGGAGTTAGTTTTTGTGCATGGTGTGAGGTATGGGTCCTGTTTCATTTTTTTGCAAATGGATATCCAGTTATGCCAGCACCATTTGTTAAAAAAGACTATCTTTTCCCCAATTAACTGACACTGGGCCTTTTGTCAAATATCAGCTGCTCATACGTGGATGGATTTATATCTGGGTTCTCAATTCTGTTCCATTGGTCTATGTGTCCGTTGTTGTACCAGTACCAGGCAGTTTTGACTACTGTGGCTGTATAATAAGTTCTGAAATCAGGTAGAGTGAGGCCTCCCACTTTCTTACTTCCCCTTTCGGTAATGCTTTGCTTATCCGAGGCTTCTTTGCCTTCCATATGAAGTTGGTGATTTGTTTCTCCATCACATTAAAAAATGACATTGGAATTTGGATCGGAAGTGCATTGTATGTATAGATGGCTTTTGGTAGAATAGACATTTTTACTATGTTAAGTCTTCCTATCCATGAGCAAGGTATGTTTTTCCACTTAACTATGTCCTTTTTAATTTCTTGTAGTAGAGCTTTGTAATTTTCTTTGTATAGGTCTTTTACGTCCTTGGTAAGATTTATTCCTAAGTGTTTTATTTTCTTGGGGGCTACTGTGAATGGTATTGATTTGGTGATTTCCTCTTCGATGTTCTTTTTGTTGATGTAGAGGAATCCAAGTGATTTTTGTATGTTTATCTTATAACCTGAGACTCTGCCAAACTCTTCTATCAGTTTCAGTAGTTTTCTGGAGGATTCCTTAGGGTTTTCTGTGTGTAAGATCACGTCATCTGCAAATAGAGATAATTTTACTTCCTCCTTGCCAATCCGGATGCCCTTTATTTCTTTGTCTAGCCTAATTGCCCTGGCTAGGACTTCTAGCACGATGTTGAATAAGAGCGGTGATAAAGGGCATCCTTGTCTGGTTCCCGTTCTCAAGGGAAATGCTTTCAGGTTCTCTCCATTTAGAGTGATGTCGGCTGTTGGCTTTGCATAGATGCCCTTTATTATGTTGAGGAATTTTCCTTCAATTCCTATTTTGGTGAGAGTTTTTATCATAAATGGGTGTTGGACTTTGTCAAATGCCTTTTCTGCATCAATTGATAAGATCATGTGGTTTTTGTCTTTTGTTTTATTTATGTGATGGATTACATTAATGGTTTTTCTGATATTAAACCAGCCTTGCATACCTGGTATAAATCCCACTTGATTGTGGTGAATTATTTTTTTGATATGTTGTTGAATTCTATTGGCTAGAATTTTGATGAGGATTTTTGCATCTATGTTCATGAGGGATATAGGTCTGTAATTTTCTTTTTTTGTAATGTCTTTACCTGGTTTTGGTATCAGGGAGATTGCGGCTTCATAGAATGAGTTAGGTAGTATTCCGTCATTTTCTATGCTTTGAAATACCTTCAGTAGTAGTGGTGTTAACTCTTCTCTGAAAGTTTGGTAGAACTCTGCAGTGAAGCCATCTGGGCCAGGGCTTTTTTTTTGTTGGGAGTTTTTTGATTACCGTTTCAATCTCTTTTTCTGTTATGGGTCTGTTTAGTTGTTCTACTTCTGAATGTGTTAGTTTAGGTAGGTAGTGTTTTTCCAGGAATTGATCCATTTCTTCTAGGTTTGCAAATTTGTTAGAGTACAATTTTTTGTAATAATCTGATATGATTCTTTTAATTTCAGTTGGGTCTGCTGTGATGTGGCCCTTCTCGTTTCTTATTCGGGTTATTTGTTTCCTTTCCTGTATTTCTTTAGTCAGTCTAGCCAATGGTTTATCAATTTTGTTAATTTTTTCAAAGAACCAGCTTTTGGCTTTGTTAATTCTTTCAATTGTTTTTCTGTTCTCTAATTCATTTAGTTCAGCTCTAATTTTTGTTATTTATTTTCTTCTGGTGCCTCATGGGTTCTTTTGTTGCTCACTTTCTATTTGTTCAAGTTGTAGGGACAGTTCTCTTATTTTGGCTCTTTCTTCTTTAGGTATGTGTGCATTTATCGATATAAATTGGCCTCTGAGCACTGCTTTTGCTGTGTCCCAGAGGTTTTGATAGGAAGTATTTTCATTCTCATTGCATTCTATGAATTTCCTTATTCCCTCCTTAATGTCTTCTATAACCCAGTCTTTTTTCAGGAGGGTATTGTTCATTTTCCAAGTATTTGATTTCTTTTCCCTAGTTTTTCTGTTATTGATTTCTAGTTTTATTGCCTTGTGGTCTGAGAAGATGCTTTGTAATATTTCGATGTTTTGGACTCTGCAAAGGTTTGTTTTATGACCTAATATGTGGTCTCTTCTAGAGAATGTTCCATGTGCGCTAGAAAAAAAAGTATACATTGCAGCAGTTGGGTGGAGAGTTCTGTATAAGTCAATGAGGTCAAGTTGGTTGATTGTTGTAATTAGGTCTTCCGTGTCTCTATTGAACTTCTTACTGGATGTCCTGTCCTTCTCCGAAAGTGGTGTGTTGAAGTCTCCTACTATAATTGTGGAGGTGTCTCTCTCCCTTTTCAGTTCTGTTAAAATTTGATTTATGTATCTTGCAGCCCTGTCATTGGGTGCATAAATATTTAATATGGTTATGTCTTCCTGATCAATTGTCCCTTTTATCATTATGTAGTGTCCTTCTTTATCCTTTGTGGTGGATTTAAGTCTAAAGTCTATTTTGTCAGAAATTAATATTGCTACTCCTCTTCTTTTTTGCTTATTGTTTGCTTGATATATTTTTTTCCGTCCTTTGAGTTTTAGTTTGTTTGTGTCTCTAAGTCTAAGGTGTGTCTCTTGTAGGCAGCATATAGACGGATCGTGTTTCTTTATCCAGTCTGTGACTCTCTGTCTCTTTATTGGTGCATTTAGTCCATTTACGTTCAGGGTAATTATAGATAAATAAGTGTTTAGTGTTGTCATTTTGATGCCTTTTCATGTGTGTTGTTGACAATTTCATTTTTCCACATACTTTTTTGTGCTGAGATGTTTTTCTTAGTAAATTGTGAGATCCTCATTTTCGTAGTGTTTGACTTTATGTTTGTTGAGTCTTTACGTTTTTCTTGGCTTTTACCTTGAGTTATGGAGTTGTTATAACTTTTTGTGGTTACCTTATTATTTACCCCTATTTTTCTAAGTAAAAACCTAACTTGTATTGTTCTATATCGCCTTGTATCACTCTCCATATGGCAATTCTATGCCACCTGTATTTAGTCCCTCTTTTTGATTACAGTGATCTTTTACGTATTGACTTCAGTGATTCCCTGTTATGAGCATTTTTTTTCAATTAATCTTAATTTGTTTTTGTGATTTCCCTATTTGAGTTGATATCGGGATGTTCTGTTTTGTGACCTTGTGTTGTGCTGGTATCTGATATTATTGGTTTTCTGACCAAACTATATCCTTTAGTATTTCTTGTAGCTTTGGTTTGGTTTTTGCAAATTCTCTGAACTTGTGTTTATCTGTAAATATCTTAATTTCGCCTTCATATTTCAGAGAGAGTTTTGCTGGATATATGATCCATGGCTGGCAGTTTTTCTCCTTCAGTGCTCTGTATATGTCATCTCATTCCCTTCTTGCCTGCATGGTTTCTGCTGAGTAGTCTGAACTTATTCTTATTGATTCTCCCTTGAAGGAAACCTTTCTTTTCTCCCTGGCTGCTTTTAAAATTTTCTCTTTATCTTTGGTTTTGGCAAGTTTGACGATAATATGTCTTGGTGTTTTTCTTTTTGGATCAATCTTAAATGGGGTTCGATGAGCATCTTGGATAGATATCCTTTCATCTTTCATGATGTCAGGGAAGTTTTCTGTCAGGAGATCTTCAACTATTTTCTCTGTGTTTTCTGTCCTCCCTCTCTGTTCTTGGACTCCAATCACACGCAAGTTATCCTTCTTGATGGAGTCCCACATGATTCTTAGGGTTTCTTCATTCTTTTTAATTCTTTTATCTGATTTTTTTTTAGCTGTGTTGATGTTAATTCCCTGGTCCTCCAGATTTCCCAGTCTGCATTCTAATTGCTTGAGTCTGCTCCTCTGACTTCCTATTGCATTGTCTAATTCTGTAATTTTATTGTTAATCTTTTGGATTTGTACATGCTGTCTCTCTATGGATTCTTGCAACTTATTAATTTTTCCACTATGTTCTTGAATAATCTTTTTGAGTTCTTCAACTGTTTTATCAGTGTGTTCCTTGGCTTTTTCTGCAGTTTGCCTTATTTCGTTTCTGATGTCTTGAAGCATTCTGTAATTTAGTTTTTTATATTCTGTATCTGATAATTCCAGGATCGTATCTTCATTTGGGAAAGATTTTGATTCTTTTGTTTGGGGGGTTGGAGAAGCTGTCATGGTCTGCTTCTTTATGTGGTTTGATATGGACTGCTGTCTCCGAGCCATCACTGGGAAACTAGTTTTTCCAGAAAATCCGCTGACTGGGACGCTGGCTCCAGGATCTGAAAACAGTCGCTGCTCCCCCGTATTTGTTTGTTTTCCATCTCTAAATCGGAGTTTGTTGTTCAGGGTTCGTAGATTGTTATGTATGTGATCGATTCACTTGTTTTTCCGAGTCTTTGTTGCAAGAGGGATCCGACGTAGCGTCTACCTAGTCCGCCATCTTGGCCCCCCTCCTTGCCAATTACTTTTTAATGTGTAACTTTTGCCAAGCATTTTTTTCATGTTAATTGAGTACAGTAAGCAAGCTCTCATCTATTGGCATGAACGTGTCAGTTAGGGAAAAAATATTTTTTCTTTTTTTTTTTTTTTTACTGTACTTTAGATGAAGGTTTTCAGAACAAATCAGTTTCTCATTAAAGAGTTAGTATACATATTATTTTATGACATTGTTTAACAACCCAACAACACATCAACACCCTCCCTTCTTGATCTTGGGTTCCCTGTTACCAGCTTTCCTGTCCCATCCTGCGTTCTAGTCCTTGCCCCAGGGCCGATGTGCCTCTTTAGTCTTGTTTTGTTTTATGGACCTGTTCGATATTTGGCTGAAGGATGAACCTCAGGAGTGACTTCGTTACTGAACTAAAAGGGTGTCCAGGGCCATACTCTCAGGGTTTCTCCAGTCTCTTTCAGGCCAGCAAGCCTGGTATTTCTTTTTGAGTAAGAATTTTGTTCTACGTTTTTCTCCAGCTCTGTCCAGTACCCTCTATTGTGATCCGTGTCAGAGCACTCAGTGGTGGTAGCCAGATACCATCTAGTTGTACTGGACTCAGTCTGGTGGAGGCTGTGGTAGATGTGGTCCATTAGTCCTTTGGACTAATTTTTCCCTTGTAGCTTTAGTTTTCTTTACAAAATGTATTTTTAAAGCATTTTTTTAATCAGACAGTGACAGAAGAAGCTAGTAACACCATGCACATGTGACTTCATTGGTATAAATCTTCCCAGGCATATTTTTGAATCCACCCTCACAGATTAGACGAGGGAATGTAGGGAACTGAGGATAGAGTTTAACAACTCAAGACTTTTTCTTATCATTTTTATGCTAATGAGTTTCCAGGGCACAGTCAGTTGCATAATCAAAGGGAAGTTTCATAAATAAATTTGCATGAAGGAATGGTGGTAGACTGAATCATTTAGACGTAGTAGCATTTTTTTCTTCACTCTAGAATCCTCATAAGTAAAGTGTCATAGATTTGTGGTTACTTTTAACACATCTCCGTTATTTACTTTCATAACGTTTTAATTGCATTATTTCTCAGAGCACCATAGCCTGTGACTTTTGCATCTTATTTCCTGTTTAGCACAAGTACTGATATATCTAGACCTATTACAGAAAAACCGGTTACAACCTAATGCCATTTCAGGATTTTCTGAAATTACAAGGCTTCTGTCAGTTTCTTAAGTTCTTAAATTCCACCCATTATTCTGCAAATGTCCTCTTCTCGTAAATTACACTCAGAAATTTCCTCACCCTATATACCTTAGGGGAACAATCTTCCAGTGGGGGTACATTTACCTTGGGGGTACACAAATGCTTTCCAAGGGTTATGTGGGCAAAGAATGAATTTCCATAGCTTCAGCTTTCGTAGACGCTCTTTCCTCAAGCTTATCCGCCTGCAGTCAGTGGGAAGGAGGCCATTCCCCTTTTCTCTTTCGCACTTGCTCTTTGTTCACATGCAAAAGAAAGACATACTACTCACCAGGGACCTGACTCTGGTGCATTGTCCCTTGGATGCAAAATCTCCGGGACACACACACACACAATCTGTTGCCGTGGAGCCATTTCCGACTCATAGTGACCCTATAGGACAAAGTAGAACTGCCCAATAGGGTTTCCAAGTAGCAGCTGGTGGATTCAAACCGCCAGCCTTTTGGTTAGCAGCTGAGATCTTAACAATTACACCAATAGGGCTCCCAGTTTTAAAAAGTTGTCTTTAAATTAAAGAGCAGCAGGCACGACTAATTGTCATTTGATAAGCCATGGTAAGACCTTTTTGGTATATCTTCCAAAAGTTGGGGAAGTGAATGACGAATTCCCAAAACCTGTTGCCATGGTGTCAATTTTGACAGGACAGAGTAGAACTGCCACATAGGGTTTCCAAGGCTGTTAAGCATTGCTAACCAAAAGGTTGGTGGATTGAACCCACAAGTGGCCCTCAGGGAGAAAGATGTGGCAGTCTACTCCTGTAAAGATTACAGCCTTGGAAACCCTATGGGGCAATTCTACTCTGTCCTATAGGGTCACTATGAGTCAGAGTCAACTCGAAGGTGACAGGTTTTTGATTAATCTTTACAGAAACAGATTGCCACATCTTTCTCCCCAGGAGCAGCTAGTAGGTTCAAACTACTGACCTTTCGGTCAACAGTCAATCACTTAACCATTGTGCCACCAGGGATCCTCTGAATGACCAATTAGCAAGTAGCAAATCCTTCTGTGTGAGTGGTTTCCATTTCTTTGCTTTCAACAAATTAAAGGAGAAACTAATTGACTCATTAGCTGTTATTCACTAAAATAATTGTTGATGATAGGTCACAACAGAGTTTATTTGGCATGTATCTCCAAAGGAGTTCAAAAAGTTGGGTGACATTCCTGTAACAAAAATACCACAAATTTTTCACATATTTTTGTGAATAAGTGCAGTGTGATGGATTGTATTTATATGGCCTTTCTTGCCATGGTCTTACAACTTCCACCAAAAGACTGGGTGGTACTATGCAAATGAAATACTCGTGGCCCACCAAGGGGCCTAGATAGCTTGCTAACAGTGTAAGTAAGGTGCATGGCACCCTTGTGGGGATGGAGCCATGCAAATAAGATGTATGGAAGCCTAACAAAGGGATTGGTCAGTTTTGCCATTCCCTTAGGCTTAAAAGTGAGAAAACTCCAGAGCAGAGAAGGGAACTGACTACTACCAAGTAGAAGAGACAGGAACGGAGTGTGTCCCTTGGACCTGGGATCCCGGTGCTTAGACCCAGGAGACAGATTGAGAGAGAGAGAGAGCTGTAATACTGAAGATGGCAAGTGTGAAAAGCAGAGGCAGATAAACTGCAGCAGCAGAGACAGCAGACCCAGGAGACCAGCAGAAGGTAGTACATTCGACTTTCCAGCCCATGTAGTGAGAAAGCTGAGCGCCTTCAGGCCAGGCTTACTGGCTGAGTGGGGTACCTCCAGGCACTTATCGGCAGAGCTAAAAGAGCTTTGTAACACTTGTCCTAGCAGGGCAGAGGCCGGGCTGTCCCAAGAGGTCCCTCATGGGGGCCCAAAGGCTGGAGAGAGGCCTGCCTTCAGCAAGGCTGAGAATAGGTTGTCCTCATGGAAGAACTGTATCCTGAGCATTTCTCAACCTGAATTGTAATCTGTTACTTCCCTACTAAACCCCAAAACTGAGTATGGTTTATCAGTACTGTGTGGCCATTGCGATGAATTGTCCCTTTTGTTACTATTGGTGTAACTGTATACCAGCCACTTTTTATGCCTGTGGACTTTGTAGGCAGTATGTTATTCCAGTTCCAATACATTTAGCATCAAGGTGGGGTCCCTTTTGAAATGTGTGAAGCTCAGCAGACCAGAGATGGAGCCTCACTGTGTAGGTTGAGCGTTCTATTAGGTGATGCTTCCTGGATGTGTTAGTTTTGTAAACGTTTGCCTTTTTTTCCCTTTATTTCTGTGAGATAAGGCTTGCAAGCATGATTGTGACTTTCTATATGTGATACTTTGGTAGTCTTGATGGTTGTTTTGGTTTTTCAGTCATATTGTCATATTTGGAAAATCAGAGGTTCCCCATGTAACCTAATGGAAAGGCACTCACAATAAACTATTTAGTTCCCCGTTAGTATATCATCATGCCATGGATTGGTGACACCACAGTACCACCCACCTTATTGGTGGCTTTTATTACCAGATCATATATCTCAAAATCCATAACTCACATAAAAAATTCCTAATTGGCCTTTGAATCAGCATGCCTTAATTAGTGAAAACACATAGGATCAAAAAAAAAAAAAATTAGTAAGGAAAGGGTTATGGAACCCAGCAGAGAAATAGAAAGTGTCCTGCGAGGGACAGTGGGAGCGTGGAGGCAGCCTGACCTCCCCTTCATAGGAATCAGCCTTGGGCTGTTGACGCTGTTAGTGACTCTCTCCCCCTCCTAAAGTCAGAGAAGGTCAGAAGCTTACGCCCACGCCAGTTTTACAAAATACTTCAGGACTGAATGCACGTTTTTTTTTTTTTTAAAAAAAAAGAAAGGCTGTGTAATTTATACGGAACCCTCTCATTGTAACAATAAGTAATTTTCTTCCACAGATACGTGAACTAATTGAAAAGAGCACCAAAAACTATTAGTATGTACTACTACTGCTAGTAGTTTTAAGTTTTACTTTTCAATTTATTCACAACACAAGATAAAGATTCTCATTCTGATTCCCACTGTTTTTTTTTTTTTTTAAGTTCTCTCCAAATCAGACATGTTGAAAAGAGATACCCAGAAATTTTGTCTGTGTTCAGCAGGGAGACAGTTACCAAAATAAGGGACAAAAACTGAGAAAAGGATTATAAGATGCTCCCTAATAGCCTGAAATAAGAACATTTACAAAAAATTTTGTTTAACCTCACATTGACATTGTCAGTAACAAATATTCAGCTTATTAAAATGGATACCTATCAAGCCAGGAAACAAATTTATGGGAACTACAGTAAAGAGCCCTGGTAGTGCAACAGTTAAGCACTTGGCTGCTAACTTAAAGGTTAGTGGTTTCAACCCACAGCTGCTCCATGAGAGAAAGACCTGGCAACCGGCTCTCGAAAAGATTACAACCTAGAAAACCCTATGGCGCAGTTCTACTTAGTCACATGCCTTTGATTGGGGTAGGAAGGACAATGGAAGTAGAAGAGATTAAAATGTCACTTCCTCAAGGTCAGGAAGTGGGCCTTATTTGTTTTTGTTTCCAGCACCTACCACTGGTGAAGTTTACTTAGGAAGTACCTACTCACTAATCGCTTGTTCAACTAAACAGAATTTCCACCTCGAAAGAGGAGGAGCTACAGTGAGTCATGTTCACACAACTGTGAGAAGCACGTGAGGGGTCCCCCGAGCAGGTGGCCAAAGCTCAGAGCTCCTGCCTTGTCCAGCACTCTCTCCCCAGAACCTAGGTTAAAGGGAAAGTTAGCTTTTAAATAGTCAATCAAGATCATACTAGTTTGGATATATCCTTAGGACACAACTGAAATTCCTTATCCATAAACTAAGTGTGTGTCATTTGGTTATTACCTTGGTTCACCTAGGGCTGTCATAAGCATGGCAGAAAATGCAAAGACCCTTGGTATCAAACATGCCTACCCTGGGAGTAAGTCATAGCTCTGACACTTAATCTCTGTGTGATCTTGGGCCAATTATTTAAACTCTCTGACCCTGATTTTCTCACCTGTAAACTGGGGACAATATAATATCATGAAAGATTTTTATGGGGATTTGAGATAAAAACTAGCACATAGTAGCCACTTATCGAATGGTGGTTTATTATTAAATGCTTTAATTGTTTGTGAACCAAGCTGAGATGTCCAGGTTGCCTTTGAAAATATTACTGGGCAAATAACTCTAGTCATGAATGCTCTGAACAAATGGAAACTATATTGATTTCCCTGTATTGAACAGGGTCCGTGAGATCATCAAAACCTTTAAGCTATGCATACACTTCATTAAAAATAATTCAGAGGATGAGTTCAGTCAAGCACAACCAGATAAAATTTGCTGACAAAAAGACAATACAATCTATTTTAATGACATCATTTTATGATCTATTATCCAGTGTTCATCGTCATAATCCATTTACGGAAGAATACTGCTTCCTTGGGATGCATATGCCAATGTAACACATTTAAATAGCCCCTAAAGACAGAATATGATGGCTGAAGGTTGGCAACCCAACATTGCTTTTTGATAAAAATCAGAAAATAAAGATAATGGTGTAGGTTCTCTGAAGCATTGGGTCTATTTCTAACTTAATAGAATGTTGAGGGAAATTGCAATCTTGTAGCCCAAGGCATAGCTCCACAACTCTCCTACCATGTGGAAATGCAGTATTTGAAATGTTTCAGAATCGCTCCTGATGGCATTTTAGTTTAGGTGCTGAGTTTCAAACATCTGAACTTTCAAATAAAAGGGAATAGTTTTTCTTTAAATTTGGCTGACTTTCACCCTTCCTGAAACTAAAGTGAGCAGAAAAGACTGATGGAAATTTAATTCCATTTTAAAGAAATGGCATTTTTATTTGTTCAGTTCAAAAATGTGATTTTTTTTTTAACGAGTAGAACAGTGGTTTCTATGACTGCTGAAAAGCTTAATGACCTGATTACTTTCTTTCAGGAAGCTTTTCTGAATGGGAACCACACTGCTGTTTAACCAATCAGAAAAGAAACAAATAGAAGATCAAGAAACAAAGATCATTGCTTGCTTCAAAGCTGCCACAAATAGCAGTTTTTTTAAGCATTCCTTTCCACACATCAGGCTCTACACCTGAGGCAGAGATCACATGTGGTGAGAGCACGGAGAGTGAGACAGCCTGCGATCCCATCCCTGTGGCTTATAAATTAGCCCTTGCATCAACACCCAGGTATTTAGGATCCTAAGATATCTCAGAACCTCTTCTACCTGTCACCACTTAATCACCAGATTTTTTAGCATTATACACTTTTGGCATGTTAAAATACATTTTAGCTAGATAATAAGTGAATGGTTAAAAATCCAGCAAATTTTCTTATTTGTTAATTCATTTGGAGAAAAGATTGAAGTTGTCAAGAATTTCATTTTACTTGGATCCACAATCAAGCGGCAGTCAAGAAATCAGACAGTATATTGCACTGGGCAAATCTGCTGCACAAGATCTCTTTCAAGCATTCAAAAGCCGAGATGTCACTCTGAGGATGAAGGTGCGACTGACCCAAGCCATGGTGTTTTCATTCACTTTATATGCATGCAAAAGGTGGACAGTGAATAAGTAAGACCAAAGAAGAACTGGTGCCTTTGAATTATGATGTTGGTGAAGAATATTGAATATACCATGGACTGCCAGAAGAATGAACAAATCTGTCTCAGAAGATGTACAGCCAGAATGTTCCTTAGAAGCACATGGTAGACTACTTCTCACATACTTTGCACAAGTCATCAGGAGGGACCAGTCCCTGGAGAAGAACATCATGCTTGGTAAAGTAGAGGGTCAGCAAAAAAAAGAGGAAGATCCTTAACGAGATGGATTGACATAATGGCTGCAATAATGGGCTCAAACATAGCAACAGTTGCGAGGCTAGCACAGGACCCGGCAGTATTTCGTTCTGTTATACATAGGGTCACTGTGAGTCAGAGCCAACTCGACAGCACCTGACAATGACACAATACATTCTGATAATACATAGCAAAGATAGGGTCAGTCTAATTCATTGTAGCTTGGTAAGATGATCACGGAAGCTTATAGGATAGTATTATCTGGAAATATTGAAGAGAAGCCAACATACCTTTCCACTAATACCAGTAGGTCAATGTATGGACATGGTCTTCCTTAGGAGATAACAGCCACAATCCCCAGAATCCTTCATCCCTGAGTCAGAAGCAAAAGCTCCCCCAAGATGATTCCATAAATGGAGGCAGCTGTAACTCTACAGTCAATTTTTATTGATCTATTGATACAGAAAAAAAAATGTTTTAACGGAGCTTTCTGCTTTGGAATGCAGATACTCATCTGTTCAAAATACAGGCTACAAACTTATATGACTAATAAATTTGATTTGCTGTACTGACTCTAAATCAAATGCCTTGAGTGTTTCAGAAGGGAGACAATCCATAGATGCTATTTTTTAATAATATAATCTCTATTAATTTTACTACAATAAAAATGTCTCTATTAAAAAATATCTTTTATTACAAAACAGAAGAGAAAGAGACAAAACACAGCTCAAAGAAGGCAGGGAGAGAAGGAGAACGAGAAAAAAAGATGAAAATAAAAGAGAAGGGAAAAGAGAATTATCCTGGGAAAGATGAGAATAAAAACCATTGGAAGACTTCCAGAACTGTGATGGATTTGATCATCTAAAAATTCTCTTGCTCATAAGCACTTTGAAATGCTGGATAAAAGAGCTTTTAAAATCCCAGCTCATCCCTAAGGCAAGTAAGGGTACTCCCCATAAACCAAAAGGAAAAGAAAGTGAGAGTCAGAGCAACAGGTGGGGGCTGGCCCCCTGGCTGCCCGGGTACTTGACAGGGCTGGTAACCACAGGGTGTGGGGTTCATGGCCGCATGAGGACACGGGCCTAAAGGTGGAGGGAGGTGGAATCGAGCCCTGTTTCTATTAAGCCAGGATTTTTAAATGCCTACAAATCTCCGTGAAAGAACACCCAACAACACCACAACTGAATTAGAAAAAAATCGGCATACAGGCAAAGGGAGAAGAAAAGGATTATTTAGGGTCTCTGCCTAGGATTAGGGTGGGGATTGAGAAAACGAGGATAGATTTTGTATTCATTTGACTGCGGTTCTCCTTTACGACCCCCCTTCTTCTCTTCTCACCTCCCTTCCTCTCCCCTACCCTCTTCGTTCCTTCCTTCCTTCGTTCCCTCATCCTTCCTTTCTTCCTTCCTTTCCTCATCCTTCCTTCTTTTTAGAATAAAATAAGCAGCTATGAAATATGCACTTAGTAGGTTTGTTTCTTATTTTCTTATTAAATGTGACAAAAATTATGGCAATGGCTATGGTGGTGAAAAATTTCTGTCCGTTCTCCGAGATTTCAACCTTGATACTACGGGAAATTATGCTTATTTAGAAGGAGAGTGATGTAAAGATCTGCATGGGTCACTTTCATGGAGAAACCAGATAGTCTTACCCCAGATACTTCTTCCCTTCTTTTTTTCTGTCTCATTTTATTTTTTATAACTTCGTTAAAATTGGCACTAAAGTAGCTGATACAAAAAGACATTTTGAAATAAGGCAACTAGGAAACTGAAAATATAAAAATAAAGGAGTCAAGACATTTTGAAATAAGATAACTAAGAAATTGAAAATATAAAAATAAAGGAGTCAACTGTGAGGCTGGTTGTACACTGAACGTGTACATCGAAACCTGGTGTACTTCCTCAAGGCAGAATGCAAGGTATCCTTCTGTTTTGTGGGGAATCATTCTAAAGAGTGTGGACAGGAAAAGCTTCAAGGTGTATTATTACCAGAGTAGGTGGGAAGAAACTATCATGAGAAACATAATCAAATGTAACTAATGCCCTAAGAACATTCTCTCTATAAAAACCAAAAAACCCAACACCTTGTCATTGAGTCAATTCTGACTCATAGCAATAGAATAGGACAGAGTAGAACTGCCATAGAGTTTCCAAGGCTACAATCTTTAGAGAAGCAGACTGCCACATCCTTCTGCAGTGAAGTGGTTGGTGGGTTTGAACCACAGAATCTTCGGTTAGCAGCCAAGCGCTTAACCATTGCACCACCAGGGCTCCTATTGCCTACCTTAAAATACTTAGTACTTCTCACTTCTCCCAAAAGTAAATCAGACTCCACTGCTAAGTAGTAAGACCTATAAACCAGGAGTACAAGTATCAAGGTGGTGAGGGCTGTAGCCTGAGTGCAGTTGACATGTGCCGTTATACGTTCTGATTGGCTTGCACAATAGAAGCAAAGGTAGGCAGAAGGGAGGAGACATAGAAGGAAGCTTCTGTGTGTTTATTTCTCTGAGCAAGTAGTTGACGGGAGATAGCTCCCTTCTGACTGCTTGCTTGGGGATCAGCTACAAATAGGAGAAACACAGATCCGGGGCGGGGGGGGAATGCATCATTTTTGCCTCCTGGTTTTAAAGCATCTGTGGGGACACATGTGGGCACATGCGTTTGTTTACTCATATTCTAGTAAGCCTCAATTCCACAGAAGCTTCTCATCCTTTAGGAAATATGAAGAGATAGACTGTGACATATGATTTATAAATGATTTGTGGTTGGGGGCAAATGCTTCTTTTATTTTGCTAGTGATGGATTTCTCAGAACAGATAACTTCCACTCTACTTCAATGGCTATGACATTGATTCTCCAATAGAGGCATTCGTTGTCCACTTTTTGAAGGATTTCTAAGATCTTCATCAAGGAACAGTTGCTCAGAGTACACTGGTAACATAGCTTTATCCCCTCTGCCTGGAAGTCCTTTATCCCTGTCTCTTCTACAGCATTTCATTCCTTAAGGTCCGTCTAAATGCCTCCCAGAGCCTAGATCTTCCCTGACCTTGGCGTAACCACTGCCTCTTCGGACCCCCTGAGAACTGTCTCTTCTTATGCACTAAACCCAATCCGCAGCACAGGGCAGTCAGGATCCCTGCCTCAACCCTCACAAGCTGTCCATCACCTAAGGACAGGGCAAGGTAGAATATTTTGCAATTCCCTGAATCCTGTAGCACAATACATAGAAAACAGTGATTAAAGTTGTGTTGAATTGAATTGAAAATCTTTTTGATGAGTTCTCATGACTCTGTATCTCACATCATAAAATCCCATTCATTCTGGTATGTTGGTGGATGCTGTGATGATGGGCTTCCAGATACCCGTTCGGGAAGAGGACTTCTTACCCAGCTGCTGTGAAGGCTGCTGGGAGATCGTCCTCCACTGTTGGCCCTCGGATATCAGTCCAACTGCTGAGAGCTCTTCACCCAAGGCCATACATACCCCATGCCCATGTCAGCCTGTGCACAATGGGTGTACAGTTTTGGCAAGTCCTATGTGGGGACAGCTCTGTAGGGTCATCTTGTCTTCAGAACCTGCACCCCCCCACCCAGTGTTTCATGGAGACTGCATCACAGCTCAACTCCTCCCTCTGCCTGATCCTGTTTCCTTCCTTCCTTTCCTTTGCACGTGTGTCGATCCTGAGAGGAGCCCCTAATAAACATCCTACCAGCTGATCTCTCAGTCTACTTCCCAGGAATCCAAGCCATGTTGAACACTAAAGTAATATATGCCTTTTAGTTTTTCACTTACCTCTTACTCATGAGAATAGTGGCTATAGGGGAGGTGGATCGAGATTTCTATAGTGAAGTTCTTGGTGACCCCAGATTCTTTACGTAATAGCCTCATTTTTCTGGAAATAAACACAATAGATTGCTTGCTTGGGAAGAAACTAAACTACATTTTTAGTTCTTCTGGGGGTTGTTTAACTCATCTTTTCAAAACAAATCATCAAACTGTGTATACTTGCTTATAGACAAATGCTTGAATTTCTCTATTTCCTGAATTTGTGTCCCTTTTTCCTATTTGCAGAAGACACAAATGTCAAAAAGGTTGAGATAATTTTCTAGGTGCTTCAAAAAGCTTATGTCGAAGAAAATCCCCAAGTGATAAATTATGTATAAAAAGATACAGATATAAAATGCTACTCAGGAAAGAAACTAATGAAATGAAAATTATATCTTTTCTGAGTCCAGAGACATGACCCCATTTGAGGAGAAAGCTGTTGAAAATCTACATGAGAGAACAAGGCATCAAAAAGTAACATTCCTGCCAAATATAAATCTCAAGTGGTGTTACAAACCTAGCCCAGAAAATTCAGTCATTTTCAACATTTGATTTAAGGAGAATTGTAAGATGTCAAAGTCATTTTAAGCATTGTGCTGTTTGGTGAACCCGTTAAAGTTCTATCGGAAAAAAGGGTGGTTGACTGAAATCCCATTTTAAGCTTGCAACAAGGCTACAGCAGAGAGTAATAGAATTAGGGAAATAGTTCAATGACAAAAGAAATAATATCAGCCAAAAATAAATAAAATATAGTTTGATGGCACCATTTCTTACTGCAGAAATGCTTATCATAAACAAAATAACTGAAAATAATTTGTAATATGAACTTTCAGCTACATCAAATCCTTTTATGAGAAAAGGTACTATGACTACATTTAAATGAAATACACCCTTTCAAATAATGTTGGTAACAAATGAGTTCTTTATAAACATTTATAAAATTTTATTAAATATAACAATTTAATTTGCTTGACCATGTGTAATGTATCAGACACTTTCAATGCATAATTTTGCTTAATTTTGACACCTATCTTTTGAGGAATCCTCACCCCTATTTTAAGGATATGAAAACTGAGGCTTGGGGAGGTTGTATAATTTGCCTAAGGCGGGATTCGGAGGAGCCCTGGTGACGTAGTAGGTGAGCACTTAGCTGCTAATCGAAAGGTTGGCAGTTTGAACCTACCAGCCACTCCGTAGGAGAAAGGTGTGCAGTTTGCTTCCATAAAGGTTATCACCCTATAGGGCAGCTCTACGTTTTCCTGTAGGGTTACTATGAGTTGGAATCCGCCCAAAGGCATTTTTTTTTTAAAGCAGGATTCAAATACAGATCTAGAAAATCCAAGACCACCATAATGTTTAATTACAACATAAAATCAACATCAAAATGGATTTGTTTTTTAGATTTCAGGATGAATTAATTTTTGATTGAGCACTACATTTAGTTCTTGAAAATCTTCATCCACCTTCTTTTGCTCAGAGTGCAGGAAGATTCTGCAACTCTTTGAACCGTATTTTTTCCTTTTTAAATCTTTTTCAAATTTACCAAAAAGGGACATTGCCTTTTTTACCTAAAAATCTAAGGTATTTTTTCTCATCTCTAAAGACATGTTGTGTTTTTTTGTTTGTTTTTCTTTTTTAATAATATCCCTCGGAATTCATGGTTTAAGGTTTATTTTCTGAAGAAGTCTGCTCTGGGCTCCTTTAACACTTTTTTTTTTTTTAATAATTTTTGTAGTGCTGTAGGTGAAAAGTTTCCAAATGAAGTCAGTCTGTCACATATAAGCTTATATACACCTTACTCCATACCCACACTTAATCTCTCCCTAATGAGTCACCCCACTCCCTCTTTCCACTCTCTCCTTTCGTGATAGTTTTGCCAGTTTCTAACCCTCTCTACCCTCCTATCTCCCCTCCCGACACGAGATGCCAATACAGTCTCAAGTGTCCACCTGATATAAGTAGCTCACTCTTCATCAGCATCTCTCTCCTACCCACTGTCCAGTCCCTTCCATGTCGGATGAGTTGTCTTCAGGAATGGTTCCTGTCCTGGGCCAACAGAAGGTTTGGGGACCATGACCGCCGGGATTCCTCTAGTCTCAGTCAGACCATTAAGTATGGTCTTTTTCTGAGAATTTGGGGTCTGCATCCCACTGATCTCCTGCTCCCTCAGGGGTTCTCTGTTGTGCTCCCTGTCAGAGCAGTCGTCGATTGTGGCCGGGCACCAACTAGTTCTTCTGGTCTCAGGCTGACGTGGTCTCAGGCTTACGTAGTCTCTGGTTTATGTGGCTCTTTCTGTCTCTTGCACTCATCTTTACCATATGTCTTTGGTGTTCTTCATTCTCCTTTGATCCAGGTGGGTTGAGACCAATTGATGCATCTTAGATGGCCGCTTGTTATCATTTAAGACCCCAGACGCCACACTTCAAAGTGCGATGCAGAATGTTTTCATAATAGAATTATTTTGCCAATTGACTTAGAAGTCCCCTTAAGCCATAGTCTCCAAATCCCCACCCTTGCTCTGCTGGCCTTTGAAGCATTCAGTTTATCCCGGAAACTTCTTTGCTTTTGGTCCAGTCCAGTTGAGCTGACCTTCCATGTATTGAGTATTGTCCTTCCCTTCACCTAAAGTAGTTCTTATCTACTAATTAATCAGCAAATAACGCTCTCCCACCCTCCCTCCCTCCCCGCCTCATAAACACAAAAGTATGTGTTCTTCTCAGTTTATACCATTTCTCAAGATCTTATAATAGTGGTCTTATACAATATTTCTCCTTTTGCATCTGACTAATTTCACTCAGCAAAATGCATTCCAGGTTCCTCTATGTTATGAAACGTATCACAGATTCATCACTGTTCTTTATCGATGCAAAGTATTCCATTGTGTGAATATACCATAATTTATATAACCATTCATCCGTTGATGGACACATTGGTTGCTTCCAGCTTTTTGCTCTTGTAAACAGAGCTGCAATAAACATGAGTGTGCATATATCTGTTCATGTAAAGGCTCTTATTTGTCTAGGGTATATTCTGAGGAGTGGGATTTCTGGGTTGTATGGTAGTTCTATTTCTAACTTTCTAAGAAAACGCCAGATAGATTTCCAAAGTGGTTGTACCATTTTACATTGTCACCAGCAGTGTATAAGAGTTTGAATCTCTCCACAGCCTCTCCAACATTTATTCTTTTGTGTTTTTTGGATTAATGCCAGCCTTGTTGGAGTGAGATGGAATCTCATCGTAGTTTTAATTTGCATTTCTCTAATGGCTAATGATCGAGAGCATATTCTCATGTATCTGTTAGCTGCCTGAATATCTTCCTTAGTGAAGTGAGTGTTCCTATCCTTTGCCCACTTTTTGATTGGGTTGTTTGTCTTTTTGTGGTTGAGTTTTAACAGAATCATATAGATTTCAGAGATCAAGCGCTGGTCGGAGATGTCATAGCTGAAAATTTTTTCCCAATCTGTAGGTGGTCTTTTTACTCTTTTGGTGAAGTCTTTAGATGAGCATAGGTGTTTGAATTTTAGGAGCTCCCAGTTATCTGGCTTCTCTTCATCATTTTTGGTAACGTTTTGTATTCTGTTTATGCCTTGTATTAGGGCTCCTAATGTTGTCCCTATTTTTTCTCCCATGATCTTTATTGTTTTAGTCTTTATGTTTAGGTCTTTGATCCACTTGGAGTTAGTTTTTGTGCATGGTGTGAGGTGTGGGTCCTGTTTCATTTTTTTGCAAATGGATATCCAGTTATGCCAGCACCATTTGTTCAAAAGACTACCTTTTCCCCAATTAACTGACACTGGGCCTTTGTCAAATACCAGCTGCTCATATGTGGATGGGTTTATATCTGGGTTCTCAATTCTGTTCCATTGGTCTATGTGCCTGTTGTACCAGTACCAGGCTGTTTTGACTACTGTGGCTGTATAATATGTTCTAAAATCAGGTAGAGTGAGGCCTCCCACTTTCTTTCTTCTCCTTTCAGTAATGCTTTACTTATCTGGGGCTTCTTTCCCTTCCATATGAAGTTGGTGATTTGTTTCTCCATCACATTAAAAAATGTCATTGGAATTTGGATCGGAAGTGCATTGTATGTATAGATTGCTTTCGGTAGAATAGACATTTTACTATGTTAAGTCTTCCTATCCATGAGCAAGGTATGTTTTTCCATTTATGTAGGTCCTTTTAGTTTCTTGCAGTAGTACTTTGTGGTTTTCTTCGTATAGGTCTTTTACATCTTCGGTAAGATTTATTCCTAAGTATTTTATCTTCTTGGGGGCTACTGTGAATGGTATTGATTTGGTGATTTCCTCTTTGATGTTCTTTTTGTTGCTGTAGAGGAATCCAAGTGATTTTTGTATATTTATCTTATAACCTGAGACTGTTCCAAACTCTTCAATTAGTTTCAGTAGTTTTCTGGAGGATTCCTTAGGGTTTTCTGTGTATAAGATCATGTCATCTGCAAATAGAGATAATTTTACTTCCTCCTTGCCAATCCGGATGCCCTTTATTTCTTTGTCTAGCCTAATTGCTCTGGCTAGGACCTCTAGCACAATGTTGAATAAGAGCGGTGATAAAGGGCATCCTTGTCTGGTTCCCGTTCTCAAGGGAAATGCTTTCAGGCTCTGTGCATTGAGTGATACTGGCTGTTGGCTTTGTATAGATGCCCTTTATTATGTTGAGGAATTTTCCTTCAATTCCTATTTTGGTGAGAGTTTTTATCATAAATGGGTGTTGGACTTTGTCAAATGCCTTTTCTGCATCAATTGATAAGATCATGTGGTTTTTGTCTTTTGTTTTATTTATATGGTGGATTACATTCATGGTTTTTCTAATATTAAACCAACCTTGCATAAAAAAAAAAAACCTTGCATACCTGGTATAAATCCCACTTGGTTGTGGTGGATTATTTTTTTGTTATGTTGTTGAATTCTACTGGTGACAATTTTGTTGAGGATATTTGCATCTGTGTTCATGAGGGATATAGGTCTGTAATTTTCTTTTTTTGTAATGTTTTTACCTGGTTTTGGTATCAGGGATATGGTGGCTTCATAGAAAGAGTTAGGTAGTATTCCATCATTTTCTATGCTTTGAAATACCCTTAGTAGTAGTGGTGTTAACTCTTCTCTGAAAGTTTGGAAGAACTCTGCAGTAAAGCTGTCCAGGCAAGGGCTTTTTTTGGCGGGGGGGCAGTTTTTTGAATACTGTTTCAATCTCTTTTTTTGTTATGGGTCTATTTAGTTGTTCTACTTCTGATTGTGTTCGTTTAGTTAGGTAGTGTTTTTCTAGGAATTCATCCTTTCCTTCTAGGTTTGCAAATTTGTTAGAGTACAATTTTTCATAATAATCTGATATGATCCTTTTAATTTCAGTTGGGTCTGTTGTGACGCGGCCCATCTCGTTTCTTATTCGGGTTATTTGTTTCCTTTCCTGTATTTCTTTAGTCAGTCTGGCCAATGGTTTATCAATTTTGTTTATTTTTTCAAAGAACCAGCTTTTGGCTTTGTTAATTCTTTTCATTGTTTTCCTGTTCTCTAATTCATTTAGTTCAGCTCTAATTTTTATTATTTGTTTTCTTCTGGTGCCTGATGGATTCTTTTGTTGCTCACTTTCTATTTGTTCAAGTTGTAGGGACGGTTCTCTTATTTTGGCTCTTTCTTCTTTAGGTATGTGTGCATTTATCGATATAAATTGACCTCTGAGCACTGCTTTTGCTGTGTCCCAGAGGTTTTTATAGGAAGTGTTTTCATTCTTGTTGCATTCTATGAATTTCCTTATTCCCCCCTTAATGTCTTCTATAACCCAAACTTTTTTCAGCAGGGTATTGTTCAGTTTCCAAGTATTTGATTTCTTTTCCCTAATTTTTCTGTTATTGATTTCTACTTTTATGGCCTTATGGTCTGAGAAGATGCTTTGTAATATTTCGATGTTTTGGATTCTGCAAAGTTTTGTTTTATGACCTAATATGTGGTCTATTCTAGAGAATGTTCCATGTGCACTAGAAAAAAAAGTATGCTTTGCAGCTGTTGGGTGGAGTGTTCTATATAAGTCTATGAGGTCAAGTAGCAATTAGGTCTTCTGTGTCTCTTTTGAGCCTCTTACTGGAAGTCCTGTCCTTCTCCGAAAGTGGTGTGTTGAAGTCTCCTACTATAATTGTGGAGGTATGTATCTCACTTTTCAGTTCTGTTAAAGTTTGTTTTATGTATCTTGCAGCCCTGTCATTGGGTGCATAAACATTTAATATGGTTATATCTTCCTGGTCAATTGTCCCTTTAATCATTATGTAGTGTCCTTCTTTATCCTTTGTGGTGAATTTAACTTTAAAGTCTATTTTGTCAGTAATTAATATTGCTACTCCTGCTCTTTTTTGCTTGTTTGCCTGATATATTTTTTTTCCATCCTTTGAGTTTTAGTTTGTTTGTGTCTCTAAGTCTAAGGTGTGTCCCTTGTAGGCAGCATATAGACGGATCATGTTTCTTTATCCAGTCTGAGACTCTCTGTCTCTTTATTGGTGCATTTAGTCCATTTACATTCAGCGTAATTATAGATAAGTATGTGTTTAGTGCTGTCATTTTGATGCCTTTTTATGTGTGTTGTTGACAATTTCATTTTTCTGCTTACTTTTTTGTGATGTGACGTTTTTCTTTGTAAATTGTATGTTCCTCATTTTCATAGTATTTGAATTTATGTTTGCTGAGTCATTATGTTTTTCTTGGTTTTTATTTTAAGTTTTGGAGTTGTTATACATCTTTGTGGTTACCTTAATATTTACCCCTATTTTTCTAAGTAAAAACCTAACTTGTATTGTCCTATATCGCCTTGTATCCTTCTCCATACGGCAGTTCTTTGCCACCTGTATTTAGTCCCTCTTTTTGATTATTGTGATCTTTTACATATTGACTTCAGTGATTCCCTGTTTTGAGCCTTTTTTTCTTTTTAAAATTAATCTTAATTTGTTTTTGTGATTTCCCTATTTGAGTTGATATCAGGATGTTCTGTTCTGTGACCTTGTGTTGTGCTGGTATCTGATATTGGTTTTCTGACCAAACAATTTCCTTTAGTATTTCTTGTAGCTTTGGTTTGGTTTTTGCAAATTCTCTAAGCTTGTGTTTATCTGTAATTTTTTAAATTTCACCTTCATATTTTATAGAAAGCTTTGCTGGATATATGATCCTTGCCTGGCAGTTTTTCTCCTTCAGTGCTCTATATATGTCATCCCATTGCCTTCTTGACTTCATGGTTTCTGCTGAGTAGTCTGAACTTATTGATTTTCCTTTGTAGGAGAACTTTCTTTTCTCCCTGGCTGCTTTTAAAATTTTCTCTTTATCTTTGGTTTTGGGAAGTTTGATAACATGTCTTAGTGACTTTCTTTTTGGATCAATCTTAAATGGGGTTCGATGAGCATCTTGGATAGATATCCTTTCATCTTTCACGATGAAAGTTTTCTGCCAACAGATCTTCGAGTATTCTCTCTGTATTTTCTGTTATCTCTCCCTGTTCTGGGACTCCAGTCACATGCAAGTTATTCTTCTTGATAGAGTCCCATGTGATTCTTAAGGTTTCTTCATTTTTTTTTAATTCTTTTATCTGATTTTTTTTCAGCTATATTGGTGTCAATTCCCTGGTCCTCCAGATTCCCCATCCTGCATTCCAGTTGCTTAAGTGTGCTCCTCTGACTTCCTATTGCGTTGTCTAATTCTGTAATTTTATTGTTAATCTTTTGGATTTCTGAATGCTGTTTCTCTATGGCTTCTTGCGGCTTATTAATTTTTCCACTATGTTCTTGAATAATCTTTCTGAGTTCTTCTACTGCTATATCAGTGTGTTCCTTGGCTTTTTCTGTAGATTGCCTTATTTCGTTTATGAGTTCATCCCTGATGTCTTGAAGCATTCTGTAAATTAATTTTTTCTATTCTGCATCTGGCAATTCCAGGATTGTATCTTCATTTGGGAAAGATTTTGATTCTTTAGTTTGGGGAGTTGCAGGAGCAATCATAATCTGCTTCTTTATGTGGTTTGATATCGACTGCTGTCTCCAAGCCATCTAAAAGATACTGTAGTGATTCATTTTATATTTGCTCACTGAGTCTTACCTTGTTTTGTTTTCTTTCAATATATGTAGATGGTCTACTAGATTGCTCTGTCTTGATTGTTGTAGCCCTTGAATCACTTATGTCCTATTACCAGCTGGTTTGGGCTGTTACCAGATATATAAGCCTAAGAGTCCATTCACTATTCTTGAGTAGAATCTGATTTTGGGTCACCAAGTGTGTGGTGCAGACTGTCACCTATCCACCTAGAGGAGTAGTGGTGATAGTTGTATGCACCAGATTCTAGTAGCAGCAGGGGGTCACCTTGTAGGGGGGGCAGGATGCTGACAGGCCTCCCCCAAGTGCCAGTGAGGTAGGTGTGTCTCTGTTCCTAAAGCACTTTGGTGGGTGGGCTCTGTAGCTGTACCTTAGGCACCCAATGCAAGTACCTCTACAGATTGGTAGGTGTCATCACCCTCAGACCCCTAAGGCAGGAGGCTAGGTGGTCTGAGGGGAGCTTCAGCCCTCAGTTCCCCGTCGTGGGTCAGTGAGGGCTCTGTTTAATACACAGAGATATCAGACCTGGCAAACTTGTCTTTCCAGTAATCCCCTAAAACTATTACAGTCAGGTCCCTATCAGAATTGCCTTTGTATAATAATAGCCACCTTGTTCCCTGTAGGGATGAAAGCCCAAGACTGTGGATCTCATATGCTTGGCTTGAGCTGGTTCTGTATTTTTAGTCCAGTTTCCGGAGGTCAGGGAAGGATTTTTGGTCCCTGGGTTTTTTGTAGCTACTTCTCTCAGGCCAGGAGAGTGGGTTAGGAAAAGACCAAAGAAAAAACCAGTAAACCGCAGAGCACTTCACCTTCTGGCCCAGGAAATTCCAATGTTAATGAAGCCACCTGGGAAGGGGAGGGGAGGGATCAGATAGATAGGAGTGAATAGCACCCAGAAATATAGACAAAGTTACTTATCTTGCTTGTTGAGGACTGTTTTTTCTGAGATTCCCAAGGGGTGTGTAGCCTGTGTGCGTTGGTTGGGTCGAGGTTGCCCCCGAGGGTCAGGCCCGCGTCCTGTGCTTGTGCTGTCTCAGAAGCCGTGGTCAGTTCCTCCACTCCCAGTCCAAAGCCCAGAGCCAAGGTTCCCCGGCTGGGACGCTGCTCTCCAGGCTCCAGAACTAGTTGCTGCCTCCCGGTGACTTCTCCTCCTGTCAGCTGCGTTGCTGCGCTGCCTGCGTGCAGTGGCTGGGCTTCCCCCGAGGTCACTTCTGGGGGCTAGGGTTGCGTCCCATGTTTGCGCCGTCTCAGGATGCCATGCTCAGCTCCCCTGCGCCCAGTCCAAAGCCCGGCACCGAGATTTTCTGACTGGGACGCTGGATCCAGGCTCCAAAATCAGTCGTTGATTCCCCGTGGTTGCTGGTTCTCAGTCTCTGTCACTCAGGTCAACTCTTTAGATCTGTGTTTGATGGTCAGGGTTCGTAGATTGTCATGTATGTGATTTATTCACTTGTTTTCCTGAGTCTTTGTTGCAAGAGGGATCCAAGGTAGCTTCTACCTAGTCATCCATCTTGGCCCCGCCCTTGTTAACACTTTTATTCAGGTCTTCTATTATTTCTTTAATTATTATTTTAAATATTATTTCAGTGCATTGCTTGATTTTCTTCTTCAGTAATTTTATTTACATATATGTCGAGTCTTTTTTTTTCTATATTCTACATCTATTACTATATCTTTAAACCTTTTTACCTCTTCTTTTTTTTCAATTTTTTTTTCCTGTCTATTTTCTATCTTCTCCTCAGTGTTCCTTATTATATTTTTGTTGACTCTATTCCCTCTTGGGTACTTTGTAATTGGGCTTCATTTCTGATATGATTTTGTTATTTTCCTCATTTTTTTTCTTGAAATTAGTTAAATCTTTTTTCTTATCTTTCTGATTTTCTGCTCATTTTTGTACAGTTTTTGAGTTTTTACTCAGGTTTTCCTTTGATATCTGAAATTGCTTTTAATAATATTTAACTCATATTGCAGTGTGATGTTACAGTTTTCCTCTGCTTTGTATTTGATTTTTGGTCCTTGGTAAATGTTTTAGAGGTTTTTTTTGAACCATTAATGACAGGTCTTTCTCCCTAGTAAGAGTGAGTTTGGGTACTTACTAGGTTTCTGAATCCAAAAGCACCCTCTTCTACTGGTACAGAAAAGTTCAGTGTCTTCAACGTGTGACTTCTTTGGACAGATAGATTGTGTTGTTACTGTTGTTGTCTTCTTGCTTCTGTCTGATGCTTTTGCTTCTGTTGTTGTTAGTTGCCATCTAGTCGACTCCAACTCTTGGAGACCCCATGCATGAGGGCAGAGTAGGCCTACTCCATAAAGTTTTCAAAGCTGTGACTTCTCAGAAGCAGATCACTAGGTCTTTCTTCTGAGGTGCCTCTGGGTGGGTATGAGCTCTTAATCGTTTGTGCCACCCAGCGACCACTGCTTCTGTAGGAGTCTTAGTTTCCCTTCCTTGGTTGTGGCCTGATTCCCCTGCGTCAACAAGCCTCCAGGTCACTCCATTCTTTCCTGGGGCCTTCCCAAGACTGTACCTTGTGCCTTCCTACTTGCAAGCCTCTTCCTCCCCACTTCCTAGCTGGCACTACTGTCCTCCCCAGGCCTCACGATGCTGTCAGCATTTCCCTACTTGAGCCTGGGCCTACCTTTTCTATGGGAGCTCTCTCTCTGCTGTGATCGACATCTGCCTCAGAGCACTCCCCTGTGCTGTGTAGTCTCCACCGGACTTTCTGCAATTCCAGAAGCTCTGGAGCCAGCTCAGCTGGTTTTGGATATCTGTTGCCCCACTTATATGTAAATCAATGTTTATAGTAGTCCCTGTGTCCTTGTTACACAATAGGCATGTGTTTATATCTATTTCTTCTTTGGAATCAGTGTGGAGAGATTTAGATTTCAGCAGCCATTATCATGCTGGAATCCCTAACTCAAATCTTTGTTTTTTATCAGTGTATCAGCAACACATTTCAAAGATTGGATACGTCATGGGACTTTGTTTATAAAATGTAAGTATAGTAGAAACAGCTGAAAATGTCTCTTTGTTTTCTATTTCCTTTATACAGAAATCTGTCCAAATGATACGAACACGATAATTCAGATTCAAATATTTTAAAATTATGTTTAAATCTTACTAGCTAATGCATTTGGAAACCCTGGTGGCACAGTAGTTAAGAGCTACTGCTACTAACCAAAAGGTCTTCAGGTTGAATCCACCAGGTGCTCCTAGGAAACTCTATGAGGCAGTTATACCCTGTCCTATAGGGCAGCTATGAGTTGGAATCCACTCGATGGCAACGAGAGGTAATGCATTTAATTTTAACCAGAAGCAATAAAGGAATGTGTTAATAATACAGTTAAAAAGTTAATAAAAAAAAGAAAAGAAAAAAGTTAACAATCTCCCCTCCATTCCATTCCTAACCAATGGGGTTACAGTCTTATTAACAAGTGTGTCCTTTCATGCATTTCTCCTGGCTCACATACCATCTTGTTCATGCCTCTTTCTATAGGACTCTCCAATTTATTTTTTCAGTAAAGATCACATTAGCATTCCTACAGCCCAAAATTTACACAACTAATTCATTTTCTGACAGGGCATAATAGTCCATAGATTGGCTGTGTCTTAGTCTTCTAGTGCTGCTATAACAGAAATACCACAAGTGAATGGCTTTAACAAAGAGAAATTTATTCTCTCACAGACCAGTAAACTAGAAGACCAAATTCAGGGTGCTAGTTCCATGGAAGGCTTTATTTCTCTCTCGACTCTAGAGGAAGGTCCTTGTCATCAGTCTTCCTGTGGTCTAGGAGCGTCTCTGTGCAGGAACTTCAATTCGAAAGAACATGCTCTGTTCCCAATGCTGCTTTCTTGATGGTGTTATGTCCCCAACTCTCTGCTTGCTTTCCTTTACTTTTATCTCTTGTAAGATAAAAGGTGGTGCAGGCCACACCCCAGGGAAACTCTCTTTACATTGGATCAGGGGTGTGACCTTCGTAAGGGTGTTAAAATTCCACCCTAATCCTCTTTAACATAAAATTACAACCACAAAATGGAGGACAACCAAACAATACTGGGAATCATGGCCCAACCAAGTTGACACATGTTTTTGGGGGACACAATTCAATCCATGGAGGGCTGTAAAATAATTTATTAACTGTCTTCTTTTGATAGACAGTTAAGCTGGTACCAGGGCTCTTGTTACCACAAATAGTATTGCAATAATTGTCATTATACACACATACTTCTGTACTGACATTTCTATATGATTTGTCAACTGTAGGATTACTGGGTTAAAAGGAATGTGGATTTTTTTTTTTTTTAATATGTACTGTCAGGTAATTCCCAAACAAGTTGTATCAATTCACATTCCCACAAGAGAGGCACTAGAGTACCTATTCCCCAATGTTTTCACTGGAACTACATATCTCTCTTTCAGCTTTTTAACAAATTTATATGAAAATAATTGTGTCTCACTGATTCTTTACTCCTTTCTGCTTTTGTCTTTAAAAATCAGATCTTTGTTTCATTTATCTATTACATTAATTTCAGTTTTTTTCTTTTTCATTTTTTCTCCTTTTCTCTTTTGTAGATCTTTTAATAACTTATTGTTGTATATTTAGTTCATTTATTTTTCATTCTACTTTTTAATATCAAAAATTTTAAGTCTATTTTTCATTCAAAGTTTTAGCTGTGTCCCTTAGGTTTTAGAATAAAGTAATTTCATGTTCATTATTTTCTAGATAATTTTTAACTTCAATTTTTTACAGCGTTTTATTATGAAAATTTTGAAACATACAGAGAAATCAAAAGAATTTTACATTGAAGACTTATATACCTTCCATGTAAAATGGGGAATTAACATTCTACTTTACTTTCTTTTTCATATTCTTTTCTACCCTTCTAGTCATCAGTCCATCTTTTTTTTTTTTTGAATCCCAAATTAAGTTCCAGGTATGAGTATACTTTTCCAAAAAGACTTCAGCATCATATTAACTAGAGTGTAAGTTCAGCTTCAGTTTCCTCTTTCATTCAGGAATTATTTAGGAGAATGCTTCTTGATATCAAAGGACTGACTTTGAGAGTTGGCGATGAAGGGTCGTTTTTTATCATATCCTTTTTCTGGGTTCATGAGGTTAAATCACAGAATGTGCCAGCAAGATCTCTAATATAAGAAAGATATTAAAGTTTTGTTTTAAACTGAGGGGATAAGAGCATGGGTTTGAAATCAGATTGTCTAGATTTGAGCCCTGGCTCTGTCTGCCACATTCTTTCTGAGTATCCTTAGGCAAATTACTTATTTGCTTTTCAGTTTTCTTACCTATAAAACAGGGAAAATAGTATTAACTACTTCATAGGATAGTTGTAAGGACTAAAGAAAGATTATATGTATACAATTATATGATGGAAAGGCATCGTATACTTGTAACATTTGTTGTAGTAATCATTCAACAAATGTTCACAATTATTATTATTACATAATCAGTTTCTGTAACTGTTTCATGGGAAAATGTCCTTTTAATACATAAAATCATAAATAAAACTATAAAATTGAACCATTCATTCTAATTTTATATTTTCTTATATATTTTTATCTGTAAAATTTATCAAATTCTGAATACCATATATATTAAAAATGTCCCATTATGATCGTGCTTTTATTTGGTTCTCCTTGTACTTCCAAATAAAAGCACGATCGTAATGGAACATTTTTAATATATATGGTATTCAGAATTTGATAAATTTTACAGATAAAAATATATAAGAAAATATAAAATTAGAATGAATGGTTCAATTTTATAGTTTTATTTATGATTTTATGTATTAAAAGGACATTTTCCCATGAAACAGTTACAGAAACTGATTATGTAATAATAATAATTGTGAACATCTGTTTGCTCTGTAATATCATTATGCTGTTTTATATTTATAAAATATTACGGCAATTTATTTCCTTAAGGGTGATAACTTTTATCATTTTATGGTGTCCTTTATTGTCACATTTAACAGCTTTATCCATGGATTCCATTTATCTGATGTTAATTTCACCACTTTGGCGCTCTTATGTAGACCTGCATTTTCTTGGTCACTCTTTGACCATCCCTTTATTCTCAATTCTTCTCTGTTACTTTACTTTAGATGTGTCTTGCGAAAACTACAGAACTGCGTTTTGCTTCCGAACCAAATACGAGTTGTTTAATTTTGAAAGAATTCAGCACATCCATATTGAGTATAATAACTTATACCCTTGCTTTTGTTCCTACTGTAAAATTTCACTTGTTCGCTTTTTTAACTTCTGCTTCCTCTAAGACATGTTTTCCTCCCTATCTTCAATACCACCACACGGTTCAAATCATCTCACTCCTCAACTACCTGATCACCCAGTTTTCGCTCTTGTCTTTCAACTTAGTCTGCGTACAGTAGCCAGTGTATTTTAAAAACTTAAACCAAATGGTGGCGTGGTGGTTTAGAGACCGGCTGCTAACCAAAAGGTCAGCAGTTCGAATCCACCAGCTGCTCCTTGGAAACCCTACGGGGCAGCTCTTCTCTGTCCTATAGGGCTGCTCTGAGTCAGAATCAACTCAATAGCAATGAGTTTGACTTGGTTTCTGTGGTAAACCAAATCATGTCACTTCTCTGCAAAAATATTTTAATTACCGTGGGTTGTAATTAGAACAAGATGCAAGTTCCTATTGTACAATGAGGATTCCGTGATGTGTCTCCTTCCTGGCTCTCCAACCTTCTCTCATTTTTATTCTTCACTAATTCACTCTAGTCCAGTGACATTGGCTTTTCCATGAGTCAGAACTGACTGAATGGCAATGAACAACAACAACAAAAGCACTAAGCTGTTTGGGTCTTAACTACCCCTTCAATTGGCCAGAAAAGTTTAACCTCGCCTAGCTCAGATTAGATGTTACCTTCCTCGACGATGTCTAAAAAATCTGCCCCTCGTAATTCTCTATAGCATCAAATTATTTCTATTCTCCAGACCACTGAATAAATGAATTAAATAATCACAAATCATGAGATTTCAGCTACCAAAATGTAAGTTCTAAGTGTTGCAGAACAATGCCTGCCTTATGTAGCATCATATAAAGCACTCAAACGATCACGGAGTACAAAAATAAAGGTGCACTATGTTTAACTATACAAAATGTATGCCAATCCCTCTGCCACTGTTCTCATCCACATTTTACCGTACACTCTTAGTCTTCTTCACCCTCCAACCTGTTGATACTGAAATTAGTCTGTGATCATTTACCCCTAGTTGCAAAATCCAGGAGTATGTTTCAGTCACTAGCTTACTGAATCTCTCTGCTGTGTTTTACATGTTGACCTGTCTCTTTTCCTGGAGAACACAAGCTATGGAGCCAGCCTGTCTCAGTTCAAATCCCAGCTCCCCAACTCGGTAGTTGTGTGATATTGGGGAAATTATTCGCACACTTTGTGCCTCAATTTCTTCATCTGTGTGTCTAGGCTTGTTATGAAAACTGAGTCAATATGCATGACTTCGTATCCACTGAGTCTCTGCCCTGTAACAAGTGTCATATATGTTAGCAGTTGTGATGGTCATTCTCTTTTCTCCCCTATGACATCAGGCTCGCCTGACTCTCCGCATACTTCTGGCCAGCCACTGTTGTCTTCTTCCTGTGCTCTTCATCTACTTTCTGGCCCCTCATGGGTGCCTCCCCCTTCTTTCCCATGCACTATCTCCAGTGACATCATCTATTCTTATGTTTTTGACTATCACCTAATATATAAGCTCTATGTGGAGCCCTGGTGGTACAGTGGTTAAAAGCTTGGCTGCTAACCAAAAGGTCAGCAGTTTGAATCCACCAGCCGCTCCTTGAAAACCCTATGGGGCAATCCTTCTCTGTCCTATACGGTCGCTATGAGTCAGAATTGACTCAGTGGCACTGGGTTTGGTTTAGGTTTTGTGAGGTCAGTACTTTCTGTCGGAGACTTTAACTTGTTTAACTCAAGTTGCTTAAAGCCTTTGATTAAAAAGTCCTGATCTATGTACCACTTCTTAGCATCTGGATGACCTACAATACCTACATCCCAACATGTTGTTGTTAGATGCTGTAGAGTCAGTTCTGACTCATAACCACCAATAGAACGAAACACTGCCTGGTCCTGCACCATCCTCACAATCATTGCTATGTTTGAGCCCGTTGATGGAGCCACTGTGCCAATGCATTTAGTTGAGGGCCTTACTCTTTTTCACTGACCCTCAACTTTACCAAGCATGATGTCCTTCTCCAGGGACTGCTCCCTTCTGATAACATGTCCAAAGTATGTGAGGCAAAGTCTTGCCATCCTCACTTCCAATGAGTGCTCTAGCAGTATTTCTTCCAAGGCTGACTTGTTTGTTCTCAACATACTTAAATTTAAGTAATCTTCATCATAAATTTGCTTTCTCAGATAATAGAAACCACCAATAAACCTGAGCATCTTTCCTTACTTCTTCTTCATCCTTGCTCCTCATCTAACCAATCACTGAGTCTTGTCAATATTATCTCCTAAGATGTCTCAAGTCTGTACCTCTTCATCTCTTACCTCATTGGCCTCTCGCCTCCAGGAATAGTGCCTCAGATCCATTTTTCACAGTCTGTTTTTCACAAAGCTACTAGAGTGATCTATCAAAGCCACTAGTTGTTACTGAGTCTACTTCAACTCAAGGCAACCCATGTGTGTCAGAATAGAACTGTACTCCCTAGGGTTTTCAATGGCTGATTTTTCAGTAGATTGCCAGGCTTTTCTTCTGTGGCACTTTGGGTAGACTCAAACCTTCAATATTTTGGTTATTAGTTGAGCACGTTAAACATTTGCACCACCCAGGGACTCCATCAAAGCCACAAAGATTATTTATACCCTTCCTGATTAGTACTCTTTAGTCACCTATCAAGGAGCCCTGGTGGTACAGTGCTTAAAGCACTCAGCTGCTAACCAAAAGGTCATGGGTTGAACCCACCAGCTGCTCCTAGGGAGAAAGATGTGGCAGTCAGCTTCCATAAAGATTTACAGCCTTGGAAAGACTATGGGGCAGTTCAGTTCTGCCCTGTAGGATTGCTATGAGTCAGAATCGACCCGATGGCAATGGGTTTGGTTTTTCTTTTTAGTCACCTATCATTGTGTATGAAGGTCAAGTTCCCTATGTTAGCATTTAAGACCCTCCATGGTCTTTCCCTAGAGACCTCTCCAGTCTCATCTTTTATACCAACAATTTCTGTGGTCTATAAATGCCACTTTTCTATTAGTTTTTCTTAGGCTGTCCTCTCTGCTTGTAATGTCTTCTCCCTCTTCCTTCTACTTATCCTTTGCTGCCTAAATTCTATTTATCCTTTCACAATTAGCTCAGTCTTACCTCCTCCTCAAGGCTTTTCCCAGTCTTCCCAATTGTGTGCAATCTTAATTCCTTTTGTTAGCATTTCACAACAGTGCTTGACTCATGTGCAATTTCATAATAATACAATCTTGTGTTCCCTCTTAGAAAAGCTATGTGATAGAGAAGGAATTTTAGATTAAAAGGGTTTATTTTAGATCAGTATGGTACGAAAGATTTTATTACAAAGTTCTTTTAATGAAGTTTATATTTATACTGCATAAGGGCAATCGTTGACATTTCCCTCTTAATATATTATTAGTTCTTTAAATTTATTTCAAGCTGAATAATGCAAAGCATGATTCATTAACTAATCTAAAAACATAATATTGTGCTGGCTTCAGGAACAAAATATATATTATAATGTATATTGAAATTTTAACTTCATTCAAACTCTTATACTTGGAAATTTTTATTTTGTTCTAATTATAATCTTTGTGATTTGTGACCAAATGACAAACCAAAGGAGACATTCACAGGATGCTCTTTGTAAACATTTCTCTTCTAACACCACATTGCAGGTGTGAATACTACTTGTTCTTAAATACGAAAAGTTGTGTTTGGTAGAGTTTTACATTTTTAACTTCAAAAAAATTACTAAAACCTCTTATCTATTATAGAAAAATGTTAGACAAGTTGTAGACTAATAAGTCTGTTAAAGATAATCTTGAATTAGATTTGGAGACCTCCTTCCATCTTTCCATCTCTCACTAACTTGTAGTATTTCAGTATCAACAGGCATTTGGAGGAAAAATCCTCAAGTTGCTCAAAGCCTCTGATTTCTTAAGCTCAGCAACTTCTAACTACTTCAACTCTAGGTCAGAAGTGATGGTAAATTTTATGTGTGTTGACTGTTGTGTATGAAAATGACAACGTAGAAACTGGTTTATAATTAGTCCAGACACCTATTAGATAGTATAACGGCCCCCCAAATAGATCCATGTCCTAATCCTGGAACTTGTGAATGTGTTTCCTTACATGGCAAAAGGGACGGGACTCTTGCAGGCGTGATTAAGAATCTATGCAAAGATGATTCTAATTTATCTGGGTGGGTCCAAGGTAATCACAAGGGTTCTTATAAGAGGGTCAGGGTCAGAGAAGGAGATCTGCTGGTGGAAGCAGAGGTTGGACTGAACCAAGGAATGCAGGCAGCCTCTAAAAGTTGGGGGAAGGCAAAGAAACAGATTCTCCTCTAGAGACTTGAGAAAGAATACAGCCCTGCTCACACTGTAATTTTAGAATTTTTAACCTCTAGACCTGTAATATAATACATTTTCGTGTTTTTTAAGCCATTAAGTTTATGGTGATTTTTCACAGCAGAAATAGAAAATTTATATGTACATTTATAAACTGTGAAATGGAATGGCAACAAGAGTTTTAGCTAGAATGTGAAACACATCTTTCAATATATGGGGCCTGGAGTACAAAATCAATGGGTGAAGAAACTCACAAATGATGAACGGCCCTCCATCTTAGACTGTGTGTGACTGCCTGTATCAGATTGAGGGGAAACAAACCTCCACTTCATCACATCGTGATCTTTACAGAAGGCTTCCGTCTTAGAATTCCATGAGTGACACCCTACCTGTCTGATTGTCTGCTATTGAGCCCTGAAGTTCTGCTCCCGTGTGCCATATCATCTGAAAGAAGTCCTCATTCTTCCTGTCTAATATCAGAAGAAAAAAATTATAAACTCTTTCTCTTCCCTCATTCCCTCTCTCAGATTCATTGTTGTTTTCTGAGTAAACAGAGGCTTGTTTACATGTCTGTGTCGAGGTAGGGGAGGTGGAGGTGGGCAGTCAGAAAAAAAAAAAAAGTCCACTAAAAGAACTTTTCCCTTACCTCTTTGTTGTTTTAAACTAAAAGTAGTTTTGTAGCAAACATGCTTTAAGGAAATTATTCAAAACCTTAATTAAGGGTGGTGAATTTCAAACACAACATAATTTTTTCTTTTTAACCAACTACCTATTTTGGACTTTGATAGGGTAATGATACTAAATTAGCCTCTGATCATAAACAACCATAAAACTGTACAAAACATATGAGGGAATGGTTTTCCGACATGGGATAACTGACAGTGTCAGACTGCAGTTTCTGAGAAAAGGAAAAAACATGAAGTAAGCCATAGGATCTCACCAGTTTTATAAACCGGGCACAATATCCTGACCCCAGTGTAGCAAGGAGGAGTACTCGCAGAACTGTAAAAGTTCTTCGTATATCCTGGAGATATGTCCTTTTGAAGTAGTGAAAATGTTTTTTCTTTAGTGTTTTAATATTAGGGAGAATATATTTTCTCATTTGTTTTAATATAGCGGTATAAGCTGTGATTAATCTTTAGTCCTTGAAAAATGGTGCAGACTCTGTTCAAAATATAGCCGAACAGCCTGATCCGCTCTTAAACATAACAAACACCCTAATACCTTACAACATATTTTCCCGTATTCGAAATAGGCGATTGAGAGATTGACATGGCTAACGCCATAATGATGCTGTAAGTAATCTCTAAACATTTTTTAATTGCACCAGCTGCACCGGTCTCCTCCAAAAGGGTGCAGTTATCTCAGCTCCTGTGGCCTTGATGTCTCTGTTCTTTGTTCTCTTGAGAAATGGCCTTCAGCCAGCAAACCAAGAAGAAGGTTTGCTTTCTCGCTCCCTATCTCAGCCACAGTGGACTTGGCAAAACAGACCCACTAGCCGAGAGATTCTTATCAGAGTTTTTCAGCCTGTTATAAATATACTGATTAGAGTCCAAGGTGCCTGACATGTTTATCTTTAGTTTAATAAAGAGTTTTTTAGTTGTTTTGTGATGTATAAGACCATCTGTGGACTACATGCTCAAAACATTAGGTAACCCTGATCTTTCCCATAAAACCCTCCCATCAACCTTTTAGGGCAGACAGAGTTTGGGAGAAATTTAACCCCCTCTGTCTCTTGAATACCGGTATTGAATAAAGCCTTCTTACTGCTTACCTCCTCCTGTCTCAGCATTGGATTTGCGGCAGGCAGCTCGAACCCGCAATTTGCCTTAACACTTTTTTCAATAATATGCATTAGGGTTCTTTCTCTCAATCTGTGCTTTGCTTTTTCATATTTTTAGCGGGGTCTTTTGAAGAGGAAAAGTTAAAAACTCACTGCAGTCAGGTTGATTCCAACACATAGTGACCCTACAGAACAGAGTAGAAGGCCCCATAGGGTTTCCAGGGCTTTAAATCTTTACAGATGCAGACTGCCATATCTTTCTCCCAGGAAAAGTTAGAGCGTGAAAAGATAGCACACTGTGAGCTTTAGAGGACAAACACTGCTGTCTGTATTAAAATCAGACATGATAGACTTTGAGTCAAAATTATTACCAATAATTACCAGAAATAAGAGGGCTATTTCATGAGGAAAACAATAATCATAAATGTATATGCAACTAATAACAAAACTTCAGAATTCATAAAAACTAACAGAAGAATGGGAGAAATAGATAAAATCTTAGTCATAGTTAAATAGTTTAAAAACCCTCTCTCAGTAATTTAGGATAGATTGATAGATTAGATGCTATGTTAGAACAATTAGAGAAAATAACCGGTACAGGTACAGAAAGTCTGAACATTACCCAACAAATTGACCAGCTGATATTTATAAAACATGACACCAAACAACTGTAGAAGACTCATTCTACTCAAGTACACATGGAACATTCATCAAGACAAAGCAGGTATCTGGCCGTAACACAAATTTCTGTAAATCTGAGATGATCGAAATGATAGAAAATATATTCTTTGACCACAACAAAATTAGGAACTGATAACGATAATATATTTAGAAAACCCCAAAATAGTGGAAATTAAATTGAATACTAAATAACTCCCAGCCTAACGGAGAAATCACAAGGGGATTTAGATAATATTTCAAAGGCTATTGTTACCTGATTAGGGTCGGTGCCCTGGAACAGTTGACCCAGTGAAACATACTCCAAGTCAGAAAGAATGAGAAAGTTTATTAAGGAGATGCATACATCACCGGGGACCCAGCTGCAACACAGGCTGTCTCTATGGAGTCCCAAAGAGCAGCTTTACATTAGAGCGTATAGAGAATCTTACAAGGGTTACCAGTGTCTTTGTAGTCCCCTACCAGACATTTCTTTATTAGGCTAAAGATGTACATATCTGATTCCTGGGCCCCAACTTTCCTGTGGGGGTTGTATGCCACAGGTAGTCCCGCCAGAACAAAGGTTATTTGCATCAGTTTAAAACAAAGAACAAAGTCATTAACATTTGATCAAAACAAAGTCATTAACAGAGGTATGTGAGGAGGCAGGCAGAGGAAGAACAACTTATAGGTTTATCATTTTTTTACTGTGTTAGTTATGTTAAGCTCTCAGTTGCCCATTTTGAAAAAGGAGAAGACATGCTGGGTGGTATTGGGGTCACATATTGTCCATATATTGCTGCAGCCACTTCTGAATGATCTTCAGCAAAATTTTACTTGTGTGTGGTATTAATGATATTGTTCAATAATTTCCACATTTGGTTGGATCACCTTTCTTGGGAATAGGCATAAATATGGATCTCTTATCAATATAATTACTGACCAATAGGCCTCATATGTATAAATGAAAAAGATACACAATGAAATATCAGCAAATCAAATCCAGCCATATATAAAAAGAATAAAGCATTATGATCTTGTGAGGTGTATATTCAGAGAGTGCAAGGTTGATTTAACATTAAAAATTAATTGATGGAATTAACCACATCAATAAAAAAAAAAAAATCACATCAATAGTATAAGAGAAAATAAAGGCTGATTATCTCAATAGATGCAGAAAAAGCATTTGACAAAATCCACTACTCACTCAGGGTTAAAATAAGTCTCCATAAACTAGAAAAGGAAGGAAGCTTCCCCAACCTAATAAAAGGCACCTACAGACACTTATAATCCACACCATTCTTAATGGAAAAGACTGAATGCTTTCCCCTTAAGATGAGGAAAAAGGCAGGAATGTTCTTGTTGCTTTTATCAGTAATTTATTGTAGATCCTCTCAGTGCAACAAAGCAAGAAAAAGACAAGCGGATCAGAAAGGTAGAAGTAAAACTACCTCTACATCAATGACATGATTGTCTGCATAGAAAACCTAATGAACCTACAAAATACTATTAGAATTAATATGTGAATTTGACAAAGAGGCAGATACAAGAAAAGAGGAATAAATGCAATTTATTTTTATTCCTATATACTAGCAAGACAAATTGTAAAATGAAAAAACATGACTTGAGATAGCATCAAAAAAAGTCACAAATAGATTTAACAGAAGATATGTAAGACCTTTACCCTCATTATAGTAAATGAGTAACTGTAAGTACAGATAACCACAAAGCATCACTGAGAGAAATTAAAGATCGGAATAAATGGAGAAATATACCACATTTCTTGGTTGGAAAAGTTGATATTGTTAAGACATTAATTTTTTTCTAAATGAATCTATGGATTCAACATAACCCCAATCAAAACCCCAGAAGGGTATTTTTATGGGAATTGACAGCCTGCTTCTAAAATTTAAGTGCAATTGCAAAGGCCTAGAATGCTAACTGCATTAATAAGCAAGGGCAAAGTGGGAAAAAAAAAAACAGCCTGCACAGCCCTTCTCTGAACTAGCCACCCTAGGGTAAGTCAGAATTCACAAGTTAGAAGGACCGAGTCCTTCTAATTGGCAAGTAAGAAGACACTAGCCCCTACTGGCTCTCAGTAGCCTTCTGTGGGTTTGTAAATTCTCTTGAACAGCTCTCAGAATTTGTGGAGATTATCCATGCTTACAGTTACCCATTTATTATAACCAGGGAAAAAAAACCCATTGCCGTAGTGTCGATTCTGACTCATAGCGACCCTATAGGACAGGGTAGAACTGCCCCATGTGATTTCCAAGGAGCAGTTGGTTGACTAGAACTGCGGGACTTTTGGTTAGCAACCCTAATTCTTAAAGACATGCATTAGGGGAGGTTTGAGATAGGTCCTGGCATGAAACCTCTATTGTCCGCAGGGACACACCACCCTCCTGAGAGCAGATGTTCTGGCCAATCCAGGAAGCCCAAGACCTTCCATGTTCAGAACCTTTTATTAGCTTCATTGCATAGTCATTATTGATTGAAGCAATGAATATGCACGAATGGATCATGTCCCCTTTTTTCCTGAGGTTAATTGCCAGATAGAGTCTTTGTAGCACCCGGTCCTTTGCACAAATTTAAGCGTTGTCCGGAGATTTTTACATAAGAAAGGCACCTCAATTACTGGGGATTTTAAAGGGCTAACTTCCTGGAACCAAAGCCAATGGAGAAATTGAGTTCTTTGTCTCACACCTAGTGAAGACAAAACAATTTTGAAAAAGAACAAAACTAGAGGAATTACATTATCTGATTTCAAAGACCTACTACAAAGCTATAATAATCAAGATATTGCAGTCTGTGTGGAAGGATAAACATGTAAATCAGTGGAACAGAACAGAAGGCAAAAATGGACCCACACATATATGGCTAATGGAGTTTAACGAAGGTGCCAAAGTAATTCAACAGGTGAAAGAATCGAGAGTTCAACAAACGGCGCTGGAACAACGGGATATCCGTATGGACAAAAGTGAACCCTGACTCTTCCCTCACTCCATATCCAACCATTAACTTGAAATGAATCACAGACCCAATGTAAAAGCTAAAAGATCCTACCTTCTAAGGAAAAAAGAACTTATGCAAAAGAAGAGAACTTCTGGGAGAAATCTTTACAACCTTCAAGCACCCCAGTACCCAGTGCCGTCGAGTCGATTCCGACTCATAGTGACCCTATAGGACAGAGTAGAAGTGCCCCACAGAGTTTCCGACTAGGCAAAGTTTTCTGGGAAAGGGTTTATTCCAAAAGAAAAGTCAGTGAGTTACATTCAACCAAACTAAAAACTTATCCTTTTCAAAAGACCCCATTAAGAAAATGAGACCGCAAAGCACAGAGTGGGAGAAAGTATTCTCAATACATACATTTGACAAAGGACATTATCTTACAACTCAAGACAGCAAAAGTAACCAATTTAAAAAGACAGCAAATAATTGAAGAAGCACATTATGAGAAAGGTTATATAAATGGCCCATAAGCACATGAAAAGATGCTCAACATCTCTCAACGTCAGGGAAATGTAAATTAACACCACAGGAGATACCACTTCATACATATTGTATTGACAACTGTAAAAAAGACTGGTAACCCCAAACATCAACGAGGATGTGAGATAATCTGAATATGTATACCTACCACTGGGAGTGTAAATGGCACAATCACTTTAGAACACTTTTGCAGTTTCTTATGAAGTTAAACACACATTTTTTGGAAGATCTAGCAAGTTATTCTTAGGTATTTTCCCAGCAGAAATGAAAGTCCAAATGTTCAATGACTTGCAAACAAGAGTTTATAGCAGCTTCATTCATAATACAGTAAAACCTGTGAAAGCCGGCACCTGCATAAAAAGAAAGCCTGTCAAAGAAGGAAAACGTAAATATTTTCCACTAAATACAGAGCTATAGAAAAATGGTGACAGCATGCTGTCAAAAGTGGAAAGCTTGTGATGCCCAGAAAAACAAGGCAATCCTGTAGTTCCGGCTCTCACAGGTTTCACCACAGCTCCAAATTGGATAAATTCCAAATGTCCATCAATAAGTGAGTAGATAAACAAATTTTGTATATTCATACAGTGAAATTCTACTCAGCAATACAAAGCAATGACTGACACATACATCAACATGGAAGAATCTTAAAATTATTGTGCTGAATGAAAGAAGCCAGACACAAATTACATATTGAATGATTCTTTTTATATGAAAATCTATAAGAGGCAAAACTAATCTATTGTGTTAGAAGTCAGGTCACTGATGGTTGAGGGCAGGGGTGGGGCTGACTGCAAAGGGGCATGAGGAAATTTTTGGTAAAATTGTTCTATGTCTTGACTGTGGACATGTTGCTAAACTTACTGAGCCATTAGATTGTATAAAATTTATACTTTAGTATATATTAAAATGTATCTTCATTCTGAGGTTTAGAATAACTCAGGAGGAGGGTAAGAGAGTTGGTACAAGTGGAAGAATGTCATCAATGTCACTGAATTGTACATATAGAAATTGTTGGGTTGGTGCACGTTTTGCTGTCTACATTTTCAACCACAACAAAAATAAACAAAATAAAAAGTTTTAAAAATATATCCAACAATGAATATACATATCTCAGTACTGAATTGAGTGATCAAAAAAAAAAAAAAGTGAATCAGGAGCATATCATGTACCTATGTCATGTGCCTTCTCCTGATGTCTGCACAAACTCACTGTATGCTCTCAGACACTAAAATACGACCAAACTGCATTCTTTTATAGGAGAAAAGATTCCCTTTCTTTATTAATTGCTTTTTTAAAAGCAGAAATTTCAGAATGAGGCAGGCAGCCGCAGAGCCCAACCCTTCTGAGGGACACGTGCTCTGACTACACCAAGCAGAATAAGCTGCTCTTTCTGAATGGACCCGACGGCACTGGGTTTGGTTTTTTTTTTTTTTTTTTGGTTTCTTCTGAAACTGTCCTTGACAAGATAACCACAGAATGGACCATAGATGGCCTCAACCCGCCTCTGGGTGGAGACTTAACATCCTAATGAGGAAAAATTCATCACTTCCTCAATCCTGGGGGATCAAACCTTATCTAAAGAAAATACAAAGTCATCCCCGAGCTCTGAGCCCCTGCCTGAAGGTCAATCCTGAATATTCATGATGAATTTGAATTTCCTTGTCTGCTCTCTGCAGAAGCTCTCCTCCCCAAGCTGCCTGCAAGCAATCTTGGAGCTCCAATTGCACCTTCCCTTCTACAACGAAATAAAGGCATCTTTCTGATCTCCTACCTCGGCCTCTTGTTTATTGGCTGTAACAGGTCACTCTGAGCAAAACCTGGGGTTTTTACCCAGCAACAAGGATAGCTCAAACCCCATGAACACCTTCATGAGCCTCTCTAAGAGATTGTGAACCATCATTTAGGAACTCCTGCTTTGTACATATTTTTCTTAATACACAGCCCTTGCAGTATGGTAATAATCTTCAGCTCTGCTGGTTTCCCCTCATAGAGGACGAGCACTATGATGCTACCTACTGTGTCCCATTCCTCTTGTGTTCTTGGGGCCTTGCTTTGTGCCTGACACGTAAGCAAGTCCTAAAAAATACACCTGTTCAATAAACCAGTCAATCAGAGAAAGAAAAACACTGGAAATATTAAACAAAACTGATCAAAATCCGTATCTTGGGTATGAAGAAATAAGAACTTTGCTTGTTTCTTCTGTTATTTCTGGATTTTGGATATTAATTTTTAATAATGAACTCTTCTTTAAAAGAAAAGCATGGGCAGAAAACCACAAAATCAAATATTTTTTCAAAAAAAGTTTTAGGAAAGAGCAATAAAATGGAAGTGGTTTGAAAACAAAGGCCTATTTAGTAAGTAACAAATGTCTGGTAGTGTTTTAAGCACTGAACATCAGAACATTAGTGTCCACTCATGGAAATATACTTGTAGGTGGAAATTGCTTTAATCATCTCATGTAGTCTAAAAATGGCACAGGGGCAGCATCTGGCATCCTCTAACTTCAGAAGGGGGAGAGAGAATCACCATTAGCATCATACCAAAGCAGATTCCTATAAGGTGGAGGTCAAACACACCTCCTTTCTCCAACCTTTTTACCAATTCTGACACCAGCCATCCCTCCCACAACACTCCCTATTTCTCTGTTGGGTTTAGTAATTCATTGCAATGGCCACACAGAACTCACAGATCTTACTCACAGTTATGGGGTTTGTTAGGGAAGTAACAGATTACAGTTCAGGTTCAGGAATGTTCAGGGTACAGTTATTCAGTCAGGACAGCCTCTTCTCAGCCCTGACCCCAGGCAGATCTCCCTCTAGCCCTTGGCCGTGGCCTGGTCTCTGCCCTGCTGTGACAAGTGTTACAAAGCTCTTTTAGCTCTGCCAGTAAAAACCCTGGTGGCACAGTGGTTAAGTGCTACAGCTGCTTACCAAACAATCAGCAGTTCGAATCTGCCAGGTGCTCCTTGGAAACTTTATGAGGCAGTTCTACTGTCTCCTTTTGGTCGCTATGAGTTGGAATTGAGTTGGAAGGCTCTCAGCTCTAGCTCTATGAGTGAGCAAACCTAGCTCTACCAAGTGCTTGGAGGCACCCTACTCTGCCAGCAAGGCTTCTCCCCAAAGGCCCTCAGCTTTCTTGCTCAGTGGGCTGGGAAGCCCACCATGCAGTCTTCTGCTTCTGCTGCCTTTGCTGCTGCCATTTCTCTGCCATTTCTTCTCACCATCTTCAAGGTTACAGCTCTCTCTCTGTCTTCTGGTGCCAGGAGATTCTCGATGAAGGTATCCCAGCTCCAAAAGACACGCTCCATTCCTGGCTCTTCTTTGTTGGTGGTGGTGAGATCCTCCCTTTCCGCTTCTGGGGATGGCTCATTTTAAGCCTAGTGGGATGACAAAACTGACTAAACCCCTTATTACGGTTCCATATACCTTCTTTCCATGGTCCCACCCCCCACAAGCGTGCCATAAATCTTATTTACATTATTATATTCCTTTGGTGGTCCACAAGCAAGCACCTTATTGCATAGTCCCTCTCAGTCACTTGGTGGGAGTTACAAAGACTATGGCAAGAAGGGCCATATTAAGTAATTCACTGCACTGCATATATCATTACAAACTCTATTCTGTTGTTGTTTTTTTTTCTTCATGAACAAAATTTGCAAAGCTTGAGATAGAAAGATGAGAAGTTATGTGGGAAGCAAGGGAAACAACCTCAGAAATTTTAGACAATTATTATTTGTTATAAACATAGAATTCATTCTATTCCCTATAGCATAGGTTGATCCCAAATACAATGATACTAATTAGAATCAATCTTCCTTTTATATTGTTTATGTATTTATTGGAAAAAAGATTGCTACCTTCTTCTTCCATTTTACAAACACAATATATATTAAATAAAAAAAATTTTTGTCATAGATGTATAGATACTGTGGTCACACAGATTTGGCAATTAGACTCTAAGTTGTTGTTGCTAGGTGCTACTGAGTGAATTCCAACTCATAACAAACCCATGTGACAGGGTAGAACTCTCTCATAAGGTTTTCTAGGCTCTAATCTTTACAGGAGCAGATTGCCATGTCTCTCCTTGGCAGTGCCACTGGGTGGGTTTGAGCCACCAACATTTCAGATAGCAGCTAAGCATTTAACTGTTGTGCCACCATGGCTCCTTTTGACTCCAAGTAGGGAGATTAAAAGCATATTCTCCCTACTCCCAAAAGTTTACATAGACTGAATCTGAAGATTATTCTAACTTAAGAGATAAAGCTAAATATTTTGAAATTACTGTTTTCATTTTGTCTATATTTGAGGAGTGTCTTGGTCATCTAGTGCTGCTATAACAGAGCTACCACAAGTGGATGGCTTCAACGAAGAGAAATTTATTCTTTCACAGTCCGGTAGGCTACAAGTTCAAATTCAGGGCATCAGCTACAGGTGAAAGTTTCTCTCTGTCAGCTCTGGAGGAAGATTTTCGTTATCAATTTTCCCTTGGTCTAGGAGCTTCTCTGCACAGGAACCTCAGGTCCAAATGAAGTGCTCTGCTCCTGACACAGTTTTCTTCGTGGTATGAGGTCCCATGTCTCTCTGCTGGCTTCTCTCGTTTATCTCAAAAAGAGATTAGCTTCAGACACTATCTGATCTTGTAGATCTCATCAATATAACTGCTGTTATTCCATCTCATTTACATCTTAGTAATAGGATTTACAACCCGTTAACCCGTCACACATCGGGAAATCACATCAGATGACAAAACAGTAGACAATCACACAATACTGGGAATCATGACCTAGCCAAGTTGACAGATATTTTGGGGGGACACAATTCAACCTATGACAAGGAGTAAAAGATGATATTTTTTCTTGATTTTAAAATTAAAAAAAAATACAACTTAAAATAATTCCGAAGATTTCAAATGGTAACTTTCGTTGTAGTTATTAGTTGCCATCAAGTTGGCACTGACTCATGGCACATACAACAGAACGAAAAGTTGCCTGGCCCTGCATCATCTTCATGATTATTCGTATGCTGGAGTCCAGTATTGTAGCACCGTATATTTCGAGTGCTAGGGGGTTCATCTTCCAGCATTATATTGAACAATATTCTATCCTAATTCCTAGGGTTTTCATTAGATAATTTTCTGAAGTAGATCTCCAACAGTTTCTTCCTAGTCTGTCTTAGTCTGGAAGCTCTGCTGAAACCTGTCCACCAGTTCACCATAGGTGACCCTGCTAGTATTTGAAATAATAATGGCATAACTTCCAGCAGCATAGCAACATGAAAGCCATCATGTGCTTTCCCTTTGAACACAAGGAGTAGTTAGTGTCCCTGAGTCAGCAGAAAGGTTGCATTTTTGCTATTGTTTTCCTTTCTTCTTCCAATTCTACTCCCACTACTCCCTAAAAGCAAGCCAGATGCAAGAGTGAACATCATTCAATCAGTCACAGTGTAATTGTGGTTCCCAAAGGGGCAGGGGTTACATTTCACCTTGAAGGCAGCAAAGCCTTATACCTCTGATAAAACATAAAGAAGCCAGATTTCTTAGCAGAATAACTCTAGTTTATCATCAGCCTGCTCCTGTCTAACCTGCCCTTTAAGTACATTAACTAACTCAATATTTTTTACCCTGCTGTATTTTTTTTTTTTTTCCTCAATCTAGGCTGCATAATCATGATTTGTATCTGCTGAAATACTTCTCATCCTACAATGCCCAACTTAATGTAAGTTTACGGAAAATAATCTTTACGAAATTTGTAAACTACATATATTTTTGATCAAAGAAGTGCTTAGATTGCACACTGAGAAATGAAATACTAAAAAAGAAAAAACATGGAGACCATCGTGTCCAATTTGGCTTTCCATTCTGCAGACTATCTACATCCATGCTCATTTCCTGAGGAAAAAAGTGCTTGCTAATTGCAGTCAGACACTTTCTCTGTTCTCCAGCAACACAGAGATTATAAAAGCAAACCAGTTAAAACCTTTCCAGGCACTTTTGGTGTGGATTAATCTCACATACTCCTGTGACCTAAGAGTGTGTTGGCTTTCAACTATCATAGAGCATTTCAAAAATCCAATTCCACAAACCTTGACTGAGGACTTGTCAAGCGCAAAATGACATGCTAGGCATTGAGGACACATGTGAATAAGATAGAAGTTCAAAGATTTGCATGACAAAGGAAACACAAAGATACAATGGATACCACTAAGGGAGTAGAGTAAGAGTCAGGGAATTGGAGGAAGAAACATCCTAATAGTGGCTCTACAGAAGTGGAAGGCCTTCTAGGCAGAAAGCACGGACATGGTCAGGGAGAGTGAGCGAGCAAGGTGTGTTGGGAGGACACCTTATAGTGCAGTGTGACTGTAGTGAGCTTCTCAAATGTTTACGTGCTAAAAGTTACCTGGAAAGCTTACAAAAATTTGGGTTCCAGGACTGTTTATCAGGAGAATCTCATCAGTCAGATTGTGTGATGGTAAATTTTATATATCAGCTTGGCTAAGTTATGGTTCTCAGTGGTTTGGCTGAATACTAGTCTAGTTGCTATCATGGAGCAGTTACATATAATTTGGACAGTTGGCCTTGGGTAGAGCAGAATACTTTCTATAATGTAATGTAATACAATATAATCACCTCCCATTATGCAATATTATGTAATCAATCAGTCAAGATACTTACCTGTATACGGTGGGTCCTAAACCTAATTACTTCTGAGTTACAAAATCACCAGAGTAGTCACAAAGACACACATACAGGGGAAGACAGATAACATGTGAGGACCATCTACAAGCAAAAGAATGCCAAGGATTGCCAGCAGACACCACAACTAGGAGTGAGGTTCACTGAAGTAATCGACGCAGCAAGACCCTGGTTTGGACTTCTAGGCTCCAGAATTGTATGAAAATTTCTGTTCTTTAAAGCCACCCACTTTTGGTATTTGTGTTATGGCACTAAGTAATTAAGACTGGAATGGGATGCAAGTATTTGCTTTTTACAAGCATCCCAGGTGATTTTGATATATGTGGCCTGTAGGCAATGGGTGAGAAGTTCTGGACTGAACATATATAGGTTTAAAATGGCAGCAGTTGAGACTGGAGAGTTGCTTGGGATTAGATTATGAAGGGCTTTGGATGCCATGTGAAGGAAATTTTTAGTTAAGGATTGTTGAAGTTTTTAAGAAGGAAAATTGAGAAGATCTAGGTTCAGAAAGGTAACTTTGGTAATGGTAGAGATGAGGAGTTGGAGAGAGTCTCAAGTCTTAGGGAAGACAGTGGACAACTCTGCAGTATGATGATGATTTGAAACAGTCATCAGTAAGAGCAGAGCAGGAGGGAAACAGGCAGTAAGAACTGGACTTTGGGAAAATTTGGATATAAATTTGCATGAGCAGCAGAGCCAAACATGATATGTGATTTGTATTCTAAGTGATACAACCAAGCCAAACAACAAAGGAGGATGGGACTAATGAGTTCAGTTTGAGATCTGCTGAGACAGAGGTGAAACATTCCGACAGGGGTGTCTACTAGACTCTTAAAGATGTGAGTCTGGAGTGCAAAAGAGGGGTCTAGCTGCTTTCATTCATTCATTCATAAACACAGATCAGGTCCCTCCTGTGTGCCAGACCCTGTTCTAGGTGTAGAATTGACAGTGACTAGCAGAAAAAAGTCTCTGTACTCATCATTCTGAAATTCTAGAGGAGGAGAAAAGTGAATAAACAAATAAATACACAATATCATGTCAGATCTTGAAAAACCTACAAAGAAAACTAAAAGCAGGGGAGAAAACAGCATTTTGGAGGGTGCTGTTTTTGATAGGAAAGGCAAGGAAGGCTTCTCTGTGGCATTTGAAATGAGCCTGAATGAAGTTAAAAAGCAAGCAAGCAACATGAATGGCCGAAAGATAGATCCTTCCAGAACCCATGGTCTAGACAGATAACTCCATATCTACCTAATGAAAGCTCCTCTGTGTGTATTCATTTCCTCATTCATTTAACAAATATTGAGTCCTGATATGTGCCAGACAGCTATTCTTGGCACTGGGGATACATTTGTAAATAAAATAGACCCTTCCCTCCCAAAATAAAATCCTACATCATGGAGTTTACATTCTATTAGAGGAAATACCAAAAAAAAAAAACAAAAACAAAAACCCAGTACCATCGAGTCAATTCTGACTCATAGCGACCCTATAGGACAGAGTAGCACTGCCCCATAGAGTTTCCAAGGAAATAGACACATAGACAAATAGACACATGGAAAAAGATGCTCAGGTGAAAAAAATAAATCTGAAAGAAAATAATAAATTTAGTAAGAGGGATATGAACAATCAAAGCGGATGTGTATGTGAACTCTAGTTAATGGGCGTGGAAGTCCTCCTCAATGAGATGCCTTCAGAGACAATGCTTGAAGGAAATGAGGAAGCCAGCCATTGGGATATATGGAAAAGGAGCTTCCAGACAGAAAGAACAGCCAGTATAAAGACACTAAAGCCAGATCACACTACGCATGCTCAAGGCCAGTTGGCTGGAGTGGAGAGAAAGCAGTACTAAATGAGGTGAGCCAACTAACGTAGGGCCTTGTAGGTCTTTGCTTTTTACTTTGAATAAGACAGGGCAGCATTATAAGAGATCACTCTGGCTTCTGGGTTGAGAATAAACTCAAGACAGTAAGGTCAGGTACAGGGAGAACTGTTAAAGACCAATTGCAGTAATCTAAACCAGATATGATGGGGCTGGACCAGAGGAGTAGTCAAATTCTGGACGTACTTGGAAGGATTAGCACACAGGATTGGCTGATGGCTTTTGCATTTGAAAGATGGGGTTGCATTTCCTGAAAGGGTGACTTTCCTGGAAGGAGGCAGTTTTGGAGAGGAGCATCAGAGGTTCAGTTTTGGACAGGCAAAGTATGAGGTACATATTAGATAGCCCACAAGAGAAGTTAAGTGAGTAACTGATAGAAGCAAGATGGTATGTATGTCTAGTACTGCGAAAAAATGCCCAGGATGGAGCTGTAAATTTGAGAGGTATCAGCATAAATACAACAGATTATATTTACATCCAATAGGCTGGGTGAGATATCTCAGAAATGAATACAGATAAAGTAGAGGAAAATATCAGAAAATTATGACTCTCAAGTATAATGTTTTTACTCTTTGCTGCTGAATATCATCAATGTGTTTTGAGGGAATTGACAGGAAAAGTTCAAGGATGAAATGTTATACAAATAATAAATAAGATCATAGGATCTTCAGAATTTGAGCGAAGTGATAATTCCAAACAGAATCTTAATTTTTTTCAAGAAGTGCAAATATTTGTGTTAATTTATCAGATTTTTTTCTCTTTGAGGCAGGGCCTTAGAAAGAACAGTCACAGCTAATGTGCTTTAAATTATTATTCAATTTATTAAAAAGTTACAACTCCCAAATCTATTTTTCCTCAGTTCCTTAAGTTCAATATACAAAAATGATCGTTTTGTTTCTAACCTTAGTAAAATAAGTACAATTACCCTTATTCTGATTGGTGTTTGATTCACTCATATTGCACTGAAAAACTCCTTTAACTCTCTTTTTAACATAATTAAAATTCATAAAACATTTTAAATTCCATATGTGAATTCAATAAATTTGATTTCCTTTTTTAAGCCTTCAGATATCTGATAATGGACGTTTATGACCCTAATAAGCAAAGTCTTTCCATGTCCTTAAATTATTCCTATAAACCAGTGAAATAATCATATAAATGTAGCAAATATCTAGTTCTTTTTTAAAATGTTTATAAACACAGTCATATCTTTTATGCCTTTTAACTTAAAACTACAATTTGAAAATTTAATCAAATCAAATTCCCCGAAGTGCTAAATTCTCAGACACATTACAAACATTCAAACTGTATTGAACCCAAAGTAAAAGTATTCACACTCTGCCTTTTCCTTACTTCCATCATCTCAATATTTACTCAAATCTCTCCAGGGCTGTGAAGCATTTCCCCAGCCAAGAGGATCAGATTTACCAAATCAGGCTAATTGAGGTCTGATGTCTACAATTTATAATAAGCTAGAGGTGCCTAGTGGTCTGCAATTTGAGAGAGAGAGAAAACTCCTTTCCCTTCTCTTGAGTGCTGGTTACATTTATAGCCACAAGATATGGTTTTATATTTTTCAGTGACCCTACACCAGAGAACACAGGGCTTACATGCCTATCTGCGCCAAGAGTTGGCCATGCTACTTCAAGACCACACCCTTCAGGTGCGGTTGGTTCAATAACCAACTTTTAGGGTTTATGTACTCTTTGCCTTCAAGTTGATTCCAACTCATAGAGACCTTATAGGACAGAGTAGAACTTTCTCATAAATTTTCCAAGGCTGTAAATCTTTACAGAAACAGACTGCCACTCCTTTCTCCTGCAGAGCAGAGTGGCTGGTGGGTTTGAACTGCCGACCTTTTGGTTAGCAGTCAAGTGCTTAACCACCAACCCAGCAGGACTTCAAGCTTCACCTTTACCTAATTATTTCTTCACTTTTTCAAATTATATCACCTGCTTTATCAACAGATTCCTGTAACCCCTAATAGGTTCTTTCTGCACTTGAATGTATCCTACTAAGCAACTTATTTCCTGATTGAATTCACTTTTCTCATATTTTTCTCTACCTACATGAATCTAAAAACATTATCGTCATTTCATTGAAGCCCAGATTCTTCTCTCACGGTTGCCTGCATCTGCGGCTATAACTGTAAGTGATGAAAGGCAATTATTTCAAAGATTTGATACATTTTCTGTGCAACATACCTGAAGAACAGACAGAGAGATGATATAGTTTAACTCTCTCCAATTGATGAGACTATTGAGGCCCAATGAGGAGAAGCAGCTTAACCAGTAGTAACATTAACCTTGGCGGGGGGGGGGGGGGAGGCGGGGGGGTGGTGGTGGTTAATCACTAGAGCTCCTGTCAGTTGCCCCGCTGTTCCATTCTCAGGGCCTCAGAGTTAAAGGACTGCCACTCCTTTTTTTTTTTTTTTTTTAATAAGATTAATGAATATCTGTATATGCATATTAAAAAATCTATATAGTAGTATGAATTGATTAAAGAATAGTAAAAGGTCTATAAATGAAAAAGCAGCTTTAGAGAATTTCTTCAAACTGAGTACATTGATCAAATCACAAAGAAGGCATTTCGCTTTAAATTTAGCTCAGTTTTAGCTATATTTTAAGCCTGTAAGACTTTGGAAATAGAGGAGCCTGCCATTTAGAGAGTAAAATGCATGGTCAATTTTCAGTCCATTTTCTGTCTTTTAAATTCTTCAGGAAAAATAAAAAATAGCCAACATTATTTCACTCCATCACTTCAGCAGCGTTGGAGCAGAAGGGGATTTATATTTATAGAATGATTTTATGCTTAGTGTATCTCAAAGTGCAGTACTAAGTAATTAACTAGAAATTATACTTAATTTAGACAAAAGCAATCTTGTTTCTGCTAGAAAGAGCGGTAAGAACATTTTCTTTCCTGAAGTATCTTGCATTGTATAAGGCTTTTGTCATTAGTTCTTAATTCAATAAATTTATGCCATTCTAGGAAGTTGGGACTCCTTATTTTTAACAAATTTTTGTTCATTCAAGGTGCTTCATGTGCACCTGGTAACCTGTTTGTAGTTGAATAACACACAGAGTAGGTTGAATATTTATTTCTATGTATGTTGTTGTTAGGTGCCATCGAGTCGGTTCCGACTCATAGTGACCCTGTGCACAACAGAACGAAACACTGCCCGGTCCTGAGCCCTCCTTATAATCGTTGTTATGCTTGACCCATTGTTGCAGCCACTGTGTCAATCCACCTTGTTGAGGATCTTCCTCTTTTCTGCTGACCCTGTACTCTGCCAAGCATGATGTCCTTCTCCAGGGACTGATCCCTCCTGAAAACACGTCCCTCCTGACAACATGTCCCTCGTATGTGCGTGTATATAAAAAACATATATATATATATAAAATGGATATATATTTCTATCTATATGTATATATTTGTCTATATTTGCATGTACATGACAAACTAAAAAACCAGTTGCCGTCAAGTGGATTCCAATTCAGGGTGGCCCCATGCATGTCAGAGTAAATCTGTGCTCCATAAGGTTTTCAGTGACAGATTTCTTGGAAGTAGATCCACAGATGTTTCTTCTGAGGTACCTCTGGGTGGATTCAAACTGCTGACTTTTTAGTTAGTAGCAGAGTGCTTAGCCATTTGTACTAACCAGGGATCCCATGTATATGACAAATCTTTAATATTTGCTTCAATAAAATGAAGCAATTGTTGCATAACTTATTTAACTCATGTCTTAGTTATCTAGTGTCACGATAACAGAAATATCACAAGTGGATGGCTTTGGCAAAGAGAAGTTTATTCTCTCGCAATCTAGGAGTCTAGAAGTCTGAATTCAGGTTGCCAGGTCCAGGGGAAGACCTTCTCTCTCTGTCAGCCCTGGGGGAAGGTCATTTTCATCAATCTTCCCGTGGCCTAGGAGCTTCACAGTGCAGGGACTCTGGGTACCAAGGACACACTCTGCTCCAGGTGCTGCTTTCTTGGTGGTATGAGGTCCCTCTCCTCTCTGCTCCCTTCTCTTTTTCATATCTCAAAAGAGATTGGCCCAAGATACAACCTAATCCTGTAGATTGAGTTCTGTCACATTAGCATAATTGCCTCTAATTCTGCCTCATTGACATCATAGAGGTTAGGGTTTATATCACATAGGAAAATCATATCAGATGACAAAATGGAAGTGAACCACACAATACTGGGGATCATGGCCTAAGCCAAGTTGACACACATTTTTTGGGAACACAACTCAATCCATACCAACTTGCTATTGCCTAAAAAAAAAAAAAAGCTGGATAAATTATGAAGATGACTGTCATGGACTGAATTATGTCCCCCCAAAAATATGTTATCAATTCAGGTGGTTGTCCTCCATTTTGTGATTGTAATTTTATGTTAAAGAGGATTAGGTGGGATTTTAACACCCTTACTAAGGTCACATCACTGATCCAATGTAAAGGGAGTTTCCCTGGGGTGTGGGCTGCACCATCTTTTATCTTAAAAGAGATAAAGAGAAACGGAAGCAAGCAGAGAGTTGGGGGCCTCATACCACCAAGAAAGCAGTGCAGGGAGCAAAGCGTGTCCTTTGGACCCTGGGTGCCTGTGCATAGCAGCTCCTAGTCCAGGGGAAGATTGATGACAAGGACCTTCCTCCAGAGCTGACAGAGAAAGCCTTCCCCTAGAGCTGGCGCCCTGAATTTGGACTTCCAGCTGCTAGACTGTGAGAAAATAAATTTCTCCTTGCTAAAGCCATCCACTTTGTGGCATTTCTGTTACAGCAGCACTAGATGACTAAGACAATGACAACCTGGGTATGTATGTATATACTAAAGTAAAACAACAGAGAATAGGTACACTCAAGAAGAGCTTCATGAATAAAGTGAGAACAGCTGCATCATGGGAGGATGTTCATAAATTGGTAGAAAAGTTCGTCTTCAGATGATCAGAGTAGTTGTTTTATAGATGTTAAAAAAAAAAAAACAAACTTGCCATCGAGTAGATTCCGACTCATAGCAACCCTATAGGACAGAGTAGGGTTTCCAAGGGGTGGACTGTGGATTCGAACTGCCAACCTTTTTAGCCAAACTCTTAACCGCTGGGCTGCCAGGTATCCAAAGAATGGGCATCTTACACGATGCCACTACACCAGCGGCGTTGACGTAAATGTTAGTGTATTGATTTACTATTAGCCCAAGCCTGCTGAATATTGGGTCACCACTCCTGGCTCCTGTGACAATGCTCTTATGCAGTCAATAACCCACTCACAGCACTCTGCTGTTTACAGAGTGATTTCACCGTCCGAGATACCTTCCTGTGATTGAGATAGTAACATCAGTCTTTTCCCGATGAGGAGTGTGAGGCCCGGTGAGAGATTAGCAGATGCACTGAGGGACCCTCAGCTCCCGAGCTGTGGGCTGTGGGGGCACCTGTGCTCTGCCCACAGACCTTGTTGCCCCGCATTGCCGTTAACTGTTTTGTCTTACGTGTTGTGTCAGTTTCCTAGTGCTGCACCAGAAGTGCCACAAGCTGGTGGTTTTAAAGAACAGGAATTTATTTTGTCACAGTTGAGGAGGCTGGAAGTGTGAATTCATGGCAGTGGCTCTAGGAGAAGGCTCCCTGTCTGTTGGCCCTGGGGGGAAATCCTTGCCTAAGCTTTGGTAGCCCCAGCGTTCCTAGTTTCTTTGGGGATCTTCACGTGGCACCTGTCTTCCCCTTGTTTGTGCTTCCTTCTGTGTCCGTTGCTGTGTGCCGTGGAGTCCATTTCTGACTCCTAGAGAACATATAGGACAGAGTAGGACTGCCCCATAGGGCTGCCAAGGCTGTAATCTTTATGACTAAGAGTTTAGCTGCTAACTAAAAGGTAGGCAGTTCGAATCCACCAGTTGCTCCTTGGAAATCCTTTGGGGCAGTTCTACTCTGTCCTGTAGGGTCACGATGAGTTGGAATCAACTCAACAGCAACAGGTTCGGTTTGGTTTTGAAAGTTCACAGAAGCGGACAGCCACATCTTTCTCCCGAGGAGCGGCAGATATGTTTGAAGCGCCAACCTTTTGGTTAGCAGCCCAGTGCTTAACCATCAGCTACCAGGGCTCCTCAATCTGTGTCTAGTTTGCTCTTTTTATAATTCAGAAGTGATTAAGCTTAGGATACACCCCATGCTAACAAGTCTCATTAACACAACAAAGAAAATCCTATTCTCCAATGGGATTACATCCACAGGTATAGGGGTTAGGATTACAACACGTTTTTGCAGATGTAGGAGGTAAACCCAAAAAACCCACTGCCTTCGAGTGGATTCTGACTCATAGGGACCCTACAGGACAGAGTAGAACTGCCCCATAGAGTTTCCAAGGAGCGCCTGGCGGATTCGAACTGGCGACCCTTTGGTTAACAGCCGTAGCACTTAACCACTATGCCACCAGGGTTTCCGAGGTAAGGGGTAAAAAGGGGGGCACAATTCAATCCACAACACCTGTGTACCTAAACAAACTTTTGGCTTCAAGAGGAATATTTTGAGTCAGAACCTATTCAATAGCAACAAGTTCAAGCCTCCTGGACAAAAGCCTACAAACTAAGGCAGAGGTGGGCATCGAACACAGGATAAAACACTAAAGCGAAGCTTGGAAATCATTCAAGGACGATTAGGCAGTTTCTTTATGCACAATTTCAGAATTCCTCGTATAATTAGCTGGGAATGCAAAGCGTTGGCAGAGGGAATATATGTTATCAATGACTCAGAAAAATAACCCACTGTAATCACTTTATCATATTATCAACCAGCTTATTGAATCAGATTTTGTGGTCATCGATACAGATCACCTTATTTTCAGTTTTATCTTTCCTGGTGTTTCCTGCTTTCAGAACACAGAATTTTTCCAATACAAAAGGACAGGAAAGTTTCTGAGTTTCATTCCTTTAGAGGCTTCAAGTTACAGTTGGAGTAAGTAGCTTGTTCTGGAAGGTAAAGCCTCAAATTATTGAACATCCTTGGGTGAACAGGAATTGGAAAACCTTTAAATGAACATCTCCTGACCAAAGCAATTTCACTGCCACTGTCAGAAAGGGTTAGCCCCCCAGGAGCCCGACAAGGAGAGCCTTTCCATTTATTGTCTGTCATGGCTTCAGGTCCTTTTCCCTTGGCTTTTAGCGAGAAAGTGTGAATTAGCAATAGATTCTCATCTGTCTGGTAACTTCGAGGTGTCAAATCTTATTTTGTCATTTGGTTAGATGTCAGAGACCAGTTCAACTATGTTACGCATTTGGCACTCTTCTTATTTCGGTTCTCATTTCCTTGTGTAAAATTACTGAGGATAGAGCCCTGCATGTGAGTAAGACTCGGTTCGTTTTGATAGCACTTTGTTCTTGTGGATCACTCCTGCATAAAGACCTGGAATTGTTAGTAGTGAGCTGGAGGACACAGTGCCATGCTTTATTTATACACGACAGAGACTCATTTTTCCCAGCTGAAAAATACCGTTGACCACTGGATCAGAGAATGGTGATTAATGCAGAAGTGCCGGTTATAAGATGAGAGAAAATCTTTAACTGTATCATTTGTTTAAAACCGGGTACTTTCTGAAATGTTTCCCTCAATTGACTAATTCCCCTTAGGCAGGAATAAAGAAAAAGACCAACTAAGAGTGCAATTGCTTTTACATTTTCCTCTTTATATCTGAGGGTGAGACTACCTTACTTGAGCATATTGGGAATATTTCCTTAGGCTTCCAAGGGATGAGGTTTAGTGGGTGGAATTCTCAAAAAATAGGTGACGTTTGCTGTGTTGGTTTATTTTTTAATGCCCTTATCTAGTATATAACCATTATGTCACCCTTGAAGGAAACTGGTCAAGTATGGTCCAAATTACCAGAAATTTCTTGCTTCCACCTAGCTCCACCCACACACAGCTGGCCAGGCCATGGGACGCCTGCCTTAAACTCGAACTTAAGTGCAGAGCAGATGCTACTCAATGGAAAAAAAAATTTTTTTTTCAGTCATTAAAATGTTATTAAAACTAAAACTTAGGATGAATTTCAGCTCCAACTAACATGAAAGCCAACTTACCTTAAAGATAATAAATGTATCTACTCAACACAAATTCTAGAGATGGTTTGTCTTCAGAGCTGTGAGTACAGTATACCAAGAATCTCATTTCCCCTCTGAGATCTTCAGGCTAACCCCTCTCATTAAATATTACTTTGCATGGCGATACCGAAAGGCTAAAAATGGACTGTATCTTCTGATGAGTCTCACTATTAAGAAGGAAAATCTTTCCTAGAAGCCCCTCAGCAGATTTATAATTACGTTTCATTAGCCAGAATTGGCTGACATGGAAACCAAGTTGTGGAAATGGGAAGATCCACCATGGTCAGCTTAGACCAATCACAATTCACCACCTGAGGCCCTCCTCCTGGAAAGACGTGGCCAGAATAGAAGGATGGACAGTTGAAGGAAAAAAAAAAAAAACTGTATAACCATGGAGTCAACTCCACCTCTGGTGATTCTGTGTGTCAGAGTAGTACCATGTTCCACAGGGTTTTCAATGGCTGTAAAGCCAGGCCCTTCATTAGAGGCACCTCTGGGTGGACCTAGCAGCTGAGCACATTAACCAGTCAAGGATGTCAACCATTTCCACCACCCAGGGACTCCTACCTGAACGAAAGTAGGGGTCTGTTAGGAAGGAAGGACAGAAGTGAAGGGCGATGTGTAGGTGACAGATTATATCTGGTAAAGATATCAATACAAATATATAGTTAAAAAAAATTTATCAGTTACACACGCTTGTGATTTCTAGTTGTTATTATTGTCTCTAAATAATGTTTCAAAGTTTACAAAATGCTTTATCATATGATTGCTTCATTTAACGGTATGGCAGGTATTGATTTCATAAACCACAAACTTGGGCATGCAAAAATTATGTTTTATAATATATCTGAAATTAATTTTTATTTGGAAGCAACATTTTAACTGGTGGCAGAAAAATTAATCTTAGTGAATGCATGTTAAACACAGTAAACTTACAGCCTTATTAGTTAGTATAGGCTATCCCTCTTCCTCCCTTCTCTAGGGTTGTATATAATAAGCTTTTCCGGGGAGAGACGGGAAGGTTACAACCCACAAGCCAAGAGGGAGTGAGTGGAGTGCAGGGTCTGCTTATTGACCATCAGCTGTCCATACAACACAGCATCCAGTGTCACCAGCTCTGGTACTTCCTTGCTTCTATCCCTTCATGCTGGCAAATGCAGAAGCGTTTTTTTCCTGCCTGGTCACCAGTCTTATGATTTACCTACCAGTTACAACCTCTTCCCAAGTATTAGTTTTTTTTCAGGTCTACTATAACTCTATCAACTATTTCCATATTCTCCCAAAAGGCATTTGGCATAATCATCTGCTCTTCTCATGAAATTCCAACTTACAGAATCATACCCCCAGCTGCCCCAATGCATTAAACCGTTGTTTCCAAAGTGTACAAGTGTGTACACAGTTAAATGTATATCTAAGTTTCTGGGAAAACTTGGGAGGAGTCTTTGAGACCCCTGGCGTAGGCACACACAATGTCATATCTACTCAATCCTCCCACCCCAATGTTGGTGGCTCAAAAAACTCCAGTCTATTTACCTCCGACATCTCCAGAAAAAAGTGGGGTATGCAAATCCACGACTGAGTAATACTCAAACATATCTTGGGGTTCCAGTAGCCCTCCCTTCCAATGGTTTGGCCAGTGTGAGCAAGAAGCCTCCATTTTGAGGAGCTCACATAGCTAGTGCTGTGACTTTAACGTAATGCTAAGAATCCTGTGTGGAGTCTTAGGGTATTAGGCCCATATACCTCTTTTCTCAGTCATGGGTTTCAAAAGTCTAATTTGAAACTCAAAACCTTAGGGAACTTAGTATAGGAACTCTTACTGTTGCCTGACTGTGAGAAAGCATGGAATATCCGGAAATGCTGAGGAAGGAAGTACAGATAAATAGGTCAAATGATCAGCCTGCCACACTCTCAACAACCTTGTCAGAGTATTTTTTCATAGATAAAATGCTGATGTTGTTGAACGTTGTTGTTATTATTGTTAGATGCCATTGAGTCGGCATCCTGACTCTTGGCAATTCCGTGCACAAGGAATAAAACGTTGCCTGTTCCTGCACCATCCCCATGATTGGTTGGGGATCAGACCATTGTGATCCATAGGTTGTTCGTTGGCTGATTTTTGGAAGTAGATTGCCAGGCCTTTCTTCCTACTCCTTCATATTGAAACTCCACTGAAATCTGTTGGAGGTTGTGCAAGAGGAGCGTTGGCTGGGAATTGAACCCTGGTCTCCCACACGGAAGGCCAGAATTCTACCATTGAACCACCACTGCCACCTATGGCTAAAGGATAGTTAGGAAATGATTATCAAGCATTTACTAACTATTTAAGGGAAGAGCTATGACTGGAATGTATGCATTTCCATTCCAAATCTTTTGTTTTTGCCACTCGGACACCAAGCCATCATCTATTTAGAATTGTTAACAACCTAAACAAAGCATGAATAATATTTGCAACTTGCTCCTAGCTTTGGAAAGCTCAGCTGAGGGGAGTTGAGAATTGTGTTTGGGTCAGTCATCCACACGAGGGGAAAGTCCTCATGAACTTTACCCACAGGCAGCTTCTCTGCCTCTGGTGTGGTGTCCTGCTCAAACCTACATTCCTCAGGTACCACCCAGACTCTGGGCAATTTTCACTCTATGACTTATACCCTCAGGATCAATCTTTCCTGCCCAACAATGATTTAATCTGAGAAATTAATCTCTTGTGAATCTGTTAGCTATTTCACCTAGACCTAAATTATGGGCACTCTACCCAGGCACTTTGAAAACAATGGTTCATTTAATTGCAGGAGCCTGGAGGTGTGATCCAACTGATAGGAATTTCATGAACCAGTTGGACCAGTGGAGGGGAAAAGGAGATACTGTGGAGATTGTAAAAAAATCAGTTATATGTCAAATGTACACAGGAGGAATAATTAAAGGGTAATGAAGTCCCCTCCTCAGCCAGTGCATGGGTGGCCTTGCCCTAACCAATTTTCTCCACTGCAAAGTCCAAGAGTGCTTCCTACTTGGAAAAAGAAAAGATCCAGAATTTTGCATTTCAGACATTTCCCTACAAATATAGTGTAAGGTTTAAATTTTGTGTTCCAAAGGCACATCTACACAATCTAGTAGTATTTACAGCTTTGACATTTGGCAAGAGATTTTGACTGGGCTCAGGTGAGAAGCAATAAAACTCCCTGTGTGACAAGTCGTTTTGGTATTGAGGGTGGCTGCCCGAGTGTGAGCACAGTGAAAGTCAGTCAAGGGGAAAACTAACCAGTCCGGAGTGTAGTCCTAATGGTTATGCTTCAGTGAAAAGTTAACTTAGTATCTAAAAAGTAAGCTACCATTTCTGTTTTGCCATAAGGACTGAAGGTAGGCATTCAAAATTATTTAATTACAGTTAACACATCTTGACACTATTGATCCATTTAGTATGTTCTCACTGGTAAGAGCATTAAAGAACTTTTCCCCCCCCCACACACACATTCAAACCAGATAAGTAATTTTAACAAATTATTCTTTTAATATATATTTATCGAAAATCTTCTATGCACAGTGGTAGGAGGATACAAAGATGTATGGCAACAACATCTTTATCTTCTAGGTGCTTCCAATATAGAGGAGAAGATCAGTATGCAAATAGATCAAAAGACAGGGTAAGCATCCAGCACTGGTAGAGAGATTGAATATCACATGACTCAGAAAGAAAGAGATGGCCATTTTGTCTACAGTGATGAGGAAAGGTTTCACTGAAGAGAGGGATTTGAGCTGCATCTTGAAGGGTAGGATTGTCAAAGAAAAATTAATGGACAAAATGTCATCCTTGAACTTACGACCTACGAAACCCAAGAACTGATGGTGACCATAGGGAGCCACCCAGCGATGCTCTCTGTGGGTTTTCCCAACACCTTCCAGAGTCTTAGAATTAGACGACTAAGCCAATATGGCCCAATTATCTCCTAGGATTATCAAAGGTAAATTTCAAGGGCAGATAAAGATTTCTATGTCATACCCAAAAGGCCTAATGAATGGAAGAAGCCACTCCAATGCTGCACAAAATTTACAGTTTCTAAGAAATAAATAGCATCATGGAAGCTGATAGCCTGCCTCTCACCTACCCTGGCCTTGTGACCCCAGCCACAGGTACTTGTGGGATCCCCAACGGATATCTCTTCAATATGTACACGGATCCTACTAAGACAAAGCAGACATCTTTGTAAAGATTCTCCAGTGTCGAGCACAACACATGATACCAAAAATGACACCCAAAATATTAATTAAAAATTTAAAAATAAGTCAAATCAATCTTTAATGCATTTACTCTTCAAAACCGTATCCTCTCTAGATACATCTGAATTTATTAGATATGTAATTGAACCACTAGTGGGTTAGAATAGAGTTGAGGTTCGAAAATCATGCTTAGAGTCAGAATGTAGAGTCATTAACAAAGTCACTTGATGCCTCTCTTCATGCATTTCAGTTTGTGTGATGTCTGTGTAATGTTTATGCACTTTCTGCCTATCCTGTAGACTTAATGAGTCATCATACAATTATCTAACATGGCTTTATTCTGATTTTTCTCTTTAAATACAGGAGAGCACATCCCTCTCAATGATACAGTATTGCCCTGTCCCTATCATTTTGCCAAACTCAGTATTTAAATTACTCATTGCTCTTTCCCAGAGTGCAGCTAACAGTAATAATTGCACACAAAACCCCTGGACATTTATCTATTTCATTAAAAAAAAAAAAAATTCCTACCTTCCTCATTACACAAACATAAAAAAATTAGTTGATTAAATTATGCAGACAGCTATCTCAGAAATGGAGCCCCGGTTGCATAGTGGTTAAGAGCTCCGCTGCTGACCAAAAGGTAGAATTCACCTGCCTTTCCTTGGAAACCCTATGGGGACAGTTCTACTCTGTCCTATAGGGCCCGTATGAGTCGGAATCCTCTCCATGGCAATTGTTTTTTGTGTGTGTTTTTGTTTGTTTATCTTGCAAATGATTCACATTTCTCTTGATGATACAAGTAAGGTAGCCGTGGTGTCACCAGGGGGGTACAGGGAGAGAGGACTGCACCCCCTGACACAGTCAGAAGAGGTGACACTGAAATGACCCCAGGGACAGCAGCAGTGGCTTGGCAGTGTTGGGGTTCGGGTGAGTTAGTGCCATGGGGGATGGGTCACCAAGGCAGTGGTATCACTACAGTTGGTGTTACCCATTACCCAGTGAAGTAATTCGTCAATCCCACCAACTCTAGTCATCCACGAGTCAGGGCAAGGGCAGCCAAGCCATGATGCCCACCATTGGCCAATAGGATAGGGGAGGAGCTGCAGGGAGCTGACAGGGCAGGGCTGAGGGGGGGATCCAGCCACTCCACCCACCAGGGGCTGGGGGGAGGGTTCGCCAGCCAAGCCTACCGACCCCCAGGAGGGAGTGGGGGGTGACACCATGAATACCACACTGGGTGACACCAACCCTAGTGATGCCCCTGCAGGTAGGTAATACCTTCAGCCCCATTCTACAGATAGGAGCAGGAAAGGAAGATAGCCTGTCTGGTATGATATAGATGCAATGTGCCCCTCCCTGTCTTAGTCTGCTAACCTGATCCACCCCCACTTTAATGAGGCCTCAGGTCCTGAAGCTATTATTCTCCACCCTTTCTCTAGTCCCCCACCCATTGCTCAGCGTCTTGCACTTGTTCTCATTCTGATTTGGGCAAGAAACAAATGTATAATATTTCCATGGAAAGCACTGAACTTATTTTCTATAAATTGTTTTTCACAGTGATATCTATGTCTTCTGACAACATCCACTTTGTTACTTGGCCCATGTAACTGGCCAACCCAGTGCACGGTGTGTCCTTGTCTTTCTACATCACCTGGGATTCCCGAGCCTATTCAGGGAACAAATGAAGTGGTCAAATTTCTTCACTGCAAATCCGTAATTTAACCAGAAGATTTCATTTCTTTCTCATGATCGGTCGCCCTTCAGGTGGTATTCTTTTGCAAAGGGCAGCAAGGGTCTAATTCTGCTCACTATGCTTATATCAGGTCTTTACTGCACTCCTTCTAAGACAAAGCTCGGGCAGCAAGTGACTGTGTCCCCAGGTAGAGATCAGGTCAGATAAAGCAGCTGCTTAACTCTTCGGCCTTGATACTGGAAAGCACACTTTCAAATGGTTTCATAATCTTCATCTGCTTAAATCTGACTTACTGATATGCCACACACACACACACACAAAATCGACACATTCAAAGAATGTAATAAAGATCAATTCTGGCAACCCTAAGTAAGGAAATCATTATTAGTAATTGTTTTTTGAAACAAAAGCCTGATACATTGTTTAAAAAAAAAAAAAGTCTACAATCCACACAACTGAGTTACCAGGCTCAGAACTTCTTTCTCTATGAAATACAGGAAAAAATATCTTGGATATGAAACTGTTCTTTCTCCATACCTCTAGAGATAAAAACAGAAATAAAAAATGTTTTGGCAAACAAGAAAAATCTTGAGAAAGTTGTATATATATTTTTGAACTGTTTGGAAAATGCCAAACTTACCCCGGACCCCATGATCTGCTCCTGCACTGAAGTCAGCTTTTTGTCCCTCCAGACCCATTCTCTATTCCTTTCTGCTGTCCCTGGGGGCTGCCATCTAGCAGTGCGTCAGCTGGGCTCCTGTATTCTCTGGTCTTACAGAGAAAGCTCAGTGTTTATTTCCTCAGCTCCGCATCTACTGGGCCAGAGGTTAGCAATGGCTGTGTTCTGTGGCTGGTGCTCTCCTAAAGCTGCTCCTTATTATTGCCCCTCAGACCTAGTGGTAGTAACAGCCCCCTGTTTTGTTAGCTCTTGCGTGCCTCACCATCTCTAACTGATTTCCTTAAACTCTATGCACCTTTGTAAATGATGTCTTCATTAAACTCTCCTTGTTCACCTCCAGTCAAATGTGCCATCGGTTTCCTGCCAGACTCTGATTGAACAATATCCGTTCCCCTCCCAAAAACTGGGCAACATCATTCTCACCCAACTTGTTCTGCTCAACCCCACTAGAAGGACCAAGCCTAACCTGCAAACACAGACATTAAGCAATCCCAATCCCACCACCTTCTCTGACTCTGCGTCAGATTTCCCTTGTAGGTTGCTGGGACCCTGATGCATGCTGATAGATTTCATGTTTATCTGCTGAGATTTCCAAGGCAAAAGCCATGCATTGATTAAATTCCTTATTTCCAGAATTCTAAGCTTGTGGCTAAACACACACACACAAATGCAGACACACACACACACACACATGCAATAAAACCACCAACTGAAAAGTGAAAGGACTGATTGATAAACTGGTTGGTTGATTGTCTTTGCTTGTTTGCTAAATTGAACAATTGAATCAAGAAGATACAACTGAATTGTTCCACATCCTTTGGTTGGCTGGGACTAGATGAAGAATGGTTGCAGCAAATCCAAAAATCAGGTGCTACTGTCTGCTGGACATACTCAGTAGCTAGAAGTACTCTCTAATGCAGTTTTTTTTTTTTTTTTTTTTTTAGTAAGATTGCAACCAGGTTTAAACAGTGATGTAATTTGAAAAGAAAATACTTGGCATTTCAAACTTTTCATACCTTTCTTGGAGCATATGCAAGTGTGAAAGAAAGGGGGAAATCAGAAGATTTTATCAGAAATTTGGAAAATTTGAGACAGCACATCTTCTATAACTGATTTTTGGATTAATTTCTTGAAAGCCAGAGCTGCAGAAAAATAAAGTAAAGATCTAGGCTTTTTAAATTCTCAATTGATACTAGGATAAAATCCAAAGATCTTACCGAAGCACTGTAGGGCCTTGCTCTTGGTTCCTCTCCGGCCTCATCTCCTTTCAAAGTGTGCCCTGATCTCTGGGCTTCAGTTACAGCACAGTACTTAATGCACCAAGACTTGCCAAGGTCATTTCCACCTCAGGGCCTTTGCATTTGCTCTTCCCTTTGCATAAAATGTATTCAGATATGATTATCACTTTCATTTGAATTAGATGTCCTATAAATGGTAATTATCAGAAAGATCTTCCTCGAGAGGTCCCCAAATAGGCAAAGCAATCTTAAGGAAGAAGAAAAAAAGTAAGAGACTTCACACTTCCCAACTTCAAACATGTTACACAGCTACAGTAAGCAAAACAGCCAGGTACTAGTTTAATGATAGACACATAAACCAATGAAATAGAATTAAAAACCCAGAAATAAATCCATACATCTATAGTCAACTAATTTTCAACTGAGGTGCTAAGTCCATTCCATGAGGAAGAAACAGTCTCTTCAACAAATCATGCTGGCAAAATTCGATTTTCACATGCAGAAAAATGAAGCAAGATCCGTACCTCATACCATGCATAAAAGCTAATTCAAAATGGATTAAGGACCTAAATGTTAAAGCGAAAACAATAAAGTTCTTGGAAGAAAATATAGGGGTGAAACTCTAGGACCCAGTTTTTTTCAACAATAGATTATAAAGTCCAACAACAAATGCATGAGCAGCAGAAGACAAAATATATAACTGGAACTTCATAAAAATTAAATATCTATCTTCATCAAAAGACTTTACCAAAAGAGTAAAAAGACAACCTACAGACTGAGAAAAAATTTTGAGACGGATCTAATGTATAAAATGTCTACAACGTAACAAAAGAAAAACAAATAATCAAAAAATGGGCAAAGGGCATGAACAGACACTTCACCAAAAACAATATTCAAATGGTCAGCAAACACATGATAAAAATGCTCTAGTCTTAGTCATCAGAGAAATGCAAATCAAAACCACAATGAAATACCATTTCACTGCCACTGGGATGGCTAATATTTAAAAAAATGAAAAATAACAAATGTTGGTGACAGTGTGAGGAAATTGGAACCCTTATCCATTGCTGGTGGGAATGCAAAATGGTACAGCCATTGTGAAAAACAGTGTGGCAGTTCCTCAGAAAACTAAAAATAGAACTTCCATATGAGCCAGATATCCCACTGTTAGGAATACACCCATGGGATTTGAAAGCAGCAATGTGTACAGGCATATGCACACCAATGTTTACTGCAGGACTATTCACAATAGCCAAAAGGTGGAAACAGCCTACATGCCCATCAACAAACGAATGGATAAACAAAATGTGGTACATACATGCAATGGAATACTATTCAGCCAAAAGAGAAATAAAGCCCTGATATATGCTACAACATGAGTGGAGCTTAAAGACATTATATTGAGTGATATAAGTCAGTCACAAAAGGACAAATACTGCATGGCCTCACTTACATAAATAAACAAAAACGGCACAGAGACCAACCAAAGTTTGTTAGTAGTTACCAGGGGCAGGAGGGAGGAGGAAATGGAGGGGGTTGTTTATGGATCACTGAGTTTTTGGTTATGATGATGGAAAATTTGCATTGGTTGGTTGCACAGCCAATTGTTGTCAATAAGTTGCACACTTGTAAAAAGTTGAATTAGCAAATGTTATACGACATATATTCTAACCAAAAAAAAAAAAAAGAGCAGCTGCAGAACCTGCTTATGTACAACCAAATACATCATGGGATTTGGTTTTTTAGTTTGAAAGTTTAGAGTCATGGTTTCACAGAACATCTCAGGTAATTGGTCTAACAACATGTTTCATGCATTTGTTCTACCTCCTAGTTCATTGCATAGTGCCCGGGGGTCTTAAAAGCTTACAGGTAGCATTTCAAGGTACAACAACTTGTCTATATTTGCCTGGAGCATCAGAAAAAGAGGGAACATCAGGAATAGGAGGAGGAAAGGGATGTGTGCCTAACTGTTTCCTTGAACCACTGACTCCTTTGGCATTAGACAAGAATGAGATAGTGCCTGGCTACCGTTACTGAATATTTTGATCAAAGATTCTATAGAAGAATCCTGGTCAAAAGGGGGAAAAATGAGAGGTAGAATCCTAAACTCTCATGGAATTCAGATTTTCTGGAACCACTGAGACTGGGTTAAACCTCCAAAACTGTTGCCCTAAGATAATCTTTAAATTCTAAGCCAAAGATATCCCCTGAAGTCCACTTTAAACCAAACATTAAGTTAGCTTATTTAGTAAAGAATGTTTGCCTTGAACATCACGCTTCTTTGAAGAACTGACAACAGCAACTCAAAAGGTTATGTAGGAAGCTTAGGAAGCAGTTAATGGAGGGAGAATAATTCAGAAAGGAAGGCAAGAATGGTTGCACAATATGAAGAATGTAATCAATGTCAGTAAATTGTACATGTAGAAATTGTTGAATTGGTGTATGTTGTGTTGTGTATACTTTCAACAACAACGATAATAATAAAGGCCTCCCTTCCACTCTAGGTAGTATAGCAGACTGCAGGACTTTCTACCCCTTATCCTGATCTATTTGTCTTTACAACAGGTACCTGACCTTATGTTAAGTACCAATTTATTTGTTTATGGTTTGTTTTCTTCACTAAAAGGCAAGAAGTTTGTCTTGATCATTTTTTTATTCCTAGCTCCTGAAAAAAAAACAAAATGCTTTACACATGTAGATGCCCAGTAACTATTTATGGATTGAATGAATGAAATATTGACTCACTGTAATCCTCGGCCTGTCAGTAAATCTTTCATTTCCAAAATTAGGTTATTTTCCAAGCTCTGTGATGAAGTTTTTGCTCTCAGTAGGATCTATGTTTACCACCATAGTCTGTACAATTTGACCTCTTCAGACAGTGGAAATTGCTGCCCTTCAGTTTGGGGAAGTAGAAAAAAATTGCTACCCTGCCTGGAAGATACAATACGGCAGGCAGTTTAAACTCAAGCCCCTGGAATTCAGCTTAACTCACAAATGGATCTGAAACTTACACATTGGCAATTCCAAAAAAGGAACAAGCAAATTCCTCGACAAATATATCCTTCTTTTCTTATTTATGGGACATAAAATTCATGGGGATCTCTCAATCTTTTTTAACTTTATTCATAAATATGTTCCTTTTTTTAAAATTGCTTTGTCGAGATATAACTCATCATAAAATTCACCCTTACACAGTGGGATTGGGACAAATAAAAAATTCAGTGGTTTTTAAGTATATTCAGAGTTGTACAGTCATTACCACTAGCTAATTTAAGAACATTTTATCACTCCAAAAGGCAACTCTGTACCATTAGCAATCACTTCTCATTCCTCTCTGGCCACTACTAATCTACGTTCTATCTTTATAAATTTAGCTATCATGGGCATTATACATAAATATGCCTGGCTTTTATAACTGGCTTCATTCACTCAGTATAAAGTTAAGATTCACCCATGTCGTATCTATTAGTGCTTCATTACTTTTTTTTTTCACTTACACCACATTTTGTTTTCCATTCTTCAGTTGATATATGCTTCATTTATTTCTACTTTTTTTTTTTTTTTTACTGTTGTAAATAATACTTTGTTGTTTTTATTTGGTTTTCTATGAACATTTATTTTCAATTCTCTTGGGTACATGCCTGGAAGTGAAATTTCTGGGTCATATCAGCAGTGGGGTTTATCAGTAACTCTATGTATAACATTTTGAAAAACTGCCAAACAGATTTTCAAAGCAGTTGTGCCATTTTGCAATTCCACCAGCAATGTATGAGGTGTAAAATTTGTCCACAACCTTGACAACACTTGTTATTGCCTGTCTTTTCTTTTTTTAATAATTTTTATTGCGTTTTAAGTGAAAGTTTACAAATCAAGTCAGTCTCTCACACAAAAACCCATATACACCTTGCTACACACTCCCAATTACTCTCCCCCTAATGAGACAGCCCGCTCTTTCCCTCCACTCTCTCTTTTCCTGTTCATTTCACCAGCTTCTAACCCCCTCCACCCTCTCATCTCCCTTCCAGGCAGGATGCCAACAGAGTCTCAAGTATCCACCTGATCCAAGAGCTCACTCCTCACCAGCATCCCTCTCCAACCCATTGTCCAGTCCAATCCCTGTCTGAAGAGTTGGCTTTGGGCATGGTTCCTGTCCTGAGCCAAAAGAAGGTCTGGGGGCCATGACCACCGGGGTCCTTCCAGCCTCAGTCAGATCATTCAGTCTGGTCTTAGGAGAATCTGGTGTCTGCATCCCACTGCTCTCCTGCTCCCTCAGGGGTTCTCTGTCGTGTTCCCTGTCAGGGCAGTCATCGGTTGTAGCCAGGCAGCATTTAGTTCTTCTGGCCTCAGGCTGATGTAGTCTCTGGTTCATGTGGCCCTTTCTGTCTCTTGGGCTCGTAATTGCCTTGTGTCCTTGGTGTTCTTCATTCTCCTTTGATCCAGGTGGGTTGAGACCAATTGATGCATCTTAGATCGCTGCTTGCTAGTGTTTAAGACCCCAGATGCCACTCTTCAAAGTGGGATGCAGAATGTTTTCTTAATAGATTTTATTACGCAAATTGACTTAGATGTCCCCTGAAACCATGGTTCCCAGACCCCTGCCCCTGCTACGGTAGCCTTGGAAGCATTCAGTTTATTCAGGAAACTTCTTTGCTTTTGGTTTAGTCCAGTTGTGCTGACCTCCCCTGCATTGTGTGCTGTCTTTCCCTTTGCCTAAACCAGTTCCTATCTACTATCTAATTGGTGAATGCCCCTCTCCTACCCTCCCTCCCTCCCCCGTCTCGTAACCCTAAAAGAATGTTTTTTTTTCTCGGTTTAAACTATTTCTCAAGCTCTTATAATAGTGGTCTTATACAATATTTGTCCTTTCACAACTGACTAATTTCACTCAGCATAATGCCTTCCAGGTTCCTCCATGTTATGAAATGTTTCACAGATTCCTCACTGTTCTTTATCAATGCGTAGTATTCCATTGTGTGAATATACCATAATTTGTTTATGCATTCATCCATTGATGGGCAACTTGGTTGCTTCCATCTTTTTGCTATTGTAAACAGTGCTGCAGTAAACATGGGTGTGCATATATCTGTTCATGTAAAGGCTCTTATTTCTCTAGGATATATTCCAAGGAGTGGGATTCCTGTATCGTATGATAGTTCCATTTCTAGCTTTTTAAGGAAGCACCAAATCGATTTCCAAAGTGGTTGTACCATTTGACATTCCCACCAGCAGTGTATAAGTGTTCCAATCTCTCCACAGCCTCTCCAACATTTATTATTTTGTGTTTTTTGGATTAATGCCAGCCTTGTTGGAGTGAGATGAAATCTCATTGTAGTTTTGATCTGCATTTCTCTAATGGTGAACATTTCCTCATGTATCTGTTAGCTACCTGAATGTCTTCTTTAGTGAAGTGTCTATTCATATCTTTTGCCCATTTTTTAATTGGGTTATTTGTCTTTTTGCAGTTGAGTTTTTGCAGTATCATGTAGATTTTAGAGTTCAGGAGCTGATCAGAAATGTCATAGCTAAAAACTTTTTTCCAGTCTGTAGGTAGTCTTTTTACTCTTTTGGTGAAGTCTTTGGATGAGCATAAGTGTTTGATTTTTAGGAGCTCCCAGTTATCTAGTTTTTCTTCTATGTTCTTTATAATCTTTTCTATACTATTTATGCCATGTATTAGGGCTCCTAACGTTGTCCCTATTTTTTCTTCCATGATCTTTATCGTTTTAGATTTTATATTTAGGTCTTTGATCCATTTTGAGTTAGTTTTTGTGCGTGGAGTGAGGTATGGGTCTTGTTTCATTTTTCTGCAGATGGTTACCCAGTTATGCCAGCACCATTTGTTAAAAAACTGTCTTTTCCCCATTTAACTGTTTTGGGGCCTTTGTCAAATATCAACTGCTCATATGTGAATGGATTTATATCTGGATTCTCAATTCTGTTCCATTGGTCCATGTATCTGTTGTTGTACCAGTACCAGGCTGTTTTGACTACTGTGGCAGTATAATAGGTTCTAAAATCAGGTAAAGTAAGGCCTCCCACTTTGTTCTTCTTTTTCAGTAATGCCTTATTTATCTGGGGCCTCTTTCCCTTCTATATGTAGTTGGTGATTTGTTTCTCCATCTCATTAAAGAATGTCGTTGGGATTTGGAAGGGAATTGCATTAAACGCATAGATCGCTTTTGGTAGAATAGACATTTTTACAATGTAAAGTCTTTCTATTCATGAGCAAGGTGTGTTTTGCCAATTATGTGAGTCTCTTCTGGTTTCTTGCAGAAGTGTGCTGTGGTTTTCTTTGCCTAAGTCTTTTACATCTCTGGCAAGATTTATTCCTAAGTATTTTATCTTCTTGGGGGCTACTGTAAATGGCATTGATTTGGTGATTTCCGCTCCGATGTTCTTTTTGTTTGTGTGGAGGAATCTAACTGATTTTTTATGTTTATCTTGTATCCCGATACTCTGCTGAACTCGTCTATTAGTTTCAGTAGTTTTCTGGAGAATTCCTTATGGTTTTCTGTATATAAGATCATGTCATCTGCAAATAGAGATACTTTTGCTTCTTCCTTGCCAATCTGGATGTCCTTTATTTCTTTATCTAGCCTAATTTCTCTGGCTAGGACCTCCAACACAATGTTGAATAAGAGCGGTGATAAAAGGCATCCTTGTCTGGTTCCCGAACTCAAGGGGAATGTTTTCAGGCTCTCTCCATTTAGGGTGATACTGGCTGTTGGCTTTGTATAAATGCCCTTTATTATGTTGAGGAATTTTCCTTCTATTTCTATTTTATTGAGAGTTTTTATCATGAATCAGTGTTGAACTTTGTCAAATGCTTTTTCAGCACCAATTAATGAAATCATGTGATTCTTGTCTTTTGTTTTACTTATTACACTGATTGTTTTTCTAATGTTGGACCATCCCTGCATACCTGGTATGAATCCCACTTGGTCATGGTGAATTATTTTTTTGATATATTGTTGAATTCTATTGGTAGAATTTTGTTGAGGATTTTTGCATCTACGTTCATGAGGGATAAAAAAAAAAAAAAGATATAGGTCTATAATTTTCTTTTCTTGTGGTGTCTTTACCTGGTTTTGGTATCAGGGATATGGTGGCTTCATAGAATGAGTTTGGGAGTATTCCGTCCTTTTTATGCTCTGAAATACCTTTAGTATGTCAGTAGTAGTGGTGTTAACTCTTCTCTGAAAGTTTGGTAGAACTCTGCAGTGAAGCCGTCTGGTCCAGGGCTTTTTTTTGTTGGGAGTTTTTTGATTACCTTTTCAATCTCTTCTTTTGTTATGGGTCTATTTAGTTGTTCTGCCTCTGTTTGTGTTAGTTTAGGTAGGTAGTGTGTTTCTAGGGATTCATCCATTTCTTCTAGGTTTTCAAATTTGTTTGAGTATAGTTTTTCATGGTAATCTGATATGATTCTTTTAATTTCAGGTGGATCTGCTGTAATATTGCCCATCTCATTTCTTATTTGGGTTTTTTGCTTTCTCTCCCGTTTTTCTTTTGTCAGCTTGGCCAATGGTTTACCAATTTTGTTGACTTTTTCAAAAAAACAGCTTTTGGTCTTGTTAATTCTTTCAATTGTTTTTCTGTTTTCTATTTCATTTAGTTCAGCTCTAATTTTTATTATTTGTTTTCTTCTGGTGCCTGTGGGTTTCTTTTGTTGCTGTCTTTCTATTTGTTCAAGTTGTAGGGATAATTCTTTGATTTTGGCCCTTTCTTCTTTCTGTATGCGTGCATTTATTCATATTAGTTGGCCTCTGAGCACCACTTTTTGCTGTGTCCCAAAGGTTCTGATAGGAAGTGTTTTCATTCTCATTGGATTCTATGGATTTCTTTATTCCATCCTTACTGTCTTCTATAATCCAGTCTTTTCTGAGCAGGGTATTGTTCAGTTTCCAAGTGTTTGATTTCTTTTCCCTGCTTTTCCTGTTATTGATTTCCACTTTTATGGCCTTATGATCAGAGAAGATGGTTTGTAATATTTCAATGTTTTGGATTCTGCTAAGGCTTGCTTTATGAACTAATACGTGGTCTATTCTAGAGAATGTTCCATGTGCACTAGAAAAGAAAGTATAGTTGGTTGCTGGTGGGTGGAATGTTCTGTATATGTCTATGAGGTCAAGTTGGTTGATTGTGGCATTTAGATCTTCTGTGTCTTTATTGAGCTTCTTTCTTGATGTCCTGTCCTTCACCGAAACTGGTTTGTTGTAGCCTCCTACTATTATTGTTGAGCTTTCTATCTCACTTTTCAATGCTGATAGAGTTTGTTTTATGTATCTTGCAGTCCTGTCATTGGGTGCGTAAATATTTAATATGGTTATATCTTCTTGGTATATTGTCCCTTTAATCATTATATAGTGTCCTTCCGTATCTTTTCTGATGAATTTAACTTTAAAGTCTATTTTGTCAGAAATTAATATTGCCACTCCTGCTCGTTTTTAATTGTTGTTTGCTTGATATATTTTTTTCCATTCTTTGAGTTTTAGTTTGTTTGTGCCTCTTGTAGGCAGCGTATAGACGGATCTGGTTTTTAAACCATTCTGCCACTCTTTGTCTCATTAGTGGTGCATTTAGTCCATTTACATTCAGGGTAATTATGGATAGGTATGAATTTAGTGCTATCATTTTGATGTCTTTTTTTGTGTGTTGTTGACAGTTTCTTCTCCCCCTTAATTTTATGTGCTGAGTAGATTTTCTTTATATAGTCATTTCCTCATGTTTGTTGTTACTGATTTTGCTTCTGCTTAGCCTGTATTTTTTCCTTGTATTTTATTTTAATGAGTAGAATAGTTTGTCTCCTTTGTGGTTACCTTATTATTTACCCCTATTTTTCTAAATTTATATCTAACTTTTATTTCTTTGTATCGCCATGTCTTCTTCTCCATATGGAAGATGTATGATTACATTTCTTAGTCCCTCTTTATTATTTTAATGTTGTCTTCTTTTGGATAATAACATTGCTGTTACCCTGTTTTTTTTTTTTTTAATCTTGCTTTGTGTTTTTGGGTTTCCCTGTCTGGGTTGACTTCTGGTTGCTCTGCCCAGTGTTATAGTCTTGGGTTGATACCTGATATTATTGATTTTCTAACCAAAGAACTCCCTTTAGTATTTCTGGTAGTTTTGGTTTGGTTTTTACAAATTCCCTCTACTTGTGTTTATCCGGAAATATCTTAATTTCACCTTCATATTTAAGAGAGAGTTTTGCTGGATATATGATTCCTGGCAGGCAACTTTTTTCCTTCAATTTTTTAAATATGTCATCCCATTGCCTTCTTGCGTGCATAGTTTCTGCCAAGTAGTCCAAGCTTATTCTTATTGGCTCTCCTGTGTAGGTGACTTTTCTTTTATCCCTCGCTGCTCTTATAATTCTCTCTTTATCTTTGGTTTTGGCAAGCTTGATTATAATATGTCTTGGTGACTTTCTTTTAAGATCTACCTTATGTGGAGTTTGATGAGCATCTTGGATATCTTCTCATCTTTCACGATATCGGGGAAGTTTTCTGCCAACAAATCTTCAACAATTTTCTCTGTATTTTCTGTTATCCCTCCCTGTTTTGGTACTCCAATCACTCGTAGGTTATTTCTCTTGATAGAGTCCCACATGATTCTTAAGGTTTCTTCATTTTTTTTTTTAATTCTTTTATCTGATTTTTCTTCAAATATATTAGTGCCAAGTGATTTATCTTCGAGGTCTGAAATTCTAGCTTCTATTTGCTCAATTCTGCTGCTCTCATTTTCTTTTGGGTTGTCTAATTATGTAATTTTATTGTTAATCTTCTGAATTTCTGATTGCTGGCTGTCTATAGATTTTTCCAACTTATTAAAGTTTTCATTATGTTCCTGAATAATCTTTCTGATTTCTTCAGTTGTTTTATCTGTGTGTTCCTTGGCTCGTTCTGCGTATAGCCTCATTTCTTTCCTGATGTTTTGAAGGGTTCTGTATATTAAACTTTTGTATTCTGCATCTGGTAATTCTAGAAATGCACTTGCATCTAGAAGATCCCTGGATTCTTTGTTTTGCAAGCCTGTTGAGGTGATCATGTTCTGTTTCTTTATGTGACTTCATGTTGACTGTAGTGTCTGAGCCATCTATAAGTTATTGTATTAGTTTATGCTTGCTTACTGTGTTGTAGCTGCTTGCTTTGTTTTGTTTTGGTATACCCCTATGGGTTTCTTGAGTGAGCTATCTCGATTATTTTCACCTTTGGAGCTCTGATGTCCTGTCCCCAGCTGGCTAGAGCTGCTATCAGGTATTTCAGTCTAGGAGTCCACTCAGTTTTCTTGTATGAATTCAGCTCAGGTTTCCAGGTAGCTGATATCAAGTGTGTGGTACAGGATCTGTCCTACCGGCCTAGAGGAGCGGGGTGATTGGCGTATATACTGGTATCTGATTGCAGCAGGGAGTCACGGTCTGAGCAAGGCAGGGGGCTGAGAGCAAACCCCTGATTGTCTCTGAGGAAAACGCATCCCTGTTCCCTAGAGCATGCAGGTGGCTGTGTTCTGCAGACGGACCATGGGTACCCAAAGTTTTTGGTTGTAAGAACTGAGAGGTACCAGTTATCTTAGGACCCCTGTCACAGGTGGCTGGGTGACCTGAGTGGAGCTACGAGTCCTTAGGTCCCTGATGTGGGTAGGTGGGGAACTTGTTTAATAGGAAAGCAATGTTAATCATCAAACTCTCACCTCTCCACCACACACCTGAAATGGTTGAAGTTTGCCAACAAGGGCCTGTTCTCCTGAAATAGGCCCACACAGATCCATGCAGAAGGGAAAGGTGCTCAAGATCCATGGACGGTTTATGCCTGGCAAGGAGCCGCTTCTGTCCTGAGCTCCCCTGTTTAATGGAGCTAGCAAATTATCTTTTCCCCCCAGCTGTAAATTTTTTCCTTACCCAAGGCCAGAAGGATGGCTCTAGGTGCTCAACAGGGCCTATCTCAGGTGCAGAGATTCAGCAAGTGAAGCCAGCTTGGGGATGGGGGGGGTGTGGTAAAATACACGCAAGTACTTAGCTTTTGCCAATAGCGCCATTCTCCTCAGGTTCTGGAAGTGTGAATGGGCTGTTTGGCTAGCTGCTTCTCTCTGAGGAAACTGAGGTCAAACCCTAGTACCAGCTCATCACCACTGCCACTGCCACCACCGCCGCTCCGGGAATGGTGCCTGAGGGCTCCCCGCAATTCAGGTCTAGTAACTCCTCTTCACTTCTGAAAGGTCTCTTCCTCCCCTGTCCCTCAGTTCATTGTTTAAGCTTGCCTTTGATGCTCAGGGCTCCTGGCTTGTCAAATATACTCGTTTCACTTGTTTTTTCGGGTCTTTGTTGTAAAGAGGGCTCGCTGGAAGCATCTATCTATTCCGCCATCTTGGCTCCGTCTTGCCTGTCTTTTTTTATTCTAATCATCTTAAAAAAAAAAAAATCTTAGGTGGTATTAAATGATATGTCACTGAGGTTTGGATTTGCATCTACTTGCCCCTCTGGGGCTGGGCATGGATGGTCCCCAGCTTTGAATCTTTCCAAGGAGCCCTGGTGGCACAGTGGTTAAGAGCTCAGCTGCTAATCACCCAGTCAGCAGTTCGAACCCACTAGCTGCTTCTTGGAAACTCTATGGGGCACTTCTACTCTGTCTTCTAGGGTTGCTCTGAGTCGGAATTGACTCAACAGCAACGGGTTTGGTTTTTGTTTTGGTAATGACTAATGATGTTTAACATCTTTTAATATAGTTATGGGCCTTTTCTATACCTTCTTTGGAGATACGCCTATTCAAATCTTTTCCCATTTTTTAAAGAGTTTGTCTTTTTATCCTTGGGTTGTAGGGGTTCTTTATATACATTATTATGAATATTATTATCACCCCTTCTGTGAGTTATCTTTTCACTGTCTTAATGGTGTTCTTTGAAACATAAAAGTTGTAAATTCTGAAGTCCTGTTTATCTATTTTTATTTTGTTGTTTGTGCTTTTAATGTCATAGCTAAGAAACCATTGGCTAATTCAAAGTTACAAACATTCACTCCTCTATTTTCTTCTAATTTGATCGTTTTAGCACTAACATTTATGTTCGTTATTCATTTGAATTAATTTTTGTATGTGGTGTGGGGTGAGGGTCCAAATTCATTCTTTTGGAGGTGGATATTCGATTGCCCCACCACCTTTTGTTGAAAAGACTGTTAATTTCCCACTGAATGAACTTTGTGTGCTTGTCAAAGGGTAATTAACCATAAATGTTTGTGTTTATTTCTGAACATTGAAATTTATTCCATTGATTTATATGTCTATTCTATACCAATACTACACTGTTTGATTACTGTTACTTTGTAATCAGTTTCAGATTAGGGAGTGTGTGTCCTTCAAATTTATTCTCCTTTTTCAAGATTGTTTTGGTTATCTTGGGTTACTTATACTTCCATATAAATTTTAGGATTGGCTTCTCAATTTCTGCAGGAAAGGAAGATGGAATGTTGACAGGGAATGCACTGAATCTGTAGATCAATTTGGGGACTGTTGACATGTTAACAATTTTAAGTCTGTACAGGATCATAAAACAAAATGAGACTAAAGGGGCAGAACAGCCCAGGGGCAAGGACTAGTAGGCAGGAGGGGATAGGAAAGCTGGTAATAGGGAACCCAAGATCAAGAAGGAAGACTGTTGAGATGTCATGGGGTTGTTGACCAATGTCATAAAACAATATGTGCACTAACTGTTTAATGAGAAACTAGTGTCTTCTGTAAACCTTCATCTAAAGTAAAATTAAAAAAAAATTAAGTCTGTAGTCCCTTGACCATGAAAATAGAACATCTTTACACTTTTTTAGGTCTTCTTCAATTTCTTACAGCAATGTCTTGTAGTTTTCAGAGTATAAAACTTTTACTTCTGTTAAATTAATTCCTAAGTATTTTATTGTTTTTGTTGCTATTGTAAATGAAATTGTTTTAATTTCATTTTCACATTGTTCATTTCTAGTGTATAAAAATACATTTAATTTTGTATGTTGATCATATATTCTGCAGTTCTTCTGAGCTACTTATTAATTCTAATAGCTTTATTAATGGATTCCTTTAGTTTTTTTTTTCTTTTTTTTTTTGTACTTTAAATGAAGGTTTACAGAGCAAAAAGCTTGTCATTAGGCAATTAATATACATATCATTTTGTGAAATTGGTTACCAACCCCACCACATGTCAACACTCTGCCTTTCACAAACTTACCATTACCGGCTTTCCTTTTCTGTCCTTGCCCCTAGGCTGGTGTGTCCATTAATTCTCGTTTGGTTTTATAAGCCTGTCTAATCTTTGTCTTAAGGGTGGACCTCAGGAGTGATTTCATTACTGAGCTAAAAGTGTGTCCAGGGGCCATACTCTCAGGGTTTCTCCAGGCTCTGTCAGAACGGTAAGTCTCGTCTCTCTCTCCTTTTGTGAGTTAGACTCTTATTCTACATTTTTTTCCATCTCTGTCCAAGACCCTCTACTGTGATCCCTCTCAGGGCAGTCAGTGGTGGTAGCAGGGCACCATCTAGTTGTGCTAGACTCAGTCTGGCGGAGGCTGTGGTAGTTGTGGTCCATTAATCCTTTGGACTAATCTTTCCCTTGTGTCTTTGGTTTTCTTCATTTTCCCTTGCTCTTCCAGGCAGTGTGAGACCAGTGGAGCATCTTAGATGGCCACTCACAAGCTTTTAAGTCCCCAGACGCTACTCACCAAAGTAGAATGTAGAGGATTTTCTTTATTAACTGTATTATGACAATTGAGCTAGATGTTCTCCCAAACCATGGTCCCCAGAGCCCTCAGCCCAGTAATTTGGCCCCTCAGAGAGTATGGATGTGTCTATGGAGCTTCCATGACTTTGCCTTGGACAAGTTCTGCTGGCTCCCCCAGTATTGTGTACTGTCTTACCCTTCACCAAAGTTACCACTTATCTATTGTCTACTTAGTGTTTTTTCCTTCCTATCCTTCCTCTTCCTCGTAACCAACATTGTTGCTTTTTGTGTGTAAATCTTTTTATGAGTTTTTATAGTAGTGGACTCATACAATATTTGTCCTTTTGTGACTGTCTTATTTTACTCAGTATAATGCCCTCCAGATTCATCCATGTTGTGAGATGTTTGGCAGATTCATCACCGTTCGTTATTGTTGAGTAGTATTCCATTGTGTGTATATGCCAGTTTGTTTATCTATTCATCTCTTGATGGGCAGATCAGTTGTTTCCACCTTTTTGCTCTTGTGAACAATGCTGCAATGAACATGGGTGTGCGTATGTCTATTCATGTGTTGAGTCTTACTTCTCTAGGCTATATTGCTAGGAGTGGGATTGTTGGATCATATGGTATTTCTATTTCTAGCTTTTTAAGGAAGCACCATATCATTTTCCAAAATAGTTGTACCGTTTTGCGTTCCCACTAGCAGTGTATAAGAGTTCCAATCTCCCTGAAGCTTCTCCAACATTTGTTACTTTCTGTTTTTTGATTCGCGACAGTAATGTCAGAGTGAGATGGCACCTCATTGTGATTTTGATTTGCATTTCTCTAATGGAAACCCTGGTGGCATAGTGGTTAAGAGATACAGCTGCTAACTGAAAGATTCACAGTTTGAAGACACTAAGTGCTCCTTGGAAACCCTATGGGGCAGTTCTACTATGCCTTATAGGATCACTATGAGTTGGAATTGACTGGACGGCAACGGGTTTCTTTTTTTTAACGGCTAGTGATCTTGAGCATTTCCTCAAGTGTCTGTTAGCCACTTGAATGTCTTCTTTGGTGAAGTACCTGTTCATATTCTTTGCCCATTTTTTAGTAGTATTATTTGTCTTTTTGCTGTAGAGTTTTTCCGTAGATTTTAGAGATTAGATCTTTGTCGGATTTTTCATAGCCAAATTCTTTTCCCCCAGTTTGTAAGTTCTCTTTTTACTCTTTTGGTGAAGTCTTTTTATGAGCATAAGTGTTTAATTTTTAGAAGATCTCAGTTATCTAGCTTATCTTCTGGTGTTTGTGTATTGTTAGTTATGGTTTCTATCCTGTTAATTCTTTTGGTTTTATATTTAGATCTTTAATCCATTTTGAATTAGTTTTTGTGTATGGTGTGAGGTATGGGTCCTTTTCCTTTTTTTTTTTTTTTGCAGATGGACATTCAATTTTGCCAGCTCCATTTGTTAAAAAGACTGTCTTTTCCTCATTTGATGGACTTTAGGTCTTTGTCGAAGATCAGGTAGGTGAATATGGGTTCTCAATTTTGTTCCATCGGTCAATATATCCATCATTGTACCAACACCAGGCTGTTCTGACTACCACAGTTATATAGTAGGTTCTGAAGTCAGGTAGTGAGAGTTTCCCTACCTTCTTTTTCTTCTTCAGTAGTGCTTTATTTTTCTGGAGCCTCTTCCCTTTCCCTATAAAGTTAATGATTATTTTTGTCATCTCTTTAAAGAATACTGTTGGTATTCAGATCAGGATTGCATTGTGTTTGTAGATTACTTTGGGTAGAATTGACATTTTCACAGTATTGAGTCTGCCCATCCATGAGTGTGGTATGTTGTTCCATTTATGTAGGTCTCTTTTGATTTCTTCTGGTAGTGCTTTGTAGTTTTCTTTGTGTAGGTCTTTTATATCCCTGGTTAGATTTATTCCTAAGTATTTTATTTTTTTAGGGGCTATTATAAATGGTAATTTTCCTCATTTCTTTTTCATTGTTCTCTTTATTGGTGTATAGGAATCCAACTGATTTTTGTATGTTTATCTTGTAGCCTGCCACTCTGCTAGATCTTTCTGTTAGTTCCAGTAGTTTTTTCAAGGAGTCATTTGGGCTTTCTATGTATAGTGTCATATCATCTGGAAATAGGGACAGTTTTACTTCTTTGTTGCCAATTTGGATGCTCTTCATTTCTTTTTTCTTGCCTTATTGCTCTGGCTAGGACTCCCAGCACAATGTTAAACAGAAGTGGTGATAAAGGGAGTGCTTGTCTTGATCCTCTTCTCAAGGGGAATGTTTTCAGCCTCTCTTCGAGAAAAAAAAAAAGTTTTTTTTTTATTTTCTCATTAAGAATGATGTTGGCTATTGGTTTTGTATAGGTGTCCTTTATTATCTTGAGGAGTTTCCCTTCTGTGCCTATTTTCTTGAGAGCTTTATCAAGAATGGGTGTTGGACTTTGTTCAGTGTCTTTTTTTGAGCATGTTGAGATGATCATGTGATTCTTTTCTTTTAATGTATTTATGTGGTGGATTAGGTTGATTGATTTTCTAAAGTTGAACCATCCTTGAAAACCTGGTATGAATCTCACTCGATCACAGCGTATTTTTTTTTTTATCTGATGCTGAATTCTATTGGTTAGAATTTTGTTGAAAATTTTTGCATCTATATTCATGAGAGATATTGGTTTGTAATTTTCTTTTTTTGTGGTGTCTTTGCCTGGTTTTGGTATCCAGGTTATGCTGGCTTTGGAATGACTTTAGAAGTATCACTTCCTTTCCTGTGTTCTGAAATAGTTTGAGTAGTACTGGTGGAAGCTCTTTTCTGAATGTTTGGGAGAATACTTCAGTGAAGCCATCTGGGCCTAGGCTTTTTTTGTTGTTGTTTTTGGCAGGTTTTTTTTTTTTTTTTTTTTTACCTTTTCAGTCTCTTCCTTGTTATAGGTCTGTTCAGATTTTCAACTTCAGTTTGTGTTAGTTTGAGTAGATAGTGTGTTTCTAGATATTTGTCCATTTCCTCCAGGTTTTCAAATTTGTTGGACTATAGTTTTTCATAGTACCCTGTTATGATGCTTTTTATTTCACTTGGGTCGATTGTAATGTCCCCCATTTCATTTCTTATTTGGGTTATTTGCATCCTCTTCTGTTTTTCTTTTGTCAATTTACACAGTGTTTAGTTCATTTTGTTGATCCTTTCAAATAACGAACTTATTGTTTTGTTGATTCTTTCTATTGTTTTTCTATTCTCTATTTCATTTATTTCTGCTCTGGTCTTTATCATTTCCTTTCTTTTGGTGGCTGTGGGCTTCTTTTGCTGTTCTCTTTCTATTTTATTCAAATTGTGTAGCTAATATTTTGATTTTTCCCTTTTTTTGATGTGTGTGACTAGTGCTATAAATTGACCTCTGAGCACTGCCTTTGCTGTGTTCAAAAGGTTTTGGTATGATGTGTTTTCATTCTTGCTTGACTGTAGGAATTTTTTAATTCCATCTTTGATTTCTTCTATTATCCAGTGGTTTTTAAGCAGGGTGTTATTCAGTTTCCATGTAATTGATTTTTTTTTCTCTTCCTGTTATTAATTTCTACTTTAATGGTGTTGTGATCAAAGAAGATACTTGGTATTATCTCAGTGTTTTGGATGTTGTTGAGGGTTACTTTGTGGCCTAAGATGTGGTCTATTCTGGAGAATGTTCCATGTTCGCAGGAAAAGAATGTGTGTTTTGCAGCTGTTGGGTGGAGTATTCTATATACATCTATGAAGTCAAGTTGGTTGATTGTAGCCTTTAGATGTTCTGTATCTTTGTTGAGTTTCTTTCTGGATGTTATGTCCTTTAACAAGAGTGGTGTGTTGAAGTCTCCTACTATTATTGTGGAACTGTCAATTTCTCTTTTCAATGCTGTTAGAGTTTGTTTTATGTATTTTGGAGCCCTGTCAATGGGTGGGTAGATATTTATTATGATTATGTCTACGTGATATATTGTGCTTTTAATCGTTATAGAATGCCTTTCTTTGTCCTTTATGGTGAATTTTGTTTTAAAGTCTATTTTATCTGAGATTAGTATTGCCATTCCTGCTCTTTTTTGGTAGCTATTTGCTTGATATATATTTTTTCCATCCTTTGAATTTTAATAAATTTATGTCTTTGTTTCTAAGGTGTGTCTCTTGTAGACAGCATATCAATAGGTCCTTTTTTTTTTTTTTAATCCATTCTATCACTCTGTCTCTCTATGGGTGCATTTTGGCAATTTACTTTCTGTGTGATTATTGATAGGTGTGAGTTTATTGCTGTCATTTTGTAGTGGTTTTTGTGTGTGTGTGATGCTGATGTTTTCATTGTTCCTTTCACTCTCCTGTGCAAAACTCCTTTTGTTTGTTGATTTTTTTTTGTTTCTTTTTTGTAGATTTTGTGTTTACTGAGACTTTATGTTTTTCTTCTTCATTTTGATGAGTAAGTTTGTTAACTTCCTTTGAGGTTATCTTGAAATTTACCCCATTTTCCTAAGTTTGAACCAGTTTTTTATTACTTAGTATCATCTTGACTTCCTCTCTATTTGGAAGCTCTATACCTGTACTGTTTTTCCCCAAACAAAGTGGTATCCAAGGATTTGTCTTCAGTTCCACTAATCATGTCTTCCATTGTTTCACTCTTGTTCCTCAAACCTTCTATGACATTTTCCATTTCTGAAATGTCTTGTTTATCTTTTGGATTTCTAATTGCTGTTTTTGTATGTTTTCAAGTTGTTTGTTTATTTTGACATTTTGTTCCTGTATTATTTTCCTGAATTTTTCCTTTGTTTTGTCTGTCTTTTCCATGATTTTGTCTTTATTCTCTATGAGTTTGTCTATTTTTTCCTTATTTTGTCTGCTTTTTCCATCATCTCTTGGATAGTCCTGAATATTAGTTTTGAATTCCGTGTCAGGTAGTTCCAGTGCCTGTGCTGCTCAGTGGTGCAGTGCTCAGAATGCAATGCAGATAGGCAGGTGGGACTGGGAACATGCGATGTGGGAGCTAAGTGAGTGTGGGGAAGAAGAGATAGAAGAGAGAGAAACAGAAACAAACAAATAAAAAAGGTTCTGTAGAAGCCTGCCATTGAAGTGGTGCAGACCTGGTGAAGCCAAGTGCCGGTAGCTTTATAGCCAAATGGTGTGGCACAACCTGTCAAGAAGGGGCAGAGTTGGCACATGCAGCTATGTGGGTGGGAGAAAGGAAAGTAAGGAAACAATAGATAAGAAACAGGAAAAAAAGAGAGAAAGGCACATGTAGCTAAGTGGTCAGGAGAAAGGAAAGGAAATAAAGTAGAGAGAGGCGAGAAAACAGAAAACAATGCTCCCAGGGAGCCCATTAGAGTGACTACTTGAACAAGGAAAGTGGCTCCTCAGTGGAGCAGTGCTGCAGAGCCCATCTAGAAGGAGTGGAGGTGGCATACAGTGCCAGGTATTCAGGAGAAAAGAAAGGAAGGAAGGTAGAGAAAGACAGGAAACAGAGGGAAAAAAAAAAGGCCCAATGGAGCCCACCGGAAGTGGTTCTCCAGCAAAGTGGCACTGCACAGCCCACCTAGAAGGAGTGGAGATGGCACACAGTGCCAGGTATTCAGGAGAAGGGTAAGAGAAGAAAGTAGAGAGAGACAAGAAACCAAGAAAACGATGAAAAAAAAGGCCTGAGGGGGGCCTACCGGCTTGGTGGCATGGACCAGGTAAGTGGTTCCCCAGCCAAGCGGCACTGTACAGCCCATCAGGAAGGAGCAGAGATGGTGGACAGTTCCAGGTGTTCATCAGAAAAGAAAGGAAGGATGTTAAAGAGAAAGAAGAAACCAAAAGCAGCCAAAAAAGCAACAACAGCAACAAACAAATGGCACTGAAGGAGCCAGCCAGTGGAGGCAAGCAAGTCCAAGCAGCAAGGAGCTGGTGATGCCCTGGCTGAGGGACCACAGCCCACCAGAAAGTGGTGGAGTCCATGGAGGGGGTAGAGGGGTGGCGGGTGGCAAAGCTTGTATCGCTGGTTGCCGGGTGCTCTGTCTCCTGCTGGGAGCTCTGTGAAGCTGCCTTCCCATACTCATTGTCCACTATTCTTGGTGCCTAAGGGGTCTGAGATGGCGAATCTGTGCCATGTTCACTTCTAGGGGACCTCCACTCCGTAGCTCACCTTGTTCTCTGTTCTCTGTCAGTTTCTTACTCTATTTGGCGCTTGGATGAGTTCTTTATCCCTTCATATGATGCTTACGGTTACAGGATTAAAGTTTGTATCAGTTTTACTTAGTTCTTTGGGTCTTTGCTGTGGAGGGACAGTGTGATGCTTCTGTCTATAATGCCATGTTGGCTCTGCCTCCCTTTTTTTAAATTTTCTGTATAGAAGATCATATAATCTGCAAATAGAGAGTTTTATTTTTTCCTTTTCAATCTGGATGTCTTCTGTGTCTTTTTCATGCCTGATTACCCTGTTTACCATCTGCAGTACAATGTTGAGCAGAAGTGGTGAGAACAGACATCCTACTTTCAATCTATTTGTCTTTGAATATAGTGTTTCTCTGGTAGACAACTTATAGTTGGATTGTGGTTTTTTTTTTTAACCTCTGACAATCTCTGCCTCTTGACTGCTTGTTCCGTAATTACCAATAATGTAGAATTTACAGGTGCCAATTTTGTATTTGTTTTTTGTATTTTAATTACTGTTCTTATCACTCTACTAAGCCCACCAACAGTTTTATAATTACTGTGTGTGCAATTGTCTTTCAAATGAGATAAAAAAAAAATTACGATCAAAAGGATGTTTATCCTATCTTTTACATTTACCTGTTTAGCTACCTTTATTAATGCTCTTTATTTCTTTGAGTAGACTCATGATTGCTATCCAGTGTCCTTCATTTCAGGCTGAAGGACTTCCTTTAGTATATCTTGTAGGAGAGGTCTTCTAGTGATAATTTTTTTCAATTATTGTTTATCTGAAAATGTCTAATTTTTTTTTTTTTTCTTCAAAGGATAGTTCTGCTGGATATAGAAGCCTTGGTTGAGAGTGTTTTTCTTTCAGTGCTTTGAGTATGTTGTCCCACTGTCTTCTGGCTTCCATGGGTCTTGAGGAGAAGCTAGATGTTAACCTTATTTAGGATCCCTTATACTATTTTTTTTTTTTTATACATGATAAGTCACTTTCCTCTTGCTGCTTTCAAGATTCTTTGTCTTTTGAAAGTTTGACTGATGTGTCTAGGTATGAATTGCTTATCCTACTTGGAGTACATTGAGATTTGTAGATGTACAGATTAATGTTTTTCATCAAATTTGGGATATTTTCATCCATTATTTCTTCAGATATTCTTTCTGTCTTTTTCTTTCTCCCCTCTTCTGGTAGTCCCACTGTGCAAATGTTAGTATACTTGATGGTGCCTCACAGCTTTATTGGGCTCTGTTCATTTTCTTTCTTCTTTATTTTTTTTAATTTTCCATTCTTTAAGCAGGATAATCTCAGGTGACCTACCCTAAATTTCACTGATTTTCTCTTCTGCCAGCTCAGATATGCTGTTGATTCCCTCTAGTTTTTCTTGACAGTTATTTTACTTTTCAACTTCACAATTTCATTAGTTATTTTATATAATTTCTATGTCTTTATTGATAGTCTCTATTTGGTGAAAGGACACTCTCATACTTCCTTTTGCTTCTTTGAAAATGATTTCCTTTATTGCTTTTAACATATTAATAACTGATTTAAAGTCTTTGTTCAGTAAATCAAATATCTGTGCTTCCTCAGAGACAGTTTATATGGACTAGTGTTTGTTTTTATGTTTGTCTGTTTTTCTGTATACGGGCCATACCTTTCTGTTTCTTTGTGTGTTTCGTAGTTTTTTGAGGAAGATTGGACATTTCAAATAATATTAAGTGGCAACTTTGTAAGTCAGTTTCCCTCCTCTTCCCAGCACTTGTTGTCGCTGCCACCGTATGTTTGTTTAGTGACTTTCCAGGACTAATTTTTATAAAATATATATTCTTGTCATGTGTAGCCAGTGAAGTCCCTGACAGGTTATTTTGTGGTCATCTAATGATTAGACAGAGGTTTTCTTTTCTTTTTTATGGTTGGTGGATATATATACAGCAGAACGTACACTTATTCATCAATTTCTACACGTATAATTCAATAATATTGGATACATTTTTCAGTTTGTGTCACCATTTTCGTTTTCTCCATTCATATTGTTTGACCACCATTGACTTAGACTCATTACCGCCTAAACTTCCCATCTATACTTTAGTTACTGTTGACAATCAAATCTCATATGGATAATTCTTTAAAAGAATTATGCTCATGGTGAACATTCTTTACTAGTTTAACTAAACAGTTGTTTAATTCTGGGTGCACAGGAGTACTGTATTATATTGCTTTCACTGTCTCCATAGCTACTAATGGACATAATAGTTACTAATAGACCAAGTGTGTGTCTCTTAAGGGGAGATGACTGTCCTCTGAGAGACCCAAAACTGTCTTAGTGGAGTAAAGGAAGAGGGACTGTTCACGCTTGTCAGTAACAGGGCGCTTTCCCCTTTTATTACCCCATTTCCCATTTTATTACCCCCTTTATTGTTTTATTTCCCCTTCCCCTACTCTCTGTTTTTTTCCCCTACTCTCTTTCTGTACGTGTTGTTTGGCACACAATCATTATAGCTTGCTAGTATATTAACCCAAAGAAAGAAGGGCTTTGGGTTTCCTCACTGGTGGTGTGAAGTGAGGCATGTTCAGATATGGTCATAACATTCCCACTCTGGGATGGGAGCCTAACTTCAAGAAAATTGATGATAATGTTTGCTGTCCTGTTTATTCTGTGAATAATAAACACATGTGGGTTACTCCATTAGAACAGTAACTGATCTGTGCTCTGCTTCAAATGGTCCTTCATACTAAGAATTTGTGAACTCAGTATATTGCATTTAGTTTAATGATGACTTCAAGGAATAATTTCAGTCCATGATTTGAAAATTTTCTCAGAGTGATAGATTCAGGGGTTCCTTTAGCCTCAATAGATGCAGTAAGTCTGGAACCTGGACAGAGATTTTCTTAAATGCCTTGAACCAATATGTCTCCCGGTCTTTGTCAGGCACATCTTCGAGGCTCCAGCAGTTTACACCTCTGTCTTAGGCTTCATTTCCTGCTTCCACAGAGCCTCAACATCAGCCGGAGTTGGGAGATTAGAACCTTCTCAGGGCATGCACATAGCCCTGCTCATGAGCACCACTTTCTAGAATCCCAGGGGTATGGCAGACCTTTTCAAAGATCCCTATGGACATATCATTTCCAAGTTTTTTTCTTTTAAGTGTTTGTCCAGCCTCTTGTTTGCTATAACTGCTATCACTGAATCAGACAACTGTTATGTTCAACAACTGCCACTGATTATTTTAGACAAGCACTCTTGAGCTAGGGCTCTTTACACTGAGGAAATTATGGCAAGATCAAATAAAGACAGACCCTGAGAATGGGACTTTTCCAGAGATCTGCCAGATAGGTCGATGAAAATTCTCTGTGGATAGGACTTTTGGGGAGTTCAAAATCCATTCACATACACACACTCTAATGGATGCCATCCTACTGTTTATTTGTTTTTAGCTACCATGGTTGCAAGGCTGTTGGTTTCCAATGGTACTGCAGAGTTTGGGAGAGGAGTATTGGAAAAGAACAAGTTAAAAGATCACAGACTTACTGTTCTTACCATGATATAGCATTTTTGTTGGGGGAAAAATACTCTTTAATCTGTTTAAAGCCTTTCGTTAATTTCCAGAGCATTGAATAAGTTGATTTTGACATTTTACTTTTTCGTAAGTGTTCTCATTGCTTTTATGGAGCAGAAAAATTTTGGAAGCCCTTACTCTGTCATTTTAGAAGTGCTTCATCTTTTTTTTTTTTTTTTTTTCGTCTCAACTCATTTTTTAAAACACAGTTAGTTTGGTAACTGACTGTGCTAAACACTTCAACACTTTTCACACTCTGTAGTGTGGCATTCTATTCAGGTTGGGCTACACTCTTTGCCTCATTTTTCCAAACAAGTTGTAATGACAGGCCCAGAGATCGAAGACTCCCTGCTAGCCAGGGAAAGTAGGCAGTGCTACTCAGTCAGGGAGAGTGCTCTTGTGTACATCTGCCCCCCTCAGAAAAACCAAGGAATTGATCATTTCATTAACAGGAACAAGGGAGGGAGGTATGGAGAAAGGTAAAAGGTTTGAATCTCAAGCTAAACTCCTAGAGACCAAGTAGCTAAACAGAGTGTTAAAGCCAACATTTCCTCAAGTTGTTGGGAGTTCTTGGCCATAGAGAGTAGAGGAGGAAGAGCACGAGGGGAAAAAGAAATTCTCCTTTTACTAGCAGAATATTGTCCTCTCCATAGCATTGTGAGAGGAAGATGACATGGAGGAGGCATGAAGGGAAGGGTGTTTGCTTCAAGGGTCCCAGTTTAGAGTTGATATTTGCCCCAAACTAGCTGCTTCCACCTAAGGGACATGGTTGAGTTGATACTGTCCATAAAATACCCCCACTAGTTACCTACTAAATCTCTATATCCAACCATAGCAATATAATTTTTCTAATGTTCAGCTGTCAGCACAAGTTGAGAAAAAAATATTTCTGGAAATGTGAATGACACAAAAGATGCCTCCTTAGGTTACTTTGTTTCAACTCAAGTAGCATATGGACAAGAGAGAATATGTCTTCAGTTTTAGAGCTGGATTAGCTAAAGCAATTTTCAAATGGGTTATGTAATTTTTCATCTCTTATTATGCTCTTTAGAGGGACTCCTGAGATTGGTGATGGTAGTAGTGGTTGACTTTGCCTTTGTGCAGTTCGTTCTCAAATGAGCTCATGTTGGCTCACATGTGACCTGATATGTGACTTAAATCATAAGAACTACTGAAGAATAATACTGATTAACATTTGAAGTTGATTTCTGTTTCAAAAATTGGATTAGCAAGGATAACCAAAGATTTCCCAGTGTCAAATATTTCATTTTATAGTACTCAGACAATTAGCACATTTTGAGGCTCTTGTCAAACGTATCGATTTTTGTTGACCATAAAGCAGAATAAGAGTAATTTATGCTAAAGTTGACATAGAAGTGAAGGGAGAAGGGGGATTTATAGAGAATTGTGTGAATTAATCTAGATACAAAGGATAAAAGATCTGTGCTTGAAAAATCCTTTAGAATTTAATTCCCTTTGAAGGCTCATCCTTGAAAGACAGTGCAACACAGATCAAGGTTTCTGCCAAACCATTCACCCTTGAGGAGAGCAGTGGAAGAAATTTCAAAGGAAACAGGAGTAATAAGTGTTCCTTAGATTGGGGAAATAGGGAATTATTCAAATGGATGGAGTTATAACTTTTTTTAAGGATGCTTTTTTTTTTTCCAGAGAAGGAGAGTATGCATTTTTACATGGAGATAAGATACACTCTGTCAAAATGTGGAAAGAAACCTTTCATTTATAGAAGCCTGGGCATGCCAGTGTGTTGCTTCACAGAGAAGAAGGTGAGCTACAAAATGGTAACAGAAGGTAGAATAAGGAGGTGACAGATCATTGTAGCCAGAATCAAGTCTGTACCAGGAGGGGGAATAGAGGGCAGTTGGCAAATGGAACAGCTCAATGGAAGTTCCCACCAAAGCTGCTGTTAGCCCAGAGGCATTTTTGTGCTAAGTAGAAAAGGAAGCCCTTTCCTCCAGGCAGAAGCAGCTCCTCACCACCATGCTGCCAGGCTAATGAAGCACAAGCTGGTTTCATCCTTCACTTTTTTCCCTCTTAGGCAGGATGCATTTCTGAACAGAGTGTAGCCTGCATACCTGATTCTCTCCCAGGTATGCTCACTTAAGGTTTATAAAGATGGACAACCAGTTCCACAGGCTCTATACTTCATCGCTTTCCTTGTCATACCTTGGCCTGAGGTCCAAGTTTTCCTCTTTCTTGCCTGTGCAATAAAGGGGTTTCAAGTGAGATTGATACCCCAAACACAGGAAAGCTGCCCTCTGGTGTCTGGCTCTGGAATCAGTCCCAGACGATGGGGTGGTGGCTCTTCCTGGCTCTGTATGCCCTTTGGGCCTTGTTGTCCATCAGGCACCATACCTCCAATCAGCAATGGCATCTCCAGATTGTGTCTGCTTGTCTGGTAGTGACCACAAAGAGAACTCTCACAGGCTTGAGCTCAGGTCCTAGCAGGCCCACCAGCATGCTACCACTATTCCCACTCACTCATCCACCCAATTTCTCATCCGATGTTTCTTCTTTCAGAAGACCACATCCCTTCAGTGGCACAAGGGTCCTCTCCTCTCCCTTTCTCCTCTTTTTATGTTATGGACAGCAGCTCCACGCCCCAGTGCCCTCCAGGGACCACACCTTGCAGGGTCAGAAAGCTCAATCTTTTTCCTGGCGAGGCTTAGCAAGCAATCTCCCACCAAGGCTAGCTCATCCACTAAAGAATGTTTATTAGCTGCTGGAAAAATCATGCTTTATTCTAATTTTGATATGTGTCTTAAAAGTCCCATGCATTTCCAGCACTGATAAGACCCTGAGGAGAAAGCACCAGACTCCCTTCTACAAGCATCACAGTGAGAACATCAGGATTTCCGAGCCCACTGATGCCCTGCTGGAGCTGAGTCTTGCTAAGAGTACAGATGGGAATTAGTCAACAAAGCTCAACATCATGTTGGCTCTCTGTGATTCGGATTTTGAGCACTACCCCAGTTCTCCAGTGCCTCAGTGACAGCAGATACAGTAAGCATGGGCTGCTTATCAGAGTGCTCCTGCAAGTCAGGTCCTGGAGACTTTGGAGATGTCTGCCATACTTAGGTGGCTGTGTAACTCAGAAGTCCTTAGGATGCAGTGGCAGCAGTTCAATGGGGTCACCCAGTTTTACTGCGCCTTGTCTTTCAGTCATCTGCCTTAGCCCCTAATGTGTTAATGCTGTTGTTAGATGCCATCAAATTGGTCCCAACTCATACAGACCCTATAGGACAGAGTAGAACTTCCCCATAGGGTTTCCAAGGAGCAGCTGGTGGATTTGAGCTGCCATCCTTTGGGTTAGCAGCCAAGCTTTTAACCACTATGCCACCAGGGCCCCAATAAGTCAGTCCTACTCATGGTGACATCATGTATAACAGAACAAATGCTGACTGGTCCTGCATCATCTTCATTTTCATGGGTATGTTTGAATCCATTGTTGCGGCTATCATGCAAATCCATCTCACCAAGGGTTCTCTTGTTTTTGCTGACCCTCTACCAAACAATATGTCCTTTTCTAGAGATGGTCTTTCCTGAAGACATATCCAAAGTAAGTGAGTTAGTCTTGCCATTCTCAGTTCTAAGGATCATTCTGGTTTTTACTCCTTCTAAGGCCAGTTTGTTTGTTCTTATGGCACTCCACCGTATATTCAATATTCTTCACCAACACCACAATTCAAGTGCATCAATTCTCCTGTCTTCCTTTTTCATTATCCAACTTTTACATGCATACAAGTTGATTGAAAAGACCACAACTTGGGTCAGAAGCACTTTAGTAGTCCAAGTGGCATCTTTGCTTTTTAAAACTTTAAAGAGGTCTCTTTCAATAGATTTGCCCAATGCAAATACTAATACATCTCCCTAGTTCCCTAGTAACTCAGCCCCAGTCCCTGTCTCAGTACCTGAGGAACATATACATGATCCCCAGTTCTCCAGAGAAAGTGTGAGCCCTTTCCAACAGCACAAGAGCTTCAAGTTTCAGGCTACTCTAGACTCCAAGGTAATGAAAGAAAGAATGTACTTAAGTAAATGAGGGGCACCCTGAATCAGCTGGAAAGGACTGGAGAGGTCACCTACCCAACTCTTATTTAGAAGGAAGGAGTAAGGGGAAATGTACAAGTTGTTAACACATTTTTTTCCCAACCTCTTGAATTCAGCCAGTAAGGTTTTGTCCAAATTCACATTGAATGGTTTTTATTACAAACCAAGTTTTTGTTTAATATTCTAAGCATAAAATTATACTAGTAAATATGCTTTTGCTAGCTCCGTACGCAGAGTAGTCATAAGATCCATATCCGTGCACCCACTCTGGTCCACAGCATGGTTGAGGAGGGCCACTTTAAATGGCTCTAGCTATAACCTGGTGCCATCCCTTGCATATAAAACCATCTGATACGGGAGCATATCAACTCTGTAACAAAGGGATTATTGAAATTCAGTCAAGTAACAAGAAAATGGATATCCAAAGCTAAACACTGGTAGATCATTTAAATAGCCTTATTGGTCAGTACCTTTTGTTTCCTGCTAATAAAAAAGTCTCCTAATAGGAAATCTGTGCAACATTTCTAAGCACATAGGTACAAATATCCATTTGTCTTCACAACAATGACTGTTGATTTGGCTTCAGACATATAAAGTTTGGAATTGTTGCTAGATATCCAGGTAAAGATGTTGAGCGGGCAGCTGGATATAAAACCAAACCAAACCCATTGCCGTCATCAATTCAGACTCATAGAGACCCTACAGGAGAGAGTAGAACTGTCCCGTAGTGTTTCCAAGGATTGCCTGGTGAATTTCAACTGCCGACCTTTTGGTTAGCAGCTGTATCTCTTAACCACTATGCCACCAGGGTTTCCAGCTGGATACAGGAGTTTGGAATTCTGAGGCATGCTATGGTCTGAAGATATAATATTGTAAGTTTTCTGTATACAGATGGTATTTAAAACTTTGAGACTAGGAAGTGAGTATAAATAGAAAATAGGAGTAAGGACAGAAAATTTAGAGGTCAGGATGATGAGGAGATATCAGCAGAGGAGATTAAGCTGCAACGGAGATTAAACAGAAGTGGAGAGTGAGGTAGAAAAGTGTGTTATCATGGAATCCACGGGAAGAAAGCGTTTCAAGGAGGAGAGAGATTGGTCAACACTGCCTGGTGCTCCTTCCTGTCAACTAAACAGAGGCTGAGAATCTACTGCCAGTGTTAGCATCGCGAAGGCCATCAGTGACCATGGCAAAAGGCAGTTTCAATGAAAAGGTAGAAGCCTGATTGAAGAGGGCCCAACAAAGAACCAGTGGGGAGGAATTGATACTTTGAATAGGGACAATTTTCAAAATGGGTTTTTGGTGAAGTTTAGCAGAGGGATGTGGGGAGCTAAGATCAGGTCTTTCATGCCAACAGGAAGGCTGCCGTCTTAGGTGGGCACAGACAGGTTGAGGGAGGTGTCCACCCTGACTGCTTTATTGTCACAGTGCACTAGGGAGGGAAGTCATCAGCTGAGAGTGAAGAAGGGGTGGGGGTGCTGGGTTTGAGGAGAGAGGAGACAATAAGTAGTCATCTAGAGGCTGGGGCCACGGTCTCAGGGAACATCTAGCTCAACTGGTATAACATAGTTTATAAAGAAAATGTTCTACATCCTCCTTTGGTGAGTAGCATCTGGGGTCAAAAAAGCCTGTGAGTGGCCATCTAAGATACTCTGCTGGTCTCACCCCATCTGGACCAAGGGAGAATGAAGAAAACTAAATGTACAAGGGAAAGATTAGTCCAAAGGACTAATAGGTCACAACTACCACATCTTCCACCAAGCTGAGTCCAGCACAACTAGATAGTGCCTGGCTACCACCACTGACTGTTCTGACAGAGATCATAGTAGAGGGTCCCAGAGAGAGATGGAGAAAAAAGTAGAGCAAAATGCAAACTCACGAAAAAAGACAAGACTTACTTGTCTGACACAGACTGGAGAAACCCTGAGAGTATAGCCCCACGACATCCTTTTAATTCAGTACTGAAGTCATCCCTGAGGTTGACCGTTTAGCCAAAGATTAGCGAGGCACATAAAACAAAATGAGACTAAACAGGCACACCAGCCCAGGGGCAAGGACCAGAAGGCAGGACTGGACGGGAACCCTGAGAAGGGGAGAGTGTTGACACATCGTGGGGTTGGCAACCAATGTCACAAAACAATATGTGTATTAATTGCTTAATGAGAAACTAATTTTCTCTGTAAACCTTCATTTAAAAGCATTAAAAAAAGAAAGAAAAAAGACAGAGTCATCTCGGAGAGTGGAAGAGAAGAAGGATGGCTGGGCAGCCTTAAGTTGAGGTTACAGGGCATGATTTGTAGTGAAGCTAGGCAGCACAGCTCTGCTTTTCTCCATCCAGAACTCTGTGGGGGACAGCAAGGAGTAGCAGAGGGGGGATGTCAGCAGGCTGAGAGGACAAGAGGCAGGGCTAGGGAGTGCATGCAAGGCAGTGATTATAACGATTATCTCGGGAAGAGGTGGGAGTTGAGGACAGGAAGAGCTGAAGTTCAGTAACATTGTGGCAGAATTGCAGATCGTATGTCTATGGAACAGTGGCCACTGGAAGGAACAACCATGGGAAATTTAACATAAAATTCAAGAATCGGATGTTGAGTCAAAAGGGTACTAAGCAGCACTTATCTTCTTTAGACAGTTGGAGCCTAGAGTAAGCAGGAAAGCTGGGAGGTGATGATTTGAAAGTGGAATGCTTTAAATTGAGATTTGTTATGGTTTATTATTTAGTGGTTACTTAATAAACCCTTACTACAAGGCAGGAACAGTATTAAGCCCTTTATTTGGATTATTTTATTTAGTTCTCCTAATATCCTAAAAAGTTATTCCTATTTTAATGGTAAGAAAACACAGACTCAGAGAAGTTATATAACTTGCTGCTGTTTGTGCAACTAGAAAGATGCGGAACAGAAACTTTAAACAAAATTAAAATTACTCCAAAGTTCTTGATGATTAGAAGATACTTTTTAAAAAAGAATTTTCCATGGCCTAAGTATTTTTCATACATTAGGATCAGGATGATTTTAAAACACATCTGCAACTTTGCTGGCACTGCTGCCACCAGGAGATGGAATCTCAGTCCCCTCTCCCTGTACCTAGATGTGTTTGATGACTCTGTGTGTATACTACGGCAGAAGAGATGCTGCATGACTTCCAAGGCTGGATTAGAAAAGGCCAGTTAGCTTCTGCTGCTTTTTCTTAGAAAAGCCCCAGCTGTTCTTACCTCCCACTGTTTGAGTCTTGCCAGCCAAGGCACCAGACATGGGAGACAGGAAGCTTTAGCGATGTCTGCAGTCTCAACTGCCATCTGACAACAACTGCATAAGAAGCCCTGAGAATGATAACAATAATCATAAATGGTTGTTATTGTCTTAAGTCACTGTTGTGGGGTGTTTTTTTACACAACAGTACATAATTGGAGCAATGAACAACCAAGGCAAATTTAATATATAGAGATGGAATGGCATCTTGAATCAAAATGGCACTAAATGGTACTTATAGGCCCTGGATTTTCTTTTAACCATAAAGATCTTTGCAAGACACACAATAACAATAATTTAATATGATTTTTTGGGGGGGAAAACTAATATGTTCAGGTGCCTATTACTTAGTAAAGAAGCCTTTTGCTTTTTTGCATCTTTGTTCTACAGGTTCTGAGAGAAGTTAATGCCCCCAGCAATGACTGAGGTAGTTGTGAGGCTTCTCAGTTTGAATCGTTTGGTTGCTATGTTCTCATCTTTAACTGTCACCAGAGGCTGAGACTGCATCAACTTGAGCTGCTTATTTCTTATAAGAGAGCTCAAGTTGGGGACAGACTTTGATCATGAGGAGCAGTAAGCAGATCTGGGAAAAGCACGGTAGGTTCTATGTGTTGTTTGTTGTTTATATGTAAATATATATAATATATAGCAAGCTGTACCATCTTATATCTGCCCCTTGTATTCCCTGGAAGTTTTCAGGGCTTTCAGTTGAAAGGTATGTTCATATTGAGCACTGGATCCCTGTGATGATAACTCGTATTGCACTGGAGAAGACCATCTGATTTCACTCTTAGTCTAGTTAACTACAAGGCTGTGAACTGCTTGCCTTTGGAAGTTTGCCTTACTTTCTTTGAATCCTCATACTGTTGGTTTAGTGAGATAGTTTTGAGATGGATTTGAATAAGACTTCAATGTGCATTAAATAAAGTTGTTGTTGGGTGTTGTGGAATCAATCTGAGAGATACTATTATCATATCCGTTTACCATTGTCAAATCCAGAACCAAGCTAGCAGAGAGTCTTCCACTTCTTACTGATTAGTACCAACAACCATGCGATTCCTTGAATTCAAAATCTGTCTCTCCATATCCAATTAAAAATACAAACTAATAGCGATCCCATGTGACAGAGTAGAACTGCTTCAAGGGTTTTCTTGGCTGTAATCTTTATGAAAGCAGTTTTCCAGGTTTTTCTCCCACAGAACCACTGCGTGAGTACAAACTTTCCAGTTAGAAGGGAAGTACTTAACAATTGTGCCATCCAGCCTCTTTGGTAATGCTGTGATAAAGGCAAATGGTAGGCTATACCATCTTATATCTGTCCCTTGTATTCCCTGGAGGTTTTCAGGGCTTTCAGTTCGAAGGTATGTTCAAAGTGAGCACTGAATTCCTGTGATGATAACTTGTATTGTGCTGGTGAAGACCATCAGTCATAAAACAAAACCAGCTTGAGTGTGTTTGCATTCACAAAAAAATATACACTGGAGTGTCCCAGAAACCCAAGAAGCTGGGTTTCTAGAAGGACCTGGAATCACACACTGGAATCCTTTCTCTGCATTTGTTTTTCCTCCTCTCCCTATGGCCTAGTTTCCTCTGCTCCCTAGCTATGTAATGAAACATCGGACAATCTCACAGCTCCAGAGTTTCTCTAATATCTTATTCTTCGAGGCTGCATGAGCCTGCTTCATTTATGCAGTGGCAGCTATGGCTACAGTGCTTGCCCACAGCCCCTTGGTTACTGGAAAGCACCTCAAAGCCTTTGAAAACCAGTGGAGACATAGCAGCCCCTGACTTTGGGACAGCTCACGCTCATTTTATTCCCATATATTGGCAACCACTGGAGGCAGGAGATACACAGAAAACTGAGAATACAGAGTTCTGAAAATCCAGTTCTACAAGCTGATTCCATCCTTCTTTACAAAGTGGTCCTGGCAGGTATAGGTCTGAGCACCAAAGACTGATCATAGAATTTATTGGTTATTGCTTGTCTGTCTATGGCTGGCAAATGGCCTTAAAGAATTTGTACTTCCCTTCTACTTATCAGTAGGGAGTGCTGGAAGTGCATAAGGAACAGAGGATGGCCAAGCAGCTTGGAGGTATGGGTGTCAAATACATACTTCTGAATGTAAGCATTGCCCTCTTGTCTAACCTGCCAATTGAAAAACCTCCTTAGTTCCGTTGGATAAACATGACTGTTAAGATTAGAGTTTGTGTGTAAAGGGGTGATTCTGAGAGAACTAGACCTCAATAGAGAAGCCAAGAGCAATCAATTGAAGGTGGTATTAAAAATGCTTCTATAATAAAAACGTTTGGGAAATTCGGAGGTAAGCAAGTTTGTTTGCTGCAATACACTTCTGAGCTTTGAATACATTTATGCTGAATGTGAAAGTCAGTGAATGCTGAAGATGTTAGTATGTTAGTTAGGATGTTAATATGCTCTGTTTCTCAAATTTATTTGACTATTTAATAAAATGTTTCTTTTTAAAAGTTCCTTATTAGCTCCACAGGACACAATTTTGGAAATATTTTACAATATTATCTTTGTGAGTTTCATGTAAGTTTGCACAGACAATATTCAGTAAATGTAATCATCTTAGACACTCTCTTCACGGTGGCCCTGATTCAGATATTTTGGCAGGTGGCTGATCTGCTAACGTCAGTGCTACCCCTCCACGTAATCCATCAGCAGGATTCACCGTTCTGAGAAGCTGGCAATCACTCAAAAGCACAGAGACGGTTCCCTAATCAATGCTTCTTTCTAGAAACTATTCACTCTCCAGGGCAAGACACAGTGCAGACACCTATCTTGCTTTGCTTTACTCAACATCTATTCTATTACATAGAAATCTGAAGATGGCCAACTCTCACGTGCCTCATGCAGGCCTGGAACAAGTCCATATAATGAAGTAAGCAAGTCCAAAGCTTGTTCCTCTAGTCTTGCTTGAGCAGCTGGAGCCCCCAGAGAGGTAGGAGGGGTACCTCATCCCCCCAGAAGCCTCCGGTTTACTCTCAGGGGCTTTGGCAGTGGAACATCTTCTCTTGCTATGCAGGCTACTGTATATGGGTGACTATCAAAAACTGTGTGCGACAGAGCTGACTCATTCCTCAAGCACTGAGTACCTCCTACATCTCATAAGAGTGATGCCATCCAGCTTCCTCATTACAGGCCTTATTTATGTGTGCTCTGACAATATTGTCAATTCTTTTTTTAATGAGTTTAGATAGACATCTCGAGATGAAGTATTTGCCTTAGCAATACATATGCCTATGAGCCTCCTACACACCTTACAATTCGTGCAGTTTTCCTTGTGTGGGCACCCAAATTAAAGCTTTTTGCCTGTTCTTTTCTTGAAAATTTCTTCATTAGCTTAAAATTTTTGTGGCTCCTCCACTCAACAAATATTCATCAAAATACTATGACTGCAACATAATTCTATTGACCTTGTGTCTTTTTTGTTGAAATGTTTCTAGGGCTACTTTCTCAACTGATGTCTTTACCTCCAGCTGCACCCACACCAGAATTCCCTGTTGCCACGTGTGTCAGATCATGTCTCACATGCAAGTCTTTGCTTCTTACCTTCCTCTGTCCAGAATGTTCTTTTCTGACCTCTCCCTGAACAATTGTTCAAATATGGAGTCTACTACAGTCATTTTTGTGTGTTCACATCACTCGGAAAATAAGTGGGCATTGCAGACAGTGACCCTGTCTATTCCAATCTTGTGGGTCTGTGCCTACTTTAAGCATGCCCCATAAGGGCATGGAGATAGCCTGGGTAGATTTTGGTGATTGCAAGCCCATTTTGAGATGGATCTCATGGAAAATGTGGGCTTCATCAGAGATCTGACTATAGTGAATGAATGCAGGGTCTGAGTAAAGTCCATCTATGCTCTGCCCAAATTAAGAATCACTGGATGATGAAAATCTTAGAAATTTAGAAATAAGCCTTATCTCTCACTAATTCGGTTGTGCAGAATTGAAACAATGCTAGACGAAGCATCACTCAGACTTAAATGATCAAGAGGTAAGTTGGTTGATGCCATCAGTTGAATGATGTTATGCAATCAAAAAAGATTAAATATTAGCTAACTAAAATGATGTGATAAATAACTTGAATAAACTTCTTTATTATTATTATTACTTGAGGAAATAACAGATGTGCACACATGTCACAAAAAACTTGGGTAATGCATTCTTCCAATATGGCCAGTTCTCTCTTAAGTGTGGTAACTGACCATGTATTGCTATAGTCATCAAATCCTCTATTTGGTGGAAGAAGCTGTCACTAGAAAAAGCAAAGCATTAAATATATTTTCAGCCTTCCTCTTGGGCTGGAGGGGAGAGGTACAGGAGAATGGATGAAGCCAAATCAATTATAAGGACAAGATTTTGAACAAAAATGTATGCTCTCCAGCAAGGAGTTTCCTTTTCAGACAAATGGGAGGCTAAGATAAATTCAAACAAAAGTGAGATGGAAAGGAAGTCAGTTGCCAGAAAGATGGCAAAATATGAGATGGATTTATGGCAAAAGGAATGCATGAGTAGAATGATAGCAACTGAAAGGAATTTGAAGTGAAGGATTTCTCAGAGATATCTGGAGATGTAACATAAATCTGTAAGCAGGTATAGGGAGCTTCTTGACGTGATACATCAGGCAAGACGACCAAAGGCTTCAGCCATGTCTGCTGAAACCTCATCCCTATTGCCATAGCTATGGTGATTTTTCAGTCAGAGGGCAATCTTTGGTGGTTCAGCTCTGGTTCATTATAGAGCCATTGTCTTCACAAATAAATTGTTTCAAATTCTAATTGTGAAACCATTTGGACCACCGAAAGTGTTTCTATTTTAATTAAACATGGAAAAATAATAATTCCTGGCTTCAATTAGTTGTTTCCCACCTGATATTACATCTTGAAAACTTTGTTCAATGGTTGGCTACCAAAATCTCAGAATTTTATTCCTGGAGAAGGCAGATTTCACTATTCTTAATTTAAACTGTATGATTTTACACATTTGCAGTTCTTATTTCACTAATCTCCATAGAAATTGGAAAAAGACTCAACTGTGGCATCAAGAAACTTGAACACATGTAAAATCAGTTATCGCTCTGGATAGGAAAGATGCAACAGGGCCTTTTACAGACACAACTAATGTGATGCACTCTTAGGTCATCTACACCAGTGACCAACAAGCAAAGTATATGTCTCATATATGTCTGACTTCAGAACTGTGATATCTGATTAACAACTTCCAAGTAATCAGGTTAATGATTTAAAACTGATCTGGGATTCTTAACTTATTATCTAAGCATCCAGTCACAAGTTGGAGCTTAAAAATCCTTATTTAAAAAAAGGAGGAGGACAAGGAAGAAGACAGGGATGAGAGGGAGGAGGGGGAGGAGAAGAAGAAGAGGAAAGTATGCTGTCCTATAATAGTTATTATCAATGGGAAAAATGGTTAACATTTGAGGCTCCTAAGGGAATTTAGATGTAAGAGGGAAAATGAGAATCATAAACTAGAAGAGGTGTGACCCCCTCACTTAGAAGGAATGATACACTCCCCAGTTAGGAAGCTAATGTGAAAGAAATGGAGGAAGAAGGCAGGTCCTCTAACCCTCTGTCCAGTGTTCCACCTGGTGTCATGCTGCTGACTCTTGCAAAAGGGAGAGCTCTTCTTAGCATGTCCCTCACAAAAATCTTAAAATTTCTCTGTAGAAAAGAAGTCACTCAAAGTTTATGCTCTGTTTAGGAACCACCTCCTAACAAAAGAATAATTTCCTATGAGTCAAAGAGAAGGATATTTAAATAAATACCCCCACTGCTTGGGGTATATATTTAAAATTGTGATTCTTCATTTCCTCATTGGGAAAGGTCACGCTTGCTGTGAGGATTGAATTACCAAGCCATTACCACCATACCTGGCTCATAATAGTTTTTTTTTTGGCTCATAGCCAACTCTCAATACTCCTTTTTCCTCCCCAAAAGTAATATGCTAAAAGGGAAATACTTCCTGTCAGCTATAACATTTTTTACAGAGATAAAGTATCCCAATTAATAGACTATTGATAAATAGATAACCTCAGGCTTTAAACTACAGGCAGTCCCTGACTTACAATGTATTGGGATTATGACGAACCACACTCACCACCATCAGTGTATCTGGAACATTGCATCTTCCTGGGAGAAAGTTACAGGAAAATGCGCACAGAGGATATGGAAAAAATTGCTGAGTTATGTGAACACGCTTCAAGCATTTGATCAGGATAATAAGATGGGAGAGATCAGTGGAAAAAAAAAAATCATCCATACGGCAAGATCACTGAATTTAGAACTTGATGTTGCTATTGTGGAATAGCTCATAGATCACAAAGAAGGGAAGCTGACAGATCAAGGCTTAATGTGTTTCAAAGAGGAGGGAAATGCTGAAGAAAGGAATAATGAGGAAGGAAAGAAGTTGTCAAAAAAATTTTACAGTGAAAGAGTTAGCTGGAGTTTTTTCTAAGATAAATCAAGGGCTTCAGTTGCTTGAAACAATGAAACCAAACACTGATCACTTTGCTAAAGTCGATAGGCAGATTCCGGAAGCAGTGCGATGTTAGCGTGGAATACGTGAAGAAAAAAAGAAAAGGACCATACAGACAACTCTTACTAATTTTCTGGCTAGAAATGCCATTCTCATTCCCAGGGATAATCCAGATGATCCAGAACCTTCCACAAGTGGAATTATTACTGCCTACCGACAAAATGCCAAAGTCACCCAACTCTTCTTCATCATCGGAGTAAATTTTTATGGTTTGTGTATTTTTAATGTATATATGTATTAAAATATATCTGTAAGTTTATATGTAATGTTTTCAACAGCTAAAGACAAATAATGTTTGGATTTAATTATCAAGATACTGATAATAAAAGGTAATAATAATGAAAACAAACAAAAATAATGAGGTATTAGGCTTATGTTGGAACTGACTTATCACAGAATTGTCAGAACGAAACCTCATCATAAGTCTGGGACTACCTGTGCTAGGGTGGATAAAAATAAAAGCCCAACAATATAATTGGATAAAAATATTAGATCATCCTGGAAGATAGCAACTGTGCTATGCTTCTCCCTTGATTGAGGTACCACTGTTGAATTTTAAGTTTACTTTCAGGATTAAGACATTTGGCATAAACTTTGTTTTTCGAATGTAGGAGATCCTGCCTGGCACACAGACACGGGCTCTGAATTTTTTTAAGCCACTCCAGCAAGAGTTTCATCTATCAAAGCAACTTGAAATGATCCAGTTTATTATTATTTAGTTCCAGAGCACATGAATTAAGGGATTTGGGCTGGATACAAATGGGATTTCTCATACCACACCGCATGTATCTAATCATCATTTCTCCAGCTGGCTTTATTAGCAGACACGCCATGGGTACCAGTGCTACTGTTGCTTTTAATACAAGTCTTAGGAGATGCTCAGACACAGAAATATAAATGAACTTCAAACATTTGTCAAAATAAAAGCAAGAGTCTGTGATTACAGATTGTACCTTGATATTTATAATATATCATAATAGCTACTGTTTACCAAGAGCCAGCACAGAAACAAGATTTTGCAAGAATCTTTGCAATCAATGGTTGTTGTCTTTACCCAGTTACTGTCTTTACTCAGTGGCTGTACTCAGTGACTCACTGACTCCTTGGTGTATTGTCCAACCAGTGATCTTATCTCAGACTCTCTACGCACTACTGATGGGAAAATAAAATTGGGGATTTAGGACCATAATGGGAGGAACAACAGTGTTGTCAGACAATCACTCTTCATCAGACAGTTGCAGAAATTGGCACCAGGGAAGAGGAACTATTTTGCCTATGGTCACATGATTATTTACAGACCGGCTCAACTAGATGCCTGCACTCATTATCCCAGGGCTGCTGGGACACAAGTAAGTTTCCCGCTTCTGCAGTCGGGTGTTCCCAGTCTCCTGGGTGGGTTTTTCTTCTTTTGCAGGCATTCCTCAAAGCTAAGCTGTAAGCCTGTTTATCACTCTTCCTTGGTGATCTCATCCACTCCCGTCACTTCAAATATCTTCTCCATGCAAACACTCCCCAAGTGCTTATTGCCTCTAGGCTTGAACGCAGTAAGCATCTTTCAAGCTGGATATTCCACTAAAGTCTTGAGCACTACAGGTATAGCACACTAGTCATCATTTCCTTGATATTCTTTGCATCCTTTCAGCCTCCACACCTTTGTTCTGTGCCTTCTCTCTATATAACAGGTTTTTCTCCACATCTCACTTGTTGAAATCTTACCTAGACTTCTGTCCAGGTAAAATCTTACTTTTTCCAAAAAGACTCCTGAGATGTTCCAGCTTCTATTGCCCCTTACACCCCTCACACATATTGTACCTTGTCTGCTATTACAGCAGCTTCTTTCTGTATTAAATTTGTGATGTGCAGCTCTTGAATGGGGATGGGTCAGCCTTCTGCATCAGGTACAAATATGAGCGACTTGTTATGAATTATATGGAATCATACGGAATATGACCTCCCAAAGTTATATAAAAGTAAGGAGGAAAATTAGGAATATCCTCGGGGAATATTCTTCCTGACAATTTATCATTTACTTAAAAACCGACCATTATAGAATGTGATCTAACTTGACCACTGATACTGATCCATTCTTGCTTATTTTCTATTTAGATTGCTTTGAATTAATAGGTAACTTGAACCTTGGTAAATCAATCAATACCAAGAGCCTTTCCTTTTATTGATTTATCAGAGAACTGTTCTGGTAAATTATCAGCCATTTTTATCTAAATGACTTTTACAGGAAAGTTATTTATTGATGTGTTTTTAAAGTCATTTTATACTATGATATGTATATTAAATGAGTTTTTGATCAATTTGACCAAAATTACTTCCTTTAAGAAGAAATGTGAAATATCAATAAATTTCAGAATTACCAAGATTTGACATTAAATAAGCCTTTCTAATTTCTACCAAAAAAAAAAAAATGTGGTTAAATGTGCTAAGGGAGTAATTTTCAATTTAGGTAACTTTGTGGCCTGTCAGAATACAGTCGATAACTATGAAGGGTTTGAAACTTTCCTCTATGTCCAAGCCAATAAGTTCATCTGTCAGTTTCATGGATGCTGGCAGATGACACGAGACTCCTACATCAGAGACAAATATCGATTTACTACTCACAGTAATAGCAGTAAACGAAGTCTTAGCATTTTCACCAGTTCCCAACATATGAAGTCACACCTGCACACAGAGTGGGGTGCTTTACAGGAGAGGAACTCCAAGCTTAGGAAAACCCAGTCTTTTATAGTGGACATTAAACCTGCCTGAACTTTGCCCTGAAGGGAGACATGACTTTTATTATACTAGATGGTAAACAAGTCCACCCTTTGCCTGAAGGGAGACACCATCCCTGTATTCCAAGGTTGTTCACCATGCGAATATAATTTAAAAGATAATCCGGAACAAAAGCAGTCAATGTCTTTGCTTGCAAGATGTGCAGGAACGCCAAAGTTGCATGGAAAATTATGCCCCAACAGGTAAAAGTGAAGATTTTTAAAAATTGAAAGTAATTTCGTTTCTTAATTGGAGTCACTCACTTTGAGTTAAAAAAATATAATTTTATTGGTGAGGATAAATACTTCACTGAAGGGAAAACACAAAATTATTTTGAGAAAATGCTTCTTATAAAGACAAATTTGTCATTTTTATCCTTTAACAGACGGTGGGGTACCTAACACGTGCTACTTAATGCCACATCTCAAAACAGGACCACTCACACCCCTAAATCCAAAAGTCAGAAAAACGAAATGAGTTGTAACACGCCTTACTGTTCTGTAGCCTAGAGTACTGCTGCCCTGGGAGATGGAAAATTTTGGGAGCATTCTGACATGAACTATTTCATCCTCTCCTTCCCCACCAACACTTCTCACCACTACTCACAGCCTCACCTTCTTTAGCAAAATTCATACCCATGCATACATGCTACCATAAGTGCGATGGTTCTGCATTCTGCTTCACATCTTAGTTTTGTGACTCAACAATATATTTGGATATCTTGTCAATAAATGTCGATCTACCATATAACTTTAAAATTACACGGTATTCTTTTATATAGATACATTTAAAATTTAATCCATCTCCTGTTGATGGAAGTTGAGGATGTTTCTATACTTTTGCTGTAGAGTACTCTTCGCTCATAAACAATTCTCCAATGAATATCATTGAACATATTTTTCTATTATTCCTATAAAACTTAACCATTACATGTAACATCAAACATAAACCAGCATTGGTAATAATAATTATGTAAACATAATAAATAAGTAGAAGAAATTAATTTTGGGAAGAGTTCAGTATTGTCATTTCCTGGTGACAAACATAGAATGCTTTGCTTGGTATATGTAAGATTTTAATGAACTTTATCACTGAAATGAATTCTTTCTAAATTTTTTTTTCCTCAAGAGAGAATATTTACATAAAAAGAAAATTGAACTGAATTCTTCACCACTCCCCTCTTCTCTGGAATATCAAAAGTCACATTGCAATCACTGTTTTAGCTCTGGATTAAAAATAACCAAAAATGAATAAATGGTCAATGCAGACATATATGACAACACATTCCGCTCTACACAAAATCTTTTGTTTAGGACTTTCTTTGCCTATACTTGTTAAATTAGTAATTCTTACACACGTCGGATAGACTTTGATTTAAAGTGATGTTTTATTAACCAACAGAACTTTGCAGAAAAAGGACTATTGGCTGATTTTACTTGATGCCAGTAATTTAGAGAAAAACTGAATTGTTAATTAATATCTATGAAGAATCTTGCTTCTTGCATTTTTTTGCAGCTGTGTTAAAACAAACAAACAAACACAAAAGGATTTAATGATTGGTTTACTGAGAAGTCAGGCACTCAATTCACCTACTGTAACTATTAAGAAGGCACAGAATTGATTCTTACCTATATGCACTCTGAGAGAGCTAATACTATTACGTTACTATTCATCAAGAACAACATAAATAACTTACTGGTTTCTAAACTAGAAGCATGACTCAGATTAGAACTGTCAAGGTTAACAGCGGTGCTGAGGTGCAGTGAATTACTCAATATGGCCCTTTTAGCCGTTCATGGTCTCCTGACACCCACAAAATGACTGGGTAGGAGAGTGCAGATAAGGTGCTTATGACCCACCAAGGGGATTGGACAGATTGCTAACAATGCAAATAAGGTGCATGGAACCCTTGTGGGGGTGAGATCATGCAAATAAGGTGTATGGAACCCTAATAAGAGTATTGGTTGGTTTTGCCCACCAGGCTTAAAATGAGTCATCTCAGAGGCAGAAAATGGGACCTCATTGTCATCAAGAGGAAAAGCCAGAGGGGAACTTGTCCTTTGGACCCAGGGTCCCTGTGCTGAGAACCTTGTAGACCCAGGAGACAGAGAGAGCTATAACATGGCAGAGTCCAGTGGCAGAGAAACGGCAGCAGCAGAACCAAGAGACTGGTGTCAGTCAGCCTAGTGGGATTCCCAGCCCATGCAGCAAGAAACCTGAGTGCCTTCCAGCAGGAGGCTTGCAGGTGGAGTTAGGTGCCCCCAGGCACTTATTGGCAGAGCTAAAGAGCTTTGTAACACTTGTCCAAGCAGGGCCAAGGGACCGTGGGGCCAAGGGAGAGGCCTGCCTTCAGCCACAGCTGAGAAGAAGCTGTCCTGATGAAGAACTGTATCCTGAGTTGTACCTACTACTTCTCTGATAAACCCCATAACTGTCGGTATGGTCTGTAAGTTTAGTGGGGCCCTTGCAACAAATTATTGAACCCAGTGGATAAGTAGAGAGTGCCATTGGAGGGACAGCTGATGTCAGAACTGGTAAAAAGATTGGAGGGTGGAGGTATGTTTGACCCCATCTCATAGGAATCAGCCTTGGGATGATGCTGTTGATCTTGATTCTCTCTCCTCCTCTTGGCATCAGATGAAGAGATCTGATGCCACAATGCCATTTTTACAAGTGTCTAGAAAGATCACCAGAAATGTATATGCTCTGAACCAAAGACCAAAACCAGAAGGACAATAAGGAAGTCCTTCAGGTGTATAGGCAGTGGCAGATACCCGGAGGAGACAAGCTTCAGGATGGGTTCTTGTCCCGGCCATTAAAACAAAGTTGAGAATCGTGGGCCAGCTCTTCTCAACCTCTATGAGACCCTCCCTCGGCACTCAGTAAACTTCCTGATCTGAAGCTTGGCCAGAGGAAAATGGCAGCTGAGGCTACTGCCCCCTGTGCTTCTTTTGGGGGAGAACAGGACGTGAAGCTGCACTGAGCAGTCTAAAGGGACACACTGCAGGACCTTGCGAAGCTGTTTTTGCAAGCGAACATTATTTTTGAATATTGATTTAATTGTGTTTTATGTGTGTGTGTATGTTGATAATTTGTATCTGTTTGATCATGATTGTAAGTTGTTAAACCTTGTTGGTCTGTAATTAAGGGGTCTGTAAGAAGTTAGGAGTCCCTGGCATAAAAGAAGATATAAAATACCTAGACCGAGAGGCAAGAATGACTAGAAAAGATACTCCAAGTGTCATGTTTTACTGTTTTACATTAGCTAATTTTGCGCTTGGAAAGGGTGGAGTGCTGTCAGCACCCACCAGACTCCCTCTGAGCCAGTTTCCTCGGTGGCTCTCCCTCGTGTCTGTAGGAAGCCTCTCTCTCAGCCAACAGATTGCACATTAGGAGTGATGTGCCCATCACTGCCAGCAGCATTTAAGTGATACAATCTTTCTAAAATCAGGCATTATGTTTTTTATTTCTTACAACTCAATGTAACAAACCTTTGAGTCTAGAGTATGTATAAGTGAATACCTAAATGACATTTTTTTTTAGGTATCCTTGCATGTCTCTTCCGCCTACAAGAGTTACCACGGGCTTCTTCTGCGACTGGAATGCTTTGTCATACCCATGCTTTCCCTTCCATTCCTAACAGCAACCCAGTGGTAGAACTCTTACCTTCCATTCAGGAGCCCAGGTTCAATTCCAGGCCAATGTACTTCATACACTACCACCACGCATCTATCAGAGAAGGCTTGCTTGTTGCTAAGACGCTGAACAGGGGTCACGGAAGTTTCCAGACTATGACAGACTAGGAAAACAGGCCTGGTGATTTACTTCTGAAAATTAGTCAATCAACAGCACAGGATCGGGCAGCATTTCATTCCATTGTGCACGGGTCCCCATGATTCGAAGCCTACTCTGCTACACCTAACAGCAACAATAGCCCAGCTTGTAAAAGTCTGTCCCCACCAAAAATCTTTTCTTAACTTTTGCCTTCCTCATTCCTTCATATCTTTTCCCAAAATACCTCTCCCCCTCCATTACATGATCACATTTGCTTCATTACTAGTTGGTATGGGAAAGGCACGTTCCAGTGTCTGATCCACTTCTACCTTACTACCTGTCAGAAGGCCATGGAGGTAGTTAGTGAGGATTAAGTCCTCTTGTTACCATCTCTGGGGACTTATGCAGCAAAGCCACCTTGTCACATTTACTCCCCAGTTAAATTCATTTTCTTTATCCTGTGTGAAATATTTCTATTCTAAATAGCCAGAAAATTATACCCAACCAAGACACCCAAGAGGCCATTAAAGTTCTAAAAAAAACTGCCTACTTTGAAAAACACTGGTCTGGAAAGCTTTATGACCTTTTTATACTCTGCAAGCCAGAAGTTTTGGCAGGTTTCCCGCTGACTTATGGAGCCCAAAGCAGGTAGAGTCTTAAAGTCTCCTTGGTCTAATTATTGTAGGATTTCAATTTGTGCCCAATTAAAATGAATAGTAAAAGCTGACCCCCAGCTGCACCAAGTAGTAGTGGAGCTGCATTCGCCACAGTCTGCCTCACTACGTGGAAAGAACAGTGTTGGAAACCAGGTGCTACTGTAACTGTCTGCTTCTGGGTAGGATCTGCAGAGATGCCTTGTTCCTATTGTGAAAATGGGATTGGGTAATGGCAACAGTCCTTGGAGAAAGCATAGACCATAAAATTGAGCTTTAATTTCAATTTTCAAGGCAACTGAGGCAAAAGTAGATTTGATTTGTGCAGCTGAGATTGAGTGTCCCAGGGAAACAGATCAGCATCTGTTTGGAAAGATTTCCAGAGAAGGAAATCATACATTTCTGGCCTCGTGTCCTGGCACCACCTTAGGAAAACAATCAGGACAAATTCCGTGCATTCATTAAATATCTGATAACATACGCAAGATTTGGAGACACATTCGTGACATTAAAATACTGCCCACCAAAGTATTTTGCAGTATTCAGGGAATGCCCCTAAAATAAATGAAATATTAAATTTATTACTATTGGATAGAATTAGTCTTCACTCAAAGATAAACGCAGTCCATCCTGTCTCACTCCTAAGCCCTTAACCTAGCCATGATCCTGGCCAAGACTACTATGCTGTTGTTGTTCCCAGGTGCAGTCGAGTCGGTTCCAACTCATAGCGACCCTACGTACGGTGGGATGAAATACTACTTCATCCTGCACCATCCTCACAATCGTTGTTACGCTTGAGCCCATTATTGTAGCCACTGTGTCAGTCCATCTCATTGAGGGTCTTCTTCTTTTTCACCGACCCTCTACTTTACTAAGCATGATGTCCTTCTCCAGGGACTGATCCCTCCTCATCACATGTCCAAAATGCAAAAGGTGCAGTCTTGCCATCTTTGCTTCTAAGGAGCATTCTGGCTGTACTTCTTCCAAGACAGATGTGTTCATTCTTTGGCAGTCCATGGCGTATTCAATATTCTTCACCAACACCGCAATTCAAAGGGGTCAATTCTCCCTCTACTATAGTAAATGGTTATTTTTTACTCTGGTGAAGGGTTCTTCTCCTCTCCTCAAATCTTGTACAAGTCTAAAACCTTATTCATTAATTTAATCGATATTTGATAAATGTTCACCCTATGCATAACGGGGCTGCATCTTGGGAATAAACGGTGAACAAAGCTGAAATGGACTCTGCACCCAGGCAAAGTGCAATTTGGTGAAGTAGCAGCTGTCCATGGCTGAGCACCGCACATTCCACTTCTGGCGCCATGTTTGCATATGTGACTTCAGACAATTTAAAAGCTGTGTGTCATCATCTCTATTTTATAGATGGAAAAAATCGAGGATCTGAGCTTAAATAGACTTTCTAAGACTTCATTCTGGTCAGAATGCTCCTTAGAGGCAAGGATGGCGAGACTGCATCTTACATACTTTGGACATGTTGTCAGGAGGGATCAGTCCCTGGAGAAGGACATCATGCTTGGCAGAGTACAGGGGCAGCGGAAAACAGGAAGACCCTCAACGAGGTGGGTGGACACAGTGGCTGCAACAATGAGCTCAAGCATAACAATGATTGTGAGGATGGCGCAGGACTGGGCAGTGTTTCGTTCTGTTGTGCATAGGGTCACTATGAGTCGGAACTGACTCGATGGCACCTAACAACAACAACAAGATTTCGTAGCTATTAAATGTCAAAGCTTGGCTTTGAATCTCATTCTGTCTCGATAGCTGCTCTTCAATACTTTGATCCACATGAAGCAGGATAATAACTGTGTTTGTTAGCTACTCAAAGAATCCCTGGTTGGTGCAAATGGTTTGCTCTCAGCTACTAATCAAAAGGTTGGCAGTTTGAATCCACCCGGCGGAGCCATGGAAAAAGGCCTTGCAATTTGTTACCATATGATTACAGTCTGAGAAAACCCTGTGAAGCGCAGTTCTACTCTGAAGCCCATGGGGCCTTCATGAGTTGGAATCAACTCCATGGCAAATGTTCTATTTGTTTTTTTGCTTGTTTAGTCAGTCACTCACAATCCCTAGATTTAAGTGAGTTATTTACATCTCTGAAATCCTGTCTGTGTGTTCTACTTTACGTAGTAAAAGTCACTGTACTTTTATAAAGTAGGTTTTATTCTCTGACCATTTCTATCTTATTGTTTTTCCTCTATCAATAGACACAAACAAAAGGAGGGAAAAAACAAAAATAAAAAGAATTGTCATAAGGAGAAAACATATTTCCTGGCTTAACGTATTTTCTTTGTATTAATTCCAAATATGGTCCCCTAATACATCTTTAACTAACACACTATTATTTTATAGTGTTGCACTTCTGGCATTGGAATTTGTGTGGAGTATGATATCCCATATCTCTAGATTTCACCGACCAAAAAAAAAAATCATTACTAAAACAGGACTAAGAATTTTCTGAGATAAGAATTTTGAAAAGCAGGTGACTTCAGACTTAATTTCAAATATATCTTTCTGTCAAACACATGCCCCCACTATTGAACCAAATGTATTTTTTTGTTCCCTTCATGGACATGTTCTCTCCCCATCTCCACCCTATTTTCACATAGATATTTTTTTTTCTCAAAATATTTTCTCCAAATGAAGAACACCAAGAACACAAGGTGATTATGAGCCCAAGAGACAGAAAGGGCCACATCATCCTGAGACCAGAAGAACTAGATGGTGACCAGCTACAACCGATGACTGCCCTGACATGGAACACAACAGAGAACCCCTGAGGGAGCAGGAGAGCAGTGGGATGCAGACCCCAAATTCTCATAAGACCAGACTTAATGGTCTGACTGAGACTGGAAGGACCCCGGTGGTCATGGCCCCCAGATCTTCTGTTGGCCCAGGACAGGAACCATTCCCGAAGCCAACTCTTCAGACATGGATTGGACTGGACAATGGGTTGGAGAGGGATGCTGATGAGGAATGCGCTTCTTGGATCAGGTGGACACCTGAGACTGTGTTGGCATCTCCTGCCTGGAGGGGAGATGAGAGGGTGGAGGGGGTTAGAAGCTGGCGAAATGGACAGGAAAACAAAGAGTGGAGGGAAAGAGTGGGCTGTCTCATTAGGGGGAGATTAATTGGGAGTGTTTTTTTTTTTTTTTTTAGCAAGGTGTATATGGGTTTTTGTGTGAGAGACTGACTTGATTTGTAAACTTTCACTTGAAGCACAATAAAAATTATTAAAAAAATTTTTTTTTTCTCCAAATAATAAGGTTAATTTGTTGGCAATGATATTTTAGATTATAGTTTCCTGGAGGTGAATTCTAGGTCCATGATTTCCTTGGTAGTGAAAAGTCCAAAAATATATTCTACAGTAATTTAATACATTATAATTTGCACTGATGATTAAGTGATGATGGTGATGATGGGAATATGAGCACGATAAGGACAGCCAGGTGATGGCAGTGGGGGTGGTGACAGTTGATCTAGGCTCATTGAACAAGTAGATTTTTTAACCATAAACTTCAATTTCTGATTCTAGGATCTCCTGGGGAGAAAAGGAGATTAAGATGTTTACTTGAGTTTGTTTATTTTTTTAGCAATCATTCATTCAACCATATTTGTTAAGGTCTTTATACATAAGATGCTCTGCCTTCAAGGATTATACCCTCAAGAAAAGTAAATAACAGAAGGCAAGAAGGCAAAAGAAAATAAGTAGCAGCTGAAGAAAAGATGAGATAGACAAAGAAGCCAATGATTACACATGAAGACTCAGGAAAGGTTTAATAGCATAGTGAATCAATAACTTCACCTATAAGAACTAGCACAAAGCTGGTTCCTACGAGGTGGAGGTCAAATATATCTCCACTTTCCAACTTCCTCTTTATTTCTGGCACCAGCTGTCCCCCAGCACTCTTTGTTTTTGCTGGGTTCTATAATTCACGCAACATCCAAAAAACTCGTGAAGTCACCATACCTGCTATAACAACTTTAACATAACAGAGGATAAAAACAGAGAAATGCATAAGGTAAGGTCTTGGAGAGGGGGTCTTATCACGGAGCCTCAAAGCCTGAAAGGGACTCACTTACCCCCTGGGAACAGATTTCACTCTCACCAATCAGGAACTGTTCTCCTTGTGGACTTGTAGAACTCTCTGCTGGCTGAGCTATCGATCACTTCTTCCCGGAGCCTCCATAGTCAGGAGACCCAGGGCTGCATCTGGACTGGCAGCCTCTTGTGCTCTGGGTGGGCCATTGGGCACCACCTCTTTGTAGCCCAGTTGGCCCTGCAGGTGTCGCTGTCTCTGCTCTGTGGACTGGGTGGGGCCTGTGTGCCCCCACCTCGGCTGTGCAGGCCAGGCCCCTGCACTCGGCTTCTGGGCTGGCAGCACTCAGCTTTCAGCCCATCTCCTCTCAGGCTGCGATGCTACCACACCTTCACTGGTGGGCACTTGCTTTTGCTTCTCCTTTCAGACAGCATGCCTGCTTCTCCTGGCAGCTGCCACCACCATTTCTCCCAGTTGCTGCTTCTTCCTGCCTGCTGCCCATGTTCAGCTCTTTTACCTGTCTATGGCTGTTTTTCCAGGTCTGGGAGAATTTTAGCTCAGGGCCCTGTGTCCAAAGGATGCACTCCCCTCCCAGCCCTGTCAACCAGGAGGCCCCCAAACCTCTGTGTTCCAGGGCTTTTTATAAGCCATTCCGTTTGCTCCTTGTCAGTCACAAGGTGGGGTCTCTAGCCAGACAGAGCCCAACTAATCTTCCATTACCCAGAAGATGTCAATCAACTCAGGCTTTGTCAATTACAGGGCAGGCTTCCTAGTCAGACTAGCACCTAAGTTGTTCTTCCAAAACAAGGGCAAAAGGTCACATAAGGGCCAAAAACCAAGGGCAAAAGACCACATAAGGGAACTCATTGTACAGAGCATGGTCATCCTTTGAGGACTGATACAAAACGAGAGACCACTGAGGGGATAGCAAGAGCCAATTAAGATGCAGAAACACATCCAGAGGCTAATCTGGTGTGTGTAAGGTACGCTAGATGTCTTACTGACCCTAGTTCTGTTACTATGAACCTATAAGCTCACACTGGAGACTTCATAAGCTCATGCTTTCTGAACTTGTGAATGTTATAAGTTGAATGGTAAAGGCAGCTTGGTTTTACCCTAGAAAACTAGGGAACTGTTGGCCCAATAGTGATACATTTCATAGTCTTAGAAGGCATGTTCCTTTTTTTAAATTGTCAAGAAATTTTATCATCCACTGCAAAGAATTTAAGGAGATATGATAGGTGCAACCTTCATTTCAAGCTTACATAGCCATTTTGCCCGGCCAATATGACTAAAAATGAGCAATATTTCATTTAATCAATTTAGCTCTTGCCAGAATCTCTAGGAACTTCCCCACTGACAAAGTTTTTACTCACAGCCCCTTGGTGTTTGTTGTAGTACATCACCAAACTAATTGCGTGCTGACGGCAAATTGCCATATTGCTTCCAGGCCATCCAAAATGACTACAAGAAAAAAAGCTTCCTTTTATTCTGAGTTTTCTCTAGTTTTTAAGAAGCTCGTGAGCAAATGGTTATTAAAGGATTCCTCCGTCTTCTGAAAACCCTTGGCAATTTGTGGAATTGATCATAATGTTTGGAGTGTATATATAAACAAAACAGTTGATTAGACCAACTTGATGTACAGTCTAATCTAATGGCAACTCTTTAAATTTTATTTTCCTGATTTAACCCTAGCATTTATTCAACCAAGGGTTATTAAAAACCACTAGGTCCTAGAGGGCTTTTTTTAAAAACACTGAGTATACAGCAAAGAGCAGGACAGAGTCTTCATCCTCAAAGAAGGAAGTGAGGGAGGTGTCATGGATTGAATTATGTCCCCCCAAAAATGTATCAGTTGGGCTGGGCCAGGATTCCCAGTATTATGTGATTTTCTTCTATGTTGTAAATCTTGCCCCTATGATGTTAATGAGGGAGGATGAGCAGCGGTTGTGTTAGTGAGGCAGGACTCAATCTACAAGACTAAATTATGCCTTGAGGCAATCTCTTGAAATATAAAAGAAAGAAGCGAACAAAGAGAGAGGGAACCTCATACCACCAAGAAAGCGGCACTGGGAGCAGAGCGAGTCCTTTGGACCCAGGGTCTCTGCTCCCGAGAAGCTCTTGACCATGGGAAGATTGAGGACAAGGATCTTACTCCAGAGCCAACAGAGAAAGCCAACCTCTGGAGATGACACCCTGAGTTTGGACTTTTAGCCTACTTTACTATGAGGAAATAAATTTCTCTTTCTTAAAGCCACCCACTTGCGGTATTTCTGTTACAGCAGCACTAGATGACCAATACAGGAGATAAACAAGAAATCATTAATAGCATGCAGTGTGGTTGATACTAAAATAAAGATGCAGATGATGCCTCTTGGAGAACAAAGAAGAAGCAGAGAGGATGGTCACTTAATAATCTGGTGGGAGCAGACAGGGGAGGCTTCTATGAATGGTTGAAGCTTAAGATATAAGAGATAGATAAGAAAATGAAGCAAGTAACAGCATTGCTGGCAAAGGCAAAAGAAGTTAAAAATATGAGCACAGTTGGTACATCTGACATAACTGGGCTTCCCTTTGACACTCTACTGTGCCATCTTGTTCTTTTCCTTTATCATGTCTTCACAAGTTCTCATATGGGTATCATTTATATAATGTACAATATACATGCTGTAGAAGTCACCCATAAGGGCTAAATAATTTGTACAACTCGAACAAGTCCAAATTGTTCATCATTTAGTCACATTGGAAGTTATCCACTGATGGGTCAAGATAACTAGAAAGGACTGGTGATTGTGACATAGTGTCATTTAATGGCTATTGGGAAGATTGCCCTCCTCTTTCAGACAGCTGTCTGTATCTGACAGTGTCTGAAATCATACTGAAATCAACAAAGCTTTGTTGCTTTTACTTATAGCTTTATCCATTTTGAAGTTAAAACGCTTGCGAGATGGAACCTTCAAGCTGTTATCACTCACTCACATGTTTGTAAGAATAATTTTTAGATTCTGTTCTCTTAGCTGCTTTGACGAAGAAAAGGGGAGTAAGTATGAGAATATGGGCTGTTTGAAGGGGAAGAGCATGCAGTCATAGGAAGCACAGATGACTGAGAACTGGGCTGGGAATACTGTATTCTTGCAAATAGAGGGCACTCAATCATGTTTGCTCAATAAATGAAAAAACGATGAATAAATGTTTAATGACCTGATTTTGTACATAGCTGTTTCTAGTGATCAGAGATTATTTATTTTAGTTTTTTACCTTGTGTGAAGAAAGCATGAGAAAAACATGTTTCTGGAGAAAGAAAGATTTTAAATTCCATCTTAATTATTATTTTTTATCATGTGGCAATAAAATATTTTTTAAAAATCCAAAGAGAAAAAGCTTTTGAAGAAGCAAAACAAAACAAAGAAAGCAGAGTGGAGCATAACAGCCAAAAGGAAATGAGCAGAATTCTAGACAAAGTTGTTTCAAGGAAGGAATTGATTCATTAAGAAAAACTTAAGCACATAAGAGAATGATGATGTTAAATACTTTAAGGGACTCCTGGGTACAGAAGACAGGACCCAGGCAAGATCCCAGCATCCAGGATAAGGCTATGGAAAGGATACCCAGAGACACCTGGGCTTTTAATTCACCATATCAAAAGGCTTGGAGCCATTTGGACAAGATTATAGGAAAGAAAGGGTAGCGCTAGAGTTGCAAGTAAACAGTTAATATAGTTTTCCATATGGAAAAGGGAAAAAATTTATTATTTTTAGCATAAAACTCTAACAGAAGAAATGATAGATTATAAGACAATAGAAAAAATTCCTAATTCCTTTCCTGTCGATGCAAGAAATTAGTTAATCTGATCTATATTCTCAAAGCACTGTTGTGTTTTTAACACTAAGTTAGCAGGTATTCATTCCATTTCAGTTAGTTGTCTTCAATTGGTCATGCTGAATTGATGTGAAGAGCGTCTCCAGAGAAGGGACAATGTGATGGCTTAATTTTGCTCCCAACTCCTAGAACAGTGCTTGCTCCATACTAGAAACTCAGTGTTGCTCTGAATTAAAGAGGGAGTGAAAAATAGAAATGACAATTGAGAAAAGAAGGAAGCTACCCTTCCTCTCTCTTCAGGCTTGATTTCCTTCTAAAAAACACTTGAAATCTTCCATCAACACTAGACTTTCCCTAGCCCTGTTCCCATGCCAGCTCCTCTTTCTACAACCAGTTACTGAAGGAATGGCTACATCTCCGTGTCTTCACTACCTAGTCAATACTTGATTTCTTGAAACCTGATTTCTGCCTATACCACGCCTCTGAAAATTGCCTCTCACTGCTCCTAAGTATAAAGTCAGCTTTCCCAGGCTTCATCTTCATCTGCTTCTCTGCAACTTTTCTAATGATGACTTCTGCTCTCCATAATCATGTACCATCTGTGCTATTACTGTTCCTTCTTCTACCTGAGATCAACCCATGTCTCCTTCTTCATTCCCTTTAATCCTCTGTTGAGAGCTTTTGTCCAGTCCTCTTCCATATACTGCAATCTCTTCCTGGTGCTCTCACTCACTCTCCAAGTCAATGCCAACAATCAAAAGGATATGCCTCTAGTCACAATTATTTCTGAAGCCCAGGCATATATTTTTAACTCTCCTCTAAACACCTCTACCTGGATCTAGATATGCCACTAATCAAAACCAAAAACCTGTTGCCGTTGAGTCGATTCTGACTCATAGAGACCCTATAGGACACAGTAGAACTGCCCCCATAGAATTTCCAAGGAGTGCCTTATGGATTTGGACTGATGGCCTTTTGGTTAGCAGCCATAGCACTTGACTGCTATGCCACTAGGGTTTCCAGATATGCCACTAGGACCTCAAATTTAATAATGGTACTACTAATAATGATAATAATGATAATAATGATAAATGGCTGATAGTTACCAAGTGCTTCCTATGAGCCAAGTGCTGTCCTAAGTGTATAGCATAGCACTATTTCTTTCAATCCTTAAGCGCATCCCTCGAAGGAAAGTACTACCATTATCTTCATGTTATTGTTAAGAAAACTGAGGCACAGAGCTAAGAAGTAATTCACTCCAGGTCACGTAGTTAGATAACTGGTTGCAGTTGTGTTATTAGCTGTGGTCAAGTTGGTCCCCGACTCATGGTGACCTCGTGACCAACAGAATGAAAGGCCACCTGGTTGTGTGTCATTACCCTGATTGGCTGAAGAATGGATTGTTGTGATTCATAGCACTTTTAGTGGCTGATTTTTGGAAGCATATCACCAGTTCTTTCTTCCTAGTGCATCTTAGTCTGGAAGCTCTCTGAAACCTATTCTGCATCAAAGCTACACGCAAGCCTCCACTGACAGGTGAGTGGTGGCCACACATGAGGCGCATTGGCCAGGAATTGAACCCAGGTCTCCCACATGGAAGGTGAGGATTCTACCCCTGAACAGCCACTGCCCCCAGATAACTGGTCAGGCTGGGTTATGAACACAGTCAATCTGACTTCCTCCCCCAAGTTAGTTGGTCTTCTCTATGTCTGTTATTAAAATCGTATTTCCCTAATTAAAGACAACACACAGGCTTAGGCTTTGACTAATCCTAATACTCAACTGTTCATAACCAGTTATTTGTAAACATCATTGCAATTTCTCATAACTTTCTATCATTCCTTACTAATATCATTGTAAGTTATGTCTCTGAAACCTCTCTTTAGATCTGCTACAAACCAAAAAACCAAACTCGTTGTCATCGAGCTGATTCTGACTCATAGCAACCCTATAGGACAGCGTAGACCTGCCCCACAGGGTTTCTAAGGAGAGCTAGTGATTTCAAACTGTTAACCTCTTGGTTAGCAGCCATAGCACTTAACCACTACACCACTAGAGCTCCATATAAACCTACTACACTAGACTGCAAATTGGTTTCCTCACCTCCAACGTCTCTCTTTAACCTTCCCTACACACTGCCATCTATATAAAACTTGTTAGGTATAATTCATCGCAACACTCTTAAGTGAAAAATCCCTTGTCTACTAAGTAAAGCCCTGCTCTTGAAGTGGTATTCAAGGCCATCTGTGAACTGGTCCTATCACTAGGACACTATTTCCTAGAGTCACCACCAAATTATAACTGCATCATTCATTCATTTCTTTTTACATTTTTTAATCAAGCACTATGATGCTAAGGAATCAGGGGAGCAAGATTTATAAAACATTGTCAATATTGCATATGCAAAATTATCTGTTCTTTTAGGTCTACCTCAAATTTCACTTCTGCAGTGAATTAGTCCCTAATCACTCTAGCCAGAGACAGGGGTTTCCTTAGGGGAAAGAACGTGTTTTGAAGAGCAAGTTAACCAGTAACCAGTTGCCATCGAATTGATACCAACTCATGGTGACCTCATGTGTGTCAGAGTACAACCGTACTCCATAGCATTTTCCATGGCTGATTCTTTGGAAGTATGTTGCCAGGTCATCATTCAGAGGTGCCTCTGGGTGGACTTGAACCCCCAACCTTTCAGTTAACAGTCGAGCATGTTAACTATTTGCATCACCCAGTTTGCACGGAAAGCCCTAGGAAGCACATTTCTACTCTGATACACATGGGGTCACCACAAGTCGGAAACAACTTGATGGCAACTGGTGGTTTTCATTGCATAGCTTTCTTTGTTGTTTTATTATTATTATTATTTTACTATATGCTCTCTTTATTTTTGTAAGTAACAAATGCAGTTTTGAAAATAGGCTTTTGCAAGTTAGGAAACACAAGCCTACATTTTTCCTACCTTGCTCCTTTGTGCAGAAGGTTTAAGCTCTTGGAAAGAAAGAAAAAAGTGTGTTTAGCTGCTAAGGTAAGGCCTGCAGACTTTAAAATTTGTATTGTAATTTCTGTGTTTTCAGTGGTTAATGGATTGACCCAGTCCAACATTTCTTGAAAGAGAAATTACAGGAAACTCGCTTAAATATTTGTATCACTGCATCTCCTTGGTGTGAAGCACTGCTTTGTTCCTGGTGCCTGCTGGCTTTTCTATAAAAAATGTCATTGTTTCAGTCGTCACTGTTACGAGGATGGCAGTCAGGTCTACCTTTCAAAACTGTCTTTGTCATCAAGTGTTCCCATAATAGAAATACCACAAGTGGATGGCTTTAACAAAGAGAAATTCATTCTCTCACAGTCTAGTAGGTTACAAGTCCAAATTCAGGGCGTCGGCTCCAGGGGAAGGTTTTCTCTTTCTGTCAGCACTGGAGGAAGGTCCTTGTCCTCACACTTCCCCTGGTTGAGGAGCTTCTCATGTGCAGGGACCCTGTGTCCAAAGGATGCGCTCTGCTCCTGGTGCTGCTTTCTTGGTGGTATGAGGTCCCCAGCTCTCGGCTTGCTTCCTTTTTCTTTTTATCTCTTGAGAGATAAAAGGTGGTGCAGGCCACACCCCAGGGAAACTCCCATTACATTAGATCAGGGATGTGACCTGGGCAAGGGCAGTATTACAATCCCACCCTAATCCTCTTAACATAAGACTACAATCACAAAATGGAGGACAACCAGACAATACTGAGAATCATGGCCTAACCAAGTTGATACACACATTTTTGGGGGGACATAATTCAATCTATGACAAAAACCAGCCTTCAGCTTCTGCACTTCCCAATGCTCTTGTCCTATTTAGCAAATGCACAAAAATAGATGTTACAAATTTTCTCCAGGCTTAAAATTTAAGGTTGTTAATTTGTTTTGCTTTGTTTTTTCTATAACCTAGAAATTTTGGAAATCAGTCTACTGTTTCCTCTTTAGTTTCCACAGCAAATTTTTCCCCACTTTTCTTAAATTCCAAAATGCTAGGTTTTTTTTTTTTTTTTTTAAGGTTTCCTTTTATTTTTAGCTTTTTCTGTAGCTGGATGTTGAAGAGAGAAAGTTGCTTATAAATTTAATGTATAAAGTATCATCTTATTCAGAGTGGTGTTAATTAAACAAAGCTTCTTCTCACTTAAACTTAACAAAAGAAGAACAGCAACTAACAAAAGAGTAAGGTAAGTGTGAATGTTAGAGCAATTGAGCCAAACTTCTGCAGGGACTTCTTACTACTCTGAGATCTATTAATACCCCATGGCTTCTGCCTGAACACTTCTACTATAATGAAGGATTCCAAAGGTACTCAGTTAAATCCTAGCATATCGCTTTACATTGTGTTGAATTTGATAAACCAAGAACTCATGTGTTGGCTTCCCAGTAGCTCAACTAGCTAGGGAAAAAAAATCATTCAGTTGATGGAAATGTACACATTGTTTGCTTAAACGTTAGACTCCCAAAATGAACTTAACAGTGGATCCATATCATTATGTTGTGATGTCTAAAAAATTGTAACCTTTATAAATCTGTTGTTGTTAGGTGCCATTGACTGGGTTCCAACTCATAGCCACCCTATAGGACAGAGTAGAATTGCTCCGTAGGGTTTCCAAGGAGTGGCTGGTGGATTTGAACTGCTGACCTTTTGGTTAGCATCCAAGCCCTTAACCCACTATGCCACCAGGGCTCCTTTAATAAATGTAGAACATGCAAATAACTAAACTTTTGCAGAAAGTTGAATTTAAAGACATAACAGCTTAGTAGCCATAAGTGATTTTAAAATAATTCCATTTTGTATTCATGTCTTTCAAGGGACATTACGGAGGATCTAATTCATAACAATGGTAACACCTCTCAAAAGACCTGAAACCATGCCTCAGTACTCAGGACTTTTAGCTGCTGTGGACTCTCTCAGATGCTAAAACTTAAAACACTCCTGGCCTGGTCGCTCTCCTTTCTTCTTTATCACAACATTTGGGTAATATTAAGCTCTTTCACAATTAGAAAAATATTCTTCCTCTTTAGCAAGACAGAGGGGAGGAAGTAAGTGGACAATAAAGAATCGTCCTTCGTGGGCAGGATGATGGGGTGACGGCTATGAAGTTCATTGTTATCCTTTACACTTATCTTTACAGAGTAGTCCTCAAGGGCCATTCCTGTGCTGACATTCTATTCTCCTGTTCAACAGATGGCTATGAGCACTTATGGCATTCCAGGGACAATTATAGTCCTTGGGGACATAACTATGTGCAAGAAAGATAGCATTTCTCTACTGTATTAGTTTCCTATTACTGCTGAAACAAATTGCCACAAACATAGTGACCTAAAACAACACAAATTTATTATCTTATCACTCTGTAGGTTAGCAGTTCAACATGGCCTCACACGGCGAAAATCAAGATGTCAGCAGGGCCGCATTCCTTTCTGTTGGCTCTAGGGGATCATCTGTTTTCCTGCCTTTTCCAGCTTCTAAAGACCACTCATATTCTTTGGCTCATGACCCCCTTACACCATCCTCAAAGCCAGCAATATTGCATCTCCCTGGCCATTCTTCCACAGCCACATCTCCCTTTAACTCCTCTACTTTTGTCTTCCACTTTTAAAAAACCCTGAGATTACATGGGTCCCACAAGGTTAATCCAGGATACTTTATTCATTTTAAGGTCAACTGATTGACAACCTAAATTTCATCTGCAACCTTAATTCCCGTTTTTCATGTAAGGTAACATATTCACAGGTTTCAAGAGTTAGTACGCAGATGTTTTTGGGAGACAATTATTCTGCCGACCACAGATTCTCCTAGATCTTACGGTTTAGCGGTGCATCTGAAGAAGTAAGAGGGCAGTCACCATACAGTCTATACGTCCTGATGGGGGAAGGTCCATGTGCTCCGGGAGTGCCTAGAAGGGTGTGTTTGGGGTCCCCAAGACCACCATTAGTATCATAATTCACTAACAGGACTCAGAACTCAGCAAAGCCATTTTACTCACAATTATAGATGACAAGATATAGATTAAAATCAGCAACAGGAAAAGGTACATGGGACAGGGCCCAGGAGAGACCAGGTACAAGCTTGTGGTTGTTCCTTCCCAGTGAAGTCGTGCAGATAGGGTTTCATTCTTCCAGGAACAGCATGTAACAGTATGCCAAGTACAGAGCATTCCCAAGCAGGAACACTCCCCCAAGCCTTGGTACCCAGGGTTTTTATCAGTGAGGCATGGCAGACTACATGCATGGCTGACCTTAGACTCCAGCCTCTGAGGAGGTCAAGCTGATACCACATGGCCCAAGGTTCCCACCATAAATCATATTGTCAGCATAGACCAAAGGCCCCCCGAGTAAACAAGGATACTCTTATTAGGCAGGGTATTCCAACGGCCTAGCGGTTCTCTTCCAAGAGCCAGGCAAGGGTCAAAACTTTCTTTGGAATGTTCAGGGTTTAGGGAACCTAGAGTTGAGTTAATCCTTCACTGCACAGTGGTCACCTAACATAGAACTCCAGGTTAGGAAGGCTTCCAGAGAAAGTGACACCAAAGCTGACATTTAGAGAATAAAAAAAAAGTAGGCATAAAAAAGAAGACAGTGAAAACTGTGGTTATGGAGGTGAGAGGGTGAGAATAATATTCCGTGTAGAAGAAAATCAGATGCAGAGGCCCAGAGAGCCAGAGAGGGGAGAAAGAGCATCACCAAAGCCAGGGACTAAAAGAAATTTATTATGATTGGGGCAAGGAGTGGGTACAGGGTGGGAGCTGAGGGCACGAGAGGCTGGAGAAGTAAACAAGGGTAATATGGACTGAATTGTGTCCCCCTCAAAACAAGTGCTGGATTCCTAACCCCTATATCTGTGAATATAATCCCATTGGGGAATAGATTTTTCTTTGTTAAGTTAATGAGTCTATTATCAGTGTAGGGTGTGTCTTAAACCCAATCACTTTTTTAAAAATAATATTTTATTGTGTTTTCTGGGAAAGGCTACACAGCAGATTAGGTTCCCATTCAACAATTTCTACACAAATTGTTCAGTGACTTTGGTTACATTCTTCACACTGTGAACATTGTCACTGTTTCTGTTCTGGTTGTGCTGTTTCCTTTAATCTAGTTTCCTTGCCCCTTTACCTTCCCATCTTTGTTTTAAAGTAATTGTTGACCATTGGTCTCATATAGATGGTTTTTTAAAGGAGTGCAGTACTCATGGGTGATATTCTTTATTTTGTGAGCCACGGTGTTATTTAACTAAAAGGTGACCTCAGGGGATAGTTTTCATTCAAGGTTTAAAGAGTATCTCAGGGCAATAGTCTTGAGAAAACTTCTAATTTCAACTGGTCCAGTAAGTCTGATTTTTTTTTAAGAATTGAGGTTCTGTTCCATGTTTCTTTCCCATTCTGTCAGGATCTGTCTATTGTGGCCATGATTAGAATGATTGGTATTAGTAGCCTGGGCACCATCCGGTTCTTCTGGTCTCAGAGTAGTTGAGGCTGTGTTCATGTAGACAGTCCTATAGATTAGTTTATTCTCTGAGTCTTGGGTTTCATCCTTTCTCTTTTGCTTCTGATGAGTAGAGACCAATGGTTGTATCTTAGATGGCTGCTCACAAGTTTTAAGATCCAAGATACTACTCCTCAGACGAGGAAGTAGAACATAGTCTTTATGATCGATATTATGCCAAATGACCAAGTTGTGCCACAAGACTATGGTTTTGAGCCTTCAAACTCAGAAACCCAATCCTACAAGGTGTTTGGTTATGTCTAAGAAGTATCCGTAACTGTGCCCCTATATATATGTGCACGCACAAAAATACATATACCAAATACCCATTGCCATTGAGTTGATTTCAATATGACAGAGTAGAAAACTTTCTTTCATAAAATTGGGGAAGTTTTGTGCCATTATTTCTTCAAAATTTTTTCTGTACTTTTTTCACTCTTCTGAGATTCGCAATATGTGCATATTATTCCTCATGATAGTGTCCTGTATAATCCGCAGGATTTCTTCACCACAAACTTAGTTCCCATTTAACAGTTACTACACACATTGTTCAGAAACATTGGTTATATTTTTCACAATGTTTTTATATTCTCATTAATTCTCTTCTGGATGTTTTCCTTCCAGTAATCTGGTTTCCCTGTTCCCTTTCCCCTTCATCTTTGCTTTAGAGTAATTGTTGACCGTTTAATGTCATATAGATGATATTTTAAAAACGCTCAATACTCAGTGGTAAGTACTGAGTTCTTTTTGCATATGGATTTTTTTCTTTCATTTATTATTGTTGTGTTTGTGTTTACTGAGTATTTTGTTTTTCTTTGTTTTTGTGAGTAGATTTATTAATTTTCTTTGTGGTTACCATGAGATTTATATTTAACATCCTATATTTAAAAGAGTCTATTTGAAATTGCCTAAACTACCTCACCATATGAAAGTTCAATAACTACACCAATCATTCTCCATTTTGTTTTGATGTTGTCATCAATTACAACTTTGTACATTGTATTCCCTCTAATCATTTTTTAAAATTTATTTTATTGTTGTGTTGTGTTCCCTGGCTTGGTATCAGAGTGATGCTGTCATGTGTCTTTACCTTCAGGCATTATCTAATGTGGTTGGCTTTATATCTGAAGAATTCCCTTTAATGTTTCTTGTAGAGCTGGTTACAAATTCTCTTAATTTCTGCTTATCTGAGAATGCCCTAATTTCTCACTCATTTTTGAATGACAATTTTGCTGGATATATAATTCTTGATTGACAGTTCTTTTCTTTCAGGGCTTTGTATATGTCATCCATTACCTACTTGCCTGCAATAGTTTCTGATGAGAAATCAGCATTTAATCTTATTAGGAACACTTCGTAGGTGATATTTTGCTTTTCACTTGCTGCTCTCAAAATTCTGTCTTTGGATCTGGAAAGTTTGATTATGATATGTCTCAGTAAATTTCTCTTGAAGTCTATCCTATATGGAGTATGCTGAGCTTCTTGGATGAAAGTCTTCTCATCTGTCATAAAATTGGGGAAGTTTTGTGCCATTATTTCTTCAAAAATTCTATCTGTACTTTTTTCTCTCTTCTTCTTCTGGGATTTCCTTTTATTGGTGTCCCCTATAATCCACAGGCTTTCTTCATTTCTCTCCAATATGTTTTCTTTTTGTTTCCCATACAGAGTAATATTGAGATTTGTCCTCAGTATAGATGATTCTTTCTTCCATTCCTTCAGTCCCACTTCTGTTTTCTTCCATTGAGTTATTTCTGTTATTCTATTGTTTAGTATGAAATTCTAGTTGTTTTTTTTTTTAATTTTATTGGGCTTTAGATGAAATTTTACATTGCAAATTCATTTCTCATTCAAAAATCTATACACAAATTGTTTTGTGACATTGGTTGCAATCCCAGCAATGTGTCAGCACTCTTCCACTTTTCCATTACACGCAAGTTCCCTGTGTCCGTTCATCCAGTTTTCCTGTCCCTTTCTGCCTTCTCATTTTTGTTGTTGGGCAAGTGTTGCCCATTTGGTTTTGTATACTTGATTGAACTTATGTGTATAGGTTTGTCTAATCTTTGGCTTAGGTGAAGGTGGACTTCAGAAGTGACTTCATTTCTGAGTTAGCAAGATGTCCATGGGCCATAGTATCGAGGATTCCTCCAGTCTCTTTCAGACCAGTAAGTCTACTCTTTTTTGAACTCTATTTTGCTCTACAATTTTTCTCCTACTCTGTCCCAGACCCTCTATTTAGATATCTATCAGAACTATCAGTAGTGGTAGCCTGGCACCATGTAGTTCTTCTGGGCTCAGGATGTTGGAGGCTGTGGTTCATTAGTCCTTTGGACTAACATTTTCTGTGTGTCTTTGGTTTTCTTCATTATTCTTTGCTCTGGTTGGGATGGGAGCTAATAGATGCATCTTAGATGGCTGCTCACAAGCTTTTAAGACCCCAGACACTACTCACATAAGTAAGATGTGGAACATTTTCTTTGTGAACTATGTTATGCCAATTGACCTAGATAACCACTGAGACCATGGTCCCCAGCCCTCAGCCCCAGTAATTTGGCCCATCAAGGTGTTCGAACGTGTCTAGGAAGCTTCTGCAACTTTGCCATAGTCAGGTAGTGCTGCCTTCCCCTGTATTGTGTGTTGTCTTTCCCTTTGCCAAAGTTAACACTTGTTAGTTATTTCCCTTCCCATACCTACCCTCCGTCATAATTGTCAAAGACTGTTTTTTCTACATGTAAACCTTTTCTTGGATTTTTTATAATAGTGGTCTCATACAATATTTGTCTTTTTGTGATTGACTTATTTCACTTAGTATAATGCCCTCCAGATTCATCCATGTTGTGATATATTTCGCAGATGCATCATTGTTCTTTATTGTTGTGTAGTATTCCATTGTGTGTATGTACCATAGTTTGTTTATCCACTCATCTGTTGATGAGCACTGAGGTTGTTTCCATCTTTTTACTATTCTGAATAATGCTGCAATGAATATGGTTTTGTATATGTCTATTTGTGTGATGGCTCTTATTTCTCAAGGATATATTGCTACAAGTAGAATGAAAAGTATGGTATTTCTATTTCTAGCTTTTTAAGATGATGCCATAGCGTTTTCTATAGTGGTTGTCTCATTTTACATTCCCACCAGCAGTGCATAAGAGTTCCAGTCTTCCCACAACCTCTCCAACATTTGTTATTTTCTGTTTTTTTGATTTGTGCCAGTAATGTCGAGGTGAGATGGCCTCTCACTGTAGTTTTGATTTCCATTTCTCTACTGGCTAATGACGGTGACCACTTCCTCATGTGTCTGTTAGCTGCCTGAATATCTTCTTTGGTGAAGTGTCTGCTCCTATGCTTTGCCCATTTTTTAACTTGATTATTTGTCTTTTTGTTGTTGAGGTGTTGAAATATTCTATAGATTTTAGAGATTAGACATCTGTTGGATGTCATAACCATTTTTTTTTCCCAGTCTGTAGGATCTCTTTTTACTCTTTTGGTGAGGTCTTTTGAAGAGCATAGTGTTTAATGTTTAAGAGCTTCTAGTTATCTAGTTTATCTTCTGGTGTGTGTGTATTGTTAGTTATAGTTTACACTCTCTTTATGCTGTGTATTAGAGTCCCTAGTGTTGTTTCCAATTTTTTGGAATGATCTTTGTCATTTTAGGTTTTATATTTAGGTCTTTGATCCATTTTGAGTTAGTTTTTGTGTATGGCATGAGGTATGGGTCCTGTTTCATTTTTTTACAAAGGGACATCGATTTTACCAGTACCATTTGTTAAAAAGACTGTGCTTTCCCCAATTAGTAGACTTTGGACTTCTGTCAAAATCAGCTGACCACAGGTGGATGGATTTATATCTGGGTTCTCAATTCTGTTCCATTGGTCTATGTATCTGTCATTGCACCAATACCAGGCTGTTTAGTAGGTTCTGTTTAGTAGGTTCTGACCTACTAAGGTCGGGTAGTGTGAGACCTCCTTCTTTGTTATTTTCCTTCAATAATGCTTTGCTTACCTGGGGCCTCTTTCCTTTCCATATAAAGTTAGTGGTTATTTTTCCATCTCATTAAAGAAGGCTGTTGGTATTTGGATCAAGATTGCATTATATCTGTAGATTGCTTTGGATAGTGTTAACATTTTCATAATATTGAGTCTTTGTATCCACGACCATGGTATGTTTTTCCATTTATGGTATGTTTTTCCATTTATGTAGATCTTTGGTTGCTTGCGATAGTGTTTTGTAGTTTTCTTTGTATAGGTCTTTTACATCCCTGCTTGGATTTATTCCTATTTTATCTTTTTAGGGGCTATTATAAATGGTATTGTTTTCCTGATTTCCTTTTCAAAGTTCTCTTTGTTGGTATATAGGAATCCAACTGACTTTCTTTATGTTCATCTTGTATCCTGCTATTGTGCTGAATCTTTCTATTAGTTTTCTTTCCAGTATTTTCTTTTGAAATCTTTGTGGTTCTCGATGTACAGGATCACATTATCTGTGAATAAGAATAGTTTTACTTATTCCTTTCCATTTTGGTTGCCCTTTATTTCTTTTTCTTGCCTTATTGTTCTAGTTAGGATTTCCAGCACAATGTAAAATAGGAGTGAGGATAAGGGGTATCCTTGTCTTGTTCCTGTTCTCAGGAGAATGCTTTCAATCTCTCTCCATCAAGAAAGACAGAGGCTGCTCATTTTATATAAACCAAAAAGGTCAAACCCATTGCCGTTGAATAAATCCTGGCTCGTAGTGACCCTATAGGACAAAGAAGAGCTGCTCTATAGAGTTTCCAAGTATTTAAATTGCCAACCTTTTGGTTTTGTTTTAAGAAAAAAAAAAAAAACATTGCCATTGAGTCCAATTCCAAATCATAGCCACCCTATGAGGTGGTTTTGTATAGATGTCCTTTATTATGGTGAGGAATTTCCCTTCAATTCCCATTTTATTGAAACTTTTTATCGGGAATGGGTGTTAGACTTTATCAAATGTCTTTTCTGCATCGATTGAGATGATCATGTGATTCTTGTCTTTTGTTCTATTTATGTGGTGGATTAGATTGGTTGATTTTCTAATGTTGAACCATCTTGCATAGCTGGTATGAGTCCCACTTGGTTATGATGTATTCCTTTTTTTATACGATGCTGAATTATATTGGCTAGAATTTTGTTGAGAATTTTTGCATCTATATTTATGAGAGATACTGGTCTTTAATTTTCTTTCTTTCTTTCTTTCTTTTTTTTGTGGTTTCTTTGCCTGACTTTGGGGTTATGCCGGCTTCATAGGATGAATTCAGGAGTATTCCTTCCCTTTCTATGCTCTGAAATAGTTTGGGTAGTACTGGTGTGAGTTCTTCTCTGAATGTTTGGTAGAATTCTCCAGTGAAGCTATCCAGGCCAGGGCTTTTTTTGTTAGAAGTTTTATTATTATTATTATCTTTTCAAGCTCTTCTCTTGTTATGGGTCTGTTCAGGTTTTCTATTTCAGTTTGTGTTAGTTTGGGTAGGTAGTGTGTGTCTAGAAATTTGTCCATTTCTTCTAGATTCTTGAATTTATTGCAGTACAGTTTTTTTTTTTTAATAGTATTCTATTACAGTCCTTTTTATTCCAGTTGGGTCTGTTGTAATGTCCTCCATTTCATTTCATACTTAGGTTATTTACTTCCTCTCCTGTTTTTCTTTTGTCAGTTTGGCCAAAAGTTTGTCAATTTTGTTTGAGTTATAGGGTTAACATTTTTATTTTGGTCTGTTCTTTTTTAATGCATGCATTTATTGCTATGTCCCAAAGGTTTTGGTATGATGTGTTTTCATTCTTGTTTGATTCTAGGAGTTTTTTTTAATATCCTCTTTGATTTTTTCTGTTAAACAGTTGTTTTTAAGCAAGATGTTATTCAATTTCCAGGTATTTTTTTTTTTTTTTCTCGCTCTTCCTGTTATTGATTTATACTTAATTCTTAGGTGTTTTTTTTAATATTTTTAACTTTCTTGAGAAAGACTAAAAAAAAAAGCTAGAAATCTAATTGTTCCCAAAAAGCCTTACCCTCCCATATTTAACAGAGAGCAAAGTCTTATATTTTCCTCCAGAATTTTTTTTTCCTTCAGTCTTTTTTTTTTTTTTTTTGACAATTTGTTCTGTACTTGAAATGGAGAGGAAGATTACAATTAACATCTTTAAAAGCTTGTGAAAGGCGTACTGTCTGCTCCAAAAAGTTGAAGCCTAAAAGGTCGGAAAATCAGATGAACTGAAGAAAGTTTTTTTATACCTCTTATTTGTACTTTCCAAACCACCTGGGGCTGCCAGCTTGGGTGGAACATCTCATAACCAGCTTTCTGGTGAGAGTTTTGACACTTCTACTTCTAGTCCTATTGGAAATACCACAAAATAAGCCTTCTGTGCAACATTTCAGTAATCATGGTGCCAATTCAGAAATGTAAAAATAAAGAAAAGCTTACACAAAAATTTCTGAACTTTAAAAGCTTTTAGTTTGAAAGCAATGGTCAAGCTCTAACTGTACTCCAAAATCTCTTAGTTGGAGATAATTATACCCCAGTAAGGAAAGCTTTTAGCCAAAAGTAACACAAAACTGGGCTAACATATGTGTAAACATGAGGCATTTATTGTTCACTTAAAATAGAAACCAAGTAATTGTTCAGCTACTGAACAGCCTTGATGTTATTTCTCTTTCTGCTCCACCTGCCTCAGTATTTGAAGCTTTCTCGTGGGGTAACCGTAATTTCTGGTGTCTAAAAAAAAAAACTTTTTTTTTTTCCTTTAATCCAGTACACTCTTTAATCCAGTACACTTTTGAGTATGGAAGAAAGCATTATTAATAATTATATTGGGATAGCAATATAATTAAGTGTCACCTGGAACTTTCCAGGGCAAACCAGCACATATTAAAATACAAAAAACATTTACCATTGAGTCAACTCCAAGTCATGGCAACCCCATCTGTGTCAGAGTAGAAATGTGCTCCGTAGGGTTTTCAATGGAGCCCTGGTGAGGCAGTGGTTAAGAGCTTGACTGCTAACCAAAAGGTGGGCAGTTCAAATCCAACAGCTGCTCTTTGGAAGATTTTCAATGGCTGATTTTTTTGAAAGTAGATTACTGGTCCTTTCCTCCAGAGCACCTCTGGGTAGATACAAACCTTCAAACTCTCAGTTAGCAGCTGAGCACATTAACCGTTTGCACCACTCAGTACATATAATTACCCTATTTTTGCTCATGCTGTTGCTTCATGGTTCCAAAATAGCTGAGTTTCAAGCATTGCTCCTCACACCATTTTCAAATACGAGAAGCAAGGGGAAGAGATGTCTTAGTTTCTTAGTGTTGCTATACCAGAAATACCACAAGAGGATGCCTTTAACAAAAAAAAAAAAAAAAATTTTTTTCTCTAGAAGTCCCAATTCAGGGCACCAGATCTAGTGGAAGTCTTTCTCTTGTTTCAGCTCTGGGAGAAGGGCCTTGCCTCTTTTCAGCTACTATTCCTTGATTCCTTTGTGATCTTCATGTGGTATCGCATCTATCTTTGCCCCATTTGTGTTTAGTTGCTTCTGTGTCTAATCTGCTCTTTTTATATCTCATAAGTGATTGGGTTAAGACACAGCCTACACTGATATGGCCTCATTAACATAACAAAGAAAATTCTACGTCCAAAGGGGATTACATTCACGGGTATTGCAATTGAGATTTACAACACATATTTTTTGGGGGGAAACAACTGAATGCATAACAAGAGGTAATGCCAGCAAACTTGCTTCCCAGGCCTGACCCTTTATCGGAAAACAGTTGCTTCTCCAGAATCTCCCATTAGACGTGTTATTGCCCACCCTTAGCTGCAAGAATGGCTGATAATGTGCATCTGCTAAATAGAAGCAGGACTGTCCTGATCAGCTTGGCACAATAATAGTTTATTACTTATGACGGAGCCCATTGAACAAAATCAGGGTTCTGTTAAACACATAATAAAGAGGAGAACTCTTATTGGGTATATAACTAACTATGTGGGCCCCAGTCAATGTGCTTTAATTTATCCTAGTTAGTATACCAGCAGTATAACTCATGCTTTCACCCTTCAACATAATTCCATAGAGGAGTTTTCTGGCGCGTACCAATATTCAGATTCTCCTTCTTTTTCTGGATAGACATCTAGACTATTTTCTACCCTCCCTTGCATTTAGTTGTGGCCATAGGACTGAATTCTGGTTAAAGGGAAGTGAGCAGATGTAATGTGTGCTACTTATAGGAAGGGTGTGACACACCTCCCAAGAGCAACTCTCACTCTTTCTCGCGTCCCTGAAAGGCGGCACGGTACAGAGACCTCCAGACACTGCTTCTGGCCTACATTAGACGGGTCAGACTGTGACGGGTGCAAGAAAGAGCTTGCTCTGATAATTACTAATGTTCTCGGGTTGGTTGTTAATGCTGCTTAGCCTTTACAAAAGAGCAAATTTCTTATAAATTCTACTAATTTATTTGCCTGACTGTTATGGGAAGGACCATGTGTTTTCATCCTTACATTACCTAGCACATAGCACAGAGCTTGGCACAGAGTAGGCCTGCAATGAATGTTTATAAATGAACGAATGAGGAAAAGCAAAACTCAAAACAAAATGAAATACTTTTCAAACTGTAGTCTTTAAAATGCAAACCGAAGATACAGTGGACTCTTTTCAATACATTCTGTGTACATGATTAAAGGGAGTTCTTGATAATAACACTTAATAATTTCTTAATTTTGTTTTCCAAAATCAACTTGCCTCTCACTAATTGTAACCACCAGGGAAAGAGACTTCAGTCTCTGTGCAGAGAACTTGGGTATACAAATAGAGCTTGCACTTTTTCAACAGTCACCCATGTGTCATTTCAAGGGACTGCTCTTCCATTCCCTTATTCACTGTCAATTTAAAACACATGTGAGTGGGAAGCTGGCCAAACACAGAGGTGCCCGCATTCACGTGTTCATCAGTTCTCGCTGTGACCTCTCCAGTAAACAGCACTGGGGCCTTTTTGAGTTTCGCTTCCTGTGGGCTTATTATTGCAGCTCAGAGAAGCGATATCATGAGTCCAGCAAGGAGAAAGGGGCCTTGGTGAGTCAGCTGGGCCCTAGCTCCTCTCTTCTGCTGTATCCAGGATTCCAGACCCAGGGAGTCAGATGGTGCCACTCACAACTGATGAGTTTCATGTGGGAATTTCTCTGATCCTTTACTAAGCCAGTTATTAGATGTAAAAGCATTAAAATGATAAAATTGATTTTGGAATAAGTTATCTACTTTAAAAATAGCTTGAGCACAGGACATTTTTAGGGCAATGAAACTATTCAGTATGATACTGTAATGGTGGATATATGACATTATGCATTTGTCAAAACCCATAGGACAATTTTTTTTTTTTTTCCATAGGACAGTACAGCACAAGGAATGAAACCTAAAGTGAACTATATGGGGCTTTGGTGGCATAGTGGTTAAGTGCTACGGCTGCTAACCAAAAGGTCAGCAGTTCGAATCCACCAGGCACTCCTTGGAAACTCTGTGGGGCAGTTCTACTCTGTCTTATAGGGTCACTATGAGTCAGAATTGACTGGATAGCAACAGGTTTGGTTTGATTTTTAATGTGAACTGTGGACTGTAGTAAATTATACTGTATCAGAATTTATTGTAATAAGTGTACCACAGGACTGCAAGATATTAATAATGGAAGAAATAGTGTGCAGGGGGGAGAGGGGTATATGGAACTCTGTACTTTCTGCACAATTTTTCTGTAAAACAAAAATGTCTCTAAAAGACAGAGTCCATTAAAATTTGATTTTGGAATAAGTTATGTACCCTAAAAACTTGTCTTTGTCTCACCTGCTTGTTTAAGCCAATTCAAAGCAACCAAGATTGAGAATGTAGGCCTTGAAGTTAACAGCATGGGTTTAGAGTTACAATCTCCACTTTACCCTTTCCTAGCTGTGTGCTTTTGGCAAGATCTTGTCCTTTCTCTCATTTTTTCTACCTAAACAATGAGGAAAATAAACAAGGAACTAGAGTTTTGCTGGGAAGATAATCTGAGAAAGCGCTTGGCTAATAAACAGTTGTGTTGTTAGATGTCATCGAGTTGTTTTAGATTCCTGGAGACTCCCTGTACAACAGAAAAAAACACTGCCTGGTCCTGCACTATCCTCACAATTGTTGCTATGTTTGAGCCTGTTGTTCCAGCCACTGTGTCAATCCATCTCATTGAGGGTCTCTTTGCTATTATTACACCCAAAGCCCAGGGAAAGGTAAGCACTCTGAGTGCCCTGCAGACGAATCTCATATCCTACCAGGGAGAAAAGAGTAGACAGTGGACCTTGTCTAGAGTCCCTCTGTGAGTAGGCCCAGGGCAGGCTGGGATTCAGGCCACTGCTATTTCTGCATGGCCTGTGACCTAGGAAAATGATTCACACTGTGCAAACTTCTCCATGGTTGTAAGATAGATTCCTTTGTGTGGACCATCTGTTTTTCCAGTTTTGGGCCAAGTGCCACTCATTTAAGTACTATTTCATTATATTAAAAGCCGGTTGCTGTGGACTCAACTCTACCTTGTGGTGGCCCGACGTGTGTTAGAGTAGAACTGTGCTGCATAGATTTTTCTATGGCTAGTTTTTCGGAAGTAAATAGCTGGACCCTTCTTCTGCGATGCCTCCGGGTATGCTTGAACTACTAATCTTTTGGTTAGCAGCTAGATAATGTCTGTACCATGCAGGGACCACTCACTCTATGAATATAAGGCCATCTTTAAAAGCCTAGGGGAGCACAATCCCAGAATGCTGAGACAACAAGGGACACAGAGGCAGCAGGTAACTATTGTGTTCTCTCCTCTTCTTAAAAGAACAAAAGTGAACAGTTTGGTTGTTTTATTTTTGTTTATGTATTAGAAACCTCACTGCAAATATTTTATTGCCATAATAATACTATGTACCAGGCCTTGCACTAAAGTGTCTACGTGTATTATTAATTCACTTACTTCTCATAGTAACCCAGTGTGAAATATGAGTGGTAGGAGCAGCAGTAGCAGGAGCAGGAGCAGGAGCAGGAGCAGGAGCAGGAGCAGGAGCAGGAGCAGGAGCAGGAGCAGGAGCATTGTCAGAACCTGTCTAACTTCAGGGGGGCTAATGCAAAACAAGATCAGCCCAAGACTGATCTCTATGAGGTGGAGGTCAGACATACCCTCACTCTCCAACCTTTTTACCAATTCTGACACCAGCTGTCTACTTCTCTTCTGAGTTTAGTAATTCATTGGAATGGCCTCACGGAACTCGCAGACCATATTTACAGCTAAGTGGTTTATTAAGGAGCACGGTACAGCTCAAGATTAAGATCAACAGGCTACAACTCAGGATCAAGATCAAGAAGCCTGTAGGCAAAGGCTCCCTTCTTCAGTGCAGGACAGCTCTTTTAGATCCTCTTAACTACGTAGGCCCCCTGAAGACAGGCTCCTCTTGGGCCCCTGAGGACAGGCTCCTCTTGGACCTGCCATCTGTCACCACCGACTCTACTACTGGGCCCCTTACTAGGCCTCTCACTGTCTTCAGTGTTATAGCCCTTGACTTGTGTTACAGCTTTTTTAGGCAGTTCCTTGAGTCTTCTGTCTTCTATATTCCTCCTGCTTCTTCCTGCTGCTTCGTGTCCTGCTTGTTTCTGTCTCTAAAACCTCTGTGGGGTTGGCTGTTTATGTCTACAAACTCCTCATCAATTTCAAGCCACGGCTTTCCCACCAGGGCCACAAATTGACTAATCTCCTCTTGGTAAGGCACAGTTACTTCATTTGCATAGCAGACTACAGACACTTCATTTGCCTGGTCTATAGTCACTTCATCTGCAAAGTCTCTTGGTCAGTGCCTGTGAGGCACAAACCAATCATAGGGCAGGTTGCAGCCCAGGACCAGATAAAAAGTATGAAAACCAAGTTGTTTACAGTTTACCAGGAAATGACAATCAACCTGGACAAAACTAACAAACCTTCTGGTGTAGAAATCAAGGGCAAAGCTAACCCCTCAGGGCTTAGGGGAAAAAAACTTCTCAAGCTGTTTTTCAAAGAACAAAGGCCACGTAAATAAACTCATTTCTCCACACCCATTAAGACTGTTACTATTATAATCCTCATTTTTTCAAATGAAGAAATTGAGGCACAGAAAAGTTAAGTAACCTTTTCAAGATCACATAGTAAATTCCGTGCTGGAATTTGAACCCAGGAATAAGGTTCCAGGATGTGTGAGCTCAACCACCGACTTTAGCTGTCTTTTCGATAAGCCTCTAAGCAATTCTCACCACAGCTTGTGAGGGAGGTGACAGCCTTCAGAATTTCTCATATGAGAGATGTGCTTCTTCCTTTAACCTTTCGTTCTGTTCCATGTGTCTGAAAACCAGAAACTGTGCTTTTAGCACATGTTGTCTTAGTAAATAAAGGCATGGGCAACTTTTATTATTTTCATTTGACAAGGAAAAAATTCAAAACACTGAAAAGCTAAGTAAGCCAGGAAAGACTCACTCAAGATTCTAACCCTGGTCTGTCAGCTTCCTAAGCTCATGAGGTTTGCCATTCTCCACAATGCATACCACTGTCTGTAATGTGTGATCCATACCTTGACTAGAGTTTCCTCAGAGCACGTTATAATTTCTGTGTGTGGGAGACATTCTCCTCAATTAGCCTGAGAACTTCTTGAAGACTAAAGAGGACAAGGGGCATTTTGTTCTTCTTGGCATTCCCAGATCCCCACTATTTTCAGCGAATAAAGAACACTTAGCAAACATTTGTGGGATATATTAATAAATGAGAGAATGAAGGACAACTCAACAAGAATGCCTTCATTTGCTCCTCTAAAACAACGTTTTCTTTGTTTTTATGGTAGGCTAAGTCACAATGAGATAGTTTTTTATTCTATCATTATAATTTCTGCTTGAGAAAAACATTAACAAGTGTCTCCTTCCAGAACTCTTGTAAATCCATTTGTTTACTCAAGAAGGCCTAGCAGTCATCTGTTATTCAGCTTCAGGAGTTGTTTATTCATACTTTTACTCAGTCATCTGTTTGGTGTTTCCTTTTGTCCATCTCTCACTTAAGGTAAACAAAAATCTGTCCACGTATGACTGCAGCCAAGCCGCTGAGCCAGCCTGTACTGAGAACAAAGGTTGTTTGTCAGGGAGAGGGAGGAGCCGGGGTGAAGGGAGGAAAACCAATTTCTTCCTACTCTTAGTAGCAGAAGATCACTTTACATTACTAGCTATGCAATCATCTTAATTGTATCTGACTTTAAAAGTGCCCTTTGGGTTGCAAAAATATCAGGAGTATAAGATGAAACTATTCCAGTCGTACAAACATTTTCAATGCTTTGCCCGTTGCAGTTGAGTAAATTTGGGCTCATGGTGAATGTATGCCTGCAGAGTAGAACTGCTCCATAGGGTTTTCAAGGCTGTGACCTTTCCGGAGAATATCCCCAGGCTTTTCTTTAGGGGTGACTCTAGGTGGATTTGAACCAGTAGCCTTTTGATTATCAGCATACCACATTAACCGTTTGTGCCAGCTAGGGACTCTACTACCTCCCATATTATTTAAAGAATTTCTTATTCTTTTTTCCTAAAGTAAAATTTCTGCATGCTCTAATTCAGAGAACAAGTTCATAGGAATGCAGAGGTTTGCTAATGAAAAAGACCCGCTTCTCCTATCATCTCAGAAACGTGGGAGAGGATTAGTAATTTCTCACCATTTTGAATCTGCCCCCTCCAACCTAAATGTTGTGACAGAATGCACAAAATAAATCAGCTGAATTCAAACGAAATTAATTAACCCCTCAACCTGAAAAGTCCAGAGATAAGACTGAACTCAGGAAAGGCTTGATAAGGACTCAACTAAAATTGCTGGGACCTGGTTTCTTCTGTCTTTCATCGGTGTTGCCCTCTGCATGGGGTTATACTCTCATGTTTCTCACACAGTGGCAAGATGGAGGCAGGAGCTTCAGCCAACCTATTTCCAGGGACACTACAGAAAAAAAGATCACACTTTTCAGTTTCAGAAGCCTCAGCAAACACCTCACCCTCATTTGTTAACTTTGATGGTGACATACACCCATTCTCCAGTCCAGCACTGACACCAGAGGAACCCAAGGCTCTGATTGACTAGGCCTGAACCATTTACAACTTCTGGGCCTGGGGCTGGGGCTGGGATGAGAGGTGAGTCTACTCTCCTGGACCCACTAGTGAATCCCCAGGAGAAAATCTGGGACTATGAACCCAACAAGGGCAAACAGGTATGAAAGGGAAAAGATACAAATGGTCAACAGAGCAACGGTACCTGTATACTAAGAAAAATGATTTAGCATAGAAGAAAGTCTTTGTCATACTTTTAAGTGATAATGTAAAAATCAGAACATGTGTCATGTGATCTGATTTTGTAAAAAAATGAATATATTTACACATTTAAATATTCTATTAAAACAGAAAAGCTGGAGGAATTATGGCAGTGTGTTACCCTATAGCATACATTCTACCTTTTGCTCTTTTTCTTTAGAAAATAAAGCAAAGCAATAAAAACTGAAACCATCAGAGACTTCCAGTCAATATGACATCTTAGATACTCACGCTGTAATGACCCCCTGACAACAAAGGCTTGAGAAACTAAGTAAAACAGACAAAAAAAATTACTTCAGATCACAGAATGTCAAATGGAGAGTTGAAGAAATAGACTGAGCACCTACTGGAAGGAAATGCAGAATGAAGCCAGTGGGAAAACAGAGATTTATGGATCAAATGAGCCGTGCATGCTGGCGTGGGGCAGCATGGTCATTTGGGCATAGAATTGAACAACATTGCAGAGTGAGGAACGCAGGAAAACAACAGCAAGGAGAGCACAGCTGGTGGCAGAGATTCTATGCGAACAACCCCAGAAAGAAACAACAAGGTGGACAGGACACAGCCAGGGACAGGGCACCCCTGAGGGGGGGAAACGTGGGAGTGGTATAGCTTTGAAGCCACAGAAGTACGGGGATTGCCTCTGGAGCAAAGTGAGACAGACTGAGTGGTGGGAGCCTGAGAGAAGGAGAAAGTATAGACAGGGAGTGTACATTTGTGGGGGAGTAAAGAAGGTGAACAGAAGGGTAGGTCAGAGCTCTAGCACTTCTGGTGACTGCAAGAAGGGAGGGAGCTAGGAATTAGTGCAGGGGCTACTTGTCAGTGGAAGCACTCTGCCATTTATATGGGAGACACTCAGTGAGAAATGAACCCACAGAGTGACAACTAGGAAGCCCCCACCAGAACTGGCTCTGTGCAGGCAGTTGTCATCTCTTGTCCCTGCAGACCCTGCTTTGCTCCTCTCTCTTACCAGACATGCCTGCCATCTGCATTAGTGTGTGCCCTTAGGTGCAGGTGAACCTAGACAACGTGAGCAAGCCTGGCCCACTACCCCTTTCCGTAGTTGCAGGGAGCTCACTTGTGTGGACAAGCCCAGCCATGCCCATCACCCCTCCCTGAGGCACAGGAGGCTCATAATTGCACAAGCAAGCTGGCTATGCCCACTTCCTCCTCTGAGTAGCAGACCACCTGTACAAACCCAAGCAGGCTTATTTTCACCCCTCACCTCATCCTGGGCATGCAGGCCTCTGCCCCTTCCCCTTCCCACCCACAGACCCCTCTCAGCTGAGCAGGACTTTGTGTTCTGAACAGTCAACACCTTGCCCCTTGGCTGAGAGAAATTCCATGGCCTTCCCAGTTGCTCACCCCCCAGCTGAGTGGGACTCCATGCCTTCCTTTGCTTACCCTTCCCTCACCGTGTGGACCTCCATATCCTATCCTGCCTACCCCTCCCTGCACCCCACCCTGCTCTTCAGTGGTCACACTAACTGCTCAAGGCAGCACAAAGGGCATGCATTATTCCTCAAAAGCCGTGAAAGGACCTTGACCACCTGGTAGTTGGTACCTCACATCAGGGAAGGATTTGTTCACACACTACCAAACAATCCTTTAAGAGAAATCATACACATCTAAGGAAATAGGAGCACAGTGTGTGTGTGCAACCCAGCATACCTTCCAGTGAAGTACACATAACCAACTGAAAGCCCTAAACCCATGTATAGACCAGATATCTGGCCTATATAGACCAATACTACAAAATAATATCAATTAAAACAATTCAAAGAAAGGTAAACAATATAAAGAGAAAGGGAAGAAGCTAAGCTCCACATATATCAAAACAAGAGCAAAACAATACAAAAAAGGCAAATAAACAGAAAATCAATAAAGAAATATATAAACAAATATAAATGAACCCTAATGTCTCAAAGACAAGAGTCAATTACAAATGACATGAAGAAACAAGATACGGTGGCTCTGGCAAAAGAGAAAAAGAAGGGGTGGAAATCTTTGTTGAGGAAGAACTGATAATAAAACTTGACAAGAAATTCAAAAGACTAACATTTAGGTTCCTCAAAGAGATCAAGGAAAACACAGAATACCCTAGAAAAATTCAGAAAAACAAAACAACAAATTCAATAGAGAAATAGGAGCTATACCAAAAAAAAAAAAAAAAAAAAACCCTAGAAATTTAGAAGACTAACAATAAAATGCCAGAAATTGTCTTAGTCATCTAGTGCTGCCATAACAGAAATACCACAAGTGGATGGCTTTACCAAAGTGAAATTTATTTCCTCACTGTAAAGTAAGCTAAAGTCCAAATTCAAGACGTCAGCTCCAGGAGCAGGCTTTCTCTCTCTGTCACCTCTGGAAGAAGGTCCTTGTCCTCAATCTTCCCATGGTCGAGGAGCTTCTCAGGTGCAGGGACCCTGGGTCCAAAGGAAGTGCACTGCTCCTGGTGCTGCTTTCTTGGTGGCATGAGGTCCCCCACTCTCTTCTTGCTTCCCTTTCCTTTTTTCTCTTGAGAGATAAAAGGTGATGCAGGCCACACCCCAGGGAAACTCCCTTTACCTTGGATCAGGGAGGTGACCTGAGTGAGGATGGTGTTACAATCCCACCCTAATCCTTTTAACATAAAATTACAATCACAAAATGGAGGACAACAACTCAATACTGAGGATCATGGCCTAACCAAGTTGATACACATTTTTTGAGGGGCATAATTCAATCCATGACAGAAATGAATAACTCAACGGAAGGACACAGAAGTAGAATTGAATCAATGTAAGAAAGAATCAGGGAAATAGAGGACATATCCCTTGATACTAATTTGTTCGAGGAATAATCAGAAAAAGGTTGAAGAGAAATGAAGAAAGCCTGAGTGTTGTGTGGGACGCCATCAAGAGGAATAATATATGAATATTAGGAATTCCAGAACAGACGAAGACAAAAGAGTACAGAGAGTTTTTGAAGACATATGTCAGAAAACTTCCCAAATATCATGAAAGACAAAAAGATTTCCATCCAAGAAACTCAAAGAACTCTACAAAGGAGAGACTCTCTCTTAGGCTGGGTTCTCTAGAGAAGCAAAACCAGTAAAGCATATAAACGTATGTAGAAAGAGAGATTTATATCAAGAAAATGGCTCACGTGGTTGTAGAAGCTGGAATGTCCCAGGTCCATGGATCAGGATACAGGTTTCTCCTGATTCTCATAGCTGCCCAAGATCAGCAGCTTGGAGAGCAGAAGTCTTGCTCACAGGCTGTGAAGATCTACAAATCCCAAGATTGGCAGCAAGACCACAGGCTTCTCCTGATTCACATATCTACCCAAGATCGGCAGGTAGAGAGCAAGGCTCTTGTTCACAGGCTGTGGAGATTGGCAGGCAAGACTGCAGGTAAGCTTCTAGCTCGTCCCAAGAACCAGAGGTCAGACGAATAGGAGCCAGCTGAAGGATCCATAGTAGGCAAAAGCCAGACTTTCTGCTTATATTTGGATCCAGGCCACATGGTCAATGAAACTCCTGACTGCCTACTCTCAGCAAATTCCATCATGGGGGTGATCACATATCAAATCTCAACAGGGAAGGGATCACAACATTATACAACTGCCAAAACACTGAGAATTATGGCCCAGCCAAGTTGACACACAATCTTAACCATCACAGTCAACTTGGCACCTGTACACATCTCCTTAAACTATTCATAATCTCTGAATAAAGGCAATTATAAAGTCATACTTGTGCCTAACATGATACAACAAACACATATACAACTGAAAATGCACTAGCCTGTTTACATCTTATATTTTTTAAGTGAAGAAAACAAAAATATTTGATGTATACATACAAAACAGAAAGACTCATAACAATTACAGCCCTAGCTTCTGTAACTGGTCATATGGCCATAACTGGTATTTAGAACTATCTTCTTCCACCACCCATTTCTTATTCCCTTTAGCCTCAGCAAGTACCTAAGCTGGTCATGGTTCTTTGCCTGGTGGGGTGACCCAAACCTTCATTCCTGAAGAGTTTGGACCGTTAGTAGTCATGTCGAAATAGGGTTGTTGTACTTTTTGATTAATTTTTAACCACAGGGCATGGCAGTACTAAGAGATGCCCTAAGAAAACTCCTGCATTCCAGGCATACTCTTCTTTACCTCCATTATGTAATATCAGTCCAATTTCCTCTTGGTAATCAGGATCAGTCACACCAGCCAGTATGGTAAATCCCTTCTTTGCCTGTTGATCCAGAGGCATAAGGAGCCCAAAGTGGCCAGGTAGCATCCTTAGCTTCCAGTTCAATGGAATCAGTGATGTGTCTCCAGGTGGGAGCATTCCTCCCTTTGGAACTAAGATCTCTAGACCTGCAGTGCATAAGGTCATGGAGGCAGGAAGCAAAAATCTTCTCTAGGGAGTCACTAATGACTAGTGCTACTCCCATTTCCACCCCCTGATTCCTGGACCCATGAATGCTGGCTATTGGAGAAACAGCATCATGCATTGGATGCTAGTTTAGAGTATATACAGCCTTCTGGAGAACATTGCCCCCAACCCTGCAAGGTATTGCCACCTAGCTGGTGCTGTAGTTGTGTCTTTAGAAGGCCATTCCATCCTTTTGTCAAGCCAGCTGCTTCAGAATAATGTGGAACATGGTAAGACCAGTTAATTCCATGGACATGGGCCCAATGCCACACTTTGTTTGCTGTGAAGTAAGTCCCTTGATCTGAGGCAATGCTGTGTGGGACACCATGATGGTGGATAAGGCATTCTGTAAGTCCGTGAGTGGCAGTTTTGGCCAAAGCATTGTGTGCAAGGAAGGCAAATCCATATCTAGAGTGTCTATTCCAGTAAGAACAAAACACTGCCTTTTCCATGATGGAAGTGGTCCAGTGTAATCAGCTAGCCACCAGATTGCTGGCTGGTTGCCTCGAGGGATGGTGCCATATCAGGGACTCAGTGTTGGTCTCTGCTGCTGACAGATTGAGCACTCAGCAGTGGCTGTAGCCAAGTCAGCCTTGGCGAGTGGAACTTCCTGGTGCTGGGCCCATGTACAACCTCCATCCCTGCCACCATGGCCACTTTGTTCATGAGCACACTGAGCAATGATAGAGTAGGTGGGGAAAGGGGATGACTGGTTTCCACAGAATGCATCATCCTATCCACTTGATTGTTAAAATCCTTCTCTGCTAAGGTCACTCTTTGGTGAGCATTCATATGAGACACAAACATCTTCGCTTCTTTGGCCCATTCAGAGAGGTCTATCCATATACATCTTCCCCATAAATCCTTGTCTTCAATTTTCTAATCGTGTTCCTTCCAAGTCCCTGATTTTCCAGCCAAACAGTTGGCCATTGTTCATGAATTAGTATACAATTGCACATCTGGCCATTTCTCTTTCCAAGCAAAGTGAACAACAAGGTGCACTGCTTGAAGTTCTGCCTATTGGGAGGATTTCCTTTCACCTTTGTCCTTCAGGGAGGTCCCAGAAAGGGGCTGTAGTGCTGCCGCTGTCCACTTTCAAGTGGTGCTTGTGTATTGCCCAGAACCATCTGTAAACCAGCACGAGTTTTCTCTTCTTCAGTCAACTGATCATAAGAAACTCTCCATAAGGTCGTAGATACAGACTGGGAGTTGGGAGGTAATGTGAGAGAAGTGAAGACCATGGGCATTTGGACCACTTCCTCATGCAACTTACTTGTGCCTTCAGGCCTTGCTGTATATACCAAGCCTGATGTCATATATACCACTTCTATCTAATGATGGTGTGCTGTTGTGCACGTCCAACTTTACGGTCCTGTGGGTTAGACAACACCCATTTCATGATGGGCAGCTCAGGCTGCATGGTGACTTGGTGTCCCATGGTTAAATGTTTGGTCTCTACTAAGGCCCTGTAACAAGCCAGAAGCTGTTTATCAAAAGGACAGTAGTTATCTGAAGAGAATGGCAAGGCTTTGCTCCAAAATCCAAAGGGTCTGCACTGGGATTCACCAATAGGGGCCTGACAAAGTCTCCAAACAGCATCTCTATCTGCCACTGACACTTCCAGCACCATTGGATCAGCCCAATCATATGGCCCAATTGGCAAAGCGGCTTGCACAGCAGCCTGAACTTGTTGCAGAACCTCATCTTGTTCTGGACCCCACTCAAAACTAGCAGCTTTTCAAGTCACTTGATAAATAGGCTGGAGTAGCACACCCAAATGAGGAATATGTTGCCTCCAAAATCCAAAGAGGCTCCCTAGGCATTGTGCTTCCTTTTAAGTTGTGAGAGGAGCCAGATACAATAACTTATTCTTCATTTTAGAAGTAATATCTCAACATACCCTATACCACTGTACCCTAGAAATTTCACTGAGGCAGAAGGTCCCTGAATTTTTGTAGGACTAATTACTCACCCTCTAGCACGTGAATGTTTTACTGGTAAGTCCAAAGTCATTCACGCTTCTTCCTTACTAGGTCCAATTAGCATAATATCATCAATGTAATGGACCAGTGTGACATCATCTTGTAGAAGAGAAAGACAATCAAGTTCCCCATGGACTAAATTATGAGATAGGGCTGTAGAGTTGATGTACTTCTGAGATAGGCAACTGAAGGTCTATTGCTGGCCTTGCCAGCTGAAAGCAAACTGATTCTGATGGTCCTTCGAAACAGGTATAGAGAAAAAAAGACATTTGCCAGATCAATGGCTGTGTACCGTCTACCAGGAGATGTATTAATTTGCTCAAGCAATGAAACTACATCAGGAACAGCAGCCGCAATTGGAGTCACTACCTGGTTAAGTTTTTGATAATCCACTGTCATTCTCCAAGATCCATCTTTTTTTACACAGGCCAAATAGGTGAGCTGAATGGGGATGTGGTGGGAATCACTGCTCCTGCATCCTTCAAGTCCTTGATGGTGGCAGTGATCTCTGCAATCCTGCCAGGAATGCAGTATTGCTTTTGGTTTACTATTTTCCTAGGTAGGGGCAGTGGCTTCCACTTGTTTTTTTCTACCATAATAGCACTTACTCCATTTTTCAAGGATCCGGTGTGGCGATTCTGCCAGTTGCTGAGTATATCTACTCCAATTATGCATTCTGGAACTGGGGAAATCACTAGAGAGTGGGTTCAGGAACACACTGGACCTACTTTGAGACAGATATGAGCTAAGACTCCATTAATAATGTGACCTCCACATGCCCCCACTTTGACTGGTGGGCTACAGTGATGTTTTGGGTCTCCTGGAATTCGTGTCAGTTCAGAGACAGTATTCAGTAATCCCCAAAAAGTCTGATTATTTCCTTTTCCCCAATGAACAGTCACAATCAGCCCCATTGTGGTTAAGTGTCTCAATTCAGTTAGGACGGTTCCCACCGTCGAATCTGATTTACATAAAATAGCAATCACAGCGGTCTTCAAGAATGCTGGGACTCCCTTCACAAATTTGTTTTTCACAGTTGTGGTAAAAGGTGTATCCTTTGGGCACTCCATGTGTGGTTCTGTGTGTCTAGCCTGATAAACCTACTTTATCGTGCCAATTTCCCTAAGCCTTTGGATACCTTCTTCTACTGTATACCAAGGCAGGTCTGGTACTTCAACTTGATTTAGTGTAAGTCACCACATAATCCATTTTTCAGCCACACAACCATATAAACTATTAGATCCTTTCCCAACTTCTTAAACTGAAACACTGAAGAATCCGTGCTTTGTGTACCCATATCAATAAACTCAGACTGATCCATCTTTATGTTCCTTGCACCATTATCCCACACCCTTGATAGCCATTCCCACACATATTCCCGAGGTTTCTGTTTGTACATAATAGAAAGGTCAAGCAGTTCTTTTGGTGTGTAGTACACCTCCTCCTGGGTCATACTTTGTACTTTACCTTTTGGGGCTTGTTGGGACTTAGGTCTAGTTATAGGCCTAGAATCAAAAATTGGTAGTGTGGAATTGTTTCGAGAATGTTCAACATCGTCTTGTAAAGCATCTGCCTCAGGTGATGTTCCCTGCAATGACTCCGACAAGGGCTCTTTAGAGGCAGCTGGACTAATCTCATTAGATGGGAGTGGAGGGCTAAGGGTGTTTCTGGGCAGTGTGGTTTAGCAGGCAAACATGAACTAATCTCTTCAGATCGGAGTGACAGGGCTGGTTCTATTGGCAGCAGTGATTCAACAGAATTTAGGAGCTCAGTGTCTCCAACCTCCTGATTATCTACCCATATATCCCCAACCAAAGTTTCAGGATCCCATTTCTTCCCAGTCAGTGCCCTCACTTTAACTTCAGACACCTCTCAAGGTTGACAATTGAGTTAGTGTTGTAATTCAGCCACTCTTACACTAAGACTGGGTTTGGTTTTTGGCAATATCAGTTCTGTTACTTCAAGAAATAAGGCTTTCTTTCAAAGCATGAGTGTAAATGTTGAGGTCATTTATGTGACACTTGAGCTTTGACTCTGAGGACTTGAGCACATCTTTTTCTTCCACCAGTTTGTCTAGCAAAAGTAGGACCAACCAACCAGCTTCCTTGTACTTCTCATCATGACAAAACTATAGAAAGATACCACACATGTGTTCACCCAGAGCCTTGCCTTTCCCCAGTACCTGATCTATTGGTGGTGATATTTTGCATATTTGTATCACCACCTCACACCATGGATTAGTAGTGCCCTGTTTACTACTGGAAGCAGAGTCATCAACATCTTTAAGACTAACCAGACTTGAGAAATAATTTTGAAAACTCATCCTTACAATTTTGTTTCCCTTGAACCACTCTCGGTACCAAATGTCTTAGGCTGCATTCTCTAGAGAAGCAAAACCAATAAAGTGTATGAATGTATATAGAGATTTATATCAAGGAATGCCTCAGGTTGTTGTAGTGGCTGGAACACCCCAAGTCTGTGGTTCAAGATAAAGGCTTTTCCTAATTCACTTAGCAGCAGGGGCTGGTGAACCTAAGATCAGCAGGCCAGAGAGCAGAGGTCTTGCTCACAAGCTGTAAAGATCGACAAATCCTAAGATTGGCAGGCAAAACTGCAGGTAAGCTGCTAGCTCAAGTCCCAAGAACTGGAGGTCAGATGAATAGGACCCAGCTGCAGGATCCAGAGAAGGCAAAAGCCAGAATATTCACTTACATTTGGGTGCAGGCCACACACCCAAGGAAAATGCCTTGCAACTGACTAGCTACTCACAGCAGATACCACCATGGGGTGATCACATATCATATCTCATGAGGGAAGTGATCACAAAGTTATATAATTGCCAAAACACTGAGAATTCATGGTCCAGCTAAGTTGACACACAATCTTAACCATCACACACCCCAAAAGAAATTCAGCAAGGCATATCATAATCAAATTTTCCAGAACCAAAGACAAAGAAAGACTTTTGAGAGGAGCACAAGAAAAGTGAAGCATCACCTACAAAGGGGTCTCAATAAGACTAAATGCTGACTTCTTGCAGAAACCTTGCAAAAGAAGGCAATGGGATGACATATACAAAGCCCTGAAAGAAAAGAACTCCCAATCAGTAATCATATATCTAGTAAAAATGTCTTTCAAAAATGAGGGCAAAATTAGGACATTCCCATATATGCAGAAATTAAAAAAGAATTTGTAACCACCACACCAGCCCTACAGAAATATTAAAGGAAATCCTTCAGATAGAAAACCAATGACATCAAACTACAACCTGAGATAAAGACACACGGCAGCATCACCCAGATTCCAAATCAGGCAAAGAATTCAAAAAAGAAAAAGAAAGCTATGAAATTAATTAAGGGAAATCAAAGATATAAAGAAGTAAGCAATGACAAGTTCAAAACAAAAGGAGGAATGAATGGTGAAGTTACAGAACTTCCATATGGAGAGGAAGTCAAGGAGATCTCAAGATACAACAGACTTTTTAAAAATTTAGAGTGATAAATATAAATTCCAAGGTAACTAAAAAGAAAGTAATAAATCCACCAACCAAAGCAAAGAAAAATAAAATAAAAAAGACTCAACAAACACAAAAACAACAATAACGAATGAAAGGAAAAGAAAATCCGTATAAAAAAGAGCTCATCACAGAAAGTAAAGAAGAAAAAATCCACGAACACCACAAAAAAGTGCAAGAAAATGGCAGCAGTAAATCCATACCTATCAATGATCACACTGAATATAAGTGGTTCAAATGCATCAGTCAAGAGGCAGAGAGTGGCAGAGTGGATTAAAAAAAAAAAAAAATCCACCAATGTGTTGTCTGCAAGAGACACATCTTAGACACAAAGACATAAACAGGTAAAAAAAAAAAAAAAATCCAAAAAATGACAAAAAATATACCAAGCAAACAGTAATCAAAGGAGGGCAGGAGTGGCAATATTAATATCTGACAAAATAGGCTTTAAGTCAAAATTCATTACAAGAGACAAAGAAAGACACTATATAATGATTAAAGGGTCAATTCACCAAGATGATAAAACAATTACAAATATTTCTGCACACAATGCCAGAGTTCCAAAATTTATAAAACAAATTCTAACAGAATAAAGAGAGAAATGGATCTACAATCATAGTAGGAGATTTTAACACACCACTTTCAAAGATGGACAGGACACCTAGAAAGAAAATCAACAAAGATACAGAGGACCTAAACAGCACTATCAACCAACTGGACCTCAAAGACATATAGAACATACCTTCCAACAACAGAAAGCTACACATTCTTCTCCAACACACATGGAATATTCTCCAGAATAGATCATATTTTAGGCCATAAAGCAAACCCTAATAAATGTAAAAGGATTGAAATTAAACAAAGCATATTTTCTGATCGTAACGGTATGAAACTAGAAATCAATAACATGAAGAACAAGGAAAATAATTTAAATACATGGAAACTAAATAACACGTAGAATTAAATGAGAATGAAAACAGAAAATACAAAAACTTTTGGAACACAACAAAACCAATGCTCAGAGGAAAATGTATAGCAACAAATGCATACATTAAAAAAGAAGAAAGTTCTAAAATAAATAACCCAACAACTCAAACAAATAGAAAAGGAAGGGCAAAGGAAGAACTAAGCTGCGAGAAGAAAGGAAACAATAAAAATCAAAGCAGAAATAAAGAACAGAAAAATGACAGAATCAACAAGGCCAGGAGTTGGTTCTTTGAAAGGATCAATAAAATAGACAAAATACTGGCTAAACTGACAAAGGAAAAAATGTTGTTGTTGTTGTTAGGTGCCGTCGAGTCAGTTCCGACTCATAGTGACACCATGCACTACAGAACGAAACACTGCCCCGTCCTGCGCCATCCTTGCAATTGTTGTTATGCTTGAGCTCATTGTTGCAGCCACTGTGTCAATCTACCTCATTGAGGGTCTTCCTCTTTTCCGCTGACCCTGTTCTCTGCCAAGCTTGATGTCCTTCTCCAGGGACTGACCCCTCCTGACAACATGTCCAAAGTATGTGAGACGCAGTCTTGCCATCCTTGCCCCTAAGGAGCATTCTGGCTGCACTTCTTCCAAGACAGATTTGTTCATTCTTTTGGCAGTCCATGGTATAGTCAATATTCTTCATCAACGCCACAATTCAAAGGTGTCAATTCTTCTTCAGTCTTCCTTATTCATTGTCCAGCTTTCACACGCAAAGGAAAAAACAAGGGGATGCAAATAACCAAAACAAGAAATTAGGTTGGAGACATTACAACGGATCTGAGATAAAGAGGATGAGGACAGAATACTATAAAAAACTATATTCCTGTTTCTGCAAAAGATGGATTCAAGCTGCCTGCCATAAAGCCAATACTGAGACAGGGGTGAGGTAAGCAGCAAGATGGCTTTATTGTATACCAGCATACAAGAGACAGAGGGGAATGGGCTCCTCCAAAGTCTGTCTGTCTGCTGGAGTCTGACCAGAGGGTTTTATAGGGTTAGGGCGTAAGCTTAAAGAATCTGGAGAATGGCAGTTCCCCTTTGGAGGGGGGTATGTTGACCACACTTCAGTCATGTTGACCTTCTGTGGATATTCTGTAGAGGTCTTCCGATGCCATCCTGGTTTCGGCCACAAGACAGGTCCCCATTGTCTGGTTGTCTCGTCCCAGATTTTATTGATCTTTGCTCTGCTTGTTTAAGAGGAGCATAGGTTAGTTTTAAACTTCATAGAATCATGGAGAATGGGAGGTAGAAAGGAAGAAACAAACCACAAATCACAAAATCAATGGGGTATGCAAAAGCTGACTATGCAAGCCGTGTAAAAACAATGCTATAGTACCCAAGATGTTGGGCATCTACAATCTCTTCCTCACTCTGCCCCTTTCATTCCATCAAATTTGAAAACCTAGAAGAAACGGACACATTTCTAGAAACATATTACCTACCTAAACTAACATAAAAAAGGTAGAAAATATAAACAGACTCATAACAAAAGAAGAAATTAAAGATGTTATGAAAAAACTCCCAGTATCAATAACAAAAGTTCCGGCCCAGATAGCTTCACTGGAGAATTTTACCAAACAATTAGAGAAGAGCTGAGACCAATTTTCTTCAAACTCTTCCAAAATATAGAAAAAGAAGGAATACTCCCAAACTCATTGTAAGTAGCCAGTGTCACCCTGATATGAAAACCAGTTAAAAGACTCCACAAAAAAAAAAAAAAAAAAAATTACAGATCATATCTATCATGAATACAGATGCCAAAAATTCTTAGCAAAATTCTAGCCAACAGAATTCAAAGCATGTAAAAATAATCACACATCACAATCAGGTGAGATTAATACCAGGAATGCAAGGATGGTTCAACATTAGAAAATCATTTAATGTAACTCACCACATAAATAAAACAAACAAACAAAAATCACATGATTATCTCAGTTGATACAGAAAAGGCATTTGATAAAATCCAACACCCTTTCTTGATAAAAACTCTTAGCAAAGTAGTAATAGAAGGGAAATTCCTCAACATAATTGAAGACATATGTGCAAAACCAACAGCCACCATTATTCTCAACAGAGAAAGACTTAGAGGGTGGTTCTCCTTAAGAACGGGTATGAGCTGAGAATGCCCACTATAATCACTTTTATTCAATATTGTACTGGAAGTCCTAGCCAAAGCAATAAGAAAAGAAAGGGAAATAAAGAGTATCCAACTGGAATGGAAGAAGAAAAACTATCTCTAGTTGCATATCCCTGATACCAAAGACACCAGGTAAAGACACCACAAAAAAAAAAAGAAAGAAAATTACAGACTTATATCCCTCATGAACTTAGAAGCAAAAATCCTCAACAAAATTCTAGCCAATAGAATTCAACAACATATCAAAAAAAAATAATAATTCACCATGATCAAGTGGGATTCATACTAGGTATGCAAGGATGGTTCAACATTAGAAAAACAATGAATGTAACCCATTATATAAAGAAAACAAAAGACAAGAACCACATGATTTTATCATTGATGCAGAAAAGGCATTTGACAAAGTTCGAAACCCATTCATGATAAAAACTCATAGCAAAATACAAATAGAAGGAAAATTCCTTAACATAATAAAAGGTATTTATACAAAGCCAACAGCCAACATCGTCCTAAATGGAGAGAGTCTGAAAGAGTTCCCCTTGAGATCAGGAACCAGACAAGGATGCCCTTTATCACTACTCTTATTCTACATTGTGCTGAAGGGCCTAGCCAGAGCAATTAGGCTAGATAAAGAATTAAAGGGCATCCAGATTGGTAAGGAAGAAGTAAAAGTATCTCTATTTGCAGATGACACGATCTTAGACACAGAAAACCCTAAAGAATCCTCCAGAAAACTACTGAAACTAATAGAAGAGTTCAGCAGATTATCAGGATACAAGATAAACATACGAAAATCAGTTGGATTCCTCTACACCAATAAAAAGAACATCGGAGAGGAAATCACCAAATCAATACCATTTATCGTTGCCCCCAAGAAGATAAAATACTTAGGAGTAAATCTTACAAGAGATGTAAAAGATCTAAACAAAGAAAACTACAAGACACTACTGCAAGCAACCAAAAGAGACCTACATAAGTGGAAAAACATACCTTGCTCATGGAAAGGAAGAATCAACATTGTAAAAATGTCTATTCTACCAAAAACTATCTATAGATAGTTGTATCCCATCCAAATTCCAATGACATTTTTTAATGAGATGGAGAAACAAATCACCAACTTCATATGGAAGGGAAAGAGGCCCCAAATAAGTAAAGCATTACTGAAAAAGAAGAACAAAGTAGGAGGCCCCAATCTACCTGATTTTAGAACCTATTATATCACCACAGTCATCAAAACAGCTTGGTACTGGTACAACAGATGCATAGACCAGTGGAACAGAATTGAGAACCTAGACATGCATCCATCCACATATGAGCAGCTGATATTTGACAAAGGCCCAAAGTCAGTCAATTGGGGAAAGACAGTCTGTTTAACAAACAGTGCTGGCATAACTGGATATCTATCTGCAAAAAAAATGAAACAAGACCAATACCTCACACCATGCACAAAAAAGCACTCAAAATGAATCAAAGACCTAAATATAAAATCTAAAATGATAAAGATCATGTAAGAAAAAACAGGGATGATGTTAGGAGCTCTAACACATGGCATAAACAGTATGTAAAACATTACTAACAATGCAGAAGAGAAACTAGTTAACTGGGAGGTCCTATCAAACACCTATGCTCGTCCAAAGACTTCACCAAAAGTGTAAAAAGATTGCCAACAGACTGGGAAAAAGTTTTTAGCTTTGACATTTCTGATCAATGTCTGATCTCTAAAATCTACATGACATTGCAGAAACTCAACTACAAAAAGACAAATACCCAATTACAAAATGGGCAATGGATGTGAACAGGCACTTCACTAAAGATGACCTTCAGGTAGCTAACAGATGCATGAGAAAATGCTCACGATTATTACCTATTAGAGAAATGCAAATCAAAACTACAATGTGACTCCATCTCACTCCAACAAGGCTGGCATTAATCCAAAAAACACAAAATAATAAATGTTGGAGAGGCTGTGGAGAGACTGGAACTACTGGTGGGAATGTAAAATGGTACAACCACTTTGGAAATCGATTTGGCACTTCCTTAAAAAGCTAGAAATAGAACTCTACACGATCCAGTAATCCCACTCCTTGGAATATATGCTAGAGAAATAAAAGCCTTTACATGAACAGATATATGCACACCCATGTTCATTGCAGCATTGTTTACAATAGCAAAAAGACAGAAGCAATGAAGGTGCCCATCAACGGATGAATGGATAAATAAATTATGGTGTATTCACATAATGGAATACTACTCATTGATAAAGAACAATGATGAATCCATGAAACATCTCATAACATGGAGGAATCTGGAAGGCTTTATGCTGAGTGTAATTAGCCAGATGCAAAAGGACAAATATTGTATGAGACCACTATATAAGAACTCGAGAAACAGTTTAAAAAGAGAAGAAAATATTCTTTAATGGTTACGAGAGAGGGGAGGGAGGAGGGAGGGAGAGGGGTTTTCACTGATTAGATAGTAGACAAGAACTACTTTAGGTGAAGGGAAAGACAACACACAATACAGGAGAAGTGAGCAAAACTGGATTAAATCAGAAGCAAAGAAGTTTCCTGAATAAATTGAATGCTTTGAAGGCCAGCGTAGTAGGGGTGGGGGTTTGGGGACCATGGTTTGAGGGGACACCTAAGTCAACCGGTATAATATAATCTATTAAGAAAGCATTGTGCATCCCACTTTGGAGAGTGGTGTCTGGGGTCTTAAACACTAGCAAGTGGCCATCTAAGATACATCAATTGGCCTCAACCCACCTGGATCAAAGGAGCATGAAGAACACCAACGATACAAGGTAATTAGAAGTGTAAGAGACAGAAAGGGCCACAGAAACCTGAGACTACATCACCCTGAAACCAGAAGAACTAGATGGTGCCTGGCTACAACCAATGACTGCCCTGACAGGGAACACAACAGAGAACCTCTGAGGGAGCAGAAGAGCAGTGGAACACAGACCCCAAATTCTTGTAAAAAGACCAGACTTAATGGTCTGACTGAGACTAGAAGGACCCCAGAGGTCATGGTTCCCAGACTTTTGTTAACCTAAGACATGAACCATTCCCAAAGCCAACTTTTCAGACTGGAATTATTATTATTATTATTTTTTTATAGGATAGAAAATGATACTGGTGAAGAGTGAGCTTCTTGGATCAAGTAGACACATGAGACTCTGTGGGCAGCTCCTGTCTGCAGATGAGATGAGAGGGAAGAGGGGGTCAGAAGCTGGCCTAATGGACATGAAAAGAGAGAGCGGAGGGAAGGAGTGTACTGTCTCATTAGAGGGAGAGCAGCTAGGAGTATATAGCAAGGTGTATATAAATTTTTGTATGAGAGACTGGCTTGGCTTGTAAACTTTTGCTTAAAGCACAATAAAAAAAAAAAAAACCTATTTGTATATGACATGATTCTTTGTGTAGAAAATCCCAGAGATTTCACAAGAAAGCTACTGGATCTGATAGAAGGATTCAACCAACTGGCAGGATGCAAGATCAACACACTATAATCAGTTGGGTTCCTTTACACTAACAAGGAGAACTCCAAAAAGGAAATCAAGAAAACAATACCATTTACGATAGTCCACAAACAGATAAAACACCTAGGAATAAACCTAACCAAGAGTATAAAAGGTCTAAATAATGAAAATGATACAACACTACTGCAGGAAACTAAAAGTGACCTTTATAATTGGAAAAGCATTCCATGCTTATAGATTGGAAGACTTAACATTGTGAAAATGTCAACACTACCAAAAACAATCCGTAGATATAATGCAATCTGAATTCAAATTCCAACAACATTCTGTATCGAAATTTAAAAAAATAAAAATAAAGCGTATCATCTACATGATATGGAGAGAGAAGCGATCCCAAGTAGCCAAAACAAACTGAAGAAGAATAAAGTAGGGGGCCTTATACTCCCCGATCTCAAAACATACTACACAGCCACAGTAATCAAAACAGCCTGGTACTGGTTCAATGACAGACACGTAGACGAATGGAATAGAATTGAGAATGCAGAAATAAATGCATCCATCTATGGGCAGCTGATTTTCGAAAAGGGGTCAAAGTCCATTCCATGATGAAGAAGCAGTCTCTTTAACAAATGGTGCTGGCGAAGCTGGATATTTATTTACAGAAAAATGAAATAGGACCCATGCCTAACACCATACACAAAAAACTAACTCAAAACGGACAAAGACCTGAATGTTAAAGCCAAAACTATAAAGTTCCTGAAGACAATACAGAGAAAACTATGGGAGCTAATTTTATTCACTAATAGATGACCAAACACAACTACAAATTCACTAGCAACAGAAGACAAGTTAGATAACTTGGGCCTCCAAGAAATTACATATTTATGCTCATCAAAAAACTTTATCAAAAGAGCACAAAGAAAACCTATAGATTAGGAAAAAATCTTTGGGAATGACAAACCTGGTAAGGGTCTAATCTCTAAAACATATAGACAACTTCAACAACTCAACAACAAAAAGACAAACAACCCAATTAATAATTGGGCAAAAGACATGAAAAAACACTTTAACAAGAGGACGTTCAAGTGGCCAACCAACACAGGAAAAGATGCTTGCAATCATCAGCCACCAGAGAGATGCAGATCAAACCCACAATGAGATACCATCTCACCCCTGCAAAAATGGCATTGTTCTCAAAAAAACAGAGAACAACAAATGCTGGCAAGGTTGAGGGGCGATTGGAAGTTTGCTCCACTGCTGGTTTGTAATGGTAGACAACATTTTAATGGTGGATACATGACATTATGGACTTGTCAAAACCCTATAGAACTTTGGAATGTAAAGCATGAGCCCTAATATACACCATGAAAACCAAAAAACCAAACCCAGCACCCCCGAGTCGATTCCGACTCATAGCGACCCTATAGGACAGAGTAGAGCTGCCCCACAGAGTTTCCAAGGAATGCCTGGCAGATTCGAACTGCAGACCCTTTACTTAGCCAGTACGCCACCAGGGTTTCCAATATGAACCATAGACTTTAGTTAATAGTAACTTATCAATATTGCTTCACACATTGTGACACTATGAGGGAAGGGGCATATGGGAACTCTCTACATAATTCTTCTGGAAACCTAAAACTATTCTAAAAAATAAAGTGTCTGGTAGACCACCCCTCGGCAGTTCCTGCTGCTCTAGGTTCCGTCTTCCCTTGGCCTCTTCAAAAGCTCCACAGTGCTTAGATGATGCCTCCCAGAGAAATGTCAGTTTTGTTTGGTTCTCTTCCGGGAAGAATCCCAAGGAGGGCAGGATTACAGGAAGGAGACGGGCCATGGGGTTTCCGGAATCAAAGCAGCAACTCCTCATGCGTGTGTCACCCCTAAGGAGAGCGTTGAGATGAGAAGGAACGTGTTATAAGTGACAATCTGTCTGCTTCTAATTTTTTTTAACCATCTAAAATGGGGATAATAAGATCGTCACACCTTTTCTTTTTTTGAATATAAGAATCAAATTTGTAAGGAACCCACACATGACTTGCCAGAGCTCAATTAGCGTTCATTTCCTCTGCCTGTTTTACATGCTTCCACCCTTAAACGCTGCTGTTATGAATTTGAGAATATTAGAGTGCCACATGGACTGAAAAAATATACACTTTGGTACAATATATATATCCGTATCTCTATAAGAGCCCTGATGGCACAGTGGTTAAAGCGCTTGGATACAAACCAAAAGGTCAGCTGTTCCAATTCACCATCTGCTCCACAGCAGAAAAATGTGGTAGCCTGCTTCCATGAAAGATTGACAGCCTGGCAAACTCTATGGGGCAGTTTCTACTCTGTCCTGTGGGGTTGCTATGAGTCAGAATCGACTCAATGGCAGTGGGTTTGGTGGGTTTTATATGTATATGTGTGTGTGTATGCATTTATATATACACACATGTATATATTATACATACAAAAATTTTTTTTCGTATATATGTTATATGTACTTATATATACATTTATATATATACACACATTACATTTTCATAGACGTCCAGGCATTGATGCCCTAGGCCTGCTCTTAGCAATGTTCCCTGCTGGGAACTCGTCCTCTGCTGATCTGTATGTTGTAATTATGCGCTGTTTACTGGAGAACATTTTCCACCGTGACTCACTGAAGATGTGGTCTCCTACCTACTTCTGGAACAGTGATTCCTTCAGGAAAACTCATCTGAAATATTAGACAGAGAACAGCTCTCACTTGAAAGCGGATTTTAGGCTTGAAATGTCTTCCATAAAGGCACACAGTATTCTAAGGACATGATTTGGGAGATGGTAACGGGATATTTTGTTTTAAATATCTCAGTATTTCTCCAAACCCCTGAATCTGTGAATATTTCTTACAACTTAAGCCTACTGCGTTTTTACTCTATAGAAATAAAATCGATGCGTCTAATCAATCATCATCAAAGCCTAGCACCAAATGAAATAGCGATAATACACTCTAGAGCAGGGGAAGTCATCCTCTTCTCAAGTTCACTGTCCATGGAGGCACAGGGAGAACACCACAGCCCTCAGAGCGTGAAGTACAGTGGTCAGAGGATGAGTCCTGGAGGAGAATCAGTGGGGAAACAGCTCAGCTCCACGGTGATAGCCAAGTCGCTTCACCACCCTGTGCCTCGATGTTCCAATTTATAAAATGGGGGTGATGGTGGCAATAGAATCAACATCCTAAGGTTATTAAAAGGATCGAGTGAATGTGAACACTTGGAAGTGTGCCTGGAGTGAGTGATCAATAAACATTAGCTATTGTTGTTAACCACCACCCATCTGTCAGTTTGTCATGTTGTGGTGGCTTGCGTGTTGCTATAATCTTAGAAGCTGTGTCACTGGTATTTCAAATACCAGTAGAGTCACCCCTGGTGGATAGTTTTCAGCAGAACTTCCAGATTAAGACAGACTCAGAAGAAAGGACTGGCAATCTACTTCCAAAAATTAGCCAATGAAAACCTTATGGATCGCAACAGAACACTGTCTGACTCACTTGTTTTGGGCACATCATCAGGAGGAAGATGTCATGTTTGCTGAAGTAGAGGGCCAACAAGGGCTAGAAAGACCCTTGGTCAGATGTGTTGACACAATACCTGCAATGATGGACTCTAACGAGCTGGTGATCCTGAGGAGACACGAGACCAGGCAATGTTTTGTTCTGTTGTACGTGGGGTCACCACGAGTTGGAGTTGCCTTGGTAGCAACTATATAGGGTTGCTATGAGTCAGAATAAACTCGATGGCAACGGGTTTGGGTTTGTTTTTTTTTTAAAATCTATCTGTTGTGGCTAAACACGTATTTCAAAGATACCATTTTCCATGATTTAGTCTCAAAGTAATATAAATTGTGAAAATTAGTCACTGAATATGTAATGTAACAATTACCAAGAATTGGATTTTGTTTTTACCAATAATACAAGCTTGTATTTTATTAATTTCCAGCTTAAACGATGACGTCTCAAGATCATTGCTTTCTTTATATAACAGGCTCCTCTCTAATTCACCTCCTGTGCAACAAAATCAAATTTGACTGTTTTTCTTCAGAAGTCTTATTGCAAATGATAATTCCACTAAGCGAGTATACAAAATTTGGGGTTATGAGAGGTGTTAAGTCATTATTCATTCTAAGCATTTCTTAAAAAATACAGTAAAACCGTAGCTAAAGGTTGTAAATAAGTAAAGAATACAAATTACATAAAACAAAAAAAAAATACAAATTACATAAAACAAAAGCAAGGGAAAATAATTACGTTCCATAAACATCTCCTGCACCTCTACCAGGATGCGAATGAAGGTGATCTGGCTGTTATCCTGGAGGTTTTCACAATGAGAAGCATCTAGTGAGTCAGATCAACAGGTGGTTGGGTGCAGAGTGGGAAGTGCTGTGGTAAATATACATGTGGATTCTTGTGGCATCCTAGGAGAGGATGGAGCTTCAGAGGAGAAAAAAAGATGTGTGAAAAGAAATGAATGCCTTTTTCCCGTTAAATCACAAGGAAGAAGGCCTCATGACTCAGCCAAATGCCATTTAAAATCACAGGACATCATTTCATACATATCACATTAGCAAAAATGAAGATTGACAATATCAAGTGCTAGGGAAGATGTCTGGAAAACGCATTTTCATATGATGCTGGGTTTTTTTATGATGCTGGGGAGAGTGTAAGTTGCTACCAACACTTGTGGAGAAATTTGACAATATCCACTCAAACTGAAACGCACGTTCTCATGTACTATATGTGCACAGGAAGCGAGAAAATGAATGTTCATTGAAGTGCTGTTTATAATGATGAAGAATTGGGAACAACCTAAATGTCTATGGTAGGGAAATGGGTGATAATCCATTGTTATATATTGTTTTATAGTCACAAAACAGGTTTCTATACAACAGTTAAAATTAATGAGATAGATATATATTTATCTTGACAACATAGGTTGAATGGAAAACATAAAAGTAAAAAAATACACATTCAGAGATACCATTAAATTGTGGTAAATTAAAAAATATCCCAAAGAAAAGTATATATCTGTGCATACATTTTCTCAGAATCTCCCTCCACTTCCATGGGCGGTGCAGATGGTTAATGTTCTCACTGCTAACAGAAAGTTGGAGGTTCAAGTCCAGCCGAGGGCACCTTAGAAGAAAGGCCTGATGATCTACTTCTGAAAAATCAGCCATTGAAAACCCTATGGAGCACAGTTCTACTCCAACAAGCATGGAGTTGCCATGAATTGGAGTCACCTTGACTGCAACTAATTCCTCTCCCTTTGACCAAGTTGTTGAATCTACCCACACCTGTACCTGTGCTTTCTGCCTGTGCTTTGACTATGGACCAAGCATCTGGGCTCCTTGCGTGCTGACCCCACCCTGGAGCTCCAACTGAGTCTCCTCCTTTTCTATATTCTCAAGACCTGTCTTCACTCCAATAGCGGCCACCTCTTCTCCCACACCATCATGTTCTTCCTCTCCAAAGAATATTTTGTAAACAGCAATAGCAATAATGACCCAAAGACCTCGTTTTACCTGGCATCTCCCTTTGGACACATTCTCTTTGAATCAACCTCTTGGCTTTTTTACTTTGTGATTTCCACACATCCCCGTTGTTATCTGGAACTCATCACCACCAAAGATCACCAAAGCCCCTCAGATGACCAAGACTGCCTTCTTGGTCTCTTGAATTCTACTCCATTGCACTACCCTTCTTCTTGAAATACTTCTGTCTCAGGGCTTCCCTGACACCACGTTCTCCTACCCAACTGGCTACTTCTCACTACCTTTGGCCAACTCCTTCTCCCCTACAACTTCAGAATGCTGGAATATTCAAGGATTTGACTTGGGCTCCCTTTTCTCATTTTCCTCCTGACATTCTTCCTGCATGTCAGCACCAGTTTCATTGCTTTAAGTACAATTTATATGCAAATAACTCCAAAATCTTTATCTACAGGCTTGATTTTGTCCCAAACCCTAGACTTTTGGTTTGTCTCCTTGGCATCCCCACTGGGAAGCACAACGGGCAGCTCACACTAGTGATTTTTTTTTCCTCTCAAACCTGCGTATGATTTTCCTATTTTAATGTTACCATCATCTAACAGTTTCTCAAACCATGTAGACGTTATCAATACATTTTTCTCTCTCTCAACAATACATTCATCTGCAAGTCATATGATTCTTCTATGCAATATGAATCTCCTTGACTGTAAAATTCTACAAGTCGAAAAGTATTTTTTCTGGCTTGATTAATCATTGTTGTCTTTTCAGAGCATAGTAACTCAAAAATACAGTACATTTTGATAAATAATTGCCTGCAATAACAAGTACAATGTTATTGGGAATGCATTTTAAGCATATGAAACTCAATTTTTTCATGTATACAATTATGAATATTACTTATTGCTAGCATGACTTCAAATTCAATATCAATTCTATTCCTATTTTCTTGTTTTTGGAGATGTAAATGCTGAGAAACCCTGTCCAAATAAATAAATAAGCAAATGGTCAGGAAGGTGCTTTTCATAGCAGTATCTCACAATATTTGATAATATGCCTAAAATCACTGTGCTCTACCATCAGAAACATTTTCTTGATGATTTATCAGCTGAAACTCTGTTAGGTTTCTGTATTTATCAGGGTTTTCCAGAGAAAAAGAATGAATATATATATGCGAGGGGGGGTGGAGAAAGAGAGTGAGAGGTTAACATATTTTAAGAAATTGGCTAATGTGATTGTGGGGGTTGGTAAGTCCAGATCTAAAGGCCAGGCAATGTGGAAACTCAGAAAGGGTATCTATGCTACAGTCTTGAGAAAGAATTTTTTTTCTCTGGGAAACCTCAGTATTTGCTCTCAAGGCCTTCAACTGATTGGATAAGGCCCACCCACATTATTGAGGGTAACTTCCTTTACTTAGAGTCAAATGATTGTAAATACTAATCACCTCTGCAAAATACCTTCACAGCAACATCTAGACTAGTGTTTGACCAAACAACTGGGCACCATACCTAGCCAAGTTTACCCGTAAACCTAAGCATTACAGTCTCCATCAATTTTATTGAAAGGAAAGATTTGGAGACCACTAGACTTCAGAAGGGTCATTCACTTTCTCAACACAGGCACCAACATTAGGAAGGGCTCAGCTCCATCATGCATTTCACGGGGACAGGTAACAGGTGTGCCTAGTTTTTGTCAAGTGGGAGAAGGGTGATTGTGAAAGGGGGGGGCAAAAGGAAAATGTACATGATCTTAGAAATTTTTCTCCCAAGGGTGCACCTTGGGGAAAATCCAAAGTTTGAATGAGGGTGCACGTGTACAGTGCCTGTGCTCTGTACACCCAAGGTAAGCACACCCCGGGTAAGGAACTGAAGCCTGGGGAAGTCCATGCCAGGAGGCAGGAGAGGAGAGGTACAAAAAGCAAGATGGGAGAATGTAAAGGCACCACTTGCTGTTTTTGATATAACTAGGCCTGGGGGCCTTAGGGGAGCACTGATGGTGCAGTGGCTAAGCACTCAGCTGCTAAGTGAAAAGTCAGTAGTTCAAACCCACCAGCTACTCCATGGGAGTCCTGTGAAGATTACAGACTTGGGAAGTAATTCTACTCTGTCCTATAGGGTTGCTATGAGTTGGAACTGACTCAGCAGCTACTGGTTTGGTATTTGGCTTTGGGTATTTTAGTGGGTAAAAACCACTTTCCCTCTTCATCTTCCTTCCTAGTTTTCTCTGTCTTCCCTCCCTACTCCACAATACTTAGCATGTGCTCTATTTCAGGGACACTACTGGTTAATTAAACATATAGTTTGGTCAGGGAACAAACATGATTTTTGTAACTATTTTTCTCTATTAAAAAATGAATCATAAGTTCCAAAGCAAGACTTAAACACTTTTGAAGAAAGTTTTGTATTTTTATTTTAATTTCACATGTTTTGGAGACTCACAACAGAATAAGATACACAGGGAGGTGGGTAGCTTGGATTACTGCCAGTCACAGAATAGGTTGGTAGCTTCATTCCTAATCTTAGAAAATGATTCACAGATTCAGCCCCCCTTCTGAGTTCTCAGCACAAACCAGGCCACTGCCTTGCATCCCCTCTGCTGTCTGCAGCTGGGGGCCCTGTCAGGAGCTCTGGGGCTCTGTCAAACTATGTTTCATCATGTTCTGTCTACTGTCAGGTGATCCCAAACAGATAATCACAGTGAATACTCCCCGATGTCACGGTGAAACAATCCCCATTATCTCTGCAATCAATCAGAGAAGAGAGAGAAAGCAGACTGAAAGCAATTTCAGCCAGTATAAAAGAAAGCACTTAATAAATAATATGGTCATATGTTTTATTTTCTTTGAAAATTTTATTTTTGACTACAAGGAGATCATGTGAAATCACTTTTTATGTTAATTATGATAATTAAGCTTCTACAGTTGTTAATCTCACTCTGTGCCATGTAAGAAGATTGAAGTTTAATATTCTTCAGGCTTTTTCTCCCTGACATTTCTATATTTACTTGATGTTAGGGATTGTATTTTTGTTCCCCCAAAACATATGTTGAATCCTGTCTTAGTTATCTAGTGCTGCTATAACAGAAATGCCACAAGTGGGTGGCTTTGACAAACAGAAATTTATTCTCTCACAGTTTAGGGGACTAGAAGTCTGAATTCAGGGTGCTGGCTCTAGGGCAAGGCTTTTTCTCTCTCTGTTGACTCTAGAGGAAGGTCCTTGTTTCATCTGAGCGACGTTCATGTGGCTTGGTATCTCTCTTCCCCCATCTATGCTTTTTGATTGCTTGTTTAATCTTTTTTATATTTTAAAAGAGATTGAGTTAAGACACACCCTGGAGTTGGGGCCAAGATGAGGGAATAGGAAGATGCTTCCTGTGGTCCCTCTTAAAAAAAAGACCCCCCCAAAACAAGTGAATCAATCATATATGGCAATCTAGGAGCCCTGAACATCAAAGGCAGAGTCGAGGAATCGGACTGAGCAGCAACAGGAGGGAGAGACAGTTCAGAATCTGTGAGGATTTGCCAGCTCTGACCCGGCCAGCACCCTGCAGGCTGGCTCAGCTGGCCAGCACAGGCCGACGCAGGCATTAGCACTCAGGATGCATTTTCCACACTGGGAGAAACCAAGCAGCGAAGAGTCTGCACAAGCTCCCAGAGCCAGGGAGGAGCGGTGCTGCATCTGTCAATGTTAACTGCAAGTGTCTAACCTATCCTATAGGATCAAAATAACCCTTCCCCCGCTGGGAAGCGCCTCTCTCTCCTTCACCCACCCCTTCCTCACTCTGCTCCAGTCCCAGTCCGGCTTCTGTGATTGCCATGCCCCCTGGGCCAGGATTGGGACCCATCACATGCGCCTGAGCCAGTCTCCCAGCTTTGGAGAGGGAAAAAATAAACAAACAGGAAAAAAATAATCTGCCAGTTCCCCTAAGCCGGGACCACAGGGCAGGCACAGACCTTTGCCTAGGCACAGGCATAAGGGGTCCACAGACTCTGAATGCTTTTCATCCCTGCCTAGACCTGTGTGGGCCCATTTCAACAGTGTAGCCCCTCATTAGCATAGTACAACAGGGTGTATACCTGAAGCCTATTTTTAACAAAAAAAGCTAAGAAGGAGTGGCAGATTTGCGACATTTGACACTGCCCGGCCCATTAAGCAAGGTTCTCACCTACCCACATCAGAGGCCTGAGGACTGGTGTCTCCACCCACTCCACCTAGCCACTCACAACACAGGTCTGAGAATAAGTGGTGCTTCCCAGTCCTTATAAACAACAGGACTGGATGCCCAAAATCTGGCTGCAAAACCCACCCACCTACACATTCCAGGGAACAGGGACGCACCTTCCACCCAGGTACTTGAGGGCAGCCATCAGCTCCCTACCTTGCTCAGCACATAACTCCCTACTGCAGCTAGATACCTGTGTCTGCTCCAGTCACCCCTTTATAGCCCTGCCCGACTAGGACTGTAGGTAAGAACCTGCATCACACACTTGGTGACCAATGATCTGGACACCTGAGCTGAATCCACAGAAGAAAAGTAAATGTCCTCCTGGGTTAACATACCTAGTAACAGCTCTAACCACCTGGTGACAGGCTGTAAGAGCATTAAAGACACCAATAATCAAAGTAGCTCAAAAGACCAACCTACATGGGCATATCGAAACAAAACAAAACAAGAAGCTAAGGCACAATAAAAAAACACAAAATAAATAAATACAATAACTTATTGATGGCTCGGAGACAACAGTCAAAATCAAATCACATAGAGAGGCGGAGCCAAGATGGCAGAACAGACAGATGCTTCCGTCGAGTCCTCTTTACAACAAAGACCCAAGAAAACAAGTGAAACGAGTACACTTGTGACAAGCTAGGAGCCCTGAGCATCAAAGGCAAGCTTAGACAATGAACTGAAGGACAGGGGAAGGAAGAGGCCTTTCAGAAGTGGAGAGAAGTTACCGAACCTGAATTGCAGGGAGACCTCAGGCACCATTCCTGGAGCAGCGGTGGTGGTGGCGGTGGCAGCAGTGGCGGCATCGGGCTGGTCCTAGCATTTGGCCGCAGTTTCCTCAAGGAGAAGCAGCCAGCCACACAGCCCACTCACACCTCCGAAACCTGAGGAGAACAGCGTGCTCTCGGCAAAAGCCGTGTACTTGTGTATATTTTACCATGCCCCCGCACTCCCAAGTTGGCTTCAGCGGCTGAATCTCTGGGCCTGAGATAGACCCTGGTGAGCACCTAGAGCCGTCCTCCTGGACTTGGGGAAGGAAAAAATTTCTACCTGGGGGGAAAAGATAATTTGCTAGCTCCATTAAACAGGGGAGCTCAGGACAGAAGCGGCTCCTGTCTAGGCACAAACCGTCCATGGACCTTGAGCACCTTTCCCTTCTGCATGGATCTGTGTGGGCTTATTTCAGGAGAATAGGCCCTTGCTGGCAAACTCCAACCATTTCAGCTGTGCAGTGGAGAGATGGGTGTTCGACTTTGGATATTGCTTTGCCTATTAAACAAGGTCCTCACCTACCCACAATAGGGACCTAAGGACTGGTAGCTCCACTCAGGTCACCCAGCCACCCGCAACAGGGGTCCAAAGATAACTGGTACCTCGCAGTACTTACAACCAAAAACTTTGGGTGCCCATGCTCCCTCTGCAGAACCCACCCAACAGCACACTCTAGGGAACAGAGACACATTTTCCTCAGAGACACTTGGGGGTAGGTTCTCAGCCCCCTGCTTTGTTCAGAGCATGACCCCCCTGCTACAATCAGATACCAGTATATACGCCAATCACCCCTGCCCCTCTAAGACTGTAGGACAGAGCCTGTACCACACACTTGATATCAGCTACCTGGAAACCTGAGCTGAATTCATACAAGAAAACTGAATGGAATCCTAGACTGATATGCCTGATAACAGCTCTAGCCAGCTGGGGACAGGACACGAGAGCTCCAAAGGCAAAAATAATCAAGCTACCTCATTCAAGCAACCCATAGGAGTATACCAAAACAAAACAAAGCAAGCAGCTACAACACAGTAAGCAAGCATAAACTAATACAATAACTTACAGATGGCTCGGAGACAGCAGTCAATATCAAGTCACATAAAGAAAGAGGCCATGATCACCTCAACAGGCTCTCAAAACAAAGAATCCAGGGACCCTTTAGATGAAAGTGCATTCCTGGAATTACCAGATGCAGAATACAAAAGTTTAACATACAGAACCCTTCAAGACATCAGGAAGGAAATGAGGCAATATGCAGAACAAGCCAAGGAACACACAGATAAAGCAACTGAAGAAATTAGAAAGATTATTCAGGAACATAATGAAAACTTTAATAAGCTGGAAAAATCCATAGACAGCAATCAGAAATTCAGAAGATTAACAATAAAATTACAGAATTAGATAACTCAATAGAAAGTCAGAGGAGCAGAATTGAGCAAGTAGAAGCTAGAACTTCTGAACTTGAAGATAAATCACTTGGCACTAATATATTTGAAGAAAAATCAGATAAAAGAATTTACAAAAATTGAAGAAACCTTAAGAATCATGTGGTACTTTATCAAGAGAAATAACCTACGAGTGATTGGAGTACCAGAACAGGGAGGGATAACAGAAAATACAGAGAAAATTCTTGAAGATTTGTTGGCAGAAAACTTCCCTGATATTGTGAAAGATGAGAAGATATCTATCCAAGACGCTCATCGAACTCCACATAAGGTAAATGTTAAAGGAAGGTCTCCAAGATATATTGTAATCAAGCTTGCCAAAACCAAAGATAAAGAGAGAATTTTAAGAGCAGCGAGGGATAAAATAAAAGTCACCTACAAAGGAGAGACAATAAAAATAAACTTGGACTACTCGGCAGAAACCATGCACGCAAGAAGGCAATGGGATGACATATTTAAAAAATTGAAGGAAAAAAAATCACCTGCCAAGAATCATATATCCACCAAAACTATCTCTTAAATATGAAGGTGAAATTAAGACATTCCCAGATAAACACAAGTTGAGGGAATTTGTAAAAACCAAACCAAAACTACAAGAAATACTAAAGGGAGTTCTTTGGTTAGAATATCAATAATATCAGGTATCGAACCAAGACTAGAACACTGGGCAGAGCAACCAGAAGTAAGCCCAGACAGGGAAATCCAAAAAACCAAAGCAAGATAAAAAAAAAAAAGCCCAACACAGGGTAATGGCGATGTTATTACATGAAAGAAGACAACATTAAAACAATAAAGAGGGACTAAGAACTGTAATCATGCACCTTCCATATAGAGAGGAAGATACGGTGATACAAAGAAACAAAAATTAGTTATAAATTTTAGAAAAATAGGGGTACATAATAAGGTAACCACAAAGGAGACAAACTACCCTAGTCGTCAAAATAAAATACAAGGAAAATATAGACTCAGCAGAAACAAAATCAACAACAACAAATATGAGGAAAGGACAATATATAAAGAAAATCTACTCAGCACATAAAATCAAGTGGGAAAAAGAAACTGTCAACACACAAAAAAAGACTTCAAAATGATAGCACTAAATTCATAAAAATTCATACCTATCCATAATTACTCTGCATGTAAACGGACTAAATGCACCAATAAGGAGACAGAGAGTGGCAGAATGGATTAAAAAACCAGATCCTTCTATATGCTGCCTACAAGAGACACACCTCAGACTTGGAGACACAAACAAACTAAAACTCAAAGGATGGAAAAAAATATATCAAGGAAACAACAATCAAAAACGAGCAGGAGTGGCAATATTAATTTCTGACAAAATAGACTTTAAAGTTAAGTCCATCAGAAAAGATACGGAAGGACACTATATAATGATTAAAGGGACAATATACCAAGAAGATATAACCATATTAAATATTTATGCACCCAATGACAGGACTGCAAGATACATAAAACAAACTCTATTAGCATTGAAAAGTAAGATAGCTCCACGATAATACTAGGAGACTTCAACACACCACTTTCAGTGAAGGACAGGTCATACAGAAAGAAACTCAATAAAGACACGGAAGATCTAAATGCCACAATCAACCAACTTGACCTCGCAGACATATACAGAACACTCCACCCAACAGCAACCGAGTATACCTTCTTTTCCTAGTGCACATGGAACATTCTCTAGAATAGACCACGTATTAGGTCATAAAGCAAGCCTTACCAGAATCCAAAACACTGAAATATTACAAAGCATTTTCTCCGACCACAAGGCCATAAAGGTGGAAATCAATAACAGGAAAAGCAGGGAAAAGAAATCAAACACTTGGAAACTGAACAACGCCCTGCTCAAAAAAGACTGGATTATAGAAGACATTAAGGATGGAATAAAGAAATTCATAGAATCCAGTGAGAATGAAAACACTTCCTATCAGAACCATTGGGCCACAGAAAAAGCGGTGCTCAGAGGCCAATTTATATTGATAAATGCACACATCCCAAAAGAAGAAAGGGCCAAAATCAAAGAATTATCCCTACAACTTGAACAAATAGAAAGAGAGCAACAAAAGAAAACCACAGGCACCAGAAGAAAACTAATAATAAAAATTGGAGCTGAACTAAATGAAATAGAAAACAGAAAAACAATTGAAAGAATTAACGAGACCAACAGCTGGTTCTTTGAAAAACTCGACAAAATTGATAAACCACTGGCCAAAATGACAAAAGAAAAACAGGCGAGGAAGCAAATAACCCGAATAAGAAATGAGAGGGGCGATATTACAACAGACCCAACTGAAATTTAAAGAATCATATCAGATTACTATGAGAAACTATACTCAACTAATTTGAAAACCTAGAAGAAATGGATGAATTCCTAGAAACACACTACCTACCTAAACTAACACAAACAGAGGTAGAGCAACTAAATAGACCCATAACAAAGAAAGAGATTGAAAATGTGATCAAAAAACTCCCCCCCCCAAAAAAAAAGCCCTGGTCCAGATGGCTTTGCTGCAAAGTTCTACCAAACTTTCAGAGAAGAGTTAACACCACTACTACTAAAGGTATTTCAGAGCATAGAAAAGGACGGAAGACTACCAAACGCATTCTATGAAGCCACCATATCCCTGATACCAAAACCAGGTAAAGACACCACAAGAAAAGAAAATTATAGACCTATATCCCTCATGAATGTAGAAGCAAAAATTCTCAACAAAATTCTAGCCAATAGAATTAAACAATGTATCAAAAAAATGATTCACCATGACTGAGTGGGATTCATACCAGGTATGCAGGGATGGTTCAACTTTAGAAAAACAATTAATGTAATCCACCACATAAATAAAACAAAAGACAAGAATCACATGATTTTATCAATTGATGCAGAAAAGACATTTCACAAAGTTCAACACTCATTCATGATAAAAACTCTCAGCAAAATGGGAATAGAAGGAAAATTTCTCAACATATTAAAGGGTAATTTATACAAAGCCAACAGCCAACATCACCCTCAATGGAGAGAGCATAAAAACTTTCCCATTGAGATCAGGAACCAGATAAGGATGCCCTCTATCACCACTCCTATTCAACATTGTGCTGGAAGTCTTAGCCAGAGCAATTGGAAATAAATGGCATCCAGATTAGCAAGGAAGAAGTAAAAGTATCTCTATTTGCAGATGACATGATTTTATACACAGAAAACCCTAAGGAATCCTCCAGAAAACTACTGAAACTAGTAGAAGAGTTCAGCAGAGTATCGGGATACAAGATAAACATACAAAAATCAGTTGGATTCCTCTCCACCAACAAAAAGAACATCGAAGAGGAAATCACCAAATCAATGCCATTTACGGTAGCCCCAAGAAGATAAAATACTTAGGAATAAATCTTACCAGAGACGTAAAAGACTAATCCAAAGAAAACTACAGTACACTTCTGCAAGAAACCAAAAGAGAGTTACATAAGTGGTGAAACATATCTTGTTCGTGGATAGGAAGACTTAACATTATAAAAATTTCTATTCTATCAAAAGCGATCTATTTGTTTAATGCAATTCTGATCCAAATCCCAAAGACATTCTTTAAGGAGATGGAGAAACAAATAAAGAACTTCATAAGGAAGGAAAAGAGGCCCTGGATAAATAAGGCATTACTGAAAAAGAGGAACAAAGTGGGAGGCCTTACTTTACCTGATTTTAGAACCTATTATTATGCCACCACAGCAGTCAAAACAGCCTGGTACTGGTACAACAACAGATACATAGACCAATGGAACAGAATTGAGAATCCAGACATAAATCCATCCACATATGAGCAGTTGATATTTGACAAAGGCCCAAAAACAGTTAAATGGGGAAAAGACAGTCTTTTTAACAAATGGTGCTGGCATAACTGGATATCCATCTGCAAAAAATGAAACAAGACCCATACCTCACTCCATGCACAAAAACTAACTTAAAATGGATCAAAGACCTAAATATAAAATCTAAAACAATAAAGATCATGGAAGAAAAAATAGGGACAACGTCAGGAGCCCTAATACATGGCAGAAACAGTATACAAAACATTATAAAGAACGTAGAAGAAAAACTAGATAACTGGGAGCTCCTAAAAATCAAACACCTATGCTCATCCAAAGACTTCACCAAAAAAGTAAAAAGACTACCTACAGATTGGGAAAAAGTTTTCAGCTATGACATTTCTGATTAGCACCTGATCTCTAAAATCTACATGGTACTGCAAAAACTCAACTACAAAAAGGCTAATAACCCAATTAAAAAATGGGCAAAAGATATGAATAGACACTTGACCATAGAAGACATTCAGGTAGCTAACAGATACATGAGGAAATGTTCACGATCATTAGCCATTAGAGAAATGCAGATCAAAACTACAATGAGATTTCATCTCACTCCAACAAGGCTGGCATTAATCCAAAAAACACAAAATAAGAAATGTTGGAGAGGCTGTGGAGAGATTGGAACACTTCTACACTGCTGGTGGGAATGTCAAATAGTACAACTACTTTGGAAATTGATTAGGCACTTCCTTAAAAAGCTAGAAATAGAACTACCATACAATCCAGCAATCCCACTCCTTGGAATATATCCTAGAGAAATAAGAGCTTTTACACAAACAGGTATATGCACACCCATGTTTATTGAAGCACTGTTTACAATAGCAAAAAGATGGAAGCAACCAAGGTGCCCATCAACGGATGAATGGATAAATAAATTCTGGTATATTCACACAATGGAATATTACACATCGATAAAGACCAGTGATGAATCTGTGAAAAATTTCATAACATGGAGGAATCTCAAAGGGATTATGCTGAGTGAAATTAGTCAGTTGCGAAAGGACAAATACTGTATAAGACCACTATTATAAGAACTTGAGAATTAGTTTGAACTGAGAAGAAAACATTCTTTTGGGGTTATGGGGGGGGAGGGATGGAGCGTGGGAGAGGGGCATTCACTAACAGGATAGTAGACAAGAACTGTTTTAGGTGATGGGAAAGACAGCACACAATACAGGGGAGGTCAGCACAACTGGACTGAACCAAAAGCAAAAATGTTTCCTGAATAAAATGAATGCTTTGAAGGCCAACATAGCAGGGTCAGAGGGGGACCGTGGTTTCAGGGGACATCGAAGTCAATTGGCGTAATAAAATCTATTAAGAAAACATTCTGCATTCCACTTTGAAGAGTGGCGTCTGGGGTCTGAAATGCTAGCAAGCAGCCATCTAAGATGCATCAATTGGTCTCAATCCACCTGGATCAAAGGAGAATGAAGAACACCAAGGACACAAGGTGATTACTAGCCCAAGAGACAGAAGGGGCCACATCATCCTGAGACCAGAAGAACTAGATGGTGCCTGGCTACAACCGATGACTACCCTGACAGGGAACCCCTGAGGGAGCAGGAGAGCAGTGGGATGCAGACCCAAAATTCTCATAAGACCAGACTCAATGGTGTGACTGAGACTAGAAGGACCCCAGTGGTCATGGCCCCCAGACCTTCTGTTGGCCCAGTACAGGAACCATTCTGGAAGCCAACTCTTCAGACATGGATTGGACTGGACAATGGGTTGGAGAGGAATGTTGGTGAGGAGTGAGCTTCTTGGATCAGGTGGACACTTGAGACTATGTTGGCATCTCCTGCCTGGAGGGGAGATGAGAGGGTGGAGGGGGTAGAAGCTGGCAAAATGGACATGAAAAGAGAGAGTGGAGGGAGAGAGCCGGCTGTCTCATGAGGGGGAGAATAATTGGGAGTGTGTAGCAAGGTGTATATGGGTTTTTGTGTGAGAGACTTACTTGATTTGTAAACTTTCTGTTAATGGACAATAAAAATTATATAAAAAAAATAAAGAATAAAAGCTAGCAAGTGGCCATCTAAGATGGTCCCAACCCACCTGGAGGAAAGGAGAATGAAGAACACCAAAGACACAAAGAAAATGTAAGCCCAAGAGAAAGAAATGGCCACATAAACCAGAGAGTCCATCAGCCTGAGACCAGAAGAACTAGATGGTGCCTGGCTACCACCAATGACTGCCCTAACAAGGAATACAACAGAGAGTTCCGGGTGGAGTAGGAGAAAAGCAGGGTGAAGAACTCAAATTCTAGTAAAAAGACCAGACTTAATGGTCTGACTGAGACTAGAGGAATCCCACAAAACCTGACCCCTGGCTCTCTGCTAAACCAAACTAAAACCACTCCTGAAGGGAAGTCTTCAGACAAAGATGAGACTAGACTATAAGACATAAAATGATATTTGTGAAGAGTGTGCTTCTTAGTTCAAGTACATACAGGAGATTGAATGTTCAGCTCCTGTCCGGTGGTGAGATGAGAAGACAGAAAAGGATAGGAGCTGACTGAATGGACACAGGAAATCCAGGGTGGAAAGGGGGAGTGTGCTGTTACAGTACAGGGATAGTAACTAGGGTCACATAACAATGTGTGTATAAATTTTTGTATGAGAAACTAACTTGAGCTGTAAACTCTCACCTAAAACACAATTAAAAAAAAAAATTTTAAACAGATGTTGGTGTTTGGTGCTGCGGAGTCTGTTCCAATTCGCAAAATCCATATGCGTAGTAAAGATTCCAGAAAGTACTTCAGGGAAGACTGCTATTTAATTTTAATTAGATCCCCATTTTGCAAATTCAGGGACTATCTCCCCTCACCATCCCACTTTTCCTTCTTTGTTTACATATAAGATTAAATCTGTAGCCTGGTGTAGTGTATGCCCTTTCATGGACACAGCTGGGGCCCCAACCCTATCTCCTTGAATCCCTGTACTCTTTCTGTGCACTTACCTCCCATGGCCACATTTGAGACTGTTGGGATTGAGCTCCAGCAGCTGGAGCTACCCTGCCCACTTGCTTCTCCAGGTGGCCTAAGCCTCAGGCTGAAGGATGCCAGATAGGAACAAAAGCTTAGCTCTCTAGATTCAGGTCAGAACACCCCTGAGGTGCTGTTATACTGCATAGCTGCCCTGCAGGGTCATTCCGGTACTTCTCCCCTCAGGACTTTGCCTGGAACACACAGAGCTTGACTTCTTTACCTTCCCTTTTCTGCACCAGTTTCTCCTGGGAGCACTACCTTAACAAACCATTTGCACACAAATCCTTATCTCAGGGTGTGAGTCTGGGAAACCTGACAAAATACAGGCCCCAACATCCATTTTAAACCTCTCTCACTGTGCAGCAATGTGTGGCTCAAAAAGCTACTTATTCTAACATACTTTGGACAGGTTATCAGGAGGGACCAGTCCCTGGAGAAGGACATCATGTTTGTTGGAGTAGGGATCAGTGAAAAAGAGGAAGACCCTTAATGAGACGTATTGACACAGTGCCTTTAATAATGGCCTTAAGCATAACAATGACCATGAGGATGGAGCAGGACCAAGCAGTGCTTCACTGTCTTGTACACAGAGTCGCTATGAGTCAGAACCAACTCGGCAGCACCTAACAAAACATGTACAACAGAACAAAATACTACACACTCCTGCATGATCATAACAATCTTTGTTATGTATGAGCCCACTGAGACCATTGCTGCAGTCACTGTGGTATTCCATATCATCCACGGTCTTCCTATTCTTTGCTGACTCAATACTTTACCACGCATGATGTCCTTCTCCAGGGACTGGTCCTTCCTGATAATATGTCCAAAGTATGTGAGATGAAGCCTTGCCATCCTCCCTTCTATGGGAGGACGTACTTCTTCCAAGACAGATCTATTCCTTCTTCTGTCAGTCCATGGTATATTCAGTATTCTTCTCCAATACCATAATTCAAAGTCATCAATTCTTCCTTATTCATTGTCCAACTTTCACATGCATTTGAGACCATTGAAAATATCATGGCTTGAATCAGGTGCACCTTAGTCCTCAAAGGGACATCATTGTTTTTTTTTTTTTTTTTAACACTTTAAAGAGATCTTTTGAAGCAGATTTGCCAAATACGATGCATCATTTGATTTCCTGACTGCTACTTCCATGGTCATTGATTGTGGATTCAAGTAAAATGAAACCCTTAACAATTTCAATATTTTCTCCATTTTTCATGACATTTTTTATTGGTCCAGTTGTGAGGACTTTTGCTTTCTTTACGTTGAGGTGTAATCCATACTGAAGGCTGTAGTCTTTGATCTTCATCAGTAAGTGCTTCAAGTTCTCTTTACTTCAGCAAGCAAGGTTGTGCCATCTGCATATCACAGGTTGTTAATGAGACTTCCACAATCCTGATGCCACAGTCTTCTTCATATAGTCCAGTTCCTCAGATTATTTGCTCAGCATACAGATTCAATAAGTATGGTGAAAGGATATAACCCTGATGCACACCTTTCTTGATTTTAAACCATGCAGTATCCCCTTGCTTTGTTTGAACGACTGCCTCTCGGTCTAAGTACAGGTTTCACATGAGCACATTTAAGTGTTCTGGAATTCTCATTTTTCCCAATGTCATTCATAATTTGTTATGATCCATACAGTTGAATGCCTTTGCATAGTCAATAAACACAGGTAAACATCCTTCCGGTATTCTCTGCTTTGCGCTAAGATCCATCTGACATCGGTAATGACATCCCTTGTTCCACATCCTCTTCTGAATCTGGCTTGACTTTTTGGCAGTTGATGTATTGCTGCAACTGCTTTTGAATAATCTTCAGCAAAATTTTACTTGAGTGTGATATTAATGATATTGTTTGATAATTTCTGCATTCCGTTGGATAACCTTTCTCTGGAATGGGCACAAATGTGGATCTCTCCCAGTTGGTTGGCCAGGTAGCTGTCTTCCAAATTTCTTAGCACAGATGAGCGAGCTCCTTCAGAGTTGCATCCCTTTGTTGAAACATCTCAATTAATATGCCATCAATTCCTGGAGTCTTGTTTTTTGCCAAGGCCTCCAGTACAACTTTGATTTCTTCTTTCGATGTCATTGGTCCTTGAACGTATGCTACCTCATGAAATGTTTGAATGGTGACCAATTCTTTTTGGTACAGTGACTCTGTGTATTCCTTCCATCTGCTTTTGATGCTTCCTGCATTTTTTAGTATTTTGCCCATAAAATCCTTCAAAATTACAATTTGTGGCTTGAACTTTTTCTTCAGCTCTTTCAGCTTCAGAAATGCTGAGTGTGTACTATGCTTTTAGTTTTCTAATTCCAGGTCTGTGCACATTTCATTATAATACTTTACTTTTTCTTCTTGAGCTGCCCCTTGAAATCTTCTGTTCAGCTCTTTTACTTCATCGTTTCTTCCATTTGCTTTAGCTACTCTACATTCAAGAGAAAGTTTCAGAGTCTCTTCTGACATCCATTTTGGTCTTTCCCTTCTTGTATTTTAAATTATCTTTTGCTTTCTTCATGTGTAATATCCTTGATGTCTTTCCACAACTTATCTGGTCTTTGGTCATTAGTGTTTAATGCATCAAATCTATTCTGGAGATAGTCTGCAAATTCAGGTGGAATATACTTAAAGTCATATTTTGGCTTTCATGGACTCGTTCAAATTTTCTTCAGCTTCAACTTGAACTTGCGTCTGAGCAACTGATGGTCTGTTCCAGAATTGGTCCCTGGCCTTGTTCTGACTGATGATATTGAGCTTTTCCATCATCTCTTTCTATAGATGTAGTTGATTTGGCTCCTCAGCTGAAACTTTTCCACCATGGGTGACCCCGCTGGTATTTCAGATTCTGGTGGCATAGCTTCCAGCATCATAGCAACACGAAAGCACTCACAGTATAATAAGCTGACAGATGCATGGTGATTCTTTTGATATAGCTATAAAAATAAAATAGCGTACCCCTTGCTTTTCACCATGCTAGTTTTTTTTTTTATATATACTGGTAGAGGAAACCCTGGTGGCGTAGTGGTTAAGTGCTACAGCTGCTAACCAAAGGGTCGGCAGTTCAAATCCGCCAGGCGATCCTTGGAAACTCTGTGGGGCAGTTCTGCCCTGTCCTATAGGGTCACTGTGAGTCAGAATCGACTCGACCGCACTGGGTTTGGTTTGGTTTTTTGGTATATTGGTAGAATTAGGAAACATGGTAGAATAGGAAAAAAATGATTTTATTTTCCCGTAGAAACAATGTTGATATCAGGTGGTGTCATGGATTAAATTGTGTCCCCCCAAAATATATGTCAACTTGGTGAGGCCATGATTCCCAGTATTGCATGGTTGTCCTCCATTTTGTGATTGTAATTTTATGTTGAGAGGATTAAGGTGGGATTGTAACACCACCTTTATTCAGATCACCTCCCTGATCCAAGGTAGAAGGAGTTTCCCTGGGGTGTGCTCTGCACCACCTTTTATCTCTCAAGAGATAAAAGGAAAGGGAAGCAAGCAGAGAGTTGGGGACCTCATACCACCAAGAAAGTTGCACCGGAAGCAGAGTGTGACCTTTGGACACAAGGTCCCTGGGCCTGAGAAGATCCTCAGCCATGGGAAGTTTGAGACAAAGGCCTTCTTCCAGAGCCAACAGAGAGAGAAAGCCTTCGCCTGGAGGTGACGCCTTGAATTTGGACTTTTAGCCTACTTTATCATGAGGAAATAAATTTCTCCTTGTTAAAGGCATCTACTTGTGGTATTTCTGTTATGGCAGCACTAGATAACTAACAAAGGTGGTGTGTCCTTAGCCAAGAATCTAATATGAAATAAATCACATTCCCAAAAGTATATATGTGTGTGTTCAAACATTAATATACTGCAGCAAATTTAGAAAATATGTATAACTATTGATTCACTTTCATTATACACTGTATCTCAACATTCTTTAAATTTGTGTAGATGGCTTTTAAAACATGTAATTTTACAGTACCATAATTTGATATAAACTAATATGTTTTTCCAGCAGATTACGGTTAGATAGAAATTCTCTGACCATCCTCACATTGAGTGGCAGGCTCTATTTTTCTTCTCTTGAATCTGGGCTGCCCTGTGGCTGCTCTGTCACATGCAGAACAGAGGAAATGCTTCTGTGTCCATTCAGGACTTAACCTTTAAAAGGACTGGCAGTTTCCACCTCAGTCTTTTGGATTCCTGAGCTCCCTTGTGAAAAGGCAGACTACCCTGCAAGAGATACCATGTGGGAAAGTCCTGAGACACTTGTAGAGGGACAGAGGCTCAGCTGAACTCAGCCATCCAGCTGACTTCATCAGGGAAGCAAATATGAGGCAGAAGACATGTTACACCCTCCAGTGACCTGCGCTATCTAATACGGTAGTAAGCAGGCATCTGCGGCTCTTGAACACTCAAAACGTGGGTATTCAACACAGATGTACTGTAACAGTAAATTACATACTGGATTTCAAAAAAGTAGCATAAAAACACTCTTTTTTTAATATTGATTACATATTGAAATAACAATATTTTGGATATACTATGTTAAATAAGATAAGTCATTAAACTTAATTCCACTTTTTAAAACTTTTTAATGTGTTCTTAGAAAATTTAAAATTATATATGTGTATTTCTGTTGGACAACACTGTTCTAGACCATCCCAATTATCAGTGGACCATTGGTGAGTGACCCAGCCATTGTCACAGGAAGCAGAAGAGCCATTCTGCTGAACTGTTCCTGAATTCTTAACCCACATAATCTGTAAAATATAATGAAAGAATTGTCACTTTAAGCTACTAAGTTTTGGAGAAGGTTGTTGCATAGCAATAGACAACTAAATTAATTATGCATAAAAAGTATTAAGTAATTGATAGCAATCATGATCAACCATTTAGAATTGAGAAGGAAGAAATTTGATAGGCCAAGTATTTTTACAATGATGGTCAATGAATTGTAACATAATGCCTTATAGTTTGCCTATATTAATTCTTTGTAGCAAGTATAGAGTGTCAGACTTATTGAATAATTTAAAGTTTTCTCTTTGTAAAAACAGCTCACAACTTTTTTTAACTACTGAAGGGTACATGCACTTAGGTAAATAAATAAAGCACAGAAAATTGAAACCAGTATTTTAATATATTTTAGCTAAAAAGCTTCAAACAAACAAAGCAGGAGACCCACTGCTTCATTTATTAGTTTCATTATTTGTATTAATATTTGCAATAATCGACTGACAATGCCAAAAATCATCATTATTCAGGATTCTTAAGTGAGAAAGACCCAAATTTAAATACCGGGTTGTCTTAGTTATCTAGTGCTGCCATAACAAAAATACCACAAGTGGATGGATTTAACAAAGAAAAGTTTATTCTCTCAGGGCCTAGCAGGTTACAAGTCCAAATTCAGGGTGTCAGCTCCAGGGCATGGCTTTCTCTCTCTGTGGGCTCTGGAGGAAGATTCCTTGTCATCGATCTTCCCCCAGTCGAGGAGCTTCTCAGGCGCAGGGACCCCAGGTCCAAAGAACCCGTTTTGCTCCCAGTGCTGCTTTCTTGGTGGTATGAGGTCCCCAACTCTCTGCTTGCTTCCCTTTCCTTTTATCTCATGAGAGATAAAAGGCAGTGTAGGCCTCACGCCAGGGAAACTCCCTTTATTTTGGATCAGGGCCGTGATCTGAGTGAGGGTGGTGTTACAATCCCACACTAATCCTCTCAACATAAAATTACAATCACAAAATAGAGGACAACCATACAATACTGGGAATCATGGCCTAGCCAAGTTGATAACACATTTTTGGGGGTACATAATTCAATCCATGGCACAGGTCTACTATTTTCTAGCTAGGTGACAGTGAGCAAGTTATATTGTATCTATGAACCTCAGTTTTCTCATCTACACAATAGAAGTAAAAATAATTAATAGGTATGATAATAATAATTACCTTGGTGGCTTGCATGTTGCTATAATGCTGGAAGCCATGCCACCACCATTTAAAATACCACCAGGGTCAACCATGATGGACAGGTTTCTGTGGAGCTTCAAACTAAGACAGACTAGGAAGAAAGGCTTGGAAATCTACTTCCAAAAACTTGCCAATAAAAATCCTATGGATCACCGCAAAATATTGTCCAATATAGTGCTGGAAGATGATCCCCTGGGTTGGAAGGCACTTAAAATACACAGTGGCCGAAACAATGGACTCAAACATTCCAATGATCGTGAAGACAGTGCAGGACCAGCCAACATTTTGTTTTGTTGTACATGAGGCCACTATGAGTTGGAGCCAACTTCACAGCAAGTAACAGCAACAACAGGATTACAGTGAGGATTAAATGAGCTACTGTACATAAAACATTTATCTCAGAGCCTAGCACAGATAAAAAACCAAAACCAAACCCACTGCTGTTGAGTTGATTACTGACTCATAGCGACCCTATAGGACAGAATAGAACTGCCCTCACAGAGTTTCCAAGGAGAGCCTGGTGGATTCCAACTGCCGACCTTTTGGTTAGCAGCCGTAGCTCTTAACCACTATGCCACCAGGGTTTCCAACACAGACAAATGCTCCAAAAATGGAAGCTCTAATAATGATTAAAAAAAAAACAAAAACCCACTGCCGTCGAGTCAATTCTGACTCCTAGCAACCCTGTAGGATGGAGTAGAACTGCACCATAGAGTTCCCAGGGAGTGCCTGGTGGATTTGAACTGCCGACATTTTAGTTAGCAGCTGAACTCTTAACCACTAGCCACCAGGGTTCCCAATAATGGTATGTATGCTAATTATGCATGAAATATTGAAATAGTACATATTTGGTATAATGTAATTATTATAACTCTGGATTTTATGACAATGTATCAAACTTGATTGCCCATTATTTATCTTCCAACAAAATGGTGAGACATCCGTCCACACACTTGTGTGACAATATCTCTGCAGAGCAGAGACATCACAAGACCCAGAGCATCCCATTGGACACATAAAGATTAAATCAGTCAGTCCTCTGCGCCCCTGTCTCTCGCTCTCTTTCAACCCAGATGTTTGGCATCTCACCAACATAGGCCAACACCTTCTGCACTGGGAACAAAATGAGTTTAGAAAAAGAGGAAGTACTTTTAGTGAAAGCACCACAGGGAACAAACCAATAAAAAAGCAGGACACTCCGTACAAGTCTGATTTATATAATTTCATTTCCCTAGTCTCACCCTCATCCCCCACACCACACCGCACATACACACATATCACACACACAGATCACACACTGCACTACACACATCACATCACATGCACAGACCACACATCACACGTACACACCACGCCACACCGTCTGCACACATCTCACACACCACATCACACACATCACATCACACACACAGACCATACACTACACACCACACACACACCACACAACACCACACAAAATCACACACACACACCACATACCACACCACAATACATGCACCACACATATCACATCACAAACACAGACCACACACACACATGCACAACATACCACAACACACACACATCACATACCACAGCACAATACACACAGCACACCACACCACACACACAACACATACCACATCACAACACACACACCACTCACACATCACACACACACAACACACAGACACCACACACACACAGACACATACATATTGTACACACTAGACACACATTCTCCACACCACGCACACACACCACATATACCAAACACACATACACACCACTACTCCCATTGGCTTTCTTTTCCACTTTCACTTTTCTTTTCAAATTCAAGAATTTTGTCAAAGCCCCTTGTTACTTCTCTCCTTTCTCTATCTCTCTGAAAGTTACAATCCATTTAAGGCAGCTACAGAAGGTCAGCAAATCACCAACCATCTGTCAGTTTGTTGTGCTGCGGTGGCTTTCATGTTGCTATGATACTGGAAGCTATGCCACCAGTATTTCAATACCAGCAGGATCAACCATGGTGGACAGGTTTCTGTGGAGCTTCCAGACTAAGAGAGAGTAAGAAGAAAAGCCTGACAATCTACTTCCAAAAATTAGCCAGTGAAAACCCTATGGATCACAACAGACAATTGTCCAGTATAGTGCTGTAAGATGAGCTCCCTAGGTTGGAAAAAACAAAATTCACAGTGGTCACAACAATGGACTTGAGCATACCAACGGTTGTGAAGATGGTGCAGGACCAGGCAATGTTTCATTCTGTTGCATATGGGGTCACCATGAGTCAGAGTCAACTCGAGGCCACCTAACAACACAGAAGGGGAGTTTTGAATGAGCATATGAAGTGATCTGGGACTTTGAAGCTCCATCCTTGGCATCACTTTCCCTGATGCTCCCTCTCTCTTATTAATAGCCAAGAAAACACTGATCTAGCCCTCTAACATGTTGATTCTTTCACAGTAAATTTTAGTTTGTTTCTACACTCCAAAAAAGAGGAAAAAAAAAGGCAAACCCAAAAACAAAATCACTATTACGGCCTTCCCTTCTCCAACAGCTGGGGACAATTATAGCCGTTTTGCGTTGTTTTACTTCTACCAAGAGAGGAGAGCGACACAGAAGTGGTGTCTCCCTGGTGGGGACAGAAAAAGTGAGTTGAGAGCCACTGCTATGGGATACTGAAAGAATAGCAGGTCTGGTAGCCACAAGCAGGTTTTGATTAGAAATTAAGGGGTTTCTTCCAAGAAATTACTTCCTCATTGTATCTTCATGGCAATCCAAAAGTAAACCAAATGCTGTGCTGAAAACTGCCCTTTGAAGAGAAAGAACAGGTTGTTCAAACGGAACATATTCCTGAAGCACATCGTTAAGAAGGCCACACATCTGCCGTCAGTGAGGTCTAGCCTCTACCCCCGGGAAGAGGGATGCACTCCACCCTCAGATACTCGGTAAGCACCAGCCTTGGAGTTGCAGTGCTCTAGGTGCTATGTGATGACAAATGAGCAGGTGACTGTCGCAGGACCTGGCCCGGGAGTGCATTTAACCCAGCTGGCAGAGAATACTTGCACACAAGGGGAAGTGGAGCCATCGACGCAAGAGTTAATTCCTGTTAATAATAATATCAGAGATGCTACAAATCCATACATGCTCAGTAACAAAGGAGCATTAAAGGAATCACAGGAACATATTCTCACAGTCAATGGCATGGCCAAGAAGCATTTCATGAAAGAGTGGAAACTTTTTTAAACCAAAAAATAAAAATATTGAAAACTGAATCTTTGTGTTCAGCTGTTCAGCTCCACAGGCCCAGGTCTATCCTTTTTAAAGTATTCTCCATAGAGTAAGAGACCAAATCTGAGGGACACAGTTAATAAGTTTCTCATTGTGCTTTTGGTTGCCCTCCAATATGTTGATTCCATCAGCACAAAAGAAAAATATTGAATTATAATTTACTAGTGTTCAAGTATTTGTGATTTTAAGTAAGGCATTTTTGGCCTGAGATGCATAGTGTTCAAGAGTTCTCACGACAATGTCAGGAGCAGCACTTTCTACCTTATGTAAAATTAGTAACTCCATTAGTTACCTCCCTAACTGGACTATGAGTAAGTACAGTAAAACCTGTAAAGCCAGAACCTGTGTAAGGCTGAAACCTGTCAGAGAAGGAAAACTCAAATATTTTCCATTAAAACAAGGGATAGACTGCACCCTGTCAAAGGCTGAAAACTTGGGAGACCGGGGAAAAAGAGGCAATCCCATTAAATTCTGGCTCTCACAAGTTTCACTGAAATTTGTTCCTAATAAAGGTGATTGAACAAATGAATAAATTGAATGCATTTATGTTATAGCAACTCCTATTCTAAAGCAGTTTTTCTCCAGAAGGTATGATATTTTATGCCTTAGTGAGAAATGCTCTGTGTCTTAGGCTGGGTTCTCTAGAGAAGCAAAACCAGTGAAGAATATAAATATTTACATATAAGAGAGATTTATATCAAGGAAATGGCTCATGTGGTTGTAGAGCCTGGAAAGCCCCAAGTCAGTGGGTCAGGCTGGAGGCTTCTTCAGACTCACACAGCTGCAAGGGCCGGTGAACCCAAGATTGACAGGTCAGACAGCAGGCCTCTGCTCATCATAGGCTGCAGAGGCTGATGAATCCCAGGATCAGCAGGTAAGCTGCTAGCTCAAGTCCCAAGAACTAGAGGTCAGATGAACAGGAGCCAGCTGCACGATCCAGAGTGAGCAAGGGCCAACAAGCTTTTCCAGAAAGTCCACCTATGGGATACAGGCCACACCCTCAAGGAAACTCCCTTTTAACTGATTGGCTGCTCATAACAGGTCTCATCACTAAGGTGATCACATCATTACATATCTACCAAACTACATCATAACTGCCAAACCACTGAGAATCATGGCCCAGCCAAGTTGACACACAGCCTTAATCAACACATTCTGTTTTCTTGTTCTGCAGAGAAAGCAAGTTAGTTAGGGACCTCCTAAGTGCTTGCAAAGTTGTCTTCTGAGATTTTGAGATTCAACTCCAATGCAAGTTAAAAATCCAATGCTGTCAAGTCTATTCCTACTCATAGCGACCCTAAAGGACAGAGTAGAACTGCTCCACAGAGTTTCCAAAGAGCACCTGGTGGATTCGACCTGCTGAACTTTGGTTAGCAGCAGTAGCTATTAACCACTACGCCACCAGGGTTTCCCAATGCAAGGTGATCGAGATAAAATGCCATGTCCACTTGAAGAGGAAGACTAGCGCATTGTACAATATAAATTTAAAATATATTTCTTATTATGTACTGGTCAAAAAATGATGAAAGTCCATTGTGCTGGAAGTCCTAGCCAGAGCAATTAGGCTAGATAAAGAAATAAAGGGCATCCAGATTGGTAAGGAAGAGTAAAAGCATCTCCATTTGTAGATGACATGATCTTATAGACAGAAAACTCTAAAGAATCCTCAGAAAAACTACTGAAACTAATGGAAAAGTTCAGCAGATTATCAGGATACAAGGTAAACATACAAAAATCAGTTCAATTCCTCTACACCAACAAAAAGAACATTGAAGAGGAAATCAGCAAATCAATACCATTTACAGTAGCCCCCAAGAAGATAAAATACTTAGGAATAAATCTTACCAGAGACGTAAAAGACCTATACAAAGAAAACTACAAGACACTACTGCAAGAAACTAGAAGACACCTACATAAGTGGAAAAACATACCTTGCTCATGGACAGGAAGACTTAATATTGTAAAAATGTCTATTCTACCAAAAGCCATCTATAGATACAACACAATTCTGATGCAAATTCCAATGACATTTTTTCATGAGATGGAGAAACAAATCACCAACTTCATATAGAAGGGAAACAAGCCCCGGATAAGTAAAGCATTACTGAAAAAGAAGAACAAAGTGGGAGGCCTCACTCTACCCAATTATAGAACCTATTATACTGCCTCAGTAGTCAAAGCAGCCTGATATTGGTACAACAACAGATACATGGACCAATGGAACAGAATTGAGAGCCCAGACATAAACCCATCCACATATGAGCAGCTGATATTTGACAAAGGCCCAAAGTCAAATATCAATTGGGGAAAGACAGTCTGTTTAACAAACGGTGCTGGCATAACTGGATATCCATCTGCAAAAAAATAAAACAAAACCCATACCTCGCTCCATGCACAAAAACGAACTCAAAATGGATCAAAGAGTTAAATATAAAATCTAAACAATAAAGATCATGGAAGAAAAAATAGAGACAATGCTAGGAGCCCTAATACATGGCATAAACAGTATAGAAAACATTACTAACAATGCAGAAGAGAAACTAGATAACTGGGAGCTCCTAAAAATCAAACACCTATGCTCAACCAAAGGCTTCACCAAAAGAGTAAAAAGATTACCTACAGACTGGGGAAAAAGTTTTTAGCTATGACATTTCTGATCAGCATTTGATCTCTAAAATCTACACGGTACTGCAAAAACTCAACTACAAAAAGATAAATAACCCAATTAAAAAATGGGCAAAGGATATGAACAGGCACTTCACTAAAGAAAACATTCAGGTAGCTAACAGATACATGAGGAAATGCTCAGGATCACTAGCCATTAAAAAAAATTAGAGAAATGCAAATCAAAACTACAAGGAGATTCCATTTCACTCCAACAAGGCTGGCGTTAATCAAAAAAAAACACAGATCAATAAATGTTGGAGAAGTTGTGGAGAGATTGGAACACTTCTACAGTGCTGGTGGGAATGTAAAATGCTACAACCACTTCGGAAATTGATGTGGTGCCTCCTTAAAAAGCTAGAAATAGAACAACCATACGATCCAGCAATCACACTCCTTGGAATATATCCTAGAGAAATAAGAGTCTTTACACGAACACATATATGCACATCCATGTTCATTGTAGCACTGTTCACAATAGCAAAAAGATGGAAGCAACCAAGGTGCCCATCAATGGATGAATGGATAAATAAATTATGTTATATTCACACAATAGAATACTGCACATTGATAAAGAACAGTGATGAATCTGTGAAACATTTCATAACATGGAGGAATCTGGAAGGCATTATGCTGAGTGAAATTAGTCAGTTGCGAAAGGACAAATGTTGTATAAGATGACTATTATAAGAACTCAAAAAATAGTTTAAACAAAGAAGAAAATATTCTTTGATGGTTACTAGAGTGGGGAGGGAGGGAGGGGTTTTTCACTAATTAGATAGTATTTTAGGTGAAGGGAAAGACAACACACAGTATAGGAGAGGTCAACACAACTGGACTAAACCAAAAGCAAAGAAGTTTCCTGGATAAACTGAATGCTTTGAATTCCAGTGTAGCAGGGGAGGGGGTTTGGGGACCATGGTTTCAGGGGACATCTAAGTCAATTGGCATAATAAAACCTATTAAGAAAACATTCTCCATCCCACTTTGGAGAGTGGGGTTCTAAACGCTAGCAAGCGGCCATCTAAGACGTGTCAATTGGTCTCAACCCACCTGGAGCAAAGGAGAATGAAAAACACCAAAGATACAAGGTAATTATGAGCCCAGGAGACAGAAAGGGCCACATAAACCAGCGACTACATCAGCCTGAGACCAGAAGAACTAGTTGGTGCCCAGCTGCAACTGATGACTACCCTGACAGGGAACACCACAGAGAACCCCTGAGGGAGCAGGAGAGCAGTGGGATGCAGACCTCAAATTCTCGTAAAAAGACCAGACTTAATGGTCTGACTGAGACTAGAAGGACCCCAGAGGTCATGGTCCCCAGACCTTCTATTAGCCCAAGACGGGAACCATTCCCAAAGCCAATTATTGAGATAGGGATTGGACTGAACTAAGGAAAGTGATACTGGTGAAGAGTGAGCTTCTTGGATCAAGTAGACACATGAGATTATGTGGGCAGCTCCTATGTGGTAGAAGAGGTGAGAGGGCAGAGGGGCTCAGAAGTTGGCTGAATGGAAAGTGGAGGGAAGGAGTGTGCTGTCTCATTAGAAGGAGAGCAATTAGGAATATATAGCAAGGCATATATAAATTTTTGTATGAGAGACTGACTTGGTTTGTAAACTTTCACTTAAAGCACAAGAAAAACTAAAAAAAAAGGTTTGAAAGTCACTTGCTAACAGTATGAAAATATTTAAACCAAATGTCATCATCTGGGTGGCAGAGACAGGTTAGCCATAAATTGAGTTTTGGGAAGGAAGAGTCACACAAGAAAATGTAGTGGGGTGTCAGGGTCAAGGGTGCCCTGACCTAAGGATTTGGCCTAAAACCAAACCAAACCAAACCAAACCAAACCAAACCAAACCAAACCAAACCAAACCAAACCAAACCAAACCAAACCAAACCAAACCTACTGCTGTTGAGTCAATTCCAACTCACAGCGACCCTATAGGACAGAGTAGAATTGCCCCATGGAGTTTCCAAGAAGTGCCTGGCGGATTCAAACTGCCGACCTTTTGGTTAGCAGCCGTAGCACTTAACCACTATGCCACCAGGTTTTCCAGGATTAGGCCTATCCAGTCTAAATGACAGGTTTATTCTTATCATAGCAACCCTTTCACAATAACCTGATGCCATCTCTCATGGCTGAATTATGTCCACCCAAAATATGTGTCAGCTTGGTTAGGCCATGATTCCCAGTATTGTGTGGCTGTCCTCCATTTTGTGATTGTAAATAGGATTGGGGTGGCATTGTAACAGCCTTACTAAGGTCACATCATTGATCCAATGTAAAGCGAGATTCCCTGGGGTGTGGCCTGTGCCACCTTTTATCTTACAAGAGATAAAAGAAAAGGGAAGCAAGCAGAAAGGGGGGACCTCATACCACCAAGAAAGCAGTGCCAGGAGCAGATCGCATCCTTTGGACCCATGGTTCCTGTGGCGGGAAACTCCTAGTCCAGGGGAAGATTGATAAGAAGGACCTCCCTCCTGAGCCAATGGAGACAGAAAGCCTTCCCCTGGAGCTAATGCCCTGCATTTGGACTTCTAGCCTACCAGACTGTGAAAAAATAAATTTCTCTTTGTTAAAGCCTTCCACTTGTGGTATTTCTTTTATAGCAGCACTAGATAACTAAGACACCATCTAATAGCCAAATCATGCCACTCACCTCCCCTGTAGTGATGGGGTCCACTATGCACACTTCCATTAGACTTTGATGTCCCCTACAGCTCATATGTATAGTTAGTTATGGTGCAGAGCAGAGCCCAGGTGTCTAGTGTCCTCACAATTAGCATCGGTGTCTCACGAACTCACTGAACATGAGCCTGTTTGAAGAAACGAATCCATTGCCCACACTGACAAAAGTCATTCGGCAAAACTGAGGACCAGAACATGGAGGAAGGTGGATTCAGCACAGCAGACACTGTCTTGCATGGTTTATTGGTGATCAGGCAACACCCTCTCAGTTTCAAGCAGGTCTATGTTCACAAGTCAAATTAAAACAAAAAAAAAAAGCTAAAATATTTAGCTGTCTACTTCAAAGTGAACATTGATGTATATCCACTGTGGCCAATTAAATGCAAAGTTAAAAGCAAGGGCTTTAGCTATAGATTGCTGAAAGCTGTACCTCAGCTTCCTTATCGGTAAAAGTGCTGATCTAATTGGATTGTGAGGATTAAATGATTTAATTTATACAAAGCCCCTAGAATAGTACCTGGCACACAATAAGCATTATGGAATGTTTGCTTTTATTATCATCATTTTCTTTCATTTCATCAATTTTAGAAGAGGGGGCAACTAATAAAAAAAAATAAAAAGTTTTAAAGACAGCTTTATAAGGTATATGATTTGGGGACAGTGTTAAATTCAAGAAATAGAATAAGAAAAAAAAAAAGCCAAATTGCTGAGGTTTTTCCACTCTGCTTGGAATTCTAACATCAATTTCAAAAAAGTATTGACAAATCCTATGATAGGAGAAGGATGATCTACTTAATAATGTGTTTGCCAAAATATGAGTTTCTTAGCTCAGCACTTTAATTATAGATTAATTTCAAGTCTATTAGTTTCCAATGCATTTAAACTCTAAGGTATTAATACCTCTTCCTCCCAGTCAGATTCATTTGTCTAGTAGAAAAATATCTTCTCATCTTGAATCTAATGTAAATTAAAAAAGACATACTTGCCAGGTGTGCTGCTTTGTTGTTAACTTGACGAGAACAGGGAAGTCTGCTGCTGACAATAGTATCGAAATAACCTACAGGGAAAATTCCTACTTAGATTATTTTTCCACTTGAGAGAATCACATTCAGAGTTGAGTAGTTTATTGAGGAGCCCAAACTGAACTAATGTGGAGAGGGGGAAAAACCTGACTCAGTTGTCACTGAGTAATAAAGTGAGATGAAAGAAACTGAAGTTTGGATGTAAGTTCTCATTAATGAGCATCAGGTGGTTATGTTCTTAGGGTGGAGGGAAGGGGAGAAGAAGTGGGTGCTTAGCAGAGCCACCCACGATTCACAGAAGCTTTACAGCAGCAACAGCAAAGCAAGAAACAAAACAAAACAAAACAAAAAACACCTGCACAAACAGGAGTCAACCAAGTTTTAATTGGAGGAGCTGCCGGAATGCCTTACCGTGGAGGAGGAATTACGCGTTCTACACCCAGCACCCATCATGCCTATCGGATGTGTTCCTACGTGTGTTGGAGACTCAGGGGTGTAAAATAATAGAGGAAAAATCATCCTACTTGAAACTGTTACCCATTCTTCATTCGTGCAAAACACTGCATACAGCACAGAAGCTTGGGAACCTCAAGGTACTTATAAATCATAATAAATTCACAGATCTACATATAGTATCTTCATTCAATTATTGAAGAGTAGAGAAGATTTTATCTTAAGGTTTTTTTCTTTTTGAACTTTATATTAATGTATGTATTAATGTGACAAAGTCACTTTCAAGAGCAGCTTTTCGTACTCATATAAATTGAAGCATTCAGCCTTATAAAATATATCATAAATATCTGAGCATCACTCTGTAGACCGGGCAAACGCTTTTTTACCATAACCACAGGAGACATACTATGTCTCCAGGAAACCAGAAAAAACATTCTAGTGGCAAAAAGCGTTTACTCTTTGGAATCCAGTCTTAACAACCAAAATATTCCCACGGTATTCTCCTATCGGGTCCAACATCTCTTTTCTTTTTTTTGTGGGATCTCCTTGAGGACATAAAATGAAGACTCTCCTTCCACATGTCAATCTGTCCCTAACTCTCCTTTCCTGAATTCTTGGGGGCAGCCAGAACTTTCCGCAGATAGCTCTGGCAAACCAACCACATGCTGCTTGGAGAAGATCTCTCCATTACAACGACTCAGTCAGGGTTACCCAAAGGGGAACCCCAAATACCCCATCACATCCTACACCTAGGTCAGTTACCAAGTACTTCTAAGAGAATACTTGAAGACCATATTTCCTGGATGTTATGGATTGAATTGTGTCCCTTCAAAATATATGTTGAAATCCTAAACCATTTATCTATAAATGTGACCTTGTTTGTAAATACAGTTTTTTCTGGCTATGTTAATGGGCCATAACAGAGTAGAGTGGATCCTGAACCTAATCACTTCTGACTTATGAGAAGAGCAGACATGACACAGGAAGAAGACAGACCACGTGTGAGGACCTGTCTGCAAGCAAAGGAATGCTGAGTACCTCCAACAGACACCAGAAACTGGGAGAGAGGCCCAGAATCGACATGGCCATGACCCTGACTTTGACTTACAGCCTCCAGAACTGTGAGAAAATAAATTTCTATTCTTTAAAAACACCCACTTGTGGCATTTTTGTTACTGCAGCCCTAGTTAACTAAGACATAAAACCTTCCACAAAACCAGGCACGCTATTGCACCCAGGGCAGCTCTGAGTGAGCCATGTCAGCATAGCTCCAGATATGCAGAAAAAGACTAAGAAGGCACAACACAAAACAAGCGTGCGGTCATCTCAAGCCTCTTACTTCTGAAAGAGGAGTCTCCTTTCATCTATTTAAACTTGCTATGCACAAAGTGGTATTATCTACAGTACTGTATTCTCTATTTGTTTTTAACCACACAAAATTTTTTTTTTCCCTATCTAAATGTATGTTTTCCTCACACACACAATATACTGGGCTAAAATTTCTGTTTATAAAATTACAGGCTCTGGCTTTCCATGACTAAGTGTGGGTAGACCATGTGGTCACCTCACAAGGCAGCGCCATGCCCTCTGTCTGGCAGCATGCAGTGTGTGTGTGTGTGTGTGTGTGTGTGTGTGGTGTGTGCAGAGGGAAATCCTCTGATGCCATGCATACTAATCCTGTGCTCTGGCATCCACGCTGCTCCTCTGGCCTTGGGAGAACTCCATGCCATATGGTGTGTTGCTCCCCTGAGCATGGAGTTACGGTTATGACAATGTTAACAGGCATTGCAAGGTGAGGACAAGGTTGCAGAAGGCACAGGGTGTTGGTTATGATGGTGGCAGACGGTTGTTTACAGGATCCTGAAGGAAACAAAGAATATCAGTACACTCCTGGCTCCATAAAGTCTTCCCCTGAGGGTCCTTGTGAACACATATTTTTCTCACTCCTTCATTACATACTTTTAATCTGACATCAGTTCTTGCCAATCCCTTTTCTAGAGCTGTACTGTCCAATACAGTTGGCATTAGTCACATGTAACTATTTAAATTTAAATCAATTAAAATTAAATAAAATTTAAATTCACCTCAGTCACATTAGCCATATTTCAAGTGCTTCATAGCCACATGTGGTTAGTAGCTCCTGTATGGAACAGCACAGATCAGAATAGTTTCATCATTACAGACAGCTCTGTTGTATAGCGCTGTTCTAGAATATGAGCCTCTATTCCCACAATTTCAGTCATATCCAGATCGAAATCATAGTTATCTAGTGCTGATATATCAAAAGTATCACAAGTAGATGGCTTCAACAAACAGAATTTTATTCTCTTACAATCTAGTAAGCTAGAAGTTCAAATTCAGGGCACCAGTTCCAGGGGAAGGCTTTTTCTCTGTCAGCTCTGGGGGAAAGTCCTTGTCATCAATCTTTCCCTGGTTGAGGAGCTTCTCAGCACAAGGACCCCGGGTCCAAAAGACATGCAATGCTCGCAGTGCTTCTTGGTGGTATGAGGTCCCCATGCCTTTCTGCTCACTTCTATATATTGAAAGAGATTGGCTTAAAACACAACCTAATCTTATAGATTGAGTCCTGTCTCATTTACATAACTGCCACTAACCCCATCTCATCAACATCATAAAAAAAACCCTGTGCACATCATAGAGATAGGATTTACAACACATAGTAAAATCACATCAGATGAGAAAATGTTGGACAATCACACAATACTGGGAATCATGGCCCAGCCACGTTGACACACATATTTCTTGGGGACACAAGTCAATCCATGGCAGAATCCTTGCAATCCAGAGTCTTATAATAGTGTTCTTGACCCTCAGTCTACAGCCCAGGTCTTTCTTCATTCCCACCCACTCTTCCTCCACATCCTCTACTGTTAGACCAGTCCTCAAGCAGAGTTAAAATCATTTTTCCTCAAGCTTTGAATTATTACCACTCAAAAAAAAAAAAAAAACCGCTGCCGTCGAGTCGATTCCGACTCATAGCGACCCTACAGGACAGAGTAGAACTGCCCCATAGAGTTTCCAAGGAGCACCTCGTGGATTTGAACTGCCGACCTCTTGGTTAGCAGCTGTAGCACTTAACCACTACACCACCAAAGCGCTTTCTTTTTCAAAGCACTGCACTGCCACTCAAGACCAAGTGTTTGGGCAGTGGCTCAAAAATATTAGCTACTGTTTCAAAGACCAGATATATAAATAATTCAAGAGATACTCTATGGCAAGAAAGAGTGGTCTTAGTGATTCAGGGTTTCATAAAGGACCTCTACATTTAGAGTACTCAGCAGCAAATTATCCAATGTCAATGTCCCTATACTTTTCTTTTAAAAGTGACTAAAACTATCGAAGCACTAGTATTTCAGGAAGGGGCAAATGTACATGCTAATAATAACTAATGTTTGTTAAGTAAGTTATAGATGTCAGGTATTGGGTAGCCATTGAGTAGTTCATTAGATTATCTTGTTTAAATACACAGTAGTACGTTGACGTAGATATCACTATTCCCAGACATTGGCAATTCAGTAGTAGAACTCTCACCTTCATGCAGGGAACCAGGGTTTGATTCTCGGCCAGTGCACCTCATGTGCAGCCACCACCTGTCTGTCAATGGAGTTTTCTGTGTTGGTATGATGTTGAACAGGTTTCAGTGAAGCTTCCAGACTAGGATAGACTAGAAAGAAAAGCCTGGCTATCTACTTCCAAAAATCAGCCAATGAAAACCCTATGATCACAATAGTCTGATCCACAACCCATCATGGAGATGGTGTAGGACTGGACAGTGTTTTATTTCATCGTGCATGGGGTCACCATGAGTTGGGAGCTGACTTGATGGCAGCTAAAAATAACAAATTATTATCCTAGTTTTACAATTTAAAAAACTAACGCTCAGAGAAATTATTCAACATGCTCAAGATAAAACGGCTAAGTAGCAGAGACAAGATTTGAACCCATATCTTTCTGACTCAAAAACCCAAGTCTTTAAGCACTATGAAATTTTTCCTCTTGAATTGTTGTTGCTGTTGTTAGGTGTCATCGAGTTGGTTCTGACTTGTATTTGACTCTATATATAACAGAATGAAACACTGCCCAATTCTGTGCCATCCTCACAATCATTGGTATGCTTGCACCCATTATTGCAGCCACTGTGTCAATCCATCTCATCGAGGGTCTTCCTCTTTTTTGCTGACCCTCTACTTTACCAAGTATGATGTCCTTCTCCAGGGACTGATCTCTTCTGATAATATATCCAAAATTTGTGAGATGTAGTCTTGTCATCCTTGCTTCTAAGGCACATTCTGGTTGTACTTCTTCCAAGACAGATTGAATAAATACAGTAAAACCTGTGAAAGCCAGAACCTGTGTAAAGTTGAAAACTGTCAGAAAAGAAAAATTCAAATATTTCCCACTAAAAGGATTGACAGAAAAATGGTAAGACTGCACCCTGTCAACGGCCGAAAACTTGCAAGACCTGGAAAAACAAGGCAGTTCTACCAAGTTCTGTCTCTCATAGGTTTCACTGTAGTACACTTTGATCTACCCAGCTATTTTACATAGTGTTTCTCATAGCCCTTTTGTGGAGTGGGCCAGGACTCATATTAGTGCCTGACATACAATGTCTGCTGAATAAAAAGTGTAGTAAAGTTATTTTTTCAACTTGCAGATGAACAAACTAAAACCAAAACCAAAGCCCTTGCCGTCAGTGGATGCTGACTCATTGTAACCGCATGAGTTATGGGGTAGAAATGAGCTCCACAGGGTTTTCTCAGCTGTAAACATTTTGGCCCTTTTTGCTTGGTACCTCTGGGTGGGTTCAAACTGCCTATCTTTCAGTTAGTAGCCCAGCCCAAATCATTTGCACCACCAGGGAAAACTACAACTAAGAGAAGTTACAAAGCTCTGGTACACACAGAAGTTAAGTAGCGGGGCTGGAAATTGAACTTAAATGTTCTCATCTCACTAGCGTTCAAGTCTGCTGTCATCATTCTCAAAGTAAATGAATGAATACACAAAATACTAGGTGCTATACCAGGAATTTTCTCTTGAAGTCAAATTAGATTTCTAGTTGCAGAGAAGTTGATAAGCTCACACCACCTGCTGGCTTCCTCTGCTGAACCCACTGTGGAGAAGCCACAAAAGTGAGGCGTTAATTAATCTCTAAACATAGCATAAAAACCATGAAGAATGCATGGAGAAAGAGAATTTTGTTTTTTCTGTTTGGAAGGGAAATAACAACTTCAACAGTCAGAGAGCCAGTTTCCATAGACAGGGAGAAGAAGAGAAGAGGCCACTCTATCTTTCACTTCTACACTGCTGTTCCACACATGGCAGTGACCATGGTCTACCGGCTCCTTCTACAGAAAAGGACAGCCATACACAGCCTGTGCCTGCAGGGACAAGGTCCAATGGAGGCACTGGAGCCTGCTGGGATGCAGACCCAAAAGCAAGAGATGCATGGCAGGTGATCACCTCAGGGATCCTCTCCTCGCCACCCCCCAAGCATACCCTGCGGATTAAGAAATTATCAGAGGATGGCATGATGAGATAGAGCAGAACTAGGGGAGAGCTACTGGGATCATTCCAAGGGAGAGGCTCAGAAAAAGGGAGGGGAGGAAATGGCATTTGGTGGAATTTAGATGGCAAGACCAGGGGCACCCTGTGCTGAGGCACCACCTCTTAAAGAAAAACCTCCTATGGAAGAGAACTCACTGGGTTTTCCGATATCCCCTCTTCCGCATTCATATCTCTAGCCAAGGGTAATAGAATTTCATGGGGAATAAGAACTCAAAGGGAAAAAATAACAACAATTGAGAAGTATCAGCACTTTAAAAGGCCCAAAACTAAACAACATACCAGAACTAAGCAAGCAGATATAAAGGGAATTTGAAGGGAGCATAAGTAAATATCCTCAGGGACATAAGGAAGGACACTAGAAGCAAAAGACAAGTACATGGAGTTAAAGAGTGTCCAGACGGGGTTAAGTTTGAAAAGTACAACTCTTGCAGAATGCAATTTGTCGGTTGAACAGCAGATTATACAGAGAAAATAACACATTACCATGAGGGAAGACACAGCTGAGAAACTCTCAGGGCTGTCATCAGGAAAGGATTAAGTACCAGGAAGAATGAGTGAAACATTAAGAGATAAAGAAGACTTAAGTAGAAATGTCAGTAGTCCCAGAAGGAAAGTATTAACAAGTCGGGGGAGGAAATAATAAGAAACCATTTGCTTATAATTTCCTAGATTCAAAGAAAGATTTACCAACTCAGATTCCAAAGTCTCAAAGAGTATGAACAACATAGATGAAGAAACATCATCTGCTAGACACTCAAAAAAATCAGTGGCAGAAAATTCTAACGTCTTCTAGAGAGGAATAGATAACTTCACAGGAATATCAAATGGATGTAAGGCAAAGAGTTAAACTATTATTTAAGTGTGAGGATAAGATAAATAAATATTATCAGGCATACTAAGCCTTGGATTGTTTATCATACTAAGACTCTGTGAGAACACTTTTGGCAAAGTTCTTCAGAAAGAAGAGGAAGCTATGTGTGATAAAACGTAAGAGTGACTGGGAATTTAGAAATTTCATGGTTGTATAAATAAACAATGACTAAAACCTATGTGTGTATAAAATTCTAAAAATATATTAACATGGCAAGCGTGAGAGAGGCTAGAAGAAATACATGAACTGAGAACTTGTTTTAGTTGAGAGAAACATCTTTATTGATAAACTTTAAACAATGGCAAGAAAAACAAACAAAAGCATGGTGATCCAGTAATTGCCATAATAATAACAATGAAATACTGAAATTAAAGGAAATTAATAGATCCAATTGAAGTTTGGAAATTAGGAAAAAAAACAGATATGTGGTAAACAAAAATAGGAAATAAACAAAAAGAAAGATTTTTAATATATCAGCAATTACAAAAAACACATAGCTTGAATTCACAGAAGGACTCAGATTGAATAAAAATGAATATGATCAATGGATTGTTTAAAAGAAAAACATTTAAACAAAATACAAAAGAAAGTTTAAAATTAAAGTGAAGAAAATGATATACCCATGAAATATGAACCAAAAGATATCTAGGGAAACAATTTTCACATAAGGCAAAATAAAATGCAAAACTAGAAAAATAAAAAAAGAAGAAGACTGTTGAACGGTACTAAAAAATAATGATCTAGACAATTTCATGATCATAAACATCTGTGCACCTAAAATTAGAGCCTCCAACAACTGACAGAACTACAGGGAACAATTAAATGTACCTACAATTGCTGAGAATTTTAATAAAGTCCTCTTGAGAAGTAATTGAAACAGAAAACATTTTAAAAGACACAGAAAGGAACAAGATTGATGTGCCTGACTTAATAGATAAAGAGAAAAATTTACATTCTACAAACAGAGGCTGTATATTCTTCCAGAGAATATAGGAAGCAAGCATAAAAATTGAATATGTAGAGGCGGAGCAAAGATGGCAGAAGAGACAAATGCTTCTGGTGAGCCTTCTTTACACCAAAGACCCAAAAAATCAAGTGAAACGAATATATTTATGAAAAGCTAGGAGCCCTGAGTGAGCATCACAGGCAAGCTTAGAAAATGACAGAGGGAAGGGGGAGGAAGAGATAGTTCAGAAGTAGAGAGGAGTTACCGGACCTGAATCACGGGAAGCCCTCAGGCACCATTCCCAGGGCAGCAGCAGACTGGTACTAACGTTTGGCCGCAGTTTCCTCAGGGAGAAGCAGCCAGCCACGGAGCCTACTCACACCTCCAGAACCAGAGAAGAAAGGTGCTCTCGGCAAAAGCTAAGTGCTTGAGTATATTTTACCGTGCTCCGCCACCTCCAAGCCAGCTTCAGCATATGAATTCCCTGGCCCTGAGATATGCAACTGTTGAGCAACTAGAGCCATCCTCCTGATCTTGGAGAAGGAGAAAATTTGCAATTGGGGGGAAAGATAATTTGCTAGCTCCACTAACCAGGGCAGCTCAGGACGGAAGCAGCTCCTGTCCAGGCATAAGCAGTCCATAGACTTTGAGCACCTTTCCCCTCTTCATGGACATGTGTGGGCCTGTTTCAGGGAAATAGGCCCTTGTTGGTAGACCCCAACTCTTTCAGCTGTGCAGTGGAGAGGTGGGAGTTTGATGTTTGACATTGCTTTGCCTATGTGGGTCCTCACCTACCCACATCAGGGGCCTAAGGACTGGTAGCTCTACTCAGGTCACCCAGCCACCTGTGACAGGAGTCCAAGGATAACTGGTACCTACCAGTCCTTACAACCAAAAACATTCGGTGCCCATGGAGCTTCTGTGGAACCCACCCAATTGCACACTCTAGGCAACAGGGACATGCTTTCCTCAGAGACACTTGCGGGTTGGTTCTTAGCACTCTACCTTCTTCACAGACTGACCGCCTGCTGCAATCAGATACCAGTACATACACCAATCACCCCTGCCCCCCTAAGACTGTAGGGCAGAGCCTGTACCGCACACTTGATATCAGCTACCTAGACATCTGAGCTGAATTCATACAAGAAAACTGCTGAGTGGATACCTGATAACAGCTCTAGCCATCTGGGGACAGGACATCAGAGCTCCAGAGGCAAAAAAAATCAAGCTAGCTCACTTAAGCAACCCATCTGGGCATACCAAAACAAAACAAAGCAAGAAGCTATGACACAGTAAGCAACCATAAACTAATACAATAACTTATACATGGCTCAGAGACAATAGTCAGTATCAACTCACATAAAGAAAAAGATCATGATCACCTCAACAAACTCTCAAAACAAAGAATCCAGGGATCTTCTAGGTGAAAGTGCATTCCTGGAATTACCAGAGGCAGAATACAGAAGATTAATAATACAGAGCCCTTCAAGACATTAGAAAGAAAATGAGGCAATATGCGGAACAAGCCAAGGAACACACAGATAAAGCAATTGAAGAAATTAAAGATTATTCAGGAACATAATGAAAAATTTAATAAGCTGGAAAAATCCATAGACAGACAGCAATCAGAAATTCAGAAGATTAACAATAAAATTACAGAAGTAGACAACCCAATAGAAAGTCAGAGGAGCAGAACTGAATAAGTAGAAACCAGAATTTCTGAACTTGAAGATAAATCACTTGGCACTAATATATTTGAAGAAAAATCAGATAAAAGAAGTAAAAAAAAGAGGAAAACTTAAGAATCATGTGGGACTCTATCAAGAGAAATAACCTATGAATGATTGGAGTACCAGAACAGGGAGGGATAACAGAAAATGCAGAGAGAGTTGTTGAAGATTTGTTGGCAGAAAAGTTCCCTGATATAGTGAAAGATGAGAAGATATCTATCAAAGATGCTCATTGAATTCCACATACGGTAGATGTTAAATTCACCAAGATATGTTATAATCAAACTTGCTAAAACCAAAGATAAAGAGAAAATTTTAAGAGCACCTAGGGGTAAACAAAAAGTCACCTACAAAGGAGAGAAGATAAGAATAAGCTCAGACTACTCTGTAGAAACCATGCAGGCAAGAAGGCAATGGGATGACTTATTTAAAAAATTTAAGGAAAAAAATTGCTGGCCAAGAATCATATATCCAGCAAAAGCCTCCTAAATATGAAAGTGAAATTAGGACATTTGCAGATAAACAGAAGTTTAGGGAATTCGTAAAAACCAAACGAAAACTACAAGAAATACTAAAGGGAATTCTTTGGTTAGAAAATCAATAATATCAGGTATCAACCCAAGACTAGAACACTAGGCAGAGCAATCAGAAGTCAACCCAGACAGGGAAATCAAAAAAAACAAAGCAAGATTAAAAAAAAAAAAAAGCTCAAAACAGGGAAACAGCGATGTTATTATGTAAAAGAACACAATATTAAAACAATAACGAGGGACTAAGAAATGTAATCATAGATCTTCGATATGGAGAGGAAGATAACGGTGATACAGAGAAAAAAAGTTTAGGTTTAAATTTAGAAAAATAGGGGTAAATAATAAGGTTACCAAAAAGGAGACAAACTATCCTACAAATCAAAATAAAATACAAGAAAAAAATAGAAACTCAGCAGAAACAAAATCAACAACAATGAATAGAAGGAAAGGACAATGTATAAACGACTTAACACATAAAATTAAATGGCAAAAAGAAACTGTCAACAACACACAAGACATCAAAATGATAGCACTAAATTCATACTTATCCATAATTACACTGAGTGTAAAAGGACTAAATGCACCAATAAAGAGACACAGAGTGGCAGACTGGATTAGAAACAGGATCTGTCTATATGCTACCTACAAGAGACACACTTTAGACTTAGAGACAAAGAGAAACTTAAGCTCAAAGGATGGAAAAAAATGTATCAAGGAAACAACAATCAAAAAAGAGCAGGAGTGGCAATATTAATTTCTGACAAAATAGACTTTAAAGTTAAATCCGTCATAAAGGATAAGGAAGAACACTGTATAATGGTTAAGGGGACAATATACTAAGAAGCTATAACCATATTAAATATTTATGCACCCAATGACAGGGCTACAAGGTACATAAAACAAACTCTATCAGCACTGAAAAATGAGATAGACAGCTCCGCAATAATAGTAGGAGAATTCAACAGACCATTGTCAGTGAAGGACAGGACATTCAGAGAGAAGCTCAATAAAGACACAGAAGACCTAAATGCCACAATGAAACAACATGACCTCATAGACATATACAGAACACTCCAACCAGCAGCTACCAAGTATACTTTCTCTTCTGGTGCACACGGAACATTCTCTAGAATAGACCACATATTGGGTCAAAAAACAAGCTTTAGCAGAATCCAAAACATTGAACTATTACAAAGCATCTTCTCTGACCATAAGGCCATAAAAGTGGAAATCAATAACAGAAAAAGCAGGTAAAACAAATCAAACACTTGGACACCGAACAATATTCTGCTCAAAAAAGACTGGAGTATAGAAGACATTAAGGATGGAATAAAGAAATTCATAGAATCCAATGAGAATGAAAACACTTCCTATCAGAACCTTTGGGACACAGCGAAAGCAGGGCTCAGAGATCAGTTTATATCAATAAATGCACACATTCAAAAAGAAGAAAGGGTCAAAATCAAAGAATTATCTCTACAACTTGAACAAATAGAGAGCAACAAAAGAAACACTCAGGCACAAGAAGAAAACACATAATACAAATTAGAGCAGAACTAAATGAAATAGAAAACAGTTGAAAGAATTAACAAGACCAAAAGCTGGTTCTTTGAAAAAAATCAACAAAATCGATAAACCTTTGGCCAAACTGAGAAAAGAAAAACAGGAGAGGAAGCAAATAACTCAAATACAAAACGAGATGGGTGATATTACAACAGACCCAACTGAAATTAAAAGAATCATATCAGATTCCTATGAAAAATTGTACTCTAATAAATTTGAAAACCTAGAAGAAATGGATGAATTCCTAGAAACACACTACCTACCTAAACTAACACAAACAGAGGTAGAACAACTAAATAGACCCATAATAAAAGAAGAGATTGAAAAGATGATCAAAAAACTCCCAACAAATAAAAGCCCTGGTCTAGACGGCTTCACTGCAGAGTTCTACCAAACTTTCAGAGAAGAGTTAATACCACTACTACTGAAGGTATTTCAGAGCATAGAAAAGGACTGAATACTACTAAACTCATTCTATGAAGCCACCATATCCCTGATACCAAAACCAGGTAAAGACACCACAAGAAAAGAAAATTATAGACCTATATCCCTCATGAATGTAAATTCAAAAATCCTCAACAAAATTCTAACCAATAGAATTCAACAACATATCAAAAAAATAATTCACCATGACCAAGTGGGATTCATACCAGGTATGCAGGGATGGTTCGACTTTAGAAAAACAATTAATGTAATCCACCACATAAATAAAACAAAAGACAAGAATCACATGATTTTATCAATTGAGGCAGAAAAGGCATTTGACAAAGTTCAACACCCATTCATGATAAAAACTCTCAGCAAAAACGAATAGAAGGAAAATTCCTCAACATAATAAAGGGCATTTATACAAAGTCAATAGCCAACATCATCCTAAATGGAGAGAGCCCGAAAGCATTCCCATTGAGATCAGGAACCAGACAAGGATGCCCTTTATCACCGCTCTTATTCAACATTGTGCTGGAGGTCCTAGCCAGAGCAATTAGACTAGATAAAGAAATAAAGGGCATCCAGATTGGTAAGGAAGAAGTAAAAGTATCTCTATTTGCAGATGACATGATCTTATACACAGAAAACCCTAAGGAATCCTCCAGAAAACTACTGAAACTAATAGTTCAGCAGAGTATCGGGATATAAGGTAAACATACAAAAATCAGTTGGATTCCTCTCCACCAACAAAAAGAGCATCAAAGAGGAAATCACCAAATCAATATCATTTACAGTAGCCCCGAGAAGATAAAATACTTAGGAATAAATCTTACCAGAGATGTAAAAGAATTATACAAAGAAAACTACAAAACACTTCTGCAAGAAACCAAAAGAGACCTACATAAGTGGAAAAACACACCATGCTCATGGATAGGAAGAATTAACATTATAAAAATGCTATTCTACCAAAATCATTCTATACATTTAATGCAATTCCGATCCAAATTCTAACGACATTCTTTAATGAGATGGAGAAAGAAATCAACAACTTCATATGGAAAGAAAAGAGGCTCCGGATAAGTAAAGCATTACTGAAAAAGAAGAACAATGTGGGAGGCCTTACTCTACCTGATTATAGAGCTATTATACCACCACAGTAGTCAAAATAGCCTGGTACTGGTACAACAACAGATACATGGACCAATGGAACAGAATTGAGAATCCAGACATAAATCCATCCACATATGAGCAGCTGATATTTGACAAAGGCCCCAAAACAGTTAAATGGGGAAAAGACAATCTTTTTAACAAACGATTCTAGCATAACTGTATATCCATCTGCAAAAAAAATAACACAAGACCCATACCTCACTCCATGCACAAAAACGAACTCAAAATGGATCAAAGACCTAAATATAAAATCTAAAACGATAAAGATCATGGAAGAAAAAATAAGGACAAGTTTAGGAGCCCTAATACATGCCATAAACAGTATAAAAAAACATTACTAACAATGCAGAAGAAAAGCTAGATAACTGGGAGCTCCTAAAAATCAAACAACTATGCTTATCCAAAGACTTCACCAAAAGAGTAAAAAGATTACCTACAGACTGGGAAAACGTTTTCAGCTATGACATTTCTGATCAGCACCTGATCTCTAAAATCTACGTAATGCTGCAAAAACTCAGCTGCAAAAGGACAAATAACCCAACTAAAAATGGGCAAAAAATATGGACAGACACGTCACTAAAGAAGACATTCAGGTAGCTAACAGATACATCAGGAAATGATCATTAGCCATTAGAGAAATGCAGATCAAAACTACAAGGAGATTTCATCTCATTCCAACAAGGCTGGCATTAATTCAAAAAACACAAAATAATAAATGTTGGAGAGGCTGTGGAGAGATTGGAACACTTATACACTGCTGATGGGAATGTAAAATGATACAATCACTTTGGAAATTGATTTGGCACTTCATTAAAAAGCTAGAAATAGAACTACCATACAATCCAGCAATCCCACTCCTTGGAATATATCCTAGAGAAATAAGAGCCTTTATACAAACAGATATATACACACTCATGTGTATTGCAGCACTGTTTACCATAGCAAAAAAGATGGAAGCAGTGAAGGTGCCCAGCAATGGATGAATGGAGAAATAAATTATGGTATATTCACACAGTGGAATACTACGCATCGATAAAGAACAGCGATGAATCTGTGAAACATTTCATAACATGGAGGAATCTGGAAGGCATTATGCTGAGTGAAATTAGTCAGTTACAAAAAGACAAATATTGTATAAGACCACTATTATAAGAACTTGAGAAATAGTTTAAACTGAGAAAAAAAACATTCTTTCGTGGTTATGAGAGGAGGGAGGGAAGAAAGGTGGGAGGGGGTATCCACTAATTAATAGTAACTACATTTTTTTGTTTTTTACTTTAGGTGTCGGTGAAGACAACACAGAGTACAGGCGAGGTCAGCATAACTGGACTAAACCAAAAGCAAAGAAGTTTCCTGAATAAACTGAATGCTTCAAAGGCCAGCGTTGCAGGGGCAGTAGTTTGGGGATCATGGCTTTAGGGGACATCTAAGTCATTTGGCATAATAAATTTATTAAGAAAACATTCTGCATCCCACCTTGGAGAGAGGCGTCTGGAGTCTTAAACGCTAAAAAGCGCCCATTTAAGATGCATCAATTGGTCTCAACCCACCTGGATCAAAGGAGAATGAAGATTCCAAGGACAGGTAATTGTGACCCCAGGAGACAGAAAGGGCCACATAAACCAGAGACTACATCATTCTGAGACCAGAAGAACTAGATGGTGCTGGCTACAACCAATGACTGCTTTGACAGGGAACACAACAGAGAACCCCTGAGGGAGCAGGAGAGCAGTGGGATGGAGACCCCAAATTCTCGTGAAAAGATCAGACTTTTTGGTCTGACTGAGACTAGAAGGACCCCGGTGGTCATTGCCCCTAGGCCTTCTATTGGCCCAGGACAGGAAACATTCCCAAAGCCAACACTGCAGGCAGGAATTGGACTGGACAGTGGTTTGGAGAGGGATGCTGGAGGGGAGACGAGAGGGTAGAGAGGGTCAGAAACTGGTGAAATGGACATGAAAAGAGAGCGGAGGGAGGGGCTGTCTCATTGGGGGAGAGCAATTGGGAGTATGTAGCAAGGTGTATATAAGTTTTTGTGTGAGAGACTGGCTTGATTTTTAAACTTTCATTTAAAGCATGGTAAAAATCTCGCTGAAGGTCTTCTCTTTTTCGTTGACCCTGTACTTTGCCAAGCATGATGTTCTTCTCCAGGGATTGATCCCTTCTGATAACATGTCCAAAATGTGTAAGACATAGTCTCACCGTGCTTCCTCCTAAGGAGCATTCTGGTTGTGCTTCTTCCAAGACATATTTGTTCTTTCTTTTGGCAGTCCATGGTATATTCAATATTCTTCACCAACACCACAATTGAAAGACATCAATGGTTCTTTGGTCTTCCTTATTCATTGTCCAGCTTTCACATGCATATGATGCAATGGAAAATACCATGGCTTGGGTCAGGCACACCTTAGTCTTCAAGGTGATGTCTTTGGTTTTCAACATTTTAAAGAGGTTTTTCACAGCAGATTTGCCCAATGCAACGTGTCTTTTGATTTCTTGACTTCTGCTTCCATGGGTATTGATTGTGGATCCAAGTAAAATGAAATCCGTGACAACTTCAATCCTTTCTCCACTTATCATGATGTTTTTTATTGGTCCAATTGTAAGAATTTTTGTATTCTTTATGTTGAGGTGCGATCCATACTAAATGAAGGCTGTGGTCTTTGATCTTCATCAGCAAGTGCTTCAAGTCCTCTTCACTTTCGCAAGCAAGGTTGTATCATCTGCATAATGCAGATTGTTAATGAGTCTTCCTCCAATCCTGATGCCCCACTCTTCTTCTTACAGTCCAGTTTCTTGGATTATTTGCTCAGCATATAGATTGAATAGGTATGGTGAAAGGATACAACCTTGATGCACAACTTTCCTGACTTTAAATCACACAGTATGCCCTTGTTCTGTCTGAACAACTGCCTCTGGATCTATGTACAGGTTCCTCAAGAGCACAATTAAGTGTTCTGGAATTCCTATCCTTCACAATGCCATCCATAATTTGTTATGATCCACACAGTACTATGCCTTTGCATAGTCATTAAACCATCTTTCTGGTATTCTCTGCTTTCAGCCATGATCTACCTGACAGCAGCAATGATATCCTTGGTTCCATGTCCTTTTCTGAAACTGGCCTGAATTTCTGGTAGCTCCCTGTCCATGTACTGCTGCAGCCACTTTTGAATGATCTTCAGCAAAATTTTACTTGTGTGTGATATTAATGATATTGTTTGCTAATTTCGGTTGGATCACCTTTCTTGGGAATGGGCAAAAATATGGATCTCTTGTTGGCTAGAGAGCTGTCTTTCAAATTGGCTTCTAGCACTACATCCATTTCTTGAAACATCTCAATTGATATTCCCTCAATTCCTGGAGCTTTGTTTTTCACCAATGCCTTCAGTCAGTCTTCCTTCAGTACTGTCGGTTCCTGATCATATGCTACCTCTTGAAATGGTTGAACATTGACCAATTCTTTCCGGTATAATGACTCTGTGTATTCCTTCCGTCTTCTTTGGGTGCTTCCTGCATCGTTCAATATTTTCTCCATGGAATCCTTCAGTATTGCAACTCAAGGCTTAAATTTTTTCTTCAGTTCTTTCAGCTTAAGAAATACTGAGCGTGTCCTTCCCTTTCAGTTTTCTATCTCCAGCTCTTTGCACGTGTCATTATAATACTTTACTTTGTCTTCTCAAGCCACACTCTGAAATCTTCTGTTCAGTTCCTTTACTACATCATTTCTTCCTTTTTTTTAGCTACTCGATGTTCAAAAGCAAGTTTCAGAGTCTCTTCTGGCTTCCATTTTGTTCTTTTCTTTCTTTTCTGTCTTTCTAATGATCCTTTGCTTTCTTCATGGATGATGTCCTTGATGTCATTCCACAACTCATCTAGTCTTTGATCATTAATATTCAACAATTCAAATCTATTATTGAAATAGTCTCTATATTCAGGTGGAATATACAAGGTCACACTTTGTCTCTCATTGACTTGTTCTAATTTTCTTCAGTTTCAACTTGAATTTGCATAACAGCAATTGATGGTCTGTTCCGCTGTCAGCTCTGGTCTTGTTCTGACTGATGATATTGATACGTTACCCTAGTTCCATAAAATAGAAAAAAGAGAAAGACGCCAAATTCATTTTTTTTTTTTCTAGTAGAGCCTTAACACCCCAAAACTGGACAAGAATAATACAAGTAAAAATTATACTGTAGGATAATTTCACAAAAATGTAAACATTTAAATAATAGATTATACAATCTCATAGTTTATGGAAAAAAAAAATATGTCATGCTAAGTTACATCTTACCACAAAAACTCTTAAGGTAAGAATCTAAGAACAAACACTGTAACAAACCGCATTTTTAATAAACTTTAAAAATATTCCCTACAAATTACTTCTGGCCAAATGGTGCCACAGACAAAAGCACCTTGCTGTCCCTCCACAGCAAAGACCTGAAAAACTAAGTAAAACAGAGACAAACATCATTCCTGGAACCTGGAGTGTCAAATGAAGAGATAGAGAACTCGGCCAAACACCAAATGGAATAAGAAACCGACAGAGTACTCAAGTGGGGAGAGATACTTGTGGAGGGCCCCAATAGCTAACAAAGCATGGATCCTCCATCTTGGACTCCAGTCAGGGATTGGCAGATGGGTAGCACGGGAATGCAGCTTCTTGGAACTCCCAGCAGGAGACAGAGCACCCAGTGACCAGAGATACATGTTTTCCCAACCCCCATTCTCTCTGGGCTGCTCTACCTCCAAGCTTCCTGGCTGGCTGTGGTGGCTCAGCCAGTAGGGAAGTGCAGCACCCGTGTTACTTGTACTTGCCCCATCAGTATTAGAAATCAGCAGACATGGAATACAGGAAAGCAGCTTCACCAAGTTCCCAGCAGGAGATAGATCACCCAGTAATGAGCGATATATGCTTTTCTAACCCTCCTTCCCCTCCCCCCTCTGGCCTCCTCTGCTTCCCACCAGCCACAGTCTCTTGCCCAGGAGGCAACTGCTTTGGCCTCAGGCTGCTTGGATTCACCTTGCCCACACTGGCTGGGCCCCTGAGCTAGTGTTGGTTCTTTCTGTCTTTTTTGGTTTCTTCTATGACTTCTACCACCTCCCCCTCCTTTCTCTGGAACACCTGGCTCTGTGTGCCATCTTTACTTCTTCTTGAAAGGCTGTGAAGCCGTGCTCAGCTGGGGAACCACTCCCCTGGCCAACAACACCATGCTGGTGGGATCCCTGGGGCTTTTTTTTTTTTTTCCTTGTTTTGCTTTGTTCAGTTTCATTTGTTTTCTTTTTCTTTTAGCAGTTTGGGAGCCCCTTCTAGCTGGGCTGCAATGCACAGCTGCATTGGTGGGATCCTTGGGGGCTTATCTTTTTTTCTTCTCTCTTTTTTTTCCTTTTCTCACTCTCTTTTTTTTTTTTTCCTTTCTGTCTTTCTTCATTTCTCAGTTCTTGTCTTTCTACACTTATCTTCTTTTTCTGTGTCCTGAATACCTGGTGCTGCGTTACATCTATAGCCCCTCTAGTCAGGCTATACTGAGCAGCCTAGGAGCCACTTCCCTGGTCTTAGCAGCCCCACCAGTGGGACTCTGGGACTCCTGGGGCTTTTTCTTTTCTTTTTTCCAAATTTTTATCTAGTTATTTTTTTCTTTTTTCTTTTTCCTTTTCTCCATTTCTTGGTTTCTCATCTCTCCACTCCAATGGCAAGCTCCCTTAACATTCTTTTTTTTTCTCTCTTTCTTTGTCTCCTTGTTGGTTTTTGGCTCCTGTTCTTCTCTCCTCTCTCTACTCTTTTCCACACCCCTATTAGCTCCACACATTACAACCTCACCCCTCTTTCCTGCCTACCTGCACTGTGCACTGAATATCACAACCCCAAAAAACACAGGCACAGCCTACTGGAACCTGACCAGTGCTGATTCCTGGCCCACCCTGTTGGCCCTATTTCGTGCCTCAGACAACCCACCCCAGCCCCTCCCTTCATCTGGACCTGCCATGCTGCACCATAGCTGAATGACTGGCCCTGCCCATTGGACGAGGACATGAAAAGTATTGTGCCTACAGATGAGCAAAGAAAAAAGAAACCACAGCCTGCCTGCTCAGATATAACCAAATAAAACAAAAAAGCAGGAAAAAACAAACAAATCTACAATCAAGAAATGAAGAAAATAACTACTGAATGCCCCAAAGACAGCAGACAATATCAAAACATTAAAAAAAAAAAAAAAAGACAGGATGGGTCCAGTAGGTGTCCAAAATAAAATACCAGATGACTTTCCAGTAGAAGAAAAGGCACTAGAATTACCTGATAGGGTATTCAGATCTCTAATATTCAGAGCAACCCAAGAGTTGAAGCAAAAAGCAGACAAAAATGAGGAAAAAATAGACAAATTTTTGGAAAAGGCAGACAAATTCATGGAAAATACAGACAAAAAAATGAAACAATTTAGGAAAGTAATACAAGAACAAAATGCCAAACAAAATTCACAACTAGAAATCATACAAAAACAACAATTAGAAATCCAAAAGATAAACAACAAGATTTCAGAAATGGACAGTGTCATAGAAGGACTGAGGAGCAGGTCTGAAATGATGGAAGACAGAATTAGTGAAATTGAAGACAAATACTTGGATACAACTCTGTTTGAGGAAAAATCAGACAGAAGAATGAAAAAAAAAAATGAAGAAACCCTGACAATTATGTGGGATACAATCAAAATGAAAAATTTGCAAGTGATTGGAGTTCCAGAACAGGGAGAGAAAACAGAAAGCCCGGAGAGGGTCATTGAAGAATTGCTGACAGAAAACTTCCCTAATATCATGACTGATGAAAAGCTGACCATCCAAGAAGCTCAGTGAAACCCATATAGGATAGATCCCAAAAGAAAAACACAAAGGCATATCATAATCACACTTGCTAAAACCAAAGACAAAGGAAAAAATCCTGCAAGCAGCTCGAGAAAAACAAAAAGTCACATACAGAGGAGAAACAATAAGACTAAGCTCTGATTATTCAGAAGAAACCATGCAGGAAAGAAGGCAATGGGATTACATATATAAAACCTTGAAAGAAATAATTGCCAACCAAGAACAATATATCCTGCAAAACTTTTGTTCAAATATGATGGTGAAATTAGGACATTTCCAGAAAAACAGAAATTAAGGGAATATGTAAAAATCAAAGCAAACTTAAAAGAATTATTAAAGGGAGTCCTTTGGTCTAAGAACAAACAACATCAGACCACAGCCTGACTCTAGGATGCAAGATTGTACCAGCCAGACACCAACATAGGAAATGAAATCTCAAGAACTATCCAAAACCAAAAGAATTGCAACAGGGAGCCAGAGAGGTTAATTTGTAAATGACAACAACATCAGAAAAATAAAAGAGGGAATAAACGGTATAGGTATAGAACTCTCTAATGGAGAGGAAGGCAAAGCGATACCAAGTAATGATAGACTGGTTCAAACCTAGGAAGATAAGGGTAAATTTAAGGCAGCCACAAAGAAAGTTAACAAACCTACTCATCAAAATAAAGAAGAAAAATAAAAAGTCCCAATAAAGACAAAATCTACAAAAAGAAATCCACAATCAAAAGGAACTCAGCACAGGACATGCTGAGTGAAATAAGTCAATCGCAAAAGGATAAATATTGTATGAGACTACTGTAAAAACTCATGAAAAGGTTTCCATACAAAAAGAAACAATATTTGATGGTTATGAGGGACGGGAGGGGAGGGGATGAAAAAACACTTAATAGGCAAAGATAAGCAATAACTTTGGTGAAGGGTAAGACAGTGCACAATACTGGGGAAGCCAGCACAACCTGTACAAGGCAAGGCCATGTTAGCTTCATAGACACATCCAAACTCCCTGAGGGACTGAATTGTTGGGCTGAGGGCTGTGAGAACCATGGTCTCGGGGAACATCTAGCTCAACTGGCATAACATAGTTTATAAAGAAAATGTTCTACATTCTACTTCAGTGAGTAGCACCTGGTGTCTTAAAAGCTTATGAGCGGCCATTTAGGATACGTCACTGGTCTCACTTTTTTGGGAGCAAGAAAGAATAATGAAACGTAAAAACACAAGGGAAAGATTAGTCCAAAGGACTAATGGACCGTATCTACCATGGCCTCCACCAGACTGAGTCTGATACAACTATATCGTGCCTGGCTACCAGCATTGACTGCTCTGACAGAGATCACAATGGAGGGTCCCGGATAGAGGTGGAGAAAAATGTAGAACAAAACTCTAACTCAAAAAGAAAGACCGGACTTACTGGCCTGACAGAGACTGGAGAAACCCTGAGAGCATGGGCCCTGGACACCCTTCCAGCTCAGTAATGAGGCCACTCCTGAGGTTCAGCCAAAGATTGAACAGCCCATGGAACAAAACAAGAGTAAAGGGGTGCACCAGCCCTGGGACAGGGACTGGAAGGTAGGAGGGAACAAGAAAGCTAGTAACAGGGAACCCAGGGTTGAGAAGGGAGAGTGTTGACATGTCATGGGTTTGTTCGCCAATGTCATGAAACAATATGTGTGCTGTTTAGTGAGAGACTCATTTGTTCTGTAAGCCTTCGTCTAAAGTACAATAAAAAAATACATTTATGAATCAGTACGATGATATAACACTGTTTTAGTTTAAGACTTTAAAAAAATTCATTGAATTTCTTCCTTTAGAAAGTCTATCACTTCATACTTTTAGCTCTGATCCCTCTGGGCTGGGCCCAGGGAGTTTCAGGGGAATAGAGAAAGGCCAAGTGTTCTCTGCCCTCTTCTCTGCCTTCATACGGCCTGAATGCTGCCCACAGCTACCACACCGCCAGCTCTGTCTGGAAAGTAATAGTGGGAATGTATAAAGTGAGAGTCTTCTTTCCGATTAGTGAGTTGAGCATCTTATCATAAAGCATATTAGCCTTTGAATAATACCAAGTACTGACTAGAATATGAAGAAAACACTTATTAACTGCTGGTGGAAGTATAAACTGGTATAACTAATCTAAAAATACTGAGAGAAATTAAGTGTGTGTATATTTAATCTAGCAGTTCCATCCCTGGGTCTATGCTGGGTAAATTTTTGCTCAAAACCTGCAATGAAACATGTAGAAGAACATTCATTATAGTATTGGGGGAACAGGGAGTTGGCAGCAACATAGATGCTCATCAGTGGAGGATTTGTTAGTGTGATATATGAATACAACAGAGTACTCTGCAACGGTCGGAAAGACAGAGCCAGTTTTACTGAGAGCAACATTGCTAGATCTCAGAAAGATTTGAAATGGGGAAAAAGCAGAATGACATCCATGATATAATACAACTTATGTAATTTTATAAAACACACACACCACAATGCTAACATTTTCAAAGATACACTCACATGTATACAAATGAAGATGGCAGATGGATCACACAAACACATGCTAAGTATACAAGGGTGGAAGCGCTTAGGGGGAGAGGAATGGGAGTGAGGAGAGGCGACGGAGAGACGGAAAAATAAACCATGATTAAACAAAACGGCTGCTTGCAGAAACAGATGGTTAACTCAGTCCTGTGCCCCTGAGATCCAAAAATAAATAAATAAAATAAGGTCGGGGAAGGGGCTGACAAAAATTGAACAGCATCCATCTTTAACATGGAACCAAGGCAGTGCAGGTAGCAGTTAAGAACAGAGAAACTGAACCCTGATTTGAAGCCAAGCTCTGTCAGTAAGACTTTGGGTGAGTTACTTCATGGCTTCATGGCTTCATGCCTCAGCTCCATCATCTGCAAAAGACAGGTGATAATGGCACCTGTGCCATAGAACTGCTGTGAAAACTGAGTGAGTTTCTATTTAAAGGCACTTCAAATGGTACCCATCGAAGAGTAAGGGCTTGAATAAAAAAAGGTATAAAATTTTTATACTTTACTAGAAACACTAGTAGTACTTCACAGAGTTTTAAAGCACATATATAAAGTGCTCACTGACAACCAACTACACATATCAGAGCAATGAAAAGCACACATATTGAAAAACTGACTCACATGACACCCTTCTGAACCTTCAGGATGCAGGGAGCTCTTTCCATCTGAGGAAGGAATTGACAATGTGCTTCAGTGAATCATCGTGCTTATGCTTCTGTCCTTTCTCTTTTTTTCTTAAACAGTCTCTCAGAAATATATGTCAAAACTATTATCTAAATGAATCACCAACTGAGGTGTTTATCATTTACTATATCTGTTTCTGAAACAGCAAGTCTTGTCTAATGACTTGCTTTTAAATTCTTGATTCACTAACACATGGACCTCAACTACCAATTTTTAAATATCGTAGGTGATTTTTTAAAGATCTCTTGCTTCAGTTCTTTATTTAATTTTTATTGTGCTTTAAGTGAAAGTTTGCAAATCAAGTCGGTCTCTCACACAAAAACTTTTATACACATTCCTACATACTCCCAATTGCTCTCCCCCTAATGAGACAGCCCGCTCCCTCCTTCCACTCTCTTTTCGTGTCCATCTCGCCAGCTTCTAACCCTGTCTACCTTCTCATCTCCCCTCCAGGCAGGAGATGCCAGCATAGTCTCAAGCGTCCACCTCATCCAAGAAGCTCACTCCTCACCAGCACCCCTCTCCAACCCATTGCCCAGTCCAATTTCTGTCTGAAGAGTTGGCTTTGGGAATGATACCTGTCCCGGGCCAACTGGACGCCTGAGGGCCATGATCACCACGGTCCTTCTAGTCTCAGTCAGACCATTAAGACTGGTCTTTTTATGAGAATTTGGGGTCTACATCCCACTGCTCTCCTGCTCCCTCACTGGTTCCCTGTTGTGTTCCCTGTCAGGGCAGTCATCAGTTGTAGCCGGGCACCATCTAGTTCTTCTGGTCTCAGGCTGATGTAGTCTCTGGTTTATGTGGCCCTTTCTGTCTCCATAATTTATTTATCCATTCATCTGTTGATGGGCACCTTGATTGCTTACATCTTTTTGCTATTGTAAACAGTGCTACAATGAACATGGATATGCATATATCTGTTCTTGTAAAGACTCTTATTTCTCTAGGATATATTCCAAGGAGTGGGATTGCTGGATGGTATGGTTGTTCTATTTCTAGCTTTTTAAAAAAAAATTAAGGAAGTGCCAAATCGATTTCCAAAGTCATTGTATCATTTGACATTCCCACCAGCAGTGTAGATGTGTTCCAGTCTCTCCACAACCTCTCCAACATTTGTTTTGTGTTTTTTGGATTAATGCCAGCCTTGTTGGAGTGAGATGAAATCTCCTTGTAGTTTTGATTTGCATTTCTCTAATGACTAATGATCCTGAACATTTCCTAAGTATCTGTTAGCTACCTGAATGTCTTCTTTAGTGAAGTGTCTGTTCATATCTTCTTCCCATTTTTTTAATTGGGTTATTTGTCTTTTTGCAGTTGAGTTTTTGCAGTATCATGCAGATTTTAGAGATCAGACACTGATCAGAAATGTCATAGTTAAAAACTTTTTCCCAGTCTGTGGATAATCTTTTTACTCTTTTGGTGAAGTTTTAGATGAGCATAGGCGTTTGATTTTTAGGAGCTCACAGTTTTCTAGTTTTTCTTCTGTATTGTTAGTAATGTTTTGTATACTGTTTATGCCATGTATTAGGGCTCCTGATGTTGTCCCTATTTTTTCTTCCATGATCTTTATCGTTTTAGATTTTATATTTAGGTCTTTGATCCATTTTGAGTTCATTTTTGTGCATAGAGTGAGGTATGGGTCTTGTTTCATTTTTTGCAGATGGATATCCAGTTATGCCAGCACCGTTTGTTAAAAAACACTGTCTTTTCCCCATTTAACTGTTTTGGGGCCTTTGTCAAATATCAGCTGCTCATATATGGATGGATTTATGTCTGGATTCTCAATTCTGTTCCATTGGTCTATGTATCTGTTGTTGTACCAGTACCAGACCACTGTGGCAGTATAACAGGTTCTAAAATCAGGTAAAGTAAGGCTTCCCACTTAGTTCTTCTTTTTCAGCAATCCTTTACTTATCTGGGGCCTCTTTCCCTTCTGTATGAACTTGTTGATTTGTTTCTCCATCTCATTAAGGAATGTTGTTGCAATTTGGTTTGGGAATTGCATTAAATCTATAGATGGCTTTTGGTAGAATAGACATTTTTATAATGTTAAGTCTTCCTATCCATAAGCAAGGTATATTTTTCCACTTGTGTTGGCCTCTTTTGGTTTCTTGCAGAAGTGTTTTGTACTTTCTTTTATACAGGGCTTTTAAATCTCTTGTAAGATTTATTCCTAAGTATTTTATCTTCTCAAGGGCTACTGTAAATGGTATTGATTTGGTGATTTCCTCTTCGATGATCCTTCTGTTGGTGTAGAGGAATCCAACTGATTTTTGTGTGTTTATCTTGTATCACAATACTCTGCTGAGCTCTTCTATTAGTTTCCATAGTTTTCTTGAGGATTCCTTAGGGTTATCTGTGTATAAGATCATGTCATCTGCAAATAGAGGTAATTTTACTTCTTCCTTACCAATCTGGATGCCCTTTATTTCTTTATCTAGCATAATTTCACAATGTTGAATAAGAGTGGTGATAAAGGGCTTCCTTGTCTGGTTCCTGATCTCAAGGGGAATGCTTTCAGACTCTCTCCACTTAGGATGATATAGACTATTGGCTTTCTATAAATGGCCTTTATTATGTCAAGGAATTTTCCTTCCATACCTGTTTTGCTGAGAGTTTTTATCATGAATCATTGTTCAACTTTGTCAAATGCCTTTTCTGCATCAATTGATAAAATCATGTGATTCTTATCTTTTGTTTATATGATGGTTTACAGTAATTGTTTTTCTAATGTTGAACCATCCTTGCATACCTGCTATGAATCCCACTTGGTCATGGTGAATTATGTTTTTGATATGTTGTTGAATTCTATTGGCTAGAATTTTGTTGAAGATTTTTGCATCTAAGTTCATGAGGGATATAGGTCTGTAATTTTCTATTTTTTTTGGTGTCTTTACCTGGCTTTGGTATCAGGGATATGCTTGCGTCATAGAACGAGTTTGAGAGTATTCCATCCTTTTCTATGCTCTGAAATACTTTCAGTAGTAGCGGAGTTAACTCTTCTCTGAGTGTTTGGTAGAACTCTGCAGTGAAGCCGGCCAGGCCAGTGCTTTTATTTTTTGGGAGTGTTTTGATTACCTTTTCAATCTCTTCTTTTGTTACGTGTCTATTTAGTTGTTCTACCTCTGTTTGTGTTAGTTTAGGTAGGTAGTGTGTTTCTAGGAATTCATCCATTCCTTCTAGGTTTTCAAATTTGTTAGAGTACAATTTTTCATAGTAATCTGGTATGATTCTTTTAATTTCAGTTCAATCTGTTGTAAATATCGGGGATCTCATTTTTTCTTCAGGTTATTTGCTTCCTGTCCTGTTTTTCTTTTGTCAGTTTGGCCAATGGTTTATCAATTTTGTTGATTTTTTCAAAGAACCAGCTTTTGGTCTTGTTAATTCTTTCAATTGTTTTTCTGTTTTCTATTTCATTTAGTTCTGCTCTAATTTTTATTATTCGCTTTCTTCTAGTGGCTGCAGGTTTCTTTTTTTACTCTTTTTCTAATTGTTCAGGTTGGAGGGATAATTCTTTGATTTTGGCCCTTTCTTCTTTTTGGATGTGTGCATTTATTGATATAAATTTGCCTCTGAGCCCTGCTTTCGCTGTGTCCCAAAAGTTGTGACAGGAAGTGTTTTCGTTCTCATTGGATTCTATGAACTTCTTTATTCCATCCTTAATGTATTCTATACTCCAGTTTTTTTTGAGCAGGGTATTGTTCAGTTCCCAAGTGTTTGATTTCTTTTCCCTACTTTTTCTGTTATTGATTTCCACTTTTATGGCCTTATGGTCAGAGAAGATGCTTTGTAATATTTCAATGTTTTGGATATTGCTAAGGCTTGTTTTTTGACCTAATATGTGGTCTATTCTAAAGAATGTTCCATGTGCACTAGAAAAGAAAGTATACTTGTTAGCTGTTGGGTGGAATGTTCTGTATATGTCTATGAGGTCAAGTTGGTTGATTGTGGCTTTTAGATCTTCTGTGTCTTTATTAAGCTTCTTTCTGGATGTCTTGTCCTTCATCAAAAGTGATGTGTTGAAGTCTCCTACAATTACTGTGGAGCTGTCTCTCACTTTTCAATGCTGATAGTTTGTTTTATGTATCTTGCAGCCCCGTCATTGGGTGCACAAATGTTTAATATGGTTATATCTTCTTGGTATATTGTCCCTTTAATCATTATATAGTGTCCTTCCTTATTCTTTATGATGGATTTAACTTTCAAGTCTATTTTGTCAGAAATTACTATTGCCACTCCTGTTCTTTTTTGATTGTTGTTTGCTTCATATATTTTTTCCATCCTTTGAGTTTTTGTTTGTTTGTGTCCCTAAGTCTAAGGTGTGTCTCTTGTAGGCAGCATATAGACAGATCATGTTTTTTAATCCATTCTGCCACTCTGTCTCTTTATTGGTGCATTTAATTCATTTACATTCAGGGTAATGTAGTGCCCCACGTGTGTGTCAGTTTGTTGTACTGTGGGGGCTTGTGTGTTGCTGTGATGCTGGAAGCTACGCCACTGCTATTCAGATACCAACAAGGTCACCCACGGAGGAGAGGTTTCAGCTGAGCTTCAAGACTAAGACAGACTAGGAAGAAGGACCCGGCAGTCTACTTCTGAAAAGCATTAGCCAGTGAAAACCTTATGAATAGCAGCAGAACATTGTCTGAGATAGTGCTGGAAGATGAGCCCCCCAGGTTGGAAGGCACTGAAAAGATGACTGGGGAAGAGCTGTCTCCTCAAAGTAGACTCGACCTTAATGACGTGGTTGGAGTAAAGCTTTCTAGACCTTCATTCACAAAATGAGAAGAAACAGCTGCAAACATCCATTAATAATCAGAACCTAGAATGTACAAAGTATGAATCTAGGAAAATTGGAAATCATCAAAAAAGAAATGGAACGTATAAACCTCGATCGGTAGCCTAGGCATTAGTGAGCTGAAATGGACTGGTATTGGCCATTTTGAATTGGACAATCATATAGTCTACTATGCTGGGAATGACAGCTCGAAGAGGAATGGTGTTGCATTCATCATCAAAAAGAACGTTTCAAGATCTATCCTGAAGTACAACACAGTCAGTGATAGGATAATATCCATATGCCTATGAGGAAGACCAGTTAACACAACTATTATTCAAATTTACGCACCAACCACCAGGGCCAAATATGAAGAAATAGAAGATTTTTATCAGCTGCTGCAGTCTGAAATTGATCGAACATGCAATTAAGATGCATTGATAATTACTGGTGATTGGAATGCAAAAGTTGGAAACAAAGAAGCAGGATCAATAGTTGGAAAATATGGCCTTGGTGATAGGAACAATGCCGGAGATCGAATGATAGAATTTTGCAAGACCAATGATTTCTTCATTGCAAATGCCTTCTTTCACCAACAAAAATGGCGACTATACACATGGACCTCGCCAGATGGAACACACAGAAATCAAATTGACTACATCTGTAGAAAGAGACATGGAAAAGCTCAATATCATCAGTCAGAACAAGGCCAAGGGCTGACTGTGGAACAGAACATCAATTGCTCATATGCAAGTTCAAGCTGAAACTGAAGAAAATCAGAGCAAGTCCACGAGAGCCAAAATATGACCTTGAGTATATCCCACCTGAATTTAGAGACCATCTGAAGAATAGATTTGATGCACTGAACACTAGTGACCTAAGACCAGATGAGTTGTGGAATGACATCAAGGACATCATCCATGAAGAAAGCAAGAGGTCACTGAAAAGACAGGAAAGAAAAAAAAGACCAAGATGAATGTCAGAGGAGACTCTGAAACTTGCTCTTGAGTGTTGAGCAGCTAAAGCAAAAGGAAGAATTCATGAAGTAAATGAACTGAACAGAAGGTTTCAAAGGGCCTCTCAAGAAAACAAAGTAAAGTATTACAATGACATGTGCAAAGAGCTGGAGATGGAAAACCAAAAGTGAAGAACATGCTCAGCGTTTCTCAAGCCGAAAGAACTGAAGAAAAAATTCAAGCCTCGAGTTGCAGTAGTGAAGGATTCCATGGGGAAAATATTAAACGACACAGGAAGCATCAAAAGAAGATGGAAGGAATACACAGAGTCATTAAACCAAAAAGAATTCTTCGATATTCAACCATTTCAAGAGCTGGCATATGATCACGAACCAATGGTACTGAAGGAAGAAGTCCAAGCTGCTCTGAAGGCATTGGTGAAAAACAAGCCTCCAGGAATTGATGGAATATCAATTGAGATGTTTCAACAAACAGATGCAGGGCTGGAGGTGCTCACTTGTCTTTGCCAAGAAATATGGATGACAGCTTCCTGGCCAACTGACTGGGAGAGGTCCATATTTATGCCTATTCCCAAGAAAGATAATCCATCCGAATGTGGAAATTATAGAACAATATCGTTAATATCACACACAAGCAAAATTTTGCTGAAGATCATTCAAAAACGGCTGCAGCAATATATTGACAGGGAACTGCCAGAAATTCAGGCTGGTTTCAGAAGAGGATGTGGAGCCAGGGATATCATTGCTGATGTCAGATGGATCCTGGCTGAAAGCAGAGAATACCAGAAGGATGTTTACCTGTGTTTTATTGACTATGCAAAGGCATTCAACTGTGTGGATCATAACAAACTATGGATAACACTGCGAAGAATGGGAATTCCAAACACTTAATTGTGCTCATGAGGAATCTGTATATAGACCAAGAGGTAGTCATTCAAACAGAACAAGGGGATACTGATTGGTGTAATGTCAGGAAAGGTGTGCATCAGGGTTGTATTCTTTCACCATACCTATTTAATCTGTATGCTGAACAATAATACGAGAAGCTGGACTATAAGAAGAACGGAGCATCAGGATTGGAGGAGGACTCATTAACAACCTGCATAATGCAGATGACACAGCCTTGCTTGCTGAAAGTGAAGAGGACTTGAAGCACTTAGTAATGAAGATCGAAGACCACAGCCTTCAGTATGCATTACGCCTCAACATAAAGAAAACAAAAATCCTCACAACTGGACCAATGAGCAACATCATGATAAACGGAGAAAAGATTGAAGTTGTCAAGGATTTCATTTTACTTGGATCCACAATGAACAGCCATGGAAGCAGCAGTCAGGAAATCAAAACAAGCATTGCACTGGGCAAATCTGCTGCAAAGGACCTCTTCGAAGTGTTGAAGAGCTAAGATGTTACCCTGAAGACTAAGGTGCACCTGACACAAGCCATGGTATTTTCAGTGGCATCATATGCATGTGAAAGCTGGACAATGGATAAGGAAGACTGAAGATGGCTTTGAATTGTGGTATTGGTGAAGAATATTGAATATACCATGGACTGCCAAAAGAACAAACAAATCTGTCTTGGAAGTAGTGCGGCCAGAATGGTCCTTAGAGGCAAGGATGGCGAGACTGCATCTCACATACTTTGGAGATGTTTTCAGGAGGGATCAGTCCCTGGAGAAGGACATCATGCTTGGCAGAGTACAGGGTCAGCGGAAAAGAGGAAGACCCTCAACAAGGTGGATTGACACAGTGGCTGCAACAATGAGCTCAAGCATAACAACGATTGTAAGAATGGCGCAGGACTGGGCAGTGTTTTGTTCTGTTGTGCATAGGGTCGCTATGAGTCAGAACCGACTTGACAGCACCCAACAACAACAATGACAACATGAATGTAGCACTATCATTTTGATGTTCTTTTTTGTGTGTAGTTGACAGTTTCTTTTTCCCACTTAATTTTATGTACTGAATAGCACATATATATATAGGTGCTCCTTGGAAACTCTACTGGGCAGTTCTACTCTATCCTATAGGGTCGCTATGAGTCGGAATCAACTCAACGGCACTGGGTTTTTTTTTTTTTTATATACCACATACATATATATTGTCCTTTCCTCATGTTTGTTGTTGTTCATTTTGTTTCTGTTGAGTCTCTATTTTTTCTTGTATTTTATTTCGACGAGTAGGATAGTTTGTCTCCTTTGTGTTTACCTTATTATTTACCCCTGTTTTTCTACATTTAAAATTAACTTTTATTTCTTTGTATCGCCATATCCTCCTCTCTATACGGAAGATCTATGACTACATTTCTTAGTCCCTCTTTATTGTTTTAATGTTGTCTTCTTTTACATAATAACATCGCTGTTACCCTGTTATGAGTGCTTGTTTAATCTTGATTTATTGTTTTTGATTTCCCTATCTTCGTTGACTTCTGATTGCTCTGCCCAGTGTCCTAGTCTTTGGTTGATATCTGATATTATTGATTTTCTAACCAAAGAACTCCCTTTAGTGTTTCTTGTAGCTTTGGTTTTTTTTTTTTTTTTTTTTACAAATTCCTTAAACTTCTGTTTATCTGGAAAAGTCCTAATTTCACCTTCATATTTGAGAGTTTTGCTGGGTACATGATTCCTTGCTGGCAATTTTTTTCCTTCAATTTTTTATATAAGTCATCCCATTACCTTCTTGTCTGCATGGTTTCTGCCAAGTAGTCCGAGCTTATTCTTATTGCCTGTCCTTTGTAGGTGACTTTAAGCTGCTCTTAAAATTCTCTCTTTATCTTTGGTTTTGGCAAGTTTGATTATGTCTTGGTGACATTCTTTTAACATCTACCTTATGTGAAGTTTGATGAGCATCTTGGATAGATGTCTTTTCATCTTTCACAGTTATCAGGGAAGTTTTTTGCCAGAAAATCTTCAACAATGCTCTCTGTATTTTCTGTTATCCCTCCCTGTTCTGGTACAAAAATCTTGATTAAGTCCCACATGACTCTTAAGTTTTCTTTATTTTTTAATATTCTTTTATCTGATTTTTCTCCAAATATATTAGTGCCAAGTGCTTTATCTTCAAATTCAGAAATTCTGCCTTCCACTTGCTCAATTCTGCTCCTCTGACTTTCTATTGACTTGTCTACTTCTGTAATTTTATTGTTAATCTTCTGAATTTCTGATTGCTGTGTGTGGATTTTTCCAGCTCTTTAAATTTTTCATTTTGTTCCTGAATAATCTTTTTAATTTTTTTCAGTTGCTTTATCTCTGTGTTTCTTGGCTTGTTCTGCATATTTTCTTGTTTCCTTCCTGATGTCTTGAAGGGTTCTGTATAATAATCTTTTCAATTCTGTGTCTGGCAATTCCAGGGATGCTCTTTCATCTAGAAGATCCCTTGATTCTTTGTTTTGAGAGCTTGTTGATGTGATCATGGTCTGTTTCTTTATGTGACTTGATATTGACTTTTGTCTCCTAGCCATTTATAAGTTATTGTATTCGTTTATTTTATGTTTGCTTACCTTCTTGCTCTGTTTTGTTTATATATGCTCAAATTTGTTGCTTGTGTGAGCTAGCTTGATGACTTTCGCCTTTGGAGCTCTGACGTTCTGTCCCCAGATGGCTATAGTTGTTATCAGGTATATCAGTCTAGGAGTCCATTCACTTTTGTTGTATGTATGCAGCTCAGGTATCCAGGTAGCTGATCTTCAAGTATGTGGTACAGGCTCTGTCCTACAGTCTTAGAGGGGCGGGAGTGATTGTTGTAGGTACCAGTACCTGGTTGCAGCAGGGTGTCACACTCTGGACAAGGCAAGGGGCTGAGAACCATCCCCCACATGTCTCTGAGGAAAGCGTGTCCTTGTTTCCTACAGCGTACAGGTGGATGGATTTTGCAGATGGACCATGGGCTCCCAATGTTTTTGGTTGTAATGACTGGGAGATACCAGTTATCCTTGGACCCCTTTTGCACGTGGCTTGGTGACTGAGTGGAGTTACCAGTCCTTAGGCCCCTGACATGGGTGGCTGAGTACCCTGTATAATAGGCAAAGCAATGTCAAACATCAAACACCCATCTGTCCTTCGCACAGCTGAAATGGTTGGAGTCTGCCAACAAGGACCTATTCTCCTGAAAGAGGCCCACACAGGTCCATGCAGAGGGGATATGTACTCAAATTCCATGGGCCGTTTATGCCTGGATAGGAACTGCTTCTGTTCTGAGCTCCCCCGGTTAGTGGAGATTGAAAATTATCTTTTACCCAAATGGCAGATTTATTCCATCTCCAAGGTCAGGAGGATGGCTCTAGGTGTTCAACAGTTGCCTATCTCAAGCCCGGGGAAGTCAGCCACTGAAGCTGGCTTGGGAGTTGGGGGCACGGTAAAATATACGCATGTACTTAGCTTTTGCCGAAAGCACTGTTCTTCTCTGGTTCCGGAGATTCGTGAGTAGGCTGTGCAGCTGGCTGCTTCTCCCTGAGGGAACTGTGGCCTAATGCTAGTACCAGCCCCCCGCCGCCACTCCTGGGAATGGTGCCTGAGGGCTCCCCATGACTCAGGTCCAGTAACTTCTCTCAGCTTCTAAACCATCTCCTCCTCCCCCTTCCCCTCAGTTCATTTTCTAAGCTTGCCTTTGTTGCTCAGGGCTCCTAGCTTGTCATAAATATACTCATTTCACTTGTTTTTTTTGGTCTTTGCTGTAAAGAGGGCTCTCTGGAAGTGTCCCTCTATTCTGCCATCTTGGTTCCGCCTCTTCAGTTATTTCTTAAGAAGTTTGTAGAGCTGATAAACATTTATTTTTCAATGGACAATGAACCATCTTATATATCTAATAAATCTGAAAACCTTGGAGTTTGCATTGTCTTCATCTGGTTGCTGTCCAGCAGGCAGAAGGAGCTTAGAAGGAATGTTATTATTTCCACCAAAATGGCAACTGGGGTAAAACAAAACCCCAGTACTTGTCAGTATTTGGCAGATTTGAAATGGCTGGATTCATTTCACAAAACAAAAGCTAGAACACTGCTGATGGTGTTATAAACACGTAGTATAGTTTGAAGGAATCCTTGGTGGTGTAGCGGTTAATAGCTACGGCTGCTAACCAAAAGGTCGGCAGTTTGAATCCACCAGGTGCTCCTTGGAACCCATACGGGACAGTTCTACCCTGTCCTATAGGGTCACTATGAGTTGTAATTGACTCAATAACAATGGGTTTTTAGTATAGTTTGGTGGACTCATGAAACCCTTCTGGACCACAAAATAATGTTTTTATTTTCCATCTTCAATATTACTTGCACCACCTCTAAAATGGGTTTATGTTGTCATTCACCTTATCTTTTTATGTTATAATCCCACATCAAGTAACATTTTAACAAAGACCTTTTTTTTTTATTGTACTTTAGATGCAGGTTTACAGAGCAAAGTTATTTCTCATTAAACAGTATATATTGTTTCATGACATTGGTTAACAACTCCATGACATGTCAACAGTCTCTCTTCTCAACCTTGGGTTCCCTATCACCAGCTTTCCTGTCCCCTCCTGCCTTCTAGTCCTTGCCCCTGGGATGGGTGTGTCTTGTTTTGTTTTATGCACGTGTCTAATCTTTAGCTGAAGGGTGAACCTCAGGAGTGACTTCATTATTGAGCTAAAAGGGTGTCTAGGAGCCATACTCTCAGGGTTTTTCCAGTCTCTGTCAGGCCAGTAAGTCTGGTCTTTTTCTGTGAGTTAGAGTTTTGTTCTACATTTTTCTCCTGCTCTGTCCAGGACCCTCTATTGTGATCCGTATCAGACCAGTCAATGGTGGTAGCCAGGTACCATCTAGCTGTACTGGACTCAGTCTGGTGGAGGCCGTGGTAGATATGATCCCTTAGTCCTTTGGACTAATCTTCCCCTTATATCTTTAATTTTCTTCATTCTCCCTTGCTTCCAAAGGGGTGAGAACAGTGAAGTATCTTAGATGGTGGCTCGCAGGCTTTTAAGACCCCAGACACTACTCACCAAAGTAGAATGTAGAACATTTTCTTTATAAACTCTGTTATGCCAATTGACCTAGATGTTCCCTGAGACCATGGTCCCCACAGCCCTCAGCCCAGAAATTTGGTCTCTAGGGGAGTTTGAATGCGTCTGTGGAGCTTCCATGACCTTTCATTGTCCAAGTTGTGCTGGCTTCCCCAGTATTGTGTACTGTCCTACCCTTCACCAAAGTTACCACTTATCTATTGTCTATTTAGTGTTTTTCTATCTTCACCCCTCCCCTTGTAACCATCAAAGATTGTCTGTTTTTGTGTGTAAACTTTTTTTTTATAGTAGTGGTCTCATACAATATTTGTCCTTTTGTGATGGACTTATTTCACTTAGTATAATGCCCTCCAGATTCATCCATTTATGAGATCCTTCGCAGATTCATCATTGTTCTTTATTGCTGTGTGTATATACCATAGTTTGTTTATTCTTTCATCTGTTGATGGACATCTAGGTTGTTTCTGTCTTTTTGCTGTTGTGAACAATGCTGCAATGAACATGGGTGTGCATATGTCTATTCATGTGACCACTCTTATTTATCTAGGATATATTCCTAAGAGTGGGACTACTGGATCATATGGTATTTCTATTTCTAGCTTTCTAAGGATGCACCATATTGTTTTCCAAAATGGTTGTATCATTTTGCTTTCCCACCAGCAGTGCATAAGAGTTCTGATCTCCCCACAGCCTCTCCAATATTTGTTATTTCCTGGGGTGTGTGAAGGCAAGGAAGAAGGCAGAGAACACTTCTCCCCTCTCAGATAAGCAAAAGCGCTAAGGTCATCAGTTGTAGTATAACTAGAGGATCATACATAAAGTGATTTCTGAGAAAGTTACACTTGACTGACCTTTCATTTGTTTTATATTAGAGATCTCAGGCTAAAATCCAAGTGACTTTATGTGTGCTTAAATTATGTGTATGCTGCACTTGAATTGAGAAGTGATTCAGATAATATTAATAACTCTGCTTAGTGAACCAATTTCAATTTAATTTAGAAGCCAGTCTTCACACTGTAACTGTAGACACATAGGTATGCAGACTGGTATGCGGTTGCTATGGGTGACTGAGATGTTTTCTTCTTAATGCCAGAGAGGATTAATGGGCTTTTTGTTCAGTTTTGTTTTGATTTTTTTTTTAATGTTTATAGAAGTTGGAATTCTTCAGCATGATTCTTTTCTCTGCACCAGAAAAGAGATCTTAAGATATGTGAGAAAGCCTCTATTATGATCCTTCTTTCAATGTAAACTTCAAGTGGATTAATTTCCAGGTTGTAAGGAATTTGATCCATCACTTCTAAAAGTTTTGTTTTCCACATTTTCCTAAGATCTGGCACTGAACACACAAACACACACTTGTTTCTCACACAGCAGAGAATAAAAATGAGAAATTTGTATAAGTTAAATTACATTTTGTTATTATGCTGTAATAACCTGCTATTTGACTCCCACATTGTAGTGGATTTCTTTTGTAACTTTTGTGAATTACATAATGTACAGAAAGCTATTACTACCCCAGAGAGCCAAAATGGAGTGTCATTTTTTTCATTACCACCTGTGATTCTGATGTGAGAGCTGAGCGATAGGCAAATATACTGCTCTCAGTTTTGCACAAAATATCTACAAACAAGATCTTCATGCAGCTCCACTCTTCCACTTTAAAATTTAATTCCTTAGGTAATCAGTGTCACAGAATTTATCCCTAGCATCATTCCTATGAATATGCAAAAAGTCAAAAAGCTATAATTAAAATTTTAAGTAAAAGAAAATACTAAAAAAAAACCCCACAAAACATTAAGTAAAATACCCTAAGAATCAATAGGCAAGTTTGATCTTTAAATTACACCCACTACTCACTAATCAACTGTCTTGTTATCTAACATCTTCATTTATGACAATAGAAAAAAAGCTACTGTCTGATTATCTTGCACATTAACAATGCAAGTCTGGCAGTAACAAACGTCATCCAGGTGCGAGGTGAGGGTAACCCTGGCTGCGATGGTAAGGTTATGTGTCAACTTGTGTAGGCCATGATTCTCAGTGGTTTGGCAGTTATGTAATAATATAGTCATTCTTCATTTCACATAATGCTGATTTTTGCATAAGGATCTGGTCTTCGCAACCTATGTTGGTAAGTGAGGAGTGGGTGTAATACCATCCTTAATTGTTAAGGTTGTTCCTTGTTTGGTTTGGCCCATAAGTCTTTAAGACAGCTTCTAGTCTCTTCAGTCACCCAGGCTCCAACAGGAACTATAGACAGTTTTCAGCATTCAGCTGTTCAGAAAATTTTGTTTCCAAGAACACTTTAAAAAGAAAAAATAAAAAAACCTACTTGAGTCCTAAACTACCAAAGAACTTCAGCCCAGAGATGGTTAAGAAAGTTGCATCAGAAAGACCTGGGGTAAACATTATCTATATTTAACAGTAAAACAAACACTAAAATAGTCCTGACTATTGGAGTGGCAGAAAATAATAGATACGTTTTATGCTCTAACATTGTAAAAATTCTACATTTTAGGGGAGAGGACTGGAAGTGGGAGGAGGAATATGTATGCTAGTCACCTCATCTGTAATAGCTGGGAATCGAAATCCTTACAAAACCAGTAAGAGAATTAAAAGCATATTTAGTAATTCAAGAAAAACACCAAGATATATTATGATGACGGTGAACTAGATCATTGCAGAACAACTCTATTGCGAGAACTAGAAAAGCTGGGGGGAAAAATAACAATAAGAAAAATCTTTTTTGAAAGTAGCAAGGACTTGAGCAACCAAGATCAATAAAGAGAAACACAGAGATGTGGTTATATATTACTTTTTCTCTTGAGGAATTTGTTGACTCACAAGTGGTAGATGAGAAGCTAATAGCATGAGAAGAAAAAGGCAGGTGAGAGGAAGAGAAGCTAAGCAGAAGTACCTCAGTCCTACAGACTTAGTGCATAAAAATTGTACCTAATTCTTTAAGGCTTGTGCAGAAGAATAAATCCTTGTAAACACCTCAAGCCTTCAGATGAAACTTCCTAAAGGATTACACATTAGGAACAGGAAGGAACAAGATATAGACCAATCCTTGAAAATACTAAACCCCTAATTGGATTAAGGTAATCTGCCTCCAATCTAACTGCCTATGAGTTGCAAAATAAGTCTTCTCCAGAGAAAAATTACAATATTGAGAGTCTCAAATTTTATCAATAATCTTGTAGCATAATCTTGTAACATAAAGCTAACCAAGAGATAAAAAACAAATGACCAAACACCAAGGGCAACCACAGATAATAAAAACAGTCCCAACAGATAAACAGATGACAAATTTATAAGATAGGATCTTAAAAATAACTGTGATTAATATGTTCAAGAAGCAAGATGACCTGATGGAGAAGTTCAGCAGAATACTTGGAACTAAAAAATAATTAAATGGAAATTATTAAAATAAAAAAGCAAATAGCTGAAATTAAGAATGATTTTGTCAGCAGATTAGACACAGCTCTAAAGAGGATTCATGAACTGGAAATTAGGGAAGATGAATATACCCAGACTAAATGATAGAGAGGAAAAGGCATTTTTTCAAGAGTACGAAAAATATTTATCAAGATTGAGTATATGCCAGTGCATAAAACAAATGTCAAAAAACTGATATCATGAAGACTATTTTACCTGATCATAGTGGAATTAAACTAGAAATAAATTTGTACAAGCTAAGAATCTGCTCCTCCAATGCCTAGTAATTAAACAATACCCTTCTATGTAACCCATAGGTACAAGTAGAAATTATAGTGAAAATAAGAGAATACACTCAACCAAATGATACTGAAGATAAAACATGTAAAAATTTGTAATATGCAGACAAACACATTCTTCCAGGGAAATTAATAGCCATAAATCCTTAAATCAGATAAGAAGAAAGCATGAAGATTTAATATGTAGGCATTCTTCCCAAAGCATTGATAAATAAGCAGATTGTTTAATGTAAACTAGAAAGAAATAATAAGCAGTAGAAATTAAGAAAGAACCAATACACACTACAGATACCCAAAAGCCAAAAATTATTTCTCTGAAAAGATCAATAAAATTGAAAGTTTTATCAAGACTAACCCCCCATCATCAAGAAAAAGAGAGAGAAAGAAGGCACAAATTATCCATATCTAAAATGAAGAGAACATTACTACATATCTTACAGAAATTAAATGTTAATAAAAACATACTATGTAATTTCAAATATATAAAATTCTAGAAACAGGAAACATTGTTTATGGTAAAAAAATTAATGATTTGCTCTGGGGTAGCTGAAATGGGGTCTACTGAGAAAGGCATGAATAAACTTTCCGGGGTAATGATAACACTATTGTTGTTGTTGTCAGGTGCCCTCGAGTGAGTTCTATGTACAAAAAAAGGAAACACTGCCCAGTCCTGTGACATACTTACAATCCTTGCTATGTTTGAGCCCATTGTTTTGGCCACTGTCAACCCATCTCATTGAGGGTCTTCCACTTTTTTGCTAATCCTCTACTTTACCAAGCATGATGTCTTCCTCCAGGGACTGGTCCCTCCTAATAACAAGTCCAAAGTATGTGAGATGAAGCCTCGCCACCCTTGGTTATAATGAGGATTCACGCTGTACTTCTTTCAAGACAGATGTGTTCATTCTTTTGGCACTCCATGGCATAGTCAATATCCTTCACCAACACCATAATTCAAAGGCATCAATTCTTCTTCCTTACTCATTGTCCAGCTTTCCAATGCATATGAAGTGACTGAAAGTACTATGGCTTGGGTCAGGCACACCTTAGTCCTCAAAGTGATATCTTTGATTTTTAATACTTTGAAGTAGTCTTTTCCAGCAAATTTGCTCAATGCAATATGTTGTTTGATTTCTTGACTGCTACTTCCTTGGGTGTTAATTGTGGATTCAAGTAAAATGAGATTGTTAGACAACTTCAATCTTTTCTCTTTATCAAGATGTTGCTTATTCGTCCAGTTGTAAGGATCTTTGTTTTCTTCATACTGAGGTGAAATCCATAATGAGGGCTGCATTCTTTGATCTTCATTACTAAGTACTTCAAGTCTTCTTCACTTTCAGCAAGCTAAGTTGTGTCATCTGCATATGGCAGGTTGTTAACGTGTCTTCCTCCAGTCCTGATGCCCCATTCTTCTTCATATAGTCCAGCTTCTTGGATTTATTTTGGGAACATACAAATTGAATAAATATGGTGAAAGGATACAACCCTGCTGCACACCTTTTCTGATTCTAAACCACTCAGTATCCTCTTGTTGTCTATGAACAACTGCCTCTTGGTCTGTGCAGGTTCTGCATTTGCACAATTAAGTATTCAGGAATTCATATCTTTGCAATGTTATCCACAAATTTTTTGATCTACACAGTTGAATGCCTTTGCATAGTCAATAAAATACTGATATTCTCTGCTTTCAGCCAAGATCCACCCGACACCAGCAAGGATTTTTCTTTCCAAGACTTCTTAATCCAGTTGAATTTCTGGCAGTTCCTGGTGGGTATATTGCTGGCAAAAGTTTTTGAATTAGCTTCAGCAAAATTTTACTTTGTTCAAAATTATTGTTCAATAATTTCTGCATTCTGTTGGATCATCTTTCTTTGGAATGGGCACAAATATGAATCTCTTCCAGTCACTTGTCTTCCAAATTTCTTGGCATAGATGAGTGAGCACTTCCAGCATTGCATCTGCTTGTTGAAACATCTCAATCGGTATTCTATCAATTCCTGGAGCTTATTTTTCACCAATCCTTTCAGTGCTGCTTGGACTTCTTTCAGTACCATCAATTCTTGATCATATGCTACCTCCTGAAATGGTTGAAGGTCGACCAATTCTTTTCGGAACAGTGATTCTGTGTATTCCTTCCATTTTCTTTAGATGCTTCCTGCGTTGTTCAATATTTTACCCTTAAAATCCTTCAATATTGCAACTTGAGGCTTGAATTTTTTCTTCAGTTGTTTCAGCTTGAGAAATGCCCAGTGTGTTCTTACCTTTTGTGTTTCTAAGTCCAGGTCTTTGCTCATTTATAATACTTTTATAATACTTTTCTTTGTCTCTTCTAGCTGCCCTTTGCAATTTTCTGTTCAATTCTTTTATGTGATTATTTCTTCCTTTTGCTTCAGCTCCTCTACATTCAAGAGCAAGTTTCAGAGTCTCTTCTGACATCCAATTTACTCTTTTCTTTCTTTCCTGATTTTTTAATGACCTTTTGCTTTCTTCATATATGATGTCCTTGATGTCATCCCACAAATCCTCTGGTCTTTGGTCATTAATGTTCAATGCATCAAATCTATTCTTGAGGTGGTCTCTAAATTCATGTGGAATATACTTAAAGCCATACATTGGTTTTGAGAACTTTTAAAAATTTTCTTCAACTTGAACTTGCATAGGAACTGTTGATGGTCTGTTCTGTAGTTGGCTTTTTCTGACTGAAGATATTCAGCTTCTCCACCATCTCTTCCTACAGATGTAGTCAATTAGATTCCTGTGTATTCCATCTGGTGAGTTGCACGTGCAGTCACAGTTTATGTTGTTGAAAAATGATAATTGCAGTGAAGAAGTTGTTGGTCTTGCAAAATTTTCTCATTCGATCTCCAGCATCATTTTTATCACCAAGGCCGTATTTTCCAACTACTGATCCTGCTTCTTTGTTTCCGTCTTTCGAATTCCAATCACCAGTAATTATCAATGCACCTCGATTGCATGTTTGATCAATTTCAGATTGCGATGTTGATAAAAATCTTCAATTTCTTCATCTTTGGCCTTAGCGGTTGGTGTGTAAATTTGAATAATAGTTGTGTTATCTGGCCTTCCTTGTAGGTGTATGGATATTATCCTATCACTGACAGTGTTGTACTTCATGATAGATCTTGAAATATTCTTTTTACAATGAACATGATGTCATTCCTCTTCAAGTTTTCGTTCCCACCCTACTAGACCATGCAACTGTCTGATTCAAACTGGCCAATAGCAGTCCACTTCAGCTCCCTGATATCTAATATATTGGTCTTTATCCATTCTATTTCATCTTTGACAACTTCCAATTTTCTTAGATTCATATTTTGTACATTCCTCAGTCACGTTCTTAATGGGTGTTTGCAGCTGTTTCTTCACACTTTGAGTCATGCCACATCAGCAAATAAAGGTCTCAAAAGCTTGGCTCCATCAACGTCATTAAGATTGACTCAACTTTGGGGAGGCAGTTCTTCCCCAGTCATATCTTGAGTATCTTCCAACCTGAGTGGCTCATCTTCCTGCACTATACCAGATAGTGTTCCACTGCTGTTCATAATGTTTTCACTGGTCAGTTTTTTAGAAGTAGATTGCCAGGTCCTTCTTCCTAGCTGGAAGCTCCTCTGTAACTTATCCACCCTGGGTGACCCTGCTGGTATTTGAAATACTGGTAGTATAGCTTCCAGCATCATGGCAACATGCAAGCCACCACAGTATGACAAACTGACAGACGGGTGATGGATAATACTATATACCTGGATAATGGTTTGCTTTGCAAAGAAATATTCCTTTGTCAAAACTCACCAGATGGTACACCTAACAGATATGCTTTCTATTGTAAGCACATTTCACTTCAAAATAAAAAAAAGTTGTTTTAAATATTGAGCACAGGTAATCATATGCATTGTGAAGTATTTGATGGAAATCGTACTGATGTCTGCAACTTAATTTGAAGTGTATCCAAAAAATAATAAGATGAATAGATGGATAGAAAAACTGATGGATAGACAGATAGACAAATGATAAAGCAGTATAGTAAGTAATTGTAGAATGTAGGTGGTGTGTATGAGGATATTCATTGTAAAATTCTTTTAACTTTTCTACTTCTGAAATTTTTCATAATAAAATATAGGAAAAAAGATAAAATAATGAACAACTTTATTCCGAAAAAGAAGAAAATTTAGATAAAATGGATATACTCCTAGAAAAACACAGTTTACCAAAACAGACACAGAAAGAAATGGAAAATCTATATAACCGCCTATCAAAAAACCTGAATTCATAACTAAAAATCCTTCTAAGAAGAAAACTTCAAGTTGATTGTGAGTCCAGAAACAGATGTCTGCTTTATATGAACATTTGATTTCTTCCAAAGATGGCACTGCAGAGCAGTTCAAAAAGGAAAAAATAACTTTTTCAATAATTTGTTTTATGTTAATTGGATATATACAACATAAGAGATTATGTTAACCCTTATCTCACTCAAAATTTTTTAAAAAAAATTAAATTTCAGATTTAAATGTGAATGTTAATAAAGTTTTTGAACTATAACATGGGAAATTTTTCCATAACCTTAGCAAAGATTTCCTCATAATTGGGGGAAAAAAAGTAATAAATAGAAGTAAATTATAATTGGAAACTTCTCTTCAAGAAAAGGTACCATTAAGAGAATAAAAACTGCTGCCACAGAGAGGACTCATGCTGATGGGCTGATTTTCAGAACAGGACTCAAGCAAAGTCGTTCTACCCCTTTGAGCTCAGGGACTGATAGATTGGTACTGTTTTAAAACCAATTCTGTGATTACTGGTTTACAGTTCGGGACTAGGACCAAAAAACAGTCAATCTTTTCCTCTCTTAAATACCATTAGTTATCAGGGAAATGCAAATTTAAACCATTTCTACCAGAATGAATAAAATTAAAGAGACCAGCATGACTAGTGTTGGCAAGGGTGTAGGGTAACTAGAACTCTCAGACACTGCCAGTTAGAGTGAAGTTGGTGCAGCAACTAGGGAAAACTTGGTGTCATTGAAAGTTGAGCATATGCATTTCCTAAGATCCAACAGTTCTACTCCTAGGTAAATAGCATGTTTGCCCCAGCTTACTGCCTGGAGGGAGTTTCCAGGCCACAGTGCAGGGAGGAAAAACCCAGGCAGAGCCCAGGAGTCTCCCTGAGTTGAGGAGAGAGAGGGCTGGGGGTATAACACAAAATCCTAAAGCCATAATAAAAAAAATAGAAAGGATGAATAAAGTTGAGAATATAAAATGTGGAGAATTTTTTCAGAACAAAAACCTCTTCAGCAAATCTGAAAGACAAAATGAGAAAATAATATTTGTTATACACACGACACTAATCTTAATATGTAAAGAACACTTAATAATCAAGAAGAAAACGGCAACATTAACGAACAGACAATTCACAGGAAAGAAAAAATGATGGTCCTTAATAATGAAAGAGGCTCAATCTCACCAATACAGAGAAAAAAGCACATTAAAGCTATACCTTGACATCAATTTTCACCTATCAGACTAGCAAAATGTCACATATTTGAAAGCAAGAGAGCTGGTGGACCTGTGAGACAGGTGTTCTCATACGCTCCAAGTGGGAGTTTTATGATACAAACTCTGTAAAGGGAAAATTGACAAATTACAAAATCATCTATCAAATAAAAAAAGCATTTGTCTTTAACTTTCAATTCCTCTTCTCAGAATACATTCTACAGTTATTTTAACACCTGAAAATGATGGCAGGAGGTTATTCATGGTAGCATTATTTATAAAAACAAAAAGTTGGAAGCAACTTCAGTGTCCATTTGTAGGTAAATGATCAAATAAACTAGAGTGCAGCCATAAGATAGTATACTGTAGAGCTGTAAGAACAAACGAGGGTCTTCATTAGTACTGGTAGAGAAGAACCTTCAGGATATGTTGGTAAGTTAAAAATGCATTTGCGGGTTACACAACTCAAAGAATGTAATCAACGTCACTAAAAGTACATGTAGAAACTGTTGAATTGGCGTATGTTTTGCTGCGTATATTCTCAACAGCAACAAAATAAAATTATACATTAAAAAATAAAATTGCATATGGTGTGCTAAACCCTGGTGGCATAGTGGTTAAGAGTTACAGCTGCTAATCAAAAGGTCGGCAGTTCAAATCCACCAGGTGCTCCTTGGGAGCCCTATGAGGCAGTTCCAGTCTGTTCTGTAGGGTCGCTATGAGTCAGAAATGACTCGATGGCACTGGGTCTTTTTGTTGTTGTTTCTTGTGTGCGTGTGTGTAAAAAATGGGGGGTGACAAGGAATATTGACACTGACTTTTAAATATATGAAATATCTCAGAAAAGGTGAAGAAAAATTAATAAAACAGAGGTGGGAAACAGGATGGGTTGGAATGAAACTCTTCAGTGGATTCCTTTTTATTCTTTTTAATTTGATTTCTTTTTCTAAATTATATGAATTCATTATCTATGTATTTACATAAAATGGGCATAATTTTAAAGGGCAGTGACTAAAGATCCTCTAGTAACCAGGATGCACTCTCCCAATAAAACTGCCTAAAAATAATAAATGAATAGTTATATCTCATTAGCACACTAAATTTCTGTACAGTGTGGTATGGGAGACAAGAAATGTGTACCAAGAAAAGCACAAAGCACAAGTGTTGTCATAGGTGAAACACTGGTAATTGGCACAAGAACATGGAATAAAGAGAACACTGACTGGGTATCTGTAGGACATAGTGGGAGTCCCTGAGTGGTACAAAGGGTTAAGCACTCAACTACTAGCCAAACGGTTGGTGGTTCAAGCCCACCCAGAGGTGCCTTGGAAGACAGTTCTGGTGTTCTGCTTCCCAACGATCACAGCCTAAAAAATCTTATGGTACAGTTCTACTCTGTACTCAGAATTAACTCCATAGCAACTAATAACAGCAACAAGGACGCAGTGAACATGAAGAGTGGGCATAATAAGGCTGGAAAAGCCACTGAAGTTAGGTCAAGAGGATCTTAAGTGCAAAACTTGATGTGAACTGTATCGTTCTCCATGAAACCAAAAACCAAACTCTTTGCCGCTGAGTTGATTCCAACTCGTAGCAACCCTATAGGACAGAGTAGAACTGTCCCATAGGGTTTCCAAGGAGCAAGTGGCTGGTGGATTCAAACTGCTGACCTTTTGGTTAGCAGCCAAACTCTTAACCACTGCACCACGAGGGCTCCATAGTTCTCCATTGAAGTGTGACTATGTGGTGTGACATGTTTCCAGGATAAACTTACACTCAGCCTCCTTAATTTGACATGGCTGTTACATAAATATAATGTTTCCATCCTTCTGACAAGTATCTTAGGATATTCTAAAATAGCTCCACAGGAAACAAAGTGCTTTCAATAAATTGCCCACATTTTTTGAGAGTTTGACTAAAGAGTAAAGCCCTAGAAAATATTTCCCAGCTAAAATATGTTGAAGCTATATCGCTGAGACGTCCAGGACATGAATACTCTTGAGGAACTGAGATAAGCATTAGTCACTCTGCTTTCTAAATATTGTATTTACTGATGTTGAACAATGGTTGAATAAATAAATAAGCAGTTCAATGTGCAGAAGTCAAAGTAGAGCAGGTGTTTTTTTCTTTGCATTACTATACAGAATTGCTTTTACAGATGAAGAAGTAAAGATGCTAAGAGACTCTGAAGCCTCCTCTTATGCTTGCTTGTATATTGCCTTAAGTATTTCATTGGTTATGTAAGCATGATAGATATTGCCACTCACAGCAAAGTCATGGCCAAACACTATGAGAAGTGCCACGTTGATGTAGTGTGGTTGCCGAGAAATGGCCCTTGATCATGGGTAGGGTTGATTGTGTGTTGAGAGGGAAGAGATGAAGAAACCCTGAAAGGGGCTGGCCATGCCTACTCCTGCCTGCTTCTGTTCTTGGAGAAGGACATCATGCTTGGTAAGGTAGAGGGGCAGTGAAAATGAGGAAGACTCTCACGAGATGGCTTGACACAGTGGCTACAACAATGGGCTGAAGCAGAACAAGGATTGTGAGGATGGTACATGACTGGGCAGTGTTTTGTTCTGTTGTACAAAGGGTCGCTAGGAGTCAGAAGCAATACGACAGCACCTAACAACAGCAACAACTCCTGCCTGCAGAGGCTAGCCAGTCTTCCTCTGCTCACAGACCAGCCACTCTAGCCCTGAGGGTGGGCAGGGAGGCAGGAATATGACAACTGGTAGTACTCGAGAAAGCTAAGTCCCTGGGAAAATTCATTTGCTAACTTGATGTTGTGTGTATATGTGAGTTAGGCACCATCATGCAATATTTGGCAGCCGGTTCTGGTCTTCTATATGCCCAGCATCGTGCTAGGTTATACCTTGAGGCACCTTGAGTGCTGAGACTATATTTTCTAAAAGTCATACCTTCCCACTCTCACACAGACACACCTCATACACACACTCATGCACAAATACCTCATACACACACACACACCACATACACACTCACACACACTCTCAACACACACTCACACACACACTTATAGCTGCATTCTCACACACACTCACACATGCTCACTAATACACAGACATTCACACACACATCCTTGCTGGCCCCCTCACAGTATCCAGAGCCCTTTGTTTGCCTCTCACTATACCGTCTGCATTGAAAATCATCACATAGACGTGCTGCTCCTAAAGAAAGTACATAGGGAGGTGGGGCCAAGATGGCTGGCTAGGTAGACGCTACCTCGGATCCCTCTTGCAACAGACTTGGAAAAACAGGTGAATCGATCACATACATGACAAATCTACGAACCCTGACCAACAAACACAGATTTAAAAAGTTGACCTGAGTGACAGAGACTGAGAACAAACAACCACGGGAAAGCAGCAACTGTTTTCGGAGCCTGGAGCCAGCATCCCAGTCAGAAAACCTTGGCGCTGGGCTTTGGACTGGGCCCAGGGGAGCTGAGCACGGCATCCTGAGATGGCGCAAAAACGGGGTGCAGCCCTGGCCCCCAGAATTGACCTCGGGGGAAGCCCAGCCAGTGCACTCAGGCAGCACAGCGACCAGGCTGACAGGAGGAGAAGTCACCAGGCGGGAGCAACTGGTTTTGGAGCCGGGAGCGTGGCATCCCAACCGGGAAACCTTGGCGCCGGGCTTTGGACTGGGAGCGGAGGAACTAACCGTGGCTTCTGAGACAGCTCAAGAACGGGAGGCGGGCCTGACCATCGGGGACAATCTCTACCCAGCCAGCACACACAGTCGACACGCCCCTTGAGAATCTCAGATAAAACAGTCATCCCAAGCAAGATAAGTAACTTTGTCTATATTCTGGGGTGCTACTCTCTCCTGTTTATCTGAACCCTCCACTCCCCTCCCCTTCCCAGGCGGCTTCATTAACATTGGATTTTCCTGAGCCAGAGGGAGAACTGCTCTGTGGTTTTTCTTTTCCTTTTTTTTTTTCTGGTCTTTTCCTAACCCATTCTTCTGGCCTGAGAGAAGCAACTACAAAAAACCCAGGGACCAAAAATCCTTCCCTAATTGGACTAAAAACACAGAACCAGCTCCAGCCAAGCATATGTGATCCACAGTCTCTGGCCTTCATCCCTACAGGGAACAAGTTGGCTATTATAATGCAAAGGCATTTCTGATAGGGATCTGACTGCAATTGTTTTAGCAGATTTACTGGAAAGACAAGTTTCACAGGTCTGATATCTCTGCGTATTGAACAGAGCCCTCACTGACCCACAACAGGGAACCGAGGGCTGAAGCTCCCCGCAGACCACCTAGCCTCCTACCTTAGGGGTGTAAGGAGGGTGACACCTACCAATCTGTAGAGGTACTTGCACTGGGGGCCTAAGGTCTGGTGCACACAACTATCACCACTACTTCTCTAGGTGGACCCAAAATCAGATTCTACTCAAGAATAGTGAATGGACTCAGGCTTATATATCTGGTAACAGCCCAATAATAGGACATAAGTGAGTCAAGGGCTACATCAATCAAGACAGCTCAATCTAGTAGCCCATCTACATATATTGAAAGAAAACAAAACAAGATAAGACTCAGTGAGAAAATATAGAATAAATCACTATAATATCTTAGTGATGGCTCAGAGACAGCAGTCGATATGAAAACACATGAAGAAGCAGACCAGGACTGCTTCTACAACTCCCCAAACTAAAGAACCAAAATCTTTCCCAAATGAAGATACAATCCTGGAATTGCCAGATGCAGAATATAAAAAACTAATTTACAGAATGCTTCAAGACATCAGGGATGACCTCAGAAACGAAATAAGGCAATCTACAGAAAAAGCCAAGGAACACACTGATAAAGCAGTTGAAGAACTCAAAAAGATTATTCAAGAACATAGTGGAAAATTAATAAGTTGCAAGAATCCATAGAGAGACAGCATGTAGAAATCCAAAAGATTAACAATAAAATTACAGAATTAGACAACGCAATAGGAAGTCAGAGGAGCAGACTCGAGCAATTAGAATGCAGAGTGGGAAACCTAGAGGACCAGGGAGTTAACACCAATATAGCTGAAAAAAAATCAGATAAAAGAATTAAAAAAAAGAAGAAACCCTAAGAATCATGTGGGACTCTATCAAGAAGAATAACCTGTGTGTGATTGGAGTCCCAGAACAGGGAGGGATAACAGAAAACACAGAGAGAATAGTTGAAGATCTGTTGGTAGAAAATTTCCCTGACATCATGAAAGACGAAAGCATATCTCTCCAAGATGCTCATTGAACCCCATTTAAGACTGATCCAAAAAGAAAAACACCAAGACTATTATCATCAAACTTGCCAAAACCAAAGATAAAGAGAAAATTTTAAAAGCAGCCAGGGACAAAAGAAAGGTCTCCTACAATGGAGAATCAATAAGAATAAGTTCAGACTACTCAGCAGAAACCATGCAGTCAAGAAGGCAATGGGATGACATATACAGAGCACTGAGGGAGAATAACTGCCAGCCAAGGATCATATATCCAGCAAAACTCTCTCTAAAATATGAAGGCGAAATTAAGATAGTTACAGTTAAACACAAGCTTAGAGAATTTGCAAAAACCAAACCAAAGCTACAAGAAATACTAAAGGAAATTGTTTGATACCAGGACAACACAAGGTCACAGAACAGAGCATCCTGATACCAACTCAAATAGGGAAATCGCAAAAACAAATTAAGATTAATTTTAAAAAGAAAAAAACGCTCAAAACAGAGAATCATTGAAGTCAATATGTAAAAGATCACAATAACAAAAAGAGGGTCTAAATACAGGTGGCATAGACCTGCCATATGGAAAGGGATACAAGCTGATATAGGACAATAAAAGTTAGGTTTTTACTTAGAAAAATAGGGGTAAATATTAAAGGTAACCACAAAGAGGTACAACAACTCCATAACTCAAAATAAAAACCAAGAAAAACGTAACGACTCAGCAAACATAAAGTCAACTACTATGAAAATGAGGACCACACAATTTACAAAGAAAAACGTCTCAGCACAAAAAAGTAAGTGGAAAAATGAAATTGTCAACAACACACACAAAAAGGCATCAAAACAACAGCACTAAACACATATCTATAATTACACTGAATGTAAATGGACTAAATGCACCAGTAAAGAGACAGAGAGTCTCAGACTGGATAAAGAAACACGATCTGTCTATATGCTGCCTACAAGGGACACACCTTAGACTTAGAGACACAAACTAAAACTCAAAGGATGGAAAAAATATATATCAAGCAAACAATAAGCAAAAAAGAAGAAGAGTAGCAATATTAATTTCTGACAAAATAGACTTTAAAGTTAAATCCACCACAAAGGATAAAGAAGCACACTACGTAATGATTAAAGGGACAATTGACCAGGAAAATATAACCATATTAAATATTTATGCACCCAATGCCAGGGCTGCAAGATACATAAATCAAATTTTAACAGAACTGAAAAGTGAGATAGACACCTCCAAAATTATAGTAGGAGACTTTAACACACCACTTTCGGAGAAGGACAGGACTTCCAGTAAGAAGTTCAATAGAGACACGGAACACCTAATTACTACAATCAACCAACTTCACCTCATTGACTTATACAGAACTCTCCACCCAACTGATGCAAAGTATAATTTTTTTTTCTAGTGCACATGGAACATTCTCTAGAATAGACCACATATTAGGTCATAAAACAAATCTTTGCAGAATCCAAAACATCGAAATATTACAAAGCATCTTCTCAGATCACAAGGCCATAAAAGTGGAAATCAATAACAGAAAAATTAGGGAAGAGAAATCAAATACTTAGAAACTGAACAATATCCTGCTCAAAAAAGACTGGGTTGTAGAAGACATTAAGGAGGGAATGAAGAAATTCATAGAATGCAACGAGAATGAAAATACTTCCTATCAAAACCTCTGGGACACAGCAAAAGCAGTGCTCAGAGGCCAATTTATATCGATAAATGCACACATACAAAAAGAAGAAAGAGCGAAAATCAGAGAACTGTCCCTACAACTTGAACAAATAGAAAGTGAGCAACAAAAGAATCCATCAGGCACCAGAAGAAAACAAATAATAAAAATTAGAGCTGAATTAATGAATTAGAGAACAGAAAAACAATGGAAAGAATTAACAAAGCCAAAAGCTGGTTCTTTGAAAAAATTAACAAAATTGATAAACCATTGGCCAGACTGACTAAAGAAATACAGGAAAGAAAACAAATAACCCGAATAAGAAACGAGATGGGCCACATCACAACAGACCCAACTGAAATTAAAAGAATCATATCAGATTATTATCAAAAATTGTACTCTAACAAATTTGCAAACCTAGAAGAAATGGATGAATTCCTGGAAAAACACTACCTACCTAAACTAACACAATCAGAAGAAGAACAACTAAATAGACCCATAACAAAAAAAGAGATTGAAATGGTATTCAAAAACTCCCAACAAAAAAAAGCCCTGGCCCGGATGGCTTTACTGCAGAGTTCTACCAAAGTTTCAGAGAAGAGTTAACACCACCACTACTAAAGGTATTTCAAAGCATAGAAAATGACGGAATATTGCCTAACTCATTCTATGAAGCCACCATATCCCGGATACCAAAACCAGGTAAAGACATCACAAAAAAAGAAAATTACAGACCTATATCCCTCATGAACATAGATGCAAAAATCCTCAATGAAATTCTAGCCAATAGAATTCAACAACATATCAAAAAAATAATCCACACAACCAAGGGGGATTTATACCAGGTATGCAAGGCTGGTTTAATATTAGAAAAAACATTAATGTAATCCACCATATAAATAAACCAAAAGACAAAAACCACATGATCTTATCAATTGATGCAGAAAAGGCATTTGACAAAGTCCAACACCCATTTATGATAAAAACTCTCAGCAAAATAAGAATTGAAGGAAAGTTCCTCAACATAATAAAGGGCATCTATACAAAGCCAACAGCCAGCATCACTCTAAATGGAGAGAGCCTGAAAGCATTTCCCTTGAGAATGGGAACCAGACAAGGTTGCCCTTTATCACCGCCTTTTTTCAACATTGTGCTAGAGGTCGTAGCCAGAGCAATTAGGCTAGACAAAGAAATAAAGGGCATTCGGATTGGCAAGGAGGAAGTAAAATTATCTCTATTTGCAGATGACATGATCTTATACACAGAAAACCCTAAGGAATCCTCCAGAAAACTTGTGAAACCAATAGAAGAGTTTGGCAGGTTATAAGATAAACATACAAAAATCACTTGGATTCCTCTGCAGCAACAAAAAGAACATCGAAGAGGAAATAACCAAATCAATACCATTCACAGTAGCCCCCAAGAAGATAAAATACTGAGGAATAAATCTTACCAAAGATGTAAAAGACCTATATAAAGAAAACTACAAAGTACTACTACAAAAAACTAAAAAGGACATACTTAAATGGGAAAACATACCTTGCTCGTGGATAGGAAGACTTAACATAGTAAAAATGTCTATTCTACCAAAAGTCATCTATACATACAATGCACTTCTGATCCAAATTCCAATGACATTTTTTAATGTGATGGAGAAACAAATCACCAACTTCATATGGAAGGGAAAGAAGCCCCAGATAAGTAAAGCATTACTGAAAAAGAAGAAGAAAGTGGGAGGCCTCACTCTACCTGATTTGAGAACATATTATACAGCCACAGTAGTCAAAACTGCCTGGTACTGGTACAACAACAGGCACATAGACCAATGGAACAGAATTGAGAACCCAGATATAAATCCATCCATATATGAGCAGCTGATATTTGACAAAGGCCCAGTGTCAGTTCATTGGGGAAAAGATAGTCTTTTTAACAAATGGTGCTGGCATAACTGGATGTCCATTTGCAAAAGAATGAAACAGGACCCATACCTCACACCATGCACAAAAACTAACTCCAAGTGGATCAAAGACCTAAACATAAAGACTAAAACGATAAAGATCATGGAAGAAAAAATAGGGACAACGTTAGGAGCCCTAATACAAGGCATAAACAGAATACAAAACATTACCAAAAATGACGAAGAGAAACCAGATAACTGGGAGCTCTTAAAAATCAAACACCTATGCTCATCTGAAGACTTCACCAAAAGAGTAAAAGACCACGTACAGATTGGGAAAGAATTTTCAGCTATGACATCTCCGACCAGTGCCTGATCTCTAAAATCTATATGATTCTGTTAAAACTCAACCACAAAAAGACAAACAACCCAATCCAGAAGTGGGCAAAGGATATGAACACACACTTCACTAAAGAAGATATTCAGGCAGCTAACAGATACATGAGAAAATGCTCTCGATCATCAGCCATCAGAGAAATGCAAATTAAAACTACGATGAGATTCCATCTCACTCCAACAAGGCTGGCATTAATCCAAAAAACACAAAATAATAAATGTTGGAGAGGCTGCGGAGAGTTTTGAACTCTTATACACTGCTGGTGGGAATGTCAAATGGTACAACCACTTTGGAAATCTATCTGGCGTTTTCTTAAAAAGTTAGAAATAGAGCTACCATACAACCCAGAAATCCCACTCCTCGGAATATACCCTAGAGAAATAAGAGCCTTCACATGAACAGATATATGCACACCCATGTTTATTGCAGCTCTGTTTACAATAGCAAAAAGCTGGCAGCAACCAAGGTGTCCATCAACGGATGAATGGTTAAATAAATTGTGGTATATTCACACAATGGAATACTACGGATCGATAAAGAACAGTGACGAATCTGTGAAACACTTCATAACATGGAGGGACCTGGAAGGCATTATGTTGAGTGAAATTAGTCAGAGGCAAAAGGACAAATATTGTATGAGACCACTATTATAAGATCTTGAGAAATAGTATAAACTGAGAAGAACACATACTTTTGTGGTTATGAGGCGGGAGGGAGGGAGGGTGGGAGAGGGTTATTTACTGATTACTTAGTAGATAAGAACTACTTTAGGTGAAGGGAAGACAATACTCAATACACCCAAGGTCAGCTCAACTGACTGGACCAAAAGCAAAGAAGTTTCCGGGATAAACTGAATGCTTCAAAGGTCAGTGGAGCAAGGGCGGAGGTTTGGGGACTATGGCTTAAGAGCACTTCTAAGTCAATTGGCAAAATAATTCTATTATGAAAACATTCTGCATCCCACTTTGAAGTGTGGCGTCTGGGGTCTTAAATGATAACAAGTGGCCATCTAAGATGCATCTATTGGTCTCAACCCACCTGGATCAAAGGAGAATGAAGAACACCAAGGTCACACGATAACTATGAGCCCAAGAGACAGAAAGGGCCACATGAACCAGAGGCTTACATCATCCTGAGACCAGAAGAACTAGATGGTTCCCGGCCACAACCGATGACTGCCCTGACAGGGAGCACAACAGAGAACCCCTGAGGGAGCAGGAGATCAGTGGGATGCAGACCCCAAATTCTCATAAAAAGACCAGACTTAATGGTCTGACTGAGACTAGAGGAATCCCAGCGGTCACGGTCCCCAAACCTTCTGTTGGCCCAGGGCAGGAACCATTCCCAAAGACAACTCATTAGACATGGAAGGGACTGGACAGTGGGTAGGAGAGAGATGCTGATGAAGAGTGAGCTACTTGTAGCAGGTGGACACTTGAGACTGTGTTGGCATCTCCTGTCTGGAGGGGAGGTGGGAGGGTAGAGAGGGTTAGAAACTGGCAACATTGTCACAAAAGGAGAGACTGGAAGGGCTGACTCATTAGGGGGAGAGTAAGCGGGAGTAAGGAGTAAGGTGTATATAAGCTTACATGTGACAGACTGACTTGATTTGTAAACATTCACTTAAAGGTCAATAAAAATTATTATAAAAAAAGAAAATACATAAACGTGGAGCATAGAAATTAAGAATATAATACTGATAAACAGAACACCTATACCACTCTTTTCACATTTTTAAATTCTTTAAGGAAAATAAGTATATTAGCAGTAAAATAGAAAATTTACCACAGTACCTAGATCTGCTGAGTCACTCACTGCAGTGCCCAGATGTGCTGAGTCAGTCACTGCAGTGCTCAGGTCCACTGAGTCAGTCACTGCAGTGCTCAGATTCTCTGAGTCACTCAGTACCTGAGATCCACTGAGTCACTCACTGCAGTGCTCAGGTCCACTGAATCAGTTACTGCCCTGCCCAGATCAGCTGAGTCAGTCACTGCAGTGCTCAGATCCACCAAGTCACTCACCATGTTGTGATCTGAGTAGCTTAATAGTTGCTCCCATTTCTATAACTCTGCCTTCTTGAGAGGCATTTACATCATGCTGTAGCCCCACTCCTCAGATACACCCTTCTTTTCCCAAGTGGAAACCAGCAAAGATCTCTCTTGGTAATTATTCAAAGGTCTACATACAGTCTCTCTTTCAGGGAGAAGCCAGCTTAGCAATTCAAATAGCTTGGTAGGAAAGAGGGCAAGACTGAATGTGTTTGAATGGTGCTGATTCATATCCATCCTTGGAGAAGAGTCACAACGTCAGTGTCCTAGGATACTTTTCATCTTACTATGCAATCTACTGGGAATTCAAGGACGATATGAGAGGCATTTCTGTGGTGGCAAGGCCTGTTTGGGTTCTTAATTGGATACGACTCTTCATTAATAACTGGAGTCCTGGTGGCACAGTAGTTACGAGCTTGACTGCTAACCAAAAGGTCAGCAATTTGAGTTCACCAGCCACTCCTTGGAAACTCTATGGGGCGATTCTACTCTGTCCTACAGGGTTCCTATGAATCGGAATTGACTCAACGGCAACGCGTTTGTTTTGCTGTTGTTGTTCATTAATAGCTGGACACCAAACAAAGTGCTTTGCGCATGTCATTTCATTTGCTTCTCTGTCAACTCTGGGAGTTAGGTACTATTATCAGCCTTATTTTATGGATGAGAAAAGTGAAGTCCCTTGCCCAATGTCACACAGCAAGTCACACAATTGTCGAACACTGGATTCAAATCAGCCAAACAGACCCCAGGGCTCGTGCTCTACACCATACACAGATGGCGCTTGGACAGCTGGAGTCAATTCTTGGTCAGTAGGCTCCTAGATCTGTGAAGAGGGAGCAGAACACCGTGGGCAAATTTAAGTTCCTGGCATTCCAGACATCAGATAGGAAAGGCAGGCAGCAGTTTTGAACCTAAGCATTCTTGCCAAGAAATGCCTTAAAGAGACATGTTACCAGCACAGGGAAGAAAACCATAACTCTGCCAAAACACTTGATTCAAGACACAGATCAAAGACATTGACAGATTACAAGGGGTCATCAAGCTCTCAAAGTAGAGCTGACCTTTGAACAGATTCCCGACAGCCATTTGTAGCCACCTCTGATATCTCCCAGGTGGAGAATGGAGTGTTGTGGAGGTGCCATTGGTCACAGAAGGATGCCAGTGGAGGCCTCTGGCGTTGCCAATACCTCTCATGAACGAAAATGGACCAGCATTTGTTCATCTAAAATAGTTGCCTGTGGATTTAATCCCAGCAAAAATAAGTTGGAATCTTTTATCCTTATTTGGGGATTAATTCCATAGCAATTTAACTGGGCAAAGCCGGGTGCTTTATAGAACCAGATGCGCAAATCCTGCCACACAGGCAGCTTTGTTCACAGACACAGTGGCCTGAGTATGTGTGTGGATAGAAAACTTCATTTTAATTCATTCTTTCCAATAAAAGAAATCTTCCCTTGACCTTCTGATAGTTTTCACCTATAAACTCAAATATTCTGTGGTAAAAATACAAAGGCTGACAGTGCAGGTGGCTGAGGGAGCTGGTGGTCTCCCAGAGTCTGGTAACCAGAGATGGCCGCTGAGTGGACCTCCCTGCGCTGTCCTCATCGCCTCCAGCCAACAACCACGCTTCAGTAACTTCTAACATCAAAGGGCTCTGGAGACAGATATCCTATAACCTCATCAGAACCCATTTAGCAATTTTCTGAGAAAGTGTTTATCTAAATTCTTTGAATTATAGACTTATTTCTTCTTAGTTTTCTCCCCTCCATATCGCCCCAACATCACCAACATCAAAAAGTCTTCAGCCCGTAAGGGAGAGTTCTCTATTTGCTGGAAGGATGAGCTCTGTGCAAGGGCCCAACAGGCAAAAAAAAGGGCTAGTGAGAAGTAGGAGAATGTTCTCCTGCATTCACATAAGTAAGAAAGTGCTAGACTGCAGATGTGTAAAGCTCTTGGGGCCATTTGACTGAAGGGGAAAAAATTGTAGAAAACAAAGTTAAAATAAGCATTATAACTGATGTTTGATTGTACTTGAGAAATCAACATAATATTGTAAATTCTAAAAGGAATAAATTCAAAGTAGAAGAGTCTCAAATTTGCACTTTCTGGATAAAATTTGTTGCGTGTAAGACAGAAAATTTTACAGAATTTAAAACCATCTGTTGTGTGACTAGAAGGCCTTTCCACATAAGCCTGTTCTCTTCCTTATAAACTCTTCGGACTTCTGAGCTCTTTCTCAATAGTAAAGATAGTCATTTCATTGCACTTGAATCAAGATTCCTATTAACTACCTAGTACTTCATACTTAGTGCTTAACAATTAACCAAAAGATTGGCAGTCTGAACCCACTCAGAGGTGCCTCACAAGAAACTCCTGTCTATTTGCTTCCAAAAGGTCATTGTCTTGAAAACCCTATAGAGCGCAGTTCTACTCTGACCCATGTGGGGCTGTCCTAACTCAGAATTGACTCAACAGCAATGATTTTGTTATTTTTAGTTTATCCAGGACCAAGTCACCCAAGGGGATGAGAGGTTACATACAGGTATGGGACTTGAAAGCAGTGGGGGTGAACGTGGGAGCTTTCAGGCAGAAATGGACTTTTCATCGTCAACCATGGGTCTGTTTCAAGATGTTTCTCCTGTGGTGCTAAATCAATTTCAAATGTTTATTTTTGTTTATATCAACACAGACACACACAAAGTGGCATTAAAGTTTTTAGGAAATTCAAGTTACATTGCAATAAAAACGAAAGTCAAATTAAGTAAATATGACAATCAGGGAACTGGGATGCTATTCAAGTTAGTCAAATTTTAAGAGTAATGGCACAAGTTCCAACTGGGTACAAAGTGAATGAGAAAATATTAAATTCCTTTAATTATCTAAGGATCTTAGATTGTTTTACTTAGGTTGGCTACTCAGTGATTAGAGATCATGAGTTATTTCTCTGTTTTTACTCCATTATCATTTTTCTTCGGTACGTGATTATGGCTAATCACTAGGCAATTTCCAAACATCGTTTTGTAGGGTTCAAGCAGAAGTCTTTCTTACTTTTGATCCCTTTCAACTGTGCTATGTTGAATCTACCTTTTCTGTCCCGGCGAGAGCTCCGGTAGATCGTATAGACTTTCTCGTCACTTTCATATATTAATAGTTTCTACAGATCATAACCTCTAACTCTCTTCCCATTCAACATTTCTCCCTTCCCCTAGCTTGACCCTCCTTCAGGCTTCAAGGCTTGCAGTGGAGAAGGGAAGGGTGTTGAATTCATCATTATTCTTCTCACTAATCTTCCATCCCTCCTTCTCTACTCTCTCTGCTGCCTCTGGCTCCTTCAAGATTGGAGTGGGAGGAGAAAGAAGAGGTGAGGGACAGAAAAGATCTACTCTAGTAAGCTATTGCACTGAGTACTGCTTGTTTTCTTGCTTGTATTTATTGTTGAGTCCTGTTGCAAGTCCTTCTGATACCCCCTCTTTGTGCATCTGCAAATGTGCCATTCCTGGCAAGAACTGTGACCTTGGCCTGACTGCTTCCCAACCTTCTCCAAGCTTCTGTGTCTGATGGAACACCTTCACCCTTTTCCTAACTGCTCATCTCGCCTGGGTAAGAAGCCCTCAGAATGATTCAAACCCTTCTATGTTCACAGAGTCTCCTGACCCGCGGAACCCTTGTCCCTCCATAGTTTCCTCCGCCTGCCGTCAGGATGATTCCAGCAGGATGACCCACAGGGGGCAAAAATGCAAGCCCTTCTTCCTATGCCTCTCAAGCTCTTAGGACTCATGGGTGCTGTCCCACCTTTTGGGTGGTCCAGTGCCAGCAGCTCATCTAGCCTTGGCAGCTCAGAACACATTCATTGAGTCTAAGGTCAAGCTCTCCTCTGGAGCGCTCCTACTCTCTTAGCATGGCTCCTTCTGTCAGACTGGGAGCCAGAATCAAGGAACCATCCAGCATCTCTTTCCAAAGAAACCTCCTCTCCCAAGTATCTTCCTATTAACTTTCTTGACTCTTTTTCTTACTTCCAGTATGGGTAATGGCTAAGGGCCCCAGATCACTGGGGAGGTGGAGGGTGGTCACCCTTAAACAAGTGGTGTAGGGGGCATCTTTATAATATGTGGTAACTTCATATCTTTTGCTCCCAATTCTCCTGTAAAGAAAAAGTTTCACTTAACATCTCACTAGGTATGCATTATATGTCCAACTAGATTATGAGGTCCTTGTGATGAGGGATCCTGTCACATAGCTCTTTATGTACTCTACAGTTTCTTGTTCTGCATTTGTTTATTTCCTGGTGTAACCACCCATCACATTTCAGATATGACTTATGTGAAGGAGGCAAGACAGAATCTCAATCTGTTGTTCACAGTAATTTAAATGTCTTATTTTAACAATGATTAAGTTATGTAATAATTCCCTGCTTTTAACCAATTATTTCAGAATAGTTTAGAAGTAACTTGTCCTAATTGCATTGGAGAAGAGAGCTTCTCGGTTTTTAATAAGTGTTCATAGAAATACAGACCTTCCTCTTAAGTATTTTTGCAAACTCACTTCCTTTACCAGACTGCATTTCATCCTCTTCCTTAATGGATGAATCCATTTCCATAAACTTAATAGCGAACTGTAATCCTGATCACTTTGAGTGTCATCATTACAACTTACAGTAATAACTGCCAAGATTACCCTTTCCAAGGATGACTCATTGTGGCACAAATCTCCAGAAACTATCCCAGAACCTCAAACAAACAGGAGTTCAGTTATTGATTTTCATTCGGGGCAAACACAGCAATGGCGATGATGAGAATGCTGGCAATGGGATCCCACTAAACCTAAACCTAGACATCCTCCAACTTGAGTGAAGCAAATTTTCTGAGCTTGTTTTTCCAAGTCTTCTCTCTAAGCTGCCCTTCTTCCATGAAGATTTACACCCTTCTATTTACTGAACTCTGTCCTCACCCTTTAAATTCTCCTTTCAAATCAGTCCTAAGAGTTAGGCATTTGCCCTGACGTTTAGTTCTTCTCCTTTTCTTCCCAAGTGTTCATGGAAAATGTCGATGTTTTTGTTAGATACCATTGAGTTGTTTCTGACTCATAATCACCCCACGTACAACGGACTGAAACACTGCCCAGTCTGGTGCCATCCTCACAATGGTTGTTATGTTTGAGCCCATTGTTGGAGCCACAGTGTCAGTCTACCTCATCATGGGTTATCCTCTTTTTCGCTGACCCTCTACCTAACCAAACATAAATGTCCTTCTCCAGGAATGAGTCCTTCCATGTCCAAAGTACTATCTATAAGAGCTTGGGGTGTAGGTAGTTTAAGACTATCTGAAAGACACAGTTTGAACTTTCTCTTGCCTCTGAAAAGTAGTAACACTTTGGTGCTTCCTAATATGCTGATGCACCAATTGGAGAAATACCAAGTTATACACGGAAAGGATCCAGGAGTTGTTTCTGGTATGAACAACCACACCAAGTAGAAAAATGATTTTTTGGAGGGGGAGAAAGAGCGACTTCTCTAACTACATTTCTCCAATTGTGTCTACCTTTTTCTCCAGCTTCTTCTAATTTTTCCTAGAATTTGAAAGTAAAACACTCAATTTCTTACAGAATCCAGTTCAACGCATGCTAGACTGAGGGTTAACACTGAGCTATTATAAATTTTTCTTGGTAAGAGCAAATAAACAAAAACATCATGAGGCCCAAGTGAAGATTCCTAAGTTCAAAAGAGGAATTCACTTTACGCATTAGCTGGTGCCTTCTGAAATATTGATTTGTGTTCTCAACCAGATTCAAAAGTACATGGCATGTATGAAATCAGAATAAGCAGTGTGAAAAGAAGACAATTTGGACAAGAAATTATTTGTTTTTGCTAAATTTAAAATGCCGTTGGTAACAGGACTACATTTGTAGTGGGCGTTGTTGTTTGCCATACCAATCTCCTTCCTAATAGAATCCAACTCAACCCCAGTTCCAGAGGTGGGTCCTGACTGATCTAACCAATACTGTGTCCTGTGATGGTAAGGGATGAAGGGATATGGCAAGACACTGTTAGTTTCTGTATACACTCACACACATGCACACAGACACACACATTTTATACCAAATCGTTAAAAAAAAAAAACCTCCCTCTCACACACACACACACACAAGCACACATTTTCCCCTATAATCATTAAAAAAAAAAAGACCCATTGCTGTGGAGTCAATTCCAACTCACAAATCTTAATAGTGATTGTTTAAATTACAGGTAATTAAGCTTTTTAAAAATATTTTTGACATTTTTTCCAAAAGAGTAGGTGTTATCAGAAAAAAATAACAAGAAACATTTTCAAGAGTTATGTTGACTAAATCTGGGTGGTGTGTATAGTCTTATTTAGAGTCAGAGACATGGGAGAAACGAGTGATGACTAAAAAACATTTAACATACAAGAGCTGGGGCATCAGTGTTCAGCTGAAGGCAAGCCTGTGGAAACAGATCTGTCCAATAAAAAGGAAAGTTATGATGTGCACTGACAATGAGAATCAGCAAAAATGTATCAATCACCAACATATTAAAGAGCAACATACACATAAGCACTCTAATGAAATCCTGTGTTATATGAGCCTGCAGTCACCCCTGTGAGCTTCTGACTGAAGACTTCCTGTTTAGAAGTTACCCCAGCAACCCTTTCAGGTTTGTGTGTGTTGTAATAAAGCAATTGATTCCTCAAACATATGCATATTGTAAAGGCCTGTCTACTTGCATTGCACATGCACGCATCCTACATTTCAAACTTTCAGGCACCCATGAGACTGCTAGGAATGGGGCACCCTAACCCACTGGTATTAACCATTCCATGGGTGTTACATTCATCTGTGATCAAGCCAAACATGTGAGAGATGCTTATATAATACGGCAAAGTGAAAGCCATTATTATTACTTATAGAAAGCAAAGAGCAAATGTCATGAACTGAACAGTGTCCCGCAAAACTATGTGTCAATTTGGCTAGAACATGATTCCCAGCATTGTGTGGTTGCCCCCCATTTTGTGATTTGATGTAATTTTCCTATGTGTTGTAAATCCTAATCTCTGCCTATGTTAATGAGACAAGATCAGGTCATGTTAAAGAGGATTAGAGTGGGATACAACACCTTTATTCAGGTCACATCCCTGATTCAATGTAAGGTGAGTTTCCTTGGGTGTGGCCTGCATCACCTTTTATCTTACAAGAAGTAAAAAGAGAGAGAAGGGAGCAGAGGGAGAGGGACCTCATGGGGGTGGATCACGTCCTTTGAATCCGGGTTTCCCGCCCTTAGAAGCTCCCAGACCAGGAGAAGATTGATGAGAAGGACCTTCCCCCAGAACTGACAGAGAGAGAAAGCCTTCCCATGGAGCTAGTACCCTGAATTCAGACTTCTAGCCTACTAAACTGTGAGAGAACGAATTTCTGTTAAAGCCATCCACTTGTGGTATTTCTATTATAGTAGCACTAGATAACTAAGACAGTAAATAATAACAACTGATTTTCAAAGGGGAACTTCTTATCCTTCCCTTAATTACCGTGTCCGTTTTTATGTCTCCAGGCAGGCCCACTGTGGTTCACGTCAGATGCTCTCTTCCCATCACTGCTGCCTCTGGCCACTACCACTCTACCCTGGGGGTCTGTATGGCCTCCAAGTTTTCTGCTGTGCTGCTGGGCCACTCTGGGCTTTGCCTCGCCAGCAGGAAAACCCTTGCACAGGACCTCCAGAGCCTCTGCCACTGAGCCCTTCTAAGCCTCTGCTGCTGGCTCCTGCTATGCTACCTAGCCCAGCTTGGCTCTTTCTCTTGCTGCACTACCCAGGCCCACGATGCTGCACACAGCCCATGGGGGAAGGGGGAACAGGTGTGGTACATGGGGCACACTCAGGCCTCTGCCTTGTACAGGCAAATGTTACAGTTCTTTAGCACTAGGTAAACCTCCTGTAAAGAGGTACTCTGCCAGCGACCTCCGGAAAGGAAGCACCTAGCTCTCTCTGTGGGCCAGCAAGCCCACCATAGCCACCTCTGTCTGTGGGCCCACCTTCTCTCCATCTTCAGTGCTACAGCCATCTCTTCTAGGTCTAGAAGGTTCTCAGTGCAGGGACCCTGGACCCAAAGAATGTACTCCACTCCAGGCTCTTCTTGATAGTAGTGAGGGCCCCCCAACCTCTGTGGGATTGTCTCTAATATAAGCCTAGCAGAATGGCAAAACCAGCCAATCCCCTAGCGGCACCTCAAGGGGTTCAATCTTACTGGGCGGATTTTCAAGACACTATTTTCAAGCATAGTAGATTGACCAATTCCTTGCAAGGCTATGGTTCAGCCATTCATTTTATGGGAGTTATGAGGTCATGGCTAGAAAACCATATAAAAGCAATCCATTGCACCACTTACGCGAAAAAGCAGTCACAAAAAATGAATAGCATTTCCATTGTGAGCCACTTACATGCTATTTATGCTTTTCATGTTGTTATAAGCTCCACAAAGCTTGGACGTGTATTCAACTCCCTTCATGTTCAAAGTGTCTAATATACTTTTTTTTTTATCTTCTTCATTTCCTCCTTTCCTGTCTGTCTGCCTTCCTTCCTTCCTTTCGTTTTCTTCCATTCTCTGAACAATTATTTGAGTCATATACTTCTTTAATCTGCATTAACTAAATAAAATTAATTCTCTGATGTTAAATGATGAAAATATAGAGTACATCATTTTAGAATGTGGGCCCAATCCAGTTTGAAAACCAGAATGATTAGATCTAAAGTTCATCTATATAAGCAAATCTCGTTCACCTTTTTGTTTCTCTGTGACTCACTTCCTAGTTCAATTTTCTTGATAAATGTGTCTTGCAAACAGGGAATGAATCTGCTGTCACTTTATAACTAAGATCAATGTTCATGGCTCAAAATTTGACTGGTATCATATTCTTCTGAAATCTAGCCTTACTGTTCATGCTTCCCTAATAGAAGTAAGAAAGAAGATATACGATGAACTCTGTGTGCCAAGGTTACTTTGGTAGATAACAGGAGGAAACAGTAAACTTAGCAAATCAGTTTAACACTTAGTTCAAAGCATAGCGATCTGCACATGAGAAGTGTGATGTTTTGTGAAATTTCCAGGCAGGGATAAGAATTGTGCATACACTTTTACCAAATACAAGAGAACATGTGACAAAGACTTTCATAAACTCTTGGACAAGTTCCAGTTTTCAGCTCCTGGGCAATTATGACATTTCCAACCCTAGGTAGAAATAATTTACCACCTCATTACTCACCACCGTGAATTTTATTTTGGACAGTTTTACTGAGCATTTTGACTGTAACCAGGTATCTGTCATATCTTCCCAAGTCTTGTCTTTTCAATCATGGAATTATTTCTACCCATAAAGTAAATCATTTCTTTAAAATGTATTATTCTGCAACTTAGAAAAACATATAATTCCTTCTTGAATTTAAAATTTAAACTTTTATAAAATGTGTTCAACTGCCAGCCTGTCAGTTTGTTGTACTGTGGTGTTTTGTGTGTTACTACAATGCTGAAAGCTATGCCACTGATATTTCAGATGGGGTCACCCATGGTAGACAAGTTTCAGTGGAGCTTCCAGACTAAGACAAAGAAGAAAGGCCTGGCGATCTACTTCTAGAAGTTAGCCAAAGAAAACACAATGGATCACAACAGAACAGTGTCTGATATAGTGCTGGAAGATGAGTACTCAGGTTGGAAGGCACTCAAAATACACAGTGACAGCAACAATGGACTTGAGCATACAAACAATCAAAAAGATGGCACACAATATCTGAACTGACTGATAGCAGCTAACAACATAAAAAGTGTTAGTATTATAGATCTCATCTTCATATCTGCACTTTAGAGTGTATTTTGTGATAAACAACAAAGTATACTTAGGTAATGTGTGAAACGTTATTCCATTAGATGGTTTGATGTTTAGAAAAGGGCTAGAAAATTCATAAGTTCAAAGCCATGAGAAAAAAGATTTATTAATCTCAATTATAAATAATAACAGTATCTTAACATATATAAAGTGCATATATAAGAATACATTATAAAGCATAAAAATAGCATTATATATCTAATTTATGGAAATTCTAGAAAAAAGCAGTAGAGTGAGAATACAGAGAAGTGTGTATAGTATGCTATATTTTATTTAAGAAAGGAAGACATATGAATATTTATGCATATACTGATTTATATCTTAACACATGATAAATAAACCAAAAGCAATAAAAATGACTTCCTAGAAGGGAATGAAGGACATGGTGGAAGAGTCAGGAGTGGACATTAGGCTTCTCGTGATGAATTTTGCTTTTTACTTTTTAGTTCAGGCCAAGTAAACATTTTGCATAATTAAAAAACAACATAATATAAAATTTAAAATGCAATTCCTAAAAATCAAAAACAAAATGAAACAAATTAATGTAACCATCTATTAAAAAAACAAACAAAAAACAAATTTGTTGCCATCAAGTCGATTCTGACTCATAGCGACCTTATAGGAAAGGGTAGAACTGCCCCATAGGGCTTCCAAGGCTATGACCTTTATGGAAGCAGACTGCCACATCTTTCTCCATGGAATGGCTGGTGAGTTCAAACCACCAGCTTTTCAGTTAGCATCCAAGCACTTTTACCACTGTGCCACCAGATCTCCCACAACCATCCATTAGGTAGATAATTTAACCATACAGAGAATTATTTTTAGTTATTTAAAATACAGAAATTTGCATGTATACCCTTAATTGACAATAGCCTAAGGATAAAAAGCACTGAAAAATATCTTTAGAAGTATTCAGTAATAGTATTGGTTATTGTGATAGTTAAGGTTGTTTGTCATCTTGGCTGAGTCATGATTCTCAGTGGCTTGACAATTATGTAATGATGTAGTTTGACAGTTATGTAATGATGTAAATTGGCATTATGTAATGACGTACTCATCCTTCATTTTGTGATATGATGTGAGCAGCCAATCAGTTGAAAGGAAGTTTCCTTAGAAACTGTATCCAGTACATATGGACAATCTAGTAAAGCTCATTAGCTTGCTCTGGATCCTGCATCTGGCTCATTGTCACCTGGCTTCTGGTTCTTGGGACCTGAGCCAGAAGCCTGAAGTCTAACTTGCTGATCTTGGATTCATCAGCCCCTGCAGCTACGTGAGTCAGGAGAAGCCTCCAGCCTGACAGCTGACCCATGGACTTGGGACTTGCCAGCCTCTACAACCATGTGAGCCACGAGCCATTTCTTTGAGATAAATCTTTCTACATATAGTGAATGTATATACTTCACTGGTTTTGCTTCTCTAGAGAACCCAGCCTAAGACAGTCATAATAAAGTTACTGTCATTATTTTGAAACTACGCTAGGCACTGGGTTTTGGGTTATATATATATACAGGAAACTCTGGTGGTATAGTGGTTAAGTGCTACAGCTGCTTACCAAAAGGTCAGCGTTCAAATCCACCAGGCTCTCCTTGGAAGCTCTATGGGGCCGTTCTACTCTGTCCTATAGGGTTGCTATGAGTCAGAATTGACTCAACAGCAACGGGTTTGGTTTTATATATATACATATATATATAGGGAGAGAGAGAGCGAGAGGGAGACAGACAGCACCCTGATGGTGCAGCGGTTAAAGGAATAAAAAGCTAACCAAAAGGTTGGTGGTTCAAAATCACATCACCAGCAGCTCTGAGGGAGAAAGATGTAGCAGTCTGCTTCCATAAATTTACAGCCTCAGAAACCGTATGGAGTCGTTATGAGTCAGAATCAACTCAAAGGCCGTGGGTGTGTGTGTATATATATTTATATACATACACATACATATATACATACATACGGAAAGCATGAAAGCACTTACTAATGAAGATCAAAAGCCACAGCCTTCAATATGGATTACGCCTCAACATAAAGAAAACAAAAATCCTCACAACTGGACCAATAAGCAATATCATGATAAATGGAGAAAAGGTTGAAGTTGTCAAGGAATTCATTTTACTTGGATCCACAATCAACACCCCTGAAAGCAGCAGTCAAGAAATCAAAAGGCGCATTGCTTCGGGCAAATCTGCTGCAAAGGAACACCTTAAAGTGTTGAAAAGCAAAGATGTCACCTTGAAGACCTAAGCCACGATATTTTCAATCGCATCATATGCATGTGAAAGCTGGACAATGAATAAGGAAGACTCTAGAAGAATTGATACCTTTGAATTGTGGTGTTGGCGAAGAATATTGAATATACCATAGACTGCCAAAAGACCGAATAAATCTGTCTTGGAAGAAGTACAATCAGAATGCTCCTTAGAAGTAAGGATGGTAAGACTGCATCTTACATACTTTGGACATGTTGTCAGGATGGATCAGTCCCTGGAGAAGGACATCACGCTTGGTAAAGTAGAGGGTCAGCAGAAAAAAGGAAGACACTCAAAGAGGTGGATTGACACAGTGGCTACAACAATGGGCTCAAGCATAACGACAATTTTAAGGACGGTGCAGGACCAGGCAGTGTTTCATTCTGTTGTTCACAGGGTTGCTATGTGCGTAGGTCGTTAGGTAACCACTCAATGGCACCTAACAACAATATATATATACACACACACATATATATATGTATATACATTTGAAAGCTGGATTATGAACATTGAAGACTGGAGAAAAATGATGGCTTTAAATTATGGTGTTGGTAAAGAACATTGGATATAGCATGAACTGCCAGAAGAACGAATAAATCTCTCTTGGAATAAGTACAGCCAGAGTGCTCACTGAAAGCAAGGATGGTCAGATTTCATCTCACATACTTTGGACATGTTATCAGGAGGGATCAGTCCCCAGAAAGGGACATCTTGCTTGATAATGCTTGGTAAGTTAGATGGTCTTCTACCCTCAAGGAGATGGATTGACACAGTGGCTGCAACAAGGGGCTCAAACATAGCAATGACTGTTAGGATGATGCAAGACTGGGTAGTATTTCATTCTGTTGAACACAGGGTCACTATGAGTCAGAACCAACTTGATAGCACCTAACAACAACAATATGTGTGATGCATAATATTATTTATTTTATAAAGAAAATAAATAATTATATTAATGACATTAGAAAACAAAAATTTCAGCATAAGGTAAAAGAGATATAAAATAAAAAAGTTCATAAAAAATCTATGCACTTACATTTGAATGGGAAAGACCATGAGCATATGACATATTTTTCTTAAAAAAAATATATATTTCTTCACTTTACACACAGTGACCAACCCAGTGGCAATAACAATTATAGCCTAAATTTTGGTGTCTAAATATCATTTTCTACCAAAAGAACAAAAGCCTATTGGAAAAATGACTGATTTCAGTGATGTGAAGCTATAAATATAGAGAAGAGGTAGTACACATTGAAACGTTATAATGTAAGGACTCTTTCGAAGATACTGGGTTCCAGTCAAAATAACAAGAGAAGCAAACTGGAATGGGCTCCTACCTTCTACTGGCCAAAGATAGCACAATCTGAATATTAAAAAAAAAAAAGAGAGAGACTGCAATGCATTAAAGCATCAAATTTGTTTTTGAAAAAACATGAATTTATAATAATGCTTTAAAAAGAAAAAAAATATTGGTTACCTCTGGAGGCTGCTTGGCCACCAAGTCTTTATTCTAAAAACTGATGAGTAAAGGAAAACAATCTATAATATATCCACACTTCCTGTACAAACCATACTCCAGAATAATCAAGTAGTGGATAAAGAGAGTTTTTTCTCTATTGAAGAATTACAGCATATAATGTCTTTACTGAAGAAATAAAGCAGTAAGAAAGATAGAATCAGAATATCGACATTTTACAATACTAGTGAAATAATGGCCCCATTATGATCTATAGGTTTTTCTTTGAAGTAGCTCTCTAAGCCTTTCTTCTTAAGCCATATATTTAAAAAAAAAAAAAAAACCCAGTGCCTTCAAATCCATCCCTACTCATTGCGACCCAAGTAGAACTGCCTCATAGGGTTGCAAGGAATACCTGGTGGATTTGAACTGACAACCTTTGGGTTAGCAGCTGTAGCACTTATCCACTACACCACCAGGATTTCATAAATACACCATAAGTAATAATCAATGACTGCTAACACCTTTGGGTGAAAAGATGATAAAGGCAACCTAAGCTTACAGAAGTTGACTCCTGGTGGTACAGTGGTTAAGTGCTCCAGTGCTAACCAAAAGGCTGGCAGTTTGAACCCACCAGCTGCTCCACGGAAAAAGATGTGGCAGTCTGCTTCTGTAAAGATTACAGCCTTGGAAACCCTATCGGGCAGTTCTACTCTGTCCTGTGGGGTCGCTGTGAGTTGAAATCGACTTGACAGGAACAGGTTTGGTTTGATTTTGATTAAACTTACTGACCAATCTTTCCATGACAGTAACAGAAACAACTAAACACTATATATCTTTCCATGTAATGCAGTAAGCACACAGCATCACTTAAGAAGGATTCTTGACAAAATTAAACTTGATCAAGTCTCTGAGGCCAATGATAAGTGAAATGCAGAGGACAAAAGAGCATGAGAAACACCACTCTGAGGTTGCAATCAACTAAAGACAGAAAGTGAGAAATTTTTACAGGGCAAACGTCCTGGATTCTTTAACAAATAAATGAAGAATGGGGCAGGAGAGAAAAAGTCTGGTATGGACCTAAAAGACCTATCAACTAAATGCAGAGCATATCTCTGCAACGTCATTTGAACTAGCAAAACAGATTTTATGAGACAATTAAAAAAATCTGAACACTGACTTGATCTTAAATGATATTAATGGATTTTTGTTATTTTTTTAAGATGTGTTGATAATATTGTAATTTTTTTTTTGATCTTATCTCTTAGCAATATATAGAGAAGAATGGGCAGTAGTTAAGAGCTCAGCTGCTAACCAAAATGTCGGCAGTTCCAATCTATCAACCACTCCTTGGAAACCCTATGGGGCAGTTCTACTCTGTCCTATAGAGTCTCTATGAGTTGGAATCGACTCAACGGTAAAAAGTTTGGTTAGGGTTTTGGTTTATTTATGGATGAGATTACATGATTTATGAAATTTGCTATTAATTATTAAAAAATTTTGGTATGATGAGGATATCCTGACAATGTTAGATAATGTAGAGCTACAGGCCGAAGTATTTACAAAAGAAATTATATGATGTCTGAGATTTTCTTTAAAATAATATAAAATAATAATAATAAAACAATAAGGTTGGGGGATATAGGAAAAATTTTGTTGCGGAGGGACATAGCAGTAACCAGAACAGCCATATATTAGGAATTGTTGAAGTTGGGTGTTAGGTTGATGATGCTATTAAATCTACTTATATATAGATAAAAAATTTTTATAATAAAAAGAATACAGCAATATTAAATAAAGTACAAAAGAGTGAGCAAAAAGTTCCCTAAAAAGTATTTAGTTTCCTTTTAAGAATGCAAATTAATTAAAATAAAATAACACTTTGAATGAAAAAATGATCAGACGTTTAGAGGCTTTCCAAAATTTATATTCTTCCTCTTTTAAAGTAACTAAATATATTTTAATCCTTTGATTTCAGTTCCATTCACATATAACCTCCTTTTGCAGTATCTATAAAGGGCTTAAATTTTTTGTTTCCAATCACAAATTTTTATTTCTCCAAATAGACATTCATACTTTGAAATAGTAACACAAATTCCCCTGTCTTGAACAGTACTGGATATACATTGTTATTGTTGTAAGGTGCCCTCAAGATGGTGCCAACTCATAGTGACCCTATGTACAACAGAACAAAACACTGCCAGGTACTACACCATCCTCACAATCCCCATTGTTGCAGCCATTATGTTCATTCATCTCCTTGAGAGTCTTCCTCTTTTTTGCTGACCCTCTGTTTTACCAAGCATGATGTCCTTCTCCAGAGACTGGTCCCTCCCAATAACATGTCCAAAGTACATGAAACAAAGTCTAGCCATCCTCCCTTCTAAGCAGCATTCTGGCTGTATTTCTTTTAAGACAGGTTTGTTTGTTCTTCTGGCAATTCATGGTATGTTTGATATTCTTTTCCAACACCATAATTCAAAGACATCAATTCTTCTTTTGTCTTCCTTATTCATTGTTCAGCTTTTGCATGCACATGAAGCAACTGAAAATACCATGGCTTGGGTCAGGTGCACCTTAGCCCTCAAAGTGACATCTTTGCTTCTTAAGACTTGAAAAAGGTCTTTTGCAGCAGATTTGCCCAGTGCAATATGTCATTTGATTTCTTGACCGCTGCTTCAATGCATGTTGGTTGTGGACCCAAGTAAAATGAAATCTTTAACAACTTCAATATTTTCTCCATTTATTGTGATGTTACTTATTGGTCCAGCTGGGAGGTTTTTTGTTTTCTTTATGTTGAGGTGTAAACCATACTGAAGGCTGAAGCCTTTGATCTTCATCTGTAAATCCTCTTCACTTTCAGATAGCAAAGTTGTGTCATCTGCATATCCCAGGTTGTTAATGATGAGTCTTCCTCCAATCCTGATGCCCCGTTCTTCATATAGTTCAGCTTCCCAGATTGAAAAAAATGATGGAAGGGTACAACCCTGACACACACCTCTCCTGATTTTAAAACATGCAGTATCCCCTTGTTCTGTTCAAACAACTGCCTCTTGGTCTATGCACAGGTTCCTCATGAGCACAATTAAGTGTTCTGGAACTCCCATTCTTCACAATGTTATCCATAATTTATTATGATCCACACAGTCGAATGTCTTTGCATAGTCAATAAAACACAGATAAACATCTTTCTGGTATTCTCTGCTTTCAGCCAAGATCGATCTGACATCGGCAGTGATATCCCTCATTCCAAGTCCTCTTCTGAATCTGTTATGAATTCCTGGCAGTTCCCTGTAGATATACTGCTACAAGCATTTTTTAATTATCTTCAGCAAAATTTTACTTGAGTGTAATATAATGATATTGTTTGATAATTTCTGCATTGTGTTGGATCGCCTTTCTTTGGAATGGGCATAAATATGGCTGTCTTCCAGCCAGTTGATCAGGTAGCCATCTTTCAAATTTCATGGCACAGGCGAGTGAAGGCCTCCAACATTCCACTCCTTTGTTGAAACATCTCAGTTGGAATTCCATCAACTCCTGGACCCTTGTTTTTTGCCAGGACTTTCAGTGCAGCTTGGACTTCTTCCTTCAGTACCGTCAGTTCTTGGTCATATGCTACCTCCTGAAATGGTTGAAAGTTGACCAATTCTTTTTGTACAATTACTCTGTGTATTCCTTCCATCTTCTTTTGGTATTTCTTGTGTAATTCAACACTTTGCCCAGGTTTATTGCAACTCAAGCCTTGAATTTTTTCTTCAGTTTTTTCAGCTCGAGAAATATCGAGCGTGTTCTTCCCTTTTGGCTATCTAATTCCAGATCTTTACACATTTCATTGTCTTTTCAAGCTGCTCTTTGAAATCTTCTCTTCAACTCTTTTATTTTACAATTCTTCTATTTGCGTTAGCTACTCTACATTCAAGAACAAGTTCCAGAGTCTCTTCTGACATCCAATTTACTCTTTTCTTTCTTTCCCGTCTTTTTAATGAGCGTTTGCTTTCTTCATGTATGATGTCCTTGATGCCTTCCTACAACTCATCTGGTCTTCAGTCAATCAGTGTTCAACGTCTCAAATCTATCTCGGAGATGGTCTCTAAATTCGGGTGGGATATACTCAAGATTCTACTTTGGCTCTCATGGACTTGTTTTAATTTTCTTCAGCTTCAACTTGAACTTGCATATGGGCAATTGACGGTCTGTTCCGCAGTCACCCCTGGCCTTGTTCTGACTGATGATAATGAGCTTCTCCATTATCTCTTTTCACAGATGTAGTCTATTCGATCCCTGTGTTTTCCATCAGGTGAGGTCCATGTGTATAGTGGCTGTTTATGTTGTTGAAAAAAGGTATTTCCAATGAATACGTAGTTGGTCTTACAAAATTCTATCAGGAAGGCCATATTTTCCAACTACTGATCCTCTTCTTTGTTTCCAACTTTTGCATTCCAAACACCAGTAATTATCAATGCATCTTAATTGCTTATTTGATCAATTTCAGACTGTAGAATTTGGTAAAAATTTTCAATTTCTTCATTAGTGGTTGGTGCACAAATTTTAACAATAGTCATATTAACTGGTCTTCCTTATAGATGTACAGATACTATCCTATTACTGACAACATTGGACTTCAGGGGAGATGTTGTAATGTCCTTTTTGATGATGAATATAACACCGTTCCTCCTCTGTTTGTCATTCCTGGCATAGAAGACCATACAATTGCTAGATTCAAAATAGCCAATACCAGTCCTTTCTTTTCCTCTCACTAATGCCTAGAATATCTATCTTCAAGTGTTCCATTTCATTTCTGACAACTTCAATTTTCCTAGATTCATACTTTGTACATTCCAAGTTCCAATTATTAATGGATGGTTACAGCTGTTTATTCTCATTTGAGTCATGCCACATCAACAAACGAGGGCCCCAAAAGATTTACTCCATCCATTAATTAAGGCCAACCCACATTAAGGAGGCATCTCTTCCTCAGTTGTATTTTGAGTACCTTCCAACCTGAGGGGCTCATCTTCCAGCACTATATCAGACAATGTTCCACTTCTATTCATAAGACTTTCACTGGTCAATTTTTTTTTTTAACTTTTATTGTGCTTTAAGTGAGAGTTTACAAATCAAGTCAGTCTCTCATACAAAAATTTATATACACCTTGCTATATATACTCCTAGTTGCTCTCCCCCTACTGAGACAGCATACTCCTTCTCTCTACTCTGCGTTCTGTATCCATTCAACCAGCTTCTGTCCCCCTCTGCCTTTTTATCTCCCCTCCAAATAGGAGCTGCCCACATAGTCTCATGTGTCTACTTGAGCCAAGAAGCTCATTCCTCACCAGTATCGTTTTCTATCTTACAGTCCAGTCCAATCCCTGTCTAAAGAGTTGGCTTTGGGAATAGTTCCTGTCTTGGGCTAACAGAAGGTCTGGAAACCATGATCACTGGTCAGTTTTTTTAGAAGTAAATCACCAGGTCCTTCTTCCTAGTCTGTCCTAGATTGAAAGCTCCACTGAAACCTGTCCACCATGGGAGACCCTGCTGGTACTTGAAATACCAGTGGCATAGCTTCTAGCATCACAACAAAAAGCAAGCCACCACAGTACTGCAAACTGACAGACAAGGGGTGGCAACATATTTAGGTAGTCATAAAAATTTGAAAAATGAATGAAATTAATCTATTGGGAGAGAGGGGGGAATATTTAAAGGAGAAAATTGAATTCATTTTATTATACAATGAAATGAATAATCATATATGTTGCTATTGTTTCTGTTGCTATCTGCCTTCTAGTCAGCCTCTACTGATGGAGACCCCAAGTATGATGGAACAAAATGCTGCTCAGTGCTTCATCATCTCCATGATCTGTTGTGGATTGGACCACTATGATCCATAGGGTTTTCTTTCTGATTTTCAGAAGTAGATTTCCAGGTCTTTCTTCCTAAACCACATATAAAGATCATAAATCACCTTAACAAATTTCAAAAAATTCTTTAAGTTCTGTCATATATTAAGAGCATTGAGTGATAGACATAAAGATGGGATGAGATATTAGTGAAATTTTTTTTTCATCCTGAATAATAATAAAAAAAAAAAAAATGGAAAAGCCTCCATGACCAAATGATAACACCAAGAAATATGGTGTGGTTAGGATATCTTTAAAGATAAATGGCTTTGAAACTCCAATTTTGTAGAACTAATGCCTTCCCAAGGCAAAGTAAAATTGCTCTTTAGCTGAACTAATGGTTAAAGCCTTGTCTCTGTCAGAGGTGGGTTAGCTCTGACCAGTGAATGGATGTACTGTCCCCGAGACAATATAATATGTCTGTTCTCTCTTCAGTTTGAACACTAGGTAGCCAAGACCCTCTTCCCCAAAGTACTCTTTAGACTACTGCACCACACATCCTAATTTATAAAGCCAGTTTTCAAATACTTCTTAAAATCTGAGTTTCCCAGAAAGTAGTATCAGAGCCAGAGCAGCCTTGGAAAATGGTCAAGTTTGCTTTTAATAGATATCTCTATTTCCACTCCATAAGTACCCCTGCTGTCATCCTTACCCATCCTTACTTTGCCTCCCATCCCCATCCCTGTCAAAAGTTAACTTTCTTGAATCCAATTCCCTAAGGTCTACTCTTTGCTTGGGTGGCAAAAAAAATATTCATGAGTATGTTCCTCTTACATGGAAACTGATATGCATCTTGGCAAAATCTTTCTGTAAACATGTAAAATAAAAGCAGAACCTATGTGGTTATAAAAGGATGGGGTGTTCACAGCCCAATACCTAACCTTCTTTCCTTCTCCTGGCAGCACCTGGGAGGTCTCCATAGTACCCTGAAGCTTTAAGGAATATAATTTGAGTGTCATCTTTTAATCCAAAGAAGTAATTCTAACAAGCCAATAATATTTTGTCTCCCTTCAACTAGAACACGTGGATGCCTACTTATTTTTCCCTCCAGAAGGGCTGGCCACAAACCAAAGATTTTTTGTTGTTGTTGTAGTTCATCTACTATATGCTAAAAAGATTTATTCAAATTCATATTTTTTACTCACTGAGTCTGATTTTTGTCAATTTACCCAAGTAAGGACTTTCTTTCACTTAGCAAAAACAAACAAAAAAGGTCCTTATTTATTTGTTTGTGTTTTTTGTTTGTTTCTCCTTTAAAATAGGTGGACATTTCAATTTTCTTTCTTCTTTTTTGATGCTATGTAGAGTTGCTATGGAAGAATTACATGAGAATATTGGAAAATGAAAAGAATATCATGGGCAGGATTGAATGAGTCTTTGGACTCATTGCTATAATGGAGACATAGAGCTAAGGTCTAAAGGTGTCAATGTTATAACCAGAGACAGTAAATAAAAGAGTAATTCAAATTTGAAGGATAAAATGTAGAGGAAACAGGGAATGAAAAAAGAAGCCTGTTTTCAAAAGAATCAAGGGAAATGAGATAAAGTTTGAGGACTGATGGGGACAGGTAAGTGTGAGGTTCCCTCCAGAGTCTGTGAAGCACACATGCTGATGTATACTCCAGGAGGCTGGACCAGGCCGGCACTGGGGATGAAAGCAGCTACCTGCAGGGTGTTCTCTTAGGGGTACTGTGAAGGCCCTCTCCTGAGCCCTCTCCTCCCAAATCACAAGGCAAGCTTCTAGAATAACCCCACCTCAGGTTAAGTGCTACGGCTGCTAACCAAAAGGGCTGGCAGTTCAAATCCACCAGGCACTCCGTGGAAACTCTATGGGGCAGTTCTACTCTGTCCTATAGGGTCACTATGAGTCGGAATCGACTCGATGGCACTGAGTCTGGGTTTTTTTAAGGCAGAATGTGGTAGGCATCAGTAGGAGCCTGGTCCTCATCATGATCTTTGCCTACCTACGTGTCTTTATTATCTAGTCCTGCTGTAACAGAAATACCTTTGTCTCCCCAAAATTCATGCCCTTGCCACACATAAAACACTTTCACTCCATCATATCATCCCAAGTCTTAAATCAACTCCAAGTCCAAATTCCATCCTGGGGCAAAATTCCTCTTCATCTGTAAAATCTTGAATACAAGTTATCTGCTTCCAAAGTACAATGGTGGAACAGACTCAAGGTAGACATTTCCATTACAAATGGGAGAAATTGGAGGGAAAGAAGGGATAACAGGCATCAAGCAAGTCAGCAGAACACATTACATTAGCCCTCTAGTCCTGAAAATAATCCTCTGTTCTCTGAGAAAATTTAGGCAATGGCTTTGCCCTCCAGACTCTGGATGTTGGCCACAGTATCTGGATTCTGGGTGGAGGCCCTTCAGCCTTGGGCTTCAGCTCTGCCTTCCAGGCCCACTGGGATGGCAACTCTGCTCCCTCAGATTTGGGCAGCCCCATTTCCTTAGTCTGTCTGAGTGGTGACCCTACCCCACTAGCTTTGGCAGGCCCTGATCTTCTGCCCCTTGGGCATGGCACCCTTCCCCCTCAGCTTTGGGATCAGGCCCCATCCCACTAGCACTTGTGAAGGGCAGCCCTGCACCCCAGAACCAAGTTGGTGAAGATCTAACTCTTTATAACCTAGGAGGCCACGGCCCAACCCTTTGAGACCCAGCAGGCTGTGGTTCCATCCTTTGGACCTCAGAAGTTGCAGCCCTACCCTTTGAGACTGAGGCAGCTCTACTTCCTGTGTTCACTGTCTCTTCAGCTTCTGTTTCCTAGTTCCTTGGACTCTCAGCCCCTTGGCCTCTCAGGCCCTTGGGCCTCCCCAGCATCTGCCCTGCTCCGGAAAGAGTTTAAAGCCCCTTAGCTCTACTGATAAGTGCCTGGAAGCACCCCACTCTTCCAGGAAGCCTTCTGCCCAAAGGCAGTCAGCTCTCTTGCTTCATGGGTCGATTCCCAGGGCCATGTAGTTCTGACCCCCTGGTTCTGCTGCTGCTGTTTCTCTGCTCCTCCTTCTCACCACCCGCTCCATCTCCTCACTTTCTTCTGAGCCTTCACCAGAATGATTTCTGATGTCCATAATTCCACCAACAGTCTCTTCAAGGCAATCTCGTCTTTTGCGATTAGGCGCTTTAAAATTCTTCCAGCCTCTACCTATTCACAGTTGCAAAATCACTTCCACATTTTAGGTATCTGTTAGAGCACCATCCCACTTTCGATACCAAATTTCTGTCTTAGATATCTAGTGCTGCTATAACAGAAATATCGTAAGTGGATGGCTTTAACAAACAGAAGTTTATTCTCTCACAGTTTAGGAGGCTAGAAGTCTGAATTCAGGGCACCAGCTCCAGGGGAAGGTTTTTTCTCTGTGTTCCCTCTGTGGGGAGGCTCTTGTCATCAATCTTTCCCTGGTCTCGGAGTGTCTCAGCACAGGGACCCTGAGTCCAAAGGATGGACTCTCCTCCTGGTGCTTCTTTCCTTGTTGTACGATACCCCATCTCTCTGCTTCCTTCTCTCTCCTTTTATCTCTTGTAAGATAAAAGGTGATGCAGATCACACCCCAAGGAAACCCCACTTACATTGGACCAACCCTAATTCTCTTTAATATAACCTAATCTTGCCTCATTAACTACAAGCAGAGATTAGGATTTACAACACATAGGTTAATTACACGAGATCACAAAATAGAGGGCAACCACACAATACTGGGAATCGTGGCCTAGCCAAGTTGACATATATTTTTGGGGGGGACACACTTCAATCCATGACACTACATTAATTCAGTCATTTATTGAGTAAATAATTGGAGCTAAAAATAATTGGAGCTAGTAACCATAATTAACTTTTGTGCATTAAAGTGAAGAAACTTCTTCCAATAATTTACTTATAAAATACAGTGAGTAGAGAACAAGGAGAGTTCACAACAGAGTGGAATAGGAATGACAAGTCGAAATCTCTAGCGTTATTGATCCTCTGATCCTTACTCCATGTTAGGTAGTACTCCTTGTATATGTAATAGTCACCTAATTTGAACATTCAAGGAGGGGCTTAAATTGTTCCCTCCTAGCTATAAGAGCCAAGGATCTATGGTATTTTTTACACCCTTATGGAAAGGTAGATTTGCAGTGAGATGAAAAATAGATTTCATGGTATGTGTCATTGGGTATCACTGCCTGGAGATCTCTGTTGAGAAGGAACTGTGGCCAGGTCTAGGCTCAGCAGGAAAGTTCCACCTAGATTAGCATCACTGCCCCAAGCAAGGAGAGCAAAGCTGTAGTGGCATCTCTGTTTTGTATTTTTTATGTTTGCTTACTGGGTCTCAAGAGAAGCCCATATGCTCAAGATCATTAGCCTTAAATCTGAATTTAGTTTTACACTGAAGATTATTAAACCAAGAATGTTTCACAAAGAAAATGAGCATTTCTCTCAGGCATTTTATGTCAGGGAGAAGATTCAACAAATCATTCATTGCAAGTCTGTCTGAATTTTGCTTCCTTCGAATTGATACGGTAGTATTCATTTTTCCTGTAAGCAACCAAATCCTGGGAGAGAAAGATACTAAACTGAGACAATCTAATTCAGAAGAAACATTAGGTGTTTCCAAAGCCACGCTTTTTGGTCTCTTTCCTCAAATGATTCTTAGAAATGACAATGCAGTTTTCAAAATCTCTCAATTCTTTGAAACTCAGTTGTACCCCTGTTGAGTGTTTCCTTTAGTATTTTATATTGTAAATAGCAGTGCATAATACACATCTTTTATAAAGGTCTTTAAAATGCACGTTCTTTATATATACTGCTGATTTCTAGACTAACACATTTTTGTTTTTCTTTTTTTCTTCTCCTTCACCTTGATACTGGAGTCTGGATATCATTAACTCACACTAATCTTAATATGATCACAAGTTTCACACATTCAACATTAAAATGAGGTGATACCCAAAGTACTTTCAATAAGTCATCAAATCTTTGATCACTTTCAAGTCCCCAAAGGGGACTTGATCCATTATCTTTATTAAGAAGTTCTGGGTACCATTACTCTCAAACAAACTCTGAGAAATCCGCTCTGACTCTTAATGTTATTAAATGTCAAAATGTTCCCTTACTCTTAATTTTTGATACTTGATGGTGATTTAATTATGAGACACATCTTGGGTTTTTCAGACCATATCATTTATTCTCCATAAATAATGTTTTCTTGTGATATTAAAAAAAGAAGAAGAAAAACTATAGCACAAAAATAGAGAGAAGAGATCAAATATTGCATGAGGAGAAAACCATTAAAAAGCTGTTAACGGTGAACTAAATATTCTCAAAAGAATCAAGATGGTGGAATAGGAAGCTCCAAGCTCCGCTTCTCCCATAGAGAGATTTTTTTTTTTTTTTTAATAGCAAAATATGGCAGTGCTTGTCTTGTTGGATCACTGGTAAACAGCCAGGGGATCACAGCAGCAGGATAAACACTTGCAGAATGGTAGGAAGACTTATATACTTTTTTCCTTGATGCTGGCTTGAGCGCCACCCCACCCTGGTCAGCACTGAGCCAAAAGAGGCAGAAGCATTTCTAACTTTGAAGCTTGGCCCCTGGTTCTGGAGTGAGCAGAGAGTACCCTATTAATGAGGCTTGGTCTTTGCCTGCCTGAATCAGTTGAGGGACTACTCAAAGGGCAAAAGCAAAGAGATTGTCTCTCTATCATCCATTTTGGAGATCATTGGCGCAGAGGAGCAATGGCCATATCCTGGGGCACTGTAAAGTGAACAAAAGAGCCCATGGCCACCTGGGGCAAAGGAAGATGGCAGAGAAGCTGGAATGAAAACCCCAGAAAGAGAATTTCCTTGGGAAACTGAGGGATTTAAAAACACCCAACTGTGTTTAATTTGGAGAGCCACACGCATGCCCAGGACAAGGTACATGCCCAGAAAAGCCTGAGGTAATACTAAATTTTCTCCTCAGGTGGATCTTCTGTCTTAATGTAAACCTGCTTAATGATTGCCCCAGAATAGAGCCGGTCTGCAAAGATTGCAAGAGTCCCCCCACCCCGGTGGTTTTTCCTCTGTTTGTTTCTGCAAAAAATAGTTACTAAACTAACTGACTACTATAGCCTTCAACAATTAAAAAGTGAGAGAGAGAGGAAAGGAGAAAAGAAGAGAAAGAAAAAAAACAAAACAAAACTAGAAAACCCTGAGGAAGGGAAAGAACCTGAGCTCTAGAACGACCATCTTCTATTACTCAAATATCCTATTTTCAACAAAAATTCACAAGACATATGGAGAAACAGGGATGAACCATTCAGAGGAACAAGTAAGCTAACAGAAACCATCTTTGAGGAAGATCAGTTATTGGACCCCCAGATATAGATTTTAAAGCAACTGTTTTGAATATATTCAAAGAAGTAAAGAAAAATATGGACAAATAAAGAAAAAAAAATTAAGCCTTTTTAAAAAGAGAAAATATTAACAAAGAGCAATTATAAAAAGAAACCAAACACAAATTCTGGAGTTTAGAAATATAATAACTGGAATTAAAATCTACTAAAGAGGTTTAACAGCAGATTTAAGCCAGGAGGAATAAAAAGTCAGCAAACTTGAAGATGTTTTCGTTGTTAGGTGCCATCAAGCCTATTTCAGCTCATAGCCACCCCATGTGCCAGAGTAGAACTGCCTCATAGGGTTTTCTAGGCTGTAATCTTTACAGGAGCAGGTCACCAGGTCTTTTCCCTCCCAAGCCACTGGGTAGGTTGGAACTGCCAACCTTTCAGTTAGCAGCCAAGCACTTAACGTTTGCACCACTAGGACTCCTAAAAGATGGAACAATTGAAATGATCCAGTCTGAAGAACAGAAAGAAAAAATAATAAAAAAAATGAACCAAGCATAAGCATCCTTTGGAACGTCATTCATTAAGTGGTTCAATATACACATTATTGTATATTGAAGCTCCAGAAGGAGAGGAGAAAGAGAAAAGGACAGAAGGAAGAGTTGAAAAAATGATGACCAAAAACTTTCCAAATCTGAAGAAAAATATGAATTTGCACATACATGAAGTGCAACAAAATCCAAGTAGGATAAACCCAAGGAGATCCATGCTGAGACACATTATAATCAAATTCCTGAAACCAAAGATAAAGAGAAATTTTATAAACTTCAAGAGAAAGTGAATTGTCACGCTAATAAGATTAAATGTCCATTTCTCCTCAGAAACTATGGAGGCCAGAAGGCGGCGGGATGATATATTCAAAGTATTGAAACAAAAAATTGTCATCCTAGAATCTTGTACCTGGTGAAACTGCCCTTTAAAAACAAGGTGAAATTAAGACATTCTCTGATAAACAAAAGCTGAGGGAGTTTGTTACTACTAGGCCTTCCCTAAAAGAAATGCTAACAAGAGTCCTCTAGCTTAAGAGGTGAATATGTCAGAGAGCAACCCAAAGTTGCGTGGAGAAATAAAGACTTTTGGTAAAGGTAATTTCAAGGGTAAATATAATGGCCAGTTTCATGCTTTTTGGTTTTTTTGGTAATGATTTTTGTTATGTTCTACATGATACAAAAGACAAAAGTATAAATATTAATTATAAATATATAATACTGGGTATAAAATGTATTACAATGTAATTTGTTGTATAAATGGCATAAAGGAGGACAGAGAACAGTTTAGGAACAAAAGTTTTGTATGTTATTTAAATTAAATTAGTACCAATATGAACTGTTGTTGTTGTTGTTAGGTGCTTTTGAGTCAGTTCCAACTCACAGTGACCCTATGTACCACAGAACAAAACACTGCCTGGTCCTGCACCATCCTTACGATCATTGTTATGCCTGAGCCCATTGTTGCAGCCACTGTGTCAATCCATCTCATTGAGGATCTTCCTCTCCTGCTGACCCTGTACTTTACAAAGCATAATGTCCTTCTCTAGGAATTGATCCCTCCTAACAACACGTCCAAGTTATGTAAGACGCAGTCTTGCCAACCTTGTTTCTAAGGAGCATTCTGGTTGTGCTTCTTCCAAGACAGATTTGTTTGTTCTTTTGGCAGTCCCTGATATATTCAATATTCTTTACCAACACCACAATTCAAAGGCGTCAATTCTTCTTCAGTCTTCCTTATTCATTGTCCAACTTTCACAAGCACCTGATGCGATTGAAGATACCATGGCTTGGGTCAGGCACACCTTAGTCTTCAAAGTGACACCTTTGCTTTTCAACACTTTAAAGAGGTCTTTTGCAGCAGATTTGCTCAATGCAAGGAATCTTTTGATTTCTTGACTGCTGCTTTCATGGGTGTTGATTGTGGGTCCAAGTAAAATGAAATCCTTGACAACTTCAATCTTTTCTCCATTTATCATGGTGTGGCTTATTGATCCCGTTGTGAGGGTTTATCTTTTCTTTATGTTGAGGTGCAATCCCTACTGAAGGCTGTGGGCTTTGATCTTCATTAGTAAGTGCTTCAAGTCCTCTTCACTTTCAGCAAGTAAGGTTGTATCATCTGCATAACGTAGGCTGTTAATGAGTCTTCCTCCACCCTGATCCCCCTTTCTTCTTCATATAGTCCAGATTCTCAGATTATAGGTTCAGCATACAGATTGAATATTGTTGTTGTTGTTAGGTGTCTTCGAGTCAGTTCTGACTCATAGCGACCCCATGCACAACAGAATGAAACACTGCTCGGTCCTGAGCCATCACCACAATCGTTGTTATGCTTGAGCTCATTGTTGCAGCCACTGTGTCAATCCACCTTGTTGAGGGTCTTCCTCTTTTCTTACTGAGACTGTACTCTGCCAAGCATGATGTCCTTCTTCAGGGACTGATCCCTCCTGACAACATGTCCAAAGTACGTAAGATGCAGTCTCGCCATCCTTGCTTCTAAGGAGCATCCTGGTTGTGCTTCTTCTGAGACAGATTTGTTCGTTCTTTTGGCAGTCCGTGGTATATTCAATATTCTTTGCCAACACCACAATTCAAAGGCGTCAATTCTTCTTTGGTCTTCCTTATTCATTGTCCAACTTTCACATGCATATGATGCAATTGAAAATACCATGGCTTGGGTCAGGCACACCTTAGTCTTCAAGGTGACATCTTTGCTCTTCAATACCTTAAAGAGGTCTTTTGCACCAGATTTACCCAATGCAATGTGCCTTTTGATTGCTTGACTGTTGCTTCCATGGCTGTTCATTGTGGGTCCAAGTAAAATGAAATCCTTCACAATTTCAACCTTTTCTCCGTTTATCATGATATTGCTCATTGGTCCAGTTGTGAGGATTTTTGTTTTCTTTATGTTGAGGTGCAATCCCTACTGAAGGCTGTGGTCTTTGATCTTCATTAGTAAATACTTCAAGTCCTCTTCACTTTCAGCAAGCAAGGTTGTGTTATCTGCATAATGCAGGTTGTTAATGAGTCTTCCTTTAATCCTGATGCCCCGTTCTTCTTCATATAATCCAGCTCCTCGTATTATTTGCTCAGCATACAGATTGAATAGGTATGGTGAAATAATACAACCCTGATGCACACCTTTCCTGACTTTAAACCAATCGGTATCCTCTTGTTCTGTCCAAACAACTGTCTCTTGATCTATGTAAAGTTTCCTCATGAGCACAATTAAATATTCTGGAATTCCCATTCTTCGCAATGTTATTCATGATTTGTTATGATCCACACAGTTGAACGCCTTTGCATAGTCAATAAAACACAGGTAAACATTCTTCTGGTGTTCTCTGCTTTCAGCCAGGATCCATCTGGCATCAGCAATGATATCCCTGGTTCTCTCTTGAATCCGGCCTGAATTTCTGGCAGTTCCATCGATGTACTGCTACAGCCTTTTTGAATGATCTTCAGCAAAATTTTGCTTGGGTGTGATATTAATGATATTGTTCAATAATTTCCACATTCAGTTGGATCACCTTTCTTATAATAATAAAAAAATTAATTCATCAAGAAAAGACCATTTTGAATCATGCTGCGTCAGCAAATGAAGGTTCCAAAACTTTTCTCCATCCATGTCATTAAGGTCGACTCTACTTTTGGGAGGCAGCTCTTCCCCAGTCGTCTTTTGAGCACCTTCCAACCTGGGGGGCTCATCTTCCGGCACTATATCAGACAATGTTTTGCTACTATTCATAAGGTTTTCACTGACTAATTCTTTTCAGAAGTAGACTGCCAGGTCCTTCTTCCTAGTCTGTCTTAGTCTGAAAGCTCAGCTGAAACCTGTCCTCTGTGGGTGACCCTGCTGGTATCTGAATACCGGTGGCATAGCTTCCAGTATGACAGCAACACGCAAGCCCCCACAGTATGACAAACTGACAGGCACGTGGAGGAATATAAACTAGGTTGCTATAAACTTAGGATGGTAAAGGTAATCCACATGGTAACCACTAATAATATTACTTAAAAAAAAAAAAAAAACTGTACACTCGGGGATATTAAAATGATTCATCACAAAAAATCAACTAAACACTGAAAAGAGAGAAGCTCTTGAGAAAATAAGGGGTAAAACAAGGTATAAAAAATTTTAAGACATATAAAAATAGCAAAATAGCAGAGTAAGTCTTTATTGGTAATTACTTTAAATGTGGCTGGATAGAACTCCCCAATCAAAAGTCACAGACTGGCAGAATGGAGAAGAAAAACATGACCCAACTGTATGTTCTTTACAAGAGACACATTTTAAATCAAAAGGTAATGGCTTAAAAGTGAAAGGCTGGGAAAATACATTCCACATAAACAGAAACTAAAAGAGAGTTGGCTACGTTAATATTGAACAAAATAGGCTTTAAGTCAAAAACAATTATAAAAGACAAAGAAGGATATTATGTAATAATAAAAAAATTAATTCATCAAGAAGAGATAATTAAAATACACATGCACCCAATAGCACAACTCCAAATTTGTCAAGAAAACACTGGCAGGGCTGAAGGGAGAAATAGACAGCACTATAATAATGGTAGCAATTCGAGGCTTCAATTTTTTTCTTCGGTTCTTTCAGCTAGAGAAATGCCTAGCATGTTCTTCCCTTTTGGTTCTCTAATTCTAAGTCTTGCACATTTCATTATAATACTTTACTTTGTCTTTTTGAGCTGCCCTCTGAAATCTTTTGTTCAGCTCTTTTCTTCATCATTTCTCCCTTTCGCTTTAGCTACTCTACGTTCAAGAGTAAGTTTCAAAGTCATTTCTTACATCCATTTTTGTATTTTCTTCCTTTCCTCTCTTTTTAATGACCTTTTGCTTTCTTCATGTATGATGTACTTGATATCATTCCACAACTCCTCTGGTCTTTCATCATAAGTGTTCAATGTGTCATATCTGTTCCTGAGATGGTCTCTAATTTGGGTGGGATATACTCAAGGTCATATTTTGGCCCTCATAGACTTTCTCTAATTTTGTTCAGCTTCAACTTGAATTTGCATATGAGCAGTTGATAGTCTATTCTGCACTTGGCCCTTGACCTTCTTCTGAGTGATGATATTGAACTTTTCCATCTTCTCTTTCCATAGATGTGGTCAATTTGATTCCTGTATATTCCATCTGGTGGGGGCCATTTGTATAGACACCAGTTATGTTGTTGAAAAAGGTATTTGCAATGAATAAGTCACAATTTTGAAGGATTCTATGGGCAAAATATTGAACAATGCAGGAAGCATCAAGATAAGATGGGAAGGGATACACAGAGTCACTGTACCAAAAAAAATTGATCAATGTTCAGCCATTTCAGGAGGTGGCGAGTAATCAAGAACTGATGGTGTGGAAGAAAGAAGTCCAAGTTGCACTGAAGGCACTGGCAAAAAACAAGGCTCTGAGAATTGTCAGGATACAAATCGAGATGTTTTAACAAACAGATGCAATGCTAGAAGCATTCACTAGTCTATGCCATGAAATTTGGAAAAGAGTTCTTGGCCAACCAACTAGAAGAGATTTATTTTTGTGCCAATTCCAAAGAAAAGTGATCCAAGAGAATGCACGAGTTATCAAACAATATCATTAACATCAACACAAGTAAAATTTTGTTGAAGATAATTAAAAAATGGTTGCAGTAGTACACCAACAGGGAACTGCCATAAAATCAAGCCAGATTCAGAAGAGGATGTGGAACCGGGGATATCATTGCTGATATCAGAAGGAGCTTGGCTGAAAGCAGATAATACCAGAAAGATGTTTACCTGCGTTTTATTGACTATGCAAAGACCTTCAACTGTGTGAATCATAACAAATTACAGATAACATTGCAAAGAATGGGAATTCCAGAACATTTAATTGTGCTCATGTGAAACCTGTATATAGAGCAAGAGGTAGTCATTGGAACAGAACAAGAGGATACCAAGTGGTTTAAAATCAGGAAAGGTGTGTGTCAGGGTTGTATTCTTTCACCATGCTTATTCGATATGTATGCTGAAAAAATAATTCAAGAAGCTGGACTATATGAAGAAAAACAAAGCATCAGGATTGGAGGAAGACTCATTAACAGCCTGCAATATGCAGATGACACAACCTTGCTTGCTGAAAGTGAAGAGGACTTGAAGCATTTACTGATGAAGACCAAAGACCACAGCCTTCAGTATGGATTTCACCTCAACATAAAGAAAACAAAAATCCTCACAACTGGACTGATAAGTAACATCATGATAAATGGAGAAAAAATTGAAGTTGTGAAGGATTTCATTTTACTTGGATCCACAATCAACAGCCATGGAAGTAGCAGTCAGGAAATCAAATGACATACTGCATTGGGCAAATGTGCTCCAAAACATCTCTTTAAAGTGATAAAAAGCAAAGATGTCACTCTGAGGACTAAGGTGCACCTGACCTAAGCCAAGACGTTTTCGATCACCTCATAGGTATGCAAAAGCTGGACAATGAATAATAAAGACCAAAGAAAAATTGATGCCTTTGAATTATGATGTTGGAGAAGGATACTGACAGCATGGACTGCCAGAAGAACAAACAAGTCTGTCTTGGAAGAAGTACAGCTAGAGTGTTCCTTGGAAAGGAGGATGGTGAGACTTCATTTCATGTACTTTGGACATTTTACCAGGAAGGACCAGTTCCTGGAGAAGGACATCATGCTTGGTAAGGTAGAGGGTCAGTGAAAAAGAGGAAGGCTTTCAAGGAAATGGATTGACACAGTGGCTACAACAGTGGGCTCAAGCATAGCAATGATTGTGGGAATGGCACAGGACCAGGCAGTGTTTTGTTCTGTTGTACACAGAGTTGCTATGAGTTGGATCCAACTCAACAGCACCTAAAAGCATCTAACCATAACAGTTGGAGACTTTAACACACCACTTTCAATAATGGACAGAACATACAAATTGAAGATTAACAAGGGAATATAGAATCTGAATAATACTATAAGCCAATGGGACCTCACAGACATTAATAAAACACTTGACCCAACTACAGCAAGATATTTTATACATTCTTCCCTGATACACATGTATCATTTTCCAGGATAGACCGTATGTTACATAACAACAACAACAACAAAAATTGTCAATAAATTTCAAAAGATTGAAATCATACAAAGCATTTTCTCATACCACAGTGATAGAATGAAATGAAATTGGAAATAAACAGCATATCATTAAACAACCAATGGGTCAAAGAAGAAATCATAAGAGAAATCAGAAATTAATTAGAGTTAAATGAAAATGAGATCACAACATACCAAAACCTATGGAATTCAGCAAAGACAGTACTCTGAAATTTATAGCTATAAGCATCTATATTAAAAGAGAAGAGCAAAAACCAGTAACCTAATTTTACACCTTGAGAAACTAGAAAAAGAAAAAAACTACCCTCAAAGTCACTAAAAGAAAGGAAAAACAAAGATCAGAGCAGAGATAAATGAAACAGAGGAAGAATAATAGAAAGAACCTATAAAACCAAAAGTTGTTTTTTGAAAAGATCAACAAAATTGAGAAACCCCTAGCTACACTGACAAAGAAAAAGATATAAGATGTTAGAAATTAAAATCAGAAATTAAAGAGGTGACATTACTACCGATCTTGTATAATTAACAGAATTACAAGAGACTACAATGAACAACTGCATGCCAAAAAATTACATAACATAGATAAAATAAGTTTTTAGGAATGTTCAAACTACTTAAATTGACTCAAGAAGAAGTATTAAGAGGTGTGTAAAAAAAAAAAAAAAAAAAAATTTTTTTTTTTTTAACAATGAAAGCAATTGAAATAGTAATTTAAAAAACCTCCCAAAAAACAAAAGTCTAGGTCCGATGAATTCTACCAAACATTTAAAGAAAAACTGACACCAATTGTTCTCAAGCTGTTCAAAAAATAGAGGAGAATGGAATACTGCTTAACTCATTTTATGAGGCCTGCATTACTCTGATACCAAAGCCAAACAAAGACAGCACAAGAAAACTATAGACAAGCAGCCCTTTTGAATATAGATGCAAAAATCCTTGACAAAATTTGAGCAAACCCCATCCAATACTATATTAAAAGGATTATAAATCATGATCAATTGGGACTTATCCCTGGAAATGCAATGATGGTTCAATAAAAGAAAATTAATCAATGCAATACATCACATTGATAGAATACAGGGGAAAAAATTACATGATAACCTCAATCAGTGCAGAAAAGGTATTTGTTAAAATCCAGCACCCTTTCATGATGGCACTGGGTTCATGATAAAAACATTCAAGAAGCTAAGAATAGAAGTGAAATCTCTCAGCATGATAAAGGGAATTTATGAAAAACCCAGAGTGAACATCATGCTTAATGGTGAAAGACTGAAAGCTTTTTCCTGTAAGTTCAGGAATAGGACAAGATGCCCGCTTTCCCCACTGTTTTTCAACATTATACTAGAAGTTCTAGCCAGAGCAATAAGACAGGAAAAAGAAATAAGATCATCCATGAAAAAGAAGAAGTAAAGCTACCTTTGTTTGTAGATGACATGAGCCTATGGAAACCCTGGTGGCATAGTGGTTAAGAGCTTTGGCTGCTAATCAAAAAGGTCAGCAGTTCAAATCCACCAGACACTCCTTGGAAACCCTATGAGGCAGTTCTACTCTGTCCTATAAGGTCACTATGAGTCAGAATCGACTCGATGGCAACAGGTTTGGTCTTTTTTTTTTTTTTTTTTGAGCCTATACATGGAAAGCCTTCGAGGATCCTCAAGAAAGCTACTAGCATTATAAATTAATTCAGCAAAGTTTCAAGATACAAGATCAGCACACAGAAATCAGCCACAAACAAAGCAAAAAGGAAATTAAAAATATGATACCTTTTACAAAAGGATCCAGAAGAATAAAATGCATAGGAATAAATATGACCAAGGAGATGAAAGACCATTATAGTGAAAACTATAAAATATTGTCAAAAGAAATCTAAATAAATGGAAAAATACTCTGTATTCATGGACTGGCAGACTTAATGTAGTTAAGATGGCAAATCTACCCAAAGTAATCTAAAGATACAATGTAATTCCCACTAAAATTCCAACAGCCTTTTTTGAAGAATTGGAAAAGCTAATCCTTAAATTAATATAGAATTTTAAAAGGCTCCAAATAACAATCTTTGAAAAAAAGAACAAAGTAGGAGAACTTACACTTCCTAATTATAAAACCTACTGCAAAGTTACAGTAATAAAAACAGTAGTGTAATACTGGCATCAGTACAATGTAGTACTGTCATGTAGACCAACAGAATTGAGAATTCAGAAATAAACCAATACATTGGTGGACAATTAATTTTTGATAAGGGTGTCAAAACTATTCAATGGGGAAAGAAGTGTCTGGAACAACTGGATCTCCACATGCAAATAATGAAGCTAGACCCATACTTCACACCCCATTTTATTAACTTACATAGATAAGTGGCCAAATATAAGAGCTAAAACCATTAAACTTTTAGAAGAAAACATAGGTGTATATCTTCAAGATCATCTTTTAAGCAATGTATTTTTAGATACGACACCAAAAGCACAAGCAACAAGGAAAAAAAAAAACCTGGACTTCATCAAAATTGAAATTTTTATGCATATAGGGACATTATCAAGTAAATGAAGAGACAACCCACAGAACAGGAGAAAATGTTTCAGAACCTTGTATCAGATAAGGGTTTAATATCCAGAATGAAACTCAATAACAAAAAGACCAACATCCAAATTTGAAAACTGGCAAAAGATACGAATAGAGATTTCTACAAAGGAGATACACAAATGACCAACAAATACATGAAAAAATGTTGAACATCATTAGTCATGACATAACAGTTCACACCTACTAGAATGGCTATTAGCAAAAAAAAAAAAAAGTGGAAAACAACAAGTGTTGGCGAAGACGTGGAGAAATCAGAATGTTTGTACACTGGGGATGGGAATTGTGAAATGGCACATCCACTGTGGAAAATAGTTTGGCAAATTCTAAAAAAAGTTAAACATAAAAATACCATATGACCCAGCAATTTCACTCCTGGTTAAATACCCAAAAGAATCAAAAGTAGTGGCTCAGAGGACACATGTACACCAGTGTTCACTGCAGTGTTACAACTGGCAAAAGTGCAGCAACTCGGCGTCCACGAACAGATGAATGGATAAACAAATCGTGGTGTATAAACACAATGGAGCATTATTTAGCTATAAAAAATGAAGTTCTGACACATGCCACCTCATGGATTAACCTTGAAAACATAAAACATTATGCTAAGTGAAATAAGGCAGACGCAAAAGCAGGAATATTGTTGGATCCCACATATAGGAAATATCTGGAGTGGGAAAAGCCACCAAGAGGAATAGAAGATTGGTGGCTACCAGGATGTAGGAGGAGGGGAGAATAGGGGAAAAAATCATCATAGGGTCCTCTTCGAATTGCCAAATTGTATTTTATGTGAATTTTTCCTCAATAAAGAAAAAATGATCAATTGAATGAAAAAGGAAAAACAATAAATTAGTAAAAATGGATCTTAATATAAATTCTATTGCGGCCTGATGAGTTTAAAGCAAGAATGAAGAAAAAGAGGGAAAGATAGCAGGGAAGGAGAGAAGAGGGAAAAAGTTACTTAGCCAGACAAATATGTATACTATTTTATTTATTTAACAAGCATTTAAAGAGTTACTCGGTACGCCTTAACAATATTAACTCATGAAATCCTCCATAACAGACAGGAATGATTATCCTCATTTAAAAAAAGAGATGAATAAATCGAGGTACAGAGGGAACAACAGATCAAGGATCATGAAGATGGTACAGGACTGGGAGACATTTTCTTCTGTTGTTCAGAGTTACCATGAGCTGACTTAATAACCAACAAGAACACCCAGAATGAGAGTTTGAGTATTTTGCCCAAGATCATACAGAGTAAATGGTAAAACTTGTATTTGAACACAGTCAGTTTATTAAAAAATAAATCATTTCCTTTACGATATAAACATAAAATACTAAATAAACACATGCTGAAGCTTATAATTTAGAGCAAATCTATAATAAAGATAATATTCTTCCAATATAAAGAAATCTTGTTAATTTATGCAAATGATATATTTCTAGGTATCGATAAATTTTACCAATTACATTTTTTAAGATAATTTAGCCCCTAATCAGCATGATGATAATGTTGTTAAATGTTTTATATTTCGTTTTAATTTAGAAGAATAACATTCTGTATGGATAACAAGACGGAAATTGTAAAAAAGAAATGAAGAAAACGCAGTTCAGAAATACTTGTTAATTATGCTCTAACATAGAATAATCACTTTTTGAAAGTTTTCATTTTTATTTTTACTTGTTAATAATCAAACAAAATAATAATTTTGTCAGCACTTGATTTTATAGCTCCTGTACATTTATTTTTATGGTGTTTTCATTCATTCGAATGGTATTTCCACCCACTGAAGTATAAAATGCCAGCACTTCAACAGTCATACTTAGCCCTTAAAACTTAGTATCTCTCAGGCTAGTCTTTCAATTACATGATGAAAAATGACGAACTATAAACAACTCCACTTAAAACTGCCGAAGATCAGAGAACTTTCCAATCCGCTCTACGTATATTGACAAACTGAACTGAAGGAAGCAAAAATACTTCTAAGGATTGTCAGATCACATCAAACATGTTGGCCAAGACAGTTTCTTGATGTCAAAGGCATGATTTAAAAATCAATTTTGGTGCACTAGTTATTAATACCTGATTCTAACAAAGAAGTCCCCAGACATTCAACTGAGAAGCAGCCTAATATCAAAGATCTATTAACCATTGTAAGAGCTGACGGAAGCTTCTGAATGAATCCTTTTGTTAAAAATTGGCCTGAGATCATAGAGCTTTCATAAGGAGTCCCAGAAGTGTAGCACACGTAGATGTCTTTGTGCATTATAAAAATTCACGTTCTCTAGTGGCCCTGTTGACAATAAGTGTGTGCAAAGTGTTCTTTAAGGAGACAGAGAGAGTCTAATTTATGTAGAGCACACTTGACTAGTACAGTGGTCTACTGTGCCTCCTTTGCCACTGCTGTTGTTTGTTCCCATGAAGTCGGTTCCCACTCATGGTAAATTTATATATAACAGAACGAAACCTTAACTGGTCCTGTGCCATTCTCAGGATCACCAGTATGTTTGACTTCACTGTTGAAGCCACTGTGCCAATGCATCTCAATGAGGGCTTCCCTGTCTTCACCAGCCCTCTGCCTCTGCATACCATCGTCAAGGCTGTATCAGTTTTGGTTTTGAATCTGCCTGGCTGATAAAGGATTAAGAAGGAAGGACGTGTATAATTTTCCCCATATAAATATGCTCAAATATTGAAGAAACTTCCTATACCATTGTCGTAGAGGTTCAGTGTCAATTTAAAATATGTGTACCAGCATCATATCGTTAAGAAAATACAGCTAAAATTAAACTTTGCCCCAGAGCAGAATTGTTCATTTACTAATGGGTCAGCAAGTTCCTAAATGCATCTACCAGCCTATTTAGTGGTCGTTCTATCCAAACGCAGCATTGTTCATTTACTAATGATTTTACCTGGTCTTTAAATGCACCTACTCAATGGTTTATGAGCAATGTCTCTGACCACTGAATTCAAGCAGCACCTGGAAAGAATGGGCCCTGATGCCAAGTATCTACTGACAGGGCTTCTGACTGGACCATACCCACATGGATCCATTTGTTTAAGTTTGATTCTTCTCCCCATGCTCAAAGTGTGAAAGAAAATTTGCTCTTCCCGGGTGCAGTCTATGTTTATAATGATGTGCCCGAGACACTCTGGCGCTCTGCAGCCCTCTCAGACTAATCAAAGATAAACTCAGGCTGCATTTGTCAAGCCCTGGAGCAGCGCAGCAACCCTTGCCAGAATCATACCTTCCAGAAGGTGAGAGAGCTGGGAGCCAAGAGCCAAATCGTAATCACACAAGACAGGAAAAAATCTTCTCCCAAGGCTGCATCCCAAGAAGAAAGCTGGGCCCTTTCCATTCCCTTCCGTAAAACACTAAGTACACGATGCAAACCGGTTCAGAGATACAATAACTAGCACACACTACACATTTTGAATTCCTGGGTGGCACAACCAAAAGGCTGGACGTTTGAGTCCTCCCAGAGGTGCCTCAGAAGAAAGGCCTGGTGATCTGCTTCTGAAAGATCACAGCCACCGAAAACCCTGCGGTTTTCACAGTTCCGCTCCGACTGACATGTGGTCGCCACGAGTTAGAGGCTACTCGGCGGCAACGGAAACAGTCTTGTATGTTTATGTAGCAAGAATAAAAATCACTTGTTTAGAAGACAAAAAAGAGGGGACTTCTTTTAAAGTTCCCTTGGAAGGACATTTGCAATTAAATTAACTTTAAAGTGCAGTACTCTCATTACCAAAATCACCATCCCTGTTCTCCAAACGTGCTGATGTCACAAACTTCACGGTAACAGGATTTGAACCGCTGCTACTAACCCCACCCAACCACAACGCCAGGCACTTATGCTGGCTGAGAAAACACACTTTGCAGAATTTTATAACAAAGTACTGAGGTAAAATAAATATGACACATTTTCTGGCAAAAAATGCCTTTTTATTTGTAATTTTTCATTCTTGTTAATGTATTGCTGAGTTTATTTTGCCTAAATATCTGCTAGAGTTTACACACATTGCAATCTTGGTCAACGTAAGAGATTTATTCCTTCCTTAGGCTTTTTTTATCCTGTAAAAAGCCTAAGCAAATCATTTATTTATTTTTACACTCTACTAAATTTTCAATATAGTTATTTCCTTTTCAGTGAATCTCTTGTCAAAAACAAAACCCCATCTAGCATTAAATAATGAAATAAACCAAAACAAAGAGCATGCCGTAATTTTTTATTACTCTTACAATCAAGATGGAGGAGCAATAAATTATTCTGTAATGTTGCTTTCTAGCCTGAACATTTAGAAGCATGGTAAATTTCTTGGGCTAAAGTGACGTTAAGAAATTACTCTATCTAAGGAGCCCTGGTGGCATAACAGTTAAGCACTTGGCTGTTAACTGAAAGGTTGGCAATTCGAACCCAACCAGTGGCTCTGAGGTGGAAAGACCTGACAGTCTGGTCCCATAAAGAGAATAGCCAAGAAAACTCTATGAGGCAGTTCCGCTCTGTCATGTGGGGTCACTAGGAGTCTAAACCGACTTGACTGCACCTAACAACATCTATCTACCTACCTATCCACCCATCTATCTTCCAGGAATGAAAAATGAACAGTGTTTCTCAGCACCTTTTCAAATCCTTCTGTTCTGCTAAGGAGTGTAAGTTCTGGTATGGAATATTTTTTAAAAAGGAAAAAAGTATCAGATAAACAGAACACTCGAAAATATTGGGGAAAAGTGAGTACTTTGGTTTTACATCAACCAGATTTTTTGGCGTCGTACACTTCTCAGCGCAAGCTTGCCCTGAACATAGAATTCTCTCAGGAAGAAAGCTCAGGAGTAGACGCCGACCCACTGACATTCATTAGAGCTCTGGATCCTGAGAAAAGCCCTGTGGCGGGAAAGGGGCTGAGAGCTTGGCTACAGATCACGCCAAGAGTTTAGCCAAAGACGTATGCAAAGAAATCTGATTCCAGAGCTGGCAATGCTCTCTGGAGAAAGCCAGTGCTCTGTGTCCTGTTGTATAGGGAACCTGGCTTCTTTCAAACTCCAAAATCAGCGAAAGCAACTTTCTTTACATTCTGAAAGGAAACAGCACTCACACTGACAAACACAGCCACTATTTCAGTCCAAAGTTCATTTTAAATAAATAAACACAGTGAAGCAAAAGGCTCTGACTTTAGTCAATGGACTGAGAAGTTGCACCAGGAGAGGGTAAAGAAAAACACATGGCAGAAACCTTCAGCATTGCGATTGGGCGGGAGGTATGCCTGGGGAAGACTGACAGTTTACTCAGACCCATTATGTAACCCAGAATCCAGCCTGCCTGAGAAAAAAGGATCTGGTGATAAATAAAGGCTTAGCGGTTCTGCAGTTAAGCAGTTAACAGAAGGGAACATTTAATTAAATTGTAAATACTAGAGAATGCAGATTTGGCTTAGCATTAAATATAAATTAGGTAACAAATAATTGGAAACAAATGGGTGGAATTTTACGTATTTGGCTCTTTAAAGCTTGTTTTTGCCTTACATTTTCTTTACTTGATGTAAAAGCTATTAAACGAATCTCATAATTAGAAGAATCCTATTTTATTATTCAACTGTAAACTCAGAATTCTGAAATCAACTTTCTTTTGGGGGAAAAAATTTTGAGGGGCAGTAGTGTCCAAGAAATGACTATGTATTCCTTCAAATATCCCTCTATTGCCAAGCTATTGAGCCCTAAAATGCCAATATTGTGTGATTAGGAAGAAATCGTTATACTGCAGAAGCTAAGGAACTCTAGCCTCTTTGTTAATTATACCAAGCTTTGGAAAATGAAACATTTCCCACCAAATCAGCAAATCAGCTCCAATTTATTTTCTGCTTCTTGTGGGATACTGCAAGCCCACTTAGCAAATCCTTTTTGTCACAATACTGACAAACTCCACCTTTTCAAATTCACATGGAGGATTTTCCATGGCTCACTGTATTTGGGGAACGCATCAGCGTTTGCATGAGGCAAAATCTTCATTAAAAAAGGGGCTTGGGGAAAAAAAAAAAAAGAAGCAGCTCCACCTATAGACACACCTTATGACACATCTAAGAGTTTTTAGTTGCCATCAAGTCAGCTCCGACTCACGGTGACCCGCATCCAACAGAACGAAACATTGCCAGGTCCTGTGCCATCTTCATGATTGTTGGTATGCTCCAGTCCATTGTTGCAGCCACGATGTATTTTGATCATCTGCCTGCCTCGGGGGGAGCAGATTCTTCCTCAAAGTGCCAGAAGGAATCAGCACACCAACAACCTGATCTCAGACTCGCAGTCTCCAGAACTGGAGATAATAAGCTTCTGTTCTTATAGCCCACCTAGCGTGTGGTACTTTGTTATAGCAGCCACAGGAAATGAACACAGGCTTTTTAAGTCAATGCGTTCACTTTCTTTCTTTCCTGCTACCTGTAAAGGCTTATCAAAGAGAAAATTAACTGCCAATAATTTTAGTTATTATTATTTCAAGTGAAATGTACCACAGAAAACTTGGAGAAAAAGAAGGAAAAGGGGAAAAGAAGAGAGTGAAGAGTGAAAGTAAGTCTCCAGGGTGTTCTCTCTGCTTTTTTTTTTTTAATCACATTCCTACTTTGAGATACCGTTTCTTTCTTTCTGGAAATGGCATTTAGTGTCTGACACATATTTAGCGCCCTTTCTTCCTTCATTTTCCCTTCTGAAAACCTTCTTTTGCCACAAAACTTTTTTTTTTTACATGTGCCCCTGTAAAGGTGTTTATGATAAAATGCTAATTAAAAAAAAGAAAAAGAGCAAGAGCAAGCAACACACATTTTCATCCACGGATTTTGGATTACGGCTGCCCACTGACATTCTTGCTTAGGTGTTCAGACTACGAAGCAGAAACATTGGTGATTCCACACCACAGCTATGATCTTGATATTAAATAAAAATAACAATTGTAGCATCCTTACATGCAAACAATATTGCTTTCAGATTCCTATGTTACAGCATTCTATACCTGAAATTGGCTTTCAACACCTTGAAATAAAGGGGTTCCAAAAACACCCATTGTATTTTTTGGGGGTTCCAGTTTGCAAAAAAAAAAACATTATCTAAGGCTATATCTCCACTAACAAGGCATGGAGAAATCAAGAAAGGTCTTGAGGAATCATAGAGGATAGCTGAAATCTAGGATTGGAGAAAAATTCTCTCCACACTTAAATAACCTTAGATTATGCCTGAAAAGCATTATACTAACCTGATAAAACGGCATCAATACTTCCAAGAAACTACTAGGAAAGAGAGTATGAGTCTCAGATGGAACAATTGTTCATAGGCTGAATGGAGAGAAGGGGCAAAGTGACAGCTACTCAATGTCAAGAAAAATGTTATACTGAAAGGAAATTAAAAGAGAGAGATAGCATAAATACGGAAACAGTGCCTGGGATGGGAAGAGAAGGGGAAAAAAGAAAATATAGAGAGGATCAGGATTTGTGCCAATTTAGAGAAAGGAATCACCCAAACAAAGGCAAACAGCGCTTGGGAATGCTTGGCCTCACTCGTGTGTTGTCGTTTAGGCCACAGAGCTTTCACGCAGCGGGGTGGATCCTGGACATGTTCTCGCCTCACAAGTGGTAATCTCTTATTGGTCTGCCATTCAGAGGGTCTTGTATTTATTACCTCACAATATCTCTTTTGCTTATGAGCTTGCAAAACAGTAAAGTAAAATCTCATTGAACAAATACTTAGATTCTATTTACCTACTTGGAATCACAGTTTGAGATCCTTGTGCTTTCCATGAATAAATGGCCAAGGGATAAAGAATTTTATTACAAAGGGGCAAAGACTGATAATTTTGTTGTTAAAAGTTTAAGCCCAACAATCAAGGTACCCATCAACGGACGAATGGATAAATCAATTATGGTATAGTTACATAATGGAATACTATGCAACCATTAGGAACAATGATGAATCTGTGAAACATCTCATAACAGGGAGGAATCTGGAAGGCTGGTGGGATCAAACCACAGGACTTTGGGTTAGCAGCCAAATGCTTAACCACTGTGCCACCAAGAGTCTTCATGATAAGAAAAATAGCTTTGGTTAATTATCCCTGCCAGTCACCTCTTTCTTTGAATGTTGGTCCACCAACATGAGGATTCCAAAGTGGTGAAGTTGGAATTGTAGCTTCAAGTAAATAGATTTCTTACTCAATCCCTTCAAATCAAAGACCTCTAACCCAGCAACACCTAAAACTGTGGGAAATGGGATTCACAAATTCTGCAGGTGGATCACTAGCATGATGGTGAAGGGGGCCAATTGTATTTCCATTCTTTGTTCCTGGACCCACGTATTCCTACTATTAAAAACACAACTATTGAGGACCACATAATGCCATTGAATATTTCATGTATATGTACCATTCTTACTGTCTTTGAGTTGATTCCCACTCATAGTGAACCTATAGGACTGAGTACAACTGCCCTAATAGGGTTTCCAAGGCTGTAATCTTTATGGATGCAGACTGCCACATCTTTCTCCCAAAGAACCACTGGTGGGTTGGGACAGTTAATCTTTTGGTTAGCAGCCAAACGTTTTAACCCCTGCACTACCAGTGTTCTATTAGGGACACTATGAGTCGGAATTGACTCAATGGCACACAACAATAATATGTACCATTCTGGAAGACAAAGCTACCTCTTTAAGAGTGTCATCCAGAGTTGGCCATTTAACTAAGCCTTCAACAAGTCACTTCATATGATATATGGTAGGAAGAGTGGGTCCCCTGCCCATATGCCCACTGTCACACCTCTCCTCCTGTGAAATGGCTCCTTCTGTGTTATTCAAGATCCCACATCCATAAATCAGGTATTCTCTGAAGTCTTAGATAATGGTACTCTTTGCAGAGCATCCAGAAGACCAAGGTCCCTGCAGTCAATATTGTGACAGAAGGCAAGAGAACTAATATAGCCCGGCAACAAGATAGTAAATGTGTATTGCTGTACCTTCCATGCAAATAAAAACCGCTTTTGATAATCTTTATTCTTAGATATTAAAAAGAATACATTCGCCAAATCTGTTGCCCCATACCAAGACCAGAGGGTGTATTTCTCTCTTTCAGTGAAGAAACTACCTGCACAACAGCTCTAATTGGGTCCGACATTTGGTTGTTGTTGTTGTTGTTAGGTGTCGTCGAGTCAGTTCTGACTCATAGCTACCGTGTGCACAACAGAACGAAACACTGCCCGGTCCTGAGCCACCCTTACAATTGTTGTTATGCTTGAGCTCGTTGTTGTACCCACCGTGTCAATCCACCTCATTGAGGGTCTTCCTCTTTTCTGCTGACCCGGTGCTCTTCCAAGCGTGATGTCCTTCTCCAGGTGTGCGTCAGGGTTGTGTTCTTTCACCATACCTATTCAATCTGTATGCTGAGCAAATAATAGGAGAAGCTGGACTGTATGAAGAAGAACGGGGCATCAGGACATTTGGTTATGTTTTTTTAATCCACCATCATTCACCATGGTCCTTATGGTTTTGCAGGGATCATAGAAGTGAATTGAATGAGAATAGAGTGGGATGATCTCTTGCACTTCTTTTATTCTTCTGTAAAAAAAAAAAAAAAAATTTTTTTTTTTTTTTTGAGAGTGGCCTAATTTCTATGATAAACCCAGGATGTCATGTTGCTTTTGATTTACTATCTTGGCTGGTAGAGGCAGTTTCAGGGATCTCGACTTGGCTTTTCCTACTATAATCTCCTACTCTACAGGACATGGGACTTGGTTAAAGCGCTCAGCCGCTAACCAGAATGTCGGCGGTTCAAACCTAACGGCCACTCTGCAGGAGAAAGATATGGCAGTCTGCTTCTGTAAAGATTTCAGCCTTGGAAAGCCTATGGGGGCAGTTCTACTCTGTCCAATAGCGTCACTATGAGTGGAAATCAACTCAATGGCAATAGGTTTATACATGCGTGAAATTTCTCCCTGAGAAAATATCAAATTGGCGTAAGATTTCGGGAACGCTGGAATAAGTTCCACCACTCATTGAAAGAAAGTAAGGGATTGAACATTGGCCTTTTTTGAAGAAACTACCTATATGGGATCAAACTGACAACAGTAAAGGTTAGACGGAAGCTTAGGAGGTAGTGAGTTTTTTGTTAATGGGGGAGGAACAATTTGGAAAAGGAGAGTGAGAGTGGCTGCACTACTTGAAGAACGTGATCAATGTCACTGAATTGTACACGTAGAAATTGTTGAATTGGTATATGTTTTGCTGTGCATTTTTTTAAAAAAACAAAGAAAGGGATATCTAAGAATCCCATACCTGGCCAAGCAATCACTCATATTTAAGGGCAGTAAAAAAAATATTTTGAACATAAAGAATAAGAAATATTTCACTCATGAACTTCTTTTGTTGAAATAACCTGTAGCAATCAGTGCAATGGAAATTAAGTCAAAACACAGATTTCAAGATTGATTAGTGAAGAGTGTAAGATATTAGTTAGCAATGAACATAATAGACAACAGCATTATGAGCTGTTACATGAATGATGAAAAAGGATTCTTGAAAACAGTAGACTTACGATAAGGGAAAAAAATATTGGCCTAAAGAGGAAGGAAATGGGAAGTAAAAAGCTTACACAAAGTAGTGTCTTCTTGGTTGGAAATGAAGGAAGCAATTCATTATTCGATGTCAGTCTATTAATAAAGAAATTAGGTTTAAATATAATTGGAAATAGAAGGGAAAATACTTCCAAAGACAGATATATAAAGAAAATTCCAAATTATCAGAGTAGAAAACATTTTTAAAAAGACCTGTCAATCCATCAAAAGTCAGAACAATAAAAAAGAGGAAAAAGTAACTGTAAGTAATAAACAAATAAAGATGGAAGAAATAAGACTGAACATTATATTAATTACAATTGATGGGAACAAATGTATTAATCTGAAATACTAATACTCTCAGATTTGGTTATAAAACAGTATCTTTTTTTTTAATAATAAACACTTTAAAAAAATAGAAGAGCAAATATATGTTTGATAATTGCACCGACAAAAAATCACAGATATAAATATTCCTCAAACAAGAGGGATTTTTTTTTAATAAGGACATATTTAATTCACCAAGGAATCAAATTAATGAAATTCATGCATCAAATGACATGAAATGTATGTAATAACAAAATGTATGTAAAAATGTATGTAGTGGTGAAAAATGTATGTAGTAGTGACATGTATTTAAAAGCACTTAAAGTATCAGGAGAATTTTCTAAAGTCATTAACGTAGTGGTGGGTTTTAATATTCTTATCTCAGACAGAAAAAACAAAAAAGCATGTAGGAAAAGCAGGTAAGAATACAGATGACTCGAAGAACCCTATCAACAAAAGCCCACAAAAGAGTACACATACTTTGATACAATGATCTTAGCTTCAGAGATTTCACTTTAAAAAATCAAATATCATGATAAAGATTTATATAAAAATGTTCATTACAGTATTATTTATAGAAGTAAAAACTGGAACAGCAAAAGCAGCATCCGCATGAGCCAACCAGAAGAATGAATTAGTCCAGAGTGCTCCTCAGTCTTTAGTGATTATGAGTATCTCTCTGTTTATCGTTAGCAAACAAGTCCAGGCAATTTCTGTGCACTGGTCCGTGGACCACACTTCTGAGAAATTTGTTCCCCAGTGTTTTGCCCAACAGAAAAAGACACCTGGTCAGTTTCGTCAATTTTTTCTTTTTAGTTTTTGCTATAATTTTCTATGTTTACTAAAATTCGTGCAATGATCATGTATTATTTTTAAACTAGGGAAAATGATGAGATAGAAATGTTTGTCTTTATTTACCTGTACCTACGTAGACGTTATTCTCCCCAGTCCATTCTTAGATTAAGTGCCTCTTCAGCGACCTCTTGGAAAGATTAGAGAATACATATGGTATATTAGCTAAGGACTAAAATTCCAGGGTCCAGTCTTGGCTTTAATCCTGATTCTCTCTGTGGTGGTCTGAGTTGCTAACCTTTAGAAGAGGGCGCTTTACTAATTGGAGCATGGTTGGATGTAATAGAGTCACAGCGTTCTGGACAATTCTCTTAATCCCATTTCCTAATGCACATTATGATTTTGTTTCCAGGAGATAGATCTTACTGAAAAATTTCATCAATTCCTTTCTGTAGTATATAAATGGTTCTATTTGAAGATAAATATGCACATATGTCACTTATATCACAATATTTTAGGTGATTTGTTTTAAATTAATTAATAATTTCCCCACATAGGAGCATAATTACAGTCTACTCCAGGAATCTGAGCAACATAAGGCTATATCTCTAAACTTGAAATAAGGTGGAATTTGACATCTAACAAAATCCAAGCACACCAAGGCTGCACAGATCATTTCGCTCTATAATTTGTTTCCTGAGTAAATGCAAAACTCTACTTCATTTTTGGTTGTTGGAAAAGTTCCCAAGCGTGCCAGGTCCCAGGCCTCAACCCTGTTGTGAAGTATTTCATAAAAGGGAGAGGGTGGGATGGATAATAGGGTTTGAGAGGAGCTCAGAGTAGTGAAACCAATTTCTGGGCTGCAATATCCAGTTTCGCTTTTGAGTGTGTTTTTCATTATTCTGTGTTTCATTATTTAAAAGCCTAGCAGCAATCTACAGCCGACTAATGTCACTGCTTTCACTTAAATCGCAGCATTGGTTGAGAGGGAATTCCTATAGGACTGCCAATTCCAGCCCTCTGATGTGGGTTGTAAATACAGCTCTCCATCGCTAACTATGCCCTACCACTTTCTCTTTTAAAGATAAATATTCACCAAATTACATTTGAAGCAGTGATAGGGATAATTAAAAGAACTAATAAGGTAAGTTTGGTTCAATATAAGAAAATCATAAAGCAGTTTAATTAGCTATACCCATTGCTGTTGAGTCAAGTCCAACTATTAGAGACCCTATAGGACAGAGTAGAACTGCCCCCATAGAGTTTCCAAAGAGCGCCTGGTGGATTTGAACTGCTGGCCTTTTGGTTAGCAATAGTAGCACTTAACCTCTATACCACCAGGGTTTCCTAATTAGCTATACGTAGTTACATAAATCAGTTGGTCCGAGGGAACAGAAAACAACTTTCTAGAAAAACCATAATGAACTGGCTGGAAAAGACAGGGAGGTCACAAGTAACCACTAGCTTTCACTGCTGGTAGAGTTGCATATTTGATTAAAAAGTGGCATGAAACAGAAGGTTAACAAAACTGAAGCCTGGAGATTAACAATTATGAAAAAAAAATAAGGTCTGCCAAAAAACTATTCTAAGAAAATTCTCCATGCCCAGATAGTACCACCAAATCTCAAAAAATAACGCTTCCCCTTGAGTAGATTCTGACTCACAGCGATGCCATGTGTGCCAAGCAGTACTTTGTTCCACAGTGTTTTCAGTGGAGTGAGGTGGACAGAGAAGAGGAGGACAAGGATTGGGAAAGAAAATGATGGGTTGAGCTTTTGTATATGTTGAACTAGAAGCCCTTGAGAAAGAATAACCATTAATATTCTGCTGTAAGATATTGAAAACTGGAAATTACCTTGCTGTTGATGTTAGGTGCTGTCAAGTGGATTCCAAACCATAGCGACTCCCTGTGACAGAGCAGAACTGCACCATAAGGTTTCCTAGGCTGTGATCTTCATGCAACTAGATCACCAGGCCTTTCTTCCAAGGAACAGCTGGGTGGATTAGCAGCACATAGCGGTTTGCGCAACCAAGGCTCCTTGGAAATTATCTAAGTGTCCGTTATTATGGCATTAGTTAAATAAATCAGGATGTAGCCATCAAATTGAATATCACGCTGTATTTACAACCTTAGAATTTATTTACCCACCTATTTGTTCCGATGAATGAGGAGTTAGCTTTCTTAGACTGTTCCTACCTCCTCTTCCCCATCTTCTCAATACAATCAAATCAGTATGTACGTCGGTAACAATGATCAGATTATTATGATTATGTAAACGTTCTCTGTAGATCAACATAGGGTACTGTGATGACATGTCCCTCTTTTTTTTAGATCTTTTATTTTTCTAGAGTCTTTAATAACCTTTCATTTTTTCCCTTGCATATATGTTATTATCCGTTACTCAAAATTAAAAAAAAGTTTCATCCCGTTAGATATCCTAAGTGAACATAAAGAAATTTCCCTCCTTCCCACCCCTCTGATTCCCTTCCTCCTTTTCGGCCCTAGTCTGATTGCTCTCTGGGTCTGCTCACATCTGTTATCCATGACTTCCACTTTCCTCCATGACTTCAAGTTGTTGATTAATACTCTTGTTTTGCTGCAACGTATCTTCAAATAACTTTCAAATACGAGATTCACTAGAGATAAATTTTCATTGCATTCTCGAAAATATCTCTCTTTTATTCCCATGCTTGATGTGGGTGTAGATTGACTTCTTCTGGCTTCCAGTGTATCTGCTGAGAAATCTGATGCCATTCTCACTCTTATTTATTTGTGGGTAACTTCTCTTTCTAGAGACTTTAAAAAATATTCTCTTTGTTTCTGGATCACTAAAATTTCCTTCACTGTCCTTCACTGACCCTGAAAGACAGTGGAGAAGGCAAATTCTCCTAATGGGTAGGACTTCAAGCAGTGCTTGGTTGTTCACTATGCTTGGAAGGAGAAATGACCAGATGTGCAATTGTATACTGCTTCATGGGCTGTGGCCAATGGTTTGGCAGGATGGTCAGGGAACTGGAAGGAACATGATTGGAAAATTGGAGACAAGGATGTAGGGGGAAGAGATATGTGAATAGACCTCTCTGAATGGGCCATAGAAGGGAAGATATTTGTGTCTCATGTGAATACTCACCAAAGGGTGACCCCAGCAGAGGAGGATTTTAACAATCAAGTGGATAGGATGATGTAGTCTATGAGAACGAGTCATGCTCTTCCCCCAGCCACTCCTGTCATTGCCCAATGGGCTCATGAACAAAGTGGCCACTGTGGTGAGAATTTACATCATATTAGCAGCTCTTAAATTGGCTGTGTTTTCACTAGTTTTTTTTTTTTTCATTATTATGATGCTTCTTAACTTACATATATGTATATCACACATTCTTTACTGTGTGTCAAATATTAAAGGAAGAGAGAAAAAAAGAAATGAAGGAAGGGATGGAAGGAGGGAGGGAGGGAGAAAAGAACAGAAAGATTGGGCACTAAAAAGATGACTAAGGAGCCTGTATCATGGTGGGACTTGACTAGACAACCTCACTTTCAGGAATTTAGGTATGATTCAGCCTATATGCTGGGTGCCTCAGAAATACCAGAATATGAAGATCTTTTCTTTGATGCTCCTGAAGCTCACTAGAGAAAATGTCCTCTAAATTCCTGCTGGGAATTAGAATCTTATCTGCTTATATTCTGTTTGAGGAAACTATTGTGGTCAGCCTAGTGTTCTATATGTTGTTGTTAGTTGTGCTCAAGTGGGTTCTGACTCATGGCAACTGAGGTTTAAAAAAAAAAAAAAGAGGTGTAGGCTCCAGTTAATCCCATTTTCTATGATGGTCCCTTCCTAATACTCTGTCATTGCAGATTATTTTATTATTATTATTTTGTTGTAATTTAATGGAATCTCGGGGAGAAAGAAAATAAATACATGTCGTTAATTCATCATATTGAACTAGGAGTCTTCTACAGACTGATTTGTCAACTTTCAATAATGTCTCATGTCTTCCCACAATTAAAGATTTGCTCTGCTTCATGGTTCTCTTCTTAAACAGTTTTTGATGGTTAAACTGTTTTTATTTATACTATTTATGGCTTTCCTAAATTTGAATAGTTACTATAACTATCTTCAGTTATGACCTTGGTGAGCACCATGTAAATGGATATGTTAATCTTCCATCTATCTTTCTTACGATATTCTTTTTTCTTTTAATTTTATTAACTTTTATTGAGCTTCAAGTGAATGTTTACAAATCAAGTCAGACTGTCACATATAAGTTTATATACACCTTGCTCCGTACTCCCACTTGCTCTCCCCCTAATGAGTCAGCCCTTCCAGTCTCTCCTTTCCTGACAATTTTGCCAGCTTCCAACTCTCTCTATCCTCCCATCCCCCCTCCAGACAGGAGATGCCAACACAGTCTCAAGTGTCCACCTGATATATTTAGCTCACTCTTCATCAGCATCTCTCTCCTACCAACTGTCCAGTCCCTTTCATGTCTGATGAGTTATCTTGGGGAATGGCTCCTGTCCTGGGCCAACAGAAGGTTTGGGGACCATGACCGCCGGGATTCCTCTAGTCTCAGTCAGACCATTAAGTATGGTCTTTTTGTGAGAATTTGGGGTCTGCATCCCACTGATTTCCTGCTCCCTCAGGGGTTCTCTGTTGTGCTCCCTGTCAGAGCAGTCGTCGATTGTGGCCGGGCACCATCTAGTTCTTCTGGTCTCAAGATGATGTAGATCTCTGGTTCATGTGGCCCTTTCTGTCTCTTGGGCTCTTAGTTATCATGTGACCTTGGTGTTCTTCATTCTCCTTTGCTCCAGGTGGGTTGAGACGAATTGATGCATCTTAGTTGGCCGTTTGTTAGCATTTAAGACCCCAGACGCCACATTTCAAAGTGGGATGCAGAATGTTTTCAAAATAGAATTATTTTGCCAATTGACTTAGAAGTCCCCTTAAACCATGGTCCCCAAACCCCCGCCCTTGCTCCGCTGACCTTTGAAGCATTCATTTTATCCCGGAAACTTCTTTGCTTTTGGTCCAGTCCAGTTGAGCTGACCTTCCATGTATTGAGTATTGTCCTTCCCTTCACCTAAAGTAGTTCTTATCTACTAATTAATCAGTAAAAAACCCTCTCCCACCCTCCCTCCCTCCCCCACTTGGAACCACAAAAGTATGTGTTCTTCTCAGTTTATACTATTTCTCAAGATCTTATGATATTGGTCTTATACAATATTTGTCCTTTTGCCTCTGACTGATTTCGCTCAGCATAATGCCTTCCAGGTTCCTCCATGTTATGAAATGTTTCACAGATTCCTCAGTGTTCTTTATCGATGCATAGTATTCCATTGTGTGAATATACCACAATTTATTTACCCATTCATCCGTTGCTGGACACCTTGGTTGCTTCCAGCTTTTTGCTATTGTAAACAGAGCTGCAATAAACATGGGTGTGCATATATCTGTTTGTGTGAAGGCTCTTATTTCTCTAGGGTATATTCCGAGGAGTGGGATTTCTGGGTTGTATGGTAGTTCTATTTCTAACTGTTTAAGATAACGCCAGATAGATTTCCAAAGTGGTTGTACCATTTGACATTCCCACCAGAAGCGTAAAAGAGTTCTAATCTCCCGGCAGCCTCTCCAAAATTTGTTATTTTGTGTTTTTTGGATTAATGCCAGCCTTGTTGGAGTGAGATGGAATCTCATCGTAGTTTTAATTTGCATTTCTCTAATGGCTGATGATCGAGAGCATTTTCTCATGTATCTGTTAGCTGCCTGAATATCTTCTTTATTGAAGTGTGTGTTCATATCCTTTGCCCACTTCTGGATTGGGTTGTTTGTCTTTTTGTGGTTGAGTTTTGACAGAATCACATAGATTTTAGAGATCAGGCGCTGGTCGGAGATGTCATAGCTGAAAATTCTTTCCCAATCTGTAGGTGGTCTTTTTACTCTTTTGGTGAAGTTTAGATGAGCATAGGTGTTTGATTTTTAGGAGTTCCCAGTTATCTGGTTTCTCTTCGTCATTTTTGGTAATGTTTTGTATTCTGCTTATGCCTTGTATTAGGGCTCCTAAGGTTGTCCCTATTTTTTCTTCCATAATCTTTATTGTTTTAGTCTTTATGTTTAGGTCTTTGATCCACTTGGAGTTAGTTTTTGTGCATGGTGTGAGGTATGGGTCCTGTTTCATTTGTTTGCAAATGAATATCCAGTTATGCCAGGACCATTTGTTAAAAAGACTATCTTTTCCCCAATTAACTGACACTGGGCCTTTGTCAAATATCAGCTGCTCATACGTGGATGGATTTATATCTGGGTTCTCAATTCTGTTCCATTGGACTATGTGTCTGTTGTTGTACCAGTACCAGGCTGTTTTGACTACTGTGGCTGTATAATAGGTTCTCAAATCAGGTAGAGTGAGGCCTCCCACTTTCTTCTTCTTTTTCAGTAATGCTTTACTTCTCCGGGGCTTCTTTCCCTTCCATATGAAGTTGGTGATTTGTTTCTCTATCACCTTAAAAAAGGACATTGGAATTTGGATCGGAAGTGCATTGTATGTATAGATGGCTTTTGGTAGAACAGACATTTTTACTATGTTAAGTCTTCCTATCCATGAGCAAGGCATGTTTTTCCACTTAAGTATGACCTTTTTAATTTCTTCTAGTAGTGATTTGTAGTTTTCTTTGTATAGGTCTTTTACATCTTTGGTAAGATTTATTCCTCAGTATTTTATCTTCTTGGGGGTTACTGTGAATGGTACTGATTTGGTGATTTCCTCTTCGATGTTCTTTTTTTGATGCAGAGGAATCCAAGTGATTTTTGTATGTTTATCTTATAACCTGAGACTCTGCCAAACTCTTCTATTAGTTTCAGTAGTTTTCTAGAGGATTCCTTAGGGTTTTCTGTGTATAAGATCATGTCATCTGCAAATAGAGATACTTTCACTTCCTCCTTGCCAATCCGGATACCCTTTATTTCTTTGTCTAGCCTAATTGCTCTGGCTAGGACTTCTAGCACAATGTTGAATGAGAGCGGTGATAAAGGGCATCCTTGTCTGGTTCCCGTTCTCAAGGGAAATGCTTTCAGTCTCTCTCCATTTAGAGTGATGTTGGCTGTTGGCTTTGTATAGATGCCCTTCATTATGTTGAGGAATTTTCCTTCAATTCCTATTTTGCTGAGAGTTTTTATCATGAATGGGTGTTGGACTTTGTCAAATGCCTTTTCTGCATCAATTGATAAGATCATGTGGTTTTTGTCTTTTGTTTTATTAATACGGTAAAAAAAAAAAAATTACGTTAATGGTTTTTCTAATATTAAACCAGCCTTGCATACCTGGTATAAATCCCACTTGGTCGTGGTGAATTATTTTTTTGATATGTTGTTGAATTCTATCGGCTAGAATTTTGTTGAAGATTTTTGCATCTATGTTCACGAGGGATATAGGTCTGTAATTTTCTTTTTTTGTGATGTCTTTACCTGGTTTTGGTATCAGGGAGATGGTGGCTTCATAGAATGAGTTAGGCAGTATTTCGTCATTTTCTATGCTTTGAAATACCTTTAGTAGTAGTGGTGTTAACTCTTCTCTGAAGGTTTGGTAGAACTCTGCAGTGAAGCCGTCCGGGCCAGGGCTTTTTTTTGTTGGGAGTTTTTTGATTACCGTTTCAATCTCTTTTTTTGTTATGGGTCTATTTAGTTGTTCTACTTCTGATTGTGTTAGTTTATGTAGGTAGTGTTTTTCCAGGAATTCATTCATTCTAGATTTGCAAATTTGTTAGAATACAATTTTTCGTAATACTCTGATATGAGTCTTTTAATTTCACTTGGATCTGTTGTGATGTGGCCCTTCTCATTTCTTATTTGCATTGTTTCCTTTCCTGTATTTCTTTAGTCAGTCTAGCCAATGGTTTATCGATTTTGTTAATTTTTTCGAAAAACCAGCTTTTGGCTTTGTTAATTCTTTCAATTGTTTTTCTGTTCTCTAATTCATTTAGTTCAGCTCTGATTTTTATTATTTGTTTTCTTCTGGTGCCTGATGGATTCTTTTGTTGCTCACTTTCTATTTGTTCAAGTTGTAGGCACAGTTCTCTGATTTTGGCTCTTTCTTCTTTTTGTATGTGTGCATTTGTCGATATAAATTGGCCTCTGAGCACTGCTTTTGCTGTGTCCCAGAGGTTTTGATAGGAAGTATTTTCATTCTCGTTGCATTCTATGAATTTCCTTATTCCCTCCTTAAGAGTCTTCTATAACCCAGTCTTTTTTCAGGAGGGTATTGTTCATTTTCCAAGTATTTGATTTCTTTTCCCTAATTTTTCTGTTATTGATTTCTACTTTTATGGCTTTGTGGTCGGAGAAGATACTTTGTAATATTTCGATGTTTTGGATTCTGCAAAGGTTTGTTTTATGACCTAATATGTGGTCTATTCTAGAGAATGTTCCATGTGCGCTAGAAAAAAAACTATACTTTGCAGCAGTTGGGTGGAGAGTTCTGTATAAGTCAATGAGGTGAAGTTGGTTGATTGTCGTAATTAGGTCTTCCATGTCTCTATTGAGCTTCTTACTGGATGTCCTGTCCTTCTCCGAAAGTGGTGTGTTGAAGTCTCCTACTATAATTGTGAAGGTGTCTATCTCACTTTTCAGTTCTGTTAAAGTTTGTTTTATGTATCTTGCAGCCCTGTCATTGGGTGCATAAATATTTAATATGGTTATATCTTCCTGATCAATTTTCCCTTTTATCATTATGTAGTGTCCTTCTTTATCCTTTGTGGTGGATTTAAGTTTAAAGTCTATTTTGTCAGAAATTAGTATTGCTACTCCTCTTCTTTTTTGCTTATTGTTTGCTTGATATATTTTTTTCCATCCTTTGAGTTTCAGTTTGTTTGTGTCTCTAAGTCTAAGGTGTGTCTCTTGTAGGCAGCATATAGATGGATCGTGTTTCTTTATCCAGCCTGAGACTCTCTGTCTCTTTATTGGTTCATTTAGTCCATTTACATTCAGCGTAATTATAAATAAGTGTTTAGTGTTGTCATTTTGATGCCTTTTTATGTGTGTTGTTGACAATTTCATTTTTCCACTTACTTTTTTGTGCTGAGACATTTTTCTTTGTAAATTGTGAGATACTCATTTTCATAGTATTTGACTTTATGTTTGCTGAGTCATTACGTTTTTCTTGGCTTTTATCTTGAGTTATGGAGTTGTTATACCTCTTTGTGGTTACCTTAATATTTACCCCTATTTTTCTAAGTAAAAACCTAACTTGTATTGTCCTATATTGTCTTGTATCCCTCTCCATGTGGCAGTTCTATGCCACCTGTATTTAGACCCTCTTTTTGATTATTGTGATCTTTCACATATTGACTTCAATGACTCCCTGTTTTGAGCCTTTTTTTTTGTTTGTTTTTTAAATTAATCTTAATTTGTTTTTGCGATTTCCCTATTTGAGTTGATATCGGGATGTTCTGTTCTGTGGCCTTGTGTTGTGCTGGCATCTGATATCATTGGTTTTCTGACCAAACAATTTCCTTTAGTATTTCTTGTAGCTTTGGTTTGATTTTTGCAAATTCTCTAAGCTTGTGTTTATCTGTAAATATCTTAATTTCACCATCATATTTCAGAGAGAGTTTTGCAGGATATATGATCCTTGGCTGGCAGTTTTCCTCCTTCAGTGCTCTGTATATGTCATCCCATTGCCTTCTTGCCTGCATGGTTTCTGCTGAGTAGTCTGAACTTATTCTTATTGATTCTCCCTTGAAGGAGACCTTTCTTTTCTCCCTGGCTGCTTTTAAAATTTTCTCTTTATCTTTGGTTTTGGCGAGTTTGATGATAATATGTCTTGGTGTTTTTCTTTTTGGATCAATCTTAAATGGGGTTCGATGAGCATCTTGGAGAGATATCCTTTTGTCTTTCATGATGTCAGGGAAGTTTTCTGTCAGCAGATCTTCAACTATTCTCTCTGTGGTTTCTGGCCTCCCTCCCTGTTCTGGGACTCCAGTCACATGCAAGTTATCCTTCTTGATAGAGTCCCGCATGATTCTTAAGGTTTCTTCATTCTTTTTAATTCTTTTATCTGATTTTTTTTCAGCTATGTTGGTGTTAACTCCCTGGTCCTCCAGATTTCCCACTCTGCATTCTAATTGCTCGAGTCTGCTCCTCTGACTTCCTATTGCGTTGTCTAATTCTGTAATTTTATTGTTAATCTTTTGGATTTCTACATGCTGTCTCTCTATGGGTTCTTGCAACTTATTAATTTTTCCACTATGTTCTTGAATAATCTTTTTGAGTTCTTCAACTGTTTTATCAGTGTGTTCCTTGGCTTTTTCTGCAGTTTGCCTTATTTCATTTCTGAGGTCATCCCTGATGTCTTGAAGCATTCTGTAAATTAGTTTTTATATTATGTATCTGATAATTCCAGGATTGTATCTTCATTTGGGAAAGATTTTGATTCTTTTGTTTGGGGGGTTGTAGAAGCTATCATGGTCTGCTTCTTTATGTGGTTTGATATCGACTGCTGTCTCCGAGCCATCACTAAGATATTTGCTCACTGAGTCTTATCTTGTTTTGTTTTCTTTCAATATATATGGATGGGCTACTAGATTGTGCTGTCTTAATTGTTGTAGCTCTTGACTTACTTATGACCTATTACCAGCTGGTTTGGGCTGTTGCCAGATATATATGCCTGAGTCTATTCACTATTCTTGAGTAGAATCTGATTTTGGGTCATCAAGTGTGTGCTGCACCCTAACACCTATCCACTTTGAGAAGTAGTGGTGATAGTTGTGTGCACCGGATTCTATTAGCAGCTGGGGTTCACACTCCGGGGGGGGCAGGATGCTGACAGGCTTCCCCCAAGTGTCAGTGAGGTAGGTGTGTCTCTATTCCTAAAGCACATTGGTGGGAGGGCTCTGCAACTGTACCTTAGGCCCCCAATGCAAGTACCTCTACAGATTGGTAGGTGTCACCCTCCTTACACCCCTAAGGCAACAGGCTAGGTGGTCTGCGGGGAGCTTCAGCCCTCAGTTCCCTGTTGTGGGTCAGTTAGGGCTCTGTTGAATAAGCAGAGATATCAGACCTGGGAAACTTGTTTTTCCAGGAAATCCGCTAAAAAAAAAAAAATGCAGTCAGATCCATATCAGAAATGCCTTTGCGTTATAATAGCCACCTTGTTCCCTGTAGGGATGAAAGCCCGAGATATGGATCATATATGCTTGGCTGGAGCTGGTTCTGTGTTTTTAGTCCAATTAGGGAAGGATTTTTGTTCTCTGAGTTTTTTGTGGTTGCTTCTCTCAGGCCGGAAGAATGGGTTAGGAAAAGACCGAAAAAATAAAAAACAAAAAAAGGGAAAAGAAAAGCCTCGGAGCCGGAGCCGTTCTCCCTCTGGCTCAGGAAATTCCAATATTAATGAAGCCTCCTGGGAAGGGGGGGTTCAGAAAAACAAGAGAGAGAGGAAAGAGTAGCACCCTGGAATATAGCCAAAGTTGCTTATCTTGCCTGGGATGACTATTTTATCTGAGATTCCCGAGGGACGTTTCGCCTATGTGTGTTGGCTGTGTAGAGATTGCCCCCGAGGGTCTGGCCCGCAGAAGCCGTGGTCAGTTCCTCCGCTGCCAGTCCAAAGCCCAGCGTCAAGGTTCCCTGGCTGGGACGCTGCACTCCCGGCTCCAAAATCAGTCGCTGCCTCCCGGGGACTTCTCCTCCCACCGCCTGCGCCAGCCGGCTGGGCCCCCTCCCAGGGTCAGTTCAGGGGGGTAGGGCTGCGCCCCTTGTTTGCGCCGTGACAGGATGCCATGCTCAGCTCCCCTGTGCCCAGTCCAAAGCCCAGCACCAAGGTTCCCCAGCTGGGACACTGCACTCCTGGGTCCAAAACCAGTCACTGCCTCCCAGGGACTTCTCCTCCCACCAGCCGCATCGCCATGCCGCCCGCGGACTGGCTGGGCCCCCTCCCGGGGTCAGTTCAGGGGGGTAGGGCTGCGCCCCGTGTTTGCGCCATCACAGGATGTTTTGTTCAGCTCCCCTGGGCCCAGTCCTAAGCCCGGCACCAAGGTTACCTGACTGGGACGCTGGCTCCAGGCTGCAAAAACAGTCGCTGCTTCCCCGTAGTTGTTCGTTCTCCCTCTCTGTCACTCAGGTCAACTCTTTAAATCTGTGTTTGTTGTTCAGGGTTCGTAGATTGTCACGTATGTGATCGATTCACTTGTTTTTCCAAGTCTTTGTTGCAAGAGGGATCTGAGGTAGCGTCTACCTAGTCAGCCATCTTGGCCCCCTCTCTTATGATATTCTTATGTAATTTTTGTTTTATTTTAGTTTCTCTGATGGTTAAGATTATGTGTCAGCTTGGCTGGCCATGATTCTCAGTGTTTATATGTGATCACTCCCATGGTGGGATCTGCTATGAGTAGCCTATCAGTAGAAAGGGAGTTTCGTTGGAGGTGTGGCCTACTTCCAAATATAAGCAGACATTCTTGCTTTTTTCCAGCTCTGGATCCTGTGGCTGCCTCTTATTCATCTGATCTCTGGTTCTTGGGACTTGAGCTATCAGCTTATCTGCCAGTCTTGGGATTTGTTGATCTTCACAGCCTGTGAGCAGAGCCCTGCTCTCTGATTTGGCAATCTTGGGTTTGCCAACCCCTGCAGCTACGTGAGTCAGGAGAAGCTTTGCTGTCTTGCCTGTCAGTCTTGATATTGGTTGGTATTCATAGCCTGTGAGCAAGAGCCCTGCTTTCCAACCTGCCAATCTTGGCAGGTGGCTACATGATTAGGGAGAAGCCTCTATCCTAATCCATGGACTTGGGGCATTCCAGCCTTTACGATTGTGTGAGCCATTTCTTTGATATAAATCTCTCTCTATATGTATTTCTACACTTTACTGCTTTTGCTTCTCTAGAGAACCCAGCCTAAGACAGTTTCTAATTAGCTTTTTTTCCTTCTTGACAAAAGAATAAGTCTTATCATAGCCTCAAGATTTTATATCATATCAGTTGTCAAACTTTGGCTTGGGATTCTCTTTCTTCTTGGAATCTTGTCTTGTGGAACCCTGTTGCTGTTGTTAGGTGCCTTCAAGTTGATTCAGACTTGTAATGATGTCTGATTACAGAGTAGAACTGCCCCATATGGTTTTCTAGGCTGTAATCTTTAAAGGAGCAGATTGCCAGGTCTTTCTCCCACAGAACTGCTGGGTGGGTTTGAACGACCAACCTTTCAGTTAGCAGCCAAGTGCTTAACTGTTTAGCCACCAGGACTCCTTCATGGGAGCCTACATCTTCCCAACTCAAGCTCTATTAATTGCTTTCTAGGTATATGGTTTTTATATTTATTGCTTCTTTAAATCTGAAATACTTTTTTAAGTTCTAGGAAATTGTTTCTTATTATTTTCTTGATAATTTTCTCTCCTCGTTTCCTATGTTCTCTCTAAAACTGTCATTTGTCTGATATTACACTTCCTGGTTTGATTGCGTAGGTCTTTTCCCCTCTCTAATTACCTCTTTGCCTTTCTTATGTTTTTGCCCCACATTATGATTTTTTTCACTTTATTTTTCAAGCTTTCTGTAAATTAAATTTTTATATTTTTGCAATTATATTTTTAGTCTTAAAAAGAACTTTCAGATTCTTTGAGTATCCTTTTCCTCTTATTCTTGTTTTTAAAAACTAAAATTTTGTGAAATATTTCTGAATATTCTAATGAGGTATTTTCCAAAGTTCTCTTTGTTTCTCAAAGCGTACTTCCTCTGCCATCAGCTTTTCAGTTTTACTAATTTTCGAATATTCTTTTACAATCCTCGTTCATGATTCTATATTTCCTCATGACATGGTGATCCTTGGATTATGTTCACATTCAATATAGGGAAGCTGATATAGGTTTTCTTTGCTTTTTTTATAGAAAGGTCTGTCTCCTTCCTAGTTCTCTCTCTTGAAAATGAAGTGCTTCTAGAGCTGTAGGTATTTTGGTATCTTTTTCTGGGCTTATTTTAAAGTGTGTGTGTGTGTGTGTGTGTGGAGAGTGGGGGGGATGGGTGCTGTGATTAGGTCTGCAGCCCCTCAAATGTTAAAACAAAAAGAGTTTTAGTCTGGAAATAATAAGTGTGTGCATCTATATCCTGATTTATCAACATTAGACAAAATTTCTCCAGCTCCCCGGAATGAGAGGTGAGAACTTGTGTCTCTTTCACTCTTTATTTTTCTTTCTACAAATACTAACAAATTTACCTCGCTATTCCTGGTTTCCAAGCCTCTCCTTTTCCTCCCCCGCGTCCCCCAGCCCATACTCTGCCTCATTTTTCGGCTTTACCAGATCTCCACCCACCACCTGTCTGTCCGTTTGTCCTACTGTGGTGGCTTGTGCCTTGTTTGTTGCTATGATGCTGGAGGCTATGTCACCGGTGTTTTAAATACTAGCAGGGACACCCATCATAGGTAGCTTTCAGAGCTTCCATACAAAGATAGACTATAAAGAAATGCCTGGTTAACTACTTCCAAAAGTTAGCCAGTGAAGACCTTGTGGATCACAATCGAATAGCATCCACTATAATTCTGGAAGATGTGCCCTCTAGGATAGAAGTCACTACACAATAGTCGCAACAATGGACTCAGACATACCAATGATCGTGAATATGGTGCAGGACCAGGTAATATTCCTTTCTCTTATACTCAGGGTTGTCAAGAGTCAAAGCAAATTAAACAGCAACAAACAATCATAATAGATTCTCATGCCCCTCAAGCTGTTCTTCCATCTCTTGGAGCCCCTGATAGAGTTCAAGTTTTCTTCTGTACCCTATCCTTTACTTTATGTAAAATCCTCCCTCTCCTGAACAACATTACCTGGAGGCAGCATTTGAATTTTAGCGAATAGAACAAACCAGTCCATGCTAAAGATGCTCTGAGTTGGCTTCACTAGGGAATATATGCATTTTAACCAACATTCTCAGAACAATGGCTCAATCCAAGGTGCACCCATATGGGTGAAAATGGATTTGTTGACTTTAGATTATAAGCATATTTCTATGAGAAGTATTCTGAGAAATTGGAGGCTGAAAAAAGAGAGAGGTGAAGAAATCTGAATGTAGTTAGCATGAACTTGAATTTAGTGACCATCCCAAGAATAGATTTGATGCTTTGAACATTAACCACCAAAGACCAGAAAAGTTGTGGGATGACATCATACATGAAGAAAGCAAAAGGTCATTAAAAAGACAGGAAAGAAAAAAAGATCCAAATGGATGTCAGAAGAGACTCTGAAACTTGCTCTTCAACGTAGAGTAGCTAAAGTGAATGAATGGAACAAATGATGAAGTAAAAGAGCTTAACAGAGGATTTCAAAGGGTGGCTTGAGAAGACAATGTAAAGTATTATAATAAAATGTGTAAAGACCTAGAGTTAGAAAATCAATAGGGAAGAACACACTCAGCATTTCTCAAGCTGAAAGAACTGAAGAAAAAATTCAAGTCTCAAGTTGCAGCATTGAAGGATTTTATGGGCAAAATATTGAACAATGAAGGAAACATCAAGAATAGATAGAAGAAATACAAAGAGTACCAAAAAGAAGTCATCTATGTTCAAACATTTTAGGAGTAGCATGTGATCAAGAACCAATGGTAATAAAAGAAGAAGTCTAAGCTACACTGAAGGCATGGGCAAAAAACAAGGCTCCAGGAATTGATGGTGTACCCATTGGGATGCTTCAACAAAGAGATGCAATGCTGAAGCACCCACTCATCTATGCCAAGACTTTTGGAAGACCAGCTGACAGAAAGAGATCTATATTTGTGCCCATTCCAAAGAAAGGTGATCCAACAGAATGTGGAAATTATAGAACAATTATCATCAATACCACACACAAGTAAAATTTTGCTGAAGATCATTCAAAAATGGTTGCAGCAGTATATCAAGAGGGAACCACCAGAAATTCAAGCTGGATTCAGAAAAGGATGTGGAACAAGGGAAATCATTGCTGATGTCAGATGGATCTTAGCTGCAAGCAGAGAATACCAAAAAGATGTTTACCTGTGTTTTATTGACTATGCAAAGGCATTCAACCGTGTCAAAAAAAAAAAAAAAAACCAGTGTGTTCGAGTCGATTTTGACTCATAGTGACCCTATAGGACAGGGTAGAACTGCCCCATAGAGTTTCCAAGGAGTGCCTGGTGGATTCGAACTGCCGACCCTTTGGTCAGCAACTGTAGCTCTTAACCACTACACCAACAGGGTTTCCCATTCAACTGTGTGGACCATATCAAATTATGGATAACATTGTGAAGAATGGAAATTCCAGAAAACTTCATTGTACTCATGAGGAACCTGTACATAGACCAAGAGGCACCCATTCCAACAGAACAAGGGGATACTACATGGTTTAAAATCAGGAAAGGTTTGCATCAGGGTTGTATCCTTTCACCATACTAATTCAATCTGTACACTGAGCAAATAATCTGAGAAGCCGGACTGTATGAAGAAGAACTCTGGGTATCAGGACTGGAAGAAGACTCATTAACAACCTGCGATATGCAGATGACACAAACTTGCTTGCTGAAAGTGAAGAGGACTTACAGATGAAGATAAAAGACTGCAGCCTTCAGCATGGATTACTCCTCAACAAAAAGGAAACAAAAATCCTCACAACCGGACCAATAAGTAACATCACGATAAACAGAGAAAATATTGAAGTTGTGAAGGATTTCATTTTACTTGGATCCACAAGCCATACCCATGGAAGCAGCAGTCAAGAAATCAAACTTCATATTGGGTAAATCTGCTGGGAAAGGCCTCTTTCAAGTGTTAAAAAGCAAAGGTGTTACTCTGAGGACTGAAGTGGGCCTACCCCAAAAAAAAAGCCCAAGCCGTGATATTTTCAATCACCTCATATGCATGAGAAAGCTGCACTATGAAAAAGGAAGAACAAAGAAGAATTGATGCCTTTGAATAATGGTGTTGACAAAGAATATTGAATATACCATGGACTGCCAGAAGAATGAACAAATCTGTCTTGGAAGAAGTACAGCCAGATAGCTCCTTAGAAGCAAGGATGGTGAGACTTCATCTCACATACTTTGAACATGTTGTCAGGAGGGACGAGTCCCTGGAGAAGGACATCATGCTTGATAAAGGAGAGCATCAGAGAAAAAGAAGAAGACCCTCAAAGAGGTGGATTGACACGGTGCAATGCTTGAAACAATGGGCTCAAGCATAGCAATGGTTGTGAAGATGGCAGAGGACCAGTGTTTCCTTCTATTGTACATAGGATCACTATGAGCAGAAACAGACTCGATAGCACATAACAACAGCAACAGGATGCTGAAAACAAAAAAATTAAATAGACTAAGTGACATAAGTAATAAATTGAGTTTTGCCACTTTAAATGAAGTCTTGATGATGGGCTACTTCAAAGTTAGTTAACAGGTCAACGATGTCAAGTACTAGGTTTTCTACATTTTTCTTCTCTGCCAGTCTCAGGTCAGTACCTTTCGTGGTCACAAGATGGCTGCCACAGCTTCAGTCATGCAGGGATTATGCTTATTCTCTCTCTCGGCCTCTTTTTAATGGAAATGCCTTTCTAGAAGCCTCCTAGTTGACTTCCTTTCCCAGAATTCAACTAGCATAGAGTCATACGACCTTTCCTAAACCAACCACTGGCAAAGAGAATAAAATTACTATGATTGGCTTAAATTAGTCAGGATTTCCTTTCCTGAGCCATGAGTGTGTGGGGAGAGGGGAATGAGGAGATTTGAACAGTTTTTCAGAATTAGAATTCTGAAGCAAGAGAGAAGGGAGAAATGGTTTAGGATTAATCTTAATCTTAATCATTGAACCATCAGAGAACAGGAGAGAGGAGGGTGGACTTTTCGTTTCAGTAGTTAGACACTGTTGCACTGAAGCTTTGATGTAGATATGGAGAAGACTGTAAGAATATTAACAATATTTGATAATGTCTAATTTGGAAACAGACATTCTTCAAAAAATTATTCATCAATTTGAAAAGGGAATCTACAAGAACTTTTTTCCCTTTACCTTTTTTTTTCCTTCTCTTTTTCTCTACTTTTTTTGTTTTGCTGCTGGTAAACTCCAATACCTCTACATATCCTCAAGACTGCAGGCAGCCTGGGATACAGTTCTTCCCCTGACATTTGAGAAGAGTTTAGTATACCAGATATAACAACTTAAAGCTCCTTATTCAATGCAGGGTGGAAGGTATCACAAGCAACTCAAGCCTGGTAGAGCTTGATAAGGGTTGCCAAGGAGACAAGCAGCTGGTTTAATGATAGCTGATAATAGTCCTTTCAAAGCCTTCACACAGCCAAGGAGGAGAGGAAAAGTGAAGGAGAAACAAAAGAGGGCTGAGATGAGCAGGTGCATTGAAAAGGTTTCTCTTCAACCTTGTGTTTTCCCCTTCTAACCAAGTACTTAATGGTACAATGGTAATAGAACTTGCATCCGACTGGACAGCTTATTGACTGCTGCACAATGCTCCCTCACGGAGCTAGTTTATGTTCTGCTTGCATCGGCCAGCACATGATGCAATAAAAATTATATGGGTTATGAAAAAGCAAGTGAAACTCTGGAGGGTCTCATTCAATTAGCTTCTCTACAGAACAGCGTTCAAGACAAACTGGCATTGCCAATGAAATTTATCTATCTCTCACCCCACCCATGAGCAAACCTGCAGTCATGAGAGGCTTGGGCTCCCCTCACTTTTTTCTTTGTAATTTGAGGCACTTAATTTTTATATTCTCATTTCTTTTGCGTGACTTGTAATTTGCAGTTTCAGAATACAGCAGGAGCTATTTATTTATTTATTCCAATTTGCCTTTTTTTTTATTAACTTTTATTAAGCTTCAAGTGAACGTTTACAAATCCAATCTGTCTGTCATGTATAAGTTTACATACATCTTACTCCGTACTCCCACTTGCTCTTCCCCTATTGAGTCAGCCCTTTCAGTCTCTCCTTTCGTGACAATTTTGCCAGCCTCCCTCTCTCTCTATCCTCCCATCCCCCCTCCAGACAAGAGTTGCCAACACACTCTCAAGAGTCCACCTGATATAATTAGCTCCCTCTTCATCAGCATCTCTCTCCCACCCGCTGACCAGTCCCTTTCATGTCTGATGAGTTGTCTTCGGGGATGGTTCCTGTCCTGTGCCGACAGAAGGTCTGGGGAGCATGGCCGCCAGGATTCCTCTAGTCTCAGTCAGACCATTAAGTATGGTCTTTTTATGAGAATTTGGGGTCTGCATCCCACTGATCTCCTGCTCCCTCAGGGGTTCTCTGTTGTGCTCCCTGTCAGGGCAGTCATCGATTGTGGCCGCGCACCAACTAGTTCTTCTGGTCTCAGGGTGATGTAGGTCTCTGGTTCATGTGGCCCTTTCTGTCTCTTGGGCTCTTAGTTGTCATGTGACCTTAGTGTTCTTCATTCTCCTTTGCTCCAGGTGGGTTGACACCAATTGATGCATCTTAGATGGCCGCTTGTTAGCATTTAAGACCCCAGATGCCACATTTCAAAGTGGGATGCAGAATGTTTTCATAATAGAATTATTTTGCCAATTGACTTAGAAGTCCCCTCAAACCATGTTCCCCAGACCCCTGACCCCAGCAGGAGATATTTAATTACCTAATTTTAAACGTAGACTGACAAAAAAACAAAACAAAACAAAACTCTAAGAGCTAGATAATCTATTAACTCTGAAGTAAGACAAATGAGACAGCCTTAAGATTATCTGCATACCTGTTTGGAGGTTTTTTGTCTTTTGTTTTTTTTTTTAATCCAGACTCTGTACTATCCTCATAATATAATCAGCTTAACATTTAACTACATTTCTCTAAATGACTTTATTACATTTCAAATTTGAGAAGACAAAATAGACAATCTCGTGTTCTTCTCAATTTTAGCGGATAACACATTTAACATTCTGAGAGTCTTGGGTCTGGGACCACGAAATACTTTGGGCCCCCCAACAGGCCACCCAATAAATAATTTAGCTCCCTGAGTGACATGGGCTTCATGATGCCTCTACAGATCAAATGCATTGTGTAAGGTCTCTTGAAGAGTCTGGACTAATTTCTCCAGAATCAGTTTGTTGACATATACAGTTTTCCTTGAATAACTTGCATCTGGATAACCACTGGATTTAGTGATTAGTGGGAGAAAGGCTTTGGATTAGTTTGCAGTCTATTCACAATTTAAAGTAGGAAGTTGCAATCCTCAAATTTTGAAGAGTTTTGATTTATCTAGTTTTGGAAAAACAGATTGAGGAACATAAAATTCCTATGAACTGACCCCGGTAGCCAGGGTTCTGAAGACAAAGCCATGTTTCTAAACAAAACAAAACATTGCATTTAAATAGGCATGAAACAGTAAAAGAAGAATTACATTTTAGTTAAAAAAGCATACATTGTCAAAGTAAAATAGTTAATTATGCATAATTTTGGTAGCAGTACCATGAAATCACAGTACAGGGAAATATTCTGAGATAGCTTGTCTACCCTTCCATTTCCAGGAAGTCAGCACTTCTTTTGTCCCAACTATTTTTTATTCTTTACAATCAAAAGGAAGCAAAACACATCACCTCACAACTCATTTTGAATCTCAAATATTTATTTAGATATCCTTATTTTGTTAATCCTTTGCCAATCTATTGTTAGTTTATGTGTGTGTGTATATTCCAGTGATTGAAACTAACTGGCATTATGCTATATCTTTATTTGCTTATCACATAGCATGCCAAATAAAACGTTAGGTTGCACAAAGGCAGGGGCCCTTGTTTTGTTGACTGCCATATCCTCAGAGCCTATAACTTCGCCTGGGACTCAACTGTTTTTGTTGAAGGAGTGTTATGAATACATAAGTAAGGAAATGTTTGTGATCTTATATTAGGGAATTCAGGAAGTCAAATTATTAATCATATGGTTTACCTTAATATTTTACTTTGAGATTGCTCAAATTTGTGCCCTCATAGAGACTAGCACTGTGCTCAGTGCAATAAGTGGATGATAAGGGCTTACAATGTTATTGAAACGCAATACTTGAAAGGATTAGAGAATAACACAAGATGACGCCTAATTAATTAATTAATTCTATGATAAATGGCAAATGCCAGAAGGGTTTGGAAGGGTTAAAATCAACATGCATTAGAGTCAGAATGCTTCTAATAATTTGTTAAGAGAGCTAGGAAAATTTTTTTTCTTCCCTGCAGCGGTAGAATATTCTTATTATTCTTTCATCTGGAGATTTTTGTTGACTTTAAACCACAATTGTGCATTGTTGCATTTCCAAGAGATGATGTTGATCTTAATCCAGAGAATTTTTTATTTAGAATTATTCTTCACAAAATAGAGGGTTTGAAGAGGTGAAGAGATCTTTCTTGTGTCTTACAGGTGAGGTGGTAGTGTAACTGGTTTACCTCTCATCGTAATATAAGTCTTAAGAAGCAAGAGCATGGTTAATAGCAGAAATATGAAAAAAGGGAGAGGAGTGGAATTTCGATGGGTCATTTGGATTCTTAGCCTTTGAAGGTGTGCAAATGTTAATGTTAATAACGCAAATATTTAAGGACAAATACGCGATAACTCTGGAAACCTAATCTTGAATAACAATAGTCCTCTGGCTCACACATTCAGTCCTGATGCAATAAAGAGGCTGCTTTTTAAATGGTTTTAACTATTTATTCTAGTAATTACCTCTGTACCTGCAAACAGTATGCTCTCACAGCTATGTGGATCGCCCATGCTTTGGCTCTGGGAAATGTTCATGTGTTAGTCTTTTGATAAATTCATTTTTTCTGTTTTCTTGATTTACTACTTCTGAAACTGCCATTAAGACCTTGGACCACGTAGACTTTTTTGTATGAGATTTTTATTATTTACGTATTAGATCTCCTACATCTTTTCTCAAGACTCATCAAAGCTTTTACTCATAAATTGCCAATAAACACATGAAAAGATATTCAGCATCGTTAGTCATTAAGGAAATGCAAATCAAAACCACAATGGGATACCACTTCACAACAACTAAGATGCCTATTATCAAAAAAAAAAAAAAAAGGAAAATAACAAGTGTTGATGAAGATGTGGAGAAATTTGGTGGGAACGTAAAACAGTGCAGGCACTATGGAAAAGTTTGGCGGTTCGTCAAAAAGCTAAACATAGAATTACCATGTGCCCCAGCAATTACACCCCTGGTCATATACCCAAAATAATTGAATGCAGGGACTCAAAAAGATGCCTGTACCTCAATATTTATTGTAGCAGTATTCACAATAGCCAACAGGTGAAAACGACTCAAGTGAATATAAACAAATGAATGGGTAAACAAATTGTGATAAATACATATCAATGGAATACCATAGAGAGAAATAAAGATCTGACACATACCACATCACGGATGAACTTTGAAAGTATTATGCTAAGTAAAATAAGTCAGACATAAAAGAATAAATGTTGTATGATCCCACTAACATAAGATATCTAGAATAGATAAATGCATAGAAACAGAAAGCAGATTCATTGTTACCAGGTGCTGGAAAGAAAGGGAAATTGAGGACTTATTGTTTAAGGGATACCGAGTTTCTCTTTGGGATGATGAAAAAGTTTTGGAAATACATAGTAGTGATGGTTGCACAACATTGTGAATGTAATTAAGGTCACTGAATCGTATACTTAAATATGTAACCACACAAAAAAGCTCCAACTGTGATTATGAATTTTTCTAGTTTTTTCCTATAGTTATCTATCAATTTTTGTTTCATGTATTTTGAAGCTACTTTACTAGGTTCTTTTTTTTTTTTTTTGTCTTCTTGATTAACTGAGCCTTTATCTTTATGAAATGTCCCTCTATCTGTAGTAACACTTCTTGTAGTCTATTTTACCTGTTATTATCATGGCTACCACAGCTTTCTTGTAAGTGGTGTTTTCTTGATATATTTTTTCACCTTTTTACTTTTAATCTATCATTGTCTTTGTATTGAAACCGTATCTTTTAAATACAACATGTAAATAGATCTTGTTTTTTTTATACAGTCTGCCAATATTTCTTTTTAGCTGGATTTTCAAGCCATTTACATTTAATGTAATTATAATATGGCACATTTCCAGTATGCCATTTTAATTCTTATATTGGCTTTTTAGCCAAATGTGTAGCAATATCTTTAAATGGCCACTCACGGGATTTCAATATACTTTCTTACCTACTCAGATTTAATATTTTACCACTTCTTGTAAAATATAAATATCTTGCAGCTACGTAGTTCCATTTATGTTCCCACTCTTCGTGCTGCTATTGTCATACATATGTGCATTTATAGGGAGAAATTTGGAATAACTTCAGGTACTGTTTGTTACTTAAGATTAATTATGAGAGAGAAGGGGAGGGGGATTATTGTTCATTTGCTACTTTCTCTTTTTTATGGAACTCTTATTATTTACATATTAGATCTCCTACATCCTTTTTTAAGGGCTCATCAAAGTGGGTTTTAGTCATAAATTTGTTTTCGTTTTAATAACTTATTTTTGTTGCTGTTTTTCAGAATATATGCAGCAAAACATACAATAATTCAACAGTTTCCACATGAACAATTTAGTGACGGTGACTACATTCTTTAAGTTGTACAACTATTCTCACCCTCCTTTTATGAATTTTTCCTCCTCTGTTAACATAAACTCACTGCCCCTAAGCTTCCTATCTAATCTTTTGAGTTGCTGATGTCAATTTGATCACATATAAAAAATTATTTAAAAGAGTACAATGTTCAAGGCAGACATCCTTAACTAATTATGCTGAACTATTGTTTGGTTTAAAGAAAACTTCATGGGTTTAAGGTTTAAAGATTATATTAGGGCAATAGTTTCAGGGGTTCAGCCAGCATCCATGGCTCCAGAAAGTCTGGATTCCATGACAATTTGAAATTCTGTTCTGTACTTTTCCCCTTTTGATCATGATTATTCTGTAGAATCTTTGTTCAAAATGTTCAGCAATGGTAGCTGGGCACCATCCACTTCTTGTGGTCTCAGGGCAAAGGAGGCATTTGTTTACGGGGGCAATTAGCCATGCATTCCACACCCTCTACCTATTCCTGACTCTCTTTCTTCCTCCGTTGCTCCAGGAGAATAGAGACCATTTATTGTACCTTGAATGGCTGCTTGCAAACTTTTAAGACCCCAGGGACTACACAACGAACTAGGAGGTGGAACAGAAGCACTAAACACGATATTAGGCCAATTAGCTGGGATGTCCCGTGAAACCGTGACCCTAACTTTCAAATCAAGAAACCAAATCCCATGAGGTGTTTGGTTGTACATAGCAGCCTCAGCAGCCAATTAATATAATTGGTATCACTAAGTTGTACACCTGTAGAAAGTTGAATTGGCAAATGTTATATGATATATATATTTACAACAACAACAACAAAAAACTTTGTTTCATTTTTTACGCGTCACGAGATTTTTCCTGCATTTTATCTTTCAAATAATCTACCTGGTTTTTAGGAATGACCATTCTCTTCTCAGTACCTCTACTGAGTTTTTAAATTTTAAAATATTTTTATTTGAAAAAGCTTTTTTTTTTTAGTTCTGATTCTTCATTTATAGCATCTTCTTATTAACACTGCATTTCCAGCTCTGAGTTCCCTTTAATGACTTGTGACCTTTGTTTGAATTTGTGTCACAGAGTGTCGGTTCCCTGATACATGTGCATGTCAGGCTGTTGGAGTCTCTTGGCTGTTGATTGGCAAGGGATTGGACCATCTTCTCACTGGGCTTTTAGAATAGTTCAAAAGTACTGTCATGAGACACGAGATGCACAATTTGCCTCTACTTTCTAGGGCTGTAATCTGCCAGCACTGTGAAAAGAAAGCTGCTCTGCCCTAATATCAGCAGGATGACTAGCTTCTTCCAGAACGTGCCAGGATCCCCTTCTTGCAACTCTCAGTGTATGGTCCTCACATCAGACTCCACCAATGGGGTGCTCCTCCCAGGCCCTAGATTTCCATCTTCTCCCCTCAGTTGTCAACATGATGGCTGCCCTTCACAGGTTTGGAATTTTTAAGAACCTCATCTCGTAAAAGTATCTGGTACCAGCATTACGTGCCATCTGCCATTAGAAGAGGGAGTCATGAATGTGTGCACAGGCCGCCATCTTCCCAGAAGCAACCAGTTGCATTATCGTCTTCTCTTTCAACTTCCTGCTTGATTTTTGTAACAGGCATTTACTTAGGTTTTGTTTATAACTCAGATGAGTATCTCTGCTTTAATAAAAGAAATTAACTAATTATACATATTGACAGAAATCACATGTTGTCATCTTTTTTAATTTCTGTCATCTTTTTTTAACTCTTCATTGGTGCTGCCTTTTTTTTTTTTTAACCTTTTGCTGACCGAGCTTTGGACTGTCATTTCATAGTTCTTTTTTCCCTGATGTTTTAGAAATAATGCATTCTATTTTAATACTACTGCTTTTTATAGCTGAATTTTCAAAAATATTCTTTAATTTCTATTTCTCTGCTTCTGAAGGTAAAAATTGAGTGGTATCTTTTAGACTTCCCCCATAGAATACAAATACATATACAAATACATTTTTACTTATTCCTTTTTTTCCCAATGCCTAATTTTTGTTAGTAAAATATGAAGTATGAGACCCAGGTCAATGTTTTAAATTATTACTTCGAACTTGATTCTCATTATTCATAATAGTTATAATATTCTCTTGAACACTGAATTGGTGAATACCAGCCTTTCTCAACCTTGGCTGAGAATGTGTTGGCCACTTCAAATTTTTCACTGCTCTTCACATGAGCATGCCCACTGATGACGAGGAAAACTCAGTGAGTAATGATTTGGGGGGTTACGAACAACTTTTAGTGAGTAGACAAATTCATAAATGAAGAATCTATGAAAAAGTATTATTTTTCAATAATTATTTGGGCAGTTACACTAATTTTTGTAACTATACTTACAACTATTTAGACCTAACTCTAGGCTTCAAAGTTTCCAAGGCTCACAATATGACTTACATGCGTGACATCTGCATTTTATGATCTTTATTTTCATACAGCTCTCAGTTGGATGGAGTGTGTCTGCAACTAATTTTGTTTTAATATATTTAGGTAAATATCATCTCTTTTCATCACAGTCACTTATGTCTGCTGGTTCCATCCATAAATAATCTGGCTGATTATAAATTTCTGAGTCACAATGATGCTCCCTCGAAATTATGAATATAGTACAGATTCCATTATTTTCTGGAATTTAGGCATCAGGCCAGAATTATTTTTACTCTCTGTAAGTAGCCCTTTTTTTTTTTCTGTCAAATAACTTTTCTTTATGCTGGTAACTGAAAACTGCAGATGGAATGCATCTAGGTGAGGGTCTTATTTCATTAATTTTTCCCAGACCACAACAAGTAATTTGTCCTAAAGATACTTTTTTTTTTTTTTAATGTCTGGAAAGTCGTCTTCGATTATACATACTTATAGCTTCTATTCCAATTGTTCTCAATTCTTCCTCAGGAACGCCTAAAACTTTTAAGGTGGATTTCCATTCTTTGCCTTCCATAAGTTTCAGTTTCTTCTTTTCCTTTTCCTCTGATTTCCTTATTTTTTTTTCCCTATCACTAACTTAAAACTTTGCGCCATTTCATTTCTCTTGTTAACTGGTTCCAATGCAGACTTTGACTGTGTCATTCTATTAATTCTTTGCAATCCTCATGTATTGCACTCAGTTCTATTTAAATGTTAATTTGATGAGCCTTATCTTCGCTGTTTCATTTTAATCTCCCTTTAGGTAGTGGACCTTTGCTGTTTGTCTCCCGTCTTCACTTACACTTTTTTCAAATAAAGGATCCTAACTTACTTTGGCATCCACCCTGTCTATTCTAGTCTGCGGGGCTAGACTCAGGTAGGCGTGAGTCTGGGCTGAAGCACATCAGCTAAGTCATCCTCAGCCCCAGAGACTGGTTGGTCCCTGATGGAGCACCAGACCCAGGACGCCAGTAAAACCCCAAGAGCGTGTACAGGGAATGTTTGGAGGAGGCGGCGCTCCTCTTCCACGGATAATACGCCTGAAAAGGTACAATTGGAGCTTTCGCAGCCATCCTGCCACCAAAAGGAAAAGAGTTTCTGAATTTAGAACCAGCAGAGAAGATGAAAAAAAAGAAGATGGGTCTCCTTTTAAAGATATGGACAGGGAAAAATCAGATCGCCAGAACGTTGTTCGGTCCCTTTATACAGCAGCATCTAAAGGCCGTGTATTCCCGGATACTTTGTTTAGGGGAGGTATTAATTCCCTTTTCTGTTCACGCCACTTTCTATTGGGTGTGTTGCAAGACAAAGCAGCCTAATTAGGACAACCCATTCGTTTCTTACTGCTTTCTGGACCTGTTTTCTAGAGGTCATTTTTCCTTCCGTGCTATCGATGGATATTTGTTTAGAAGGTATTCTAAATATTCTAATGGTTCCCAAGGTATAACGTTTTAGCAGTTTGCTGTTCCGTTCACCTTCAGGGTGATGTTTTCTGTTCCAAGGCACTGGAAGATGGGATTTTTTTTTTTCTCTCTCTCTCTCTGTGCAGATCTGGCCAGGTATGGATCTCCCTTAGCCCCACCTCAGAGGTTAATACCTGCGACTCCAACCGAATTTCCGGTGCCAGTAGCACTGCCCAGTGCTGCCCTGACAAAAGACCTCTCTGCATTTGGAACATTTGCTTCACGTGGTCTTGGAACAGCTGCTGCTTTCTAGCTAGAACTCTCAGTAACCTCTAAGCGATCTGACTAGATAGGGCAACATCAGTGTCAACAGCAGGGCAGCTTGCGATTTACCTGGTACATCACAACGCACCAAGTACATTTGAAGCTCTCAAGGGTTAGTTTTATTCTTTTAAGTAAAAAAGAAAAAAGCTCAAGGATGTTCTTTGTAGTGTGTTGAGAAACCACTCTGAGTAACAACTCAGTCATCTTTGAGGGAAAATCCTCTGGAGCTTTCAAACTCCTCCTATCGCTCCCACCCCTACTCCCTGGATTCCCCACTCATCCTGCACTCTATAAATGGACCTACAATATGAGTAAAGACCAAGGTAATTATCGTTGTCTCCCAAGTCCAAATACAGTGACATGACCTGATTCCCCCTCCTTTTCCATTATGTCTTATAGGAAATTGTTTTGACCTTGGTTTGTACCTTACTAAGCCTTTTTTAAAGAATACATTCTTTACATAAGCATGCCTGTCTTCTGAAGAAATACGTGGGAAAAATATATACTGCATATACTGCTTCTACTGCCAAGATGTTTCTGAAATCATCCCTTGCTATATAGTCCTTTGTATATGGGAACCCCAATTCTCAGGGCACAGTGTGCTGACGAGCACACCCCCCACCCCTCTTTACCCATGCTATTCCACTTCTTGTTGAATCAAGATAATGTAGAAAGAAGGTCCTGGTGTGTCTTTGGTTTGCTTTGTTTTTGTTCATTTGTTATTGCTGTAGGTACTTGAGACCCTGAGACAGCAGCAGTGGAGGGGAGGGGCAGGGGAGCAGAAAGGAATCATCTTTCTGGTTATTTCTCGGAAGGTGAAGCCCCATTGCTTGATGAGAAGCATAGATCACTGCCTGTTGTATTTTTATTATTATCCTGCTCCACCTGCCTTATTATTTAAAATTCCTCCCAAATTCTGGTAATACTTGTTTGCCTATCTCAATTTTCTGTGGGACTCCGAGTTTTCTTATTTTTTTGTAACTTCCTAAGTATTTTGCTGAGAACTCAGAACAAAGCTACAAGTCAGAAGTCATTGCTGTTTTTAGGTGTTGTGGTACCGGCTCCAACGCATAGCAACCTTACATATGATAATGAAAAGTTGCCCAGTCCTGTGCTATCTTCACGATCTTTGGTGTGCTTGAGCCCATTGTTGTGGTTATCGGGTCAATCCATTTCACTGAATGTTTCCCTCATTTTCACTGACCATCTACCAAACAGAATGTCATTCTCTTTCTTGATGATCGATCCTAAGTAAGTGAGCCTAAGTCTCACCATCCCTATTTCTAAAGAGCATTCTGGTTCTGTTTCTTATTTAAAAAAAATAAAATAAAAGCTTAAAACATTAGCCTGACATACACTTTAAAAAGAAAAGATAATCCTACAATCTGACTATCAAATAGAGAAAGGATATTGAGAATTGGATAATATCAACAACGGTGCAATAATAAAGTATATCCAATAATGAGACGTCTGCTAGATAACTGCACAGGCTTCTCACTTCTGGAATAAAATCTCAACACAGGCCAAAAGAAACGGAGATTTAACATCTCCTTTTACCCTTTGAAGGTTGGATTATTCACACCATGAACGCTTCACACCTACAGCCACACTCCAGATTCACCTCCGTTTAGGTCAGAGCTGGAGGGAAGTTTGCAGCTAGAGCCACAGCCCGGGTGCAGAGAGACCGGTTACAGGGCTCGCGCTATGTGACTGCTGCTGTTACATTTCTTATCTCCCGAGCTTCATAGACACTTATGTTGAGAGTTTTCAAAGATTTGTTGAACAAAAAGGAGGTCAGAAGTCTTAGAAACATAATAGGAGACATAAAACCATTTTCGGGATCATACGGTATCAACACAAATCCTCTAGAATTATCTGGCATAGTAATAAATGAAACTACTCATTCAAGGTCCTAAACAACAGCCTAAGATTATACTGCTAATGAAGCTATGGAGCCCTTGGGGGCACAATGTGGTTAAGAGTTTGGCTGCTAACCAAGAGATTGGTAGTTCGAATCCACCAGCTGCTGAGGGTTTTGCTGATTTCCCACTGCCTCCATGATTCCCAGGGGCCATGTTAGCAATGATAACTGAAATCTCCGCAAAGACAGAAATATTTAGGGACAAATCAAAGGTTGGATAAGTACCAGCTTAGCTAAAAAGCCTAGCTCCGTTCTTAGGAAGAAACATAGAACTCACAAGTATTTTATTGTCAAATATTTATTAAACCAAACCCTGGTGGCATCGTGGTTAAGAGCTACTGCTGCTAACCGGTGGCTTCTTGGAAACCCTATGGGGCAGTTCTACTCTGTCCTATAGGGTCGCTATGAGTCCGATTCGACTCAACGACAAGGGGTTTGGTTTTGTTTCGGTTTGTGTGCTGATCTCTGCCCTAGACCCTGTGAGAATATAGCAGATATTTTGATTACTGTTGCCAAGAAGTAGACCCTCTCTGCCTGTAGAAAAAGCAATGTATTTGCCTATCTTCTGGGCTTCATGTTGAATCAGTGATCTTATTTCTCCTGTCAAATAAGGAATGTGAAAAGAGGGTAGAGCAAAGGCTTATCTACCATGGGTGAGAAGGAAGAGAGTGAAAGTTGACTGAAAGAAGGAGTTGGAAAAGTTCTCCAGAAGTTGTGCAGAGGCCATGGGTGTGCAGAGCTGTGAGCTGTCACGCGCCGCACAGTTTGAGGGAATCAGGCAGGGGCTGGTCCTCATAGAGAACAAACAAACCCGTTACCATCCAGTCAATTCTGACTCACAGTGACCCTGTAGGACAGAGTAGAACTGCCCTTATAGGGTTTCCAAGAAGCGGCTGGTGGATTCGAACGTGGATCTTTAGGTTAGCAGCCAAGGTCTTAACCACTGCGCCACCAGGGCAGAGCCAAATGGAAGAACACTCGATGGTGAAGGGAATTCTATCCCTGCAAATTAACAAGTTTGAAGCAGAAGTTGTCACAAATAATCAATTTGTTGGCTTGAAACTGAACCTGAAGCCATCCTGGCAGGGAGGGTTTGCATCCAGCCTGTGGAATGGTGCCTGTGGAATCCTGGGAAGGCACCCCAGACATCGGCCAGCCCCCTCACCAGGACACTTCACTTGGAGGGTCACAAAACATTTTCTCATCATCTGCCAGATTTTTATAATAAATACTGAGGTCAACTTTGTCTATGTTCAGGGTGTCCTCCTAGAGTCTCTCAGTACATGACCAGCTCAAGAGGCAGGACCGACTGAGAGCAGGTCTTGACCTCCAGCCCCCATGCTTCCCCTGCCTACCTGATGGACACCAGGCGCTGACCACTCCAGAACTGTGCCTCAAGCTGCCCTCTATGGCTGGCATCTGCCTGTAGCCAGGTGGTGGCCCTAGAGATACTGAGCCTCTGCTGGGACCCTTGCTTTTCTGGACCACTCCTTACTGCTGCCCACATCCAAGGTATGAGGAAAAGTCACTTACTGTGAAATTCATTCATTCAACTCATATATAATCCCTTATTCCTATGCATCAAGCCCTGCTAGATGCTGGGGTACAGAAAGGAATAATACCCGCTCCCACCCTCCAAGCACATAGCAGTTTTGTGGACAATAGTTATCCTAATTAGATGTCTCTACACAAATGTCAGCTTATTAGGAAAGCCTTTCCCTGACAACCCTATCTGAAATATCTAAACCCCTAACCCTCTCAAGTGCTGTTAATCAATTTCATTTTCCTTTGTTGCATTTATGACCATCTGATACATATGTTTGTTATCTGTATCTGCACTATGATAAGGTAACTCTGTAAAGAGGGGAACTATATTTTGTTCCCTGATGTATCTAGAATATTTTTGCACCTAGAATAGAGCCTGACATGTAGAAGGCACTAAAGGAATATATGTGAATGAATGAATGAATGAATGAATTGGGTCCACAATATGTGCTCTGGGCAAACACGGTAGGAGAACCAGGGCAGAATAGCGAGAAGGAAGGCAAGGGGAGACTCTCTGGAAAATATCACACCCAGAGCCCTGGTGTTGCAAAGGTAGATTAAGCACTGGATGCTAACTGAAAGGTTGGCAGTTAGAACCCACCCAGCAGCTCCAAGGGACAAAGACCTGACAGTCAGCCCCTGACGATCTACCTCTGTAAAAATTAACAGCCAAGAAAACCTTATGGGACTGTTCTACTCTGCCATGTGGGGTTACTATGAGTTGGAATTGACTCAATAGCACCCATCATCAACAACAACAAGCTGAGTCCTGGGTCTTCCAGCATAGCTATTTGCCACACTACACTGAATTTCTTGAGGATAGAGATCACGTCTAATTAATCTTTGTGGCACCAGCATCTACCCCAGTGCTCATTATGTATTCAGATTCTAATAAATATTAGTTACCAAGTTGGCCTTATTCTAGTTGGATATAAACTTGAAAAAATAAGCTAATCTATTTCATGAAGCCAGTAAATTTTTTTTCATAATTTCCTCTTTATCTCATTGAAACATGTTCTTCAGAGTTTCTACCAGCTGAGAGTTTAGGGTGGAAAGAGCATACATATACAAGTCTTCATGGATCAAAATAACAATGAGAACAAAGAAATTTTAAGGAAATATATATTTTCTAGAAAACTTTGATTTAGCTGACTCTTTCCCCTCACTTCCCTTTCTGTTCTTGCCTCTCTCTCTTCTTTTTTCACAAATGGAGCAGCAGAATGAAATTGTTATTTCAAAAGACTACGGTGGACCCAAACCTTTGCCTTGTAACCAGACAACAGCATATTTAAAGTGAAAACAGATGTCTGCTCCCACTGAGAAACTGATGACTCTCTAATTATCCCCTAGTGCAGATGTGGGCAAGCTATTAATAAAAGAGTTATTAGGAATACTGACAGCAGTTAGTAAATGCTGATATAAGCAAGTTCAAAGCTGGACACTCCAAACATGTTCTTCCAAAGGCAAATGGAAGTCAAGTTAATCTGACAGTCTTCTATCACAGCCAAATATGTGTGGGTCTGAGTAATTCTTGCTTGTCTGTCATCAACCTAATTACCACCCCCGGTGTACATCACTGTTAGGGTTCTACCTTTTCTATGCCTGTCTCACTCCCTGAAGGAAAAGATAAATTCCAGATGGTTTTGAATGAATAGGTATTCTGTTTGCAATGCTATGCTTTTGAATGCTAATAAACAGTCCTAGTGATAACCACACTGCTTCCGACAAGTGCAATCTTGTGTTTATCAAGCAGATATTCCCAAATTTCAAGAACCATCACAAAGTTTGGAAGCAAAAAATGTCAGTTTTAAAATGGTAATAAATTATGTATGTCAAATGGTTTACATTTCCTTAAATAAAAATGAAGTTCTATTACGTTTATCCATCACCTATTAGTTTGTCATACTTCAGTAGCTTGTGGGTTGCTATGATTCTGGAAGTTATGCCATTGGTATTTCAAATACCAGCAGGGTCATCCACGGTGGACAGGCTTCACCAGAGCTTCCAGACTAAGATAGACTAGGAAGAAAGGCCTGGCATCTGCTTCTAAAAATTAGTCAATGAAAACCTTACAGATCACAACAGAATATTGTCCAAATATAGTGCTGGAAGATACAAACATACAACAATCGTGAGGATGATGCAGGACTGGACGATTTTTCATTCTGCTATACATAAGGTCTCCATGAGTTGGAGGTGACTGGACAGCAACTAACAACAATCGCATTTGGTTTATATAAATTGGAACTATTAAATGTATATAATACTTGGCTTTTTTATTGATAGGCTGTTTGAATGACCATGATAAAACCAGGGCATGGAAATAAATCAACTGCAGCTCTTTCTCAAATTTAGAAATAACTTGATAGCTTGCTTCTTGAGTTTCTTCACTGCTTCCCATAAGTGATGCCGGAGGCATTATAACAAATATGCAAACATTTTTAAATCCAAGCATATGAGTACAAATACGTAATTGAGGGCATAGGAGAAGCAGCAAGGACGATATGGACAAAGTCCCAGCTATCATGGAATTTGATTCTAGCTGTGTTTTATAACAGCTATGTGTTCTCAACTATACATTATTTTAAAATATTGGCATATTATTAACTCTATTAGCAAAGAAAATTCCATCTTACATCTTTGATCTTAAAATAGGGTATTTCAAGGCAAAATTATTTTCTACTTTTAACATTGTTTTTTGGGTTAAACAATGTTCAAAAGCAATCCCTTGCTTTTCAGGTGTTTTGGTGTGAAGGTGAGGGACTCTGTTGCCCAATGACCTCAGGTCTGGGTCTCTCATTTGGAAGACAGCTAGGATGGTGACACCACAAAACCAGTCAGGAAATCCAGGCCAAGGAGCAGCTGGTGAGGAAAGGTAAAAAGTTCAGCTTGGACACGTGGAGTTGGCTGTGTCTGGGGAACATCCAGCTGGAGATATCCGCCAAGCAGATGGCTGTGCCTTGCTCTGTACCTCAGGAAGTTATAAAGTCATCAGTGTAAGGGGCCAAAGACAAACCCTACGGTAAGAGATGGCAGAGGGAGGAGTCAAGGGGGACAGGGAGAGGGCCTTGGGACACGTCAATCATTCTCTAAGGAGAAGTAGCCATTAGAGAAGGCAATCTGCAAAAAAGAAGCGGGAGCGACTGATTTCTTAGAAACCACGATTGAAAAGTTTTAAGAATAAACAGGTTGTCTGCAAATGGTGCAGAGGGGTAGAGTAAGATAAGGTCTAAACAGAGGTGTATAGGCTTGGACGTCAGAAAATCACGGTAATGTTTTCCAAAGCAGGTTCGATGGAGAGGGGGAGGGAAAGGCTGACGGTAGAGCGTCACAAAAGGGAGGTGAGGCAGGGAAGGAGAGGCAGACCAGCTGATTCTTCTTTGGAGCTTAGCTACAAAAACAGGAAAGAAGTAGGCAGACACAGAGCTTAGAGAGGAATGTGTTACGGTGTGAGGAATCTATCATGTTTATATACGGAAGTAAGAGCCAGGAGAGAGGAAGTACTATAAATAAAAAAGAGAGGGAGCAAGAAATGGAAGAACGGAGGAAGACGTGGGACTTAGAGCACAAGAGGAGAAATAGTCCTTGGAAATTAGGGAAGGGAAAGAGATATTCAGAATTGGGGAGTTTTAAGTGCGAGGGTCAGAATGTAAGAGCATTTCTAATTCATCTGTTTATTCTCTGGATGACATCAGCGTTCCCTTCAGGTAACACCCAACCCCTCAAAGTAGCCATGCTGCAAAACCACCAGCCACCCTTCTTTGGAGAAGAAATAAGTTTCTCTTTTATTTTTATTAACAAATTTGAGTGCGTTTTACAAACTCAACTTTAAATAATCTCTAAAGTGATATCTTTCTTTAAGCATAAGGAATAAAAGATATAATGAGTAATGTAATTGAATTAACATTTCATTACTGTAGCAAGCAGAGACTGTATTACCTGCCTTGATGGTAATATTTTTCTATGTATTCATTTTTTTGTTTGGTCTGTTAGGGATATTAAGAAATTGTTGGGTTTTTTGGAAAATTTTTTCGAAAGAAGTAGACTAGCATCAGTTACGCTGAAACTGAAGCTGTTTTATTTGGCAGGCATTTACAAACATTCATATGGTCGATTTTGGCTTTCTAGATGTGTACTCATAACTGGCAGCTGGCTAGTCCTGGAAGGCCATTTTTTAAATATGAAATACAAGAGTCTTGCTGATGTTTTTTAGTGGAAGGGATACAAAAACTATTTGATTTACTTTAAAACATCATACTCTTGCATTATATGGTGCAGGCCACACTTCTGTGGGAGCCCCTGGGTGGCGTAAATGGTTAACGCACTCGGCTGCTCACCAAAAAGTTAGAGGTTCGAGTCTACCCAGAGGAAAGGCCTGGTGATCTACTTCTAAAAACTCAGCCATTGGAAACCTGGTGGAGCAGAGTTCTACACGGACACACATGAGGTCGTCGTGAGTCAGAATCAACTCAATGGCAACTGGTACACTGGGGCAGAGAAGCCAATCAGAATGGCAGCTTACATTACAAAACTCTCAAAAAAAATCACGTGTCCTCTATCAACAGGTACCCTTGCTGCTCCTGCCCCTGCTAATGAGGACTGGCTGCTGTCTGGACAAGAGGTAAGTCCACTCAATGAACATCCACAGCCAGATGGGAACCTTTCTTTTTTTTTTATGGCCAGTACCTAAACTTTTTCACTCACTGCCATCAATCAAGTGTTGCAGAAGTTTTTCACTGTTATCATCAGAAGGCTTAATTGTGAACTGATTCACGTTCAGAATCCAAGCAAAGACACAGAAGCCATGTGATTATTAGAATCTTCTAGGTTCTTGCCCTGCATTTAAACTAAATTATGAGAAGACAAAGTATTTGTTCTATGCTGACACACCCCACCAAGATCCCCTTCATTACGGCTTAATTCAACATCCTCTTCTCTGCCTATACTGAGGGTAGGTACAAATGACCAAGCATTTCTGTAATTGTTCTTGGTAAAAATGTTAAAAACATTTGTCTCCCTACGGCAATCCTTTATAGATAGACCTGTTCAGCATTTCTGAAATATTTTGTTCCAGGAAAATATCAGAAAGTGAATTTGTATGCTTTATAGACTCTAAATAAAAGTCACGTGACCTCATGGATTTTTTTTTTTTTTTTTGCCTTATTTGCCAAAACCCATAGAACTAATTTAGCTGTCCCAGTACAAACCTATGGTTTATTAATAGCTGTTGTTGAAGTTAGTTGTTGTCAAGTTGATTCTGACTCATGGTGACCCACGTGTGTCAGTCCAGAACTGCTCCATAAGGTTTTTTTTTTAAGGCTATGACCTTTTAGAAGCAAATATCCAGTGTCTTCCGAGGTGCCTTTGGGTGGGTTCAGACCACCAAACTTTAGGGCTAGTAGTCCAGTGCTTAATCGTTTGTGCCACCCAGGGACTCCTTATATAGACCTTTTATAAATCTTTGCATTTCAAATTTTAAAATACTTAAACTTGAATACTTTTTTTTTTTTTCTTTTGACATTGATGATCAGCTCCCTCAGTTGGGGCATGACTGTCCGTTTATTTGTGGGTCAATTCAGGACCTCCCGCCTTTCACCCACAGCAAGTACTCCAGCCCAACAATAGTGCGAGTCTAGGAGCTAGTTCATTCCAGATCTCTCCCCAGACTCTGAGCCCACTTCATCAAATGACACCCTAAACAACTGAAGCTTGGACACGAAATGATGCCAACTTTTGCCTTTCTCTCAAAACATTGAGAACACCCAAAAAACACCCATTGCTGTCGAATCAATTCCAACTCATAGCAAACCGGTAGAACTGCCCCATAGGATTTCCAAGGGGCAGCTGGTAGATTCGAACTACCAACTATTTGGTTATCAGCTGAGGTTCTTAACCACTGCGCCACCAGGGCTCTGCTAGAAAGAAGTAAAACAAAGAGCTGCAGCTTACCGATTTGCTTCAATGGTTAGTTAAGTTCCCAGGGTCATTACAGCTCTTCAAAGCTGGGTGAGTCTGCACCCTGAGCCATGTATGTTTTACTGTAAAGGTAGCATTTCAAGTTCACAGAAATCTGTCCACTTTTTCAGCCACTGGTCATGTTCAAATCACAGCTGCAGTGATTATCAAGGTAAAGAAATGAAAGATCAGTAGGAGAACAAGCTAAAATCCATCTCTGTTTTGATTGCTCTCACACCTCCCCTCTTCAACGAGCATTCATATCCATCCTAGAGCTGCATGGCACTAGCTCTCAGGGAAGAAGAATCCAAGCTCAAGGGCTATAGCCACCTGCTGCTGAAGTACAAAAACAGTAGAGAATGCTGGTTGGGCACCAGAAACATGAAGTGGTCGAGCTTTCGGGCATACAGAGGGCTTCTTGCCTGAAGCATGAGGACAGACTGTGATTCTCCCAGCTCTCTGGGAGATCTGGCTCTTTTGGGGGGGCAGGGGCGTAATGTACATTAGCAGAGTGAAACATACTCTAGGTCTCTGAAGGCTTCAGGCTGCTGCTTTCTAGACCTCCTATCTCTCCATATAAATAAACAAAGCCTGGAGAATTTCAAGGGCGTCTTTGTTAAACAAGGCAAAATTTAAACTTCTCTTAGAGAACTTTCTGGTAACATGATTTCTATTCATGTAAAGAGGTAAATGTACACAGACCAGTGTAACGGTAACCCAGCAGGGAAAAGGGTATCAAGAGCTTGGGGGTTGATACTTGTCCAAGTGGTTACTTGCTCATGGATTTCCTATTTCTTTGTGAAATAGATATGAATGTTATCATATTTAAAAAATTACAAAGTTCTGTGTGATTGGTTTCATGCTAGCCTTCTTGGTTGATGAAGTAAAATAGCAAAATACGAATTTTCCATCCAAGTTCCAAAAATGTTATGATACAAAGAAAATGAAATTAGATGTGGTTTGGCTAGTTTTAAATATACCATAAGAAAAATAAATAAACAAAACCTCAAATTATAACTTTCTTAAGAAATTGTATGAATTTCCTTCTCTTGATTCAGACAACTAGCTCTGGCCTGACTAATTACAGCACAGTATTCATTAAATTAAGCTGACAGCCCTGGTGACAGGAATGTCTCTTGGCCTAGGTCCCTGAGTGCCCGATGTTGACAGAACAAAGTACCACTCAGCAGATCAAGCAATGGTGTGTGTGTCTTTGATGAAGGGTAAGACAGTACACAATACTGGGGAAGCCAGCACAACTTGTCCAAGGCAAAGTCATGGAAGCTCCATAGACACATCCAAACTCCCTGAGGGACCAAATTGCTGGGCTGAGGGCTATTAGGAACATGGTCTTGGGGAGCATCTAGCTCAATAGGCATAACATAGCTTATAAAGAAAATATTCTACAGTCTACTTTGATGAGTAGTGTCTGGGATCTTAAAATCCTGTGAGCACTATCTAAGATCTCCACTGGTCTCACCCCTTCGGGAGCAACGGAGAATGAAGAAAACTAAAGATAAAAGGGAAAGATTAGTCCCCAAAGGACTAATGGGCCACCCCTACCCCGGCCTTCACCAGACTGAGTTCAGTACAACTTAGATGGTGCCCGGCTACCACCACTGACTGCTCTGACAGGGATCACAATAGAGGGTCCTGGACGGAGCTGGAGAAAAATGTAGAACAACATTTTAACTCATGCACACAAAAAAAGACCAGACTTACTAGCCTGAAAGAGACTGGAGAAACCCCAAAGAGTATGGCCCCTGACACCCTTTTAGCTCAGTGATGAAGTCACTCCTGAGGTTCACCCTTCAGCCACGGATTAGACAGGCCCATGAAACAAAATGAGACTTAAAGGAGCACACCAGCTCCGGGGCAAGGACTAGAAGGCAGGAGGGGACAGGAAAGCTGGTAATAGAGAGCCCAAGGTTGAGAAGGGAGAGTGCTGACAGGTCGTGGGGTTGTTACCCAGTATCATAAAACAATATATATGCTGTTTAATGAGAAACTAGTTTGTTCTATAAACCTTCATCCGAAGTACAATTAAAAAAAAAAAAAGAAATGTTGCGTGTGTATATAGAATATTGATCTATGGACACCACTGCCACTGTCTATGATGTATGTCTCTCAGCAAAGGTGAGGGCAAAGGGCTCAAAAACAAAGGGCAGAATAAGTAAATTCACTAGACAGTAGTAAGAGAAGAATTAATAAGATTTTCAGATACAGGATATTATTTGATGGAGACATTAATACCTCTTAAATATATACTCTTGTATACCTCTGCTTGGAGCCTTGGCAGCAGAGTAGTTAAAAGCTTAGGTTGCTAACCAAAAGGCCAGCCACTCTTTGGAAACCCTATGGGGTAGTTCTACTGTGTCCTACAGGGTTGCTGTGAGTAGGAATCAACCCAATGGCAATAGGTTTGTTTTCCGTTTTTTTATATGTATATGTACCTCTACTTGACCGACTTTTTCCCAGACGGGCAATAGGTTCTTCCTCTGAATACAGTCAAGGCTCTTTCAGTCTCACCAATCACATGCAGAGCCATGGTGACTTCCAGAGAAGGCAGATGGGTTCAGGAGCAGGTGAAGGAGACGACCCTTCCTTGCCCTCCATAGCCCAGAGTTACCATCTTTCTGGACTCAGAAAACAGAAACCAAGTTGCTGTTATAAGATCTCTTCTCTTTTTCAGACTTTTCTAAAATGTTCTGCTATCACAAGTCAATCGGACTCCTGGAGCAGGTCACAGTGTTAACAGGAGAGAGACGTTAATAACACACGCTCTCAAGAAACGAGAATATGCTTCTGCCACTGGAAATGAGTCCTGAACAACTCTTGGCTAACAAACTTATTTCTGCTGTAGTCACACAAAAGAGTCCTCTTGTATGAATTACAAAGCATTTCCAAATATAAGCAACTCAAATGAAAATAACAAAGAATTTTTTCTCCTAAAGTCTACCCTGCGAAGTGATTTCATTATTGGGCTTCATTTTTCCCTCTTAAGGAAGACATGTGGAGTACTAAGCAAACAATGATCTCCTTTATAGCAAAATACACCTACAAGAATTCTGAGACTAGGCCATTTGAAGGATTTAATAACCTTATTGAGGAAATTATGCACGTAACTAATGAAAGGCTAATCAGTACACCAATAAAAAATACACCAATAGAAGATACAAAATTTGCTTTTTGTTGCCAATCGTAAGCAATGACAAAAGCTCAGGTTCAAACATCCATCCTTTGTAAGAATTTTTTGTGGGAGGTAATATCGATTGGCTAATCCAACTGACATTCCAAAGCCATTCTCTTTGCCTGCCTTCACCAGAATCTGCCAACCTTACTCAGTTTTCACCCTTCCTTTCAATTCAGGGTAACCCTGTGCTGCACAATGAGATATAAGCAAAAATCTTCTGTGTGGAGTATGGAATGCCTTCTGGAAAATTATCTGGAGTCTTGTTAAAAGAAATAGATATGATTGGACTAGCTCTTTCCTTTCTTAATCTCTTTAATATACATATGACCCTTGGAGCTGCGGTAGCCTTCTTGTGATTAAGAGGCAACGTGAATGAAGATGAAACACAAGCACGTTAAGGATAGTGTAATAGAAAGATAGAAGGAAAAAACATGAGTCTTGATGGCATTGTTGAGTAGTTAAATCTAACATTATCAGCCCTTTCCCTCCAGACTTTCTTCTATATGAGAAAAATAAACCTCGGTTTAAGGCACTGACTGAAAGCGTTTCCTACTAATTATTGTGCCCAATCACTCCGTGACCCCCTTGCCTATAAGAGGATTCTACATCTACACCTGTTACTATGTGACTGGCGGTGCACCCTCTCTGTGGGAGGCAAAATTATCCTTTCCCTGCTTGGTTTGGCCATGTGATATACATTGACCAATGGAATAACACACACCACTTCCAAGCAGAAGCTTCGTAAGGCATTAAGACTTTCTACCAAGTATCTTGTTCTTTTTCCTCTGCCATCAGGGTGACCTACATCACAAAATGAGAAGACGAGTGGAAAAGACCTACTGCAGCCAACTCACAGTAACCAACTGGTATTGTGAGAGATGTTCAGGGCAAAAGTGGCTGTGGCATTGTGAGCCACTGTGGCCAACGGAACATGAGATAATATGATGAATGGCACAACCAGGCAGATAATTAGAGAATTTCCACCAGCCTCTTGTAAGTTTCCCTTTGCCCTCATGGCCTGTGTGGACTCCAGAATGAAAAGAAATTGGAGCAGGGCCTGGCAGCTGGCCTGTAGATGTTGACGTGGCATGTGACTGAGAAATAAATGTTGCTGTAATCCTGGAATTATTTTGGTTTGGGGCATCACAGCAAAACTAAATAATCCATATATTTTCTTTTTCCTTTTCATTAGCCTTTCTTAAACTACAACCTTTACTCTCTATGTTATAATTAGTTTAAGATACTTCAGTACATCCCAAAGTGAACCTTGTCCCAGAGCAGCAAGCAGAGGACACAGGGTCACCCAGTTCTGGGCTGCATCCTCAAGTACCACTCAGCAGTTACATGTTGATTTGTCTGTAACATGAATATAATAAGAAAGGTAGCATAGCAGATCTCAAGGGGTGTTCTGTGTATCTTAATTTCTGCCTCAAGTTAATGGGCATTACATTAAAAAAAAAAAAAAAAGGTGGGAGGGTTCCCCATGATCAACTAAGTTTGGGAGATATTGGACTCAACAAAATCAAATAAGTTCATTACCCCAAGGTTTCTTGGAGCTTTTAATGTATTCATGAATTTTACAAATCTTGAAGACAAGAAATTAGTTTGCAGCTTTCCTAGACTTTGTCTTGGACAATTGTTATTTTCAGAGCGTCCCCCAGGACCAGGGCCCACGTGGGATAGTTTGGGACCCAGCAGGATAATGGATGAGGGGCTTGTACATTAGCCAGAGAGTGATGACACAGCAACACTGTGAGCTGCTGCTGTCAAGAGGAGCGTGACACCTTGACGCAGTGTCAAGGGCCCACCCAGAGAGGGATGGGCTTTCAGCTTGTGGTCTAGTCAGCAAGTCACTCTTCCCACCACAGTGGCTTTAAAATGTCCCTTTAAAAGGCCTCTACAGCTCATAGGGACACCCTGGATGGTGAAAATGGTTAACATGCTCTGCTGTTAACTGAAAGGTTGATGGTTGGAGTCCACCCAGAGGCACCTTCAAAGAAAGGCCTGGCAAGCTACTTCCAAAAAATCAGCCATTGAAAACCCGGTGGAGAATAGTTCTACTCGGACCCACGTCAGGTCATCGAGTCTTCTTTTTTTTTTTTTAGATAGCTCCTAGAGAAAGCCGCTGCAGGCAAAAAGAATTCAGTGTGGCAAATAACGTGGAGCTCAGATTAGAGAGGGAGAGAGTAAGTGCTGGAACTTGGAGATGATTTTCATGAGCAGTCACAGAGTCAGCGTTTTGTAGAGCATGTTGGAGAGGCCCAAGTGGGCCACAGAAATCTAACTGTGCAAACCCAGTCTGTAAAATGTACTTCAGCCCATGCATAAAGACCAAACTTCATCAGTTTGGGAAGGATGTGGGCAGGGGCTGGGAGGGTGCTGCTTAAGGGTTAAGACATTTTGTTAAGGGTGATGAAAAGACTTGGAAACTGAAGAGTGGTGATTGTTGCACCACATGGTGATTGTAATTAACCTTACCGAACTGTACATGTAAACATGATAGAAAGGGCACATTTTTTGTTATATATATTTTACCACAATAAAATTTTTAAAGAAGAAAACTATATTTCAAGTGTGTATATAATCAAAGGCCAAGAATTCTCTGCAATTAATAGGGTCCTGAATGAAAAAAAGGTCATCCACTAGATATAGCAGATGATAAGAAATCCGGAATATAGGAGAGGAACATGGGAACTCTAAGGAGAAGGCGGAGGGGCCTTGGAGGAGGAGGAGGAGGAGGAGCCGGAGAAAGAGGAGAAGACTCAAAGCGAACCATAAGTTCAGCGCAACTAGTCTCTGGTCCCTTAGTTAGGATGAACTGCAGCTGGTATAAGGCCCCACTGCATATCCTCTGTACTGAATGGGTACAGGTCTCCAACGAAAGTGGACTGAACCTGGAGAGTGGAGGCAAGTCCAGCCTCCACTCTTGCATCTCAGGAGACCTCAGGCGGCGTAACCAGATCCCAGCCTAGGTCAACCTGAGGAGAGTTCTCACCTGTGGAGGCCTGTGGCAGGGTGCTGACAGCACGTCACGGTGCTGGGGAAATCAAGGTCATGGTTGAACCTAAGGTCAAAAAAGCAGAAGGCAAAGCTGGGCATGAGGGAGAATACACTCAGGTTGGTAGCAAGAAAAGTGGAAGCACGAGGAAACCAGGTGTGCAGAAAGGCCCATGGGTGGTTCAGGACAGTACCCTGTAGGGAAACATTTGCTGGCACTCCTGCTTTTGTGATGTTCCTCCTTTGTCTGATGTCTCACAGCAAATGCCCAGATCATATTACGTCATTGGCTAGGCTCTCTTGTAGTCGTATTTAAAGAGGAGGACAGAGATCTGGCAACGGGCAGAGCCAAAGAGTGGCCCACCTGGAAGTTTCTCCTACACCCAGCAGGGCCTATGCTCATCCTGGGCCCTCAGGGGTTTTGTATTGACTTATATTTTAATAATGAGAGACTTTGCGGTGGCTTCCCTGCCTGCTCTGACCACCGGTGAAAGCCAGGTATTCTTTCCCCCCAGTTCTTTATTCGTGACCCCAGCCCCATGCAAGGTGAGGTGGACACCTTGTTAGACCCGGATAAAGAGTCAATGTCCTTGTTACCATAATAACACAGAGAAATGATGCTATGAGAGGAAGTCAACAGAAGCCAGAGACAAGTTGGTTTGCTTTTCGATGTTCCACTCAGAAGATTAAAAGAACCAGAAGTCCCTCCAGCAATGCACAATGGGCATGACACCCCCCCTCCAGAGCATAGCTGCCACTCTGGGGTGGGGAGGGGGAGGAAAAGAGGACAGGATAGCAAAGACCTGGAAGTGATCGTGAGGAAAGATAGGGAGACCCAGGGACTGGGACTCCAGGACACCCATCCAAAATGGACTCTACGGAGTAAAAGATGATGGAGAAAGATCTTCCCACCATCCTCCATGACTTCATACGTTTGTGATCGCACAATAGTAAAATTATCTTCTCCCTGGTGATGATGCTGCAGCTGTGGCAGCTGTGAGGTTCACAAGGCAGAGAGCTCTCATCCCCATCCCTAGCACAGGTGGGGTCTCTAGGGAATTTTAAAACAAAATCCCACTGACAGCCAGTCTGCTCTTTGTTGGCAGCACACACCAGCAATTCTAAACAAGGTCAGTGATAAAATACTCCCCTACAAAATATCCTTTTTTGGTCTAAATTCTAAATAATCTCTACTCTTCCTGTTGACTTTTAATTTTTTTTATGCTTCAAATTAGCATGTTTTTCTTACTTATCTTTTCACATTGCACTTTATGAGGAAGTTAATACAGAGAACTCCTAGCTTATGCAGTCAGCCCCCAGACAGGCAGATGCAACTACACAAGGTCGTCTGATATGACACGTAGGATCATTCCAGATTGTTTCGGGCACCACGTAGTTCTCCAACCCTGTGGAACAGCATATTCCTGCATTGAGATAAAATATTCTAAATAAAGAATGACTGTACAGTGATTGATAAACAGAAACAGAACTTGAGTGACTTCAATTCTGCCAAATTGTGTGGCCAGTTGGCGTTTTTACTCATGGCTAAAATTTAAAGCAGTGTGACACTGTACTAGGTGCAACATTTTTATTTGGCATATGCAAATTTTAGTTTATGCATGAAACATTTGACTGAATTTCAAGAACACCTTTAAAATTGAAATGTATTGGTTTTAATTGTTAAAGGATAAATCAAAAAATAAGATAAGTCATTTTCAATGGTTGCCTAAACTGGATCTTTTGTATATATTTTGATTTTATTATGCTTCATTTATGATTACTGTTTTTATTGGTATGACATAAGATAGCCAATAAAAAAAATTACTGTCTCTATCTCTTTTCTCATCATTATTATTTTTGTGCCATCTCAAGATTATTAATGAAAATGATTTTATCATATACAGAAGTGAGGTGGTGAGAAGTGTTCTGCTCTGGGCGTCAAACACACTAGGTGTGGTCCTTCCTTCAGTGTCTGTCGCCTCATCCTTGCTGCCTTACCTTTGCTCCCTGAAGGTTTCCTGAGTCAGGATGGCAGTGCTCACTGTGCTATGCCTGAATAGGGCTGTACTTGTCACAGGAAAGAAGAATACACTACTGTCCCAAATGTTCCAAAATTCCCCGTTAAATACAGTTGGCATGGTTAAAATCAATATTTCAGCAGCATGATGTTTTTAATGAGTTTGAGTTTAACCAGGGGAAGCAACAAAAGAAAGAGGATAAGAAAGCAGCTGAAAAGGGACACAGAAGGAACTGTGTCACAGTTGTGCCTGTCCTAAATGGCTTCACGTGGACTTTCCTTCACGAGTGGGTGTGTTTCACTGGAACCGTCGATAAAATGGCCCGAAACGTGTTCAACGCTGAGGTACTTATTCTGGAAAGATCCATAGTGCCTGCCATGCACAATATCTCCAAGCATTCAGATATGAGACATGAAGAGGAGGATGCCAGGACAGCTGCCCAAGTGTTTGGAAAACAGTCTGAATCTGGCTGGAACGTTCCTGGTAGAGGCCATGTGGCATTTGTTGAATGTCAAGCTGAGACGTGGCTCAGGCTGCCAGAATCAACTTTCCCCATGCTTCCAACTGGCTTTGGGGCGTGAACAATCATTGGGTTTCCTTAAATCCAGAACTGCCTCAGGTCCCTGTCCCAATTGGCCACTACCCTTTCTGTTCCACAGAAACTGTCGCTGCCAAGGGTCTTGAGCTCTCTTTCCTTCCAAAATAAAATGTGCTTTCTGCATTAAGATTCTTTCAGGGAGTCTCTAAGATGGGGTAAATGAAAGGCATGCATTATTGAGGAAGAAGACTGGAAACCTTTTGGTAGGTGAGGTTCTCTGGATTCCAGCTCATTGTTGACTTTACATTGAAATGTAACAGACAACAGAAAGTACACAAATAGCCTGATGAATATTCCCATGCTGAACTGTCCTGTATCCAAGAGAACATTACCAACCTCTTAGTAGGCCCCTTGAGACTCCTTCTTACTCCCCAGCAAATGTAGCTACTATTTTCACATTAATTTACCTGCTGCGAACTTCACATAAATGGAATTATCCAGTGTGCTGCTTATGTGTCTGGGTCTTTGAGCTCACCATCACGTTTGTGGGAATCATTTTGTTGTGTGTATTCATTCGTTCTCGTTGATGCATAGTTCATTGTAAGAATATAATGCGAATAACGTTTCCATTCTACTATTATGGACATTTGGGATTTCTCTAGTCTGGGGTAATTACGAATGGTCCTGCTATGGACATTCTTAAACATGGTTTTCTCCCACAAATAAACATATTTATATTCAGTAGGTATATCTCGAGGATTGAAATTGCTAGGTGATAAGATATGGTCTATTCTGTTATCACTGATATTGCTGAACAGTTCTCCAAAGTAGCTGTATCGCCTCACACTCCCACCAAACGTACAGCCACGTGGGTCAGTGTCAGGTAGCATCGAATTATAGTTCCCATTTTCTGGATGACTACTAAGTCAAGTGACTTTTCCTTTCTAGGATTTTGGAAATCCTCTTTTGTGAAATATCTATTCACCTCTTTTGTCCATCTTTCTATTGCTTATTGATTTTTATAACAAGAAACAAAGGATATAATTGAGTCCTTCGTCAGGTATAAATCCAAAAAAGCAAACCCATTGCTGTCAAGTCGATTTTGACTCATAGCTACCCTATAGGACAGAGTAGAACTGCCCCGTAGAGTTTCCAAGGAGTGGCTGGTGGATTCAAACTGCTTACCTTTTGGTTAGCAGCTGAGCTCTTAACCACTGCCACACCAAGGCTCTTTGTCAGGTTTGTGTACTGCAAATATCCTCTTACACTCCATGGCTGTCTTTCCACGCTTAGCTTTTTGCTGTTGTTAGCTGTTCTTGAGTCAGCCTCTGACTCTTAGCAATCCAATGCACAACATAACAAAACCCTACACAGCCCTGTGCCATCCCCATGATTAACTGCAGATCGGACTGTTGTGATACACAGGGTTTTCCTTGGTTTATTCTCGAAGTAGATGGCCAGGACTTTCTTCCAAGTCTACCTTAGCTGGAAGCTCCACCAAAATCTGTTCAACATCATAGCAACACACAGTCCCCACTGACAGACGGGTGGTGGCTACAGCCGGGAGGTTCACTGGCCGGGAATCAAACCCAGGTCTCCTGCATGGAAAGTGAGACTTCTACCACTGAACCACCACTGCCCTCCCTCTCTTTCAGTAACTAAACCTGTTGCTGTTGAGTCAATTCTAAGTCATGGCAACCCTATCGGACAGAGTAGAACTGCCCCAAAGGATTTCCAAGGAGTCGCTGATCGATTCAAACTGCCAGCCTTTTGGTTAGCAGCCAAAGCTCTTAACTGCAGTGCCCCCAGTGCCCCCTTTTAAGTTCTTCATTTCTAATATAGGCCAACTTAGCATTTTTTCTTTGTGGTTAGCCCCTTTTGTGTCCTGCTTATTAAATCTTTGCCTTACCTAAGAATCCTGCCTGCTTTTGAAACCTTCTCCAAAAATAACCTCTCTGGCTAAGTATCTCCTTTGGGAGCTGTTGTGCCCTACTGTGATCCTTCTGAACTCAATTTGTCCTCTCTTCTTCTTCCCTAAACTATATGAGCACTATGGACAGTGTTATTCAATTCCATGGGTTAGACTACCTTGCTTCAGAAAGTCCTCAAAATTCCCTCAGCGTGATACTGAAAGTCTCGCGTGAGCCATGAGAAGTCAAACTGGTGGTCTTATGGACACTAGATGAGAGAGCTGCTGCACTGAACCTGCAGCTCAGGGGTTGACACTTAGCACTGCTTCTCTTCCAGGAATGAAACCATTGCTCCTGCAAGGGCAGAAATAGTCAGAATGAAAGTCCTTACTCGGCTTTCTTCATGCTCATCCTCAGTAAAGAATGGCAGAGTTTGGTATGTAATCCCCAAGGCAATCAAATTTTGGTTACCTGGTGACACAGAGAAAAGTACATGGGACTCGGAATCAGAAAACTTCATGACAATCTCCAGTTTCATCATTTGTTTATTATTGGTCATTGGGGGAAAATATCGTACTTAAACTTTCTAAACTTCAGCCTCTGTATCCGTAAAATGTAGATGATAATAACTAATTCATGGAGTTTGGAGGAGGCGTACATGAGATAACTTATCTGAAAATATTTGCATAAACTAACATACACATAATAAAAGCTGCCTGTATCGTTGCTGCAAGAATTAGTAACTTTAAACATATAAATTGACTGGACTGATCATTGCAGCCGGTATTCACCGAACTTATTATGTGCAAAACACTCTTTCAAGAATTTTATGTCTTAACTTGTTTAACTCCCTCAACATCCCACAAAGTGTTGCTGTTGCTAGCTGCCATTGAGTTGGTCCTTACTCATGGCAACCACATGCACGAGGGAGCACTGTGCTGCCCAGTCCTACACCATCTCCATGTTCAGTTATGGAAGAGATCGTTGTGATCCATAGAGTTTTCATTGGCTAATTTTCAGAAGTAGATCTCCAGGCCTTTCTTCCTAGTCTGTCTTAGTGTGGATGCTCTGCCAAAACCTGGTTAGCATCATAACAAAAGGCAAGTCTCCAGTAACAGATGGGTAATGGCTGCGTGTGAGGTGCATTGCCTGGAATGGAACCTGGGTGTCCAGCATGGTGGTGGAGAAGTCTACCACTGAACCACCAGTGTCCCCACCCGACAAGCTGGGTTCTATTAATTCACTCATTTTCAGATGAGGCACATATTCAGTGACTCCTCCAAGGCCAAACAGCTCGTGAGGGCAAGAGCGTCAATGCAGGCTGACTGGCACAGAGTTTGCATACCTTAGAGAATTGTCTGTGCCCACGGCCTAGGCCTGACTTACAGAGGAGATGCTGCACGCGATGGTGAGAACATTAGAAGAAACGTACTGCCTCTGCCTAACGCCATTGCTGGACCATTGCTGGGTGAGGCTTGGGGCTTCTCTCATAACTTCGCAGAAGCAGGAAGGAAATTAATATGTGTGATGTTGCTGCATAAAGCTATTGTTAGGGGCTTTATAGCCACCTGAAACAATATATTAGTCACCCCATTTCACAGAGAAGAAACAAAGACATAGAGATTTACAGAGTTAGTGGTAGCAGAAAAATTCAGACTTCTCAGTTCGAATTCAAAATTCTCAAACATAAGCAGCTCATTTCTCAGGGCATTTAACAACTTATAGTCAAGAGCTGGTGGCTCAGTGGATAAGCGTTCAGCAGCTAACCGAAAGGCCGGCAGTTCAAATCCACCTGCTGCTCCTTGGAAACCCTGTGGGGCAGTTCTACCCTGTCCTATAGTGTTGCTGTGAGTTGGAATCGACTTGACGGCAATGGGTATAGTCAAGACTATTACAGGACTTGTACCTTACTTGAGTTGTGCCACCACCACAATCAAACATTACACAACATTAACAGCTCTTAATACAATGCTAACAACTAGAAAAGGGATTTTCTTGAATATGAAACTGAAAGCAATTATAAAGGGTAATAAAATGCATCAGACCTTTGTCTCGAAATTATGAAAATAAGTAAACTGTGAGAAGGTCGTGACAGTTAAAAAGGATCCCCGGTGGTGTAGTGGTTAAGAGCCCAGGCTGCTAACCAAAAGGTCGGCAGTTCGAATCCACCAGCCACTCCTTGGAAACTCTATAGGGCAGTTCTATTCTGTCCTGTAGGGTCGCTATGAGTCGGAATCGACATAACAGCAATGGGTTTGGTTTTGGAATACTAATGAATGACCATTTATTCATGATTTCAACCACATCAGTGAAAAACGGCAGCTGTTTTATTTATTTGCTCAATCCATTTCAGTTGTGGACTGCTTCAGGGGGCTCCTAAATACTAAATGGGTGAATGTTCCTAATGAATGGTCCCTTTGTAGGAGTGACACCTGAGCAGATATTTAATAAGAGAAAGTTCTGGACACTTAACCAATAAATGACAAAAAATGCACTAAAAACTACAATGAAGAGAGCTCACAAATCATAAACATCTTCTCCAGGACTATCAAGCCTATCAGGAATATTGACAACAATGGAAATGAATTGTCTTTGGTTTTAGAGGACGAAAAATGAGGAGAGCAAATTCATTTCCTAGATTTAATATATACAAACACACACACAAGAAATCAGAAGCATATGTCTAATAACAGACAAAAATATTTTTTATGCCTACAGATAAGATGGGTCAAGTATTTTTCTCCCCTTTAGCAAGGAAAGAATGGTTACATGTGAAATATTTTATGAAATATATCAAAAACTTAATACATTTATGAAGCAGAACTAAACCCAAAGAAGCAGAACTATATAATGTTAAATTCCCTTACTAGTAGTCATTTTACAGTCTTGCAAAATTAAACAAATATTCTCAATCAGCAATAAAAGATTTTCATTAAAATGCATAGTCATTCTGATTTTGCCATTTGTTGGTCAAAGGTGCACCACCCATCTGTCAGATTGTCCTACTGTGGTGGCTTGCGTGTTGCTGGGATGCTGGAAGCTATGCCACTAGTATTTCAAATACCAGCAGGGTCACCCATGGAGGACAGGTTTCAGCAGAGCTTTCAGACTAAGACGGACTAGGAAGGAAGGCCTAGGGATCTACCTTAGAAAATTAGCCAGTGAAAATCCAATGGATCACAAGAGAATATTGTCTGACACACTTGCTTTAGATACGTCATTAGGGAAGGACGTCATACTTGGTGAAGCAGAAGGCCAGTGAGGTCGTGGAGACCCTCAGAGACAGATTGAACAGTAGCCTCAAAGATGGTCTCAAACATGCTGGTGACTGTGAGGTTTTATTCTGTTGTACATAAGGTTGCCATAGTTAAGTCCACTCGACAGCACCTAAGAACAACAATAAGGGTAAAGGTCAAGCTAAAAGGAAAAATCTGCCACTTTACAGGCTTTTAACAAAACTCATATCCCAATTCTCTGAGGATAGCAAAAATAAAATAAAATCCTGCTCTTGATTATCAAGATTTTATATTTTTTCTGTGTACAGCAAAAGAAGGGAAGAATTTTGTGAGAAAGATGAGTAGTTTTGAAAATATTTGTATAAATTTGAAACAAAATAATCCAGTGACTAGGCTTCAGCCTGCCCAACCTTCTGGGAATCCTGTATTTTGGGATTCGGCAAGTTGGCCTCTCCCCTTTGATCCTGGGAGCTACTCTCTGCTCGGCAGCCACCATCACATCGAGAGCTTCCTCAGCCTTCCCTCATCTTCATTTCAGGGATATCTTAATGGGGACAGGGGTAGCAAAAAAGTCAGTTACACCCATCCTTTGACCACAAAGGCTGTGATTTTCCACTGATGCCACCAACCGGTGTCAGAGAAATGTTAGAAGTCAATGTATCTCAGATCAACCACAGAAGCTTAAATAGTTAAATGGCTTTGATTTCTTTAACATCAAGTATAAGCAAAAAGGCAAGTGTTAAATGGTGTGAAATTGCATTCTGGGGTCCACCCTATTTTTGAGGCAATCCTGAGGGAAATAAACAAAAGAAAAAGATTTGAACTGAGCAGAAATTTTTTGATATCCCAAATGGTTAACACACTCAGCTACTAACTAACTGAAAGGTTGGAGATTCAAGTCCACCAAGAGGCACCTTGGAAGAAAGGCCTGGCAATCTACCTTTGAAAAATCAGCCATTGAAAACCCTATGGAGCAGTTCTAAGAATCAACTCCATGGCAACTGGTTTAGAAATGACAGTATTAGGGGTAGGGTGGCAAAGGAGGCGAGTCATTCAAATGTAACTGAATAACATCTGTGACGGTCAGGTGGAGGAGAGGGTGAGTGTACACTAGATTAGGGAAGTGTCTTGCCAGGACAGATCTGAGGGAAGTGAGTAATCCCAGACCCATGTTTTGATAGTCTAGGATAATGCAATGGGTAAACAAAAGGGGAATAAATACAAAACAAAGAAACATGTGAGGCAGCATCTATGTTTTAAAGATTGGTCCATTTCCTCTTTATTGATTTTTAAAGTCAGACCATTTGCCATTAATTGATTTTCTTTTTTCTGCTGACTTAGTCACGTTCACTGAATCCTCTTTTTACCTTTTTCCATAGCTCTTCAATAAGAACGTTAACTCCTCGTCACACCAGAAAATGCCCTCAGCAGGCACAACTTGTCCATTTCTGCTGCCATCCATGGCGACTACATGGAAAGGGTCACCACTGGGCTAATGGAGTCCTATACCTCATTTCCTTTCCAGTTTTGTCTTAGACTACACAGTAATGACATACATGGGCCTCCTTCTTCATGGTTTGCAAAGTATATTCACATCTACTACCCATCCATTTATTCGTTTTGTCAGTAGATAATTACTTTGAAGGGTAATATCCTTCAGGAACTCTACTAGGCATGAATCTGATATAACCAACAACATACTAGGTACAAGGAGCAAGCAATGTTACTCTCATTTTGCAGGCAATAAAACTATGTTCCAGATCAGTAATGGATGAGGTGAGTCAATGGGAAAAGAATGGATACAATAGGCCAACCCACCCAGGTTCAGATCCTGGACGGTCACTAGCTGAGAGGTCCTGAGTTCAAAATTTAATCTAAGCTTCCGTTTTCTCATCCACAGCATAACCAGTACCAGTTGCTGCCAAGATGACTCCAATTCCTGACAACCCTGTGTGTGCCATATAACTGTGCTCCACAGGGTTTTCAATGCTGATTTTTTGTAAGTAGATCACCAGGCTTTTCTTCCAGGACACCTCTTGGTGGACTTGAACCTTCAACCTATCAGTTAGCAGCCGAGTGCATCAACCATTTGTACCACCCAGGGACCCCATCTACAGCACAGGGATAATGACATTGACCTCATAGTATACCCTGAAGATGAAATTAGTTAGTACATGCAAAATTCTTTGTGCAGGAGTGGCAGAGTCTGCACTCGGTAAGGGACAGTTGTCAACAGTGATCATAGCAGTAGCAGAGGAAGTCTGGTGTCCTGACCAGAAGGGAGACCGTGGTCCTGCAAACGTGCTCAAATCCTCTCTACCCCTGGGGAGATAAATAATTAAAATTTTGCTTCCAAATCTGCATAGCTATAAAATGAGATAACCATACGCCCTGTCTTAGCGGCTTATTAAGAGAATTAAATGAGAACTAGAGCATTTCCTAGTGAATTCTCTGTTCAGAAAAAGGTAATCCCACAAGTGTGTAACATCCATCCTTGAGCCCACTAATATGCCAGGCATTGCACTCTGTCCTGGGGTTACAGTGCTCAGAGTGCAGAGGCCAGGGCTAATCTTACTGCTAGTTATAATAACAGTGGGAAAGGCAGAGCCAAAATGCAGACCCTCAGAATCAAAGTTCTCTTTTCTGTCCTTTACCCTTCAGTACTACTTGGGGGCAGGGGGCAGGATGATTCAAAACTGTACAGTAACTCTCCAAATCTGTGTAAACAAACAAAAAAAAGATTAAAAACTGGACAGGCGATAGGGAGACAGATAGACAACTGCATACATCTACAGAGAAGAATGGCTGAAAGGAAATAAACCAAAACACTAGTTATGATGTTTATTTTCTCTTTGAAACTTCACAATTTTTGAAATTTTCAACAAAGAACGAGCATTACTTTTATTGCCTGAAAATATAGGAAAGTAAAGGAGTCCCTGCTTGGCAGAAACAGTGAAACACTTAACCACTAGCCAAGAGGTTGACAGTTTGAACCCACCAAGAAGTCCCTTGGAAGACATTTCTCGCAATATGCTTCCAAAAAGTCACACAGCTTTGAAAACCCCATGGAGCAGTTCTACTCTGACACACACGGGCTTACCATGAGTTGGAACTGAGTCAACAGCAGCTAACAACAGCAATGAAGATAGTCTCTAACACTGAATTGGAAAATACCATGGCGTACACAGAAAATTACAGTTTCTTGTCATCCTTTCTACACTATCCCCTAGTTTAGACTTCATCAGTGGACTCACCTAACTCTATGATCCCTTGGTCGGGCTTGCGCGAGTATTCAGATCTATATCAGTAGAAAGCAGATGCTCTTTATTAAAGATATCAGGGTCTACATGACAGCAAGTAGAAAAACAGACCAGATGCTAAATAATTATGAAGTCATGGGGTAGGGGGAATAGAAAGTCTATTTGGAAAAACTGCCATTTCTAGTAGCAAAATTATTTTAAATCATACTTCTGAACAAGAAAATAAGTAATTCTTATTGATTCTTATTGAAGGGGTAATAGCCTTGTGCAATAATTTATCAGACGGATGTTGTAGGTTTAACTGTAAAATATTCAGCTTCTACCTGTAAACTCAAGAAGGTTCTAAAAGAGGTCTGTATAAGGGTAAGTACAGCCTCCTTGCTGTCTGTTTTTCCAGCCAATGACAAGCAGACACCTTTGTGAGTGACAGTGGTTGTGACAGAATGTGCCATCCACACAACCGCTGAAACACTGTGTAATGTCCCGGCTGCATTCAGTCCTGAGGCAAAGTACCAAAGGAAACCTGCCATCCTGTTAAAACCATTAAGCAATGAAAAAGGAAACTGGCACCAGAATGTGTGGAATGTGCCCCTGACATGCTCCTGGGTTTTCAAAACAAGCTGGCTTGGTTCATGGGAGTGAGAACCATGCCACTGGCATGAGGAGGGCACAGCCTCCTGCCCTTACAAGCATGGCCTTCTGCAGAATCATTTCAGAAATCTCTTTGAAATGGTTTCCCATAGTTTTTGAGAGAGAAGCAGTGTATGAAACTATCCCAAAGATTTTATTCTATAGCACAGGAAATGTTTTTACCTTTAGAGAGCAAATCCTTCTTTAGATGGTGCTATGGATTGAATTGTGTCCCCCCAAATATGTGTGGGAATCTTAACCTCTATGCCTGAGAATGTAATCTAATAAAATGTAATGTAATGTAACAATGTAATGTAATCTTCTTCCATAATGTAATCGCCTTCCATAATTCAATCTAATGGAAGATAATCAGTCAATTAGTTGAGATCACATTACCAGTGCTAGTGGATTGTAAACCTAATCATTCCTGAGATACAGAAAGAGCAACAAGACACACAAGGAAAGACAGATGTCATGTGAGGACTGCCAAGGAACCACAGAATGCCCAGTCCTACCAACAGGGAAGGAATTGACACATCTGAGACCCCAATTTGGACTTATATCTTCCAGAACTTTGAGAAAATAAATTTCTGGTTTTTAAAACCACCCACTTGTGGCATTTGTGTTGCATCAGCACTAGGTAACTAAGACAGATAGTAAGTGGTTTAAGGATTAAAATAGGTTTAATTTGGCCAATTATTTCAGAAGAGTTCACAAAAGCATGTGATCCCAGTGTCTTAGCTCCTACATACACAATAACAAAACTTCATACCACCTGTTCCCCACCACCACCACAGAAATGTTATTATTAGTTACTGTCAAGTTGGGCCTGAATCATGGTGACCTTATTCAAAACAGAACAAAACATTGCTCAGTCCTGCGTCATCCTCACAATCTTTGATATGGTAGAGAAATTTATTGCATCCACTGTGTCAATTCATCTCTTGGAGGGTTTTCCTCATTTTCACAGATCCTCTACCTTACCAAACATGATGTCCTGTTCTAGCAACTAGTCCTTTCTGATGATGTGTCCAAAGTAAGCAAGATGAAATCTTGCCATCCTTGCCTCTAAGGAGTATTCTGGCTGTATTTTCTCCAAGATAGATTTGTTCATTCTTCTGGTGGTCCACAGTATATTCAATATTCTTCACTAGTACCACAATTCAAATGCATCATTTCTTCTTCTGACACATTTCACATGCACATGAAGCAATTGAAAAGACCGTGGCTTGACTCAGGTGCACCTTGGTCATCAAAGTGATGTCTTTGCTTTTCAAACACTTTAAAGAGGACTTCTGCAGCAATGCAATTGTTTGATTTCTTGACTGCTGCTTGCATGGTTATTGATTGTTGATTCAAGTAGAATGAAATCCTTGACAATTTCAATTTCCTCGCCATTCATCATGATCTCGCTTATTGGTTCAGTTCTGAGTATGTTTGATTTTTTTTGTGTGTAGGTGTAATCCATAGTCTTTGATCTTTATCCATAAGTGCTTCAAGTCCTCTTCACTTTCAGCAAGCAAGGTTGAGTCTTCTGCATATCACGATAGTCTCTGTCTTAGGCTGTGTTCTCTAGTGAAGCAAAACCAGTGAAGCATATAGGGAGATTTATATCAAGGAAATGGCTCATGCAGTTGTAGAGGCTGGAAAGTCCCAAGCCTGGGGGTCAGGTGTCAGGCTGGAGGCTTCTCCTGACTCACGTAGCTGCAGTGTTTGAACAATCTAAGATTGGCAGGTCAGATAGCAGGCTGCTGGCTCATGGGCTGCGGAGTCCAGTGATTTCCAAGATCAGCAGGTAAGCTGTTACTTCAAGTCCCAAGAACCAGAGGTGAGATGATGATGAGCCACATGTAGGATTCAGAGTGAAAGCTTTGCTGTAACATCCATTATATACTGGAGGCAGGCCACACCACCAAGGAAACTCCTTTTCAACCGATTGGCTGCTCATAGTGGATCTCATCGTGGAGTTAATTACATCCTTACATGACTGCCAAATTACATCATTACATAATTGCCAAACTACATCATAACTGACAAACCACTGAGAATCACGGCCTAACCAAGTTGACATACAACCTTAGCTATTACATCTCTGTTTATTTCTGCAAGTGCCTACATGGATTCCTTCCATGGGCCCTAAACTCAATCTGACAGCATCCTCCTCCAATTTTCTCTCCTCCTCTGGCCCCACTTGTCTTCATCTCTGATGCATAAAGCCACTTGGGAAAGACTTATCACTGTCACTACTCATCATTAAAATGCCAGAGTCCATGCCAAAAAGGCAGACACTGAATGTTCCTAAAATCCCCAGCCCTTACCATGCCAATGCTCCCAAGAACTAGTGCAAAGCTGAGTAAGTTGTCATTTTCCAATCCTCTCCCGTCAAACCAGATCTATTTTTGAGTCTCCCAGAGTCTCTCCTGAATAGTTTTGCTAACTCCTGGCCTTTGCTTCATGAGTAGAATGAGACCATGTTTCTCATGAAGATGTATTTCAAATGTTTTTGATTTTAATATCCATAATCATAGTATCTCAAATCAATCAGAAGCATTTGAAAGTGAACAGTTGCTATAATATTCCCTCCATATTTTACCACTCTCAACTAAAGCTCCTCCCTCTCTCACTAATTACAGAAGTTCCAATGTCTGTATCAAATAGATATTGGGTTGCGGATTGAGGAGGTTTGGCATGGGAGGATGATTATGGTGTTTATATGGACAGTGCCTGGATCTCAGCCCAGTCAGACTAGAACCCTAAGATTAAGGAAAGCTGGTTTTTACCTATACCCGAAGACAAAAGATTCCATTGTTAGAATCATTCATCACACATAACAGTTGTCCTCCAGCTGAGAAATATATTGTGGTGCTCAGAGCTATTGACCAGAAATTAGAAAGTTTTTATTTCAATCCTAGTTTTGCCACCTGCTGACTTTGTGTCCATGGGCACACATGAGGACAAGTACTTTGTCTTCCTTGTTTGGAACCCTATCCTAACAGCCCAACAACTTTGCAATTAATACCTTTAGCTGAAATGTATTTGAGATTTCCCCCCTTATCCGTAAAGTTGAAATGACAGCAGCAATCTAAATCTACCTAATAAAATAGGGTTGTAAAAATCAAAATGTACATTATATGTGAACACGTCCCTCTTCTCCTTGTGAGTCAAAACATAATACTAATGAAGTCTGATAAGCACAGGATCAGGCTACTGTAAGTGCTCATCTAACTAAAGACCCAGGGCCCGGCTTTGACGATTCTTCCTTGAAAGTTCTCGGACATCTCCTTCAGAGGCTCCTTCATAGTCTGAATACGTAAACACTTCCTCCTTGAAATAATCCACTTTTATTAAAAAACTGGCATTCAAGAAGAACTTTTAAAAATTAGTTTATTATCTTTAACATCTCAAGGGTCTTCTACTATTTGGTTCAGAGGTAGAATTCTCGCCTTCTGTGCAGGAGGCCCGGGTTTGGTTCCTGGCCTGTGTACTTATGCTCGGCCACTACCTGCTTGTCAGTGGAGGCTTGTGTGTTGCTATGGTGCTAAGCAGATTTTAGAAGAGCTTCCAAACTAAGGTGGTCTGGGCAGAAGGGCCTGGCAATGCACTTCCAAATATCAGCCAATGAAAACCTAATGAATCACAACGGTCCTATCTTCTGGGAATGGCACAGGACCAGGGAGTATTTCATTCTGCTGTGCATGGCGTTGTAATGAGACGGGAACTGACAAGATGACAGCTAACAACAACTAAACAATAACCAGAAAACTACAAATTCCCCAAAATGCAATTATAAGACAATGAATCCTCCATCCAACTTGGTTCACAAATGACCACGCAGAGCGGAGTCTCTGCTGGCCCTCATTGAACAAGCAGAGAAAAAGAAATAAACTTTTATTCTGGTAAGCCACTGGAATGTCAGGGTTAATCTGTGATTTCAGTGTAACCTGACTTGCCCGGAAAAACTCTGCCTCATAATAAAACCCACTACAAGAACCTTTAAGGCATACCTTTCTCATGCCTACCTGGATTTTCCTCAGTTATCAGCCATTCTCTGTTTTTGATAACTGTTATTTTGACCCTTTTGGGTTTTGGATTTCTGATTTTTGCTATTGTACTTTGTTACTTTATTATTAACCAGAAAATCTTTGTTAATTTTCTCTTCCAATCTCCCATTGCTCTGTTTTGAAACATGGATGCAAGATGCTCTGACCTGTTCAGTCCTTTGGTGCACACTTACGTCCACAGGAGGGATATCAGTCAACCCCTATTAGCTGAAAAAAAAAAACATTGCTGTACTGTCCAACTCACTTCCAATTGCCACAAGAAGATGGATGGGTGGCTGCTGGAAGTAGAACATATCAAAATTTCTGATAATAAAAAGGAAAATGAAATGGGATGTGTGGCTAACTGCCTCCATGCCCTCTTTGCCATGAGACTACAAGAGCTGGATGGTGCCTAGCTACCATTATTCAACATTTTGATCAAAGATTCTGTGGAAGAATTCTGATGAAAAGGGGAAAAATGCAGAACAGAATTTCAAATTCTCATGGAATCCAAGTTTTCTGGAGCGATGGAGGCTAGATGAACCCCTGTAACTATTGCCCTAAGATAACCTTTAAACCTTAAACCAAAAATATCCCCTGAAGTCTTCTGAAAAAACCAGTAGTTTCACTTTACTAGTAAAGAATGTCTCTCTTATTACATCAATAGAGGGGGAAAAACTTGAAAAAGGAGAATGAGAGTCCGTTCCGACACATAGCGACCCTGTATACAACAGAAGGAAATACTACTACCCAGTCCTACGCCATCCTCACAATCCTTGTTATGCTTGAATGCTTTGCTGCAGCAACTGTGTCAATCCATCTCATTGTAGGTCTTCCTCCATTTCACTGACACTCTACTTTACCAAGCATGATGTCCTTCAGGGACTGATCCCTCCTGAGGGAGATGTGAGACGCAATCTTGCTATCCTTACTTCTAAGGAGCATTCTGGTTGTACTTCTTCCAAGACATATTTGTTCATTCTTTTGGCAGTCCATGGTATATTTAATATTCTTTGCCAACACCATAATTCGAAGGCGTTAATTCTTTGGTCTTCCTTATTCATTGTCCCGCTTTCGTGTGCACATGAGGTGTTAGAAAACACCATGGCTTGGGTCAGCTCTACCTTAGTCTTCAAGGTGACATCTTTGCTTTTTCTTTCTGTGGTACTACGTCTTAAAAGTTCCAGAAATAAAAAGATAAATAAACAAAATAAAATAAAAAAAAAATACTAACTAGCCAACAAATGTTTTGAACGCCATCTACTTACAATCTTAGGATTACAGTAAGATCAAAATCTCATTTAATAAATCAGGTTACTTATAAGTCAAGTCTGGAAATAGGTCTACATTATGAAGCAATTTATTGTATTTTCTTTTAACCATGCAATGAACACTGCTAAGATGTATGCAATTTGAGCACACACACACACACACAAAAATTAATTCAACAGAATCCAAAAATAGGTACACCTTCCTTGAATGAACTATCAAAGTGATAACGATCAGACTGAGAATCATAAAAAAGAGAGAAACATAACTGAAAAATAATGAAACTATACTACCTTCAAAGCAAATTGAACAGAGACTGCTGGGGAATTTCTCATATGACAGGGAACTAATCCTTTTCAATCCATAAGGCCCAGGAGTGGCTTTCAGTACTAATGCCCCAGAGCTTACAGAAGACTTTAGCAAAATTGTATTACGACAAGTGATCATGCACAAAGGTTCTGGACAGGGTGTGGGAAAGCACGCCCTTAGATTTTATGTGAACTAACTTTTCCTCTCTGATTTTGGCTCAGGCTTTCCATCTAACATTTGCCTTTGCTGTAGTGGTAAGCTTCAACTGCATCAATTAGCATCTCATGTTTTGCCCAATTCATTTCCTGCTTGTTACCTAACATTTTACTTGGATCATTTTCAAATTCTCTCTTCTGAACAAACCTATACTTATCCCGTGATTGGGCATCAACATAATCAAGTCATGTTCATCATTCGTTCTTACTGCTAGACCTGTATTTGGGGAAATGAATACCTTTTACTTTTGGAGAGTGGATACAGAATGCAAATTTGTGTGAGCTGATTTTGTCGTCAATGCTGAAGACTGTGAAAATGAAGCCTGTTGCTGTGGAGTCGATTCTGACTCCTAGCGACCCTGTAGGAGAGAGTAGAACTGCCCTACAGAGTTTCCAGGGAGCGCCTGGAGGATTCGAGCTGCTGACCTTTTGGTTATCATCTGTCGCACTTAACCACTACGCCACCAGGGTTTCCTGAAGACTATACTACCGCTGAATTATCTAAGTCATAGCTTAAAATTATAGATAATATATTAGAAATATATACATATTTTTTAACTAGAAGCTTTCTGGATCCCTATGATGAGAAGATATATGAAGCCAATTTGGGTTCGGCAGAAAAACCGGGCCATGAAGAAGTAATGGTGTCTGGCATGGGGCAGGGGTAGGAGTTCAGTGAAGGTGTCACCAGGAGGTGCCATCACATCTGCCACCTCTGAGCCATCCCTGATCAATCCCATCCATCCCAGCAGCCAGTGTTCTCTTCCCTTGCACAAAATCTCTGCCAAATGATTTTCCAGGTTATGTTTGACAATCTCAAAATCAAAAGGTTATTACCTCTCGTATTAGCCCATTCTAAATTAATTATTTGAATCTTTTTAATGATTAATTTCAATCATACATTTCTTTAGCTTGATATTACTCTTTTTGGACTGTACATAAATAAGAACTTCCTCTCTTCTATATTTAAATTTTTTATACCCTTCATAAAATATGGCACTTAGATTTGAACTCCATACCCCAAGTTAACCCAGGAACTATTTATTCTGAATATTTCCATGAATACAAGGCTCAGAAAAAGGCCTGAGAGGAGGCCACATCAGGGGTCAATGGTAGGAAGTGGGTCCTGGTTAGTACTGCTGGGTTGGCGTGACTAGCCTGAGGAGCCAGGGGCAGGAAGAACCAGTGGCAGAACGCTGTCAGTCTAAAAACAGGGAGGTGAGCCCATGTTTGCAGGCCCTGGTGACTGTTGTGGAGTGTGGCATGGCAGAAACTGCACTTCTCAGAGTCTCAGAACAATACTGTGGAGCTGTTAAAAGGTTAGGCAGGAGAAAAGGCTCTGTGATCAAATGTCAGAAGTATGCTGTTATTGGAGTCTGACAATGCATATCAGCCATATAAAGACCCTGAGTTGTCCTTCTGTAAAGGAATCTGCTGCATTTGTTTGTTTGCTTTTCTTTCTGCTTCAGACTTTCACAAGCTTATCTGAAGTCACGGTTTTCTAATACACTGATCCATTTTGCCAGGACTCCTCAGAATAGCAACTTGGAAAAAGTTGGTGTGATGGTTAACAATGCAAGTTTAGTGTGAACAGGCTGCCGTCCCAGACTTTTACTTTGTGAAGTAGCTGCCTACGTAGTAAGGATGGATAGAGTGGAAGAAAACATGGGCTTTTTAGCTTAATACACCTTGAATTTTAATCTAGCTGTGTGACCTTGGGCTTTTTTATTTACCATCTCTGAATCTTAGCTTCCATAACTATAAACTAAATATTGCGTTATGAGAAAATAATGTGTATAAAATGTTAATGTATATAAAATTTTAATGCCCTTCCTTTGCCCTTCTGAGTATAAAAAGAATAGACTGCACGTTGAAATAACGATGAATAACAAAATATATTTTCTCCTTAGATTTTATGCTATGTATTAGTATATATATTTACTTTCTGACTTTAAATTATATATTATAAAAATATATGTAAAACAAGGAAAATAAATGTAATTGGAACAATATTTTGAAAATCATTTCTGAGTTTTCCATCTTGCCTCTCTGACTTCATAGCCTTTTACATATGTCAGCCCAAGGCATCCATACGCCTAGGAGGAAATTAGGATTTAAGAAAAAAGGATGAGGCAGTATGCAGCATCTGACACTCACAAGAAGATTTTACGACAGAATGGTGTCTTGAGGGCCAGCCATCACTGAGAGGGAAAGTGTACCCAGTCCGTCTGACCCCTCCTGTACCATCTCCACCACAAAGTTGGAAGACCCAGGCTCTTAGGGCTTTCCTACGGTTCTGAGAAGATTTTCTTTCTGTTCAAGAGGTAGAGGCCATGACTTGCTACTCTAAGGTAAAAGAACAGTATGATTTAGGGGAAATTAAAAAAATTAAAAGTTTGCTCCTTTCTGACCCAGGAGATGGTTGGAAGAAGAACAAAGAGAGGGAGAGGGCTGGGAGCTGGTCAGATGCATCTGTCCAACTTACCCTGAGGCCCAGAGGGAGTGTAATAGCTAAATGAGGGTGGCACCAGAGACAGCAGACTTCTCGGCTCCCATGTCCCATTGAGGCATCTGAGAGAACACCATCTTGAAGGCAGTTCTCAACTAGCATGCAGCTTTGTTAGGCAGAGGACAGACTCGAAGTCTGATTTTCCCAAATTGTCCTTGGTATCGTTATGGCATAGAGAGGAAACAATGACAGTGCAGGTCTTGCTGGGGAGACTGCCAGAGGCATTTATCATATAGCACAAAATGACTGCAACAAGGACTACAGTAGGGCTGCCTAATCTATGGCCAGACATGAATCATAACAACCACAGAAGAACCTGTGGTGCCAGGAGGAGCTGAGTCACGTGAGGAGTACCTCAGGGAGACAGACACCTGTTCTCCAGCCACAAACTTCAGCACTAGAAGCCAGCTGGGCACACATCAATCAGACTGACGCAACCAGAGAAGCAGAGGACACTGCACCCAAGGGCTCCCGATTGTTCCTCCATCTGAAGGTCAATGAAGTTTTAGGTGCCATCTTGAAAAAAAGCCAGGAGCGGAATGGAAGACTGATAAGCCAAAGAGACGGAACATTAGCAGAAGTGACTTCAAATTAATATCTCATTATTGATCTTTACAGGTTGAAATGTTAGTTATTTTTTGCCCATTAATCAGTGGTGGGAACTCGTGAAAGAAACAAAATTACTTGGTTACATTGTCACAAGGTTACATTGTCTTTACAAATCCAAGTTGTTGCGTGACAGTTTTCAATGCATCACCCAAATTAAAATAAAGTGACCCCCAAAGTATATTTTAAAGAAAATAATACAATAGGCTCAAAGTAGAAGAATGGCTATGCTATAAAAACAATGCAGAAAAAAATGTCTTCTTTGGTAAGGTTGTATCTTTTATTGCTCTCTTGCTTCCATCCAATGAGGAGAATTAAGTGCAATTTTCTGGATTTAAAATATTTTTATATGATGTGGTAAATCATCGAGTTGCTGTTGAGTTTACCCCAACTCCTGGCCTCCCCATAGGTGTCAGAGTAGAACTGTGCTCCATAAAGTTTTCAATGTCCAATTTTTCGGAAGGAGATCATCAAGTACTTTCTTCAGAGATGATATGGTAGACTGTATTAATATTAACAAGCGTTACGTGCCCTTCTTGAAGGAGTTTATCCTGCGCCGTTCCCCCCAACCCCTCCACCCCCGTTGCACTAAGGCGTGGCCACATGATTTGCTGTGGCAAATAAAAAGTGAGGAGAAGTGACATCTATCACTTCCATGCAGATTTTTGAAAGCCAAAACGTGGTTCACTATATACCCTCTACCCTATTTCCATGTGTGGAAATACATGTCGAGATGGAGCCTCCAACATCCTGGACTCTCAAGTGACTACAAGGAGCAGGGCCCCTAGCTGATGCCCAAGGGCACAAGTAACATGTAGCATTTGTGAAAAGTAACTTTTTTTTTTTAAGTCACTGAAATTTTTTAGACAGTTGGTTAATGCAACATGACCTAGGTTATCCTGATTGAAACCTATGGGAAGCATTGAATTTAAGTGTTTCTGACACTTGTATTTTGCTTTTGGTGAGTTGAAGGGAATATTACAGGGTGGGTTTTAAAAGTTTCTATTTTATTCAAATACTTTTAAAATTATAAGGCCTTGCAAAGACCTGCTCATATTACGAAGTTTACAGAAAGCAGGTAAAAAACTGTGAGTGGCTATAACTCTTAGTGAATAATGTTCAATATTCTATGCAAAATAGCTTTCAAAAATTCTGTGCTAAGGGAATAAGTAGCATTAAAGTGACTGGGCAAAAAAAAAAAAAAAATCTCTCTGATAAAAAGTTAATCAAGGCAGCTAGTGATGAACTTTTTCTGATTTTGGCTGTTGATGATGAAAGCAAAAGCAGGTGGCACGCTGCCTAAGAAGCAAAAGGCAAGTGGAAAGGACAATACCTTTCCTTCAAGTTATTCTTATTAAGATACCAAAATAGAGTAAACTCAAATGTACCCGTCACCCAACTTCAACACTACCAGTTTATGGCCACTACCTAAGTAAAACAAAAGAACCACATAATCTTGCCAATCAATGCAGACAAGGCATTTGACAAAGTCCAACATCAATTTCTGATAAAAACTCTCAGCAAAATAGGACTAGAAAGGACATTCCTCAACATAATAAAGGCCATTTATACAAACCCAACAATCAAAATCTAAACAGAGAGAGGCTGAAAGCATTACCCTTGAGAATGGGAACAAGACAAGGACACCCTTTATCACCACTTTTAGTCAACACTGTGCTGGAGGTCATAGCTAGAGGAATAAGGCAAGAAAAAGAAGTAAAGGACATCCAAATTGGTAAGGACAAAGTAAAAATGTCCCTATTCACAGACGATATGATCTTAACCACAGAAAACCCCAAAGGATCCATAAGAAAACTACTGGAACTAACAAAAGATTTCAGCAAAGTTGCAGGATACAAAAGTCAGTAGGATTCCTCTACACCAACAAAGAGGACTTTAAAAAGGAAATTATTAAATCAATACTGTCTACAATAGCCCCAAGAAGATATAGTATTTAGGAATAAATCTAACCTGGGACATAGAAGACCTATACAAAGAAAACTACAAAGTTCTATTGCAAGAAACCAAAACAGACCTACATAAGTGGAAAAACATACCATGCTCGTGGATAGGAAGACTCAACACTGTCAAAACGTCAATTCTACTCAAAGTGATCTACAGACACAATGCAATCCCAACCGAAATTTCAACACAATTTTTTAACAAGATGGAGAAATAAATCACCAACTTTATGTGGAAAGGGAAGAGTCCCCTGATAAGTAAAGCGCTACTGAAGAAGAAGAATAAAGTGAGAGGCCTCACACTACCAGATTTAGAAACTATCATACTGCTTGTCTTAGTCATCTGGTGCTGCTATAATGGAAATACCACAAATGGATGGCTTTAACAAAGAGAAATGTATTTTCTCACAGTCTAGGAGGTTACAAGTCCAAATTCAGGACATCTGCTCCAGGGAAAGGCTTTCTCTTTCTGTTGGCTCTGGAGGAATGTTCTTGTTCTCAGTCTTCCTCTGGTCAAGCAGTTTCTCAGGCCCAGGGACCCCGCGTGCAAAAGGCAAACTCTGCTCCTGGTGCTGCTTTCTTGGTATGAGGTCCCCACTCTCTTTTTGCTTCCCTTTCGTTTTATCTCTTGAGAGATAAAAGGTGGTGCAGGCCCCACCCCAGGGAAACTCCCTTTACATTGGATCAGGGAGGTGACCTGAGTAAGGGTGGTGTTACAGTCCCACCCTAATCCTCTGTAGCATAAAATTACAATCACAAAATGGAGGACAACCACACAATACTGGACTCATGGCCTAACCAACTTGACACATATTTTGTGGGGAGGAGGGGGGACACAATTCAATCCATGAAACTGCTACAGTGTCAAAACAGTCTGCTACTGGTACAACAACAGACACATAAACCAATGGAACAGAATTGAGAATCCAGACATAAATCCATTCATCAATGAGCAGCCGATATTTGACAAAAGCCCAAAGCCTGTCAAGTGGGGAAAACACATTCTCTTTAACAAATGGTACTGTCATAACTGTATATCCAGCTGTAAACAAATGAGACAGGACCCATACCTCACACCATACACAAAAACTAACTCAAAATGGATTAAAGACCTAAATATAAAATCTAAAACAATAAAATCATGGAAGAAAAAATAGGGAGAATGCCAGGAGCCCTAATACATGGCATAAATAGTATACGAACCATAAATAACAATGTATAAACACCAGAACAGAAACTAGATAACTGGGAGATCCTAAAAATTAAACACTTAGCTCATCAAAAGACTTCACCCAAAGAGTATAAAGACAACCTATGGACTGCGTCAAAAATTTTGACTACGACATATCCAGTGAGTGTCTAATCTCTAAAATCTACAAGGTACTGCAACACCTCAACAATGAAAAGACAAATAATCCAATTAAAAATTGGGCAAAGGATATGAATAGATACTTCACCAAAGAAGAAATTCAGGCAGCTAACAGACATGAAGAAATGCTCCCAATCACTAGCCATTAAAAAAGAAATATAAATCAAAACTACAATGAGATGCCATCTCATCCAGACATTATTGGCACTAATCAAAAAAACAGAAAATAACAAGTTTTGGAGAGGTTGCAAGGAGATTGGAACTCTTATGCACTGCCGGTGGGAATGTAAAATGGTACAACCACTTTGGAAAACAATATGACGCTTCCTTAAAAAATCTAGAAATAGAAAAGATATGATCCAAGGAATCCCACTTCTAGGAATATACCCTAAAGAAATAAGAGCCATCACACAAATAGACGTATGCACACCCATGTTCACTGCAGCACTATTCACAATAGCAAAAAGATGGAAATAACCTAAATGCCCATCACAAGATGAATGGCTAAATAAATTATGGTACATACACACAACGGAATACTATGGAATGATAACGATGAATCTGCGAAGCATCTCACAACGTGGATGAATCTGGAGGGCATTATGCTCGGTGAAATAAGTCAGTCACAAAAGGACAAATATTGTATGTAACCACTATTGTAAGAACTCAAGAAAATGTTTGCACACAGAAAAAAAGCATTATTTGATGGTTACAAGGGTGGGGAGGGTGGGGGAGGGGGAATCACTAACTAGATAGTAGACAAGTGTCAGCTTCGGTGAAGGGAAGGACAACACACAATACAGGGGAAATCAGCACAACTAGACCAAAGCAAAAGCATAGAAGTTTCCTAGACACATTCAAACACTTTGAGGGACTGAGTATCTGGGATGGAGCCTGGGGACCACAGTCTCCAGGGACATCAAGGTCAATTGGCATAACATAGTTTATAAAGAAAATGTTCTATATCCCACTTTGCTGAGTAGCGTCTGGGGTCTTAAAAGTCTGTGAGCAGCCATCTAAGATACATCTATTGGTCCCGTCCCATCAGAGCAAAAGAGAATGAAGAAAACCAAAAACACAAGGAAAACACTAGCCCAAAGGACTAAAGGACCACATGAACCAAAGACTCCACTAGCCTGAGACCAGAAGAACTAGATGGTACCTGGCTACCATTGGTGATCGCCCTGACAGGGAACACAACAGAGAATCCCAGGAGAAAAGTGTAGAACAGTATTCAAATTCATGCAAAAAGACCAAACTTAATGGCCTGACAATGACTGGAGGAACCCCCAAAACTATGGCCCCCGGATGCTTTGCTAACCCAGAACAGAAACCATCCCCAAGGCTCACTTTTCAGACAAAGATTAAGCAGCCCTATAAAACAAAAAATAATACAGGTGAGGAGCATGCTTCTTAATATACAAGACCAAACGGGCAGCTCCTGTTCAAAAGCAGGGCAAGAAGGCAGGAAGGGACAAGAACTGGATGAATGGACACAAGGAACCCGTGGTGAAAAGGGGGAGCATGCTGTCACTTTGTAGAGATTGCAACCAAAGGCACAAAATAATATATGTATAAGTTTTTGAATGAGAAATTAACTAGAGCTGTAAAATTCCACCTAAAGCACACACACACACACACACACACACACACACACACAAAAAGCATGATTTAGGTTAAGAGTAGGATGAACCAGATTTTGTACTGTTTCAAAGTTTGTAAGTCTCTGGACTGATGAATAAAGAATTTCACTGGCCAAAAAAAAAAAAAGAACCCTATGCATTGAAACAGATTCTTCCACATACCAAACCAAATCAAAACCAAACCCAGTGCTGTTGAATCGGTTCCGACTCATAGCGTATGAGTCTTCCACATAAGAGCTAGTAAATATCAAGTGCGTGAGCTGTGCTAAAAAGAGTCAAATCTTTCCACGATGTAACTATTGGTCTCTGCTCATTCAGAGCAAAAGAGAAAGAAACAAACAGAAGACTCAGAGAATAAAATAGCCTAGAGTCTACATGAACCACTGCCTCATCTACCCTGAGACCAGAACTAGATGGTGCCCGGGTGCTACTACCAACCATTCTGATCAGGCCCACAATAGATGGATCCTGATAGAAGGGGATAAAATTGTGAAACAGTACTGAAATTCTTAAAAAGTCCAGACTTACTGGACCGGTTGAGACCAGAGGAACTCCCTGAGACTATTGCCCTGAGATACCCTTTAAACCTTGAGCTGAAACTATTCCCTAAGGTCACCCTTCAGCTAAACAACAGATTGGCTCATAGAATAAAGAATATAACCCATGAGTACTGTCTCCTTTAAAAAACCACCTATATGAGACCAAATGGTCAACAATTACTCTGAAACAAAGATGAAAAGGTAAGGGGGCAGGGAAACTGGATTACTGGAAAAAGAACAACCAGAATGGCAATAATGAGAATGTTGACACATTGTGAAAAATGTAACCAATGTCACTGAACAATTTGTGTAGAAATGGGAACTTAATTTGCTGTGTAAACTTCACTGAAAACACAATAAAATCTTAAAATAAAAAAACTCTGTGGCATGACCCCAGTCGTCTTTGATAGTTGTCTTTGTTTGCATACAACAACTTGTTCAAGGCTTATTGCTCATTTCCTACCACAGAAATTGAATGTGCCGTTCTCCAGGAAGCCCTGGTTTCTTTAGCATAAATCTAGGCACTGGAATTACTCAAGGCTGCTGTTGGTCATTCTATTTTAAATTTTTTTATAATGTAAACAGCAAAATAGCATGCATTTTAAGATGGTATGTATCATAAACTTATCCTAAAATTTTAAATTCAAAATTAACTTTACAAGAGTTACATGATCTCCTCAAGCCTTCATCTCTTTCTTACACCCTGTGTTGAAACCCACTTGGAATAGTTCCTCTGCGTGTCAGCTGGAGACACAGTAACAAGTTCACTTGTTTCATTTTACTTTTGATTTTTTGTTTCTTAAAATTTAATTTCCTCTTTTGATTATATGAAAGATTTAGCTGGTTTTAAAAATCAAATCTACCAAATAAAGTACATTCAAAGAAGTAGCTTCAATAACCCTGCCTCCTCCACTCTGTTTCCTCTCTTCCACTTTGAGTAACTTTATAAAACTTCTTTTTATGACATATTCTTCCATTTCTAACATAAATGTATGTGTGTCCATGAATATATTCCCCTCTTTTAGATAAATGATAAGGTACTACATACAAATTTCTCCACTTTTCCTATTTCATATAAAAAATATTTCAGAGATTGATCCAAAACAGTATATCAACATATTCCGCCTTCCTTTTTAAAGATGCACACTACTCCATTAGGTCAATATACCATAGTTTATTTAATCAGACCCCTATTGATGGACATATGTGTGGTTTCTAGTCTTACACTATTACAAATAGTGCTGAAATCAGTAAACTATGTGTACATCTGTCACGGATTGAATTGGGTACCCCCCAAATATCTGTCAACTTGGCTAGGTCATGATTGTGTACCATTTTGTCATCTGATGTGATTTCCCTATGTGTTGTAAATCTTATCACTATGATGTAATGAGATGGATTAGTGGCAGTTATATTGATGAGATCTACAAGATAAGGTAGTGTCTTAAGCCAATCTCTATTGAGATATAAAATAGAGGAGTGAGGGGAGAGACATGGGGACCTCATACCACAAAGAAAGGAGCACCAGGAGAAGAGTGCGTCTTTTGGACGTGGGGTTTCTGTGAGGAGAAACTCCTAGACCAGGGGAAGATTGACAAGAGGGACCTTTCTCCAGAGCAGACAGAGACAGAAAGCCTTCACCCAGAGCTGATGCTCTGAATTTGGACTTGAAGCCTGTGAGAGAATAAATCTCTTTGTTAAAGCCATCCACTTGTGGTAGTTGTTATAACAGCACTAGATAACTAAGACAACATCTTTTTATAATTTCGCCAATGTATCTTTGGGATAGTGCCTACAAGAGGGACTGCTGGGTCAAAAGGTAAATGTTTATATAATTTTAATAGGTATTGCCTAGTTTACCTCCATAGGTACTGTACAATTTTGCAATACTACCATACAGTATGACATTGCCTACTTTTCCACACCTTACCAACAGATTATGTTTTTAACCTTTTGGAGTTTTGCACTCTAGAAAGTATCCCATGGAGCCCTGGTGGCACAATGGTTAAGCAGGGTATCCCATGGCAGTTTTAATTTGCATTCGTCCTATTCTAAGTGATGCTTTTCATTTGGTTGAGGGTCATTTGAATCTCTTTTTCTCTGAGTTGAGTATTCATATTTTTAGCTCTTTTTTTTCCATTAAGGTTGTTGGCCTCCCCCCTCCCCCCTTTTTAGAAGCTTTTTAAAAATATATTAGGGATATTTATATTTTGTGAATAAGTTGCAAATATTTTTCCAGATGTGTTATTTTTCTTTTTACTTTTCTTATTTTTTGTTGTTGTTTTGGCAACAGGGGTGATCTTCCCACAATAGTGATTTTAATGTAATCAAATTTATCAATCTTTTCCCTTATTGCTTTAGAGTTTTGAGTCATGTTTAGGGACATTTTTCTTACTACCGAGCAACAGAGAAATTCACCCATGTTTTGTCTAGGACTTATTTGCTGTCAGATTTTCACATGTATATCTCTAATATATTTATAACTTATCTAGAGTTCAGAGTGAAGAATAGGTCTTTTTTGTTAGTATAGCTTTTCAGTAATTCCAATGCTATTTATTAAAAGCTCATCTATTACCAATCCATCTGAGATGCCACCTTTATTGTATTGCTAACTGCCATTATGCATTTGACTCTATTACCAGACTTTATGTTTTACGTTTCCATTGCTTAGTCTATATGAGGCAATATCAAACTTTCAGTTATAGGGGTTTTATAATACATCCTACAGGATCACTGTAAGTTGGAATAGACTTGACGGCAACAGGGTAGTTTTGGGTTTGTAATGAGTCTTTTATAATTTGAGTTTCTTATATCTTGTAGGGGAAAACTTTGACCTATTGCTGGTCTTCTCAGGGTTTTCCCACTACTCTTGAATATTTTCTTACAAATGAAGGCCAAAAAAGAGCCTGACGACATTTTTTAAATATGTAAATTATCTTAGGGTAACTGACATCTTCACGATGTTGAATCTTTCTATATAAAAACGGTATGTCTTTCAATTCGACAAGTCTAATTTTGTATATTTCTGGGTATATTATAGTTTTCTTCATAGAGAATTCTGAAATTATTTATTAAGTTAATGCTATGGTATTTTTTTTCTATCATAGATATAGTCTTCAATTCTATTATATTTTCTAACTGGTTTTTATTTGAAGTAGTTTTGGTGGTTCAAAGGTTAAACGCTCAGCTACTAGCCGAAAAGTCGGTGGTTCATACCCACCTACCACTGCGGGAGAGAAAGATGCGGCAGTCTGCTTCCATAAAGATTACAGCCTTGGAAATCCTATGGGGGGCAGTTCTACCCTGTCCTATAGGGTGGCTATGAGTCGGAATCTACTCAATGGCAACAGGTTTTTGGTCTTATTGCCTTTTTACTAATATTTCTTAACTAAATTATTTTATAATTTAAAGCAACTTTTCCTTTTATTCTTTGAGATTCTCCAAATATATAATCGTATAATCTATAAGGACAGTTTTACCTTTTCCTTCCCAATTCTTAAGCCTCTAGTTGCTCTATTTTTGTCTGATTGTAGTAAATAATTCCTCTAACACATTGTTAAATAGAAGAGAGGACACATCCAATTTTTTACTTACATTAACAAGAAAGCTGCTAGTGTTTCTCCATTGAGGATGAAATACACACACACACACACACACACACACACACACACCATGCATATTATAGGTTAAGTATCCATTAATTCCTATTTCACTTAGTGTTTTTTGTAACAATGGGTGTTGAATTTTGTCAAAATTATTTTCTGTATCTACAAAAATAATCATATTATTTTTCTCCCAATCTCTATTATTATGATGGATTATACAAATGAACTGCTTGATATCTAACCATCACATGTCTATCAATTTGTGATACTGTGGTGGCTGACATGTTGCTGTGATACTGGAAGATTTGCCACTGGTATTCAAATACCAGCAGGGTCACCCTTGGTGGACAGGTTTCAGCAGGGCTTTCAGACTAACACAGACTAGGAAGAAGAACTTGGCCATCTGCTTCTGAAAAATGTGGTCAGTGAAAAACCTCATGAATACTAGCAGAACAGTGTCTGATATAATGTGTGAAGATGACCCCTTAGGTTGAAAGACACTCAAAAAATAACTGGGGAAGAGCTGCCTCCTCAAAGTAGAGTTGACCTTAATGACATCTGTAGAGTCAAGCTTTCTCGACCTTCATTTGCTGATGTGGCAAGACTCAAAATGAGAAGAAACAGCTGCAGACATTCATTATTAATTGGAACATGGAATGTACAAAGTATGAATCTAGGAAAATTGGAAGTCATCAAAAATGAAACGTAACGCATAAATATCGATATCCTAGGCATTAGTGAGCTGAAGGGGACTGGTATTGGCCATTTTGAATCAGCAATCATATGGTCTCCTATGCTAGAAATGACAACCTGAAGAGGAATGACACCGTGTTCATCATAAAAAAGAACATTTCACGATCTATCCTGGAATGCCACGCTGTCAGTCATAGGATAATATCCATACACCTGCAAGGAAGACTAGTTAATATGACTATTATTCAAATTTTCACACCAACCACTAAGGCCAAAGATCAAGAAATTGAAGATTTTTACCAATTTCTGCAGTCTGAAATTGATCAAACATGCAAACAGAATGCATTGATAATTACTGGCAATTGGAATTCAAAAATTGGAAACAAAGAAGAAGGATTGGTAGTTGGAAAATATTGCCTTGGTGATAGAAACAACACCAGAGATCACGTAACAGAAGTTTGTAACACCAGTGACTTCTTCCTTGCAAATACCTTTTCAGCAACATAAATGGCGACTACATACATGAAGTCAGAATCAACTCCATGGCAACGAGTATACATGTGAACCTGGCCAGAAGGACTATGCAGGAATCAAATCGATTACATCTGTGAAAATAGAGGATGGAAAAGCTCAATATCATCAGTCAGAACAAGGCCAGGGGCCAACTGCGGAACAGATCTTCAATTGCTCATATGCAAGGTCAGGGTGAAGTTGAAGAAAATTAGAACAAGTCCATGAGAGCCAAAGTACAACTTGAGTATATCCCTCCCAAATTTAGAGACCATCTCAAGAATAGATTTGATGCATGGAACACTAATGACCAAAGACCAGACAAGTTGTGGAATGACATCAAGGACATCTTACATGAAGAAAGCAAAAGGTCATCAAAAAGACAGGAAAGAAAGAAAAGACCAAAATAGATGTCAGAAGAGACTCTGAATGTAGAGTAATTAAATTGAAAGGAAGAAATGATGAAGTAAAAGAGATAAACAGAAGATTTCAAAGCGTGGCTAGAGAAGACAAAGTAAAGTATTATAATAAAATGTGTGAAGACCTGGAGTAAGAAAACCAAAAGAGAAGAACTTGCACAGCATTTCTCAAGCTGAAAGAACTGAAGAAAAAATTCAAGCCTCAAGTTGCAGTAGTGAAGAATTCCGTGGGGAAAATATTAAACGATGCAGGAAGCATCAAAAGAAGATGAAAGGAATACACAGAGTCACTATACCAAAAAGAAATGATCAACATTCAACCATTTCAGGAGGTAGCATATGATCTAGAACTGATGGTACTGAAGGAAGAGGTCCAAGCCGCACTGACGGTATTGATGAAAAACAAAGCTCCAGGAATTGATGGAGTACCATTGAGATGTTTCAACAAACTGATGCAGCACTCAAATCACTCACTCATCTATGCCAAGAAATTTGGAACACAGCTACCTGGCCAACTGACTGGAAGAGATCCATATCAACACCCATGGAAGCAAAAAAAAAAACAAAAAAAAAACACCAAAGCCAAATCCAGTGCCATCGAGTTGATTCCAAATCATAGCGACTCTATAGAATAGAGTAGAACTGCCCCATAGATTTTCCAAGGAGCACCTGGCGGATTTGAACTGCCAACCCTTTGATTATTAGCCGTAGCACTTAACCGCTACACTACCAGAGCTTCCACCCATGAAAGAAGCAGTCAGGAAATCAAATGATGCATTGTGTTGGGCAAATCTGCTGCAAAAGACCTCTCTAAAGTGTTAAAAGCAAAGATGTCACTTTGAGGACTAAGGTGTGCTTGACCCAAGTCATGGTATTTTCAATCGCCTCATATGCATGTGAAAGCTGGGCAGCGAATAAGGCAGCCAGAAGAAAAGTTGATGCCTTTGAATTATGGTGTTGGTAAAGAATATTGAATATACCATGGACTGCCAGAAGAATGAACAAATCTGTCTTGGAAGAAGCAGAGCCAGAATGTTCCTTAAAGCAAGGATGGTGAGACTTGTCTCACATAATTTGGACATTTTATAGGAGGGACCAGTCTCTGGAGAAGGACATCATGCTTGGTAAGGTAGAGGGTAGGGAAAAAGAGGAAGACCCTCAAGGAGATGAATTGATACAGTGGCTGCAATGATGGGCTCAAGCATAACAACAATTGTGCAGATGGTGCAGGACCAGGCAGTGTTTTGTTCTGTTGTACATGGGGTCGCCATGAGTCAGAACAGACCCTACGGCACCTAACAACAACAATGCTGAACATCCTCACATTTCTTGAATAAACGCTTCTTGATCATCGTTTCTTAATTTTAACATATTGTTTGATTTTATTTGCTGATAGCCTGTTTTAAGATTTTTACATCCATCAGTACTCATAAGTAAAACTGTCTATAATTTTCTTTTTGCTATAATCTTTGTCAAATTTGAGTTTCAACGTTAGGTTCACTTTCTAGAAAGAGCTTGGAAGTTTCCCGTTTTTTTGTACTCTCGTGTAAGCAGAATTGGGATTATCTAATCTTTAAGAGTTTGGCAGATACACCCTTTGAGGTCATGTGGACCACTTTTGGGTCAGGGAGCTCTTTAGATAACTTCTCTACTTTTTATGGTGTAGTTTGTCTGTTTAGACTATCTGTCTCTACTGAGATCAATTTTGTTCTATTTTTCCTTTTAAAAAATATCAATCTCATTTATGGTTTCAAATGTGTTTGAATGAAGCTGTATGAAGTAGCAGGAATTAATGTTTTTTAAATGTGTTCTGTTCTGGTGGTTATCTACCCTTGTGTTTTCTAAGTCTGCATTTTCCATTCTTCCCCTTTGTCAAATAGAGATGGGCACCAGCTAAATATGACATGAAGAAAACTTTGAAGCAGCCATCCAAGGTACGATAATTGAGTCTCTTCTCCTGGAGCAGCAGTGAAAGAAGGAGGGTCAGAACTGGAATACATGTCCAATTGCCTCCATAAACAACTGCTTCCTTTGCCAGGAGACCAGAAGAATAGGATGGTGCCTGGATACCATTCCTGAACATTTTGATCAAAGATTCCATAGAAGACGCCTGATCAAAAGAGGGAAAAATGTGCGACAGAAGCTCAAATCCTCATAGAGTACAGAATTTCTGGAGCCATCGAGGCTGGATGACACCCCAAAACTACCGCCCTGAGGAAATCTTTAAACCTTAAAACTTAAACCAAAACAATCCCCTGAGTCATCTTTAAACCAAATAATAGTTTCACTAAACCGAATAATATTTTCCCTTAATTAGAAAAGAATGTCTGCCATGAGCATTGTGTTCTTTTACAGAATTATGTATATGAGATCAAACTGGCAACAGCAACTCAAAAGGTTAGATGAAGAGCTTGGGGGCAGTGAGTTCGTGTTGATGACGGTGAAACAATTCAGAAAAGATATCGAGAAAAGTGGCACAATTTGAAGAATGTAACAAGTGTCACTGAATTGTACGTGTAGAAACTGTTGAAGTGATACATGTTTTGCTGCGTATATCTTCACCAAAAATAGAAATAAAAGAAATCACAGCTTCTAAAGGACTCTGAACTGGTCATTCTTACACTATTATTGAGAAAGAGAAGTTACCCTTGCCATAAACATCTGCAAAGTGCTAAACACAGTAATCTTCACGTACCAACCCTGAGCAGTTAAATGCTAACATGAAGAAGAGGCTCAATTTCCAGGATTTCCCTACTTTAAAAAAAAAAAAAAAAAATCATTATTTTTACTGATAACTCTTCATCAGTCCTATAAATAAATATACCATTTCTTGTGGTATAAGTGCTCCATAATCCCTTTCTCATGTCTCTTCACAATTCTTCTGATTTCTTGACAGTATTCTTAAGCCTTTACTATATGAGTTGCAATGGTTCAGTCATTTCTCTAATCCTTTATTCAGTCACATATCTATTTACCATATTCCAGGTAGTTTGCAGTGAGCAAATATAAACATATTTACCAGTTGGCATTTACGGTCTAGAATTATAGGCATAAAGTAAACAAGTGAGCAGACAAAAATAATAAGTACAAATTGCTTGGTTCTCTGAAATGGTAGATTATAAAAATGGCAGTAAATTTATTTCCCTCCCTGCATCCTTGCCCTTGCAATGTGACATTGCAGTTTCTCTCTTTGAATCGGGATTGGCCAAAATTTGCTTTGGTCAACAGCACGTTGCAAATGTGAAACCAAATAAGGCTGAAAAGGCACTTGCGCATTGGGGCTTCTGTCTTCTGGCGGGTGAAACCTTGAGGTCGCCACATAAAGGAGCCTGAGCTGACCTGCTAGAGGATGAAAGGGCACACGCAAAGTAATCAAGATGGCCCAGCTATCAGCCAGCCAACTATCAGACACGTGAGTGAGGCCCTCCTAGGTCCTCCAGATGCCGGCTAACCACAGACCGCACAACAAAGATCAGCCAAATCAGCCCAAACCAGAAAGCCCATCCAGGAAAAACACAGGGAAATAAAGGTTATGAATTTAAACTGCTAATTTGGGGGTGGCTTGTTATACAGCATAAGAAATAACTTGTTCTACAGCATAAGAAATAACATATATACATACAAATACATACAGAAACCAACATGAAACTGAATTATAAAATTCTAGTGGGTGGCCTATTCACACAGGTAGGTCCCTGAAGAAGTGCTTTTTAATCTGAGACCTGAGAATGGGAAAAGCCAAGTTTTTTAATGTGGTGACGTTGGGAATGGGATGGGCGGGATGGAACAGGGAGAGAATAACAAATTCTAAGGTGGGAGATGGAAGACCGTGCAGAGACATAAGGAGTTTGGACTGTATTTCAGTGCAGTAAGAATCCATTAAAAGAGCTATGAAGAGGCATGGGACATGATCTGATTTTCGGTTTTGTTTTATTTTTAAAGCTTTTCAGATAATTCCAGGGTGCAGGCCAAAGCTGAGAATCACTGGTTTAGAAATTAAAGCAAAGGCCAACAGAGGGGACTCTGAAATAAATAACTACCTACTTTTGGGTTTAACCTATTCTTTTACTCATTTCCCTAGCCATTTGTTTAGTGTCTCCTCTGTACTAGGTGACACGAGGAGCTAATGAGACAAAGAAGGCTTATTCATGGCTCTGTCCATTGGGATAACAAAATATAAATAAATAATGTTATTACTAATTAGAAAGAAACCACACCTGTCATTAAAGTCAATGTGAGGGTTTATACTCTGACATTATCTCCCATGTTTTAATTAGTTGTTTACTTGACCTGTGAATACCGAAAAGGAACAGAAGAAGAAAGAGGGAAAAGAGTGGCCACAGAAAAACAGCCGATGAGCAAAGGCACAGGCTGGTCATTACTGTAAATCCTGCGGCTCAGTGTGTGTGTGTCACAGTGGAGGGGAGGAAACCTGGCGCCAGCAGCTAGGGATGGACACCAAAGTCAAAGTACTAGTGCTTTGGGGGGGGGGGGACGACAGAAGGGTCTAAGCTCAATTCGGTTCAGACAGGGCATCCTTCAACCTCCAAGGAAGACTAACTTTCCTAGGAAGAAGCAGCCGCTACAGCTTCCTCAGGCCTGGGCAAACCTGGCTGAGTTGGGAGACAGGAAGAGCACTCAGGGGCCTGAGGCACAGTGGGTTTTGCCCAGCAACAGCAGCCTCAGCCCAGCCCTGGCTGGTCCATGGTTTCCAGTGTGCCATCTGCTTTCATTAGGGTTGATGAAGGAACGAGTGCGTGGGTGGTGCAAATGGTTAACCCACTCAGCTTACTAACCGAAAGGTTGAAAGTTCAAGTCCACCCAGAGGTGTCTTGGAAGAAAGCATCTCTTTGCTTGGCAATCCATGTGGGAAAATTCAGCCTTGGAAAACCCTGCAGAGCACAGTTCTACTCTGACACACATAGGGTTGCTGTGAGCCTGAGTTGACTCAGAAACTGGTTTTTTGGACAAAGAAACCAGGTGGGGATCAGAAAGCAGGCTGTGATTTGAAGATCTATACTCTGCAAAATGGACAAACCTAAATGCCAAAACTGTAGGAGCCAGGCTGGTGAAGTAAACAAATAAAGCAGAACAGATATAAAAAGTTGGGCATTCTGCTGTCGACCGACTGTTTTTAATTTTCCGTACTTCAGCTAGGTCCTGGGAGTAATAGACAGTGGCGGATACTGTGGCAAACTGGAACATGCTTGCCTGACAGAAGGCGGCTGCCAATAGTCCCGTCGAAATACAGAATGCAGGCCCAGTGTTCATTAATAGAGCTTGTGATTGTCCAGAGAAGCCAGGAAATATCTACAAAAAAAAAAAAAACAACTTTCTGATTTGTATTAAAAAACCTTGTGACTGTTCAAATTTTGTTTGCACCTCCTCCCGCCTCCCCCCTCCCCCCAAAAATAATAATACTGCATAGATGGCATGCCTGTATGCTGAATTTGGTCCACAGTTCCCCAATCTGAGACTTGTGGTCTGTAACAATTGCAGCTGAATGGGAGATTAAAAAAGGCAGAGTCGACCAGTGAGGTTTTCAGTCAGGAAATGAGTTCTGGCTAATCCAAGAAACAGACAGCACTGATACAAGGCTCAAAATAAAGTCAGCGGGCCGGAAGGGAACCCCCAGCTCTTTAAACAGAGGCCAATATTAGCAGCCCAGGAGCCCATGTTTCAGAGTCTTCTAAGGTCAAAAGGAGCCCTTGATTCTAAAATCCTTAAGAAGAAAAAACAAGTCAGGGTGTCTCTGACCTCAGGAATCTCTTTTTTCTCTATCTTCTTTCTCTGGCCTTTTCATCAAGTCATTCCCCTCTGGCTGCCCTCTAAATCCCTCCAGTTCCTTGCTCTAATGAGTGTATTGTAGGCTTTCTCCTTTCTAGGTTTTGTTGCTCCAAGATTCTTTAAATGAACTATCTTCCAACCTCAAAATTTCATTTCACAGCCAACAAGCCCACGAAAATATGTTTGACGTCATTAACAATCAGGGAAATGCAAAATCAAGCCACAATGAGATATCACTACATGCCTATCAAAATGACCAATAAATAAATAAAATAAATAAAAAAACAACCAGGCCAAATGCTGGTGAGGAGGCAGAGCACCTGGAGCTCTCGCACCTTACTGGTGGGGATGTAAAATGATACAGCCTCTCTGGAAAAGAGTTTGGCAAAATAAAAAAACAGCCAGGCCAAATGCTGGTGAGGAGGCAGAGCACCTGGAGCTCTCGCACCTTACTGGTGGGGATGTAAAATGATACGGCCTCTCTGGAAAAGAGTTTGGCAAAATAAAAAAACAGCCAGGCCAAATGCTGGTGAGGAGGCAGAGCACCTGGAGCTCTCGCACCTTACTGGTGGGATGTAAAATGATACGGGCTCTCTGGAAAAGAGTTTGGCAGTTCTTATAAAACTAAATTTACAACAGTCGCGCGCCCTGGCCATGACACTCATGGACGTCCTCCACAGAGGACTGAAAACCAAGGTTCTCTCAGAAACCTGTACACGGGTGTTCACAGCAGCTTTATTCACCCTAGCTCCAACTGGGGACAATCCAGATGTCCCTCAGCTGGTGGATAGTTAAACAAAGTGTGGTAAAAACTACTGGTGGGGATGAACTGCGGATGCGCACAGCATCTTGGGTAACTTTCCAGGGAATTATGCTGAGTGAAAAAAAGCCAATCCCAAAAGGTCACTTACTGTGTGATCCTATTTATATAATATTTTTGAAGTGACAAATTTCTTAAAAGGAGAAGAGATTAATGGTTGCCAGGGGCTAGGGACAGGGGCAGGGAGTAAGAGAGGAAAGTGAGTGTGGTTATGAAAGGGCAGCAGGAGGAATCCTTGTACTGACGGAACTCTTCAGGATCTCCACTAGGTGCTGGATACACGACCCTAGACTTGGAATAAGATTGTCTGGAACTAAATATATACACTGGAATGAATACAAGTGAAACCGGGGAAATCTCCATAAGAGGGATGGGTGTATCAATGTCAATGTCGTTGTTGTTGTTGTGTGCCATCAAGTCAATTCTGACTCCTAACAACATTGTATGACAGAGTAGAGCTGCCCCATATTGTTTCCTAGGCAATATTCTTTTCAGGAACAGATCTCCAGGTCTTTTCTCCTACAGAGTGGCTGAATGTGTTTGAACCCCCAAACTTCAGCTTAGCAGCCAAGCGCTTAACCATTGCGCCGCCAGGGCTCCTTACCAATGTTAACATCCTGGTTGTAATAGTGCACTAGAGTTTTGCAAAACATTCCTATCGGGGAAAACTGAGTAAAAGTACACTGCATATTTCTATATTATTCCTTATAGCATCATGTTAATTCAATAAAAATTTCAATCAAATAAAAAGTGCATCTTGATTTCTCTCTAGTCTTCTCTCCCGTTGTTTCTTCACGGTATTGCAAGGTATGTGCTTAACACACTTTACTTCCAATCCCCTGTGGTGAGTCCTAGGTTTTTCTTTCCAACTCCCTGCTACCACTGTTAAACAAAAAATTACAACTTTCCGTTGGCATCTTTGTACCCGTCTTCTTTACAATGAGTTCTTATGGCTATGTATCCAGCTATGGGATTGCTGGGTCATAAGGTATATATGCACTTAATTGTACTAAATCCCATCTAATTTGCTCTTCTAACTGGTAGTACATTAGAGTTCCTATCTTCCCATATCTTTCAACACTTCCTAATATCTGAAATTCAATTGAATTTAAAGTGATATTTCATTATTTTAATTTCAACTGTTCAATTAACAGTTTGAACAAATCTTCATTTAGTTCTTAGCTTTGGGGCTTTTTCTCCTACAAATAACCTATTCATCTACTTTGAGAATTTTTCTATTAGGGGTTTCTTCTTTTTCTTGTTGATTTGTAGAAGTTCTTTGTATATGTTAGATTGTAATCCTTTTTCAGTTTGAGTCATCTTTTCCCAGGAGACCATCTCTGCTAACCTGCCTATGGTGTCTGTGTCAAGCCCTCTTGAGCATCACCCACATCCTCTGCTCCTTCGCCAGCCAGTGCTGCACCAGCCATTCCTGGCCATCTTTGGTCAGTCTTCCACAGGGGTATTAAAGGCAGTTCCCTCTGGCCTGCAGTGCAATCAATATATGTCACTTCCTGCCAGGCCTTCTGTGACTCCAAGGTGTAGGAACCCAGAGAATACGCTCTACACTGAGATATGCACAACCAGAAATTAAGACTTAAGGGGTCACCCTTATCCAATGTGGTATGGAAACCAATGAATAAATGCTTCCCCTTTTATTCCCTGATTCTACAGCTCCAAGATACATTTCCCAACAACCTTGAGAAAGGCTCCAACAGGACCAGTTGCCTACAGAGGTGGCTTTTCTTCTTTCCCTGTTTCATTGCCCCTTCCTTCCCATCTGTTCCAGAAATCATCTCCTGTATAAAATATTGTTTTTGTCTTGGGCCTTAGTCTTAGTAGAAGCCAGAGTTACCCATGGCTCTTTACTAAGCAAAACTCTTAATTTTACATAGTCAAAATGATCTAACTTTATGCTTAGGAGGTGTGTGCTTTCAGTTTTAACTAATCTTTTCCTACCCCTAAGTCTCAATTTAAGGAGCCCTAGTTGGAAACCCTGGTGGGGTAGTGGTTAAGTGCTATGGCTGCTAGCCAAAAGGTCAGCAGTTGGAATCCACCAGGTGCTCCTGGGGAACTCTACGGGGCAGTTTTACTCTGTTCTATAGGGTCGCTATGAGTCGGATCGACTCGACAGCAGTGGGTTTTGGTTTTGGTTTAGTGATGCATTGGTTAAACTGCTTGACTGCTAACTGAACGGTGGTTCCAACCCACCAGCTGCTCCGCAGGAGGAAGCTGTGGCAGCCTGCTTCTGTAAACATTACAGCCTTGGAACCCTATGGGAAGTTCTGTTTTGTCCTATAGGGTCGCTATGAGTCAGAATCAACTCAAAGGCAATGTGTTTAGTTGTTTTGTTTTGTTAAGTCTCAGATGGAGTACCTGGGTGGTGTAAATGCTTAACACACTCGGCTATTAACCAAAAGTTTGGACGTTTGAGTCCACCCAGAGGTGTCTCGGAAGAAAGGCCTGATGATTTACTTCCCAAAAATATCCATTGAAAACCCTATGAGGCACAACTCTACTGTGACACACAGGGCTTCACCATGAATCAAGGTGGCCATGAATCAGAGTTACAAATATTAAAGTGGTTTCCGTTTCTCAAGTTAGACCTTGGGAATGTTGGGTAAAAGCTAGAGGCTTTATCAGGCTGATAAATCTCCCTTCTATGGCTAGTTTTCTGAATTGTTAAAAGAAACAAATAAACAGGTATTTCATTTTGTCAAATACATCTTCCACTCTGAAAAAATTCTATGCTTTTTCTTTTGTAGTCTATACTTACGGAGAGTTTACTGGGTTTTTTTTTTTTTTCTGCTATTGAATCATTGAAGTATTTGGTTACCTAATATTCATAGCAACTCGTTAAGCCTCGAATGTATATTCCTAAATTATATTTCATTAGCTTTATAATTTTGTCTTTCTTATTAAGATCTTTAATCCATCTAGAGTTCTCCTTTGTAAATACTGTAATAAAGAGGCTTAGCTTCCTTTGTCCGAGAATGAGCTAGTGTTCCCAATACTATCTACTGAGAGGCCCACCACTTTTCCAATGTTTTTAGGTATAAGCTTTCTCATAGATATATTTCTAAGCTTTCTGTTCTGCTCCATTGGTCCACTTTTATGTTCTTGCACCTGACCTTCACTATTGCTAATATCAGAGCTTTGTAGCATGTATTGATACCTGATAGGGTGAGTTCCACCCCTTTGTTCTTTTTCATAGCTATCTTAACCACTTATGAATTTATAATACATCAGATGCTTCTTTGAATAAGTCCATCAAATTTGATAACAAATCCTGCCAGCAAACTTGTTAGTTTCCTTGAATTTGTAGGTTAACTTTGTGAAAATTTACATATATAATGCTGAGTTGTCCCACTAATGAACAAAGTATATATTTCAACTTGGTCAAATTTTTGTATCCATTAATAATGCTTTAAATTTTTCCTGTAAATCCCTTGTTGGCTTAATTCTTGGCTAAGCTACAGTCTTGGTTATTTTTTATAAATAATATCTTGTGTTTTTTATATTTTATAATTAGCTTTTGTAGTATAGAAGCATACGATTGACTTAGATAAATTTATCTTGAGTATGGAGTCCCTTGGTGGTACAAACTGTTAACACGCCGACCAAAATATTGGCAGCTGAAGTGTATCCAGAGGCTCCCCATGAGAAAGATCTGGCAATCTGCTCTGACAGCCCGATGGAGCACAGTTCTACACTGACTCACATGAAGTCACCATGAATCAAATTGACTCCACAGCAACCGCTTTTGTTTTAATCTTCAAAAGCTTGTTGTTGTTGTTAGTGCCGTCCAGTTGGTTCCAACTCATAGCGACCCTGTGTACAACAGAATGAATCACTGCTTGGCCCTGCACCATCCTCACAATCGTTGTTATGCAGCCACTATGTCAGCCCAAGTCACTGAGGGTCTTCCTCCTTTTCACTGACCCTCTACTTTACCAAGCATGATGTCCTTCTCCAGGGACTGATCCCTTTTCATAACATGCCCAAAGTATGTGAGATGTAGTCTCATATCCTTGCTTCTAAGGAGCATTCTGATTGCACTTCTTCCAAGACAGATTTGTTTGTCCTTCTGACAGCCCATGATATATACTCAATATTCTTCGCCAAGACCACAATTCAAAGGCATCAGTTCTTCAGTCTTCCTTATTCTTTGTCCAGCTTTTGCATGCATATGAGGCGATTGAGAATGCCATGACGTGGGTCAGGCGGACTGGATTTTATTAGCTTTAATTTTTTTTCTGTTAATTCAATGGTTTTTTAATGTTGATAATCATACTATCAGCAAAATATAGCAATTTTATCAAATTTATCAAATTACAACAGTTCCAAATATTACACTTATGTAGTTTCCTTCTCATAAAGCATTACGTTTGCCTCCAACCACATTAACCTGTAACAGCAACACTGAGCCTCTTTGTCGTATTCCCAGTCTTCATGGAACTAGCTCTCAAACTTCTCCAGAAACTACAATGCTGCTTTGGTCTTTTGTGTGGCCCTGTGTGAGACAGAAACTTCTTTGCCCTCAAACCCCTCCCAGGCCCTTCTCCTGTGGAGTAAGCTCTGAACTGCAAAAGAATGAACCCCTGTGGGTTGCACTTCCCAGGCACCTAGGTCAGACAATTTTCAACTGGGTTCAGCCAGAGGCAGTGGCTGGAGACAGGATCATGGAAGGAAGAGGGAACTTGGCTATTCCTTCACTTTTTTTCTGTGTGACTTTGTGAGGTTGCTTCTCTTTCTTGGCTCCAACTCTCACCAACAGGTCGCTGTGATTCCAGCTTCTGCCAGGTGAGCTTAGCCCCCAGCTCTGGTAATCCCACCTCCTACCTGTGGTCTCCAGGTTTGGGGGGTTGGGGTGGCTTCCTGCTGCCAACCTCCTCACTATCCCTCTTTTGGTATTCCAATCTAACTGAAATAAGTTTCCTTTGTTGAAAATATTAGAGTGGTTTCTGTTTCTCAGTTTAGACCTTGCAAATGTTGGATAAAAGTTTACAGCCTTTATCTGGTGGATAAATCTCCCTTCTATTGGTAGTTTTCTGAGCTTCTTCTTTTTAAAAAATAATAAAAAGGTATTTCATTTTGCCAAGCACATCCTCTGCACTGTTTAAAAAATACTAAGCTGTTACTTTTGTAGTCTATTAATGTGAAGATTTTACTGATATTTTTTCTGCTATGGAATCATCAAAGCACTTGGTTACCTAATATTCCATTTAAAATGACTGGCGTTCTCCTGATGCCAGTGAGGACCTGGGCTGTGTCTCAGATACACTCCTTGGACGAGGCTCCCCTGGTCAGCCCAGCGTCCCTGCTGAACTACCCTCTGCAGCCAAGTCTGGTGTGGCGAGCCTTCCCCCAACCCCCTTGCCTGCCCTTATACCCCCACCAGTGACAGGATCCTATTCAGAGCCAAGCTTCCTTTCGGAAGTTTGATAACACTCACACACATTCAGTCTTCAGAAGTACAGGGCAGCAATGTGTGCGCTCGCTGAGGTCAGACTGGACCTGGGGATGGGAACCACCCTATGGGGCTGTTAATACATCCACTTTCGTGTACCCACACATGGGAATGAAAAAGTATTTATTGAGGAAAAGTCAATCTACATGAAAATAATGTTCAATAAGTAAATGATTACTATCATATGCTTTTTTTCAATACCTTTGGAAACTGATATGAAAGAAATAAAAACCCATTGCCGTCAGGTCGATTCCAACTCAAAGCAATCCTATGGGACAGAGTTGAGCTGCCCCATAGAGTTTCCAAAGAGCATCTGGTGGATTCGAACTGCCGACTTGTAGCTTAGCAGCTGTAGCACTTAACCACTATGCCACCAGGATTTCCATGAAAGAAATAGTAGTAGTAATAAGAAATATTAATAATAATAATAGAAACTGGTCACTGAGCCCTTAGTATCAGTCAAACGCTACACTAAAAGATGTGCAAACATGGCTTCATTTTTAATCCTCAGAATCCAGTGACGTGATTCTCATTAGTCCCATTATACAGATGAGGAATTGGAGGCTTTTAGAATAAGTAACTTATCTGGAGTAGCTCAGAAAGAAGTAAATGCAGATTTTAACCCAGATTTGAGAGTTATTCTCTCAATGTTTTTTTTTTTTTTATCAAGAAGAATAAATGCAAACACAATTTCATTTTACACTACTGATAAAGTTGAAATGATTTGGATGCTGGCCCTGGGAGGAAAATAGAACTGTAATCAGCACAAGATAAATCGTCTTTATCTTTCACAGAAATAACTATAATCAAAGCTGCTCTCATATCTCATAGATACTGACCTGCTTTTTAACGGCTTGCATTTCAAACTTGAGCGCAGGCACGGACAGAAGACAGAATAGAATATGAATACACCTGCATTAGCCAAAAGAATTCTCAGATTACCGTGTTTTTACACAAATAACAAGCACCTTGTACTTTTGTTTGCCAACCATGCCTTCCCCGTGCAAGGTATTTTCAGAAGCTACACTATGCCAATTTTTTTTACATGTTGCTGTAAAAAAATTAGCACACCACACTTACAAAAATACCTCACAGGGGGAGGGTGCGGCTGGCAGATAAAGGTACACAGTGCACTCAATTTGCATAAGAATACAGTACCTAGCGTTAACAATTTCATGCTTCAAAAGTATAATCTGTTTTTCCTATATTAAAAAGGTACATGAAAATGGTTTTAATTGAAAATTTACAAAACACTCTCCAGCTTCAAGTAGGCATAAGAACTTTAAATCTCTGTAGAACTTAATGTAAGAAATAATAATAAAACAATATGTATACTAACAATTTAATGAGAAACTACATTGTTCTGTAAACCTTCATCTAAAGTACAATTAAATAATAAAAAAAGAAATAACACTAAATATATTCTAGGTGGGAAAAATAGAAGCATAATTTAAATATACTATCCACATTTTTTTTTTTTTATCCACATTAGCATGTTGGGAGATTGTGTTTTTCCCTTCAAGCCATTTTCATGTTTTCTTTATTTAATAAAATCCCAGTTTAATAGAAATAGGTAATAGAAATCATCTTGTATCAATTTTATCAAGCTCTTTCTTGCCTTCGTTTTCTTATATTTTATCTATATTTCTTATATTTTACCTAATATACGAGAGCAGTGTCTCACTTTGTATCATTAGGAATTGTAGCTGAAATCTTCTGAGGAAATTTTTATTACAGTACCCCTCTATTTATGTTTGCCATGTGCAGTAATGGACTGAGATCTAGGAAAACTATTATAAAGGAAGCTCCCCCTCTCTACTACCCCCCTCTCCCACTGAGCTTCGGGGAAGGGTGATGGAAAAATCGGAATCAGAGAATGCCAATGGCTGCTTGACATGATGAGTGTCGCTGAATTGTACACATAAAAAATGTCGAAATGGTAAATGTTTTGTTACATATGTACTTTTTTTTTGTTGTTGTTGTTACATATGTACTCAATTAAAAAAACAAAAAGGCCCCCGTAACTTAGTATATACCCTTCAGAGGACAGACAGAATTCAATATTTGGAAGAACAGTGCTGATATCTGTTAACTACATCATTAAAGATTTTATCTTAAAAAAGATGAGTTAATATTTTGTATGGGAGGTCTGGTCTGAATAGAATGTCTCCCCCCACCCCCCAAAATCACTATTGACTGATATTTTAATGCTATATTACTGAACTGTTTGTTTTCCAGATAAATGCTAAGACTTTAGAATCTGCAATCAAGAGATAATTAAACCATAGTCGTTTTTAATGAATACAGAGAGATCGAGCAGGCAGTCTTCTGCTTTCTTCCAGATGAAATTTATTAAGAGGGAATTCCCACTAGAGTTGCAGGTGTCATGGACGAACATTTCAAACAGCCAGCCATGGAAGGACACAGATTTTATGATTCTATTTAGATAAAGTGTGAAATGTTGTTGCTGTAGTTGTTAGGTGACTTCAAGTCAGTTCCAACTCATAGTGACCCTATATACACAACAGAACAAAACACTGCCTGATCCTGCGCCATCTTCATAATCACTGCTATGCTTGAGCCCATTGTTGCAGCCACTGTGTCATTCTATCATACCATTCATTGGAAGGTCTTCCTCTTTTTTGCTGACCCTGTACTTTACCAAGCATGATGTCCCTCTCCAGGGACTGGTCCCTCCTGATAACACATACAAAGTATGTGAGACGTAGTCACACCACCCTTGCTTTTAAGACATATTCCGGCTGTACTTGTTCCTCTGGCAGTCCATGATACATTCAATACTCTTCATCAACACCGTAATTCAAAGGCATCAATTCTTCTTCGGTTTTCTTTATTCATCGTTCAGCATTTGTATGCATATGGGGCAATTGAAAACACCATGGCTTGCTTCAAGCGCACTTTAGTCCTCAAAATGACATCTTTGCTTTTTAACACCTTAAAGGGGCCTTTTGCAGCAGATTTGCCCGGTGCTGCTTCCATGGCTGTTGATTGTGGATCCAAGTAAAATGAAATCCTTGACAACTTCAATCTTTTCTCCTTTTATCATAATGTTGCTTATTGGTCCAGTTCTGAGGATTTTTGTTTTATGTTGAGGTGTAATCCATACTGAAGGCTATGGTCTTTGATCTTCATCAGTAACTACTTCAAGTCCTCTTCACTTTCAGCAAGCAAGGCTGTGTCATGAAACAGACAAAACTAAATGAAAGTTTAGGGGTACAAAGCTGTGTGTTAAAACAATCAAGGAGAGCAAGGGAACAAGTAAAATAAGTTTCAGAACAGTGGAGCTGGGACAGGTGAGAAAAGGAGGGGCTTCAAAGGAACCTCTAGTTACTTCTTAAGCTGGTGGTAGGTATCCCACATTTTAATTATTCTTGGTATTTACTGTTACATTATGTACACATTTTTGCACGCATGACATTTCAAAATAAAAAGAGCTCTTCACTAGTATCTTTTAATAAATTTTATGACACATCTACTGAGTTCTTGGACATCTTTTGTTAGGTTTATTCCTATGTATCTTTTTTTTTTTTTTGGTTGTTATAAACGGTAGCTTTTCAAAGTTATGTTTGTTGCCAGTATGTTAAAACACAACTGACTTTGGTATGTTGTTCTTCTATCTGGTAATATTGTTAAACTCTTGTATTCTGACAATTTGTCTACCGATTATTTGGGGTTTTCTACATAGACAATCATTCCCAGTTGTGATATGTGATACATGATGATATCAGCCTCTAAGACAAAGATAAAAAATTAATTAGATTTATCTTTACAGTTACTGTGGCGTTTATCTTGTGTCCTTCAAAAAGTTACAGAATCTAGGATTCTCTAAAATCATCATCAATTCTATTGCCTGGAAAACTATTACTACGGTTAAAAGAAAAATACCTTGTTGGCAATATTTGAAAATATACTATCAAGAACTGTGGTGTTGGTGAAGAATATTGAGTATACTGTGGGCTGCCAAAAGAACAAACAAATTAGTCTTAGAAGAAATATAATCGGAATATTCCTTAGAGGCCAGATGGCGAGGGTTTGACTTGCTTGCTTTGGACAAAGTAAAGATTGGTCAGGAAAGATCAATTGTTAGAAAAGTACATCATGTTTGGTAAAGTAGAGGGTTAATGAAAACAAGACAAACCCTCAATGACATGGATTGACATAATAGCTTCAACAATGGACTCAAACATATCAGCAATTGTGAGAATGGTGGAGGACTGGGCAACGGTTTTGTCCTGTTACACAAAAGTTGCCACGAGTAGAAGCTGACTGGATGGCAACTAACGACTACAACAATCACGAGCAAGGATAACTAATACAACGAATTTCATTTTTCCAGGACTGCGTGTGGTACCCCTCAAGATTTGAGGTTAAGATTTTAGATTAGATTTTGTGATGAACCAGGAAAAAGAAGTTTATCATTTTGTATCTTGATTTTACTTAAACAGTAATGAGCTCTGAACATATAGGTCTGTCAACTGAACATATCATTCATACTCACCCAGGCCTCTCGCGATTCCTTCCCAAATGCATCACAAGGAAGAACGGCTTGTGATTCCTTCACCTTAGTTGCCATTAGAACATAAGAAAAAAGAAAAATAATAGACTTGGGGGGAAACAACCCTCTCAATTTCATGTGAGAAAACTCAGTTCCAAAGAACTGGCATGATTTACACCAACGACATGGCCAGTGGGGACCCAGGTTCATGTTGTAGCTGGGGACCCACAGTTCCAAGCTGTGTCAAGCTGCAGGCATGACTAAGAACATAGCCACGCTTCAACGAGAAGGCCCCAGATAGCTAGTCTTTGAATATTACCTTCATTCTTCCTGCCAGGTCAAATCAGTTGCCGTCGAGTCAATTCCAACTCATAGTGATCTGATAGAACAGAGTAGTACTGCCCTATAGGGTTTCCAAGGAGGGCTGGTAGATTTGAACTGCTGACCTTTCAGTTAGCAGTTGAGCTCTTAATCACTGCACCAGGGCTCCCCTCCCAGGTCAGGTATCAAAAATCATTACCCACGCAGTCCAAATAAAAATGCAATTTATTAAAAAGGACCATTATTCACTGAGTCTTACATACTTAAGTGTCACCAGTCTTGCACAAATGGAAAGGCTTTTATTAGAAGGAAGATAAAAAGTGCCAGAGGGCATTGAAGTCTTCCTGAGCGATTTCAAGAGATCATATACTTTAGAAGAACTAGGACTTTCCCTGAAGCAAAGCAATAGGTTGGTAGATTCTACAAAGAATAAAGAAAATGGTCTGATGTTCGTTCTTCATTCTCAGTAAAATATTGATGGAATGCCACTGTCAAAACCTGTTTAGCAAACTGTGCAGCATATCTTAAATCACAACCCTTTAGGCTTCTGGGCACACAGAACATAATCCTTCAAAATGTTCCATAATAATAGGTGTAGTAAAAAAAAAAAAAATTGAATTCTGGTTTATACACTTGATAATAATGTTAACCATCAATGTTGCATTTAAAGAAATTGTGTTCTATAAAATCTAGCAAAGGTCAATGAGCCTTCCCACTGTATTTACATATGCATGAATATTTACTTTCTCTTTCCATTTAATTTTAGAAAGACCATTTGTGTCAACATTTTTATAAACCATTATTAATTATCTTAATCATTTTCTTTCTAGCATTCGTAAGTATGTGCTTTGCCAGTTTAAACTCCATGACAATAGGAGGATAACTCTAACCTAACACACATTTATTTACCAATTATATAAAGGATATCATTTGGTATTATATTAGATAAAAAATTTTATACACAGAGACAATGTCTTTTCCAGTGGTAATATGGAAACACTAGAGAAAGCATTTTGTCTTGTTCTTTCAGCTACTACATTCCCTTTAGAGTTAACCTGTATTTAAAAATGTTCTTAGTACTTTATAGAGGACATGCAAAAGACAGTCAGATAGAGCTTTCAGTAGATAATTAAAGAGTTCTATTCTCTTTCAGGAGCCCTAGTGGGGCAGTGGTTAAGAGCTCAGCTGCTAACCAAAGGTCAGCAGTTCGAATCCACCAGCCACTCCTTGAAAACCCTGTGGGGCAGCTCTACTCTGTCCTATAGGGTCTCTAACCTATGGTGTTGCTCTGAGTTGAAACGGAATGAGTGGCAACCGGTTTGGGTTTTTTTGTTGTTTTTGTTGTTCTCTTTCAAATTCTTGTACCTTTATCAATTACTCTAAAGGAAAAGAATATTGATCTAAGTTTAATAAAGCACTTGAATTAATTTTGCAAGATTTAATTGCATCATTTCTTTAAGAAACGTTTTATTTTAGAATAGTTTTAGGTTTACAGAGAAGTTGCAGATAGTATAGACAGTTCTCATACACCCCACACCTATTATTAGCACCTAACATTAGCAGAGCACATTCATTACAATTAATGAACTGGTATTGACACATTGTGATTAACTAAAGTCCATACTTAATTTAGATTTTCTTATTTTTTTGCCTAATGTCCCTTTTCTGTTGCAGTATCCCATATTTAGTCATCATATCTCCTCAGGCTCCTCTTAGCTATGACAGTTTCTCAGACTTTCATTCTTGATGACCTTGACAGTTCTGAGGACTGGCAGGGATTTCATAGAATGTCCCTCTATTGGGGTTTGCCTGATGTTTTTCTCATGATTATACTAAGGTTATGTGTTTTTGGAAGGAAGACCGCACAGATAAGTGACATGTTCATCTTCATACCATGTCACGTGCTATCAATATGACATATCATTCCTGATGCTGACCTTGACCACCTGGTTGAGGCGGTGTTTACCAGATTTCTCCACTGTAAAGTTACTCCATTTCTTCCCTTTCCATACTGTGCCCTGTGGAAGGAAGTCACTGTGTGCGGTGAACACTTGAGGATGGAGTGTCTACATAAATTATTTGGAATTCTCATGCATGGAACGTTTTTCTCTCCTTCCCCACTTATTACTCATTCAATCACTTATTTACACCAATATGGATGCGTAGATACTTATTTTATATTTTGGGTTATAATTCAATACTGCTTTATTTTACTGGAAACCCTGGTGGTGTAATGGTTAAGTGCTACACCTGCTAAGCAAAAGGTCCGTAGTTCAAATCCACCAGGCACTCCTTGGAAACTCTATGGTGCCGTTCAGTTCTGTCCAGTAGGGTTGCTGTGAGTAGGAATCAACTCTACGGCAACGGGTTTGGTTTGGGTTTTATTTATTTATTTTATTGTTCGAATTGTTCCAGCCTTGGCCACTGGGAGCTCTTTCAATTGGCTCTTATGTCCCTTTGATATACCTACATCATTGTGGTGTTTGAGTTTGTTTGTTTGTTGTTTTTAATTACTTCCTTACTGGTACTACCAGCAAGTGCCAGGCTCATCTTGTATAATTCCTGTCTTAGTCCTAGAACCACCCATTTTTTCTAAAGAGCCTTGATTTATTTTATTGGAGAATGGTATTAGAAATCAAGATCTGGGTGTTACATATGCTCATTGTTACTGAGATATCATTTGTTTAAGGCCCTCTCAGCTGACAAATCAAGGAAATGTATCTGCTTATTCTAATACGTACATATACACACATCTGTAAGTATTTGTATAGCTAACCATCTATATTTATATTAAGCTAAACATGAGTTCATACTGATGTCTCCAGCTCTTATCCACTCTATGTTCCACCTCTTGCAATATAAGTAACCACCTGCTCCAATGATGAGAAATCTGGACCCTGTCATCCACTATCCATTTACTCGCTTATTTAATTCCAGTACAAATGTGTAGCAGTATCAGAATTGTTAAGCCATATATCCATAGAAAACACCTGGATCAACTAGTGTACAACATGTCAGTTTCAAGCTTGTTTATGTCTGCACTTCCCTCCCCTGCAAGTTGGATTTTTTTTTTTTTAAGGGAAAGAAAGCAGGAAATGATCATTTGGTAAATTTGGAGATGTTAGTGTTTTTACTTACAAATCAGAAAAATGAAGCAAGAATAAAGACCTCACCTGCAGATCATAGCTCTAGTATTTTATGTAAAAAAAAAAAAAAAAAATTCCTTTAGAATAAGAATCAAACACGTAGGCTCTGGAAAAGATTTTCTTATACTTCAAAGAGAATTTTAGAAATTCAGGGTATGATTTTATTTAAGCTTAATTATTCAACTATCATTTTGTGTCAATGTGATACAAAATATAATCCGTGTGCATGATACATGGGAATCTCTGGGTGTTATAAGCAGTTAATGTGCTCAACTGCTAACTGAAAGGTTGGTGGTTCAAATCTATCCAGAGGCACCTCAGAAGAAAGGCCTGGTGATTTATTTCCAAAATTCAACCACTGATTGACATTCATGGGGTCACCATGAAACGGAATCAACTTGACAGCAAATGGTTCTGGTCATGATATATAAAAGAGTGCATAGTACAAGAGATAAGAAAGGGTCCTTATGATGTAAGTGTTTCCAAGACTCATGTAGGCTTCCCAGATAGATAGTAAAACTGTCTAATTTAATTTTATGTCCAATATAGTTCCATATTCAAATAAATTCTTTTAACATGCTTTTGGTTATTAGTAATAGTTTTGTGATATAATACCTTAAAGCCTTCTTTAAGCTACCAGCTTTAAGGAATCAAACTTGAAGGTAATATTTCCTTTCTAGGTTCAACTCTCCAACCAACCTAAAAAAGTTGAACAAAATATGTTGATTGGAAATGAAGGCCCTTAGTACTGACAAGTAACGACAGATAATGGTGAGATAATGCTTACAATCCCTTTAATTACAAGGCAACTTCCTCAGGCTCTGCAACACTTACTTTGAATAGAGCTCTCTTCAACTTTTCCTTTTTTCTTAGACATATGACATCTAATGGCCTGAAACCCTATTTCAAGCAAAGGTAGATAGCCATTTATGCAGCCGAATATATTTACCGTGATTATGAGGGACTGAATATATTAAATATATTCATTCATGTAATGTGTATTTTGCCATAACTCAAGGTAGAACCCTGAACAATAACAATAACAACAAAATTTACTTTCTAACAGAGACCATGTTTTCCTCACTGAAGGTTACCTGGTCAAAATATAGTTTTGTAGCCACCTGAAATACAGACAAACTTCATTTTATTGTGCTTTGCCTTATTGTACCTTGCAGATACTACCTTTTTTACAAATTGAAGGTTTGCAGCAACCCTGCTCCAAGCAAGCCCATCAGTGCCATTTTTCCAACAGCATGCTCTCACTTCGTACCTCTGTGTTACATTTTGGTAATTCTTCCAATACTTCCAACTTTTTCATTATTATTATATCTGTTATGATGATCTGTGATCAGTGATCTTTGGTGTTACTATTGTAATCGTTTGGGGACGCCATGAACCGTGCCCATATAAGGTGGCAAACTTAATCGATAAGTGTAGTATATGTGTTCTGATTGCTCCACCAACCAGCCGTTCTCTCATCTCTCCCCATCTCTTCAGGTCTTTTATTCCCTGAGACATGACAACATCAAAATCAGGCCTATTAATAACCCTACAATGGCCTCTAAGTGTTTAAGTGAAGGGAAGAGTCACACATCTCTCACTTTATATCAAATGCTAGAAATAATTAAACTTAGTGAAGAAGGCATGCTGAAATCCAAGGTACGCTGAAAGCTAGTCCTCTTGTGCCAAACAGCCAAGCTGTGAATGCAAAGGGAAAGTTCTTAAAGGAAATTACAAGTGCTACTCCAGTGAACACATGAATGATAAGAAAACAAAATAGCCTTATTGCTGATTTGGAGAAAATTTTGGTGGTCTGGATAAAAGATCAAGCCAGCCACAACATTCCTTTAAGCCAAAACCTAATCCAGAGCAAGGCCCTAACACTCTTCAGTTCTATAAAGGCTGAGGGAGGTGAGGAATTGCAGAAGAAAAGTTTGAAGCTAGCAGAAGTTGGTTCATGAGGTTTAAGGAAAGAAGCCCTCTCCATAACATTAAAGTCCAAGGTGAAACAGCAAGTGTTAATGTAAAAGCTGCAGCAATTTATTTCAGAAGATCTAGCTAACATAACTGATGAGGGTGGCCACATTAAACAACAGATTTTCAGTGTAGACAAAACAACCGTATGTTGGAAGAAGATACCATCTAGGAATTTCATAGCTAGAGAGAAGTCAATGCCTCTCTTCAAAACTTCAAAGGACAGGCTGACTCTCTTGTTATGGGCTAAGGCAGCTGGTGACTTTAAGCTGAAGCCCATGATCATTTACCATTCTGAAAATCCCAGGGCTGTTATGAATTATGCCAAGTCCACTCTGCCTGTGTTCTATAAATGAAACAACAAAGCTTGGATGACAGCACATCTGTTTACAATGTGGTTTACTGAATAATTTAAGCCCACTGTTGAGACCTACTGCTCAGAAAAAAAAAAAAAAAGATTTCTTTCAAAATGTTACCAATGTGCATGGTCACCCAAAAGCTCTGATGGAGATGTACAAGGAGATTAACATTGTTTTCAGGGCTGCTAACACAATATCCATTCTGCAGCTGATGGATCAAGGAGTAATTTCAATTTATAAGCCTTGTTATTTAAGAAATACATTTCGTAAGACAATAGCTGCCATAGATAGTAATTCTTCTGAAGGATCTGAGCAAATAAACTGAAAACCTTCTGAAAAGGGATTCACCTTTCTAGATGCGATTAAGAACATTTGTGATTCATAATTTCATATTCATTGGGAAAACAAAATTCGTGTGACTTGCATTATTGCAACATTCATTGTATTGCAGTGGTCTGGAACTGAATCCAAAATGTCTCCAAGGTTTGCCTGTATTTCACTTGGAATACTAGTAAGATTTTAAAGTTGTCTTCTTTATTTGAAATTAAATTTGGGGATTCTAGAACTAACTCCTAAAAAAAAATCTCCTGTCTTCTTCTCTCTCTTTTATTCAAAATTTTATCTATTTCTCTTTTTATGTATGAAAGAACAAAAACTAAATAAAATTTAACCACTTTTCTATATCTGACACCAAACAATTGGCTGAATTTTTTTCCAGAATTAATTGATTTCTGTTGAAATGACTAAGACTGTCTTAATGGCATAACAACTGCTTTGAAAGGATAAATTTAGTCTTTGTCTACAGATGCTTTTTCAGATAGTAGATGTGTCTCACATTTTGTCTCACCTGAACTCTAGTTGCTGGTTAGATGCTGCCTAAATTCCTGGTTGAAAACAATTCTGGAGACTCACGTATAACCAGAGGAGACCCCACCAAACCAGACCCATTGCCGCTGAGTTGATTCTGACTCACTGTAATCCTATAGGAGAGAACAGAAGTGCCCCATAGGGTTTCCAAGGCTGTAATCTTTACAGAAGCAGACCAACATATCTTTCTCCCATGGAGCGGATGGTGGGTTTAAGCTTCCAGTTAGCAGCTGACTGCTTTAACCACTGCACCACCAGGGCTCCTTTGATCAGAGAAGAAGGTCGCTGGAATTGACTAGCAATGCCTGTCAACAGTGAGGAAATCATGGCAAAAAGTCCTCTAGTTTATAATACAGACTGTGAGGAGATGAACTCATGTTTTACTATCAAATTAATAAAGTCAGTATTACTTTATCTGATAAATTTTTCTGTGCTCTGTCCAAATAAATTTCCCTACCCCTGATAAGCAGGGACTATAAAATATATTAGTTAAAGGAACATAAAGAAAAATTTGTCTGATTCATTCTTTCTGAAATCCATGTTGCTGGATTTCAAACTTCACAAGGATAGGAGTCATGCCCTATTCATCTCTTAACTTCCTGTAATACTATAACTCAGCATTTAAATGGTGATATTCTTGCATAAACATGACTTCCCTTCCCACTTGTAATGAAATCCACTGCCCTTACCTTGACCACCCAGCCCCTACATGATCTGACTCCTGACCACTTCTCTGACTTTCTCCCACTCTGCCTCTCACTCAGTTCAGTACAGACACACTGGCCTTGCATTTGAACTATGGTGTTGGTGAGGATGTTGAACACACTGTGAGCTACCAAAAAGATGAACAAATCAGTCTTAGAAGAAATGTTTTTTAGAAGCAAGAATGGCAAGACTTCAGCCCACTTACTTTGGACGCATCATCAGGAAAGATCAATCACTAGAAATGAACATTACGTTTGGTAAAGTAGTGGGCCAATAAAAACGAGGAAACCCCTCAGTGAGATGGATTGACACAATAGCTGCAACAATGAATTCAAATATGCCAATTATCATGAAGATGGCACAGGACTGGGCAACATCTCATTCAGTTATACATAATAAGGTCTCCATGAGTCAGAGCCAACTCAATGTCAGCCAGCTACACTGGCCTCTACACAGGTCTTTCTTCCTACACTCTAAACATAATCCTGACCAAGGGTCTATGAACGTACTGATTCTTCTGTCTGCAACTCGCTCTTAGACACCTACAGGCCCACTTTCTCTCTATCACATCCAGGTCTCTGCTTTAATATTATGCAATCAGAAAGGAATATCCTAAAAGAATATCCCCCATCCCTTCTGTCCCTCTATCCTGCTTTATTTCCCTTTACTACTTATCATTATATTTCATATTTGTGTGTGTTTTATCTCTATACAATTAAAAGATAAATGCCAGAGGGCAGGAAATTTATCGGGTTTGTTCACTGCTAGAGTCCCAGCACCTAGAATAATAGATAACATACGGTAGATGATTAATAAATATTTATTAAATAAATGGATTAACTGATTGATTTTAAAAAAAAAAAAACTTAGAAATAGCTTCTCCTAGAGCCCAAATCCCAGAGACCATAATATTAATGGAAAGATCTAAACCCCTGTTTTTGAAACGATGGGCATCTCATACCTCACAGTCTAGGACACTCATACCCTGACACCTAAACAGAGACCATCTTCCCCAAGACTCTGGACTAGGTCTCTTTTATGATTAGGATGACTCAAGGAGTGAATATACATTTTCTCCAAATTTTCTTATAAGGATATAGTCTGAACAAATGGCTAGGACAAGGTAATCAAAATGGCAGACAAGGTGAGTGATGTCAATGAAAATGACAACATAAAGAGTTCCATATTCTGCCCCTCTATAAAAACAACAAAAAGCATGCAAAAAATGTAAAAATCAACTTTTTCAGAACTCTAGAAATTGATCAAAGACTTGTGAAGCCAAGTGGCATTCATTCAAGGATAATGCTTGATTTTCACTAAGAACATCAAACTTTGTTGTTTTAACTTACCCTAGACCCATCCCCAGCTCCCTACTTCAGCAGAAGCTATCAAAATTACAGTCTACATTCCTAGTACCAGAGATAGCAGAACAAACCTCATTTGCAAAGAATTGTAATTAATATTTGTTCTGACCTATCTGATTCCTAGAGGGCAAGCTCAAAAGGCATGTCTTTGTTTTGTCTAATTTGTAACTGACCAGTTCTAAAGCTTCTTCACAGAGGGCATTTGTTCAAAACATTTATAGGTGAAGTCTTGGTTGTTGCTGCCTGAGGTGACTTATACTTGGCAATTGGGGCAAACAATAGACTAGCCAAGGAGCTTGAAAGGAAAGGCTGGGGAATGAGGTATTGGTAAGAGTTTTGAAAAGTTCTCACATATTTCTGGGAATCTTTTTTTTTTTTTTTTTTTTAGAAGGCTACGCATACTCAAGGCTGTACATATGCTCAGGAAAGACCTGAAGAAACCCTAAGCACTCACCTTCTGCTGACCTTGTGTATCTGCAGAAGCAAGAAGTGAAGGGTAAGGCAGAGTTACAAACTGCCTGAATGAGGATTACAGTCATGTCCCACACACACAGAGCCCCTCAACGAACACAGGAAGATTTTTTTGGTTCCCATTGTTTAGGGGAATATTTGTCCAATCATTAGCTGACCACTCAGCTAATGGAACAGAGACTTCAAAGGCCACACACAATGAAGACTACAGAATTTACAGAATTTGTTCAGAAAAGTCACTAGACAAATAAGCAAACCATAAAAACTATAATAAGTGGCACAACAAAAGGTTTGGGGAAAGTGAGAGAATCTGATTCCAGATTATGATATTTAAAATGTACAGTTTCAACAAAAAATTAAAAGGCTACAAAGAAACAAAAACACAGGGGAAGAAGGGACTCAATAGAATTTGTGCCAGAGAAAATCCAAATATTTGACTTTCTAGAAAAAGATTTAAAATCAGCCATTCTAACTATATTCAACCAACTAAATAAAACCATGTCTAAAGAGCTAAAGGAATGTATTAGACCAAAGTTTCAACAAATACAGAATATCAGTAAATAAATAGAAATTATAAAAAGAACCAAACAAATTTTGGAGTCGAAAAGAAAAATAAATAAAACGAAAAGTTTACTAGAATGGGTCAACAGCACATTTGAACAGGTAGAAGAAATATTCAGTGAACCTAAAGATAGGAGAAGACTATCCAATCTGAGGAACAGAGATTTTAAAAAGCATTTAAAAAATGAACAAAGCCTGAGAAATTAATAACAGGAGGAATTTTGAAAAGTTCACAAATATGTGGATAGTAAACAACACACTCCTCAATAACCGATTGGTCAAGAAGAAAACATCACAAAATAGAAAACACACTGAGGAGAACTAAAGCAACAATACAGCATACGAAAACTTAAGGATGCAGTGAAGGCAGTGCTCAGATGGAAATTTATAGTTGTAAATGCCTATATAAAAAAAAAGAAAGATCTCAAATCAATAACTTAATCTTTTATCTTAAGAAACTGAAAGGGAGGCAGAGCCAACATGGTTCCCTAAACAGACACATCGTGCTGTCCATTTGCAGCAAAGACCCAAAAGACTAAGTAAAACAGATACAAATGTCAATCCTGGAACCCTAAGCATCAAATGAAGGGATAAAGAACTAGACCAAACACTGCATTAAAAAATAACCTGAAGGAGTGGAGGTCTCCTGCAACCAACAGGGCACAGTGTCGTCATCTTGCAGCACAGCCAGCAATGACCTTGGGACAGGGAATGAGGGAAGGCAACCTCATAGAGCTACCAACGGGAGACAAAGCACCTAGTAACCAGAGAAACAGCTTTCCCATGTTCCTACCCTTCTGTCCTGTATTCCACCCCTACTCCTTGCTGACTGACCACACCGTGCAGCTCAGCTAGAGAGACACCAGTCTGCCGTCATCCCAGATTCATACCACTCCCACCTGCTGGCTCCTGCTGCACCATTTTTCTGTTTCCTCCTTTTCTTTATCCCTCACACCTAGGCCCTTAAGCCACCTCTACCCCTTCTCGCTGGGCCACACAACACCACTGCACGTAGAGAACTATCATGTTCAGAACAAAGGAGAATGAAGAAAACCAAAGACACAAGGAAAATATCAGTCGAAAGGGCTAAGAGACCACATGAACCACAGCCCCCACCAGCCTGAGACCAGAACTAGATGGTGCCTGGCTACCACCACTGACTGCTCTGACAGGGATCACAACAGAGAATTTAAGACAGAGTGGGAGAAAAATGTAGAACAAAATTCAAATTCACAAAAAAAGATCAGACTTACTAGTCTGACAGAGACAGGAGAAACCCCCGAGACTATGGCCCCAGGACACCCTCCTAGCTCAGAACTGAAGCCACTCCCAAAGTTCACCTTTTAGCCAAAGATTGGACAGGCTTATAAAACAAATAATAACACTAGTGAGGGACGTGCTTCAATCAAGTATATACAAGACCAAATGGGGAACACCTGCCCAGAAAGTAAAGGGGAGAAGGTGGGGAGAGACAGGAAAACTGGACAAATGGACACAGAGAACCTGGGGTGTTAAGGGAAATGGGGAGAATGCTGACACATTGCAGAAATTGCAACCAATCTCACAAAACAATTTCTGTATAAATTTTTGAATGAGAATCTAATTTGCACTATAAACTTTAACCTAAATACAATTAAAAAAAAACTAGAAAAAGTAGAGCAAACTAAACCCAAATAGAGCAGAGGAAGTAAATAATGAAGATTAAAGTAGAAATCGGTAAAATAGAGATAGAAAAACATTACAGAAGATAAAAGGAAAAAAAAAAAAAGCTGGTTCTTAAAAAAGATTTTAAAAAATGAAATACCTTTAGATAGCCTGATCAATAAAAAAAAAAAAAAAAAAAGAGGGAGCAAATTCAAATTACTAAAATCGGGAATAATAAAAAATTATTAACGGTCTTACAGAAATAAGGATTATAAGGAGTAAACACATGCCAACAAATTAGATAACCTAGCCGAAACGAAAAATTCCTAGAAACACACAAACTACCACAACTTACTCTAGGAGAAATAGAAAATTTAAAAGACCTAATCAGGTAAAGTGGTTGGATACAATAATAAAAACAAAACAACAGGTGTTGTGAAGATGTGGAGAATCTCGAACCCCTCATATATTGCTGGTATAAATACAAAATGATGCAGCCATAGTAGAAAACAGTCTGACAGTTTCTCAAAAAGTTAAACATAGAATGACCGTATTTTCCTGCAATCTCACTCCTGGGTATAATCCCAAGAGGATTAAAAACTTATGTTCACATAAAAATTTGTACACTAATATTCATGGCAGCATTATTCATAATAACCAAAAAATAGAAACAACCCAAGTGTCCATCGACTGAGGAATTCTTAAATAAAATGTGGTATATCCATAAAGTGGAGTATTGTTGTTAGGTGCCTTTGAGTCAGTTCCAACTCATAGCAACCCTATGTACAACAGAACGAAACACTGCCCAGTCCTGCATCATCCTCGCAATCGTTGCTATGTTTGAGCCCACTGTTGCAGCCACTGTGTCAATCCATCTAGTTGAGGGTCTTCCTCTTTTTCACTGACCCTTTACTTTATGAGGCATAATGTCCTCCAGGGACTGGTCCCTCCTAATAATATGTCCAAAATACGTGAGATGAAGTCTTGCCATTCTCACTTCTGAGCGTTCTGACTGTATTTTTCCAAGAGAAAAAAGGAATGAAGTATTAATATATGCTAACATGGATGAATGTTGAAAACGTTCTGTTAAGTGGAAAAAAAAAGATAACAAAAGCCACATATTACATGATTCCATTTATAGGAAATGTCCAGAATAGCCAAATCCAGAGATAAAAAGCAGACCAGTGGTTGCCAGAGGATTAGGGAAGGGGAGAATTGGGACTAACTGCTAATAGATATGGTTTTGCTTGTTTTTTTTGGTGGGGGGGGAATGATGAAAATGTTCTAGAATTAGATAGTGGTGATAGCTGTATAATAAAATGAATATATGAAAAACCACTAAAATGTACACTTGAAAACAGTGAATTTTATGTTGTGTAAATTGTATCTCAATAAAAAAAAATTTGCTAAAAAAATAATAATATGACATATATTGAGATGGCCAGTCACTGCCTAGTTAACAATTACAAAGAATTCAGCGGTAGAGAAGAAACTGCCCCTGATAGGGTAACCAACTATCCAAGTTGCCTGGGACTATAGGATTTCTTTCAACACGGCACTTTCAGTACTCAAATAGGGACAGTTCAGGCAAACTGGGATGGTTGGTCACCCTACATAATGTCCTAAAATAGCCCACTAGTTTGACATTAGACTACCTTCAAACATCTTCCCAAGACGGGTTCCAGAAGAAAAAAAATGAGTATAATCCAGCCTGATTTATATTTGTCTTTGTACAACACAGTCGTCAAATGTAATTTTTGAAAAAAAAATTTTTTTTTAAACAAAGGAAAGGACCCACAAAGGCAAAAGTATCCAGGGCCTATAAAAGTCATAATGTAGTCCTGGCCAGGAGAACTTCTAATAGATCTCTAGAGGCTTGTCCATAGCTGGGAAGGCAGCTGGGAAGGACATCCGGCTGGATCAGACAGCAGGAGAGAAATTGGGAAGATATTTAGGGCCTTGGACAAACAGAACAAAAAGTTTATGCGACGAGGAAAGGGCCAGAATGGTGAAAAGGAAGATTGAGACCCTTACCATTAAATTGTATGCTTGTCAAACTGAAGTGTATCAGAATCACCTGGAGAGCCTGTTAAAACACATATTTCTGGCCCCGTCCCCAGAGTTTCTGAATCAATAAGTCTGAGGTGAGGCCTAAGAATCTGTATTTCTAACAAGTTCTTAGGTGATGGTGATGCTGATGCTGATGCTGCTGGTGCTGGGACCACACTTTGAGGGCCCTGCTCCAAACCCTGTAAATCCCCTCCTCCAGACTATAAAGAAAAAGAGGCTAAAGCACGCTTACTCACACTGTATCCCTAGAGCCCAGCAGAGTGACTAATAGTAGTTAAAATAACCAGAGTGTAGGCAAGCAGCCTAGTCACAGGCATAGGCTTTTGTGAGTCATTTGTAGAGAGGTCACTCATTCTATAGTGTCATTTAGAAAATAGGGCTTGAGTTTTGTTTCCTTGTCTTTTGTTAATATAAATTCAAATTCTTTTATGTCTGAATATCTTTGTCCTTGGGAAACATGTCTTTCCAAGGATCTGCTCGTGGGCTTTTGGATTATATTCATCTTTTCATTCTAATTTAAACAACAAAAAAAGTTTGCTATCGAGTTGATTTCGACTCACAGCGACCCTATAGGACAGAGTAGAACTGCCCCGCAGCATTTCCAAGGAGTGGCTGGTGGCTTCAAAATGCCAGCATTTTGGTTAGCAGTCGAGCTCTTAACCACTGTGCCACCAGGGCTCCTTTCCTTCTAATTAGAAACATAAAATTACAACATTTTTGTGGACCCAAAAGTATCACAGACCCTCGTCCCCATACACCCTGTGCCTACTGGATGTGCCAACTCTTCCTGCAGCTGAAAACTGCACCTTGAAGAGGTAATCCACTTTCAACCTCTCACCTCTGTTCTGGCCTCTGTGCTTATTTTCATCCTGCTGAATTATTTTCACATTCTGCCCAATCTCTTCAGATTAGGAATCTATTAAACTCCTCCTTAAATCTAGCTTCAGCTTTACTTTAGATACTAATTTAGAATCTTGCTTGGCTTCACCGCCTGGAAACTCAATATAGTCCCAGCCCAACCTGCACCCAGCCCTGGATCCTTGAAACAAGGCAGGTTGTCCTTGACCCTTGCCCATCTGGGGTCCACGTCTTTGACCAACCCTCTGCCCAGGCATCAACTTTGGATGGTGGCTTAGGTATACCTGCTCATTTGACCTTTATTGAGTGTTTCCACTTAAACTTGTTTTGCAGCAAAGCCCTCTGCTATGGATGGAGTTGTATCTCCCCAAAATATATGTTGAGGTTATAACTCCCATACCTGTGAATGTGACCCCATTTGGAAATAGGATTTTTCTTACATTGATGAGGTCATAGTGGAGTAGAGTGGGTCTTATCTTGGGCTGGGTTCTCTAGAAAAGCAAAACCAGTAAGGCATATAAATATGTATAGAGAGAGATTTATATCAAGGAAACAGCTTAAGCAATTGTAGAAGCTGGAACGTCACAAGTCTGTGGATCAGGATAGAGGCTTCTCTTGACTCATTTAGCAGCAAGGGCTGGAGAACCCAAGACCAGCCTGTCGGGGAGCAGGGCTCTTGCTCACAGTCTATGAAGATCAACTAATCCCAAGATTGGCAGCCAAGACCTCAAGGCTTCTCCTGACTCATGTAGCTGCAGGGGCTGGTGAACCAAAGGTCAGCAGGTCAGAGAGGAGGGCCCCCACTCACAGGCTGTGAAGATCAATGAATCCCTAGATTCTGGAGGCTAGACGAACAGGAGGCAGCTGTAGAATCCAGAGCGAGCAAAAAGCCAGAATGTCTGCTTATATGCAGATGCAGGCCACACACCCAAGGAAACTCCCCTTCAGCTGATTGGCTACTCACAGCAGATTCCATCATGGGAGTGATCATATATAAACACTGAGAATCATGGCCCAGGCAAGTTGACACACAATCTTCACCATCACAGGTCCTAAACCTAACCCTTTCTGAGTGGGGTCTTAAAAGGTAAGTATGGACACAGACACATAGGGGGAGATGCCATGTGGCCATGGAGACAGGCACTTCTGTAAGCAGCAGAGGAACATCAAGAATTGTCGGTAGTCACCAGAAATTAGGAGAGATGCCCACAGAGACCTGACTAGGACATTGAGCCTCCAGAACTGTGAGAAAATAAATTTCTGTTCTGGAGCCGTGAATCCCAGAGCAGTGATCTGAAGCAGTGTTATGTTTTACAGGAACGCTGCAGGAAGGCCTTACTCAATCAAGGGTCTCGGGCAAAATGTCGAATATCACCCTTTTCTCTAACTGGCTTACCAGAGCACATGTGCTTCATAACAGGAATGCAATTATTTTCGTTAATGATTAGATACGTTCTAAATTTATTTTCACTTGGATAGGAGTTCTTTGTACTTAACAAGGTCTAAGGATGCAACCGATTCAGAGCACTGATATTAGCAATGTTTAAATATTCATGAAAATATTATCATACTGTTTGCTACTTTTTCAGGTGAAAGTCATTAATAATCCATGTCCTCTTTTTGAGAGTCCATCAAGTGCAGAGTCTGCAAAGTCAGAACTTACGTGTTCAAGAAAACCACTGTGACGGTTAAGTTTCCAACAGCTCTGAGTAGACTAAGATGTTAGTGACTCCAGAAGGTGAAACATGAAGAAATAAGAGGGAGAAACGGGGGTGCAGATGGTGGAACGTGAGCAAGCAGGAGAGGGAAGTAACATCTCTCCTGACTAAAATTTCCAGCTGATACAACCTCACATGCTTGTCATTCAGGCCTTGCAGCAAATTTAAAAAATAACATTCAGTTTTCATCTCCAATTTTCCAAAGGAAATAATGAAGGGAGAAAAGTTAAGTGCTTGGCCCAAAGTTCCCTATGGTCCAAATTTTCCCTGGTTGTCATCTCCCACTCATGATATAGAAAAGCCCTAACTATTAATTATATTGCCTGTGCTCTGCCCTTTAATAATACAGGAAATGGCTTCAAAACTTTCCACCCATAAAGAAGCTACTGAAAATCTGCTCTAGCCCTAGTGTGCAGGACTCTGCCTTCCCCCACCATACCCCTAGCTGTGTGTGGTGCTTTCTCTGTATTTTGCCAGCAGTGGTTGAGCAGGCATGGTCTACAAATGCACTAGGACTTGTACAGTGTTGGCAGAGTCTACCTCAGGAACAGGTTATGCAATTAGCAAGCTGATGTGTTAAGGCAGTAATTTGGACTTGGAATGTATTTTCCCATGGAAACCATATTCCATGTGGCAGTTAGGTTCTAAGACAAGACTACAAAGTCTCTTTAACCCAGAACGAACCAAATGTCACATACTAAAGTACAGTTTCAGTGATCCTGGACCACATCTTCAGCTTTGTATTTATAGAATGTTTCTCTCTGAGACCTAAATGGAAATATTGGGAATATGTGTTTTCTGAGGAGGTGGCACCGGGGGAACAGGGGCTCCACATGGGTGCAGAACAAATACTTCAAGAGGCAGTGACTTTGAAATCTCCTTCCCACATCATAAGAGAAGGCAAATGGTTTAATTAAGAAACCAAGGGCAACTATTCCTAAAGGGTAGACAGACCACTTCTAGCACTCCACTGCTATACTTCTGTATTTGGGGGCCTTCATAGGTTAGTGACTATATATTATAGACAGGCTGTGGTTTGGTGTTAATCAGGCAGATCCTGCCTGAGGGCTCTGTCATTGGCCATCAAGGCAAAGAGAGTGTGCTCTGCAGGGTCCTGAACAATCCAGCTTCTAAAAGGTCTTTCACATCAGCCTGCCTCCTTCTGCAGAGTACAGGGCCTACCTTAGAGGATCTCAGGGGTTGGTGGCATATGGATAATGGGTGTGCAATCACTACACACATGTTTAAAATCAGACGGGAAGGAAGACCTTTCTGTCTTTTCTTTTCTCTTACAACACCAGAAAACAGCGAGGAGAGGAGAAACAAGAAAATAGACTTCACTTTTGATGAAATAAGTTAACACCTGTAAGAAAAACAAAAGTGTACATGAAGAAGGCTGCAAGACCAGTGTAAATGTGACCCGTGAGAGAGAACACGAGAAAGAAGGGGCCTGTGGTCAGGTGTCCAGCTGACATGGCAAAGGGCCAGCCTATCCAAAGTAGGAGGCACACACCCCCTTCCCCTACAAGACAAACGCAAGATTTCCTTGCTGTAGAAAGTTCCCTTAACCTTGTTCAGTGACAAGGGAGTCAGGGCTCAAGGATTAAAGAATAGATGCCTCATACTTGCAGCCACGCTGTGGGACAAAGGGAAGCCCATGACTAGGAGGCATCCCTGAGGTTGCCACTCTGTCAGAGAGGAGGAAATGCTGATGCAGCTTGCTCATAAATCCTTATATCCTAGCCAGGAAGGTTTTCTGTTAGCCAATTGAGGAAGAGCTCACCTCACCAAGGATAATAAAGAAATATCAGGCTGGCCTCCAACTTCTCCACAGGAGCTAGAAACCCTAGAAGGCAGTGGCAGTGTGCTTGACAGGGAAAGAAAGTGGGACCTTGAAATTGCATATCTAACCAAAATAAAACATCAATTGGACTGAAGGACTTTCTACAGAGTAATTGATGTCTGCTCTTCAAAAACCTCATAAAAAACAAGGAAAGACTGGGGAACTGCCACAGGCTGGAGGAAACCACGGAGAAATACGAGTCCCTGGGTGGTGGCGTGAGTCGGGATTGACTTGACAGCAACGGGTTTGGTTTTGGTTCTTTGGCTGGTACAAATGGTTAACATGCTCAGCTGCTAACCAAAAGGTTGGAAGTTTGAATTGACTCAAAGGTGCCTCAAAGAAAAGGCTTGGCAATCTACTCCTGAAAAATCAGCCATTGAAAACCCTCTGAAGGACAGTTCTACTCTGATACACATGGGGTCACCATGAGTCAGAAACAACTTGATGACTGAGGGGCGAAAAGAAGAAAAAATAACAAATAAATGCAATGTGGGATCCTGGATAGGATCTTGAAACAACAAGAAAAAAAAAGGATATCAGTTGAAAAACTAGTGAAATTGAAATAATGTCTATAGTTAATATTGTGCCAATATTAATTGTCTTGTTTTGGTAATTGTGTTGCTGTTATATAAAATGTTAACATTCATTATATGTAAAATGTTATTTTTGCAATTTTTCTGTAAGTCTAAGATGAGTTTAAAATAGAAAGCTAATAAAATGAAGTATCAGATAAATATCTTTAAACACGCAAGAACTCAAAGAATACAGAGCCTATGAGTTCCTCTAGAATAAATGGTAGAAAATGGACTCGAGCCAAAGAGTGTATGAGGAAAACCATGATCAAAGGACAGCAAGCACTGGATCCCTTTTAAATAGTCGATTGGGATTAAATCAACCTCTGGCTATAGAACAGAATGCAAATATTTTTTAAAATTATAAATTGCAATGATAACTAATAAAACATGCAAGTAGTGATCAGGAGATGAGAAACATGGAAACACAATGATGTAAGTATTTATTAAAGCAGAGCTTCAAAGGATAGTGCTTAAAACTGATAAATCAATTAATAAAAGTATAAGTACTTTAAAGGTGCAAAAATAAACACTCAAAAAACTAATAATAATGACATAAAATTCAGTGGTGGGGAAAAAGAAGAGAGATGGCAAAAAGTGAAAATACACTAATATCATTGCATAGAATGGGCAAATGTGTCCACTTAAGATGCTGTCTAATAAATAAAGGATTAAGTATATGATAAAAATTAGTTATAATACCAAAACCAAACCCATTGCAACTCATAGTGATTCCATAGGGCAGAGTAGAACTGCCTCACAGGGTTTCCAAGGAGCAAGCAGCAGGTGGATTCAGTCTGCCAACCTTTTGGTTAGCAGCCAAGCGCTTAACCACTGGCACCACCAGGGCTCCTTAGTTATAATATCAAAAAACAAAAACAAAAACCCATTTCTGTCAAGTCAATTCCAACTCATAGCAACCCTATAAAACAGAGTAGAACTGCCCCATAGGCTTCCCAAGGAGCTACTGATGTATTTGAACTGCCAACCTTTTGGGTTGCAGCTGTAGCTCTTAAACACTGTGCCACTGAAAACAAATTTTCTAAACTACAAAAATAAATACAACTAAAATAGGGTAAAATATTTTTTAAAAAGAGAATCATAATACAATGTCTGCATTGATTAGAGCACTGTTTTATAATAAGAAAACACTAGAAATACCTTGAAAGTTCATGGAGGGTGACTAGTTAACCCAAGTATGATACATCCATTAATAATAATACAATGCAGTTATTTAAAAAATGAGGCAACACTATATATTGATATGAAATGATCTTTAAGATATATGACAAGGAAAAAGAAAGTTCAGGAGAATTAGAGTAACAAGTAAAAAAAAAAACTGCATGTGTATTTGAGTGACTATATATATGCAAGGACACACAATAACAATGGTTTTCCATGGGGGATGGGAGGTGAGTTACAGGACATGGGTAGAAAGGAGACTTCCTTTTTCCTCTAGAAAACCTTTTGTACATTATAAATTTTGCCTTCTGTACATCTATTACCTATTGAACACAACGGTTGTTGTCATGTACCATCGAGTCAATTTCAACTCATGACAACCCTATATGACAGAGTAGAGGTGCCCTGTAGGGTTTCCTAGAGTGTAATCTTTACAGGAACAGATTGCCAAGTCTTTTCTTCCTTGGAGTCATTGATGGGTTCACACTGCAACCTTTCGGTTAGCAGCCAAACGCAGCTATAGATAAATAGATGGTAGTTGATGGATGGATAAAACTTTTCACAGAAACAGGGTTTAGAATATATCAACAGGAAATGCTGATTCCCCTCGTTTATGTATTACCTACAAAGCTATTTTCAGCACCTTGCCATCAGTGGAGGCTTCCATGTTGGCAAACTCTGGCTCCCAGAGGGAGGGATGGTTCACTTGTCAGGCAAGGGTGACCAAAAAGCCCACATGCAGGCCCCTCTGAGCACCTAGAAAACTGTTCCAATAAACAGAAGTGGTATCCTGGTCTTCTTATAATCTTTTCTGGGGCTGAGGAGTTCATAACCAAGGACAGTGATAAAGAGCAACAAGAAATCGAAGATAATATTCAGGGTCTGACTTACGAATGAGTGTTGAACATGGCTCTGTTCACCAAGATAAGGAACATAGGAGGAATGGTGATTTTCATGGGAGAGAATCACTGTGGACCAGAAAGATTATTTCTGTTTGGAATAAGTTAAACTGAAGGTGCCTGGGGCACAGACATCCAAATGTAAATGTCATGAAACAGGCTTATCAAGTCTGTATTTGGAGGCGAGATCTGGCCAGAGGGTGTGGACTGAGTGATGTCAGTATGTTACATATGTTTCTTGTGCAGTTCTCAAATCACCTCACTATCATATATTCGTCTATAATGCTTTTCGACTGTTAGGATGTTTTCATAATGTTTCTAAGCACCTATGTGTAAGTCACCATTATGTATACTTCTATAATGCTTTTTTACACTGTTGTGCTGTTTTTACAATGCCTTTAAAAACCTATGTTTATCAAGAGGCACCATATCTGGAAAAGCTCATCATGCTTGGTAAAGTATAAGCCCAAAACCAAACCAAACCCAGTGCCGTTGAGTCAATTCCGACATATAGCGACCCTATATATATATATATATATTTTTTTATAGGACAGAGTAGAACTGCCCCATAGAGTTTCCAAGGAGCACCTGGCGGATTCGAACTGCCGACCCTTTGGTTAGCAGCAGTGGCACTTAGCCACTACTCCACCAAAGTATAGGGTCAGCGAAAAAGAGGAAGACCTTCAACAAGATGGACTGACACAACGGCTGCAACAATGGGCTCAAACATAGCCAGCAATTGTGAGGGTGGCACAGGACCAGGCAGGGTTTTGTTTTGTTGTACGCAGGGTCGCTATGAGTCAGAACCAACTCAACAGCACCTAACAACAACACTTACAAGTCACTTATAATGTGGAGTTAAAATCAGAGACTTTCCAAACTTAGAAATAGAAACATATATATTTCTATAATACTCTCTAACCATTAACTGTAAGTCATAAGAAAGTTGTTCTAACCTTGGAAATAGATGAAATATACCATAAATAACTTTCTGAAATTGGGCTGTGCACCTGCACTCTATGATAACGGAATGTAACATTAATCAAATCTCTATAAATTAACAAAATATAAATATGTCACTAAACAATTCCCATAATTTTTAATTAATTCACTTGACTTCGAAACATATGTAGTAAACAAGAACATAAATAAGTCATGCCCTCTCTGGTAATAATTCAGATCTATAAATTAGCAAAATATCATACAACAATGTGCTTAATTGGCAAGAAAGCACACCACTTGTAGTTGAACATGAAAGCACACGTGGTATACAAGCCTGTGGATTTCTGCTCATTTTTGGAGAAGACAGAAGCAAAAAGTCTATCTGGCTCTGTGTCTGAAGACTGAGAAGCCTGCTGAGATACTGCTCCCCACAACTGACCTTGGACCCTGGCTACAGGGAGACCTTCTCTGAGTTTGAGGGGTGGTTGAGTCTCCTCCCGGAGACCACTCATTAAAGGTAAAAGCCTGAAGTTTAAATATTTGGTCTCTAGCATCTAAATTCATAGTCAATTCTGATTCTCCAATGCTAAATGAATGTGTTACGCTCTTATCTGCATGCCTTGCCATGACTACCTTGCAATAAACTAAATGAGTTTATGCATGACAAAACTGATCATTTCTTCATTTATTGTTAAGATAAAGTCCTCCAGGACACAATATATGGCTGTAATTTCTGTCTTGAAAAAGAATGAAATTGGTAGCAAGAAATGAAGTTTGAGGAAGAAACAGGCAGGTCAAAGAGGAGAAAAAATGACAAGGAACACCAAATTCAAGGGATGGGTACAGGAGGAAGAGCTGTGAAGGACACTAAAAAGGAGAAGCCACACAGATCACAGATTTCACAGAATCCAATCAAAAAAAGCATGTCAATCCTTTCAAGAAGCCTAACTGTGCCCAAGAGAGATGTGAGCTGGAGGAGGAAGTCAAATCCAAAAAGGGCATTAAGACCAAAGAGATACAGTACATTAAAATGATAATAGAAAGATCCAGGAGAGAGGAAGAAATTGAAGATGCAGGAAGCGAGATGATGAGTAATGCTCCAAACCAGGGGGCAGAGGATGCATTCAGAGCCTAAGTGGAGGGATAAGCCTTGGACAGATGAAAGGAACGGCTCTTTCATTATCACTATGGGAAAGAAGGGAAGGATATGTGTAGGTGCAAATAGGCTTGTGACTGAACTGGCAGGTAGAACTGCAGATATTATGACCTCTATTTTCTCATTGAAGTAGAAAGTGAGTCATTGACTAAAACTGAGAGAAGTAGTGGGACTATTGTTGCTAGGTGCCGTTGAGTCAGTTTTGATTCATAGTGACACCATGTACAACAGAATGAAACACTGTCCAGTCCTGCGCCATCCTCACAATCGTTATGCTTGAGCCCATTGTTGCAGCCACTGAGTCAATCCATCTCATTGAGGGTCTTCCTCTTTTTCAGTGACCCCCTACTTTACCAAGCCTGTTGTCCTTCTCCAGGGACTGGTCCCTCCAGATAACATGTCCAAAGTATGTGAGATGAAGTCGTGCCATCCTTGCTTCTAAGAAGCATTCTGGCTGTACTTCTTCCCAGACAGATTTGTTCATTCTTCTGGCAGTCCATGGCATATTTAATATTCTTCACCAAAACCATAATTCAAAGCCATCAATTCTTCTTTGGTCTTCTTTATTGACTGCCCAATTTTCGCATGCATATGAGGCCACTGAAAACACCATGACTTGGGTCAGGTGCACATTAATCCTTAAAGTGATATCTTTGCTTTTTAACACTTTAAGGAGGTCTTTTGCAGTGCATTTGTTCAATGCATCATTTGATTTCGTAGGACTGCTACTTCCATGGGTGTTGATTGTGGATCCAAGTAAAATGAAATCCTTGGCAACTTCCATTTTTTCTACATTTATCATTATGTTGCTTATTGGGACAGTTGTGAGGATTTTTGTTTTCTTTATGTTAAGATGTAATCCATACTGAAGGTTAGTAAAATTGAGGGGAGAAGTAGTGGGCCTAGGGGGTATTTTTTAAAAGAGGGAATAAGGTATTTTTATAGCTTCATTGTAAAATAAGAAAAAAGGCTGACTAAGAAAAGATAGATGAACTTGGAATCCAATTATTTGTAAAGGAACAAATCTGCAGGGTGTCAAGGTGATTCTTTGTTCCCCCAGCATCACTCAGCAGCTCAGATGTAAAAGCAAAACCGGGGCTCAACAGTACTGATCCAGAGTGAGGCTAGGGGAAGGGGCATAGGGCAGATGCTAGATAATATTAGTTGAAATTACAGAAGATGGGGTCAAGGTTGGAGAGAGAAGGAACTGAAGACAGAAGGTAGCTGATGAATCGGAGCAGAAGGGTCAAGGGCCTGGAAGTCTCAGAAAGTTAAAGGAAAACAGTGTATTAAAAGAGTTGGGCAGATTAGAGGTCCAAGGGCAGATGCAAGTTTCCAAAAAGTGGCCAATAAAAGTATAAGAGATGCTTCTGTATAATTTTTAAAATCAAATCAAAACAACATTCTCACCTCTCAGATTGGGGAAAAAATGGCTTGATAATGAAGTACCCAGAGGGGTGATGATATGGGGAAATGAACACCTCATTTACAGTTGAAGGGCCATGAGTTGGCACGAAACTCCTATAAAGGGTAATTTGGCAATATCTGCCAAAATTACAAACAGCGACATTGCCTGAGAAGACAGTTCCAAGACTAGAAATTTGTCCTAAGCCTATATTCAGAGAAGTTTTCCAAAACGCATGCGAAGGACATTCACTGCATCATGTATTCATTCGTCCTGCAGTTACTCACTGGGTAACTACCGTGTTCTGGGTAATGGCTGTCCAAGCGTAATTTTCAAGAGTTAAAAGCATGACTCTCCAACAAATATATAATGAACACGTCATAGATTTTATTCAACTCATTAGTCATTGAGGGAAGCAATAATATGGTGAAACTGGTTCAAAGGAAACTTTTAGGAAAAGAGATTTATACAGACCTTTTTAAAAAGGGAATGTCAGAATAAGATTGCTAGAAAGGTATATACAAAATGGTTAAGATGTACAGAAAAATAAACTGTAAGCTTTGGAGTTATCTTTTTTACCTGACAGAAATTACTTGCATCTCTACCGGACATAAATCAGTAAGTTGACATGTATCTTTATAGAGCCTGAGCCTTTAATAATAAATAGCAAAGTCAAACATTAATTATTCTCCTAGAAAATTAAATCATTTCTGGGTAAGCTTGTTGAATGAGGCCTTAGGATGACATTGAAAGGACATGCTGCGCTCAGTTGAGCTTATTTCCAAGCTCAGATAATTTTCTTAGCATGGCCTATGTACCTCGGATATAGCAGTGAACAAGGCAGTCGAGCTCCTTGCCTTCATGGAGCTGGCAATGTTTTTTGATTTTTTTTTAATATATGTAATTTTTATTGTGCTTTAAGTGAAAGTTTACAAACCAAGTCAGTCTCTCACACAAAAACCCATATACCCCTTGCTACACATTCCCAATTACTCTCCCCCAATGAGACAGCCTGCTCTCTCCCTCCACTCTCTCTTTTCCCATCCATTTCGCCAGCTTCTAACCCCCTCCACCCTCTTATTTCCCCTCCAGGCAGGAGATGCCAACACAGTCTCAAGTATCCACCTGATCCAAGAAGGTCACTCCTCGCCAGCATCCCTCTCCAACCCATCATCCAGCCCAATCCACGTCTGAAGAGTTGGCTTCGGGAATGGTTCCTGTCCTGGGCCAACAGAAGGCCTGGGGGCCATGACCATTGGGGTCCTTCTAGTCTCAGTCAGACCATTAAGTCTGGTCTGATGAGAATTTGGGGTCTGCATCCCACTGCTCTCTTGCCCCCTCAGGGGTTCTCTGTTGTGTTCCCTCTCAGGGCAGTCATCGGTTGTAGCTGGGCATAATCTAGTTCTTCTGTTCTCAGGATGATGTAGTCTCTGCTTCACGTGTCCCTTTCTGTCTCTTGGGCTCGTAATTGCCTTGTGTCGTTGGTGTTCTTCATTCTCCTTTGATCCAGGTGGGTCGAGACTGATTGATGCATCCTAGATGGCTGCTTGCTAGCGTTTAAGACCCCAGATGCCACTCTTCAAAGTGGGATGCAGAATGTTTTCTTAATAGATTTTATTATGCCAATTGACTTAGGTGTCCCCTGAAACCATGGTCCCCAGCCCCCTGCCCCTGCTACGTTGGCCTTCGAAGCATTCATTTTATTCAGGAAACTGCTTTGCTTTTGGTTTAGTCCAATTGTGCTGACCTCCCCTGTATTGTGTGCTGTCTTTCCCCTCACCTAAACCAGTTCCTATCTACTATCTAATTAGTGAATACCCCTCTCCCATCCTCCTTCCCTCCCCCCTTTCATAACCACAAAAGAATGTTTTCTTCTCAGTTTAAACTATTTCTCTGGTTCTTATAATAGTGGTCTTATACAATATTTGTCCTTTTGCCTCTGACTAATTTCACTCAGCATAATGCCTTCCAGGTTCCTCCATGTCATGAAATGTTTCACAGATTCCTCACTGTTCTTTATCATTGTGTAGTATTTCATTGTGTGAATATACCATAATTTATTTATCCATTCATCTGTTGATGGGCACCTTGGTTGCTTCCATCTTTTTGCTATTGTAAACAGTGCTGCAATAAACATGGGTGTGCATATATCTGTTCGTGTAAAGGCTCTTATTTCTCTAGAATATATTCCAAGGAGTGGGATTGCTGGATCGGATGGTAGTTCTATTTCTAGCTTTTTAAGGAAGCACCAAATTGATTTCCAAAGTGGTTGTACCATTTGACATTCCCACCATAATTGTAGAAGTGTTCCCATCTCTCCACAGCTTCTCCAACATTTATTATTTTGTGTTTTTTGAATTAATGCCAGCCTTGTTGGAGTGAGATGAAATCTCATTGTAGTTTTGATCTGTTTTTCTCTAATGGTTAATGATAGTGAACATGCCCTCATGTATCTGTTAGCTACCCAAATGTCTTTTTTAGTGAAGTGTCCATTCATATCTTCTGCCCACTTTTTAATTGAGATATTTGTCTTTTTGTAGTATCGTGTAGATTTTAGAGATCAGGCACTGATCAGAAATGTCATCGCTAAAAACTTTTTCCCAGCCTGTAGTCATTTTACTCTTTTGGTGAAGTCTTTGGATGAGCATAGGTGTTTGATTTTTAGGAGCTCCCAGTTATCTAATTTTCTTCTGCATTCTTTATAATGTTTTCTGTACTGTTTATGCCATGTATTAGGGCTCCTAACGTTGTCCCTATTTTTTCTTCCATGATCTTTATCGTTTCAGATTTTATATTTAGGTCTTTGAGCCATTTTTGAGTTCGTTTTTGTGCATGGTGTGAGGTATGGGTCTTGTTTCATTTTTTTGCAGGTGGATACCCAGTTATGCCAGCACCATTTGTTAAAAAACTGTCTTTTCCCCATTTAACTGTTTTGGGGCCTTTGTCAAATATCAACTGCTCCTATGTGGATGGATTGATGTCTGGCTTCTCAATTCTGTTCCATTGGTCCATGTATCTGTTGTCGTACCAATACCAGGCTGTTTTGACTACTGTGGCCGTATAATAGGTTCTAAAAGCAGGTAAAGTAAGGCCTCTCACTTTGTTCTTTTCAGTAATGCCTTATTTATCCGGGGGGCCTCTTTCCCTTCCATATGAAGTTGGTGGTTTTTTTCTCCATCTCATTAAAGAATGTCGTTGCGATTTGGATCAGAATAGCATTAAATGTACAGATCGCTTTTGGCAGAATAAACATTTTTATAATGCTAAGTCTTCCTATCCACAAGCAAGGTATGTTCTTCCACTTATGTAAGTCTCTTTTGTTTCTTGCAGAAGTGTAGTGTAGTTTTTTTTGTATAAGTCCTTTACATTCCTGGTAAGATTTATTCCTAAGTATTTTATCTTCTTGGGGGTTACTGTAAATGGCATTGATTTGGTGATTTCCTCTTCGATGTTCTTTTTGTTGGTGCAGAGGAATCCAACTGATTTTTGTATGTTTATCTTGTATCCCGATACTCTGCTGAACCCTTCTATTAGTTTCAGTAGTTTTCTGGAGGATTCCTTAGGGTTTTCTGTGTATAAGATCATGTCATCTGCAAATAGAGATACTTTTACTTCTTCCTTGTGCTGGCAATGTTTTTAATAGGAAAACTAAAGGAGGGGGTAATGAGCAATAAGGGGTTCAGATGTAGGGGATGGTTATACATGATCCAAAAAAAACCAATAGGGTATTGTGTGTTCTGTGCAGTCTCTAAAAAGGCTAAAATTGATCTGTAACCATTGCTAGCCGGAGAGTAAAGTAGCAATTTTTTTCCCCCATAAGAATGGAGGACCGCGCATCTTGGGCTAGAAGCAGCATTCAGAATCCAAAAGCACTATGACTCCACTTAATCCCAAGGGAAATGGGCTGTGGGTGTGGGGGAGAACAATCCCATAAGAGAGTTGCCAGGAAATTTGGGTCATTTAGGGTGAGATGTAATGGAGGTTGTTTGCCTGAGATGAGACATTTCAAAGAGCATTCACAGGGCACATGAAAAGATATGGAAGGAAGAGAGAAAGAGCGGACAGGAGTGTTGGAGCAAAAGCATTGAGTATGTGGAAATTAAGAGTAGGGGAGACCCTACAGGACCCACCTGGAGTTTACATTGGTGGGAGTAACCAAGGTTCATGGGCATGATAAGACTATCTGATGCCATTTCTCAAAAGAATTAATCAGCACCCAGTTTCAGCTTCAAAATAGAAAGACCTTGGAAGCAGGGCTTCATACCAGCTCGAATCAGCTCAAACCAGTTCACTTGGCCCACAAAGCAAAACAGGAAAAGACATGAAGTTTTACAATTTGGCAAATTCGGCTCAGTATCTGAAACAAGAAAAATCAAGGGTCAGAGCCCTGGAATGGGAGACTCGGAAAAGGCACTGTAAGCCCTTTCAGGAGTCTGATATGTGAGACTGAATTATTGGCAGGACTGTAGGAGAGCAGTACATTCAAAACAGCACAGTTGGCTGCCATCTTTGAGTGGGGCACTGCCATCTTTGAGGGGGGTGCAGCATTGATTCAGGCTGTGCTCAAAATCCAAGGGCAAGAGGTTTGGTTGCTATGTTCTCTAAGAGGGGGATTAAGTTTCTGGCCGGGCTTCAACCTATAATTTTTCCATTTCCTGCTATCTTTCTGATTCACAGTAACTTTAAAGATTTGGCTCTGTTCCAGTGACACTTCCTCGGCCATAACTGAACATCACTGAACTGGGCAGAACCAGCTTGAAGCCCTGCTTGGAAGTCATCATCCCCATCCTTACAACAAGAAAAAGCTGAACAAACTAAAAATCATGAACTTTTCTTGAACCCATCTGAGAACTGAGATAGCGAGGAAATACCACCACCCAAAAGTTTGGAGAATTAGGTGAATCTAGAGAGAGAAACTGAGATCTGCTTACCTGGAACAAAATCCACTAGAAGCATAAACTGGCAGGAACAATTAAATGGTAATACTGGCAAATTGCTGAAGGTTAAGTGAGAGTGAGAAACACCTGGAGGCCACAGTCTTGGGGAGGGTGAAAGGTACCAAGGAATTTGATTAAACAATTCATTTTTAAACAAGAAACTGTTATACTGCCCAAGAGGTCAGGCCATCAGGATATTCCATACCTGACTTTTATGAGAAAAAGCAAGTAGCTAGTAACTCAAACAAACAAAACACCCCCATATCAGAGATTTCTTCAATAAAGTCAAGTCTAGGTGTTCTCCTAGTGTTGGTCTCCTTTCCCACGGTCCATACCACTGACCCTTATCGTTACAGTAAGAGCTTTATCGTCAGCACTTAACGGTTTGGGGAAAGAATGGCTAAGAAGTGGTGCACACGCTAACAGTTTACACTTATATTTCAATCCACTCAGCCCAGACTAGGTCTTATATTTTCCATTCAGTATTTCAGGGGCCCCCTCTATTCGACATATAACAACTCATTCTGGGTCATGACGCTTACTATTTACTAATACTTCCACAAATGTTATGCTATCTTATTTTTCAAGTAACGCTGTAAGATAAGTACCCACCTATCTCACTGCCATCGAGCTGATTCTAACTCATAGCGACCCTATATGACAGAGTAGAACTGTCCCATAGGGTTTCCAAGGAGAGGCTGGTGAATTCAAACTTCCAACTTTTTGGTTACAGCCAAGCTCTTAACCACTACACCACCAGGGCTCCACTAGGTGAGAATAGTACCTCCATTTTAAAGGTGAAAGAATCAAAGCAATGGTGTGATTCCAGGCAAAGTCCCAGCCTTAGTCTGATCCAGCAGAAGACTGCAAGGGGGCAGGACTTTTATGTGCTTCCCGAACCCCACCAAACCCCTCGCTGCACTCCCCCTACCCGCACTCCTCCACCTTCACCCCCTTCCATGATCATTGCCCTGAGTTGCCCTGGGGAGTGGAGGGATGGGGAATGTATACTCTCAGGCACTTTGGGCTCTTTAAACAAAAAAAGCAGTTGCCTGGGAGTAGACTCTGACTCATGGCTCCCTGATATGTGTCAGAGCAGAATATTGCTCTATAGGGTTTCCAATGGCTGAATTTTTTAAGTAGATCTCTAGGCCTTTCTTTCGAGGTGCCTCTGGCTGGACTTTTTTCTTAGGTTAGCAGCCAAAAGTATTAACAGTTTGCAGCACCCAGATACTCTTTGGGCTCTTTGGCATGAAGTAATTAGGGTCCAGCAGCCCGAAGGCAGTGCTCCAAAGAGATGAAGGTTGCCAACCATTAGCAGCAATAGCCCACTGAAGCTAGGGGTGGATGCAAAGATGTGATAAAAACTATTCTAGGGGATTTGGGCAAAACACTGAAATTAAATACGGATCTTCAAACCAAATTGTCACTATTGGGTTGAGCCTTCCATTGTCTGAAAACATTGCTGTGGTTTCTACTAACTATCGTCTCTACCTGAGCCCTAACCTCCACTCACTCTGTGCAGACCTTGTTACAAAGCTACATGAAATCACATAATAAATCCCAAAAGACATAATAATAGGCCCTGCTAACTTGCCTGCTAAAAAAATAATAGGTAACATATTTTGTCATGTTACTGGTGATACTGTGGCTTCCTTCAGCATGACAAAGGCTGAGACATAAGAAGGAAGGACAGATGACTGTTGAAAGAATGACTTGAATAGACTATCTAAAGTAAGATGAATTTACAGGAAATGAAGCTTCATTCGCTCAGATGCCTCCATATGGAACTACTTGTTTGGTCAAGAGCTTTCCAGAAAACCATATGAAACCCTGGGAAATGTCTGTTTTGGATGCAAGAAACCTCAAGGGATTTTATGGATTCAAATCTTTGTTATGAAAAAAGAAACTTTGCATTTAGCCTGGGACGTTTGCTTTCTGGGAGACGTGCCAAACACAAAGCTGATGTGATTTGCAATAACCTAGTTAATCAACCATAAAAATCAGGATTTTATTGTTTTTTTTTTTTTTTTTAGAGATAATCACACACTGTAATTTTGAATAGTAAGACTTATTGTTGGAAAACCATGTGCTTTAGCTAGGGTATTTGCTTCCTTAAAAGACAACTAAATGCAAGATACTAGACCAGGAACATACTCTGTACATAAATGCCTATATACTGATGTTTTCAGATCCTATTTGCCTATATTTTTTAAAGATAAAGTGACTTCAGAGACATTTCAGGACTTAAACTCGTCTTTAGTTATTTTTTTTTCTCTTTTTATTTTTTAAGAAACTGATTTCCACTGACAAAGGTCAGAAATTCACTCATCATTTACCATGTAGTGTGAAGCCATATTTCACATGGACAAAACAGACTTTTGAAACTAGAACACGGCAGGCTCATTCTTACTGCAGGCTCTGTCTGAGACTGTCACTTCTCTTGAATAGTCAGAATTTTGCTCTGCCCCCCCTCCTTTTTTTTTAAATACAGGATGTCTGCAATCCTAAGCAGAAATTTCATAAAGGGGCTAGCAAACCACTTTGGAGGGTCTGGCAGGAAAATAGGGTAGAATTGAAGAGAAAAGCAGATCAAAAATGTCACTTCCAAGAGAAATAGTGAAGAAAGCAAACTTGGGCTATAGGTTTTCTGTCTCCGACTTCCTCCCCCTCTGTTTTGAAAGCTTAATTTTGAAGCTACTCAGAATCCAGCAGTGGTTTTTATCCAGATATGCCCAGCAGAACAACCCATGGAGCTTCAAGAGATAAATAAAAACAGGACCTTGAGCCTTGCGTTTCTGGCAGTGTGGCATGCTGCAGCAGTTCCCCCAGTGCGCTCTGGGACACTGTCAGAGGTCTGCAGGGTTTAAACTATTTTCATGATAATGCTAAGATGTTATTTGTCTTTTCACATTGATTTTCCCTTAAGTGTATAGTGTTTTCAGAGGCTGTATGGAGTGTGATATCACAGCAGACTGAACACCAAAGCAGAAATGAGAATCCAGCTGTTTTCCATTAATCCAGACATTAAAGGGGTTCACAAAAATGTAAAACAATGCCACTTTTCTAGTATTTTTATGTTGTAAAATACCATTATTTCCCATTAAAATTATATTTGTTAACCTATAATAGGTCTATTGTTATTTTTAAATGAATTAATATTTTTTTTAATTTCTCAGTTTTACCTTATAATATGAAAAATATTGATAGAGAGAATACACATAAATAAAAGAACTATGTACTGTTCAATCATTTTTAGGAGTGTGAAGCGGCTCTGAGACCAAAATGTTTAAGAACTGCTAGGATATAAGGATGACCCTCCTAATATAAAAAAATAAAGAACTAACACATTTTATAAAATCTAAACTACATTTTTAGATGCAGCCTGAGCTGACAGAGTAGTGGAGGATTTGCAGAGTTCAAAACAGTAAAATTAGGCATTCTAAAATGTAAGCAAGAGACAAAGCCAATTGTGCTCTGATGGTAACCATTCAGCTCTGGAAATCTTGGGCTTCTACTTGGTGGTTGCAAAGGGGACAGGAGACAAGAGCTAAAGGTAGGCCCTCTGGAAAAACTGGAACATCAAAGGGTTATGCCATTACACTGAGACCCACAGGACCAAGTATGCCAAGGTATGGCTACTGGCCAATAAGGAGATCATCGATGTTCTTTCCAAGGAAGAAATGAGTGAGGAGAAAGTGAACAAGTCTCTCCTTTCACCCCTGCACCTAGAACCATCACCAATTTATCGATAATAAATTGTACCACAAACAAGATAATGTGAAGAAAATAAAACACTCAGTGGATTGAGTAAACAACCAGATGTAGCTAAACAGACATGTCATGAGATAAAAGATCACAGCATAGCATGCAGAACACAGTGCAAAGAGAAAACAATTAGAAAGTAAAAAAAGATTAAGGGATGCAGAGGATAAAGTGTAAAGTTCTATTATATTCCTAATTAAAAGTTACAGGTTGAAATAATAGAAAGAAGAAAAAAGAAGCAATATCTGGAAACAAAATGGATGAGAATTTTTCAAAATTATTGGAGATCATGAATCTTCAGATCTAAGAAGCCCAAAAACAAATCCACACATATCATCTCAAAATGAAAGAATACCAAAAAAACAGAAACTAAGAGCAAAGAGACAGAATAAATAAGCCAATATCAAAGGAATAAGTTACTTTGAAAGTTGATTTTTCCATAGCCACCATGGAAGTTAGAGAGAAATAGAATAATATTTTAATCAATCTGAGAAAAAATAACTCTCAAACTACAACTTAATATTTAGCAAAGCCTCCTTTAAAGAGTAAAGACAAAATAAAGTCATTTTCATACAAACAAAAAGTAGGAGAATTTATCACTAATAGGTCCTCAGTAAAGAGAATTCTAAAGACAATATGACCAGATGGAAGGAATGAAGAGCAAAGATTGGCAAATATGTGGAACATTCAAACACTTACAAATTGATTGATTGACTTCATAAAAGAATAACAATATTTAATTTGTGGAGTTAAAAACAAGATGAAAGTAGAATATTGAACAAAAGAGCATATAATTTTGGAAAGGATAATCAAGTTCAGAATAATCTAAAACACTGTCTTATTTAGAATGATAAAGATATTGATTTTTTTTTCTGAAATGACTAAGCATGCATGTTAAAAAACACCTAGGATAAAACTAAAGAGCGGATATAAAGCATATAACTTCCAAGCAGGCATTGAAGAAAAACCTCAAACAAAAAAAGGGCAAGGAAGGAGGTTAAAACAGGAGAGAAGAAGCACAAAAATATGAAAACATAGAAAACACATAGTAGAAAAATCTAAATGTATCCAAAATCACAATAAATCTAAATGGATTAAATGATTGAGTTAAAAGACAAAAATCATCAAACAAAAAAATGTTTTTAACTACTTGGTGTTAAGTAAAACTCTAAAACAGAGTTGTCAAACTACAGCCACCAGCCCATATCTAGCTCACCAGCGGTTGCTATATGGCCTTTGAGCTAAGAATTGGTTTTCTAGGTTTAAAAGGTTTGAAGGAGTGGGAGGAGAATATTCAGCAGAGACCACATGCGACCTGCAAAGGCTAATATATTCAATATCTGGATGTTTTGCAGAAAAATTTTGCAAATGCCTGCTTTAAAACATTAAACCAGAAGGTCCAGCATGATTGAAAACCAAAGTATGAAGACAGATAGTTTTTCCCAAATATTCAAAAATTAGCTAGATGTCATAGTTTCCCCATAACAAAAACACCACAGAGGGTGGCTTTGATTAAGATAATTTTATTTTCTCACAGGTAGAAGTCTAGAGTCTGAATTTTCTCTCTGTCAGCTCTGAGGGAAGGTCCTTGTCTCTTTCCAGCTTCTGTTCCTTGACTCCTTGGTGATCTCCATGTGACACTGATCTTTCTCCATTTGTCTGGCTTGCTTCTGTGCCTGATCGGCCCTTTTTTAGCTCAAAAGTGATTAGCTTAATTAAGATACACCCTACACTGACATAGCCTCATTAGCATAACAAAGAAATCCCTATTACCAAATGAGATTGCATCCACAGATATGAGGGTGAGGATTTATAATACATAACTTTGAGGGGAGGGAGAGCCACAATTCAATCCATAACACTGGTTACATGTATAACTTGCTAAATACCACGTTTGCTAACCTCCTTTGTAATTAGGCAGGGCCAATGAAAAGTGAACTGAAATGACTTATACAGCTTCCAGGTCAAGTCTTTATCAAGAATATATATGCCCCTTCCACTCCATTTTCCTACCTTCCCATAGAAAAGGGAAGAGGGAGCAAGGGAAGAAGGTGCGCCATCTTTGACCACGTGGATGAGGTCATCGCTCTGGAGAATAAGACGGCAATAAGAGAGAAGGAGCCTGGGTTCCTCGATGACTTATGGGAAGAGATGTGTCCCTGTATGGCCCACCTCCAGATCACGACAGATTAGGTGGAAATAAACTTATCTCTGATTTAAGCTCTTGTTAGGTGGGGTTCTTTGTGACTGGAACTTAGCTTGTATTCTAACTAATACATCAAGCAAATGCTAACTAAAAGAAAGCCAGGTAGATATAATAATATCAGACAAAATAAACTTTAAAGCAAAAAGGGATTAAAGGGGCTATAATGCTAAAAGTTTCATTTTATTGGAAGAGATAACAATTCTAAATTTATCATTCTACACTTATGTATTTTCACAGAACTACAAGAAATTAACAAATCCACCATCATAGTGAAATATTCACCACCTTTCTCTCACTAGTCATTAGATGAAACAACAAAATAAAATAATCAAAGATTTAGACAGAAAATTAATATGGTTCTTCTATTGAACAGAGAGAGACTATTGCATCCAATAATTGAAGAACTTATATCCTATTAAGGCGCAAATAGAACAATTTCAAGAATTAAACACATTCTAGGTCATAAAGCTATCTTTAATACAATTCAAAGGATGGTAAGATATAAAACACACTCTCAGACCATAATAAAAATCAGCCAATAACAAAAATAATCCAAGAGAAAAAAAAGTGTTTAAAAATGTTATAAAATTCTAAGCAACTCAGAGATCAAAGAAGAAAGAATAATGCAAGTTACAAATATTTAGAAATGAACAGTAAAATACTACGTAAAGGCAAGGGAGTTAATTTACCGTACAGACCTCTTCGAGTTTGTTTTGTTGCAATGAACTAAGCATATGATTTATGAAGTTTGAAGAGAAAAAAAAAAAACAGCAACATGAACCTAATGAATAAAAGATAAAGATAAGAGGAAAACTTGATCAACTGCAAAGCAAGCAGAGTGCCTACATCCACAACAGGATGCAGACAGCTGGAAGAGCACTGCCCCCAAACTGCAGCAAAGAAGAGCCAGACTTACTTCAAATTCATGACTTTTTTTTTAACCCACTAGAGAGCTGAAATTGCAGGGCAACCAGCTGATCCAACATCTAAGGAGGCAGGATATGTGCAGGAAGAGAGAAGACATAAACACTGAGCCGGGGAAACCAACTGCAAGAGGACCCTAGTGAAAAATATGAGGCTACAATAGTTGAAAATTGGTGAAGGGACTGGCTAAGCAGTGTGGCACCCCTGGAGGCTGCGGAAATTGAGAGAGTCTGGACCTGATTGTAGGACCTTTGCCCACAACCTCCCTTGGGTGCTCATAGAAAAGATCAGAAAGGGCCCTAGGGAGCATCCACTGTGGTAGAGGCAAGGGAGAGGGGAAGAGCTAAGTGCAGGAAAGACAAGAAACTGTTGCTGCCCTAGGACACTGGCGACAGTTCATAGCAGCTGGCAGAGAGAAAATTGGAAACCTTATACCTAGGGAAGGGGCAAGATTCCACCAGCCCAGAGCTATAGCCAGGGGAATGGCACACTGGCAAGACACAGATAAGCAACGAGTGCCTAAAATGGAGGATTAATCAAAACAGCAGAAACCAACAACCCCAGTTTCAAGCTAACAAGCTTCAAATAGTAAGTAACAGCAGATTATTGACAGGAAAGGGGCCAAAGAACAAGAGCATGGAAAGAAATCTTTGAGGTATGGTGCAAACAGAAGACCTAAAACTGAGAATTAAGCAGACAGGCCCCCAACATAAACAAGACACCACTAAAGGGAGAACACTGTGGTACACTGAAAAAAAAAAAAAATTGCCATCCAGTATATTCCAACTCATAGCAACCCAATCGGTCAGAGTAGAACTTCCCCATAGTGTTTCCAAGGAGCAGCTGGTAGCCAAGCTCTTAACCACTGTACCACCAGGACTCTGAGGGTTACCATAGCAACAATAAATCTCAAGCCCACCCAATCATATTCTGGGCCATGAAACAAACCACAACAAGTTTAAAAGAACAGAAATCACACAAATTATGTTCTCAGACTATAACAGAATTAAATTGAAAATCAGTAATAGAAGAATATCTATAAAATTCTAAAGTGTTTGGATATTAAGTAACACATTTTCTAACTAAACCATGGGTCAAAGAGGAAGTCTCAAGAGAAATAAATACTTTGAACTAATTAAATGAAAACAAAACACATAATTTGTTGCCTACAGGTAAACTGGTGCTTAAAGAGAAATTTATAGCCTTTGTATTATAAAATTTAAGAAGATTACAAATCAATAATATAAGCTTTCACCTTAAACTAGAAAAAGAAGAACTAAACCTAAAGCAAGCAGAAGACAAGAAATAATAAAGGTAAGTATACAAACCAATGAAATTGGGAAAAAAAAAATACATGAAACCAAAAGCTGATGCTTTGAAAAGATTGACTAAGAAAAAAAGAGAGGTAATAGTGGTTAAATGCTATGGCTGCTAACCAAAGGGTTGGCAGTTCAAATCCACCAGGCGCTCCTTGGAAACTCTATGGGGCAGGTCTACTCTGTCCTATAGGGTTGCTATGAGTCAGAATTGACTGGACGGCACTGGGTTTAATACAAATTACCAGTATCAAGAAGGAAAGAGAAGGTGTTAGCACAAACCCCACAGATATTAAAAGAATAATAAGGGAATATTACAAAAACTCTATGCATATAAATTCAACAACTTCGATGAAATGGATCAACCTTTGAAAAACACAAATTATCAAAACCAAAACTAGACAAAGACATAAGAAAAGAAAACTATAGATCAATATTCCTAATGAATACAGATGTGTTGTTATAGTTATTGTTAGGTGCCATCCAGTGGGTTCCGAGTCATAGCAACCCTATGTACTATAGAATGAAACACTGCCCAGTCCTGCGCCATCCCTCACAATCGTTATGCTTGAGCCCATTGTTGCAGTCACTGTGTCAACCCATTAATTGAGGGTCTGCCTTGTTTCCGATGACTGTCTACTTACCAAGCATGATGTCCGTCTCCAGGGACTGATGCCTCCTGATAACAAGTCCAAAGTATGTGAGACATAGTCACACCATCCTTGCTTCTAAGAAGCATTCTGGCTGTGCTTCCTCTAAGACAGATTTGTTCATTCTTTTGGTAGTCCATGGTGTATTCAATATCCTTTGCCAACATCATAATTTAAAGGCGGCAATTCTTCTTCAGTCTTCCTTATTCATTGTCCAACTTTCACGTGCACGTGAGGCAATTGAAAACACCATGGCTTCAGTCAGATGCACCTAAGTCCTTAAAGTGACATCTTTGCTTTTCAACACTTTAAAGGGGTCCTTTGCAGCAGATTTGCCCAGTGCAATGTGCCTTTTTAATTTCTTGACTCCTGCTTCCATGGATGTTGATTGTGGACACATGTAAAATGAAATCCTTAACAACTTCAATCTTTTCTTCATTTATCACAATGTTGCTTCTTGGTCCAGTTGTGAGGATTTTTGTTTTCTTTATGTTGAGGTGCAATCCATACTGAAGGCTGTAGTCTGATCTTCATTAGCAAGTGCTTCAAATCCTCTTCACTTTCGGCAAGCAAGGTTGTGTCATCTGTGTAATACAGTTTGTTAATGAGTCTTCCTGCAACCCTGACTCACCGTTCTTCTTCATATAGTCCAGCTTCTCAGATTATTTGCTCAGCATACAGACTGAATAAGTATGGTGAAAAGATACAATCTGATGCACACCTTTCCTGACTTTAAACTACTCAGTATCCCTGTTTGAACGACTGCCTGCCAAATGACATATCCCTCCCCAAAAAATTCTGCAACAAATTACCAGCAAATCGAATCCAGTGATATATAAAAAGGATCATGTATCATGACAAGTGGGATTTATTCCAATGTGTAAGGCCAAATTAACATTCTCACATCCATTAATGTATTTGCAACCTCCTGTGAATCTGTAATTATTTCAAAAGTTAAAATAGATTTTAAAATAAAATGAAACTGAACACAAAAAAAAATTCCTTCAAGGTCAATTCAGAAAATCATTTAACGAAAGTTCTTTCAAAATAAAAACTCTCAGCAAACTAGAAATTAAAGAAACTTTGTCAGTCTGATAAAGGACATCTTCAAAAAGCCTACAACTAGCATCATATTTGACATGAAAAATTGAATGCTTTTCTCTTGAGTTAAGAAACAAAGGAAAAATTCTTCTATAACCTTCCTATTTAACATCATACTGGAAGTCCTCCCAGTAAAAAACCCAGTGCCGTCGAGTTGATTCTAGCCAGCATAATAAGCAAAGGAAAAAAGGGGGGGGGGAGACCATATAGATCAGAAAAGAATAAAAAATCTCTATTTGTAGACAACGCTATTGTATACATAAAATCTCCTCCCCCCCCCCAAAAAAAAAAAATCCATTGCCATCGAGTCAATTCCAACTTATAGCGACCCTTCAGGACAAAATAGAACTGCCCATAGGGTTTCCAAGGAGTGACTCCTGGTGTATTTGAACTGCCAAATTTTTGGTTAGCAGCCAAGTTCTTAACCACTGTGCCACCAGGGCTCCATTGTATATATAGAAAATATCATTTTTTAAAAAAAACTAAGAATCATTTCCTAGAACAAATAAATGT